>NC_083750.1:7124542-8431417 GCF_033458585.1 Syngnathus typhle | reverse complement strand
CTTTTAGGGGACGTCACACAAGATAAACTGCCTTTCTGTGCCCCACCCTCACCTGCTCGTGAGACGCCACGGCATTCCGAAAGTTCCCGAGCAGGTAATGAGTGTTACCCAGATTCCCGTAGGTTCGACCCTGGGCGGCCCGATCACCGACTTCTTGGACGAGGCCCAAATTTGCCCTGAAAGTGCACGCGGAGGGTCATTAACACAACACACAGTAAATCCTGCACACTGTGACGTACTCGTAATATTCCGAAGCCTTCCTCAGGGCTGCCATGACGTCTTCTGGGAAATCTCCAGGCTCTGCTCCGCTCCAGCAAATACTTTTCCCTTTCGCGTGGTAGACGTTCCCAAAATTGTACAGAGCTCGCGCCTGACCCACCTGAAAGCCAGTCAGCAGTAGTCACCAATGTGGTTTTACGTCTTTATTTACTATTCTTATTTTATTCTTATTCTAAATAATCAGAATAACATTTGTGAATGCTTTCAGTACCTTGTCATTTACATCCCTGGCAATATCCAAGTGCCTCTGACAGCACACCATGGCCTCATCGAACCTCCCCAACACCTTCAGCGTGTTGCCGAGATTGCCGCTGGCTTTGGCTTCTCCGAGGAGATCCCCGACGGTCCTGCGCATAAAAACACCTTGAGACTCGGTGCGACGGGCTCGCTCGGCGTACCTGCGGCGACGCCACCGACCTGGTCAAGGTCAGGTCGTGCCGGTGGAACTCCAGCGCCTTGGCGTAGTCGTGCAGGTGGAAGTAGGCGTTGCCCAGCTGGCTGTAGATGGCGCTGAGCACCTGGAGGTCCTCCGTGCCGACCTGGATGGCGGCTTCGAAGAAGGACACGCCGGCTCGGTAGTCGCCCACCTTGCAGAGGCGCTCGCCCTCCAGCGCCAGCTCAAGGCACGACACCTCCATCCTACAGTGGTCACGGGATAAAAGATTGACTTTTTGACAAAGCTCGAAAGCACTGCGCGGTCACTCGGACAAGATCACGAGAACTGACTGGCTGAAAAACGTCTTCTTGGGCAGTGAAAGCCTTCAGTGGAGGATGTTTGGCTGCTTCCTTCCATTTATTCAGAACAATAGATTGTGCAATTTACTGAGCAGTGTACAAGCACGCCCTTATTTGTTATGGTAGATCACATCCTTTCGTGAGCGTCGTTGCAGCAGAATGTGGCAAGGTTGCAGGATGAGTGTAAAAAAAAAAAACACAATACAACCACTGGCGGAGCTAGAGGGGGTGGGGGCACTGCCCCCCCTTTCTCGAGAATATAACCCTAATTTGAACTCCCCTCAGGTTCCCTAACCTTTCCCCACACTTTAAGTCAATCTCAATTGATCACCGTGGATCGTGTGCCACTGTATGGTGGGAATGAAGTTGGAAAGAAGCAAGCCACGCCTATTAAACCACACACATGAAGGGAGCGTCAAACAATAGGTGGGTTCATCTAACCTGGATGACATCAGGCTAGGCCAAGATAAAAGTCTCACTTTCTTTTCTCTGCAGGAAAAGTCCCTCCTTTGCTCCAAAGACATCAAAAGAATTCGATTTTCTTTTCGTTAAGGTGGATTATCTCATTTCCCCCTTCACGCAACGTTGCAGTGGTATCATGAGATACGTCACTTGAGTGGGTGTGATGAGTACCAGCCTACCTGCAGCTTTTTCTTGCCTTACAACAACAACAGCATCTAAGAGGCATCTACTGAGGTTTCCACTGCATCCAGCAGAGGTGACCCCTCAAAAAAAAGCAACTTTTTTCTCTTTTGGTGCTTCCCCCAGACAAAAAAATATATTTCCAGTGACATCAACGTGCCTGACGTCAGAGATATTAAAGACGAGAAGAACCCCAAAGGCGTGTGACACCGTCGACCGTGTTAAGCCTAAATGCAAGCAGGGCACGGAGAGACCCGAGTCAGCGTTCTGTGGGATCATCTTTATCGTCTTTCCCCTCTCCTCTCACCTGGTCACTTGAGATTACAGCGGGAGAAGCGCAACAGATTACAATTCGGGTGAGCACCTAAATAAATGCGGAGGCCGCTCGGGTAACCTAACCCGATGGCGTCCATTGGGAAGGGCCATCCCAATATTGTTGACGGGCACACAAAGCAAGCAAGGGATAAATATTTTAGGGCTTGTTAAATATTGACGCTAGAGCT
Organism: Syngnathus typhle; assembly: GCF_033458585.1. NCBI lineage: Eukaryota > Metazoa > Chordata > Actinopteri > Syngnathiformes > Syngnathidae > Syngnathus > Syngnathus typhle. The sequence goes on along the minus strand of NC_083750.1, from coordinate 8,429,258 downwards.
TGGACAATGCACATTCGGCAGGTAATTAGAGATCCCTCCGGGATGTCTTCTGCCAAAATACTCTTGCCTTCAAACTCGGCGGATATTAACTAGAAAGTGAAAATGTATCCCAGCGGATTTCTCAAAGTACCATTGTAGTCATTAATCAATTTGACCCCAATTTTAGAGTCCCCTCACTATGACATCACCTCCATCAATTTCCTGTGGAGGGACGCAGGAAGCTATCCCAGCTGAAAGGCAGACTGGCTTCCAGTCAATCACTTTTATCGACGACCGGATAGATGGACCGATACTGTCACTGTCAAGTACATTAATATTCCCCATGGCCAATTTTAAATGCTATTACAGAACAGCATGTGTGCTCGCTGCACAAGGCAAGAGGTTCCTACCTGTAGCGGACATGGAAGGACTGATCCTCAGCTCTTGTGCTAATCACTGAGCCGTCTGTATCCATCGCTGTGCATAATATGAGGGAAAATCCTAATTTCGTTCCAGACCAAATGATTGCGTTGGAAAAATAAAGAAAGTACACGCAAAGAAGAAGATCAAATTGGAAGTTAATGAAAGAAAATCAAAAAGTCCGCAGAAGGGAGGGAGGCTAGTGTGAGTCCACTGGGCTGCTTTGTGTCTTTTGCGTCCCTGCCCCTCAGTCTCCCCCTGGGTGGCCCTCTGTGGAGAGAATACAAGATGCTGTATGTGAAGCCTCTTTCTGACCACGCGGCGCCATGGCAACACCCACCAAACAGCGGCAAGCCGAGTGAGGCGAGGCGAAGGAAAGGAAGAGAGAGTGAGTGCAGGGCGGGAATGGAAAAGGATGGTGGTCAGCACACGCAAGCTGTCAATCAAAGGCCAGCAGATGAGCTCGAGAGTTGCTAAACCCATCCAGCTAAGCGAATGCAAAAGAAGCTATGAAATAGTCCAGAACATCCTCCAGAGGAAGGAAAATAAGCACGTATGAACTACCTAAAGATAAGCAAGCAACCAGAGCCAACCGTTCTCCATGAGGTCATACTGCAACCACCCTCCTCTCACGGCAATGTTTTCAAATGAATTTGAAATGAGAAATGAGTGATTTGGCATTAAAGTTTGAGGCATATTTAGAGTGTCAACAATTAACATATACAATTAAAATGGTCAAGATGTTTCTATGTTTACTAGATATGACTAATGAAGTGTCTGCTGACCCGAGACCCCAATGAAAGGCTGATCGTGATTTATGAGAGAAATGACTGCCCCAGACACCACATAGTGAGAATATCCTGGAGCAACACACGTCAAAGCGATAAAAATACAAATCTTGATATACTGACCTGTAGCTCCTTCTCACGGGGGCAGGAAACCTAGAAAGCCTGCAGGGAGAGTAATAATATTATTAATGATAATTTTACATTTAAGTTGTGTGCATATTTGTCATAAAAAAAAATAACACTGTCTATGAACTTGGATGATCACTGAACAATACATTTTCACTGTAAATGGATGAGCCAATGATTGCATTGGTTGCAAGAATGAAAGAAATTTATATTATTTCATATTTAATACTACGGTCGACTGGATAAATATCAGACGTATATGGAGGCAATCATTAATGAAAATCTTATTCAACAAATACAATCCCCCTTTTTACAAAATCAATGGTGAGAGGGTTAGCGTGTTAGCTGCAAACTTACGTGAGTCGATCCAGTTCGAACAGCTCGTGCGTATTTTTCTTTTCTTGTTTACAATAATAATCCCTACAGCCGTGCGAGAAATAGACGCATTGTGGATAAACACTATTTGGCAGCCATAGTTTCATGCATTTTTTTAAACTTCGACAAGTACTTCTTAGTTGGCGTTTTTTTCTTTCTTTTTCGGGGGGGCCCCCGTAGTAGTGACGTCAATGTATTTGTATAACAGCCAATCGGAGGACGGTATTCAAAGAAAGCCACGCCTACAACTCCAAGTCATTGGTCCAATCGATTTGAATGGAACGATGGAATGACGTATTGTAAATCCGCTGTCATTGTGCCATACAAATTACAACCTATAAAAAGTAGTAATTGAATCACGATGGTGTGGTGAGAAATTTGATTCTATTTTTATTTAACCACTTGATGCTTGCTGAATGAATTGAAAGCGAGAACTTGTTTAAAAAATAAAAACTGAAAAATAAAAAATAAATGAAAATCCAGGGGTCATTTCCGCTGCTGTTGCTAGGAAACCAGACGCCTGACAGCGCACGTCGAGATGGACACCACTAACTTGCAATATTAATGATGGCGCAGAAACAAAACCTGCCCAAGAAAACATATGTCAAGACTGGAGTTGGTAGAAGCTTTGGACTTATTTACTTGCAGAGGTGACTTTTTGTTTCAGACATATTTATTTTCGTTTAAGGACCAGTATATTACTTGAGTAAGTAGGCCTACCATCTTTTAAGCATTCGAATGTAAATGACGAGACAATTGCGACCCACTGACTTTTTGACACAAGCAGGTAGGCAATCCAGGATATTATGCAAGACTTTTTGTTTAGTATTGTTGCTTTCTTCTTGCTTTAGTAATTAGTGAAGTTGTATTATACATTATATTACACTACTATTTTTTTTAAAACAGCACTGTCATGTGAGTGAACAAAACTACTGTACTTAAATGTGTTAACTTGTTCCACTGTTTTCATAAAAAAAAAGAAAAAAAAGGCTGGCTTACAAGGTCTGCTCGTAGGTCATGGAAGGGAAACAAGAAGATCTGGATGATGTCCAGAAAGAACGCAAAACAACTTTATTATGGGAAAAGTGCATCCAGCAGAGAATCATGGTGGATCTCAGTGAGGATGAAAGTCTCCGCTTAAGTGACCTGCAAGCTTCTTGTTTAGCTTTGTCGCAGGCAAAGTCTGCCGTGTCTGAGACCAGCATTCATTTCAGCGGTGAGTCACTTATGCCGACAAAAAGAAAGAAGCATAGAAAAAAAAAATGTAGACGACAACAAACACAAAGAAAATAATTTGTTTCTTCAAATATGACTCTGCTTCAGACTCTATTCTTGTCAGGAGTGACACGGTGCCACCAACTAAGAGCAACATGGATCTCCGAAATCAGGAACATGAGGACTCTGGGCAAAATACTAGCGATGAGGATCAGGAAGAGCTCCCTTACGACGGGGATCATTCTAAACACCTTGATTTTGTTGGACATTATGTGGAGAAAGAAGAAGAGGATGTCACTGACAAACAGGATGAAGAGGTCATCCCACCTTGTGCTGGACCTCCAGTAGACATTAACCAACTGTTGCTGCGGCATTTCTCCCAGGAGGAATTGCTGCAGAGTGGAAGGTTGATTGAAGCCGAGACCCTTCCAGAGGTTTCCCTGCTGGAGAGTGTAGACGACCTCCTCGGTAGCAAATCGACACGCAACGACACGGAGGTGTCGGCCAGCATTTCCGAGGAACAATCTGTCAGAAGTATTTACAGCGACGGCAACAGTCCATCAAAAAGAGAGCGTGAGGACGAGGACAAGACAGCATCCAGTCCAGATGAGAGTGTTGCAGCACCAGCAAAGTGTGAAGAATCCCAAGTTCACATGAGGAAAGTTTCACATTTACGCAGTAGGTCCTTTGGCGAGCTGAAGTACGGCCAGGGTCAAGTCCATTACCCTCTTCCTGACTTCTCCAAGGTTGCCCCAAAGGTTAAAATTCCAAAAGGACCCAGTGGTCCAGTCAGGCTTGTTCCTCAAGTTCCCAGTCCCATGGTCCGAGCCCAGTCCGAGCCGGGAATGTTAGAGGTGATCAGCAGGGTCCTGGAGGACTCAGGCCTTCAACCTTCAGAGATGCCTCAAGTCCTCAAAGACACACAGGACCAGACCGGTCCTGACTTGGTGCATCACTTTCAGGTTTACCTCTTCTTTTACTGCTTCATGGAAACAAATGTGTAGTTTTAGGTTAAACATAATCACAGTTCATTATTTGTGATTTTGTTTTTTTGGGGGGGGGGGGGGGGGGCAGATTTTTGTGGTAGTTTTTATCATCTTGTTTGCTGTTTTTTGCAATCTGGTGGCATTTTTCTGCCAAGAAAATAATTGAGTTGAGCAGCTTCATTTAGATCAATGTAGTCCTTTGGCGCCACCTTGTGGTATCTAACGGAAATTACATCTTAAAATATTCTCTTTAAATCATCTCTTTAGGATGAATATGATAAACTACTGGCCAAATATGGCAGGGGTGAGAATCTCTTTCTGGAGCTTTCTTCAGACATTTGCAATGAAGGAAACCCCAGGGATGGAAGCCATGTTGGATCGGAAGCTCCTCACATTCTAGCACTGGGTATGTGGCTGCATACGACAGCGAAAGACAGAGGATGTTCCGTTTGTTTCCATGGAGACAAATGGGGTCAAGTGACACGATTCTGGTTTCTTTTGTTCCGGCTTCTAAAGTTACTTGAAAGTGACTCACCATAAACACAAAGGGGATTCAATTATTTTGAGTCATTTTCCCTTCTCTACATATCTAACCTTTTTTTCCCCCTCTCACAACTTTAAATGATCTCGCATGAAATGAATTTTCGTTTCAGAGAACAATGTTGAAAAAGTCAAATCAGGTCACCAGAATGAGATGAAGCCCAACACATCCGATCAAGATGGCGGCAGTGAGGCTGAGAAAATGACTGCTGAGCTGAGAGCTGTCCTTAGTCACTTCATGCAAACAGTCAGTTCAAAAAGTTTGATTCATTTTATCCATTCACAAAACATCAACAAAACATCTTTGCAGGTGGATGAGCTCAAGCAGAGTGTGACCAACATGTCGGTTAGCACAGAAGAACAACAAATTGTAAGCAGCCATCGCAACTCAGAAGCTCAAACTGAGCTAATTGTAACTTGGATTTCCTGGTTAGATGTTAAGGAGCTTGATGGAAGCGCAAGATCAACTGGAAAGAAAATACATGAGCAAGAAAGAAGAGCACCGAGCTCTGGAGATGAAAAATGACTTGGGCCTGTGCAGAAACATCGGAACGTTTGACCCCAACAGGTGCGCCCTCGATGGATTGAGCTCCATTTATGAGTGGAAAAGTCATGTGACCGTCTGTTTGCGTTGCGAGCAGGTTGGTGGAAGGGGATATATTTCGGGCGGGTATGCACCTGGAGGATATTAAGGAGATGATCGACAAAAACACGTGCAAGCGGAGCATATCCCCTCTCTTGTGGTCAACTCCTACCACAAACAAGCTGCCGGTGAAGGCCACGCCTCCACCAGCACGGCATCAGGTAACACAGTTTGACCTTGAGAAAAAAAATAAAGATACGAGTTGGCTATTGTGTCATTTTTCAGGGATCAAGTGTAAGTTTGACTGCGACGACAAAGTCTGAGGCACAAGTGGAGGACGAGAGCAGTAAAAATGATGGATTAGAGGAAAGGAGTGAGCTCATATGCAATGACTCAATGCAAGTCAACAGGTGAGGATGTTGAGGTTGGAAAAGCAAAACTGCCAAAATAAAAAATAAGTAGAAATAAAAAATAAATTCAAAATAATAAAAAAAGGTAACATTTGAAAAAAAATTATTATTAATAATAATAATACAAAACAAGCTGGGGTACGAAACAAGCTGGGATACAAAATGTAATGGACACCACTATTCATTTTCTCCTTCCTGCAGGCAGATTGTGTTTCAGGTTGCCATGTCGGTGTTGAGTTCCATTGCGGTCAGCTGAAGTGTTTGGGATTGTGTGCAGGTTTTCTGTCTCTGTGGAGGGACCTCTGGATTCTGAAGATGAGGAGAACCGTAAAGAAGAGGAAGGACGAGCTAGCAGTGGAATCAATGGGAAATCAGGAAGGTCGGTGGTTTTATTATGGATGCATTAAGTTGGTTTGCATCAAACTGTCAACAACTGCAATAGCGGGCAAGGTGGTGTTCCAAATCAAGAAAGCGACGTTGGTGAGGGTGTCAGACTGCCTGTGGAGGTCTACTCAGCATCTAATGCACATGCATGCAGAGAGACAGACAGTGGATTTGGGAGTTCCTACTTGGATCAGTCCGGTGGAATGTTGCACCTTAATCATTCCTCCATAGAAAGGTAAAAGACATGATCACTGACTTTTCTTTTTTTTTTTTTTTAACAACCTAAATTCTAAAATGTCGGTACATGGCTCCAATGTGGTTTTAGTCCACAGGCCTTTCCCGGAATGCCCAGTGATGGACTTTGCACGTCAGACAGTGAAGGATCCTCCCATAATTTGTTGACAACTATCCATCCAAAGGACCTAAGCAGTCGACGGCAGAAATCTGCATTCCAAGCACAGCCTGAAGGTTCAGCAGCTGCAGTAGAACAATGGGTGCAAGATACCATTAAAACGTCTCTCAAGCTGCAGGGTGAGTCAATCCTTCATTTCTTATCATCGCAGTGACCATTCAAGTAAATTTTCTTCATCCTAAACAGATCCTGATGAAAACCATCTCCACGCCTCTGAACCAAACCTGATGGATGAAGGGCAAAGAGAACGGAATCTGTGCACTTGTCATAGGTCAATACCTACTAATCGCTTCATTTTGTACTTGGTGACCACATCTGTGATGTGTTTGTGTGTGTCCAGTGAGGCTATCCTGGCCTTACAGGTAGAGGTGTCAAAACTGAAGAAAGACCTGGAAGAAGGTCTGGTCCAGTTGCCTCACCTAGCAAGAAAGATGGATTACCTGGCCTCCAAATACAGGCACGATCGACAGGAGCGTAGGTCTAAAACCAAAGTCAGGACCAACTACAAGACAGCTAGGTAGAAGGAACTGATATATGAAGTGTAAAAAAAAAAAAAAAAAAGCAAACTTACATCATCATTTCAAACTCTAGCTTGTGGAAGTCATCAAGCAGCAGACAGAGTTTGAGCAATTTCAACGCGAGACAGTTAAAACTTGAAGACTGGATTTCGACAGAGATGGAGCCAAGAAAGAGAAAAGGTTGGCCACTTCGATTGTCTTACTAGTCATCTCTTGATATATTCTAAAACTGAGGCACGTTGCTAATAGCAACAGATTAAATACAATAATGTAATAAATTAACATAATAATTAATAAATTATAAAAACAGATTTCACAATGCAGAATTAAAAAAAAAAAAACATTTACCACATTTCTTATTTCTCCCAGCAGAGGGCGTCATCATCAAAGAGAGACGCTTTCTTCTCACACCTGAGCAAAGGCCACTGCTCCAGGTCAGCTATGGCTCCTCCTGCAGTCTACCTGCCAGGTAAGCACACAAACACATTTTCCAGCCGGCAATTTCACGTGAAAATTTTTGTCATATTCAGCTACAAATTGAAAGAACCGCACGCAACCAATCAGAGGAAGCGTTCCACCCAGTCCGACTCAGCGCTGCTGCCGAGCGACGTGTACTTTCAGCACACTCCATCCCCTGCCTTCCAAAAACCTGGCTGCAGGATAGGAAGCAAGGTGGTCTTTCCCTAAACACGAACCATATTTTTCCATTACAAACACCCGATGTTGATTTCCTCCTTGGGTTTTCAAGGAGGAGGAAATGAACAGGACTCTGGACCAAGCCATCGAGGCCGCTCGCAGCATGAAGAGGACAACGGACCGCATGGCCAAGAGACTGACGGCAGACCTGGCTAAAGCTCAGCTCCTCCCGCAGCAACATTCCGCCACGAGGGTTCAAGAAACATTAAATGGCTTTGCACAAAAACAGCATAAGATCACAAAAGACAGTTTTTAATGCATCACATGGACAAATATTTTTGACTCCAGGGGACCTTCAGGATTTTTAAGACTTTTATGAAATGTAATAATTTACCTCCACTAGAAATAATATGGTCATCTATAAAATACTGGTGGACCAATCAGGACAAGCATTATTCTGTGTTAGCACTAGCATAAAGGCTTGACCAAAACATTGATGCATACACGCAAAACAGCTTGAGTTGCATGTTTTTAGTTGAGCACAACATTGATTCAAAGTTAAATATAACTGAACTGTACTTGAATTGTAATTCTTTTTTTCTCAATTAATTTCCTGATATTTCAACTGTTTCAGCTTTCAATTGGTTTGTCATTTGACGCTCACAATCAGCCACAAGGCTAACGCCATAAACGATAAATCAAATTAAAAAATAGGTCAGAATAAAATTACAGGAAACCCCCGCTGGGTCAAATAAATATCAGCCGCCACCGCCTATTTAACGCATCCAATGGCCGTCCGTCTCGCAGGCCTTTGAGCACCAAACGTATCCTCTTACCGAGTTTGTGTTGGGTCAATGTTGGTTGCGGGCTATCGTGTTCTACTGTTGTTCCGAACGGGGATTCATCCAAACGACATGGCTGAATGGTTCTTGTCGATTGTTCAGAGCAATGGATGCAGTTTTTAGTGTTTACCAACCTGAGGGCAAACTGGCTGGAATAACTTCTACCATGCAAAGAAATATACAATCCACCTGTTTCTTTATGTAGGTGTAACAACACCTGTACTGTATAATGACACTGAAGACAAACTCTATCAAATACTGTAATTTTATGGAGAAAAAAATTCACCTTTTGGATATCTATTAATTTTAGTGTTTTATTATTTTTTAAAATTTTTAAATGTATTTATTTGTTTATTAATTTAGCATATGCTTATTATTATCCGAGTCAACCAAATACAAGATTTATTTTAAAGGCTTATTAACTTGCATAGGTAAATTCTTCCAATGTTTGAAAGATGAGCTTCTTCCTCTCACTCAGATAGGCCACCCAAACGACCCCCGAGGGGCGGAGTTTCAGCCCTCGGGCCCTTTGGTATTTGCAGAAACAATATCGGCTCATCTGAGGGAGCAAAAGCAACCAGAGAGCTCTGCACTTTCAAGTTATTTACCCCCCCAAAAAAATTCATCTTGCCTCCCGGCTGTGAAGAAAGTGTGCAGCCATGGCAACATGGCTGATGCTGCTGAAACTCTTTTTGACCATTTCACAGGTAAGTCATGATTGCTTTGTTTCATTACTGGGGATTATTTCTCTCCGCATTTAAAATGATATTCTCTCCTCCTTACCTACTTACAGGGTTGAGAATTTTTATTTAACCATTTCATTTGCAGATCAACAATCTATTGCACAGCCGTATGATTGTGAACACACAGGCTCTTTTGATTTTCACAGCTTTCATCAAGTGTGTGTGGCATGCACACCCTTCCTTCAATGGACAAATTCATTCGGACCTGAAAGAAATACCTTGACTGAAATCCGTGTTGAGTGAAAGCAATGCGCAGACTGCTGCTTCTCTTGTTCCCTCGGAATATAATAGTCATCACCCCCCTGACCTTCCATTGATGTCCCTGAAAAACATAAATAGTGTCATTTATAAACAGTTGCATTTATTGATCACTTTTTGTCATTTTCAGATTGGCACAGCTGAAAATGGTATGTATTTTTTCACTCAATTTTCTTCTATAAATGATTTTATGGTGGTACTTTTTATAAAACCATCTTGGGCTGACATCCTTTGCGACTGCATTAACGTATTTAAATCAATCAGTAGCCCCTGAGGTGCCCGGCGTTGTGCGGGCCTACTCCAAGCATAGCGACAGCATCACTGTGGAGTTTGCAGAAGTTGCCGGGGCAACCAGCTACAACCTGAGGGCAGTGTTTCAGAGCGGTGATTTCTTCTCCGAAAGTGTAGTGAGCAGCTCCCCAGCCACCGTGGTTGGGCTTCAGCCCTATACCAACTACAGGCTGAGCGTCATGTCAATCAACTCGGGAGGGCGGAGCCAACCTTCACACCCCATCCAGGTCAAGACAGGTGGGAATTGGACAATGGGTATATAATGACCTGGAACCGATCGTGTATTACTGTACCAAATATATGAGTGATGACCATTTCCAACCATTTTCACTTGGCTGGTCTTTCGAAACAATTCAAGCTAATCTGTGTACAAAGACTGCCACAGTGTTGTTCCCATCGAACAATGACTTGTCTCACTCCGCTGGCCATTACAGTGTGTCGTTTCACTTCTCATTGTCATCGTCACAGATCTTCAGCCTATGGAGAATGGTGGAAACTGTATCCATCCAATGAGATGGGGGAGTTTTATATAATGTAAAGAGAAACCATGAGAACAAGGTGTTGTTCACTCCCCAGGGAGAACGCAGTGACATCTAATCACAGGGACGCTCCCTGTTTTAAATCTCTTGCAAAACAACTTTCAGTATTTGGTGCATCTTTGTATATTTTGTCTTCAGTGGTTATGGCACCTGAGTTGAGCACCTCTTCCCCTGATGATGATACCATCCTGGTCACTTGGTCCCCCGTTGACTACGCCATCCTCTACACGCTTTGCATCATCCGGCAAGGCTCCAGCACACGCCTCAAGGTCAACACCACAGACCACAACATGACCTTTGGTGACCTTGAGGCTGGCACAACTTACTGCATCAAGGGTGAAGCGTGGGACTCTGAGGGTCGTGCCGGTGACTACCTCACTGTGTGCCAGATCACACGTGAGCAGAAGACATTTCTACTTTGACGTGTCTACATATTGGGTTTATTTTCTGCTTGGCATGAAAATTGAAGGTCATCGTATTTCATTTATAAATATGACAACAGCGTCAAGGATGGAAGTCAATCTCTAAGTGCCCACTTCACAGTGGAAGGCCGTATGATCTGGGAGAGGGAGGTCAGCGCCACCGTGGGTGTGATCAGTCTACTCCGATTATGGCCAATCAAGGCAATGCTACTCATGCCTATGAATGTGATGCACTGACAGGCTTGGAAATCACGATTATCAGCATTCGCACCAGATGCGCTGATTACAAAAATAGAGCCCAAAGTCAGGAGAAAAAAAACAATTACCCAGACAATGGGAGATTCGTATGGCACCACTACTGTACATTAATGTTCCTCTGGATTTTATTCAAAGGTCCACCACGTCCCGATTTGGTCCACATCCAGGTGACACTGGGTGGGTCCCTCGGCATCGTCGTGCACTGGATGTTAGTGCGAGGAGCTGAGGACTATCTGGCTTGGAGCACGACTGGGCAGAACTGTACAAGCACAGGCAGTAACCACTGTTACATCAGTCCAGTGGGATGTGGTCAGAATCACTCCATCTCTGTCACCGCTTTCAACTCGGCTGGACCCAGTTCCCCTTCACCTCCAGCTGATTACATTACATGTGGGTCTAACTCAGCCACACATAAACCAGACGCAATAGCCTGTTCCCACTTCCATTCCTTTTGTGTTAGACCCATGTCCCCCAGACAACATCTGGGTGGAGGAAGCTCAAGCTGACAACTGCTCAGTCATGTGGGATGAGGTACCAGTCGTGGAGTACTATATGGTTTTCATAAAGAGGGACGACGGTACCGAGAAGTCGTGCAACACCACTAGAACCAGCTGCCACTTCCTGTGTGTGTGTGGTCATACCTACCTTACCAGCGTCTTCCCCTACAACCAGGCTGGCTCCAGTCCCTTCGCACATGTGCAGAACTACACCACCAGTAGGACGCAAGTTGACCAACGTACATAGTTGACCAGTTGATCAACAATATTTCCCTTCCCTTCTCTATCCCCCACGCCAGTTCCATGCTGCCCGGAGGGTGTTTCTTTAAAGTCTGTTTCGACAGAGACCCTGAAGATCACGTGGTTACCGGTCAAAGGGTCAGAGCTTTACCAGACGACAGCGAAGCAGGTTGACGAGGTCATCCACTGTAATGACACGGCGCCGGTGTGCGCGCTGTCCGATTTGAGGTGCAATGGGGTTTATTCCGTGGTGGTCGCGGCATGTAGCGAGCTACGAGGGTGCAATAGCACTTGCCCGCCACACACGCACGAGACAGGTAATGATGAGAGTGCCGCCACAGTTGTCGTATTGGGTCAGGGGTCAGAGGTCAGAACAAGAATCCTTGCTTGTCTGTCTTGTCTCTCTGCAGCTCCGTGTTCACCAGAGATTCGGACTATAATGCAGTTCAACCAGTCCTCATACAAAGTCCAATTCACCACCCCAAATACCCAAAATACAAATTACACCATCATTGCCACCGGGCGCGATGATAAACACACATGCCATGGAAGAAACACTTCCTGTGAGCTAACCCAGTTGCCCTGCGGTTCAAAGTTCGAGGTCACAGCCGTGGCTACCACAACGGCGGGACGGAGTCTTCCCGGATACAGTGAAATTTTAGAAACAGGTATTTCTCGACGAGCGGTCACAATGACTTTCATTTGAATCACCACATTTGTATCTCTTCAAGGTCCTTGCTGCCCTACGTCTATGAATGTCACCCAGGTCACGCAGGCCATGACCAACGTGACCTGGTCAACCGGACGAGGAGCTCGCTCCTACACTGCGACGCTGACTTCGTCACACGGACACGCCAAGTGTCACACCACCGATATCCATTGCTTGATGGGATGTATCAGCTGCGGGACCAACTACAGCGTGAACCTGGAAACTATCAGCAGCTCTGGACACACGTCCGAGTGCAAATATCACGGTTTCTCATCAAGTAAATATAGCAAACGGTCTATTCGCCAATGAGATTATTTTGATGCTTCATTTTCTTCCAGGTGCTTGTTGCCCGACCAATATCAAACTGTATCGTTGGGCAAACAACTCCCTAAGGGTGTACTGGCACTCAACATGGACGCCCCAGCAGCACACGGTGGAGCTATACGGGACAGCTGCCAATTACACGTGCTTGGCGGATGACAACAGCAAATTCTGCGACATCCAGGAGGAAAGATGCGGGGATGTCTACACGGTGGTGGCGGCGCCGGTTGGACCCGGTGGAGTCAAAGTCAACTTCTGTCAGCAGAGGACATATTCAGGTCAGTTGGCGCATATGTGGACAGCTACATCCAGAAAAAATAATAACTGGGTTGTGTTGGTAAGCATTTATTTCAATTTATTCTTTTTAATTAATTGTAATTAATTGATACAATTTTAATTTATTTATTACTTTAATTTATTCATTTTAATTAATTGTAATTAATTTATACAATTTTAATTTATTCCATTATTTATTTTTGTTTTATTCTTAGTTCCCTGCCCAGGATTTAACGGTGGCATTGGTAAGTAACTACTAACTTACTCCATATTTGAATTTAAGGGCTTTCCTATAACATAACATCTCTCTTCAGTGATATCTCGCGGAAGAAGAAGCATAAAATAAGTCTCGGTAAGTTTCATGTGAATCATCTTAGATGACTTATGTAAGCCTTCGACAAAGATGAGATTGTTGCATGCGTGAAAGCAATTGATATAAAGCATGACGAGGTCATTGTTTTGCTCGGCAACATGATGCGCTATCTTGTAACTGCATCACAGGCTTACAGAAAACAAAATCAATGTGCCCATACAAGTTTGGTAACAAAGCTAGAGAGAATAACAATATTCGCAAGCAACTTTTTCCTCCATTACCCGTGGGGCTCCCAACAGAAACTTGGCAGAGATGGCAAACATGACTCAGGTAAAAGAAGATGCAAAAGGGCTGAAGGAATGACACATCATTTGTTTGGGCTGGAAGATGATAAGGTGCTTGATGTATACACACGAACAGCCACATACAATATGGTGGTTAGCGAGCATTGACAAACGGTGAGGCGATATTAACAACTTTCATGTTTGCAACATGCAGGGAGTCACCTGACTGCAAGGAGAAGAACTCCATGACGTCCACTATACACGGATGAAAAATTATACTCTTGTTTAGGAATGTTCTAGTTTGCATAAAGATATGTATTGAATGTCGTTTGTTGCAAAATGATTAAAAAAGCTGAAATATTTATGACGTTTTTATTGATTGTTTCGACTAGAAAAGGATTAAGTTAACTGCAGGTTGGCAAATATTAGATGTTTGACGGACCGGTGCAATGCAATGTTTTTGGTCATTCTAAGTTCCCTTATTAACAGATCAAATAATTGACCAACAAGAACTAAGGTTTTGTGGTTTGCAGTTATGTAAGCAAACCGACAAAAAACGCAACCTCGACAGCCGACATGACGCAAATCGGTGTGTAAATCTATGTAACTTCAGGATGGGAGTGGAAATGGAAACCCATCCATCCATTTTCTATAGATCTTGTCAATAAGGTCGAAACTTAGTTGGAGACTTTGAGCGAGAGGCAGGGGGACACCCAGGGGGACCTTGCTGAAAAACATGTCCTTAGGTAATAAATCTCAACCCCATTCTCCAACATGGTGGGTGTAAACAAGGTCAGCTGATGGGTCAGTGGGGGCCTGTGGATGATACTGTACAGGTGATCGGGTTTCTGGATATAGTTTTCATTCCACTTCCTTCTCTCACAGTTGACAATAAAGCATCATTTTGCCATCCCCCACAACTTATTAAAACCACCGATAATCACTAAAAGCTACAAATTAATTGATTATTAACTGTCTAAAAGATGTCGTTGCTATTTCTTACAAGGTCGATAATCAATATTTCCAAGCAATATCTGAACAGTAGCGTGGAGAAAAATTCCTTCATATATTATTCCTTTTTCCTCAGCATTACTGTGTTATACTTCAACTTGATTTGTTTTTATATACGGTATACCTTCATTTAAAAGAAGAGGTGTGAATTCAAGATTGGGTGGAGAAGTAAAAAGTGGCCCCACCTAACCATCCCGTTTGCTTCCTTCTCATGATGACAGAGAGCCCACAGGCATCCTCGTGTCCTCCTTTTGGGACACCGTGATTGGTTCCCACCAAGTTGATCTACACGACCTGGTCGGTAAAGATTTCAGATCAGCCCTCAGAACAGATGAGCGTGAATGGATCTAATATCTTAAAGGAATGATAATACGTTTGGATAAGATGTGGATGCTTTTTTCAATCGTCCTACTGTCTATCATACAGGTAATAGGACGCTGTATATTTATTTAGTTTTTTTCCATATACTTAACTTGTGTTTCCTTTTTTTTTTTTAGATGCAACAGGTTATGGCAACAGGTGAGCACTTTAAATAACATTTTAGTGAGTAATAATTACTGAAATACAAAACTTTTCTATATTATTATTATCATTATTTTATTATTATTATAATTATTATAATTATATATTTATATAGTTATATTATCTTTATTATTATTATTATTATTATTATTGCTATTATTATTGAAGCAACTAAATTAATTATGTTTGCAATGGAAAGTCAGGTAAACGCATCCAGATGTGTTCTCTAAAGTCTGAAAAAATGGAAACACAGTAAATCCTAAAATGACAATGAACATTCTCTTTTATCTTTTTATTGTGTTAATGTTAATTATTTTTTTTTTTTAAAAACATTATTTCTCCTCGGTGTTTGGTGTTCTACACCGTTGAACACAGGTTGCTTTAACTTTTCAATAAACCGATTGGTATCTCCATTGAATTGATCTCTATTGCCTTATTTTTCAGGATGTAGTATTGTGTCCGTGACATCGACTTCAGCATCGACGTTGAATGTCATCTGGAGCGATGACATTGGCGCTTCGGTCTATTTGCTGGACTTACGAGTGGTCAACTCCACCAGTATTGCCCCGGTGGTGGTGATGCCGTATCCGCCCAGCACTCAGAGGCTGGTTCAGGGATTACGACCCGGCCATACGTACCTGGTGACGCTGAAGGTCTTAGAGTTTTACACTGTTGTGTGCAACGACACTTACCAAGCCATGACAGGTAGACATTGCAGACAAGTGATTTTTTTTTAAAACCATTCTAATATCAAACGTTTTCTTAACTTCCCACAGTACCTGCAACATCTCAGATCACATATTCCAGAGCTATTTCAAGTACCTCTATACTATTTGAATGGTCGAGTGTGTTTGGGGCCGACAGCTACATCTTATACGTGGAGGAGTTGTTCAGTATGCCCGTGAAAAAATACAACCAGACCTCAACAAATTTGAGCGGGCAAGTGAACGACTTGATTCCATCTACTACGTACAACTGTTACGTTTATGCCGACAACAACGCAGGAAGGAGTGCCAGGAGTAATATCAGAACCGTCATCACCTGTAAGTCTACTCAGGTTGCGGGTTCTAAAAGAAGGTCATGGTTTAATTGAAGTTAAGTAGCATTTCAATTTTATCTCCAAAGTGGTGCAGCCGCCTACGGGTGTGGCTCTTGTCTCCACCGGAAGGAACACGGCTCAAGTGTCTTGGGTCGCTGTGGATAAAATTCTGCTTTATCAAGTGACCGTGAGCGACAACGATAATCCCAGCAACGCGCCCGTCATCATGAACACATCGAGCACAACCATGCAAATCAGTAATCTAGAACCTTGCTCCACCTACACCGTGGGGGTATCGTCAGTCAATGTGTTCTTAGTTCCAGGGGAACCTTCTAATGTCACGCACACGACGTCCAGTGAGTATCTAATGAATTTTCTTCATGAACATTGGGGGGAATAATAGTCAAGATGGTCTTGAGACTGATTGAGGTACTAACTGATTTCATTCGTCCTCTTTAGCTATAAATCCAGTGACATCCATCACCACAGTCTACAGCTGCTCCAGCGGTATGGTGACAGTAACATGGGATTTGGCCTTCGGTGCCAACTTGTACCGGGCTACGGCGGTGGACGGCACCGGCGCGTCGGTCAACTGTACATCAGCCACCGATAACTGTCATATCACCATGCTCAAGTGCGGCGAGAAGTATAGCGTCTACGTGACAGCAATCTCGGACGACTGCGAGAGTATCGCCAACACTTCCACCCTGTTTGAGACAGGTGAGCGCTGCCTGGAAAATTTCGACCAACACCTTCTCATTTTACTTACCACAGATAAGGGCCCAGTGGGATGTTGTTTCGTTTCCTCCTATTGTATCTTTGCCGCTTTTCTCACGGTCACATCCTCTCGTTAGCCGCTACGAGTAGATACCGAACACCGTTAATTTGTATTTCTTTGCAGTCTATTGACATGAGCGAGGTATCTCAAAGGTCCGTTATCTTAGGCAGGATCTCACAATCTGCTCACGGAAATTGCGGTGAAGCTGAAATGTAACCCGAGATAAAACCACAAAAGGCAAATATCAAATTTGATCATCTTCTGTCTCCAGTGCCCTGCGCGCCAGCTCACCCTCTGACTAGCCACGACTGCTCCAGCGATGTGATCCAATTTAGCTGGGAGGCAACCAACAACACCTTGTACTACGTGGCCATGGCCAAAGACAACAACGGCCAACTCACTGAGTGCCGGACACAAGAAACCACCTGCTTCTTCACCGAAGCGGGCTGCGGTCAGTTCTACACGTACACCGTGCTTGCTGTCAGCTCAGAGTGCAACAGTGAAGTCAGCCAGCCTGAGTTTGTTCGGACATGTGAGTTGGATTTTACTGACATACATGGGTTCCCCCATATATTGCTGTTCACCTTTTTTGGGGGTCTGGAACATATCCCTGCAATAAACACTGAAGAAGGACATCCATCTAATCCAAATAAGTGGTTGTCCCTTTCTTCTAGCTCCTTGTCTTCCAACAAATGTAAAGACGGCAGCACAATGTCATTCAGAAACCTTGATCACTACTTGGGACTCAGCCGCAGGAGCTCTGTCCTACACTATAGAAGCAGAAGGCAACACGGGGCAAACCTACAACTGCACCTCCTCGTCCAACAGCTGTGCCGTGACCGGCGTGCCTTGCGGGGAACACCTCAGCGTGTGGATCGTGGCTTCCAATGACAACTGCTCAACCGACAGGGTTCTGGGAGAGGTTGCTCAGACGGGTATGTGAGCAGTGGATAACTGAGAATGTACTTCCTGGATTAAATCCAGGTCAATAATTATTTCTCTGCTCCTCCATTCCTTCAGTCCCTTGCACCCCCACCATTGTGTCAGCATCAGCCGACTGCAGCCAAGATTCTGCAACAGTCACCTGGACGACAAGCATCGGCGCCTTATTTTACACCGCAGTCATTCAGGATATGAATGGAAATTCGCACAGCTGTAATTCAGGCAGAACCTATTGCTTGGTGGAAGACCTGACGTGTGGACGGAACTACACGGCCCACGTTATCGGAACTAATCTGAAATGTAACAGTAGTGACAGTGATGAGATTGCATTTATTACAGGTGAGAAGAATTTAGTGTGGAATAGCAGAGTGTACCATATTTAGTGTTTCAATCACTTCTGCTCTTTCTCTTCAGCACCTTGTCCCCCTGACAACATTGAAGCGTTCAGAGACTGCGACGCCAACCACGCCCTGATTGTCTGGCAGAACCACCAGTCCACGGGCAACTACACGGCAATCATAAAAGATCAGAGTGGAGCTCAACTTAGCTGCAACAGTGACACTGTCAACAACTGCAAAATCCCTGACCTGCCCTGCGGGAAGACATACAATGTTACGGTCACCAACAATGATGGAAACTGCTCTTCTACCTCCACATCAATCAGCATGGACTCCGGTACAACATTTTGAGCATTAGCTGGAAAAAAGACCCCGTAATAGATAAGGTTGTCTTCTTTTTTTAGTTCCATGCGGCCCAGAGGATGTTGAAGCGGCCATGAATTGCCTGACAAACGAGCTGACGGTGACCTGGAGCATCTCTGTTCCTGCGGACAACTATACAACCACCATTTCCAGAGGGATGGGTCAGCCTCTGTATTGTAACTCCACAGAAACCCAGTGCACCAGCGGAGGGTTGGTTTGTGGCAGCATTTACTCTGTGACTACTGTCGCCATCACCGGGTCTTGCTACAGTATGCCCAGTACAGAGGTCAACGTGCAATCATGTAAGAATATTTTTTTTAGGATGTATTATTTATCGTTGAGGTTGCCATATCAACTTCTCACCTTCTCCTTGTGTTTCCCATCAGTGCCATGCCCTCCTACATCTGTCACTCCTTTTGAAATGTGTGATCCAGCCCCTAGTTTAGTGACTTGGTTGGACAGTGACAGTGCCAACTCGTACACTGCTGTCGCTGTGAGCAGTACAGCCGAAGCTTCAGTATGCACCACCAACGGCACAATGTGCTACTTTTCTGATCTTACCTGTGGGGAAGTTTACAGTATCACTGTGGCAGGAGTGTACAATAACTGCACAGGTCTCCAGGGAGACGCTGTGCCACTATACACAGGTAAGACCACAAGCCTCACTTGCGCGTCACTGAGAACGGTGACGGACTGATTCACTGACTCCCATCTTGCAGAACCATGCACACCCACCAACGTGTCCAGCCAGCTGGACTGTGCAGCTGGGACTTCTCATGTCTTCTGGAACTCGGATCCAAATGCAGTCAGTTACACGGTGATAGCCACCAATCCAGAGCAGACGCTCACCTGCATCAGCCCCACCCCCAACTGCACGCTGACAAACCTACTCTGTGACCGCCCTTACTACATTTTTGTAACAGCCACTGATGGCAATTGCGTCAGCAGCAACAGCACCCCCATTTGGCAAGCACCAGGTAACGAAACACAGAAACAATGTTGGTACTGTGCATCCATATCAGTCACATCAAACCTTTTTATTTTCTTAGTACCGTGTGCGCCAGTGGATGTCGACACCACTTTGTCCTGCAGCACCAACGACTTAACGGTCAGTTGGACAAATTCTTCTTGGCCACTAAACTACAGTGTCACCGCCACCCCCCTCTCTGGAAATATGACATCAGCCGTCTGCTCCACGGACAGCACTACCTGTAGTCTGAATAGCCTTCACTGTGGACATACTTACAATGTATCTGTAAAAGGTTGCTATGGAGATTGCCCTGGGCCATATAGTGTCCCACAGACCATCATGACAGGTATGTGTGATTGGTTCATGGTTTTGAAGGGGTATACTGAATGATGTTTTTCTTTCTCCAGCTCCATGTGCACCTCAGAGCTTGGAAGCAACGATAGACTGTAGCACAAACTTCATTTGGGCCTCTTGGAGTGCTTCTTCGGGGGCTACCTCCTATTCAGCGACTATGGAGGGACCAAATGGATTCATTGAGATCTGCCTGACATCAAACCTCACCTGTTCTTTTCGTAATTCATCGTGCGGAACACAATATAGTATTAACGTCACAGCTCACGACGACTACTGCACTAGCGACGTCGTTCAGACAACAATGACCACTGGTACTTTCTAAAAATGTGATACTATTAATTTCCTAGAATACAACATCCATCCTTCTGGTACCTGTTCCTACAGGACCATGTGACCCAGTCAATGTGACCGCCGTTCTCCAGTGTGGCTTTGATGCAGCGACAGTATCTTGGCAAGCCAGCACAGGGGCCACAGCGTACCATGTTTCGGCTTACAGTTCACAGCATCAAACGTCCTGCTGGAACATGTCAACTTCCTGTCAGTTGAACGGGCTGCAGTGCGGAACGACGTATGATCTGACTGTGCTAGCTGAGGACAATACTTGTAATAGCACAGGAAGTTCACAAGCAGTGTTGATGACAGGTAGTGAAAAGTTCATTTCAACTTGAAATTTTTCATTTGTATCATGTTGGTTGCCCGGTGGCCATGGAACACCCTGTAAATGTACCCTAACCTTATCAACCTCACTTTTATTCCCTCCCAGCTCCATGCTCACCATACGTTGAGAACAGCACCCAAATCTGTGGCACCAATTCCTCCTCTGTGTTTTGGATGCCAATGGCCGACGCCACAGGTTACATCCTTTCCGCAACAGCCATAGGCGGCCACTCAGTTTCCTGCAGCTCAGTAACCCCATCGTGTGAGCTAACAGATTTAGTGTGCGGTGAGACCTACACGACCACTATTGTGGCTCAAGGAAGCCAATGTGACAGTCTACCTGGACAAAGCACTGACATTACCACTGGTAGGTGCATTGTTAAAATCGATTTACTTGCTTTATACAGCTAACATTCACTCTGCTGTTTACAGTTCCCTGTCCACCGGCGGTCGTTTCCAAGCAGTATATGTGTGACAACAACACAGCCATGCTCAGTTGGAGTAACACCGTCGGAAGCCTGAGCTACCAAGCCGAGCTAGTCGGATATGGTTATATGGACAGCTGCAATACTACAAATACCAGTTGTGTAGTCCATGATCTTCCCTGTGGCTTGGATCTAAATGTTACCGTTCAGGCTGAAGGAGAACACTGCAACAGCGCCCCTAGTGTCTGTCAATCACTCCAAACGGGTAAGTCAACCATACCAAATCATGAATCAGAAATAGTTTACATTGTTTTTGTCATGTTTTTTCTTTTCTTTTCAGCCCCGTGCGCACCAGTGAACATTAGCGCCACATTAGTTTGTTTCAATCATTCGGCCCTGGTGTCATGGTCGGGAAGTCACAGTGCTGTAGAATACACAGTGACCTCTTCGGGCCAAAATGGGCACACACATCAATGTCACTCCAACACAACTAGCTGTCAACTTTCACACATCCACTGCGGGGAAACATATGACATTACCGTAACGCCGCACTCAGAGTCGTGCGCTGGAACACCGAGTGAAGTCTACAGCTTCAGTGCAGGTGCAATTCTCAGTATCACATCAGGTTACAATTAAGAGAAAGATTCAATTCATCTGTTTTGTTCGTCTTTCTCCAGGCCTTTGCTCTCCCAGTAATGTCACCATGTCTCCACCGTGTGAAGACAACAACATAGTGTCTTGGTACAGCGTAACAGGGGCCGAGATGTACATAGCCACAGCCATAGCCGATGATGGGCAAACACACAATTGCAGCTCAAATACTTCCACCTCATGCCAGTTCACTGACCTTCAATGTGGCCAAAACTATTCCGTCACCGTGGTGACCGTGGACCGGGGTTGCAGGAGCGAGCCGAGCTCAACTGTGCAATTGACAACCGGTGTGTTGGGGGCTGTCTGGATTTTTTTCACCATACTCATTTGTGATGACTAACTTCAGTTTTGTATCATACCAGCTCTATGTCCACCCACAAACTTGGCGGGCCAGGTCGCCTGTGACACCAATACAGTGACCATCTCATGGGACCAGAGTCCAGTGCCAGGGGTTTCTTACATCCTGAAATACGAGAAGCTCTATGGCACACTTGATTCTTCAACGCTGATGATATCAACCACCTCACACACATTCACCGACCTACAGTGTGGACAACAATATGCCTTCTACATTGCCTTCCAGGATGGAGTTTGCCACAGCAGCTACAGCCCTTCTATGGAATTAAGCACAGGTATAGTACATTTACCATCGCAACATCGGTATGTTATGGTTACAGAATGTTTTCTTTCCATCTTTAGCTCCCTGCCAGCCTACAAACTTCACTGCTCACGTGGACTGCGGGATGAACAAAGGCAACTTCTCCTGGGCTGAAAGCAATGGAGCCGATTTTTACACAGTGGAGGTGATAGGAGACCATGGCCATGTGGCGTCCTGCGCATCCAACGACACTTCCTGTGCTGTCAGACTTCACTGCGGCCGCACGTATTCGGCCTCTCTGGTAGCTTCCACTGAGAGCTGCAACAGCACTGAACATGCGGACATTTATTTTGATTCCGGTAAGGAAAAGACTAAAAACTGAATATTAGGTTACTCCAGTACATGAAGGACGCCTAACCCCAGAAAGATAACTCCTCTATTCAACCTGTCTTCCATAGCTCCCTGTCTCCCAGAAGACGTTGTAGCTGTGATGGACTGTTACACCAATGTGATGAATGTGAGTTGGTCAGAGACGCCCGGCTCAGACAACTACACGGCCTGGGCCATCAGCACACATGGACACAGAGCTTCCTGCAACTCCACAAACAACAACTGCTCTATCCATGATTTGCATTGTGGCCATGTCTACGAGGTGGTGGTCACCTCGTCCTCCGTTCAGTGTGAAATCATCGTAGGTTCTGACTACCAGGTCCAAGCCGGTGAGTCCTAACTTGAAATGAGGTTTTGTTCGTCAAAGAGCAGATGAAACATCCATGGTTGATCTTTTCTTTCTTCATTAAACCACACGATCTTAGCTCCGTGTAAACCGGAGAACGTCACAGGGGATCTTAACTGCAGCTCCAACATCATGACGGTAATGTGGCATCAAGTCAGTTCACTGGCTCAGAACTTCACTGTAGAAGCCACATCTGCTTCTGGTGTTAACTCTACCTGTGAAACCAATATGGGCTACTGTTCCTTCTTGGACTTGAGCTGTGGTCAACTCTACACTTTCACCGTAATGGGTTACACCAACGTCTGCATGAGTGAGATGAGCTACCCCACAGCCAAGCAAACCGGTACGCCTTCTCAAAATTCCCCATTTGTTTTCCCTCAGTACAAACGTGTTTCTCTCTTGCTCTCTAGCTCCATGCCCCCCTGGCGAGGTGTCCGCAGCGATAAACTGTACCACCCGAAAAGCTCTGGTCAGCTGGAATACGGCTGATGCAGCCACAGCTTTCAGCGTCCTTGCAACCACCACCGATGGACACAGTTCCTCCTGCAGTGAGATGGGAACGTCATGTGAACTTAACAACCTGGTCTGTGGACAAAACTACTCCGTAATAGTGGACTCAATGCACACTGGCTGCGCTGGTCCAGCAACTACTCCAGTCTTGCTCACTACAGGTAAAATGAAATTGTTTAATTGAGAGATATTTTTATTATTATTATTACGACCAGTTCGGAGAGAAACTACCACATCTCTCTCCCCAGATCCTTGTGTTCCCATAAACATCTCAGTCTACTACAGAGTAGTCGATACCCAAGTGCTGTGGACTGCAGCAGATGGAGCGAGTTCCTACACCGTTTGGGCTGGAACTGATCAAGGCACAGTCGCTATGTGTAACAGCACAGGAACAAGCTGCCATTTGAGTGGCCTGCAGTGCGGTCAGATCTACAATGTTACTTTGACAGCACACAATCAGGCTTGTGACAGTTTGACGTCTGACACTCAGTATCTCAAGACAGGTTGGTGACAGCATCGAGAACGCATCTGTGTTAATCTGGCGGTGGTGGTGAACTCCAGAGTGCTCATTAACTGTTTTTCCAGAACCATGCCCGCCTACCAATGTTTTGGCCGATGTGGAGTGTGATCAACTTGCAGTGACTATTTCCTGGGACCAGAGTACGCTCGCTGTGGGTTACGTTGCCTACGTTTACGACAATTACGGAGGCTACAAGTTGATGTGTGAGGTGGACGACACAAATAGCACCTGTGAGGTCTTGGGGCTCATGTGTGGCACCCCATATGACGTCTGGGTTGTCGCCTTGGGGGAGGAGTACAACAGCTCTAACAGCACAACGGTCACATTCTCATCAGGTACTTGGGAAGATACCACAAATTATCTTTGGTTACATCTTGTCATTTAAAGGTGTTTCAGATAAAGCAAAAAACCTCCAAGAATTGTCAATTATTTCTCACTTTGATGACTATCTCATGATTATCTGTTTACCGTTCCACTGTGATTAAACAAGAATGACAGAAATAATCACGATGTAGGTACTGAGACATCGTTCTTAAATCTGCAGAGCCTTGCCCACCAGAGAGCATTGAAGCCGTTATGGACTGTGACATCAAATCTGCGATTGTATCTTGGCTACCCGGCATTGGAGCCGTGTCTTACATGGCTGAACTAACAGCTTCATCGGGCCACACGGCAACATGCACCACTAACCAGACCAACTGTCTACTCACATCTCTGCAATGTGGCGAGGGATACATCGGGACTGTGACGAGTGTGGGAGACGCCTGCAATAGCACTGACGTAATGTCGGGATTCCTCATCACAGGTACTGTGATCCATTAAATATTACACAAATGGTGGAGTTCATAATTTGAAACCCTTCAAATTGCAGAGTCGTGTGTCCCGATGAATCTCTCCGTTCACTTCATTGTGAGCCAAGCTCACGTCATGTGGGGTGAAACAAAAGGCGCCGGGTCTTACTGTGTCCAGGCTGTGACTGACCAGGGTCTGACTGCCACCTGTAACAGCACCAACACCCAGTGCACCCTTACTGGTTTGCAGTGCAGTCAGATCTACAACGTAACCGTATCTGCAAAAAACGATGTCTGCAACAACACAGCGAAATCGGAAACGTACCGACTCATGACGGGTTAGTCAGACAAACTGATGATAGGGACCAAGTCCCGCCAATAGCTAAGTGTGTGTGTTTTCCTGTCGCTTCAGAACCATGTCCACCGACCAATGTCCAGGCCAATGTGGACTGTGAGCAGCTTACAATGACTGTTTCCTGGGAGCAGAGTGAGCTTGCTGTGGGTTACGTTGCCTACGTTTACGACCATTATGGATACAATTTGACGTGCGAGGCGGAAGACATAGACACCAGCTGTGCTGTCTCGGGACTTATGTGTGGAACCTTATATTATGTGTGGGCCATAGCCTTGGGAGAGCAGTATAATAGCTCTAACAGCACGATGGTCATGGTCACATCAGGTACAGACTTAATACTAACCATTGATAATCATTCCTGAAACATCCACTTGAAAGGAGAAAATGGACTTTTACCCATTTTGCAAAATATTTTCATTCTCTATTCCCAGCTCCATGCCTGCCCACCAACGTAGATGTCGAAGTGGACTGCAACTCTGATGGGGTTGCAGTGGCGTCCTGGAGCCCTCCTTACGGCATAGCAAACATTTCCCTGACAGCCAGTGGAAGTCGTCAGTTTCACTGCCAAGCTGGCCTGTTGAGTATTTGTAACTTGACGGGTTTAGACTGCGGTGAAACCTACAACTTGAGCCTCACTGCCAGCAACAACGACTGCAGCGTCACGTCTCATATGAACTCAAACTTCACCACACGTGGGTTTGCTAAAAATCTGTTTCCATACCCCGTGTCCAAAGATTATCCGATAACGCTAACACATCTATACCACAGGTCCATGCCGACCTCGCTATGTTGGGGTTGTCCGGCCGTGCGGTACTGAAGCTGCTGTCCTATCCTGGGAGATGAAGCCTGAAGTGGAACTTTACTTGGCAAGCGCTGTATCAAGCTCAGGAGGGGATGAGCTTTGGTGTAACTCCACAGGTTCTTCCTGTGCTTTCTCATCCCTCACCTGTGGCGAGATGTACAACTTCACCGTCAAGGCACTGAGTCACGGCTGCTGTAGCCAAGTTAGCGAGTCCGTATACGTTCAGACAGGTATGACAAATTGTTCTGCTCTAGAATTACGATGAATTTTGCCATACGAAAGATTTTCCTTTATCCGGATCTCAAGAAATTATGCAGGTGACTTTTCTGATGTGATAACCTTCCCTCCTGACTTGTCTTTCCTCATCTAAGACCCTTGCCAGCCTGTGATTGTGTTGCCTCAGTCACCTTGTCAGAGCGAGGAGTTGCAGCTCTCCTGGAATCCTGCTAGCGGCGTGCTGTTTTACCTCATCACGGCCACAGGAAATCTGGGCTATGTGGAGAACTACAATACGACGCAGACGGGCCTAACTGCGTCTCTTCCGTGTGGACAGAACTACAGCGTCACCGTGCAAGGACAAGGGAGCGAGTGCAACAGTGACCCGAGCACTATTGCCTTTGTCAAAACATGTAAGATCTCACAACAGAATCGTTAAAAACTCCTATTTCATCATTGTTTAGCCAGACTTGTGATTATATTGAGTTCTCTCTTCCACCCACAGCTCCTTGCATCCCTCGTGACGTGATCATCCATGAGCAGTGTGGGGCGAACACAGCCACTGTTTTTTGGGGGTCCAGTGAAGGTGCCAAAACATACGCTGCAGAAGCCATTGGTCTTGATGGACACAGCCACCGGTGTTACAGCAACCAAACCAACTGCACCTGGGACGACCTGCGCTGTGGGGAGATCTACATGGTCTTGGTGATGGCCAAGGATGAGAACTGCACCAGCCTCCCTAGCAACAGCTCTTTCATCTACATGGGTATATTGCATTTCCCTTATTCAGAGTCATCCTCTTTGAGTTCACCCATTTCCAGCATCAACCTTCTTTCTTCTGTTTTCCAGAACCATGTTCACCTCAGAATGTCCTTGCCTCTGTGGATTGTGATTTGAACGCTGCCTCGCTTAGCTGGGATGCCAGTAATGGGACAACAGTGTATGTGATCTCGCTTGAAATGGATGGATACCAAAGTGTTTCGCAAAACACCAATGACACCCAAGTCTACTTGTCAAACCTTAACTGTGGGGCAAACTACAACCTCACTGTGACACCTTACAACGATAACTGCCAGGGCATGACCAGTGCGACGACTCCCATACAGACATGTAAGTCAAACACTGACACTTGATATAATCACTAGCACTGAGAGGTTATCATAGTTCATATCTTCTCTATTAAGGGCCGTGCCCACCCGGTGAGGTTTATGCCATGCAGGACTGCATTTCTGATACGGTCATGGTCATGTGGCAACCTGGCAATGGAACAAACCACTACACAGCCACCATGGACTCTGACATTGGCAACTCCCAAATCTGCATGTCGTACTCTGGCGAATGCAACGTTTCTGGATTGACCTGCGGACAAAACTTCACCGTGTCCGTCACAGCGTCCAACCAGCAGTGTAATGTCACCTCCGTAGCAAATCACAGTGTGCACTCAGGTAAGGTTTACATGATTCAGCGCCATTTTACAAACAAAAGGTTGAAATTTTTTTTTTTACTCACCTGCAGTGCCGTGTAGTCCCACTGATGTCTCGGTGGCGAAGGACTGTGCCAGCAACACTGCTACCGTTTCCTGGTCTGCCAGCGACGGTGCAACGCAGTACTTAGTAACAGCCTCCTGTTACCATGGCAATGTTAGCCATCAGACCTCTGACCTCAACTATATGCTGGATGATCTCATGTGCGGTTGCGGATATTCCGTTCAAGTGGTTGCAATGGATGACAACTGTTCCAGTATTCCCAGTCAAGTTTTGGTATTTGACGCAGGTGAGGGATTTCTGAAAGAGCAAAATGCTATGAGTTAATTGTTAGCATGGTACACAGATATAGTAATCCCTCGTTTATCGCGGATAATTGGTTTCAAAAACTACCCGCGATAAGTGAAATCCTTAAAGTACGGTCACTAACAAGAAGTACTGAGTAAGCTAACGAGTTGGCGGAAAGATGCTAATTCCCGGTCGTGTAACACGCGAAAACGGACTTCTAAAGGAATGTAAATGAACATTTGGAGCAATACTACATTGTTGGACACATGTTTCTTCAATTTAGAAGTTTTATATTGACTTTTAAATGTTTTAATTTGGAAAACAAATCCGCGTTGTAGTGAAGCCGCGATAAACGAAAAGCGAAGTAGCGAGGGATAAGTGTACCATTATTTTGTTTTTAAAACATTTGTTTTTCAATTGTTAGTGCTGTTTTTTTTTTTTATTAGGATTTTACTGATCTTACCAACTGTATATTCTCTTGCTTTCTCCATCATTTCAAAGCTCCATGCCCTCCTCAAAATGTCAGCACCCAACTCAGCTGCATGTCCAATAACTTGACGGTTTCTTGGGACTCCGTCGGCTATGCGGACTACTTCTTAGTTGCGGTACACGAGGACAACATACAAGGAAGCAATGAGACCTTTAACACGACCAGCAACGAATGTTCCACCAGTCCCCTAAACTGTGGAAGTAGTTACACCATCCAAATCACGGCAGTCAAAGGAAATTGCCAAATCCGACCCACTCAGAACTACAGCACGTTGTCAGGTACACAATTTTTCCCGGGGAATCTTTCCGCCCTTGCATACGTCACGCACCACCACACTAAGCCCCGCCTTTTAAAGTCACACACACATTCAAGGGAAGGATCATCATCATAGAAATCCCAAAATACCTGCACTGAAATCACATTTAATCTGTTTGCTGGATTAATCACTGGGATAATTGGTAGAAATAATGGATTTTAAAAATATCCCCAACATTGCCACCATATTGGATGTGGAAAAGAACGTCGATAAGCAAAAATGCCACATTCAGTTTTCATTTTGGCAGCCCATTTTTTACTATGTCAGGAGTAGAAAGCACATATTTGTGTTTTCTAGTACAGGGGATAAAAAAAAAAAAGTATTTGTACTTACCGATAGTTACTTTCCACTACCACCTTTGGTCTCTCCAGCTCCATGCCAGCCTCAGGGCATCCAAGGCAGCCTTGACTGTGTGACCAATTCGGCCTGGATCTCATGGGACTCCGCCTTGGGTGCTGACTCCTACACCGTTTCGGCGATTGGAGAAGACGCCAGCACGGCCAACTGTACCACCTGGACCAACATCTCCTGCGAGGTTGAGGACCTGGCATGTGGCATTCTTTATAACTTTAGCGTGACTGCCAAAAACAGCCAGTGTGACAGTTATCCCAGCACCACCATTGAATTGCAAACAGGTACTTCATTTATTTCTTTTAATGCTATTTTCATGTGAGGAAAGTACCCATGAAGTCAATCTGCCTTTTCCCCAGCCCCCTGCTCCCTCTCGGGCATCACAGCCTTCACTGAATGCCACAATGGTTCCATCATTGTCATCTGGGAGCTTGTGGAAGGCAGTGAGGGAAACACCGTGTACATCGCCACGGCGGAGGCTAGCGACCACACGTACCTCTACTGCAACAGCACAGGCACCAACTGCACCCTGCAAGGGGCACAGTGTGACCTCTACTACACCATCATCATTGCCGCTTCATCAGATTCGTGCAGCAGTTTGAGAAGTCCACCTTATAGAATAAGCATGGGTAGATGTTTTGGAGATGATTTGAAAATGAAATGTTGAGTTGATATTAGTTCTTAGAATACAAATCCTTTTCTCAGAACCGTGTCCACCAAGAGAGGTGAATGTCAGTGCTTCGTGCGAGGACCGCAGCGCCCTGGTGTCCTGGACCCGCTCCCCGGTGGCTGCAACTTACCAAGTAGTCGCGATGTCTGCGGACGGACATACGCACACTTGCGGCGACTCCTCCACCAACTGCACCTTGACTGAGCTGCATTGTGACGAGCAGTACGCAGTCCACGTGACAGCCAGTCATGAGAACTGCACCAGCATGGCCAGTCACAATGTTACCTTCAGCACAGGTATGACGAGTTCATTTAGTAAACTGGCTTGGTGTAATGTTCTCAAAGGAGAGGTCAATTGCAAACACTAAGCACATTACAGAGATAACAGATCTATCATTCGTTCTAAACCTTCCGCAGGTCCATGTCAGCCTGAGGATCTCTCGGTAACCTTCCACTGCAGTAACCAGTCTGCAGTGCTCTCGTGGACCCCCAGCGATAATGCCGTGGACTACTACGGCTGCGCGCAAGCGCCGAGTGGAGAGATGCTCTACTGTTACAGCACCTACTCCACCTGTACCATTCCCAATCTGGACTGCGGGACTTTGTATAACTTCTCCGTACAGGCCTCGGACGGCACGTGCAACAGCTCCTTTAGCGAGCCTGTGCAAAAAGGAGCAGGTAGCTACTGTTTGTTTCCCGTGGACACAATTATCACCCAATGGATTTTTATGAATTTATTATGAGTTGAGTAATATATTTACCCAGCTAAGTGAAGTTCTCCTTCTTTTCAGTCCCGTGTCCTCCAGATAGTGTTGAAGTGCAGCCTTTCATGATGTCCATGGAGATCCAGACATTGCGATTCACCTGGACGGAAATAAGCTGCGCAGACACAGAGTACCTGTTGAGGTTATCGGGGACCCTGCTGGGAAACAGCCAGGCCCAGTTTGAGGTGTCTTCTTATTGGACAAACATGACCGCGTTTGAGATCCCGCTTCCCTGCGGTTCTTCCTACTCGGCCACAGTGGAGAGCAGGAACACGGCTGGAACCGGCGACCAGTCTGTGCCTCTTAATGATACAACAGGTAGAATGAGGTGTACCTAATGAAATGGCTGACAAAATATGTCATCTTCAACTCTCATTTCTACCCCCTCCAGCTCCATGTCAGCCAACCATGGTGATGTACAGTAGCAACATCACAGTCGCCAGAGTTTCCTGGAGCCCTTCCATGTTTGCCACCACATACTTTGTATACAAGCACAATATCTCACTCAGCTCCCGACTGTGCACCACCACCGGCCTGTCCTGCTTTCTGCTGGTCAACATCGACTATTCAGACCTGCTGGTCACGGCCAGCAACGCAGCCGGGGAAAGCCAAGGATCGACGGTTACGAGTGGTAGGACCTGCTAATATGAAAGTACAGGTTGTATTTCAACAAGTGTGTTTGCAGATTCTAATCCATTTTTCTTTTTAGTGGTGGCGCATGTCAGAAAGAGAGACATCAGTGAGAGTGGTGAGTCCAATGCTATAGCGCCATCTGCAGGGATTTGTTCATCATTAAATTGCTCACTCTAGTTCTGTTTTTTTTCCTCCATACTCATTTTCAGACGGTCTTTCCGCCCCTGTGTTAAACGTCACACTACTTACCAGTGTAATGGTCATGGCGGAGTGGCCCCAAGAGGACGTTGCCAACGACGCAGCTTACAGGCTGATGATCAAGCCGCAGGCCCAATCGGAGTCACCTCAGGAACTGACGGTACTCGGGTCAAGATACATCCTCACTGGACTGAGCCCCAACTCCACTTACTGCCTCACCGTGGCTGCCAGGAAAGAGGCTGATGTTGGACCGGAGTCAGATCCTGTGTGCTTGGAAACTGGACAAGGCAGTTAGTAGTCATTGTATACAGCTTCACATTGACACACAAGCCTGATCACAATGTGACAAATCAAATCACCCTAACTTTAGACGCAATCTTTTGGGACTCTACATTATTTTTAATTGGCTGAAAATGTATACTGCGGGGTTTTGTCTATTCACTTAATTTATATATTAGTCCTGAAAAATTTACCAAAAATTGTTCAAATATTGTGTTTTGTTTCAGAATGTTCTAATAAAGAAACTAAATATTTTTTTGTATTGCTATTCCGCACCGTTATCTTTCGTTTCCGTTTCTTCCAGTCCTGAAAAAAAAGAAAACAATTCCGTTATTCATAAAAGTGTTTTATTAGAAAACAAAATGCAAGAGAGCAACAACCCAGACACATGACAAGCAGGGGTCTCAGCTGAACCCTTTGCGGACTCTACTTGAGGGGATTACAACATTCTCAGGAGGTCTACAGAATCAGGAACAGAATCGCTTATCTCCTTCTCAAAGATCATTGATGCATAAGTGACATTTTCTTTTTCAACAGAAATCAAGGTACGAGGACAAACATTGTAGCATGTAGGCTAGGCCTGACTGTTGCCGCCACATGAAAGAATGCAACTCCTGCCTGGTGTGTCTTTGAAACAGTATATACAAAAAAAAAAACATTTTCCAGGGGTCAAAACAATGAACCGTACAAAAATTAAAAATCCTGATAGCTTACTAGGACGTGAAAAGGTCAAAAACCAAACGACGATTCCAGGTGGCATTCAGTCTGAGACAAGAAGTGGATAGAAGGAAAAAAAAAAAAAAAAACGTGACATTACTCAACACTGGGACTCCTTCGTCTGTCGCCGTGTTTGCTGTGGTCGTTGTTGGTCTCTCTCGGGTGATGGCTCCTCTCTCGGCTGCGACTGCGTTTGTGCGGGCGTTGCTCTCCGTCTCGTTCTTTCTCTCTACTGTGACTGCTGTCGCTTTTCCTGCTCTTTTCCTCGCCGCCGCCGCCGCCGCTCTTGTGCCGCCTCTCCCGGCTGCGACTCCTGCTCGACCTCTTGGCCTTGCGCTCTTCCCTGTGCCTCTCCCTGTCCTCTTTGTGCCTCTTTTCGTCATTTTCCCCTTTGCTCTTCCTCTCCCTGGACCTGTCCCTCTCGGCGGGTCGCTCCCTGTGGTGGTCCCGTTCCTTCCTCTTGCTCCTGTCGTCGCCTCCGTCGCGCTCCTTCTCCTTGCGCTCGCTCCTTTTGTCCCGGCTGCCGCTACGGCTTCTTCGCCGCTCGCGTCGCTCTTGGTGGTTTCGTTCCACGCTGCGAGATCGTCTCCTCTCCCTCTCTACCCTTTCCCTATCCCGCTCCCTGGCATCCCTCTCCTTCCTCTGACGTTCCCGCTCCCTTTCCAGCTCGCGGTCGTAGCTGGGGCCGTGGCGGTCTCGCTCCCGGTGGTGACTCCTGCTCCTCGACCGCTTTGGAGAGCGTCTGGGGGTTGGTGTCCGCCTGGGGCTCCTGGAAAGAACACCGCGGTTAATTACAATGCCGTGCTACTGGCAAAAAAAAAAAAATTGCAGGAAATATTGATTTCTAAAAATCACAAATTAATCTAAACTGTTGGAAATGTGTATTCATTTGGCGATACGATGCCAGCAAATTTCTATGGCGGTTGACCTGGAACGACGACGTTCCCCTTGCCGCCCCGGTTCGTCAAAGGCCTCATCTTCCTCCTGGGGCTCCTTCTGAGGCACCTTCCGGGGCCTGCTCTTCATCTGCTGGTCGATGCTCTTCTGCACAGGCACCGGGATGCGAGGGAACAGAGTAGAGAACCACTCTAGTTTGGTGAGGAAGGAGCGCAGCATCTCGCCGACCGTCATCACGCAGCCTCCGCCCGCCTTCACGTCCAGCTCCTGGAATCAAATGGCGGCAGGGAGCCGACGGGAAACGGCTTAACACGTGGGCAGGCGCATGGTGTCATTGTTGCAAGTCAAAAGGCAATATGTGATGGCCGAGTACTGAGCCTTCACCTCTGTTCATCTAGCTTAATCTCTCTAGTCAAATGTGTCTGCCTTTAACTTTTACCACATGGAGGGGAAAACAGGTGAAAGTGTCACATAGTTTGGCTCATCTAAGCTGTCTAGCAGACATCTGTACTCACACAGGGGGCAATGGAAACAGATTAGTCCCACCCCATCTTCCGCGCCACCAAATCATCTACTTTTGAAATTGAGAGTAGATGAGGTGAGTAATCTGACTACACTGGGCTCGGTCCTCACTGTGCTAAAACGGGAGAGACGGAAACACGAGTTGCCTCCTCCTTCCCTCTTCAGCATAATGGGAGCCTCGTCGAGCTTGTGACGAGACAACAGGCCACGGTGGAAGCACAGATGTGAGCGGAGGGGGGGGGGGGGGGGGAGGCAAGTGCACCCCCCGCTTGAAATGTTCGTTTGCTTTGTATGATGGTGAACAGCCGCTTTGCACTCACACACGCAAACCAACAGTGCTGAGATACACTATCCAATTCACCTGCAGCACAATGGGCATCTAAAGAAAAAAACAGGGGAATTAACCAGTTGTTTAGGATTAGGAATTCTTGAGATATGTGAATATTACAATTAGGTAGAATGCAGAAAAGCAAAGGAGGCCTGGTTGCACACCTGGAATCAAACAAAAACACTGAGCACAACAATCGGTACAGCTGAACAATTTCATGACATCCATGCATCGGATTTTCGACAACAATAGAAATGCTCATTTCTGAGTGACATTACACTTAGTTGTGGCTTTTATTTGCAGCAGTGTACGTTTTTAAGTATGCTGATAGTAATATAAACGTGTTGCAGCTACTACCTGTGACTTTGAGTGTGTGTGGCTTTAAAAGGTGATTGATGTGCGAGTCAGCAAATTTGGGTGTTGAGTCGGCTGCGGTGCGCTAAGATTAACGGCTGGCTGTTGGCGAGCTAGCCGTTTGTTAGCTTGTTTTCATGGTAAATGCCTGGGCATCCACTATGGTCATCGCGGCTTGCGTATAAATGTCATATGTGTTTATTGATTTACTGTCAGAAAAAAAATATTCTCATTTATTAAGACTAATATATGGAAAAAACTATCCGTTTTTTTTTTAATTAGTTATTTGTATCTCATTAAGATTGTGCAGCCATACCTTGTAAAGTGCCCAGTGAGTGCAATAACATTGCTACATGAAAAGTAGGCTTGAATGTGCGCATCAATGCAAGGGCCAATTACAGAGAAATCTTTTGTGCAACTAGTCCTGGTCAAATCTTGACAAAACCATATGGACATGCCTTAAAATAAATTACACATGACTAGTGAAAGATGTACTCTGCGTCATTTAAGGTACTTACCCTGACAACAACCAGCAGCGTGGAAGTGAGCAAGTAACCTAGCTACTCAGGTTTGGAGGACAAAACTGAGGATAATTAAGCCAAATGAAGGCAAAGGTGAAAAATCAGCTATGCGCATCACAGCAAGAAGGGAGGGGGCGGGGTCAGTTTCAATTCATGGATTGCATGTGGTTCATAGTGAAAAATAGAAACATGAAAGTATTACCAGGCATGACATACCTCCTCATCATCCATGAAGTCATCATACCAGTCTATTAAATCGGCTGGGGGTTGTGTGTATCTGGATGAGATTTAAGAGCACGTCAAAAATCAGGCGCTCGCTGAACGCAGCGGACATGACCGACCGAGAATCATACCGTATGTACATGAAGCCAAGTGCTCGGATGTAGGGAGAGTCCGTGTGTGTGATGAGGCCCATCAGCTGTTTGCGCGTCAACTTGAGCGTAAACAGTTTGTATAGTAGACAGAAGGCGGTTGACACGATGCCACCCGTGCCAACTCCACGAACCTAGAGGGGATCAAGTTGAGAACATCTATAGACCGCATTAGCACACTAAAACAATCAGCAATGTCCACTATTGGGCATTTGTGTTCAAAAGGTTCGGGATCATTTGACTATGTTTACAACTAGGGCGACACTGATGTTAGTTTTCCTAACCCTTCTGCGTGTTAGCATTGAGCTATCAGACAGTCATGTAGTTTGATTAAACATACAATGAATAATTCAAGTTTGGATAAAAATATTTGTTGCCCTACAATAATTGAATTGGTAGTCTTTTGAATTTAGTAATATCCTAAAATGTCATTGAGGTTTGGGAGGACAACAAGAGGGTTGATGATGGGGAAAAGAAAAAGCACGTACTTCCCACTTACCCCTCCGCACATTCCAGTCTGACCTGCAGTCTTTCTACTTCCTTTCTCCCATGGCTCAACGTGAGTCACCTGCACGAAAACACAATCATCAAGTTGACATTTGTGCCGATAACACAATAGATTTCACAAATTAACATCATCTGATTCAAATGCTTGACGTGTTGTATTCCATTCAGATTTTGACAGGTTGACTTTTCTAACATGTTGCTATTTTGGTTTTAAATGTGACATCTATCAATATCAAAAACGGCTTGTATTGTACAAATAGTTCAACAATTCGCATAATTTTAAAAAGGTTCTCTGACCTCTTTCCGATGTAAGAGGGTTCTTGAAAACAAGAGAAACTAACATTTTTTGTGAATGCAGACACTAGTGTAGACTATTATAGAAATAATTACATAATATACACCAAGTATTAGAAAAATACATTGGTGAAAAAAATTAATGCATAAATTATGATGTTATATGGTACCTCCATCATTTACAACTTAAAATTTGATTGTTCTTGCATTTTAAATAAAGATGTGCTACTACAGCATTGTTAGCAGTTAGCTTCACACATTGTATATATTTATTTAGATCATTTAGACACGTTGTGTTAAGAATAATGAACACACAAATATACAGTAATTCGAATTGAGATAGCGTAAATTATATAGATTGGTGACTCGCAAATAATTTCGAGATACTCGAACGTTGTAGCATCGACACGCTAGCATAGCAAGCTACGGTTAGCTTATTAGCATGCAGATTAGCATCGTTCAACGTTACCTTGAAATAGATTTCATCCACAACTTCGTGGTACGTCTTAAGCTCATAAAGCTGAACTTTGAAATACGGCGAGGACAGGACATTGGTAAGAATCATCGGGTTGAGATTCATAGTCTTTTCGTTGCCCCACAGGGGCAGTACGTTGCCATGTTTGTTTGCAGGCTTGTTCATGGCCTGGCCCCCCATGTTAGCCATGTTGGCTAAATACCGCGACGCCGATCTTTTCAAGTACTGTTGGCCTCTTTCCAGTTACAAATCCATCTGTTTTGTCCTTTACTTGAATCCCGATTGTAGCCGATTTGGTGTGTTATCAGCGCAGAATCGGTGGGGAATCGAAGATGACAACTTCCCGCCGTCGTCGTTGCAGCTAATGTGCTTGCCTGTGATGCTAAGTGGAACCGGAACTGGATGGTGGTGAAGTGGTGCAGTGGCTGTCTCGCGTACGTCAACGTGGGATGGTGGAGTACATATTTGGGGGTAAATGTCCTAAGGATGCTATGATGTTGGATTTAATTACAAATGGATGTTATGTGAGTATCAGGCCTAGATATTTCAACAGTGATTCTAAAAATGTAATAACTGCCTTTAATTTTTTTAAAAGTGTTACTGACAACGTAGCAGATGGGGTCACCTGCTGACTCACTCGAACGTAACCAATTGCAATTTTTCTGGAGGTTATTATTTTTTCTTAATATATGAGATAGCAACTTGGTTTACACACTGCAATACTACATTTTTCCATACCTTATACATTGGATTTTATTTTACGCATGTGACGTCACGGCGGCGCAAAACTTGCGCAGTCATGATCCCAACGGGTAGATTCCCTTAACTTTTGTTTAAAACGTTGTTTGGTATAATAAACAGTTTCAAAATCTAAACACCAGCATGACTGTTTCAAAAGTGTCATTGGGCTAAAAAATATTTAAAAACCCTACATGGCTCAATATTAAAACAATTGCAACAATTACAAGTGAATCTAAATGGCATTACAGTGGTAAATATGAGAACAGTACAACCTTGTATTCTCTTTTACCAAATGGCAATAAACACTGACCATAAACTGACTAATACTGCAAGTAGTATTTTAATTCATACATATTAGCCTGAATATCACAATAGATCAAAGTGTTTAATTGGTATTTTCTCATGCTTTATTTTGCGAAGACACTTTAAATTTTCTTCTGTATAAAGTACTCTTTTTCTTTCCAAATCCATCTCAGTACTGTATACCAGAAAACTTGATTCATAAAGAACATTCAAGGTTTTCTATGAATCTGTGAAGAGTGCAGTCATTTATTGAGCACCAAGCTTAATTAAAATATAGCACTTAAAATAAAACCATTTTAGAAGCATTAGTGTTTAACATTTATAAGTGCATTATTACAAGACAGTAATTTACTTGACAAAATTATTTACACAGTATTGCATATAGAATCCATAGAACACAGTGCTGCTCTATGTCATAACCCCTTCACTTACCACAAGCGTAAGCTTTGCAGTATTCAGGGTCACAAATCATGATGAAGGAAATAAAATGTGTCTTGAATTTTTGTAAAATAAATAAAGATTCTGTGAAATGGTAGCTCATTCATTCTCACACATCCCCAATAAAATATGCAAAAAAACAAAATGGCATGATGTACTGTACACTAAAATATTGAAAAGTCATAATTTTGTATTCATGACACAAATACCCTTTTCTTGAAATGTACATCTCGATTCCAGATTGACTGATTCCTGCTCAGTTGCCAAAACCCTGTTCATTGTGGCCTTCAACTGCACTTGTTGGACACTCGAGGGCTTTCCTGGGCTGCAGAAGCTGTAAGTAAATCCTCTGCTGTTCTGTACACAGCTGCCGCCTCTGAGAGGGGAGCTTGTGACGCCATTTCCTAAAATGCTGTAATAGGGTACCCTTCACCATGCTCACAGGCTTCTCAAAGCTTATCGCTTGATCACCACCTGCTCAAATGGTCCCGCTGCAACCCTGAAAGAGAAAATGGCACACATATTTAGATTTCAAGAACAAGGACAGACATGTGGACTTAATCCCTGAAATGGAGAAGATGCATTCCATAATTACATAACACCCACCGAGTGTGCTGGCTTCCCAAAGCTGTGCTCCCGCCGGGACCGACAAACAATCTGAGTCCTTCCTCTGCAATGACAAGACACACAATTCCAATTTGTGAATATTCAATAAGTGCCAGTTTTTAAAATCAGTTTGGCGTTATGTGGTTAGAAGTGATCATGGGATCGTACCTAGGGCACCCCGTGCACCACGCCCGGGAAGAGTTCCAGGCGTTCGGATTGATTTATATGAGCTCCCGCTGGAGCGCTAACGGGGAAATGTCGCCCTCTGGCGGACACGCCGTTGTAAATGAATGGGCTTTCCCACTTGATTTCTATGAGCTCCCGCTGGAGCGCTAACGGGGAAATGTCGCCCTCTGGCGGACACGCCGTTGTAAATGAATGGGCTTTCCCACTTGCTGCAAAATTTTGAGGCAGGGATTATCAATGTACTGTTTGTGTAATACAGTTAGGGCCAGATCGATATGGATTGTTTTAGGTCAACGATTTGGCAGAATACATTAACGACAACTGATTAATTGGATGATGAATTAAACAGCCTGATGTAACATTATAAGAGTTCTTTTAATGAATGATGAATTCAGCAGCTGAGCAATGCTGTCCATTTTCTACCTCGCCACCACAAGCGGAGAGCTCTCTTGCAAGTGCACTTTAACGTAATTTGACTCCATCAGCAGGATGCTAGCTGACTTCCCAGTTTGCCATACACACCCTCTGTACTGGAGTCCAAGATACCGTGGCTGAAATCCTGGCTCTGCAGGATTGTGTCAATGATGTCGTCTGCGTTGACCCTGGTGTCGTTTACCCTCGTCAGCTGATTCTCCATTGAGTTCTGCTTGACCGGATGTCTAATTCACACACAAGTACAAGGTGGGATACCGTGGAGACGTGCTCGATGGCAAACGCACGATAGTTTATTGACTTCAAAACGGTTTGAGCATATTAACGGGCGTGTGTTACCTCGAAGCTTTGGCAGCTGTGGAGTTCGGTTCCGTAGTGTGTTGGGAGCTTGCCGGGTTTGAAGGAGAGGACCGGCTCTCCTTGTCTGCTCTCTCAGCCTGATGCTCACTGGGCTCTGGGGTACTGCCGATGCCGGTCGAGGCTGACCCTCCTGACGCGTTCCTTCGATGGCTCAGATCTGGTGAACTGGAATGGTTTGAGCTGTAGCCTGTAAAATAAAATCAAAATGATAAGATGAGAGTGAGTAATGTATTTCTCCCAGAGTGGAGACATGTGTGAATGTACCTGAAACTTTGGACTGTTGACTGGTGTAGCTGGATGTTCGAGTGTGACTACCGACCAGCCTTTTCTCTGGAATTGGAGTCCCTGTGTAGTGCAAAAATCAGCATTTGAGGTAGACTTGCAAATTCTTGGCCAACTATCATGAAATGTTTGTTGTGGAGGTTGTAGTTTGCCTTGGTGAAGGATCGCAAATGTGGTTACGTTTCCTCAACAATGGCTATAGCGGCCTCAAGTGGTAAAAGCAGGCTGGCCGTGAAAGAAATTCTGTACTTTACTGAAGTTAACCATCGGTTTTTGAGCTTATGGTTTATTAGAGGCTATTTGTGTGCATCAGTACCTGTTGCTGAATGGGATGTGTGCATGTCTCCTCCCTTACGCTCCTCGAGGAGACACTCGGACTCTGCCTGTGGTATAGCCAATGTCATGGCTGTGGATGAGGGGCTGCAAAGAGACAGAAAGAGAAGTATTCGTTTTAAAAGAAGACCGTTGGGTGATGGACGTTGACTTCCAACTTCTTGTAAATGAGAAAACATTTATTAACTTAACAGGCCCCAAGAAGTCTAATTTGCTTACGTCAAGGCTAAACAGCAGATATTAAGACAGGCGCAAGTTGGGAAGTGAATGACTCACGAGTTGATTCAAATTGTCATCGTTTTAGTAGCACACACCTCAGCAGACACACCTTTTAGTCTCTACCGTGTAGCGACGTTTACACACGCAAATGACGAGGGTGGGGAAGCACAGTAAAGAATGCATCATAATTCCATTGCGCCGGGCCGTGCTATAAATTCTTCACATGCAGTGAGTAACTGAGTGGGATGAGTGAGTGTGCTGCAACGTGACGACACTTAAGGCGGTTTCCTGGCTGCAGCTTGTGTGTTATTATCAGAGTAGCCAAAAGTTGAACGTAAGCAAGCGTCGTGGCGCTTTAGAATAATATCATTTAAGAGACTTTGAATCTCTTCTCTTTCATTTATAACCACTTCAAACGACAAGGCATACAGAGGGATAGTTTTTATGGTTGTCTTATTTTAGATGATATTTTCTGTTGTATTTTTTGTAAAGCGCGTTGCTACAGCAAATATTAAATGTTGACAAATTTTTCTGGGTTTGAAAAAACAAAAAAATAATCTTGATGAAACTATCTATACACAAGTTACTTGAGTAAATGTAATGGAGTAAATTTCAGATGAAAGTGACAACTGTGCACGGGGGAATTTTTCTACATGTCACAAGCTTTGCCAGAAGCGAGCGGTTACATAACATCCTTTTCTATGAACTGTCCGCCATCCAAACAGGGCTCGACTCTTCCTCGGTGTTGATGCTATCACTTATCAGCTGTTTGCGATGGAGCGTGAATGACCGGGCGGCGGGTTATCAGCTCTCAGATGAAAGCTGAGGATCAAAACTATACTTTCCCCTCTGTGGGTCATTTTCACATCAGAAACAAGCAAGTGCGTCAGCGTACTGACAGACAGGATGTTTGTTTTGATTTCGAGAACATATAGTGGCATGCCTTAAAGGCAGTGCAATTTGAAAGTCAAGATTATTGAGCAGAGACTAAGCTCAAAGGGTGAGTAGTTTTCGTATGATGAAGACAAAAATTTAATTTGAAAACCTCCGTTAGCAATTATACTCGAAACAATTTTCAGATTTGAGTCAAAGAGGGCATTCTTACGCTTTAAAACAGGGGTCTCCAGACATAAGTTGTGTTGTGATGACAACCTGGAAGACAAGATAAGCCTCATTTGTGGCATCAGAAGATTTGATTTTGTTTTTTTGACTGCATTTCATTCTAGCACCATCTATTACGGTTTGGAGACGAATCTCCACAGCCTGGCACGGTACCTTCAGAATTGAATTGTCCTGTCTAGTTTTCTTGGTGTCATATCCCTCCAGGAGACATCTTCGTGTTGTGCTGCCCGATCCAGCAAACTCAGACAGGTTTAAATCAGCAAAGCCCAGCTGCACACGGATATGAGGAATACAAATATATTGAGGAAGTAAGACATGGCAAAAATAGTTAATTGTTAACAGCCTGGGTTTTGAATTACAGATATTTTACTTAGTAACCCGGAACCAAGCTTAAGAACATTCACTGTGTAAATAATACACCAAAGTCCTGCTGGCGTATAAAAGTCGTGATAACATTGTTCCAAAGGATTATTGATTTTGAAACTCATGGAAGAAATACCTTTGCAAATGCTTTCCCACCCTTCAATTCCTGGAATGGGAAAAAGACAGAAATTAGTTTGCATACTCCAGGATGCAAATGGGATGATTTTATTATAGATCGCGAGCATATTTTTGGACTTCATATTAGAAGTGACAAATCTTGGAGACTGGAAACGTGTCGCGTACCTTGCGCACCGACACCCGACACACACATGGATCCAGCACACCTGTCCGGGCATTGGCACTCATCTTACACATGAAGGAGAATCGCTTCCTCCAGCGCACACAGTTTGCTTGGACGGGCTCCCTGGGGGGGAAAAAAAAAGCACAGGGAAAAACTTTAACAACAGGTAGGGCTTAATTTTTTTCTGTTTCTGGTTCAGAAAGTGACAATTCTGACTATGTGGTTAGAGGCCCAGAAAATAGTGTGCACAAAGTTTGGTTTGTCTTAGCAAACCATTGCCATGGTGATGTTTTGACAATTAACAGCGGCGCTGGCACGAATTACGTCTCAGCTCGTTTTTCCACAGTGACTCATATTGGATGAACAGTTGGCTGTTTTTTTTTTTTCCAGTGCAAAGGAAGGAAGTTATTGGTCTTATTTTGGTTATCACTATGGTGTCCTTAAAATGTCTGCACATTTGACTTTTGTATGAATGGAATGACAAAGCAGACTTGTTAACCTCTTTGTCCATATGTTGCTGAACACATATACCGTAGTAGAGTTGGCAAAGTTAAAGTACTTCTTAGTACAATAAGTGAAGTTAAAGTATTCCCTTGTACCCAATACAATATGTTAAAGTACTCACTTGTACAATAAGTAATAGAAGTACTTGAAATGTTGCACAAAATGACATATGTTGAAGTATTCCCAATAAGTTAAGATACTCCCTTGTACAATAAGAAACTTTTAAATATTCTTAACTGTACTTTTAAATTTAATACTTAAACGTCACTTACGCCAAACATCATCAACTCCATTTCATACACAATGTTTACGTCAACACCAAAAATCCTAAATATTCCGGGTGATGTGACCGGCTGCTAAAAATAGCTGCCTAAAAGTCCAAACTCACCGAGAAGACTCTTGGACGAAAGCGCCGTGTACGAGTCGAACTTTGCAAAACAAGACGCCGTTGACGAATGGCACTGACGACAGCTCCTCCAAGTCGAAGTCCACTTTGAATTCGAATCTTTTTTTCATGAGAAAGAACGACATTCTCCGTGAAGTGGGACAAGTGCGACAGACGGCGGTGCACTGGACTTTCTGCCCCCTCAGCGGTTCAAAACCTTTTCTGAACCTCAACCGGACTTCTTCCTTCCCAACCGCTACTTGTAGACCGAGACGCTGGTGACGTAGCATCATTTCATTGGCTGCAACGCTGACAAATTTCATTCACATTTTGCCATTCAAATCTCGCTCGTCGCTCCACCACAAATGTGTTTTTTGAGCAGACGTCGACGCTCCAGTCGTGAAAAAGTCATAAAACGCAGCTGTCCGTCACTAAACGACTCAAAAATATGACGAAACTACAAAGTCTATAATCCCTTTTCGAATTCACTGTAAATGAAAATAAATAGAACTCGCATTGCAGTCATGCAGGTAAACGTTTTTACTATAGCTCTGTTAGAGATCATTTGGTTTTAAGTAAATTGCTTAATATTGTACATGAAAGAGCAGATAACAGTTTTTGCTCAAAATTTAAAATAACACATAGGGTGTTATGAAAAAAAAAATGCTGAATTCAGTGGTTATCTCGGCAGCAATTTGCAATGAAATGCTGCCCTCAAGCGGCCAAATATTGCACTGCACCTGAGGAAACCTTACACTGCGTGTTTCAAACGATACGTCCGTGCTGATGGATGGAGAGATAAGGCCTGGCATTTCCTGCTTCGTTCTCTCTTTTTGTAGTAAATACTCATGCTGGCAAGTAAGACGAATTAACCTTCAAGACAACATGCTAGAATCCTCGCGTCCACGGGTTGTGTTTCCCGGAACGTTTTATAATTCAGTTGTTTTTCCGCAGAAAATGCTGCGAATAGCGTAGCAGCCGTCGTAGCTCCGCCCTTATAAGTACTGCAGTTCCCCCCTTGGAAAGCCACGGAGCTCCTTGCGTAGCGATCGTATTGCCAATTTCCTAATAACGATTTCGCCAACACACCTCTAGAGTTTTTATTTTGAAGCTCCAACGTCGTGGGTCGCTGCCAACATGGATTAAAAAGATATTTAGTCTCGCACTCGCTGCTTGCACACGACCTGCACCATGATTCGGATGGCGCTGAGCGGTTTACTCCCCAGAGCCCGGTGCTGGGATGCAGACAGTGAGTGTTCCTACCAGGACCTGTTTGAAAAACTTGATGCGAATAAAGACGGCAAGGTGGATGTCGCCGAACTACGTGCGGGCCTGAAAGCAATGGGTGTGTTCCGACAAGGTGCTGCTCAGGTACAGCCCTCGCTCGGCCATGAACTTGTGCACACTTGGAGCCTTCTTCGATCGGTTTTCTTTTGCATGCATTCCATCTGGAAAGTGCTGGCAAGAATGAGCGTGTGTGTGTGTGCTTGCAGAAAATTGTGATGAGCGGTGACCAGAATAAGGACGGCAGTTTGGACTTTCAAGAGTTTACCAAATATTTAAAGGAGCACGAGAAAAAACTGCGGCTGACGTTCAAGAGTCTGGACAAAAACAACGACGGTAGGAGTTGCATCATCGTTTAAACCTTCTGCAGGAATTCACACATTCTTTCAAGAAAAACACATTTTGCAACTTTACGTCAGGGCGCATTGATGCCACCGAGATCCAGCAGTCCCTTGCAGAACTGGGCTTGGATATCAAGAAAGTGGATGCTTTGAAAATCCTGCAAAGGTTTGCTGAGCAGTATTTTCCACAGTCATGTTGTCAAGCCACTCAACTGGAATTGACAAATATTAAAAGA
The DNA here is from genome assembly GCF_033458585.1 of Syngnathus typhle. Lineage (NCBI taxonomy): Eukaryota > Metazoa > Chordata > Actinopteri > Syngnathiformes > Syngnathidae > Syngnathus > Syngnathus typhle. The sequence goes on along the minus strand of NC_083750.1, from coordinate 8,384,421 downwards.
CTCAATGTCCCTTTGCTGAATCAAATTTGTGTTTCTTCCAGCATGGACATCGATGGCACAATGATGGTTGACTGGAACGAGTGGAGGGAACATTTCCTGTTCCACCCCGCTCACAACCTGCAGGAGATCATACGCTACTGGAAACACTCTACGGTACGTCTCATTTGTATGCAGACGAGAGCATTCCCGCAATTAACTTGCAGTGCGATCAGGTCACGTGTTTTCCAATAGTCGCCCTGTGATAGCTTTTATAGATTTTTCTCTCCGCTGTAAACATTTTGGCTTAGGAAGACTGGCTGTCGAAAATAATTAGGTCAGTTTTGTTGTATCACTCCCACTGGCTCTTAATCCAAATGAAGTGGCGAGTGCCAAGTCTGGAATCATATATTGTATGCTGCTTGAGATACGGACAAAAGTATTAGAACACCTGGAGGATCTGAAGATCAGCCATTTATGTCCTCATAGATGAATACAAAAATGGTGGAAACAGATGACCTGGCTGGCCACCGTGGTTTCCAATTTCTGTTTTAGTTCATCACATAACTTGAAATTAGTTCTGCACCTCGCGTGTCAGTAGCAGACACGCAGCTTTTGCTTTTGGGAAAACACTTCGTATGTTTATTTAAAAAGCTGTGAAGAGTTCAGTTAACTCCAGCGCAGGTCATTGTTTATTTTTCGTCACTGTGGGGAATTTACGACTGAGTGACCTTTAAGTGAAGTACCGTTTGTTCATTTATAGTACTATGTGACCGTTGTGAGTCTTGAGTTTAATGTTCAATCATATTTGTCGGATGCAGACTGTCAACAGTGACATCACACCTAAAAAAAAAAAGGAACTTGGATTAACATGTTTAAATGAAGTCATGTGGCGCGCAGGTGCTGGATATAGGCGACAGCCTCGCCATCCCAGACGAGTTTACGGAGGAAGAGAAAAGCTCGGGCGGTTGGTGGAAGCAACTCGTCGCAGGCGCCGTGGCGGGCTCCGTCTCTCGCACTGGTACGGCCCCGCTCGATCGGCTGAAGGTTTTCATGCAGGTAAATCCGCTTTAATCGAGAGGTTTTTTTTAGTTTGGCTGGGAACATGTAATGAAAATGTATTTACTGCAGGTTCACTCCAGTAAAACTAATAAAATAAGCCTAGCAAAAGGTTTCAAGCAGATGATTGTCGAGGGAGGCGCTATTTCACTATGGAGGGGCAACGGCATCAACGTTTTAAAGATCGCACCGGAGACGGCCATCAAATTCATGGCGTATGAGCAGGTAATCTTAGAAGCCATTTTGTATGCCGACGTACCGCGATGCATGTCGTTTTATTTTTTTTCATTGCAGTTCAAAAAGTTGCTAACATCCGAAGGGGAAAAAATCCAGACCCACAAAAGGTTCATGTCCGGCTCGCTGGCCGGCGCTACTGCACAGACTGCCATTTACCCCATGGAGGTAAAATTTCATTATAAATCAACCACTAAAATGCAACAAAGTAACTATATAGATTTAAAATAGCAGTGAAAAGAACACATTGTTTTCTAACTGTGCACTTTTTGTCCCGTTCCTTCAGGTCTTAAAGACTAGACTGACTCTAAGGAAAACCGGCCAGTATTCGGGAATGTTTGATTGCGCCAAGACAATCCTGAAAAATGAGGGTCTCAAGGCCTTCTACAAGGGCTACGTTCCAAACTTACTTGGCATTATTCCCTACGCGGGGATAGACCTTGCTGTTTATGAGGTACTCAGGCCGAACGTTGCGTACCGATGAACTAAAGTCCACTCCTGAACTTATTATTCATCTTTTCTGCAGACTCTAAAAAACGCGTGGCTCGCGTACCACACCAAAGATTCGGCTAATCCAGGTGTTCTTGTGTTGTTGGGTTGCGGGACCATTTCCAGTACCTGCGGACAGCTGGCCAGCTATCCGCTCGCACTCGTACGCACGCGTATGCAAGCAAGAGGTAAAGCGAACCCAAGGGATGAATTTAACATGCTAATGTAAACATGAGGAAATATTTACCTCTGGTAATGCAAAACTTGTTTTTGACGTGTGGGTCAACATCATTATAAAGTGCCTTTAGCGTGTTCAGTTTAGTTATGCTAAGAGATTAGCAGTGTTTGCTTGCTGTAAATTTATATAAAAAAAAAAGTGAGGATATTAATTTTTCCTGAAATTTCAGGGTGAACCTAAAATGCTCATCACAATTTGCCTTTTTTTCTTTTAACAACTGTTTTCATTCACAAATGTATTTCTTTTCAGCATCCCTGAATGCTTCAGACCAGCCCACCATGAGTTCCCTACTAAAGAACATTATAATTAAAGATGGCTTTTTTGGACTATACCGAGGTATCCTGCCAAACTTTATGAAGGTCATCCCGGCTGTCAGCATCAGCTACGTCGTTTACGAGTACATGAAGATTGGTTTGGGAATCAGCAAATGACACTGCAAGCAAACAAGTGTGGACGGAGCTCAATGACCTGAAATAGCCGTCCGGCATGACTTACGCCAGTTTACACTGGAGGCCTCTGCTCAGATGTACTGTATTGCACTAAGGATGATCCGCTGTTAGCTAAAATATGAATCGTTTCTATTTTAAGCATGCTTTTTTGTCTTCCTGCTGCTGAGAAATGTACACACTTTGAAAACAATACTTGACTCAAAAGACGGAACTGTATGCAAATGCAAACATAAAACTGTGAAAATACAAAATCAAACAGGTTGTCTAATTTGAAATGTTATCTCGACCAAAAAATTGAATTGATGGTTATGTTTAATGAAAAATATTTACTGCTCAGCCAACATTGACTCCATTTATTTTATTTTTTTTAGAAAAGAATGACATCATTGCTCATTAAACAGGCTACAAAAACTAGATGTGTTTTAAAGCAACGGACACCTTGGCATTTATGTTAATTTGTAACTTGTACTTAGCTACAGAAGGAGGCTTTCAAACCTCATAATACAACCAAATCAAAAGCCTTTTCCTAAAACAGCATTTTTAAATTTTATTCTATTTTTTGTGGCTAGTTCTTTGCATTTTCTAATGCATATAAACACCAGGAATGAAGCACACTGCACAGTACAGTTACGTCTCCTTGGATTAGTTTGCAGGCTGCACTGCCACACACAATATGGCGGACGTTTCGCGGTAGCGGCGCGACCCACTCAAATTTTCTATTATAAATGCGTACAGACTCGAGGAGGAGGATCCTCGGTTAAAGACAGCAGCACTGATAAACACTGAGGTGAGTTCTCCGCCACTTTTGCAACCGATTCTTTAACAACTAACTTTCCTTGCGTTGTCATGCTCTAAAAACGACACCATGGACGATTACCAACACCATAAAGCGGCCTGCTCGTGGTGACACAGCCTAAGGCTTAGCCTAGCGACGCAGCAGCTAAAAATACACGTTTGTGATGTGTGGAGGTTACAACTTGGAAAATACGACATGTTCACCTTTGCTGATGGTTGTCATCCAACGCTCTGGACAATGAAGAAATGCACTCCTCAATGTCATATAACATTTATTGACAGAGATGAAGGAGCTCTGCAAACATAAAAAAAAGTCTCAACGATGATCATAAACAACTTAGTATGCACTAGCAACACACACAAATAATAATAAATCAAATAGGAGCACTCACAGGGGCAAAGGGTGATGCAACAAAATGTCATCGACCATAACTAATGCTCTCTTGTGGCCAGAGTGAACCTCTACAGACATTTGAAGGAAATAATTATTCTATATTCCAAATAATATAAGTGTTTTGGTAGTAGAATGTTCATTTGCTTTTTTCTAGTGGTGTAAATGGTGCGGCGTGATGGGCAACACAAGTGACCGAGTGTCTGCGGACCGCCATGGGGCCAAAGGTCATCGTATGGACAGCAGCGGGGGTCACAAGGATCTCGAACCCAGCAGCAAGATGGTGGACAGTACGGACGACCCCAACATCTTCAACACACGCGGGGCAGACTCTAAGGTACGGCAGGAACACGCGGTCCGAACATTACAAACATAGACGTTCCTTTAATTGTAGTTATTTGTCACAATTACAGGTGTTGGGCGAGAAAGAATTCACCCCAGATTTGGACGACCTGGTGAAAACGGTTCCTCAGGCTCGTCCCACGGTGATCCGATGGGCTGGAGGAGGGAAGGAGGTCTACATCGCTGGCTCTTTTAATAACTGGAGCAACAAGATACCGCTCAATAAAAGGTATCAAGTTGTGGTTACAAATTGTTTTTCTGTGGTAAAAAACATTCACTTGAATGTCATTCTGTTTTCTTTTTCTTCACAAAGCCACAGTGACTTTGTAGCAATCCTGGACCTGCCCGAAGGAGAGCACCAGTACAAGTTTTTCGTGGACGGGCAATGGCTGCACGATCCCTCGGAGGTACGTTTGACTTCTTGACCTGCTGAGAGATCTTCCACCCAGTTTTTATTCTTCTTTTCCAGCCAGTGGTGACAAGCCAGCTAGGCACCATCAACAACCTGATCCAAGTGAAGAAGTCTGATTTTGAGGTGTTTGATGCCCTGCAGGTGGACTCTCTGGAGTGCTCTGACACATCGGGTGTGTGTTTTTCCAAAGAGAAATTGAGTCAAAACATTTTCCTGGCAATAACTTTGATACTAATTATGAAGACTAAAAAATATATATATATATATTCCTTACTGCGCTTAATAATGTGGCTGACTAACCCCACCTCGGCTTCCAGATCTTTCCAGCTCCCCTCCAGGTCCATACGGACAGAGTCAATACGTGTTCCGACCCGAAGGGCATTTCAAAACTCCCCCCATACTCCCTCCTCACCTTCTTCAAGTCATACTCAACAAGGACACAAATATTTCAGTAAGTGCCAACTAGTCATCTTTTTTGTCCATTTACTTTTTCTTTTCTTTGATAACACGTCCTTCCGTCTTGGCAGTGTGACCCCGCCCTGCTGCCCGAACCCAATCACGTGATGCTGAACCATCTCTACGCGCTCTCTATAAAGGTGCGAGTGCACTTAATAGAAAAATCAACAAAAGCAAATGACATTTTTTTTGTTGTTGTAAATGAACCCTCCCTAACATTCAAATGATTTTAAATTTGCAGGACGGCGTTATGGTGCTGAGTGCCACCCACAGATACAAAAAGAAATACGTCACCTCGCTGCTCTACAAGCCCATCTAATCATCACGTCCGCGATGTTAGCACTTGGGGATAGCGACGTGTGGCTGTTTTAGCGCCAAAATCTTGTACTTGAAACACCTTTACGGTTTAAAGACACCGGCCGTTGCCTCATGTCTACATTTAGGGCTATCAAACACAGAATGTAGCAGCGTAGTTTGAATCACTGTGTGTGTTTATCTTGATTTTTTTTGTTGCATGTTGTTAATATGCATGTCAGTGTTGTAGTCAGATTTCAAGGAACGCTTCAATAGTTAGACTCAAACAAAGTGCAATAAGAAGTCTGATGTTGTTTGACACCAGTGCAGTATTTCATATTTATTGTACCATCGAATGTTTTTGTGTTCATTGATTAAATGATAACACATTTGTGTGCTGAGGTTACCTTTAATCGGCTTTTTTCGCTATGCAGTTGGTGTGAGTTTACTATTTTTGGGAGTGTTACGCCACGTGTGTCATCACTGACAGCGGCATCCGAATCAGACGGCAAAACTTGAATTTTACACTCATTGTACGGATGTTTCGAAATGCTTGGCGGTTCAAGTGTGGAAATTGTTTGCACAAACTTGTTAAAAAAATAAAAATGGACAACCTTTTATTAACTCTGGACTCGACAATTATTGTGTTTTAAAAACATGCATTGTAGACACTGTGGTCTTTTTTTTTTTTTTTTAAACATTTTATTGGTTCGGTTCCAAAATATTTTAAGCGCTAAATACTTTTTGACAACACACAACACTGTCATCATAGACGGCTTCCGCTTGTGTTCGTTTTGCAAATCTAAGCTTCTTTCCAGCCACATTTAAAGCAGTACTGTACATTCAAAACTCAACACGACTGACTGCTTTGATTCCGTTCTTTAACAATAAGGCTCCCCCCAATGAAGCTTTCAATTTAAAGTCAAGCAAAGCCATAATATTTATGTGTGGACAGACTGTTCAGTAGCATCAAAAAGGCATTTCATCTGATCGAACACAGAAAATGGCCTCTATAAGCGTCATATATAAATACATGGCGAGAACACACGTTGAAATACAACGTCCATTTAAAAGATGTAAAGTTACCGCACGGCTAAGCTCAATTTTGCACAAAGCAAATGCATGTTTATTCAAGTACCCGCGCACATAAAAAAGGTTATTTACAGCATGAATGGCACATGTACAAGCGTCAAACACACACAAATGTACAGAATGATCCCACCAGTAGCCTGCCAAAGTTTGCGTCATCTATAACATGACCATGAGAATGTCAAAATATAGAAACACAAAACGGCATGAGGCCTTTTGGTGAAAATCCACTTGCATTGGTTTTGGTCCAAAACTGGAATATGTTGCACAATCGGGAACAAACCAAACCAGTTTGATGTGCTTCTATAGAAGCCTTCTATATCCCGAGAGACTAATAATTCCTCATTCACATGGTTAAGGCAAGTTGAAGTTCAAACTTTGGCAAGTAATGGCAATCTCCCGTCCCATATAAATAAGTTGATTGTAAAAACAAACAAAATTGTGATCATGCGACAACTCCAGTTGATAGCTTCAAGTCCAGTACTGCATTATTGCACATGCTCGTACGTCAGCGGCACTTCAACCTCACATTCAGCAAACATGCAAGTTAGAAATGCCAAATCTCGACGCTTCCACACTTAAAATGGAAGCTGGGAACAAAATATTGAACTGAATTGCTGGTGTCTACGACTCATTGATGAATGCAGAAAGGATAAATCACAAAATAATCCAGCTCAGTGACGTGCAGTGAGGGATGTGGTTGGTGAGGCACATATTCTTGAAATGTCAGATTTACAAAACTCTTAAGTTTTGCATTCAGTTGGCTACTGGTTATATCTTATCTCAATAGCATTCTACGCAATTGTTTGTGGTCTTACCTTTAATTGTAGCTGAAGTCCATGGGCCACAAAAATCTCGGTTACTTTTTGGTAAAAGTACATCTTATTTTGCGACAAATGGGGTAGCATTAATAACCCGTTGGCTCACGTACGCCCCCCTTCGGTGCGGCAGAGTCCTATTTGCCGCAACAGCAGTTTTATGTCCCATCAGCAAAACAAGGCCTTTCATATTTGTATTGAAACAGGAGATATGAAATTTCAGCAAATTTGACTTTAGAAATGTTCATAATTAGTCAAAACTAAAGCTCACTGGACGAATATTAATATTCAGTTTATCTTTTCTTTTTTTTTTTACTTGTGCCTCACCTGCATCCGCTAACCGCACGTCGCTGATCCAAACGGCCTACATTCCTCCATTATCTCAACTAATACATTGTGAATGTCAGTGAGTACGATTTTCCATTTTAAAATCGAAAAATCTGGTGATCGATGGAACCAGATTGTTTTCTTTGAGTGAACTTTCCTGGATCACACACATCGCACATATACACCGCAGCTCAAAAATTAGGTCACTTGCAAATATCTTTATTTTTTAAGAAAAGCATTATTTTAAAAATCAAATTAAAGGGGGACTTTGCATTAGTCAACTCTGTCCGAGCCCATCTTGTGCCTTTAGAGTAGCAAAAAAACCACCCCACCAGAGGATAAACAACCAATCGGAAGTCATTTAGATAAATGCTTTTCTTTATAAAAACAAAAAAATATCCAAGTGACCCCAAACGACGGTGTATATGCGTGTTCCTCTCACAGACCTCATTTTTACATGCACAAAACACCTTTTTCCCTCCACAGGCTCTCTCGGAAGAAGACGCTCCATTTGGGGGCGTCTTCAAGCCGCTCCATCCGGCTTGTCACTGAATCCACCAGGGACACATTTCACACACCTTCTGTCATACACACTGCTGGCAGTTACACTCAAAGAACATTAACTGCATGTTTGGGAGCTGGCGAGGCTAAAAGGACTTTGCTAAGGCCTGGTTGGAGACAGAGGTTAAGAGAAGTGGGGAGGCTCTTGATTTTAAATATCGAGGTCACAGCGTTGAGGCTGGTTGTTTGGTGGTTTACAGCAAGCATTGGCTGGTGCGCTTCCTGGCCGCAGGGGCTTCGACGTAGGCGGTCCTCAGGCGAGGGACATCAGCAGGTTGCTTTCGGGTACCGCCTCCTGGCTCCTTAGCTGCAAGTAGGAGAAAAGGTTTTCAATGAAATTGAACACAGCGCCAGGGGGGAAACCCAAAAAATATTGTGACTACATATGTCCCAAAAGTCACGGGAATTAGAAAAAATGGTGATGGGGTTATTCCACTGCAAACTCATCCAAGCATGCCATTTTGTATTGCAATTGATGATGTTTGGAAAAGAAAAAAAAAAAGCATCATAAGTGCATCTCTCCCATGCACATGCCCCAAAGACAACCCAGGTCCTCCCTGACCTACTGAACTCAGTCAAGATGGATCATTTCAACATCATTAGTCTCACTGGAGCATGGCTTTGGCGCCATCTTGTGGTCTTTTAGGGTTATACACAAAGTACAAAAAAACGTGAGAAGGTGAATTATTTAGTAAAGCACAAATATAATAAATAATAATAATAAAAAATAAATAATAATAAATAAATTGAACTTTGAATTTAAAGTGTGCAATGTGTAACGTGCATGTTAGGTCCACTAATAAATGACATCCAGTTCACCCTTGACCCTGATGAAGGCATGTTCTACACAAAAATGGATGGTTTACATAAGTGATTAAATGGGGGTGGAGTCTATAAAATGTCAAAGCGTTGATGTTGGCGTGATTGCAAACCACAAATGCACAAGGTAAAAAAGCTGCCCATCCAAAAACCAAAATCAACATCCGCGGCAGCCTCTACCTTTTGGGCAAGACAATTACCGGTATAGGGAGAGGAAGAGGAGGAGCTTAGAGAGGAAAGTCTCAGCTCGTTCTTCTGGAGGTGTTCACGTGCAGTGACAGAGACGAAAGGACAAACAAACGACAAGTGATGGAATCACATTTAAGACAAAAGAGAAACCAGGACAAAATCCTGGTACAAAGTCTGATTTGGCCTGGGGACGAACGAGTCACGACGTTAGAAATGACATCTACATTTCCTTCTTTTTTTACCTCCAAGTTTGTCCTTGCTTTCTTCAAAACATCACGAGTCCTTGACACTGTTAAAAACAAGAGGAGTTTGTTTATTACTACCTCCACCAAGGAACCCATGTGGTAGCATAGCATCATTTTCCGTGCTCTCTCTCCTCCGCTCATGCCAAATTTGGTCATCTCTTCTTCAAGCGTGACTCACGCTGGTTCACAATGAAATGCTCCATGTTCTCCTTGGTGCGACTGGTGCTCCTCAGTCTTTGGATCATCCCCTTCAGAAGCTCCTCCTGCTCAGACACGCGTAGCTTGAGGGACAAAATCTCCTCTTGCATCGACTGCTCCTGTGTTCAAAGCGCATGTGAATACATAAAAAAAATTGAATTTCCATTAAGCTGCTGGTGCAAACCTTCTTCAGGTTCGGGATGGAGGCGTCAGTGCTGGGTAGCGCCGCCCTCCAAAACATTTTCAGTAGTGAAGCCGCCTCCTCCAAAATCTGCCTCAGGGTCTTGGTGTTGGCCAAGAGACTTTTGGCATTGCCATACTCCAAAAACTGCATAATAAGATATCGTTGGTCTAAAATATGTGCCTTGGTCAGAAAAGCAACTCACCAGCTCACTGCTCTGTTTCTGGTTGGCTCCTAACGGAGACAGATCGCTCAATGCCGTCTCCATGCGTTGCACAATGCTGCGACCTTCAAGGACTTGTTGCTGCAGAGCGTTGAAGTCATCCACGTGACCCACGGCGTGGCGGCCGTAGCGGTTAGCAAAAGAGCCATCGGGGGCGTCACCTTCCAGCTCGGTGTGAGGGTCAAGAGGGTCTGTGGTGCAAATACAAGAACATTTCTTTCATTCCAGTTTGGGAAGCTTAGCAGCGATTCAAGCAAAGTGCTCACAAAACACATTAGAACCAAACAAGTGAAGCCACAGTCATGTGATGAGGTTAAAAGTCACACCGTTGGCGGCGCTATGGTTGTCATCCAGGTCCGAGTAGGGGGGGCAGGGAGACCCACAGTTAAAGAGACCAATGTCCCTGACGGGTGGAGAAGGGGCCGGGTCTGCGGAGCACACATACCGGGCTTGGACACACATCACACCGAAGTTGGACAGTGAATCCCCGGCCTTTTTTTTTTCTTTTACCGTGGAGCAGCTGTCGCTTGTAGACGTTCTCCCTCTGAGGGCTAGCGCTCAAGGCCGACAAGGCCGGCGTACGAGGGGAGCCGCCGCCCAGCTTCTGCTCCAGCTGCTTGTGGAGCTCCAGCTGCTTGAGGGCGCTGCTCTCCTGAACGCCGCTCTGCAGCTGGGCCCGCAGACTCCTCACCTCGCTCAGTAGCTCGCCCAACTCCACGGGCAGGCCGGTGGCCTCGCACAAGAAGCCTAAAAGCATTTGATTTATTTGTCCAAAAATGACTGTTGTGAGAGTGTCATGAGACAAACCTTTGTTGGATTTGGAACTGGAGCACACGCGATCGTACACATGCAGTTCGGACTGGAGGGAGTGGATGAGCTCTCTGCTCTCGCTCAACTGCTGCTGCAGGAGTGACGACTCGTGCTGCGCTCTGAGGACGCACATATGTCAATTACCATTAAAAAAAAAAAAATGTCCCCAAAGCTTTTTGCCCGCACAGACCTGTTGATCCTCTCCTGGCCGGCTTGCCTCTCCTGCCTCAAGGCGAGGATCTGCTGTCCCTGCTCCTCACTGTGCGTCTGAAGTCGTCTTAACTCCTCCTTCCACTGCTCCGCCTCCAGCTCGGCTTGCTTGAGGCGGGCACGTGCTGCGATCAGCTCCTCGCACGAGTCTGAGTGACCCAAAAAATAATCATCCACTCTCGGCCTAACGAAAAACATCCCAAGATGGGTTTTACCTGTACTGGCTTGTAGACGTGACTGCAGATTCAAGTTCTCGTCTGTCAGGACTCGGATTTCGTTGGACAGATGTGTGACTGTGTCCAGCCCCTGAATGTAGATGTTTGTTGGTGCTCCTGATCAACACAACAGAAACAGATTAAGGAACACTTCAAACATTCTGCATTGAAAAGAGGTGAAGTGAGCTGTAGCACCTCCATCTCGCCCAGGGTTTGCCAATTTTTCCTCCAGCTGCTGTCGGAGCCTCTCGTTGGTCCTAATGGACTCCTCCAGGCGCTGGCGGAGACATCGCACCTCCCGTAGATGTTCTCCAATTACATTCGGGCCTGAAAACAACACATTATCTAAGCAAAGGTGTGCTAGTCCCCCTTGAACGAACCTCAAGACACACAAATTTACCTGTCTGGCTGTTTTCTAAGATCGGGATTCCAGAATAGTTCCCCATAGACTGTGTCATGTTGTCCCAAAAAGTCCCTCCTCCTGTCATCATACCCGAGTCCGACTTATGCGAGTGACCCTCTGGAATGCCGCCCAGCTGGTACTGTTGAAAGGCATGATGGTTGTAGCCTGAAAGGTCGCACTGGTTGAGGGCACCGGGCGAGAGAGCGAACAGAGGCTTGCCGGAAGTCTCCGGGAATCCTGTCAACAAAATTATGAATGTGTAAGCAAAAAGAAGGTGACACAAACTCCCAGCCAGCATCCCCTCACCCCTTATCTGCTCATTCATTTGTTTGTACAGTGTGTCCAGTTCTGGGTGACCAGCCATCACGGACAGGGCCCGAGGGTGGGCTTCATATGTGAACTCTGTACCCCGGACATCGAGGTCACGAGATGGAGGGAGGGACGAGGAGAAAGGAATGCCGAGAGGGGCTGGGTGGGAGAATGACAGAAAGTAAAGAGACAGAAAAGAAACTAGGACAGGATGGGTGGGGGATTTTTCCAGCTCATAGATCCTCTACCTCTCAAGGACGGACTGGTTAAACCCCCTGAAAGCGTTCCAGGACAGCTGAAGCAAGATTTGAGGGGTCCACGAGGAGGAGGGATAGAAAGATGGGCTGAAAGATGATGGAAGATGAAAGACAAAACAGAGAGACAAAGGAAAATAGCGTACAAAGGTTCAGTTACCATCGTGATCGGATTGTAGCCGCTGTTCCTGTTCCTGGTAATCTCTAGCGTCCAAATCAGAACACAGATCCAGGTCTTCATTGGTTTGACTTTCATCAGACACCAAGGAAGTCCTGTCTGACGGGTCGGTGGTCTCCGAGAGGGCTTGGCAGCTGGATGGCGTCTCGGGGCGCTGCTGCAGCTTGTTGTGCAAAGATTCGATGATTTGATCTTTTTGCTGAAGCTCCTTGCTCAGCCTGCAAGTGTTGGGAATAAAATAAGACGTGGCATTCATCTCGACTCAAAAGCATTTTTGCATTTCCTTACACAGCTTCAAAGTCACCTAGCAACAGATTCCTTCCTTACTGTTTAAGTTGTTGATGCAGCATCCTAATGAGCCATATCTCTTTGGATCGACCTCGGCCATTGTTCATAGAAAAAGACCAAAGCGAGTTCCTGTATATCGGACAGCTCTTCGAAATCTGTGATTTCCACAGCGGAGCCATTTGAGCCTCAGTAAAATCCAAAAGGAAATAAAGATGTCGACAGTGTTTGCTTCTACTAACTAATCCCAGACGTCTACAGACGACCGATACAAATAAACACAAAAAAAAAATACAAGATATGGGAGCGCTTCCTCTCTTCAGCGGCACTGAGCCGCTTAACAGCAGTCTTTATAGCCAAATCATCTTAACAGAAAAGGATCCACGCTACCTGCTGCAGTGGATTAGTGACCACCATCTGTCACTTCTCATCCAACCCATCCATTTATTTCTCAAATAAAAAAAAAAAAGAATTAAAGGAATTATACTATCCTTAAACTTGTGAGATAAATATCTAACTCAGTCAATCAAATTAAGATGACTCACTGCAGGGCGAGCAACTCGTGGCCTGTGTTGTCAACGGGGCTTTCCGCTCCTAAATCAGGAAAGGCACAGGATGGACGTTGGCAAAAAAAAAAAAAAAGTATGGAATGACAACAAAGGAGCTCAGGGCACGCCTTACGTCCGGTGAGCTTGGTGAGCAGTCTCTGAGCCAAGGCGGTACTTTGTGAAAGCTGCGCTCGAAAGCTCTGCCCCGTGTAGTAGTCGACGTCGTTGGCCCGCAGAAGCTCCTCAAAGGCCTGTTGAGGTAAAAGAGAAAAAGTTGCAAGGGAAATTTTGACAAGTGATCCGTGTTACTTTGAAGAACCTTGGTGGTGTCACCCAGATGCTGGGTGAGGATATGGGAGATTCCTTCACCCTCTCTGATCCTCTGCCTCAGGTGGGAGAGCTCACGAGCTTGGGCTTGGATGAGAGAGTTGTATTTCCTGCAAAAGGAGGATGAGGAGAAGAGGTCACAAGATTGTTAGACACGCCTGTAAGGTTTTGCTGATTATTTTATAGCCCACTCATTTTCCATTGGTAAAAGTTGGCTAAACTAAAATAATTGAATGGTGCTTTGGCGCCATCTTGTGGCATCTTGGGTAATTTCAGAGAGCATAAAAATAGTTTCTATTCTGTTCAAGGTGGCAGGAAGCTGAACCTACCCATTGAAATAGTTTGGTAGAGATGCGTTTAAACTTACCCAGGCCACGTGGTACATTTCTCCTCCACTGTTTGGCTCTTCCCTTCCAGCTTGGAGCTCTTCAATTGGGCCTCCAAGGTTGCGACACGTGCAATGAGCTCTTGCAGCTCGCGACTGGGCTTGGATCCAGGTGGAGTCGCTTGGGTGTCGGACATCCAGCCTTCATCCTCCTCCACGCCCTCGTGGGCGGGTGACATTTCAAAAGCCCAGTTTACCTTCAGAACAGAAAGTTCCGGGTTGAGGGATCATTTTGCAGTAAAAAAAAAAAAAAAAAGTTGATTTGGCAATACCTTGCGTGGCGTCCGCTCCAGGCTGGAGGCGTAGTCGCTTGTGGTGGACAGGGAGCGAACACGCATCTGAAGGCCACGGATTACTTTGTGGCAACGGGTCAGCTGGGAGCGCAGATCCTGGACTAGATGATGCAGAGCTGACTCATCCCCGATTTCATTGGTACGGCTACTTCTACTGGCTTTGTACCAGTCACCTCCCAAGCTCTCTTCTTGTTGATGAGACAACGACGTGCACATCTCGAGGTCGTCAAATTCTGAGGACGGGAAAAGGTTTCTTAGGTTTCTAAAGGCTGTGGGATTATTTTCAATCTAACATCATTCCTGTTTTATGTGTTCACGCAGTGCGTGTGTGTGTGGGTGAGGCATCACCTGGGCTGCTGGCGTCCTCCCTCTCAGCTTCATTTTCACTACGTCCACAAGTCTCATAGCCCAAATCCTGCAGATCCACTTGCACCTGCTTACTGGCCTGCTGCACGGACGTCTCTGCTGCAGAAACAAACAAACGTTCAATTTCCCGCACAAATAATTTCAACGCCGACCACACTCACTGAGCAGGTCCCTGTAGTCCTTCAGTTGCTCGGCCTGAGCGTGAACCGTGGCTTCGGACACCATCAGTCTCTCCTGCAGCTCTCGGTTCTCCGAACAAAGGCGGGCCGAACGCTCACTGAGACCTGGCTCGCTAACGCCACCCGCGGGTTCGAACTCCTGCGACAGGAATGTCACAGACAAATTCTCATTTTCTTATTTGATTGGAACATTTCTCAAAACATTTTTGGTTTGGAGATTCCACACTTGAGCCAGGATTCAAACCCAGAACATTAATGCTAACCACTCCACCATGGTGTCTTTTTAATAATCATTATTTTACCTTGACAGCCTCTGAAGATGTAACCCCCTCGTCATCATCATCATCCATGTAGTCTTCCTCCTCCTCAGTATCATCGTCTTCCTCTCCCCGATGAAGGCTCCCGTGATGTTCTTTTAGGAACTGGTTCTCCTTCCGAAGCCTCTGCAGTGTGCTCCTTTTAGCCAACAGAGCGCAACGTTAGCATCAAATTGAGAGGAAAAACAACGGAGGGAGCCGTCACTGCACCTCATCTGGGTCACCGAGGTGAATCCCTCCCGCTCGAGCTCGGACTGTATTTCTTTTAGCTCCACTTCAACCGTCTGTTGGCTAGTCCTCGGGAATTCGGACTCTTGTCCATGGGCGGTTTGGGTCTAAACAAACACATTTTTGTTGTTATTAAAATCCCAGTCATGGAAGTTAAGGTGCTATTAATGGATATGGAAGAGAAAATCCAACCTGACTAGAAGACAAACTTGCAGATGTGACTTTGTCGTCCTCCTCTATGCTGTCTGTGAATTCATCGCCACTGCCGTCTTCATCATCTCCCTCCTCGTCTTCGGAGCTTACATCTGGAAACACAGCAACCGCATTTAGACAGCGACTATATGTATATATTTTTTTAAATATCCAAAGTCACTCCTCTTCCTTTTATTTTGGAAAATGTTGCACATCTTTTCTACTCATTGTGTACGCTAACAGCTCCGCTCTGACGTGGAGTCACAGGGCTGTGGGGGGAAATGTTATGTCATCTCTTTCCAGCTGGCCAAAAACACAACTGGGGTGGAGCAAAAGCAAACTAGTGGTGTGTGTGTTACTGAAAACCGTGGCCATTCTGAAAAATACAGTTTTAGATTGTATGAGGTGGCAGTAAGACTTTGTTTGAACTGGTGTGGACACATTTTTGTGCAGTGACAAATCAGTGGCCAAGTTTATAATTGCATAATCGAATGAGATCCAAAGGCTGTATCAAAATGAATAAATGTGTTTTGTAAAATTAGAAGTGGGCGTGCATAATTATGTGGTTGATGTCATGTCAGCATTAAGTGGCATCATTTAGGGTGTTTATTTTGCTTTTGTGTGTTTTAATGGACTGTAAGATGAGGGCTGAGCCACAGTATTTGAACTTTGGCATACTTATAGTGTGACCACATTGCTCATTTGGTCATTTATATTGGGGTGTTTGGGGAATAACAGTCATGCAGACGTGGAACGCATGCCAATAGGACAAAGAAAGAATGTGACAATGTCATGTGTGCTTGCGTTTAACAATCAAATGTTTGTTGAGGGTTGTGGAATTGTATTGATAGGAAATAGGAACCGGGGTTGTTGAATTGTTGGGAGCTTTTCAATATTCTTCCCATAAACACAAGAAAGAGAAATCCATAAAGAGAAGAACTCCTCTTAAACGCAGAAAAACAGCACATTTATTTTGTTGCATTTGAAATACAAAAGTATTGACAAAGAATGTCTGAGGAGAGATAAGAGCTTCCAGGATGGATTTAACTGGAAATATACCATTAACCTATGCACCTTTGTTACCTTGTGTTGCTTGGCGTGTGACAAATCTAAAGTTGACTACAGAAGCTCAGGAGGAATCTTTTTTTTTTTTCGAGGAGGGAGTTTGTTTGCGGGTGTGAACTACTACTTGAAGACAACAAGATGACGTCTAAGAAATGACAGATGTTGCGGTGTATGTGTAAGGCATGGGCTTCGCTTTCTCCGCTCGACTCGAAGAAAACGTGACTGCGGCTCAAAGGCTGGAAGAGTGACTTTGGTGAAACATGGCAAAAGAGAACAGTTAGCACACTGACAAGCAAAAAAAATGCAGGCAATTTTTTTTTTTAAACCATATCAAACATACTCACAACACCATTAAGTATATTAATAAGCAAGACTTCATTGTGGTTAGTGTTCTTTGATTATGTTGATCTACGAGCACAACTTTTTAATTTTCTTCATCACACAACATTTGCGATGGTGCCCCCAGAGGCTCGACCCTGACCGTTCCCACCTCCTAAATCAGGCTGCCTTTTACTGGCCCGTTCCAGGTCGAGGGCCATGTTCTGAATCCGGCCCAGGACCTCCTCCAGCTGTCCGCGAAGAGCCTGAACCGAATCCAGTTGAGTGTGGAGGGCCAGGACTTCATTGGAGCTGTTGAGCGGAGAGAAGAGTTGGCCATTGCATGAAAAGTAGGCAAGAAAGGAAGACAAAGTTCTTGCTTCCACCTAATTTTGCGCTACCTACCTGTCACTGTTGGCGTGAACGAGATTCTGGTATAATCTCTTCTCGGCCTTGAGGGCACCGTTCAGCTGACGGTACTCGGAGACGAGCTGCTCCAGCACGTGCTGATTTTTTTTACGGACACAAACGAATGAGACTTGATTGTGAGCAAATGGTGTGAATGAAGCAAGCACATACTTCGGTACAAGCTGTCGCAGCTCCCTTTGCTTGGTGAGCGGCAAAAGTTGAACGCAGAGTAGCGAGCTCTTCCTGCAAGGAGTGGATTAAAAAAACATATATAAAAAAAAATGGACCAAAAAAAACTCGCCATCCACATGTGTACCTGAGCTTCCTTCTCCTTCTTCAGCAATAATTGCAGCTCTTCCTGGAGTGCCTTCACTTCCGCCTCGCTCTCTGTGGACGACTGCATCATAACTTCCTCTTGGTTGTGCATCATCTCCTGATGAACCACAAAACACAGTAAATACTTTGCAGAGGAACACAACAAAATCGCTGAAAAGGGGCTACCTTGATAAAGGCTTCTTTTTCTCGGAGAAGACCTTGCAGATGCTGCACATCCCCGCCCGTCTCCCTCTCTTTGTCCCGTCTCAGCTCGCACAGCTCTTGCTCTCTCTGCGACAGCTGCTTGCGCACCTCCTGCAGCTGACCCGTGCGCTCGCTTATCACCAAGGACAGCCTGTACGAATTGTCCTGAGATGCACAAAAGAGTCGTGTTGGAGATATTTTGGGCGATGAACCTAAAATGGAACATCAGTTGTACACCGCAACAAACAAAACTCTCATAAATGTGGTACCTGCAGGTACTGGTCTTTGGCACCGAGGGTGTTGAGTAGTTCCGACACCCGTGTTTGGTGTTCACTTGATTGGCGGCTGCGGTCCGACAGCAGCTCCTGGAAAAGCTTCTCCTTCAGCAGGAGCCGAGCCTTCAGCTCCTCCACCACCTCGGCGGCGCCGGCCTGAACTCTGCCGACGAGGGCTGCCGTCAGATCCTGCGCAGACAGAAAAGATGCTCGGTGAGCTTTGTTCTCGTGAAGCTCGAGAAGCCGTACGTGTTTGCGACCTGTGGTTCTTTGCTGCGAGCCTGAAGCGCTGCTTGTAGTTGGCCGATGATTGCGTCCTTCTCCCTCAAAGCGCTCCTCTCCTTCTCCTCACTCTGCTGCTTCAGCCACTGGAGGTTCCTGTAGGCCTCGGCCGCCTGCTCCAGTTCCAGCTCTTTCCCTCGCACCAGAGCGTCCAGACTCTAAAACAAGCGCGCACTCTACTTATCACAAGTGTAGAAATACACGCAAGGTCAACCTCGCAGCTCAAGTGTACCGTGATGGTCTCCTCGTTGTTGGACAGGATGCAGCGGAGCCTGTCCAGGTCTCGGTCTTTTTCCCTTAGCGCCAGTTGCAGCGTCCTCACTTGACCCTCACGTTCATCCAGACAGCGGAACTTGTCATCGATGGAGCGCTGCAGAGGGAAGCAGAAGGTTAAGCATCATACACATTTATATTGCCAGGTACGAGAGGCATCCTACCTCCAGCGCTTTGTCCCGGTCTTTAATTCGCTCTCGTAATTTCTCAAGAAGCGCATCCCTTGGTTTGGAGCTTCCTGGTGTCTCCAACATCTCAGAGTACTCCTACAAAATAAGTTTTGATAAAACGTACGTTTATGTGGAGGATGGCTGATGTCACGTGTGAGGGCTTACCTGTAAGTGTCGCTCCTTATCCTGCAGGGAGTGACGGAGCTGTGCGATGCTTCGGTCTTTTTCTCGTATCACGGCGAGCCGCTCTGCCTCGGCTTCCTTTAGGGCTTCTTCTTTAACCTGCAGCTCGGCGCGGGTTTTCTGAAGCATGCAACACAAGTCCTGGAGGAAAGAGTAGATATCCTCATTTCATTGGTTGAATCGCACATACACTCGACTTTTGAAACAGCCACAAACCTGATTGTGTTTTTCAGTCTCTTCCCTGTGCTGCAGCGCCTCCTGGAGGTCAGCATTCAGTCGGTCTTTGAAGCGAGCCAGATCCTCACCTTGTCTCTGACTCTGTCTGAGACTCCTCTGGCTGGCCTCCAAATCCAGACCCAAAGAGAACAGGGAGCTCTGCACTGCCACCAGCTCTCCCTGCAGCTGGGAGAGCATTGCCGACTCACTGACGCCCTCTAGAGACTGAAGAGGGAATTGGCAAGATGTTACTGTCCATCATACAAACTTTTTTTTTCGTGTTTTCTAGCTATTTGTTGATTTATCCATCCTACCTAACATCTCACCTTGGTTTGTGCGATTTGATTACGGTGGGCCATGTCTCGCAGCTTGTATAATGTGACATTCTGCCCCTCGATCAACTGGTACAGCTCCTGAGCCTTGAGGCAGAAATGATAGCGATTAGAGTGCACGCATAAATCAAATCCATTCCATTCCAAGATGCTCACCTCAGTGTCTTTGGTGCCGATGGATTCTGTGAGGTCCTGGATGGTTCGCTCCTGACTCTGAGAAGCCTGGCGGAGGGAACGAAGCTCACACTCCATCTCGTTCAGCTTCTCCTGAAGTTTCTGCACGTGGAAGCAGACATTTCAGTCAGTCTTGCTCAGTTATACGTCGCCGAATTTGTCTTACCATATTATTGGAATCACTCTCGTGGATTTTGGCTTGCAGGGACTCCACCTGCATCTGGGCCTTCTGCAGCTCGCTGACACATTGACCGGCAGCACACTCGTATTGGTTCAACTGGCTTTGCTGCTCCTCCACAAGGTTCTGCAAGAAACATTATATAGACATAAGTATTAGAACAGATTTCGAAAGCTTTCAGAAGCGGGTCCTTGGGTCTGAGATCTACTTGACGACATGCATGAGTACAGCTATTATGTTTACATAACCCACATGCGGGTGGGTGGCTTTGCCTGAAGGGCAGTGGGTGAAATTAGGCCAATGGTGGGGCCAACTGTCTCAGTTCTACATGTGTGTGTGGGAAGGAAAAAAAAATCATGTGCCTTAAAATGACAATGCCCCTTTTGCTGCATGTAATTGGGCCATGGCGTGGCTAGAAGCTTACTGACTGTTAACTCAATGTAGTCTTTCACTTAAGACCATCCACAATGGCCGACATCCTCTGGCTGCCTGCTGTGTGAGCTAGATAGATATTTCCAATTGTGCTCGCCAAGGTTTTATACCTGGTGTGGCTTTGGTGGCGGACACTCGAAATAAACATCCTCCGGAATGTCTTCTATATTATTCCGGTTAAGGACATGGTCCGACCCAACATTCAGTTGGATCGAGGGGGCTTCCAGCTCAGGTGTTGCCATGTGTTGGTATGGTTCACCATCTGGAGTTCCAAAGGTTAGCTCTAGAATTGGATCGGATAAGTCCAATCTTCCATGATTGCTGCTCCGTCGAAGCAACACTGGAAGTTTACTGCCTTTGCTTTGGACCGGGCGATGGACAGCATAATTCTGTAGCAAACAGAGAGCCAGAGAGAGGCTTGGTCCAGGAGATGATTGGCCATGTGGAGCTCTGTCAGGGTGGGTGTCAGATAGCCGGGCATCCATTGGCTCTTTGGGAGAGTTCAACAGTTCATCTCTGGTGACCTCATGCTGAATGTAGTCCTCAGTTGTCTCCAAGGAGGCTATTGAAGGGCTGGAGCTGACTCTTCCTGCTAGCGTTTGGTCACTATCTGAAGTCCTTGACACATCCTGAGAAGCAGGAACTAGAGTCAGAGAGGATGGCGGTTCATCTGGTTCCTCGCCGTTTCCTTTTTCCTCTAATTCTGCACCGCTGCCTCCAATGAAGCTGGCAGAATATCTGGTTGAGGGGCCACAAGAGGTACTCCGTGCAAGCTTCCTGGGCACCTTACAAACAGCTTCATAGTCAGAGTCTGCCACACGCCAATGGGAACAACCCCGGCATCTCCTAGGAGTGGTGGGCATACAACGGTGAGGCCCCGCCAAATCGGACCCTGGCCCAGCCGAAGACTGAGGGTGGTGGTGATGGTGGCAATCCGTGCTGTCGTCAGCCCAGGATTCATACAAAGAATAGACTAGGTCCTCCTGAAGAAGAGCACAGTACTTTGCATGGGTGAGGCCTGAAATATCCACCATCCCATCTCCTGCTGCTTCCCCTTCATCCGCAGAAGTCGTGGTGCTCTCTAGCGAGTTTGTCTTCCTGTACAATCCACCGATGCACTGCCTGAGCCGATGTTTCTCTTGCAGGAGCCTCTGAAGCCTCTCGATGGAGAGGGCCTCCACGCGGGCTATCACCGTGTCAAAGCGGTACATGCGGTCCAGCATGAAGGCGCATTTGGAGCAGGCGAACTCCCCGCGGCCGTCCCGCGCCAGCTCCTGGCCGAGAGCGTGTGACAGCAGAACCTGCAGGTTGAGCTTGGTGGCCGGGTGGAAGATCCACCGGCGCTGGTTGCCGTAGAGATCCCGTCCACAGATACGACATGTCTCTTTCATTTTGTTGTCCAACATTGAACAAGCTGCCTTTCTCTCCCTTATGAGCGGTTGTGCGCACAAAAGTGCATTATGCTCTCCATATTATTCTCTCTTTTGTTTGTGCACCAGTACTGATAAAGCTGTCCCTCATTTTGTTCCTTTATGAGCAGCTACGCTAACATATAAATTATGACCAACAGGCAGTTTTCCAGAACACCTTTCACTATAGTTAACCTGGCTTGACAAGAAATACGAGCGTCTAGTTAGCCATTACAATAAAACCAGGTGAGTCTTCTCCGTCAGGTGTTAATAGTCCATGGCAACAGGCGTGGTGACGTAGTATCAAAAATATCACCATATTTCGACGAGATATTTAATTCAAACAAGCGTTGCTAGGTAATCCAGCCAGTTCGCTCCTCTGCACCATTCATTCAGCCGACAGTCACGAGCCGCTGCGCCGCCACCGACTTCATCTCGACTGTCCCACCGTCGCTTTCAATGCGGACACAACGCAGACAAAGGCAGTCCGTAGCTGTATTCCCAGTTGGTGGAGGGCTTTAGCGAGCGAAGGGAGCAATGTTTCCCCTCGTTTTACTGCCGTGTGTTACCGCGATGGTCAGGTGCTACGCTCTGCCTGAGATCTTCCGGGGAGATAACGAGGAGGCAGGCTGAACCAGGCTCGCAGCATCGGAGTGTACCATTTACACAAAGAAGGGGGTTTCAAGTCCGTGGCCAACACACTGCTTACTTTGTTTTCATATAATGAAAAAAAAATCTGTACCATCATTAAAGTACACAGCCTTTACTATAAATAAATAAACTATGTAGGGTCGTGAGATATTTGTCTTCGGGTTAGCAGGAAATAGACAGCGGCGTGTTCCCCTTTGTGTGGGCGACTTCCTCTTGCTCAGTGAGCAGAGCTCTTCTCGCTTGACTGACTTGCGTGAAGTCCCGAATAATATTAGTAACGCTCTAGAAATTTAAAAATCACACCCAACTGCAATGTCTGCATTAAATTATAATACTGCATCGATGACGTGAAATTAAAGTGAGGTGTAAAAAGCCTAGCACATCACTTTCATATATAGTTCAGCGTAACATCGAAAATGACTTTGCATCCAAACCATCCGTGCATGTTAATTATCAAATTATCCAATTTCACCTAATTGGGTCATGTAAAATATTACTAAATCAATGCCAGCAATGTACTGTGACAGTCAGCCATTATTTCATCACCAGTTTGTGTATTTCTTGTTGCCTAGAGCAGATCTTTCAACAAGATGCGAGTGTGGTAGTCAAACAACAAGGTCTTTCTCAGGAATCAGTCATTCATTTGCCAGTTTTGGCTAGCATTCAAGCAGATGGTCACACCACTGTCATGCTGTGACTTTTGCAAAAACATGCAGGAAAACTCCTCAGAGGAATCATTTGTCCTGTTAATTTAGTAACTTAAATCTCCTGCAGGGAAGATTTGACATGATGTCCTTCTTAAGTTCATTATCTGAAGGGTAAATGCTGTGGTGTTACATAATCAAATCTGTTTGGATTTGTATTGGAGCAGCTGCATAGAAGTAAATCCAAATAATGTACTAATAGTTCTGTCCAGCCTCTCTTGCCTGGCAACAGTGGAAATGATACGCACGATACTCCCTCCTCTCTGCCATAGATTGGGATCTAAATGGCTGAGGTGTCTGGGGAGCAAATTAAGAGCTCTTGTGGTGAGTGTCAGTCTGGAAGCACATCAACTCGATATCAGCGTATGTCTGGCTCACGTCTTCAGGAGTCAACCTGATCTATCGACAGGCTGACTTGAAACCAGAGTCGGTGAACTCCGAGAGTGCGAGATGCCAGCATGCATATGACAGAGGGCATCACATTGGAATGCTTACACACAAACACACACACAAACTCTTTTTATCTCTGTAAACAGAACTCCCCACTCTGTTGGACTTATGTAAGTCATGATGACATTGACAAGGTTAGAACAGAAAACTTTGGACCGTATTGTAACCATTGGTTCTACGCAACCAAATTGTTCTCATTTTAATGTTGACTACCGTATATTCCGGACTATAAGGCGCACCAGAATAAAAGGCGCGCCTTCAATGAATGGCCCATTTTAAAACTTTGTCCTTATATAAGGCGCACCGGACTGACTATAAGGCGCACCATTAATGCATCATGTCAGATTTCTATCCCAAATCAAATCATTCTCCATTTTATCTTTTTTATTTTATTTGGTCCATAAATAAGGCGCACTGTCGGCTTTTGAAATTTCTTTAGGTTTTTAGGTGCGCCTTATAGTCCGGAAAATACGGTAATTTTGGCATGATCTTTAGCAGTGATCTTGCACTCGTGCATTCAATGTGAACATTTGACTAGGCAGGTATTTTGCATTAAACCCCACTAAATGGATTTGATAGTTAAATTCCAAGTTTGAAAACAAACTATTGTGTGAGAGACAACCTATTGAAGCTCACCGTAATAACGAGTAGATCCTGAATTGTCTATTGCTGCAAAGACTAGTTTACTTACAAATATCAAGAAATGGAGTCATTTTACTTGCACCTATTTTGGTACATATTAGTTTGGCATACCTGCATTTCCTGTTCGATGCGCAGCCTCTCATGACCGAGTTCCTCCTGATAGAACTGCATGGAAGAGAAGATGACGCTTAAGTATGCATCTCATGGACAAGCATTAATAATCACAAATGCATGGATAGAAATGACCACATTGCGTCCTCCCACTTCTTTAAGAAGATTCACAGAAATAAAAAAAATAATTTGAATAAAAGCCACACAATCTGTGACCAACTGTTTATGTCAATGTGTGTTTGTTTAAAAAGTTCTCCGTGTGCCGAAATAACTCTTCTGGCCTACATGATCAGCTGTTTAAATTAGATTGAGGAATGTGACATGTGCTGCTTCAGGAGCTTCTTTCCACTGGAGAAGTCTGTCGAGAAGAAATTCCATGGACAAGTGGAATGCGGTGGTAACGTTAGAAGGTTCGTGACAATATTTGTGACGTGTTCTTGGTATCTTAAAGGATTGATGCAGTTTGTCGTGTTAATAGTGTTTTCAAAGCTACCTCCACATCTTTGTCCTTCTGGAGTAGAGAAGACGACAGCTCGTGAATCTGGCCCTCCAGCTCCCCAACCCGATGTGCGAGAGTCGTCCTTTCCCCGCTCAGCTCTGTGATGAGGGCCTCCTTAGAATGAAGCTCTTTTGTCAGCTCCTCGATAATTCTGAACACACACAGAGGCATTGTTTTTATTCAGGATGCTTACAAGACACTACAAAAAAAAAATCGAAAATACTTGACTAAATAATCATGGATGGTCTCAAAGTATTTTCTAGACTTGGGTATGTATTGCAAGAAATAAAAAAATTACATAAACAATAACATTTCCCCGATTGTTTAGCCTTATCCAGAATAGTACCTGGGAACAATGCCAGAGTTAGAAGGGGGGGACCACGGGGGCACTTCCTCCCCCCCGAAATATGTTTGGACCCCATAGGACTTAAGAATTATGTATGTCATGTTTTCCTCACTGTCAAGTAAGAATTTCAAGCCTCCACGACACCCCCATGAATGTCTTCCTTTTCTTTTTACCTGTCTTTATTGCCGTTGACATTGTGAGGCCTCTCATCCACAGCGCTATCTTCCATAGTGACATCTTGGGAAAGGTTGCAATTGTGGGAGTGTGACCCAGTTAACGAGACAGACCTTACTGCCTCATTGCGTGCTAACTGGGCCTCCTAGAAAAGAAACAATGTACACGCAGAAGGAGCCGCTGGGTGAATAGAACTGTGTCGTATGTGATGGCGATGTGAGGACGCTAACTGACTTCCTGCAAGAACTGTATCTTGGTCTCGAGCACTTGCTGCATTTGTTCGATCTCCTGCTGCCTCTCGTGACAGCGTCTCTGCACCTCTTCCTCATTGTTGTTGGTCAAGCACTCTGCTGTTGTGCTGTCAAAAGATAAAGAGGGGATTGTCATTTCGAAGGCCGCATATGTCAACGTGGGCATGATGGAAGTTTTAGTTTTATGATGACATCATTTGCTTTAAAGGGGCGAGCCAACACGGCTCCACTTATAGCTGAGCTAATATTAATCAAGTCGACCCACCCGTCCGTCGTGTTTGACTTGTATTGGGTCATGCCAAGATATACCTAAATGTTTATTTTTATACAGCCGAAAGTGGACACTTCATTAGGCACACCAGCCATAGTTTGATGAATACTACAAAACAACAATTTTAAATGCTGCCTTGACACATGTTTTTATTTTTATCTCTCATGTTTGCCCAGAAACGCAACGGGGTGCGAGCATCTGTCTACCTCACGTTGTCCGTCATTGCAACGCTCCCAGAATTCCTGTTCCCAGAATGGCACACGCCACAATGTCGCCACTGCGTCCCAAACTGGAACTTTGTCTGCATTCATACTTGGCTCACTCCAGCACATGCGACAGCTCGGATAACTTGGATATTTTCAACCCGTCTGAGTAATGCCTACATCTCAAAGTCTGCGACTCATATGTTGAATGGAGGGTCTTCACTCACTGAGCATACATGATCAATATGGAGCATAACCATGTGTGCAAAATTACAATTTAAAAAACTGGGCATTTTATGAGACAGCTGTTTGCATCCAAGATTTTTTTTATGGCATTGCAACCATTATTATTATTGAAATTAAAATGAATTGATTCCCTTTAATGTAGAATTTTTTTACTTGATAACATGAAATATATTCCATTCCTGTAAACTGCACGAGTGTGAACTTACAGAGCTTTGTCCAGAAGCTGCTGTTTTTCTTGGAGCTCCTGCTTCAAGCTCTCTATTTCCACCTTCAGCTCGATGTTCTGCAACAAACAAAAACAAAGTTGCCAATTCTATTCATTAAATCTTTATTGGGAATTATTTACTGGATGATTATACCATGACTAAAGTTTGTTGTTGTATCTCAGATGTATTTTAGCATTATTTAGCATTAGCATGTGACCATATCTGTAAAACTTCTAAATCTAAGGTTGGCTACCTAAAGCTGGCTTGAGATCACTTCCTAATCTCTTCATCTGCACAGTGAAACCGATCTTGTGGGTGTTTTGTATCATCAATTCAGAACCTTCAAAGTTGCTATATTTAGAGCAGCCTCTGGTGGGCAAAGGTTAAAGTCTTCAGTCTGTTTACTTGCCATAGTGTGTGTTTCTGCACACCGATGGTGTCCAAAGTGCGCCCCACGGGCCATATCCAGCCCGCAGCCCGTCACAAATGCATCAAGCTTACTATTTTAAACACTAGGTGGAGCTGGTCTAGCAAGGTAAGCAAACTAAGAAAAGGAGTGGGCCTGATGTCATCAGTGTGGAATATGCTCCAGAAGTCTAGTATGCATGAATGTACAGGAGAGCAGAAAGTCAAGTCAAGACAGTGGCCTCATACGTCACCAAATATTTGCTAAGCTAATAAAACACCACCAGTCATTTATTTTATTATCGGGGTGGAAACTGACTTTATAACAAAGCGACTTGGTCTCTTGCTAAGTAAGACATATGATGTAATAATATACAATATAAAAATACAATACAATAATAATTACAAATTCAGTAGCACCTTGAGAATGACGCAACTTTTCTAAGATTCATCATGTCCTTCTGACATTTTTGGGGGGGAATCCTCAGTTAGGCGTGTCTAAATCATTCACAAGATAATTACTAATATTCCTGTTATATAATGAGTCACCTCAGCACTGATGATGAATAATAACACACTGATGAGAGGAATGTGTATTTTGTGTACCGTGTGTCAACATCACGGGTCAAGCCTTCAAAACAGCTCTATATATAGACAAGCGTCAGGGTACACCTGCTATTTTAGCCCCTGTTGGCCATTCAGCCCTCAGCAACAAACTCCTCGAATAAAACAGGCACAGAGTGACGAGACTACACTCACAAAATGCTAGCAAGATTCTACATTCTCACAGTCAGAGAGATGGATTTTGTAAGAGGACGCTAACGACTATTTTGCTCACAGGTCGTTAAATCAATAAGACAAACACTTTGTGTCTCCTGTCAGACTGACTCTCATGCATGTGCATTTTACTCGGGTTAAAAATAGCGTATCAAAGCTTCCAGAGGGATCGCTATGTACCACCTAGGCTGTGCTGGGTTTCACGGAAATGTTTAGACAGTGGGCAGCCAGCCCTCGCTCTTGACGTCCTACCAACAGCAACAACACAGAGCAGCTTAGCCGCCAATCACTAAGCGATTAAACTGTGAAGATAAAAAGATCCAAATGGACATTCTATCTGCTATGCACTCATAGGGAAAGACTCAAGGCTGAATCTAAAAGACATTTTCCATTTTCGAAAATAATCTTGAGAAATAAGGATATAATTAAAATAATCATGAGAAATAATGATATACCGTGATTTTCGAACTATAAGCCACACCAGCTAAAACTCGTGATTCAGGGTTCAAAATTTGCAAATAAAGTCCCGGCTTATAGTCTGAAATTTACGGTAATTAAGCAGAAGTACTTAAAACATTGCTAAAACACGCCACAACGAAAAATCATCCATATCATCCATACAGTGTATAATAACACATTGCATTGATCCAGAAAATATTTCATTTGGAGATTTATGAGATACGACATTAGGACACATCATTAGGTACATCTACGCAACCTAATGACGCTGCAGACAAAAGCGAAACAAAAAACCCTAAAGTGAAATTTGTGTTTCTCATAAAGAAAACCTCATATTTAATCTATTCATGTCGATCTAAGCAGCCAGAAAAATACCAGTTGCAATTTAGCTGATCAAAAATATGAAAAAGTTAAAGAAAAAAAAAAGAAAATATGCTGGTCATCGCAAATAGCAAGGTCATTAGATTCTTTATTGATCCAGAAGGATATTCATTCATGAATCCCGAAGGAAATTCATTCATTAAAGGGGCACATGTACACAATCTTTTGGTTTCATAAAAAATGAAACCTTAACATTGTTCACAATAACAACATTCCGAAAAACAACACAGGTATTGATGAGCAGGTCAGCTGAGTCAACAAACTGGAAATTGATCCCACCGACGTTTTTTTCCTTTTTTTTTTTTGCGCGACAATCTCAGTAGCAGGACAAGGTACATTTCCATACTCACCGTTCGATAGACATCTTCACTGCTCTCCTCGTACTTCTGCTGAATTCTCTCCTCCAGGAAGTAGATGCGTAGCTTGAGGCTGAAGTTCTCCTTCTTCAGGTCGCTCAGGTGCTGTGACAAAGTGCGGTAGCCGTTAGACATGACCGTCAAAAAGCGCCGACGCGGCTTGACATGTCCGTTACAGGTCAGGAAAAATAATAAAAGTCTTTCTCCGTGTCACGGCATGTTCAAAGGACGTGTGCCTCTCTTGCGGGCAGGTCGTCCTGACAAATGCCGCCCCTGTCGGGCCTCTGACACCCCATTGACAAAATCACACACTTTTAAACGAATAAATAACACACACAGAGACTACGAGAGAGCATCTGTGTGGCCCGAGCGGTCATAGATGCATCCATGTCAGCTCCATGGTGTGATCTGGGAGCAAGGGGATGGCATTCGGGCTTATTTTACAGGAGCGCACATCCCTGGAATCTCAGACTGCCAAGGGAATTGGGTGGAAGTGGAGGGGAGGAAGGGGGAGGGTGAAAGGGGGGGGGGGAGACTCGCCGGGTTTGCAGACACTTGTGATATGATGGGAAGTCTCACCCTCCCGCAAAAAGCAGCAACTGACATTGACACACACAAATATCATATTGAAATAAAGGTATAGTGGAGACGGAGCTTCCTCAATCCAAGTCAAGTCAAGTCATTTATATAGCCCTAAATCACAAACAAGTCTCAAAGGGATTCCCATATACAAAAGATTGACAATTATTCTCAAACATCCCCTGATCTTAAACTCCCACTGACTCACTTTCCTTAAAGAAGACACGTCAACAATTTTAACAAAATCAATTTTCTACCGAATCTCTAGTCTGATATAAAATAAGATTCAGTTATGACTAATAGTGATTCGGAAAAGGGTTATTTAAACACGCGGGGATACGTCACTACTTCCTGTTCTGGATGTGATCACTGAGCATGTCCATTAAAGTGTCCCATTACAAGCTAATGATCAATAATTCAGAGTAAAATGGGTCAGACAGCAAAGTTAGCGTCTGCATAGATTTCGGATGACATCGTGTGGCGGATTAACGCATGAAACGTTGACTTTTGTGATCACAATTCACATATATTTTGTTCAAATGTGAAGTCACAATCAGGAAAAAAGAAATTGTGCCAAATAACAACCTTTGATGCACACACCAAAATGATTATGTAAACCTCTGAGTATATAGCCAGTTGCCAAACACACTGTATGAATATGTTATTTTGCTGGCCTTCAC
Source organism: Syngnathus typhle (assembly GCF_033458585.1). Lineage (NCBI taxonomy): Eukaryota > Metazoa > Chordata > Actinopteri > Syngnathiformes > Syngnathidae > Syngnathus > Syngnathus typhle. Next base: position 8,354,512 of record NC_083750.1, on the reverse strand, counting down.
AAATATGACAATGAAAACACACAACTCCAATACAACTTTCCCAAAATAGTAAAATTGTATACTGTATGGCTGGACCTGTAATCACGCATTTGACCACAAGATAGCAACAAAGAGCAAACTGTCCCAGATCACAACAAATGACTGCCAACAATGTTAAGGGACCAGAAAAAAAAAGCAATATTTAAGGAATATATCAATATATACCTGTTCAAATTGCTTTAGAGTATGAGGCTGAAGAGGAGGAGTGTTGTCTGCTTCGTCTCGACACACATCTACACACAACAGGTTACAGTTAGAAAAAAATATATTTAAATATATACTTGAGCTTTGCGGTCCATATAAAAATTGCAGGTTCCGCCTACCTGTCACGATGCCTGTGACTTTGGATGATGCTTCCTCCTCCACAGCACTGTGCAGAAAAATAAATTGTATTGACGAAATCCTGGATTGCAGATTAATACTTATTTCTTCATATTTATCAATGGCATTATTTAGTAAACAAAAAAAAAAAGTCAATCAATACAGACTTCAAAAAAGGCACCTTTTGCCTAGATAATAGCACGGCACATCTCTGTATCTTCTCAATCCGCTTTATGATGTGGATGATACTTTATGACCTGGAATGACTTTCACTTTAGAGCCGTATTTTTTTATCATAAGATCAAATGTCTTGACCTCTTCATGTGTTTGATAACGTTTGAAGTATTTTCAAAAGTATTGTAGTTTTCCAAGACATTAAACAAATAAAATAAGAATAAAGTTGGGACTCTGGAAAAAATACCTACTCATCAAGTGTAAATCTGTACTACTACCTCAAAAAGAAAAGAAAAAACTTGACACCAGTCTTTTCGGTGCATGACATTTGCACCCCTGAGAAGAAATGGGTTACTGGGCACTGCCATTGATTAGCACATGAAGTAGACCCAGCAGGGAACATTTGGAGGGATTGGAGAAGCAATGCAGCCTGCAAATAAATCAATACTCCACTGTGCTAACTAGCATGCTAGCATTGTGCTAAAAATAAACCAAAATGAAAGCAGCACGACCCTGGCATACTACCCATCCAGGCAGGCCTAAAGCTCCCAATTGCTCTTGCGCCCATCCATATATGGCACATTCCTAAAAACAGCTGAAAACGACAAGACAAGTTGCAGCATGCCAGAGCTCAAAGTTAAGCAGACTAATTCACATCCCCACATTGCTGTGCTCAAACCAGACAATCGCAATGAAACACCACTATTGTTTTTTGTTTTTTTTAAATGTGCCACACTGCAGTATGTTAAGAATTTACATGCTCAGCTTCCTAATTTGTTAGCATCGTGGATCCTTTCCTATATCTTATATGACATTTATGCCGTTGTGTTTTCCCCCATTACTTTTTTCCTAATCAAAACGGGTCACCAATAACACTTGTATTTTCAATATTGACGTGACAGAAGAAAAAAAAGAGACGAATATGCAGATGGTTGCCGCTGGGCCTGCGCTTTAAAGGACAATTGGCTTTAACCATACATGTCGCATGCTTATGTGATAAATCTTGGCTAATTGTCATGCTGCGTTCACGCACTGCCTTTCCCCCTCATTTGCGCAGCATTATCTTGAAAACAAATAAAATAATAATAATCCAAATACAAGCACCTCACCTCTTACACTCGCCCCACATCGGCGATGGACTCCGATCCATACAAATACAGAAATTCCTTCGCAATCAATGTGGATCCATGTCTCCTTTAAAGCACAGCGTCTTCTTGAGCCACGGTTATCTTTTCATAGCGGTGAGGGAGCAGTGTGGCGTGTGTCTGCAAGAGGAGGAGGAGGAGGAGGAGGGGGCGTGTGCGTGCGTGTGTGTGCGCCCTCCGTGGAGCAGAAAACGTGACACAAAAGAGTGAGCGCTCTGCAGAAGAGCTTGTCTATTGCAGCAGAATGAGCACGAGGTGGACATTTGGGTCCCTACTTGCAACAAAATAGAAAAAAACATTTATTCCATATTCTTGATGTTGCCAATAACGGACTCTACTAATGCTGATGGCCACGATAGCAAGGATAATGAATAAATGGCAGCCACAGTTTTTCAAAAGAAGCCATAAAATGTAGCCTGAATGGGGCACAGAACAGTTTAAGCTAGGGATAAAATGAGTAACTTGTGCTCCAGCCGCATGCCTGCTCCTTAAATAAACAGTCCAGCTCTGGCAAGCAGAAGTTATGGCAAGCTACAGTATGTTATTTTTTTTTTAACTGCGCTTTACAAGCGCACCTTTCAGCAGACGTTTTTGGTGGGAGCAACAGTTAATAAGATTAGAGCATCGTTTGAAGTTAGTTAAAGAAATGGGATTAAGATGATACTTTTAACAAGGACAAAGTAATCTAATCTGTTACCACAATCTCGCCTATAGAGACATTGTGTAAAATGATGAATGGAATCAAAGAACATTCAGGAGAGTGAAAGGAAGTGGAACAAAAGTCATTCACCATCACAGAAGATTTTGTTGGCTTCTTCTAATTGTACTCGTGCACTAATAAATAAGATCTAATGCAAGATTTGTATCAAACAAAGAAGCACATTATTTTACTGACATGTATTTAATTAATTTAGAATTGTGGTACAAGATTGTGTGACAGAGAGAATTATAAATTTGGTTCTACAGTAAAAAGAAACCGCCGTATGATAAAATAAATGATATATAAATAATGCTTCATATATAGATTCTCCCAATGCAATTCGCCATCCAGCAGCACTACCTATAATAAACACTAGATGTCCTCCTATCATCAGGAACCTCTACTACTCGGTCATGTTATTATAAAGCTAGTCCTTGAGTCCTCATTTCTTTAACTCCTCTTCCCAAAGACCACTCTGGGTCCTGTCCTGGTCCCTCGAGGCTCCTTGGAGATGATCCAGATAGGCGGTGACTTCATGAAGTCCTTTTCGGCCATCCTGTTCTCCTCAGCTCGGGCCATCTCCTGCAGCTCTGGCGTGGTCTCTGGACACCAGTCGGCCACAAATTTGTCTTTGGCTTCACAATAGTTGACCACCACTTCTTCAGGCTGCTCCCCCAAGAGCCAGTCTGGAAAACACAACATGTAGAGGATTCAGTTCTTCTAAAAAAATGTAACATGCCTGGCTCACTAAAGGTTGTGAGTAATCCATAACCACACACCTGCAATGTCATGTATGAGATCCTTGATGAGGTGGCCGATGATGGCGTAGAGAACCCCCAGCACGATGAATATGGCCATGAGGAGATAAACCACATAGGTCGGCAGGTGGATAGCATCCCTGGAAGGAGGTATGTAGCTCTCAAACAACACCGTCCCGTCGTCCTCTTTATAACGGATCTTTAAGTTGTCCACCGGCACTTCCATGGATCTTGAGAACTTCACGAAGCTTCAGTGAGGACCTCGATTGCGGTGCTGAGTTTGGAAAGAAAACTCTGCACTGTCAGTGTGTGCATGTTGAGCCGAGCTCATAGGAAAGAGATTAGAGCAGCTTGAGGTGCTCAAGGTTAGATGGTCATTTTTTATTATGACACGGTTGCAGTGCATATATGTGTGTGTTACTTGTGTCACACTTTTTTTTTCTACAATAGTAACACAGCCACCCAAACACAACAATTAAGATTAAATGTATTAGATAACGCAACTATACTTTAATTTCAGTAGGGAAAATATCTCCATCCATTCGATGTTTAATAATCCTGATGTTGAGTAATCCTTAGGCTCACAATAGCTGAGCAGTGCAGGTATTACATGTGCGTAGGAAGGTAAAATGGATTAATGAGAGCAGACGAGACAACTTGTATTGTTAAGTTGTTTACTGGAAGGAAGGAAAAAAAAAAAAAGCTTTGTTTGACAGGAACATGGAAATGACAGCCCAGGGAATTGTATTCAATACAATGTAAATATATTTCTTTTTCTCCATTAATTTCAATTGAATTAATTTGTTCTTGGGATTAGGGTGCGAAATAAAACGATTGACCATAAACTCCAGATTCCATTATTAAGGTGTCATCACAAGAGCTTTGTCGTCATTATGTGTCAATGAAGTACACGGTGAAAGAAGACAACGAAAAGCATTCATCTACAGAGACTGCGGTCGATTGACAAACAGATGAGATGACATCGTCAAGTGACCTAAAGGGATTTGACGTAATCGTCAATCCATTTGTGTTTCTTTTTTTCTCTCAATGAACGGAGGTCGCTTCTTCTCGGAGAAGGAGCATGGGAGGGAAGTTTGAATCCTGGCAATGTCCCTTCTTTCTCTCTCTCCATTTCCACGTCATCTCTCTCCATCTGGTGACCACTCAGTCAATTGTTTTCTTCTACTGTTGTTCTGTCTAGCTCATAATGATCCTCCACTGGTTTGGGGCCAAGAATCCAGTCTGAGAGGAAGAACAGTGTGATAAATTGGTTAATCGTTACTTGGACACTAATTGAGATGGATAGAGAATCCATCAGTCGACCACTCAGTAGTGGCTGCTGATTTCATCATTGATGCAAAGCTCACTTATTTTGGTTCACTTTCATCACGAGGGGAAGATTGTTTAGGGGTAGACTGATATCGGTAAACCATCATGGGAGGATAAAACTGGGTCAAAACATCAATCCAGCCTCAGGGCAGTTCTGGGTCCAAACATTGGTTTTGAGACAAAGCACCAGGAAGTGATGAATGGGTTCTTTCTGCCTCAGGTTACCCACAAGATCGTGCATGAGATCTTTTATCAGGTGTCCCACTATGGCATCGGTAGCCACCAGAAACAAGACCACCCCGATGAGGACGAAGACTACATTGTTATAGTCCAAGTCATTCTTTGCTGGAGACATCTAAAGAAACCGCCGGTGTTCAGAGGCGTTCAGGGACAGCGTTCGATGATCTCTTTAAAGCAAAAGTCCAAGTCAGACTTTGTGAGTGATGATATCTTATGAGCGATAGATAGGATGGACAGATGGGAACGAGAAGGAATGATAGTCTCAAAATGTAAAGAGGACACCATAGCTTTCATTTTAGTCGTAGTCTAGACTCAAATCCCTACTTTTATTTCATTTCAAAAGACTTTCACTGAATATGGTAGAGCGTAGGGAACGTGAGTCAGGGCAGAGGTAATTATAGGGCAGAATTAATAGGATTGGCAATATCAGCATTCCATCTGCAGACGGATTACAGATATGAGGTGGATGGTAATACTTCGGACCACTCTGCATACGTACATCAATGTGATACAAAACATATATTAAAAGGAACACCGGCAGTGACGCCCCTGAGCCCCCCCCTTAGCTCCGGCAGTGGTTGCGACCCTAATGAGTATAAGCGATACACAAAATGCATTAATTGGAGGAGTCAAAAGTCTTTTGTGGGATTTCAACCACAATACATCAATTTCTGTAATCTGATCAAAATGTCTATGATATTTAATTGTTTTCTTCCATTTTCTCTTAAAGCAGCTCGCCAATGTAAATAATGAGAATGTAAATGTTGATTTTTTTTTTACTCTACTTAAAATTAACTTTACCCACCTGGAAATTAAGATTTGTTGCCTTCTCAGATCTTTTCCTTCAATAAAGGATCTTCGAAAGTAGTGGGTGTCAAGTGCATCTGAAAAGGAAGCACAAAAAAGTTCAAATGATCATCAAGTGATACCCTTGCCACATTTAGCACAAACGAACCATCAATGTAAACAAAAATTCTGACGGGGTAATCCAGAGGTCCTTCATATTCCTCCTCTAAGGATTTGTTTTATTTTCTTCCCGCGGCAGGTTAAGTTGGACAAAGCGAGTGATGATAAAGTGCCATTCCAGGATGATGACGGCAACGTTTGCAAAGAGAATAATCAAGGCGAACGGGTGCAGACCGCAGAAGAAGTCGCTCATGTTGAGTGAGATGTCAAAGCGTTGCCGTCTTCAAATTTCTGTTAGGAGGGTTGGGCGGAACTGTCAAGGTGCTCTCCTTTGTAATCCTTGATTAGGATTTTCTTTGCATGTCAGCGCCTTTTACCTGAGTCAGCAGATTGGAAGCTTGTTTATGTTCAGTATATTAGACTTGGACTAAATACACTCAATTGAATACTTTATTCGTAAATCAATACGATTGATCTGTCCCCAAATCACTTGTTGACTTTTAAACATTCACTTGTAATATATATATATTTTTTACTTCCTAAAAAGTATTAATCTTGAATATTCAAATGTTCCCTTCAACGGCAATGATACGTACCTTTTTTCATTGACTCTTTCCTCCCTGTTGCTTACAGTGAAACTGGAACATTCTCTAGAAAATAAAAATCTAAAAGAAGACTCCAAAAAAATCTCTAAAAGTTGACTACAGTCCTTGTGTCAGTTGGACTCATGTTGGCGCCTCAGGCAGGGGTGACGATCTTCTTGGGCTTGTCCTCCGGCTCTGCCATCCACTTGAAGTAGACGTCACCCAAGAGGAAGGCCCAGTAGATGACAGTGAGAGAGGTGTTGACGGTCATAATGCCGATGACTAAAGGATGCAGCATGATGGAAGAAACGTGAAAAATGAGCGCACTTCCGAAACGTGTCTGTGTGTGTTGTGAGGGGCCAATGCTTGATGTGTCTTGTCTTTCTACCTTGCCACTCCACCCCTCTCCACTCCCACTGGCCATTAAGTTCCTTGTGGCAATATGAGATTAATCCTCTTCAGCCGCTTTGTTGCAGAAGATAAGTTGCATTAGATGACGGCCTGCTTTGGAAATGTTTATCAAGAAGATGTTGCATAATGCATCATTATATGAAAAAAAATGTGGGGGACTGAGCAAAGATTTCTTGAGAACTTGCATGTATGTAATCCAGAATCTAATCAAGAATGGAAATAGCCTACAGGGAAATTGTTGATCTTATAGAAAACACAACTGATGGCTTGTGTCAAGGTTAAAAAAATGATTGAAGTATTCTATTTGATTGTTATCACTGTATGTTTTTATTGAACATAAAATTAGAATTTATCCGTAAACAGCAGTAATACAGTTTTGAGAACCACTAACTGACATGAACAGCCCTGTCCGCTAGATGGCAGCGTTGTCTAAATTATACAATTGGAACGTTTTGACGAAATAACTGCAAGTTACTTGAAGTGAAAGGTAAAATCCACGCAAAAAACAAATAAACAATTTGAAGTGAAAATTTGATTATTTTGGTGTCAACATGTGCCATCCAACGTTCTTGAAAACACACACAATTAAAATTGAGCCTCTATCACGGCCTAAACTGGACTTTGAGACCTGCAGGGAAGGTGGAGACCTGCTGATGTTGATTTATCACTGATCAAAAACAGACCACAGCGGGCAGAAGCATGGCTCCACTCGTGCGACATTAGGTTAGCAACTGGAGGATATTTTTTGTCTGGACTCTCTCCTGTCTCCAAAGAGCTGAACGTTGGACCATGAGGATTCCAGAGGAAGTGTGTGTATTGGGCCTCTCCCTGCTGGCTCCTGCAGTTTTGTACACAATGAACAATCTCCCTGCACTCCACGAGTAAGTGTATTCACACTGAAATGGTTTCACTCTACATTTGGCTTGCAATTTTCTTGATGATCTTGCACAGTGGTTTGATATCACCTCCTTCGGAAGCACTGAGCTGTATTTATGACCTAAATTCCAATAGTTGACCCATGAAATTGCATTCATTTAATCCCAGTATCCTATTCTCTTCATTTTATAGCGTTTCTCTTGACTGGGTTGTTTTCAGTACGCGTATGTGAATGTTCAATCTTTTTGTCCAATCAGAATTTAGCCTCCATGTGTTGCCATGCCAAATTAATCTGCCCGGAGCTTTTCGATTACAGGGTTGTCGAATAAATTTTTGTCGCAGGCCCCATCGTAGTCATAGTTTCCCTCGGAGGGCCGTTATGAGTGTCAACCCGGATAAATGTATGAACGTCTCATATTATATACAGTATAGGCTACACAACAAACTGATGAAGAACTAGTTTTGAAATCAGAGACTAGTAAATAAAATCCAAGCGTTTTTTTCTATTTTTTTTTTTTTACAAGTGAAGACAATTTGTAATTGAAGTAACTGATTTAGAATCAGTAGTGCTAACCAACGCGACTAAAGATGTAATTTAATGTCGCAATGGGACTTCTTTAACCAAGAATATTTCAAACTCACCCCAACAATGATATCAATAATTTTCCTTATTTTCATTTGGTGGTCAGAACAAAACTTATTAGGGTTTAACAAAACACACTTGGAGCAATCCACACACATTTAAAAATAATGACGGCGACAGTATGGAGTTGCTGCGATGACGGACAGCCTGGAGGAAAAAATAAATTGTCGACTACTCTGCTAGTCTTTTTGCTCTGCATGGGAGGGAACAGCGAATGTTCAAGGTGTTTCTAGCCTTTCTTTGTATTCTGCAAGTGTAGCCCCAAGATTCTCTCTGCAGGCCAGCCTTGCCCTCATCACTGTAACTGGCAAACCACACTGTGCACAGCTTAAGTTGTCTTCCTATAAAAGTTAACCAGCAGGTGATGAGGAAGTTGAGCCTGAGGATATAAAGTCAGCAACTTCTTCACCTGAGATGACTGAGATGTGCTAAAACAACTTTTTCATCCTTCTGTTTGTTTAAATGTGGATTTTGTGATTATGTATTAAAAAAGAATCAAAGATAACACCTTGAGGGCAAGTTTCCATCATCTTCTGGAATGAAGTTGAATAATAATGCGTTAAGTCTTTTTTCATGTAGTTTTAAGACTCAAAACAAAGGCATTCATCATTTCTTCCTGCAGGCCTCTGCTCATCCTGGGAATTGGAATGGCCGTTCTGGGAGGTGTTCTTCTCCTCCTCTACCTCTTAACTGCACAACGTAAAACGACAGTGGATCCTTTATTTTATGGTAGCGAGCAGCCGTGACATTATAATAAATTCAATCTATTTTTACAGACGTGTGGCTTTTTTGTGTGTCCAGTGTTTGCAGAGTTTTCTTTTACTTGCCTGGTGGGGCTGACTCATGCACTGGAGCAAGACGGCTTCATATCGGGCTTCATGGGCTTCTACCTCAAGATGGTAACATTTGATAGACTGCCCTCAAAGATTTACATTCCATCAAAAAATTTGTTGCGGTCTGTCCAGGGTGAACCTCACTTGAGTACTGCCTATGCTGTGATGATGTCATACTGGGAAGGGGTTGTTCATTTTGGTCTCTTCCTAATCATCATCCACCGCATGTTTAGAGGGTAAACTGAGGCTTAATCACAAATGTGATTTTTTTTTTTTAGTCTGTATTTATGTTGTTTTGGTTCCTGCAGAAAATCTTACCGCAGTCTGGCACTGCTTTGGGTCGGTTCCTCCATCATGCATCAACTTGTTCACATTCCAGGAGTGGTTGTCGGTGAGTTTATAAATAATTGGGAACGTAAATGATACGAACTAAACTCAAGTTCAATCTTTCGGGAATCCTTCGACAAGATTAGCATTGCTAGCATCAGCTATTCTGGTTAACGGTGAGGAAAAATAAAAGTTTATCTTGTGTTTTTAATCGTATTGTAAATTATATTTAATTCTATTGTACCCTTATTTGTGCTCAATTAGGTTCTTTTCATCATGTGTATTTTTTTTTTTTTAGGTAAATACGGATCTAACGTCCATCCAGCTTTTTGGCGCAACGTTCCCTTCTTTTTAGCACCTTTCTGGGCAGCTTTCGTCCTTTTTCAGAGGCCCAGAGTGATGCCTATCGTCACGGCAGACAAGGTAAATAAAAAATAAAAAGGGGAGGAGCTGAAATGTCATAATTGATGACATCTCTGAAAGTATTTGTGTTGACCAGATCATGTCCGAGCAAAAGAAAGGTCTGTTATCGCGTCCTCTTGACCTGCTGCTTGTAGCGTTGCTACTTGGAGGTGTGGCCGTCTCTGTTTTTAGAGGCTTTGTGAGTAGAGTGGAAAAAAAAAAAATACAATATCTGAAAAATTTAAAAAAAACTAAAGCTCTCCTCTTTCTTTTTTTCAGGTGGTTCTGGATTGTCCTCTAAATTTCTGCTTCAAATACATTTATCAGTTTGAGCCATACCTTAAGGATCCCGTGGGCTTCCCCAGAGTCATGGTGAGTCAAAAGGAGCACTGGCAGCCTGTTAGCTAGCGCTTCTCATCTATTTTTCCTGTAGATGCTGGTCTATTTATTCTACGCTGTGCCCCTGATGACAATCCTCATCTATGGTCTGATAAGACCAGGCTGCGGCTGGATGCTGGACTGGACTCTTTTTTTTGCTGGTGCCACTGCCCAGGTAAATTTTTTTAAATTGGCTTGTTTTATTTTTAAAGGTAAACCCTACACTATCTGCCCCTCCTCTCCAGGCCCAGTGGTGCCACATTGGAGCATCTGTACACTCCCGCACCCCCTTCACGTATCGAGTCCCAGCAGACAAATTATGGACCGTTATCACCTTCAATGTAGTGCTTGCTGTTGTACCCGCTCTGCTGGCTCTGCGCTGCCACAAAAGTCCTGCTTATTTCATGAAACCAGTTCCCAAAGGACAAAGCAATAGCAACAAGAAGAAAAAGTAGACAGCCCAGGAGTCAAGGGTGCTCCACATTTTGCCTCATGGAAAACCTTCTCGCAACACTACAAAAATTCAAAGGCCAAACCTGGAGGAAAGCGGCACTGAGTGGCCCCGTGCAGCACTCCCCATATGGACTGTTGGACTCTGATAAGAAGGTCCTTAATGGGAATGAGGACTGTGACCAGTTAACACAGCTTTCAGGTGACTCATGCATAACATCCGCTTCCTGTCTATCTAAATCTCCACCAGCATTTGACTGAATTAAACAACTGCTTTTTATTCAGTAATCTCAGGTACCCCCAAAAAATGTCAGATTCACAACACAGACCAGAATGATACATAAAGATAAATGTTAAAAACAAGACCATGCCACAAATCCAGAGAAGTAACTTACAATTACAAATATTGAACAATAAAGTTGACTATCATTTTAAAGTATGCTCACTATGTTTTTTGGAATATTTAGTAGTCCAATAGTGACACACTGACACTGGCTTTGAGTTGATCTTTGACCCAATGATGATGTCACGGTGCTCCATTTATAACTGATAAGACGTGAACCCTGTATGGAAGTGCACTGTCACACTATCACGTGCAGTGTTGACCCAATTACTTATAATTAGTTACAGTTACTCGACCAAAAAGTAATTGAATTAGTAAAGGAATTACGAGGGAAAGTAATATTTGCATTAATTAAAAACCTTTAAAGAATTCAGGTTTTTGAGCAGTTGCACAGAGTGGAAACGCATAGACCAGTAGTTCATTTAACTTTTTTTAACAATGTAAAATAAGCATAAAATAAATAGTCCCACAACTTGAAGACAATTGTTCAAATCAGCCGGACACTGCACACTTCTATTTTTTTTTTATTTTTTACGGCAAAACTCCTCTAATGAGAGGGAAAAAAAAGTTTAAATGCAAAGTGGCCGACAATCTGCAATATGATAATGTCAACAATGTTGCGTCTTCGTAAAGTGAAAAACGAACGAAGAAAAAAATAAAAACTTACCAGGTATGCCAATTCCTCAGTCAAAATCCTCCAAGCCTGCTCCCGTTTCGTTTTGGCCCGGTATTGTACGACGATGATCATTTCCTTCATTATGGTGTCTTTGCCCCAAACAAACGCCCCTCCATTGCATTGCACCGTAAATCTCAACACTGATCACGTGACATAATTGCCATTTTAAATAAGTACAGTGATCCCTCGCTACTTCGCGTTTCGTTTATCGCGGCTTCACTCCATTGCGGATCCTCCAAATTAAATTTAAAAAAAAAAGTTTAAAAGTCAAAATAAAACTTCTAAATTGAGGAAACGTGTCAAACCTTTAGGACAATGTAGTATTGCTCCAAATGTTCGTTTACATTCCTTTAGAAGTCCGTTTTTGCGTGATTTTGCACGATCGCGAATTAGCATCTTTCCCCTAACTTGTTAGCCTGACCAGTACTTCTTGTTGGTGACCGTACGGGTGGTTTTTGGAACCAATTATCCGCGATAAATGAGGGATTACTGTAGTTTTAAAAATTGCTTTAAATTAATTCAGCATGAAGTGCAAACCCCAGTAAGATCAAAATTGCTTCATCAAGTGGAGAATCACAACAGATGAGAGACAATCACAAATGCTGTATAATTTTCTCTTTATTAAGAATGAAACAACAACAGGACAAAAACATCATAAGAACACCCCAAAAAGGTAGATGACAATTCAAATATCGAAGACCAAGAAGAAAAAAAATAATCTCCACATTCTAGCCACCAAGTAAAATGTTGCCATGCAATGATTGAAGGGAGTTTTACGCATTTTAGGTACGAGTGAGTGGACTCAAATAATCCCGTTCGCGCTATCAATCAAGTTGTCAATGCCGCTCATTGAGTCACAAAGAGTGCTTGAGGCGCATTATCTGATTGGACAAGGTCCAGCTATTGATTAAAGATCAGCCAGTAAACACCACAATATGTACAATACTCAGATTAGAGACAATCAACTGATTAATGTTATTACTGGCTGATTGTATGACATAATACTGGATTAAAAAACAATGTTACACCAAAGAAGTACAAAATAACAGAAGAGCATCCACTAAGTAATAAATAAAACATGACACAAAATGGAGCAGATATTAGAAAAAGCATGTTGATAGAAGAAAGCAAAATCTGCTATGCGTGTGCTTGTGGACCAAGTAACAACTGCAGCATGTACACACACACACACACACACACACACACACACACACACACACACACACACACACTAAAAAAAAAAAAAAAAAAAGGATCACCTTGCATCAATGACATCTGTGTTTTGTAACCGAACAACAGATGATCCATTTTCCGATTACACAAACAAAAACAAGAATATTCTTCTTTTACATGGCGGGTGGGGTCACTGTACGGAAAGGTTAGAGAGTATGAGAGCTAGTTAGTGTTCGCGTTGGACCTTAGTTAAAGGAGGTGGGGTTAAGAATTGAAAGAAAGCATCAAAACAGCTAAAATGGGTGCAGTTAATGAGATGAACTCTGTGTGATAGGAATCAAACCTCACGTAGTCGTCAGGAGGGAGAAAGCGGTAAGAAGCAGAACAAGGAAATCACTGTTTTGCTTGCGGGAAACTGGAGCCACAGTAGCACCTCGTCTTTTCAGGCGCCGTGTTATTTGGTTCACTCGTAGCTGCGCGCGTCTTCTCTGGCCCTGCGGCCCTCGCCGTGCCTCCTGTGGCCGCGACGCTCGCGGCGCTCTTTGCGATGATGGCGTCGGTATCGGTGGGAGCGGCGGGCTGAAAGGAATAATGATACAGATTCTGAAATGTACCAAAGTAGGTTATCCTGAGGACAGTAGATGATCTGTGCAAAAAAAAAAAAAATCATCTGTCTGTCTCTGCCTATAAATTCATGTTAAAAGAGGGTGTAACATGAGAAAAGCACCTTTTTTATTCGTTTATTTTAAACATGTGAAAAAAATAAGATTGCTGTACACAAATGAAAAGACAAAAAAAAAAATATATATATATATAAACTAAAATTATTCACATGAAGTGCCAAATAAAAAAAATACAACGATGCTGGTGCTTTTGTCTGATTGCAAATAAAGGCTATTATTAACATTGTGCCAGCTTTATATACATTTTTTTTTTTTTTTAGTCTGATGTGTTCTTAAAGTGGCACACACATAAGATGCTTTCAAACACATCATCCTCCAGTTATTAACCTGATAAATGTATTTTTAGCTTTAAAAAGCTTGTCATGTCTTTACGATTGTCGTTTTTCAAAAGACTGAAAATGATGTGAAGGATTCAAATGCAGTATATTTAGCAGACTTACATTTGGTGCAGATGATCCTGGGTCGCTCCCAGCTGCCGTCAGCCCGGCAGCGTGCGGTGGGAATGTGGCGCTGGTAGAAGCCCTCCGAGCACTGGTAGCGTACCACCGCGTGGATGTCATAGTGTGACCTTCGCCGACCTACCAGGTGGGCGTTTTCCACAGCCGGCGGGGTCCCGCACAATACTGGCAACACAATCAGGGGTGTTTATGTCACGTACCGGGAATTGCTTCCATCGATCTTTTTTTTTTTTTCTGGTTGACAAGTCAGTCATTTAGGTTTTGTTTTTTTTGATTAGAGGGTGACCTCCAAAATACCTGTTCCCTTCTTGCAGATGTAGGGCAGATTGTAGTTACAGGGCACGTCGTTCCATTTACCATCTTCATGAGCAATGGTCACGACACAGTCCTCGCCTCCTGCAAAAAAGTTATCTGGCTGGCTCTCCCGCCAGTTCTCGTAGACCTGCAAAAGAAATGATTCCCTTTTGTTTATCAGCAGGCTGCAGGGCTGGAATCTGGATTCCATTTTACGTGAGGGATTAGAAAAAACACAAGAATTTTCATACAACCTTCTGCTATTTATACAAAGACATTTGAGACGAATGGAACTTTTCAGACTGCGGTAATATTAAAGCGTAGTGACTGACCAGTTCATTGCTATCAGTCCATTGAAAATCATCTTCCACTGTGCGGTCGTTTAGACCCACCCAGGCGTTGTCATGACCGAGACCTGTAAAGAACAACATATTAGAGTATAGCAATCGAGTACTAATGTAGTATATTTATTTAATAGGACCCAATTTAATTTAATTTAATTATTATTTCATTTTTTATTAAATAAACTACATTGTTGTGTTTGTGTTCAGCTATTCCCGCAGCACAATTTACCATTGATAAAATCTTGCTCATTGGCAGAGGTCACGCTGCTCAGGTGGGCGCTGTGCTCTCTGCAGTCTTTCTCTGCGTCCTCCCACGTGTGTCTGTGGGTGAAGTATCTGAGACAAAAAAACAAACAAAAACAAAAGACATGCACACATTTTGTGTCGTTTTCATAATTTACTCAAGAAAGCTCCTCTGCCATTGATTAGAAGCTCAACATGAAAAGAAAAAGATGCATTTTAATCGCAGAGGGAGCTTTTAGCAATTTTTTGTCCCACTGCAACTCTAGGTGGAGTTTTGTTTCTTTTGCTAGACTTTGCACTGGGAGAATTGGGTGTAATGGAAATGGGACTTATAAAAACTGTTGAGGATCACTTTTTTTTTTTTTTACCTGTAGCAATGGCCATGGAACTTCCTCCAGCCGTGCTCACAGCCTTCTATGTCTGCAGAGAAATAACAAAGCGGAAGCTATCAGGATTTCTTTTTCTGTATTCTTCTTGAACAAGCAGGAACAAAGTAGAAGGTAAAAATGGGAGGAGAGGCATTTGGCAATTTGCAGCACTACATAAAGGACGCTTTTCACACAGCCTCTTCTCTCCCTGCATCTTTAATGTCCATAAATAACACAAAGGATACATTGACTGCTGCAAAGGTTACAGATTCATTAGTAGTCATTATAGGATACACACACACGCATGTAGGCGATTTTGCCCATCAACAATTTATTTATTTTGTTTGTGTCGGGACCTTGAAGGTCGTCGTGCCGTCGTTAATGCATCCTGTAGTTTTGCATCTCTTCATGTCATTTTTCCACCTTGATAATTCTCATGATTGTGTAAATCAATCAATTTCCCAGTCAACTTTTGTGTCCCTTAACATCACACGAACGAGTGAAAAACTCGGTTGTTTCTCTGAGTCGCTATTGTCTATCCCGTCAGTTTCACCTTTCACCTTTTTCGCACGTGTCTCCTCCGTAGCTGGGCAGGCAAAGGCAGAGGAAAGAATCGATCTTGTCGATGCAAGTGCCTCCATTTTCACACGGCTCCGACTGGCAGTCATCGACATCTGCGAGGAGGAAGTAAAGGAGAAGGGAGGGGAAAAAAAATCGCATTAGGGCTCACATGAAAAGGATGAGCGGAGAGAAGAAAATGGATCCATTTGTGTGACATTCAGCCACTAACACAAAAATAAGTCAGCCATATGTTCTTGCGTGAAGAAGAGGACTACATTGTTGCTGGAGCGCATCATATCAAGACTAAAGAGGATGTGAGGCGGTCTAATCCCTTTTGCATTTTTTTTTTCCCCTCATCCTTCCCATTGTCTCACATAAGGAGACACTCAATATAGCTTCTGTGTGCATTTACATTGTAAATGCTCATTCTTCACAAAAACAAATACAGCCGTGCCTTGAAATACAGGCTTAATTCGTTTTGTGACTATGCTTATAACTTTAAACTTTAAATTTTTCGATACTGTTGTATTGTCTGTCTACATGCGTTGCTCCACCGTCTGTGTTCAAGTCTCAAGACTACGTTTATCGGCAAACTAATTATCCATATATGTTCATTTTATAAAAAAAAAACCATTAAATACAGTAAAGCACATTATCATATTAATATATTATTATATTAATAGATTATTAATTTTAACGAATGAATGTTTTATGCTAGATTAATCTTCTATTCATACTGTGCATCAATCATCTCTAATCCATCATAATTACCATCCTTCCAACGACCCATTAATGATCTTTTAACCATCCATCCATCCTCTCAATATTGACGTTGAATTCATTCGGTCAAACATTTATCATCCATCAACACTCACACATGAGACATAGAGCAGATCATCATCTACCCATAATTCATGTATCAACGCATCCCTCATCCCTAATCAATCATCATCTATTAATCCGTCCATCCATCATTCATATACAAACCATCATAAATCCACATTACATATTCATCATCTGTCCATCTTTGATATAAAACGTAATGGTGCTCGTAGGAAATAAGGCTGGTTCGAATATGAGGATATCACCACTTGCCATTCTTTTATACGTCCGTGTTGACTTCCTTGAGGGATGACTGCTTCATCAGTCAAGTGTGCCTTAAGAGAACCAATTAAACACTCCAATTTGCTCCTTAAAGGCAGAGCGGGCCGATTTATGGCCCGTGTCACGGGCCTTGCAGGTGTCTAATGTGGGACTTCACCATGGCTCACAAACATCCCTACAGCATCATTACGTACACCATTACAATGTAATTAGATCTGGAGCAAGCATTCTACTTTTACATAGATAATGTTATGTGTTTGTTTTTGCCGTTGTAGGAAGCACCGATCTACGCGGCGATGTAATTGCAGCATAATGAGAGCTCTAATCTAATTTCTGGGATCTCCAGCGAAGTGAAATAGCTCGGATGTATTGAATATAGAGGTTCATTGTTTGCGCCAAATCACATTTTCTTTTTATAGCATTAACAATTCTTTGGCACTCAGATGTCCTAAAATACTTTTTTTGCTTTGGACGGAGTCGTACAAAAAAAAAACAGCTAAATGTTTTTTTTTAGGAAATAACGCAGAAGAGGTTGCAAAAACTTGCAGATAGACTTTTCAGCTGTTCACCGAATACCGTGAGAACAGTAAAACACAATGAGCAAACTCACATAAAAGCTGCTGTGGGCCACAGCTCTTACCTAGACACTCACACACAGTCTTGCTGACATCACACATGACCCCCATCAGGCCCCGCCTCTTAAAGGCACATACACAGACGCTACAATATGTCTGACATATTCTTACCATTTTGAATTGCTATACAGTCTGCGTAGATTGCTTTAAATATATTTGTGATTTAATTTATAAAAAGTTAGAAGCATGTTTGTTTACTCATAAAATTCCTTGTCAGTGAGCGATAGTAGCAGCTTGACCCGAATGGAGCATCACATCGTCCGAGTTTGGCAGTCTGTCAATCCAACGTTTGACCCGCCGCACCCCTACCTTTTCTCAATTGAACCCCAAGATGGAAAGCTCAAGTCTTTAACCTGCCGATGGAGCACTGACGGAGTGCCTTCTGTCAGTGTGTACCTCCTGACTCGATGTCGACTTCATCATGTGCGCTAGCGTGTATGTGCGTGCATGCGTGTGTGTAAGCATCACTCACCAATCTCACAGTTCTCCCCCGCATACCCTTGTGGGCAGTAGCAGCTGTAGCCTGTTCCCTGAGGAAGGCACCTTCCTCCATGCAGACATGGGTTTGTCACGCAGGGCTCCACTGAAAGAGACAATTCAAAAAGGAGAGGGGGTAGGAATGAATAATGTGTAGCTATTTTTCCTCATCTGTAATGTATGTACATGTACTTGACCAATCACAGGTCCAATGCAGATATTTGAAATGAAACTGCCTGCAGCCATGCAACGCTAATTACTAGCCATCAAGGCAGTTGAGCCAAAAACAACTGCTCCAACACAATCATATCCATTTCGCAGTCCGCCTCTTTTAACAGGGATCAGAAGCCAGAACGTTTCAACCTTGCCATCCGCTCACAGCCGCGGTTGCCGTGGTTACCATATGGAAAGCAATCCCCGGCTCGCTCCACCAAGCGTATTGGGCAGCGTGAGAACTTTGGACATTAGACATCTTCGGTAGAAATGAGCAGACCCCCCGTCGAAGGCCTCGGCCCCCGCCATTCACCCGTTAAATGCGTGCATGCGTGTGGTCTGTTTCCACAATCCGGCATTTCCATATCAATTGACGCACCACCACGTGTTTCTCTCCTCAACCGCTCATTATGGCGACTTAGGATCTTTTGAAAAGCGCCACCCGTTCGCTCTTTCACAAAGCTAGCTGCGGGAGTCTTTGTTCTCTGAAGGTGCGTCCGTGCATGCAAAGGCTTTTTTTCTGTTGTTTGCAACATGCACTGGCTGAAAATCAATTGCTAAGTTATGATTATTTATCCAGTCATTTAGCAACTGAAACGCTCAACAAACACCATATATAAATCCGATAAGCAGTATAGCGGTACCTTGATTGCATCAATCCGGGCTAAATCAAGGTACGCCCCGACAAATATTATGTAGCAAGCTAAGCTATACGCAATTGGCTGTTCATTAAAGTGAGTGGTGCAAAAAAAAAATAAAAAATCAATAGCGTGTATGGAAGCAGCTGACAGAGTGAACTGTCATGTCGTCCGCCGAGTTTCCAACACCACCGACACAAATAAGGCAACTGACAGATTCGCAGACAAGTGATCTCCCACGCATTCATCCGTATTTGTATTCCGGGACTATACGTGCAAGCCGCATGTGGAACGTCATGATTCCAAACGTCCTTTTGTTTGCCTCATTATAGTAACTCGTCATTGCTGTTGTTTTCACCACCCCCCATCCACATCTCCAGTTTGTGTGGTTAAGATATCAGCCTGTGTGTTTATGACCTGCATGCCTTCAGGGGTTTTCGTTCAATCAATCAACCTTCATCCCGAACACAAGCAACCCCCCCGCCCCCGGCTTCCTCGTCGATACGATTTACAGCTGTTCTCTCCTCTTAGCGCCAGTTGGCAGCTTTGACTTGCTCGCTGCAGATTTGCAGAGGAGCAAAGTAATCACCATCAAAATGTGGGATATCAACAATACCCGTGAGGATTTCAACTGGCGGGTGATGTGGATGTTGGATGCTCATTATCAAGCAGAAATAGGTGGAGAAGCAACCCGGGAGCTGCTCTCAGAAGCGCCGTGCTGCAAACTTAATCAGCAGATTGTCTACACTGACGGGAAGGTGGTCTCCCGTTCTGATGAGAATGCAGCCCTGACACTGTTTTGAATATATGGAGGTAGTGACAAGGTCAGGGAGAGAAAATGAAAAGTCAATCTTCAGCAGTAATCCCCGAGAACTGGAGTCTCATTTTGTAGTTATGAAAATTATACTTGAGTTCCCTGAGCATAAAAAAAAAATCATATTTATGAATTGTTGCCTCATTGACCTTCTCACATAGTGATGATTCACACATTTAGTACACACACCTCATTAAAGACCGGCGATGATCTTGATGGCTAGATCATCTACCTTGAGGATTCAACCATCTGAGTCATGACTCAGCAGCACAACAAGCAGCTGTCAAATAAATCTTGAAAGAACTGCGAAAGCTCCAAGCAAACTATCATGCTGAAAATCAAGACAGCACTGACTCACCAATGTCACTTTGTCAATTAGTGTGCTGATCAGCATGTGGTGCATGCAGCAGACCCCCCCCCCCCCGTGACATTGACATTTTCACCGAACAATGCCGATTATCATAATCGCTTACCAGCTGGGACCATCGTGACGGTGCTGGCGTTGAACCTGCTGCTGTCCTCCTCCATGTTGCCTGGTAACTGCGACCCCGAGCCCACGGTTTGCGACCAGGCAGGCTCCTCATCTTCCGGAAGGGGGTCCAGAGAGACGTTGAGAACCACCACGCTCTCAACCGGAACCCAGTCGAGCAGTGCAAAGGGGTTATCGGAGGTGGTGTGGTTGTCTGAGGGAGAAAACGAAGGAGGGTCTGATCCGATAGTCTGAGCTGAAGAAGGGGAGAGAGATGTTCCAGACTGGGCTGGGGATGGAGACATGCTCGGAGCTGAGGTTGAAAAGGATGAAGTTGTGGATGGCGAAGGCTCCAAGTCTGCTCGTACAGATGCGGATTGCGTTTCAGTTGAAACTGTGGACGGGAGATCGGATGTCGAGATGTCCACAATCTGAGATGTGGACATCACAGAGGGCTCGGGAGTGGTGGTTGCCGCCGTAGTCGTAGTGGTCTGTCCTTTCCTGTGACCTCTTTCTCTGGATCTGGATCTTTCTCTTGGTTTACTGGTCCCCACTGGACGTCGTGAGACTTGAATCTCGCCTTTGGCCTCCGCAGCAGTAATCACTCCACTCCCTTCATCATCTCCTCTTCCCTTGTCTTCACCTCTGCTCCTATCCTCCCCTCTGTTTTTCTTGCCTCGGCCTCTCCTGGAACCGGGTCGGGACGTGACCGAGATCTCCTTCTTGTCACCCGACTGGGTTGTGGTCTCGGTATCTACACGAAGCCAGGTTTCCCCGCTAGATGAAGTTGTTTCTGGGACTGGGGCAGAGGTGGTGGACAGACGTGTCTGTGGACTCTCCTCACTGATGGTTGTCCCGGTTGTAGAAAGATTATCGGAGGTAGGAGAGGATGTCAGATGAGTAGATGATTCTTCATTGGCTGGGGTCGCAGTGTCTTTGGGGGCACCACTGGACAGGAAACTTCCCCAAGAGAAGAAACCTGGAGTGTCAAGAAGATCGATTTTAAAAAATGTCTGACATAAAATAAAACAAACTGAGCTCTTTTGAGTTGTGGTGCCTTTTGGGAGAAAACGCAATTATGGAATTTGGTCTTTTATATATTGAATACAAATATTAGCCAAACATATTAGTATCATTTTAAAAGATATCCCAAATGTATCTAGCCTTGAAGCAATTTTGACATTTTAAGCAGCCAACGTACACATGATTGATCACAATAATAAGGGCTTCTTGTTTTTTAGTATAATCTAAGGCTAAAGTCCTTACTCAGTTCTGAATTATTAATGCCTGTTTTTGTAATTCCATATGTCTTCATTAAGAACGCTTGTTACAGTTAATGTGCTTTGAATACTTAAGACTTGATTCCATGACGGCATAAAAACAAAAGTAACTAGAAAAGTCAAACCTGGTGATGTTGTCATGGCTAAATTCCTTCCATCCTCCTTCTTCTCGTGCTTTTTCTTCACATTTTCTTCATCCATACTTTCCTTGGGAGTTCCAGTCGTGTCCTCACTAGCACCGCCGCCGGTCCCTACTAGGTAGTTCCAAGGCTTCCAAAAAGAGTCGACAATCCCCGAGATGAGCTGAAATGATTTCAAATTGACAGATGAATTTAAATCTCATGAAGGTTTCGACAACTCCACACTTAAATACTATCAAGAGGAAAAAAAAACTTGACCCAAATTAGATGTAAGCAAACGATGATGCTTACAAGGCACAGAAGAAAACAAACCTTCTTCTCAGCGGGTGTTGGAACAGCAGGAGGTCGGAGAAATTCAGGTGAGTCGGGCTCAAATGGTTCTCCCCAGTCGATGCTTTGACCCGGAAATTTCTGAAGGCTCACGTATGAGTCGGAGGACTCTGAGGACCAAGGGTCTGAGGCTGGGATAGGCGCAGTTGGTATTTATTCTTCTGGTTTGGACATCAAAGATGTCATCAACTAGACTCACATGCGTTGACGCTAAGAAGGTCCTCCTCAAGGTCTACCAGTCCCGTCCAGTTGGATGGAGAATGGTCAGTATCACCTATGGTGGCAAAAGTAATTCACATTTTGTCCAAAAACTGCATTTATTAAAATGATCTGAGACAAACCTTTAGCATTAATGCTGGGTGGGCTCTTCATTCCTGAAGACGGAGTACTCGAGTCAGTGAGGTAGCTCCAGGGCTTCCACAGGGAGGTGTAGATCTGAGAGATGGTGTCAGTGCTCTCCACTTTACCTACAAAAACAAAGATAAGGAAAAAATGACTTACTGTAAGGGTTTCAACCAATATGAAGGAAAAAAAAATAATGCTCGTGTCAATTCAGCTTTTTTCACATCTGTGTGACAGTGTGAAGATGGAGCTCAGGAATGACTGTTGCCATGGCGACAACACTGGCCTTGGCATGGTCGGTCATTGTTATTCCAGAGCAAATTGGAGACTTCCACGCCCACTTGGAGTGAGGGCTTTTGGCCTTGACAGGACATTTAAAACTATCTTGCTTCTTTTCCTCATCATGGAGTCACTTAATTCAGCAGCCAATCACATTTTAGCAATCGTCGTGTCGAAAAATCTTCCAGTATTTATCTGCTTAGAGAAGATCGATTTATTATAACTATTACCATTAATTCAACAAGTATGACCTTTAACTCTGAGCACATTCATAACTCAAAACACTCGCAAATCATATTTCCCCATTTGAAATGAATGGAAATGCTCATTGCAGAGGATAAAGAATATACGCCTGTGAGTCTACATGTGTTGCTCCACCGTTTGTGTGCACTGCTGTGAAAAACCTTTCCAATAAACCAGATGGTCACCTCTGTAGCAGTATGCATCATACAACGCTGTGGTGTTGTCACTCGTGTTGTTCGACGTGACAGTGTGGACTCCTGGTTTGTTCCCTCCGCAGTCTGGGTGAGGGAGGTTGACCGGGTAGTGAACGCTACCATCTGAGAGCCAACCCGGGGCGCAGCTGTCCAGGCCGGCCTTCCAGGCCAGATAAAGCTGCCCCACGGTAGCCAGCTGGCCCCCCAGGGACACGCAGCGGTCTGAGGCTGAAGACAGCGACAACCTGCCAGGAACTGAGGCATGAAAGACTTCGCCTGCAGGCAGAGAATAAAATGGGAGGACAGATAAACACTAGGTAGGAGCTCATTCCATGGCTGCATTCAAAAGGTTCGACACGAAGGAAGAAAAACATGTCATATATATATATATATTTTTTTTTTTTTTACCAATTGTGAGGCAGAAATAGCCGACTATTCTTAGTGGCACGTTTGACAGCAAGGGCGGCACTAGCAGGAATTTGTGTATTGACTAAAAATAAATAACACTTTGAATGTCACCACTTTACTCACGTTAGTCAGAATTATGCAGATTATGGCCACTTTTATCTCCATACAATGAAACCTTGTTTATTATGGAGGTTCCAGCAGCACAATATTGAGCATATAAAACTTAAAATAATTAAAAATATCATTTTACCACTCCCACATGCTTTGTGTGTGCATGTGTGTGTTTGTGTATTACCATCCAATTCTTTTGCAAAGCAGTAGACATCAAACAACTCTTTGGGGTCCCTTTTCCCATAATTCCGCACTCCAGCAGAGTACTCCTTATGTCCAGAGCAGTCCAGCTCAGTTGACTGGACAGAATATCTGCAAAGACATGGAAAGACCTTTGAAGAAGATTGCATTTAAGAATAATAATAAATGTCAAACTCATGAGCACATCAGCTAAGCAACAGATCATTTCTTCTCTCCTCACCGGACAGTCTGATCGTCGAGCCAGCCGGCCGCACAGCTGGCGAAGCCGTCGTAATAGGCCGCCCACATTTGGGCCGATGTGGCCATCTGAGCCGAGTTCTCTTGGCAGGCTCGCTGGGCGTCCGCAAAGGAGAGGGCGTATCGAGCGCTGGGAGCCTGGTAATGAAACACCACGCCTGCCCAAATGCAAACACGGGTTAGTTGTTCTCTTAGAACATAAAAAGGTTGTTATTGCCTTGAAGAACATGAAGGTTCCGCAGATGAAGAACCAGATAGGACATCATTGATATTCAGCCCAAAGGCCTTCATTAAAAAACAATTACACAATAACTCAGGTGGAAATTGAGATGAGAAAAACAAAAAGGGCTGCACAGAACCCCACAGTCCATTAATCAAGTCAGTCATTGTGATGTGACGGATTTGCTGAATTAATGTTATTAATGCTTAATTAATCAGAGGTGGCAAAAGTGCTTAATCAGTATTATACTTCTGTAAAAACAATTTTGATAAAAGCTACTTCAATAAAAGTCAAAAAGTACAGCTGGGAAATCTTGACTGTCAAATGTAAGAAAAAGAAAAAGGGGAACATTTGGGCTTGGTTTCTTGCCATCACCAACTAAAATCAAATCACAGGCCTGCTAATGCATCAACATTAGCATATATAATTAGCATATATAAAAAATACATCCGAACAAAGAAAATAAAAGCCTTTGTTGTGTGTGTGTTGTGTCATGAAGCCCGCCGCTGAGCTTACCAAAGACAACCAGAGGCACGGCATCTCTCTCGTAGTCGTTGCCCATGACAACCTGACAGTGGTAAGTGCCTGAGTCGTTGGTACGCAGACTGGAGATCTCCATGGTAGCGTTGAGGGGACTGCCAGCGTATCCTGGCAGCTTGACACGGCCGCTGAAAGCCTTATTCACCTTGATTACGTCACCTTTGGCAGAGGCACGGACGGACGGACGGACGGACGGACGGACAGACAGTATTAGCTTAAGCGACTGACATCATCATTCAGCTTTTAGAAAAGGACAAAGCAAAAACCTTGAAAGTCTTTTTCTCAATCACATTCTCACAGAAGATCTCGCCACATGCAAAATAGTATTGCGACACACACCTCGTTTGTATGCGGACTTTTTCACGTGTGTGTGTGTATGTGCAAACCAAGGTCAATTTAAAGCAGGCAGAGGCAATTTTGATGAACTAGGATAGACACTTTGTGACAAAAGTCTCCATGTGGCTATTGCTGCAGAAGCAGGGCCAACTCCATTTTTTCCTCTTGTAATTAATAGTCGTCCCAATACTTTTGTCCATATAATGTCACAGAGAGTTACCCAATAAATGTATCCAGAATTTGTCATTTTTGTCCATATTTTGTAATGGACAGTTGTCCCAATACTTTTGTCCATATTTTGTAAAGGAC
Organism: Syngnathus typhle; assembly: GCF_033458585.1. Classification (NCBI taxonomy): domain Eukaryota; kingdom Metazoa; phylum Chordata; class Actinopteri; order Syngnathiformes; family Syngnathidae; genus Syngnathus; species Syngnathus typhle. The sequence goes on along the minus strand of NC_083750.1, from coordinate 8,329,333 downwards.
AGTGAGTCGATACATTTGTTTCCCAAAACAGATTTTATCCATCCATAACACTTTTCCTTGATGGATTATAACAAGTATAATAAATGAAATATTTAAAGAGGGCTGGAGACAATCGCAGCCTGAATTTGGTACAAATTTGGACTGGACTCAACAGCACACACATTGACATAATTTTTTTTTTTTTATCCCATCATGCATGTTTTTAGGATATGCCAATTCCATACAGATCCAAGATTCGAACCCCGTGAGTGCTCTGTAACTGTGAAGCGGATTTTTTATTTTTTGGTATTACCTTCAGCTGACAGCACAACCTGCTCCAGAGGGGAGTCTTGTCCACCTGCAGGAAGCCTGACGAGAGTCCACAGGAGGCGGACGCTCTGTGCCGACGATCCGCTCGGCAGCGTGAAGATGCAGGGGAGCACGGCTTCACCTGCTAGCGCCCGCTGAACAGTAGGATGGTTAACCCTCCGCATGTTAACTATAGAGGAGGAAGCACCTGCAGAGAGGATTGTAAAACAACCACCATGGAGATCCGGCGCGTACAAACAGGAAGTGATGTTCTATATCCATCCGAGCCCAGCACATCAATACTTTTTGATTAAAGCATTTCAGCGTCTCATTGATCAATGCTCTGTGCACTGTAGTAGAAGAGAAAAATAAATGAGGGTCAGCTCTGGCTTTAAACCAATTTGTCTGCTGATCAGACATTGGGGATTCATTAGCAACGTTCACACAACCTCTGTCATCACTCCAGAGAAGGAGCTCAATGCTCATTACGGAAATGCAAAGTGCACGCGCACGCTAAAGTGATCATCATTCTGCCCGCTTCTTTTGTTTATCTGTTTACCCCCCCATTGTATTCACATAAAATAATGTTTAAAGATCACCGCGGCGCACTTTGTGGCTTTGCCCGTTAAAAATATTGTCGCCATGGCAACAGCATCACCTGAAAAGCCAAACAACATCCAACAGCAACATCAAACCTATTTGTCGTCTTTCATCTGGTGTGAGCGCATACCTTGCGAGATACGGATCAAATTGCCAGCCCGTGCAAAACAGCGTGTGTAGAAATAAATACACAAATAAACAAAAGGTCTTTTTGGAATCATATAAACAGGGGATGGAAATCCCTGGAGGATATTTCCATCTGCATTTAGATTGGACATCTTTCACACGCCGAGGCCCCCCTGAGATCATTTCGGCGAGCTCAGGAGAGCCCCCGCGGCCCGCCGCTCAAATCAGATGTAATCACACAAGAACCACGCAGGCCGAGAGCGAGAGCGTGAGCCGGAATGAGATCGGGAGCCTGGCCGACAAAGACGGGGGCGGTAGGACCAGACAAAGAGAGCTGGTTGTAAATTGAATGATGGAAATGGAGGGGCTTTGGCTGCCAAGTGTACTCACAGGCATGCAAGTGACAGATGGTATTGTTCAAATAAGGTGAGGGAAAGAGTGCTGGAAGTGACTTCAAGGGACACTCGCTGTCTTTAGCAGACTTGTCAGCTCTCTAAAAGATGGGGAAGGGACGTTTTGAGCCAAGATGGCTCAGTGGACGGCAGTCGAAATTCAACTCAAAACTCCATCCATCCATCCATTTTCTGAACCGCTTAGTCCCCACGGGGGCCGCAGGCGTGCTGGAGCCTATCCCAGCCGTCATCGGGCAGTAGGCGGGGGACACCCTGAACCGGTTGCCAGCCAATCGCAGGGCACACAGAGACAAACAACCATTTGCACTCGCACTCACACCTAGGGACAATTTGGAGTCTTCAATCGGCCTACCAAGCATGTTTTTGGGATGTGGGAGGAAACCAGAGTGCCCGGAAAAAAAAACATGCGGGCCCGAGGAGAACATGCAAACTCCACACAGGGAGGGGCGGAGGAGGAATCAAACCCGAACCCTCCCAACTGTGAGGCGGACGTGCTACCCAGTGCGCCACCGAGCCGCCAACTCAAAAGTCAAGACACAAAAATTTAATATAACAAAAAGAAATTATTATTATTATATCTTTTAATTATTATTATTATTATTAACTACTAAAATAATTTACAGCACTGAATTTAATGACTTATTAATAATATATATTATTATATACGTATATATTATATATATTATATATATTATATATATTAGATATATTAGATATATTAGATATATTAGATATATTAGATATATTAGATATATTAGATATTATATATATTATATATATTATATATATTACATATATTATGATTATTATTAATGACTAAAAGAATGTACAGCGCTAAATTAGATTTTCTCCTCATCTTAATTTTTACTTTACATTCTCCCCGTAACCTTTCTGACACATCTGGCATTCCTTGACATCTTTAATTGGACTAAATTTTGTCGTTCATAACTATGAATTTCACGCAGCGTCGCAAATGAACAGATGGCGGAAATAAATTGCATAAATGCGTCTGGAGACGTTCCAGCTCACTCCCGCAGAGTATGTCGACAAACATTCCCAGCGTGTCAACTCTCACTTACAACATTGAAATTATATGTCTGCCACAATAAGCTGAAAATAATAATGAAGAAACAGATGTGTCTGTGAATCCCAATCCGGCTGTACCTTGAAAGACGGCAATGGATGAAATCCGATTTCCCGTCGAGTGAAATGCCTTCGCAAGATTTTACAGCTCGCTCATGTCCTCACTAAGGTGTCCTTGGTCTAACCTTTATCTAATAATGTGTTGAACTTTCTTCCCGCTTGCTGGAGCGAACAAAGATGGTGAATTCGGAAAAGTGAATTTGCATGAACTTTCTGCATATATTGCTGTAAAAAGTCACTCATAAAAATGCTAATGGCCTGAAATGCTGGCGATTGGGGTATGACTCTCCCAGCGTCAATGTGACCATTATTGGATCGACTAATATGTGACCATCAAATCTTGCTTTAGATCGGAATTCATGTTGTTAGCTTAAGAAAACTCACCAAAGCCAAAACAGTAGAAGAAGAGAGTCAAGAAGATGTGTCGCCCGGCCGCATGCCGAGGAAGCGCCATCTTGGACCTGAGAGGGATGACAGAAAACAATTCAAATTTAAAATTGAATTGAGCCATTAAACGATGCTATGGAGACAGAACACTCATTAGAGGGTCCGAATTTGAATTATTGTTCCAAAAATAATTATCAATGTCTTTCCGTCATCTGAATATCAATATATTGACTAAATTCTCCATAATGGCTGACGTCACTAAAAAGGTGAATGGAGTGTACCTCATCGTGGGGGCGGGGCATGAGATAATATACCAGAGATAACCAATGTTCTCCCTCAAAAACTCAACTTTGAGAAGATTCGAGATCGGAAACACATTCAAACTAATCTACTGAGTGTATCAGAGGATTTGAATGGTGGCCCGAAGCTTCTCTGCTCTATGAACTAAAGATGAAGAGGAGTTTGTTTGAAGAAGAAACAACTTTGCTTTATCATGCATAATTTTTCCAGAGTTAAAGGAGAACGAAACAAACGAGGATCCTGCAGGAATTAGCTTGACATGTTCGGCGTGGGCGGCTAGCAACCAGTCCAGAGTGGATTGACCCTAATAAAGAGCATCTTTATAGGAAATTGATGGCGAGATGGACGGAAGTTCTGCATCTCCATTTCAGTTCCATCAAATCATTCATTAATGCCTACTCAGCCTCACCAAGGAAACCGCAACTCATTCCAAGTGCATCCCCCCCAATGCTCTGAAAGAGGATTACGCAACACCGATTCAACCAGCAATAAATGAACACAACAATGTCAGCCTTTCCGAACATGTGAAGCCTCGCTAAAACCATCTCAAATTGGAGCGTGTGAGGCGAAAGAAAAACATTCCCTGGAGATAGTATCTCACCCCCCGTGACACCCACTAAACCACGTGGCACCGAACAAGAACCGTGTGAGTGATTTTTAATGGAAACAAAGCGGGACTCTTGAAAAGGAGGTTCTGGTGCGGGTTGGACCCCCGTTGTGGCACACACTTTAATACTGGTGAAAGGTGGGTTTGGACCTGGTGACGGGCACTGACAGATTGGGGTCGCGAGCTGCTGGACTCTTTGCGCGTTGGAGATCTGGACCGTGGGTTACGCTCGCTGGGTGGTGCTTTGTAAAGCTTTGGACAGGGTCAGAACCCTCAGACGTTTGGTCAGACGCATACAAAGCAAGGCCGATCCCCGCCGTCACAATTCAGACCCCGGACATGTGAATGGATGCCACTCGGTGTGCCCGTAGACAGAATCCATTCAAAAGTTTACCAGTGGGTGGGTTTACAACGTCCATAGCACCACCAGCATACCAACAAGCACATTACGGGTGAACCTGCCATGCCTCTAAATGCCTTTAGCGGTTAGCATTAAGCTACAGTACACTGCTGTTCAAAAGCTTTTAGCATCAAGGTAAACAGCTTAATGCTAACAGTACACTACTGTTCAAAAGTTTGGGGTCATCCAGACAATTTTGTGTTTTCCATAAAAATTTAAATAATTGCAAAATGGTTTTCAAGGGTCATCCAATGGAGCATTAGAACATTGGAGGAATGGTTGCTGGAAATGGGCCTTGTAGATATTATATTAAAAAAATGGCAGCTAGAATAGTCAGTATTCCTCATTAGTTTATCCTCATTGAAAAAAAAAGTGCAATTTGATTTGAAAAAATAAGGACTGACCCCAAACTTTTGAACGGTAGAGTATGTGGTTGTTTTAAATACACACCAAGTGATTTTTTATTTATTTATACAATATGGATCATGAAGCAATTAAACTTTGAAGCCATCATGTACTAAACCAGGCCATGTTCGCTCACAATTTCATCCCTGTGGTCATGGCGCATTTTTCTACTCAAGCATCACATGGGATTGCAGACGAGGTCACTGATTTCTACATTCACGTGCAAACGTCCACTTAGACTCACACGTACGCATTTTGGCAGCTGGCGTCTGTGTTAAATTTCAATGCAAGTTTGCTCAAGCCGATAATTTCCGCATGCTTCACACATGTCGACCGCCGCGTGCTGTTGAGGCACCTGTGACTTTTCCTTTGCAAGTTTGACAACATTTGGAAAGGAATGTAGGCACATTTTCATTTGCATAAATTGGGTTTGAGTCAAACTTAAAGTCTTGTACCTCACTACTTCATAAGTGAACAAATCTCTCCACCCCCGCCTCCCCTTTTCCCTAATTATGTCTCAGCAAACTCTTTAAGTGCTGACAGTTCCCGATGATTGACAGACAAAGAGCGAGGAGAAGATGAAGACAAATGAAAGGAAGGTCATTTCAACGCCCTCGTCACATCCTCATAAAGAAAACGAGTTCACAAAGCCGCCGGAAATAAAAGCTGTTCCGATTCATAAATGGCACGAGTGGTCCATCTTGACTTGAAAATTTGAAATTATATATGGAAGAAGCAATGGGAATGGAAGATACAATGGAGTTCTATAAGTGACCCAACTAGTTAGTTTAGCTAAAAGTGGTAAACAGGAGCAATCGTTTCCAGGGAGACGAAAGATCTAATTTCCTTAAAGCAATGAAAACATTCTTCACAATCAGAGAGACAGCAGTGAATTTGGATGACTCAGACCATTAATCTCTTGTGCACATACACACCAACGTGCACACGCCAAAACATCTAATGACTCATCAAATTTGTTCTTCACATGAAAACAAGCCCACGGAAGGTTTTTGAAGTCCAGCCTTTTCCGTACCACGTCCTCTGTCACATTCAAAGTGGCACAGTTAAGCACTTGTGGGACGGCAAGATGAGATTCACCATCTATTTGAAACAATAAATGGAACTATCCTAAAGGCTCTCAAGACAGAAGAAGTGTAAAAAAAAATTGTGACTTCCAACAAGACACCTGACAAAGGTTGACAGCTCTTATGACAACCGTCTGGCTGAAGAGGCATTAAGATTTCTTATCTCAAATGTCACTCAAGCAGTGTTCCCCAACTATATCATTATTCACGTTTGATTGGTTTACAATTGTTGTCGTTCCCACGAAGCAGAAATAATTATCCTTGTGAGTTTTGTTTGTATGTTTGCTGCTCTATATCATAACGTAGCAGCTTTTTGAAGGTTTATAATTACCGTAAGATCCAGGCTAATTTTCATTAGCCTGTCTGTGGTGTTTTACCCTATATGCTAGCATTAAGCTATTTTAACATCAATGCTAATGCGCATCAGTGACGTTTTCATATTATGTGCTAGCGTTAAGATATTTTTTTTAGTTTAAAATACTTTAATTTGATGTAAATATATAACATATATTATTAGATTATATATTTAATTCATGTAAATATAATTTTCTGACAAATGACATTAGAAATCCGATTTTTGGCAGGAGCTTGTTGAAGGTTGAACTTGAGATGTGTTTGAGCGGCAGGGTCAAAGGTTAAAATCATTCCGTTTGGGATCGCGACATGTGCACACAGAAACAGCTGAGCCCCAAAGCTGCAAAGAACAAAGGTGAAAGGTCAGAGGTGACAAAGCCACTTATGACATCAGGTGTGGGAGTACATCCTATCATTTCTTATTATTATTAAATGCAAGGCTATGCACAAACACAAACACATTTTATAGCATCCTCGGGGAAGCGCAGAAAGAGAAAAGAAAACTAGTGAAACGGATGAAAAAACAGCAGCACACTGATTGGTTTTGATCCACCATTTGTTTGACTTTAGGATGTGCTGCGCTGGTGGAACATTGACTGCGCCGAGGAGAGTGAAACAAAGCATTGTCCTTCAGGTGCGTTTCATATTAACACATTCAGCAAAGACAAGAACTGAAAGTGCTGAGAGATGTTTCAAGCAGTGTGATGGTGGGAGACAAAACCCCCGAAAAAAAAAAGAACTGTGACAGCAGAATATGACACGAAACAGGTTGATAAAACTTAGCAAGTAAAAATGAGGTTATTTGCTTTTAAGGGGGAAGACAAAGAGAGCGACGTTTCCTTTGTGTGGACGAGCCGCTTGGCTGCGTTCTTCTCCACGCTAGGAACCAGTGGCCTGACCAGCAAGCTTGAAGCCGGTAATGGTTACAAAGCGGAGATGATTGACGGCTCGGCTACACCAATCCCCTAACATGATTTCAGGTTGACTTCTGAAAATATTTATCCATTCATTTTGACTGTTCATTGCTGTTCATTGCTGTTCAAATGTTCTTTATGTAAAGTTCTGTTTGACGTTTCCTGTCACAAAAAGCTTTTTCTCTGCTTTTAAGTCAGAAACCAGAGGCCCATGTTCTATAGCTGATAACTACAAAAATGGTAAAAGCTAAAAAAAAAACAAATGTATTTTTCTGGTGAAAGAATAGAGTCTCTGTCACACAACCCAATATTATTTGGCAACTCTATTTTCAAAACAGCTATAGGTGAACAAGTTAAATCCAATCTTTGTGCACTGCGATGTCCTGTCTGCTGTGTTTCACCCATTACAAAATAATGTACTATACAAAGTAATGGTACATTCAGAAACTATTTCAGAACCCCCTTTCTAGTGTATCGTGCATCCTGCCCAGTCGTGAGTGCACTCAGCTCCACACACACACACACACACACACTGAATGAAAAATGCATGGTGTAAACTAGCAGCTTTTAGCACCACTCTTCTTCACTATTCTCTTCACCAACCAACACACACACACACACACGATCGCCTCACCTCCTCCTGCTCCAGTACATTCGCCTGCCTTGTTAACCTCGTCCTGCTTTATGGCACTGACACCAAGCTGGTTGTGGGTGCACTAACAAGGCCAAGGAAAGGGGGGGGGGGGTACTCCTCCAAGGGAACGAGGAACAGAACAAGGGGCTCTCGGATTTTCACACAATGCGGCTCATTTGTCAAGGTCACCCAAAGTACCTCTACACATGCAAGTGAAGACTTTTATTTTGTATTTGGTGTTTCCAAATATTCACAGAAGTTCTGTTTGAGATGGTGTGCATTGAGTTTCAGGTAAAAGTTCAAAATATTAGCCCATTTTTGGTACCTCCATTAGGGTAGATTAGGGTAAAGAGGTGGTCTGTTAAAATAATTAGACGCTCCATCGGAATACTTTTTTGTCGCCTAAAAACCTATACAAGACAAAATGAATGTTTTGTACATTTACTTTTACGCCAGCAGATGGCACCAAAGCTGACGTCATATATTAGACAGGGCTTTGGCCTGAGCACAAAAACAACAAATAATGTGCAATAAGAACCAAACAATCCACTAACAAGTGAAGTCACAAATGCAGCACTGCAAAAATGCATTTGATTACGCTTTTTACAATATTTTTATTTCAGGTCATGAAGCGCTTTTTTTTTTTTTACACGCTGGCCAATGGGCACGTCCTTAAATGTCATGTGCAGGTGACATAAGACTTCATCCCAACACAATACACTTCACTAACATCTGTTCATGTCTATACCACCGCATCACTCCAACCATCTGATTCTGAGAGGATCGCCCATCCAAAACTTGTTCAAATTAAAATCTCTATGGACTAGAACCGCACACGAACGCGCACACACGCGCGCGCGGCGGACGCTTACAAGAGTTGATGTTTTATGCATGCCACTACATCAATCGTAAATTTCACTTAGTATTAAAAAGCTTTGCGTTGTAAATAATTCAAAAATACGGATCACTGAATTTGCTCTCATCGAAGCCATCACTTTGTTGCGAGTGATATTATTATATGTATGCACGTGCAGCGAATTGTTCACCTTTTTTTTTACCATGCAACTCACACTTAAATGCTTCTCAATGATGCACGACGCTTGGAACGGTAAATAACGGCCGTTTTCACACTCACCTCAAGGGGACAAAGCACAGATGCAATCCGCTGGAATGTGCGAGTGGGGGGGCAGAAGAAGAAGAAGAAGGAAAGGAAAGAGCTTTTGCAGGTGCAGCTCGACGGAGCGGGCGTGAAGCAGCACTTTGCGGCACTTTGCGGTAAGCCTGACTTCAGCGAGTGGCCGATGATGGGAGCTTCATCTTCTGGCTCCCGAGGGGGGCGTGATGGCTGCGAGCTGGTTGGCCACCTTTGGGTGCTCCAGAGAGAAGCCAGATCAGTTTGAAACAAAGACGGTTGACAGGCAGCCAGGCAGGCAGGCAGGCAGACAGAGACAGGCAGACAGACGGCTCCAGCGCCCCCATTCAAAGAGAGAGGGTGGCGGTGTAGGTGGAAGGGGGAGGGTGGCTGGTTGTGAAAAAAAAAAAGGGGGGGGGGGGTGTCTTTATATGACCATAATCCGATATAAACCTTTAAAGGTTGAGCCACTGTCTGTGAATTAAATTAGAATGTCAGTCTGACCACCAGCTTAACCTCATCACATCCTCCTGATGCTCCCTCTCTCTCCTCATGTGACTGACAAGTTGGAACACCAAATAACAACAAAACATTCCGACCAGCAGAAATATCACATGAAAAAATGGCATGACATTCTGCCAAGTGAGAGTTTTCTTAGCAGGTTACAGAAAAGAGTGACTTTCGGCTTGTCCCAACAATGATTACACTGTCCAGTTCCCTTTTTATTTTGCTGTAGTGCAATTTTTAATGGTTAAAAAAAGTGATATACCAAATTGAATTAGCCCAAAAAGCACATATAAGCTAATACATAAAGAAAAGCAGTAAAACGTGAACAGAAAAGCAACCTAAAATGCAATCTTAAAAAAAAAAAAAAGTAGCAAAGTGGGTTATTTGCTCCAGTGTTGATCTGCAGGCTGTTGCTAGGTGCTCGGCATGCTTTTAAATAATGCATCTCATGTCATAAAGGCAGGTTTTTGGAGTCCTAATAGCGCCACTGATAGCTAAAATGTGCACTACAAAAAAAAAGAGAACGAGAGAGAAAAAAGGGCTGCAGGTAATTGCCCCACTTGAAGATAATTTGGTGTCCAAATTGGAAGACCTCATTAAAATGCATTGTGTTGCCCGAACCACACAGCGTTTTTCTCCTTAATACAGAAGGTTGAACACAATCCATTTTGGAAAGGTGCTCCAATTTCGGAACAAATTTGCCTTTCAGAAATAATGTTAGGAACCACTTCACACCAACAAGTGACTCTGACAAGGTTGCCAGGTTGGCGTGGATAAAACTAAACCCCTTTTTGCTATTCTTTTTTGCTGTCTTTCTTACAAAGCCAAATGTGCTCAAATTCTGATGTGAAAATATAAAAACGATGACTTGTCGAGTAGAAGTCAAGGTTATCCCCAAGTTTGGTTCAACCCAAATATCATAACACAAGCTCTGTTCACGTGAGCGGACATATTGTAAAGAACACAACCTACAGCCTCCGTTTCAACCAAACCAAATCTTATATTTCACATAAGACTTTTTTTTTCTTTTCCCAAAAAAGAGACCACATTATGCTGCATGTCACAATAGTTGGAGCATATTATTTTCTATTGTCAAAACACTTCCTAAGAATCTGAAAAAAGTGTCACAATTCTGTCATGCATTCATATAAATAGGACCCAAATACCTTCATTTCAATTGAAATAATTTTTAAACTTCTTTCAACCAAAAAAATGTTATCACAGGTGATATATAGCGCACTGTCCTCAATTAGCACCACACACACGCACAAACACACACATGCACACACACAGGAAGGAGACTTGGCTTATTTTTGAAGCACTGTGACTTTTTAGAAATGTCAATCACTTTCCATCAGGGGAGCAAACGCAAGACATAAGAGGAACGGGATTATGACACGGAAAACTGCTCCATCATCTTAACAGCACTGCCAAGAAAGACACGGTGCCCACAGCGAGAACAAAGAGCATAATGATGTTTTTTGTAGCATAATAAATTCTCTATCCTGGTGTCGGCACTCTCGGGCGCCTGTGCGCGCTTGTTATTGGCCGGAAAGTCTCATTCTGCACGGTTTGTTTTTACTGTTGTTGTTGTTAACGTGCAGAGATCAAACAAGCTAGTAAGTTAACCACATAAAATGGATTTTGTCTGGGAGACAGAGTGAGCCGGCCAGTAATGGAGGAAGTGTGGGAGACGTGTTGCTAACCACCCACCAGTAATGTTGTCCAAACATCAGCTAATTCATAAATATTTTTAAATACAATGATATAGTACATATTACAATATTAATAAAATTACTATTTCTATTAAGAAAAGCTGATGTGCCAGAAAAAAACAAGAGTAAATCAGGAGAAAATGATCTAGAAATATTTATTTGCATCTCTGATTGTTTTTTGTCACCATCGGGCAGTCACGCTAAGGTAGCAAACTAATAAATGAATAATAAAATTATTAAAAATTCATTTGCCCAGAAGGACTCTAATATCCCATTAGTTTCGCTGCGAATAACCGTGGCATTAGTCCACGTTAGGCCCGCTTGGAAATCATTTTCATTATTTAATGTAGCATATTTGCAGCATATGAAAATGGCCTATGCACTTCTAATTTTTTAATTATTTACACCATAGTTAATGATCTATTTTAAGCTTTGCGGTTTAGTTTTTGTCTTGTACTATCTAAAGTTAAACACAACTGAACTGTGCAGTAGTAGTTAAACATAACACTAGAGGGAGCCATGCTAACGACTCATGCTAACAACCCTGGTTGATCTATTTATGTGCAGCAGCACTTCTGACTTGATAAATGAGCTTTTATCCACTTTCCTCTTGTTGTTGCAATGTCAAATTGATCCCTAATTACTAGAGAACAAACAAAACCAAAATTCCAAAGCCACAGATTTGCTGAAAATGTTGAAATTGCACCCTAGTAGAAAGTCTGCGCCCCTCAAAGCTTTGTTCATTCTTTTTATAGCCTCCAAGTATTAGCTTAATGACATGTCATCTAACAGCTACAGACCTTTACGGACTTAAAGGCTCACCTTTTTGCAATTTTTCCATTTATAGCCAGAAAGGACTGTCAACATTTTGGTCAGATTCATTGGCAACCTTTTCAGATGAAGACTTGTCTACCAGCCTTGTTCAGAAAACAGAATTCAACAGCGGCAAACCTGTTAAAATGCAGCGTTCCCCAAAAAAGTCAAAACCTGCCCAAATGGCCCAGAAGTGAACCTCACTGAAAATGGGTCAGGTGAAGGGCCCCTAAGCCAAAATTCGTTTTTGCAAAAGAACAGACAACAGCTCCTCACCCGCACACTTTTTTTTCATGCCCAATTATGAACTGATTTACCTTGGTGCTTATAATTCAGGTCATGTGTGGCAGAGCATTTCCGTGCGTGTGTGTGTCTAATGAGCTACTGTGCAGCATCTGTGATTCGGGTGTTCCACTCAGCCATCTCGGTCCTTTTCAACCTTTATGTGTGGCAGATGCCTAAAAAAAAAAAAAAAAGATTTGAAAACACAGAACTGATTTTGTCAAAGCTCTTGGCTATTTGTTTCTTTTGTGCAAATGGTCACCCCTTAGTCAAACACACACACAGACCGCAGATTTGATGTTAATTAGCACCACCACAGAAACTGCTTGTCGCTGAGCTTTTTTATCGACTCAATTTTGGTTTGCTGTAACGACTAATTCAATGTCATGGGTTCATTTTGTGTTCCTGTGTTTGAAAATATGTTAAAAGGATGCCATGAGAATGTGTTAGAGAGTTGCGGGATGGTGGGAAATGTAATTGTATAAAAATGAGGGAGGATGGAAAGTATATTTCAGGGGGGGGCAGTGCCCCTGTGGCCACCCCTCTAGCTCTGCCACTGATTGTACGTAATAGTATCCTTCCACTGTTTTACACCTGTTTGAAATGACAGATTTTTACCCTTGAATGAAACTCATTTTCCAAATGCCATATTTCGGGAAGTTTTCGCAATAAAACTTGAATTCACTTTTTGTTTGATTACGTCATGCTGCTTGTCCTCCTTCCTAATGCTATCATTGGCGAACATAATGAAGGCAAGAATTAATTAGGTGAGCTGTCGGGTCCTTTTGCTGCAGGTGAGACTCGCCCTAGTTGGCCCGAGTGTGTTTCGCTCACATTGCCTCATGCAGCTTCCTGATACTAAACGTTAATGTGACTCAATGAAGCCTCAGTCCAACCTCAGTTAGTGTAATTGGGTTTCAGCAGGCATACATTTTTTATCAACCAATATGACAATATGGCAATGACAGGAGACAAATATAAAAATGTGAATAGAATAAAGGACAATCTACACACAAAGTAAAAATGTGAACAAAGACACTAAAAGTCACACATCGTTATGTTTGTACAAAAATAATTTATTCGAGGTTACCTGACATATTGAACCCTATTTCAAGCAAGACTGGAGGTCAGCTGCAAGGAATCTAGAGGAACTTGTGCGATGACGCATGGGTAGCTTTGATAATAGCGTTATATCTCCATCTTGTGGAAGAAAATCACCGTTGCAGATTATAGCGTGCATTTTTGCTTTCAATTGCCGAGATGTGTTTGTTGTTAGATTGTTTATTGAAAGATTTTTTTTTGTTATTTTGTTTTAAATGTACCATTTATTGCACATCACATACTCTGAAAAAATTACTATTGGCTTACTACTGAAACCAATGTAATAATATAATGTAGAATTTATTTATTCTTTGTTCAATGTCGGGAGATAATACTCACAGTCTGTCCAGCAGGGGGCATCAGTGGACTCCTCAGAATGTAACGCCCTTCCCTCCTGCGCACTCAAGCTCTCGTCCATTCATCAATCTTCTTTTACTCTCACTGACAAAAGATGCGGCAAACAGGGAGTGTGGGAAAACACAACAATGCATTAGAGAACACAGACAGTGATTAACATAAGCATAGAGGAGCGGGTGTGTGCCTGGTGAAAAAAGCCTACTATTTTGACAATTATAAGAAACTTTGAAATTAAGATAATTATATTAAATGATTTTTATTTTTATAAATTTAACTGTAAACAATCCAAATAATTCAGATGCCATTCTCTTATTTTTGAGTATCCGTATGAGGGATTTAAAAAAAATAAAAATAAGTGACGTAATGATTTTGAATCGTGTGCTGTGTAAGAATAAATAAGAAACCAGAGTTTAGATCATTCATCTTGGCCTGCTGCCTATAAAATAATGCCCCTAAAATGACGTCAAGTCAATTCTTCCTGGCTGGCCGCTCGCTCTTTCCCACCCAAATCAAAATGGGGTGAGTCGTGGGGGGTCATGTCTGGCCACCCCTCAGGAGAATAACGGGGTCTCTGTCTGGCCCCCCCAAAACCACCAACGGTTCTCCGCCATCCCTATGACAACAGCCAAGGACCCTAGCAGGCCCCTATGGCCTCTCGACTGGGTCGTTTGAGCAGATGCCCATAATTAACGTCACTATACGGAGGTGTCAGCCGCCTTGTCTGCCTTTACGCGGAGGCAAACCCTCTCCCAGACTTGTCAGGAGCCCAGAAGGATGGATGAAAAATGAGCGTGCTGGCTTGGGGGCTCCCCCTGAGCATCAGTATCTACCCAGACAAACTAGAGCTAACCCACTAGCTAAATGATTTTACACTTGAATACTTCGTAACTACAACAGGTGGCAAAACTACTCACACTATACAATATTTGTACATGTTTTTTTAACTAGCATCACATTTTGTTGAGTCAGCGGGTACTTGGGCTTTCGTCAAGGTGAGGAAATAATGGACAGTTCCGAATAGTGGTCAGAGGTGTCCAGACTTACATCTTCAGACTTCTGATGGCTAAACTTTGGAGTTAATCAGACACAGTTGAAAAGGTGACTCCCATTTCAAATGGGTTTAAATGGTATTAGTTCATTCTGAAGTCCATTACAAGAGGGTGTGCACACTTGTGCACCCATCATTCCAGTTGCTTTGTATGGTCTAAATTTGAACCTCCAACATCATTGAGTCCAAATGTCATCTGATCAATTCTGATTAGTTAAAGACACATCCGTCCGCTGCCCGGCAAACGACCTCTCAGGTCAGCCGATGCACTGCCCGAGAGTCCATCAACAGCCGAGTTGGTCAGCGGCACACTCCGGCTTCTCGCATGGGGAGTTCACGGGGTCATCTAACCTCTGGCCTGGCCGGCCCTTTTACTTGTCATGACTTAATAAGCCGCTTCCCCAGCTCGCTGATGGCTTTGCTCGCTTTGTGCTTGGCGTTAAACACGCGAGCGTGGCGTTTTACGGTGATGTTCCGGCCTTTAAGAGCGGCTGAGGACGTCTGTAAAAGGAAGCTCGTGAAAGTACATTACAAGCTTGTAAAACGGGTGAACAGTAGGTCGACTTGACTGGAGAATTTTGTCGACTAATGGAACTGAAGTCAAGTAAACGGGCCAGGGCATGATGGAAAATATGAAGCAGAGTTACTTGTATTGATAATTTTACAGGACAATTAAAATTGGTGCAGCAGTCAGTAGGGCAACTCTAGAAGAAAAAAACTAGGTGTAAAGTTGCAGTGATCATGAACACCAAATCATGAGTGAGGGATTCAACTCCCTCGGGGGTCATGGGATCAGCCAGCCAGACACCATTTTATTGGAGCGCAAATACGGGAACATAGGGAGGTGGGACCGGTCGTCTGGGAACGAGCCAGCTAATTATACTGTGACTAGACACACGTCACTTGCATGTCATGTATGTGGGAAAACACGCACAACACTTTACAGTTAGAATTGTGAGTTTCATTTTTATTTTAAAAAAATATATATTTTTCAAATCCTCTGTTAAAGCTCTGAAATCACTCCAAAATCAAGTTGTTCTGGTAGGATTTTCTGGACCTTTGACATCTAACAGCACAAGCTATGGTCTGCAGAATGTCCGCAGCATCGGAAAAATCGTTCAAACCAGCTAGGGTTGGGAAATCCAGATCCAGAAAGTGAAAAAAAACCTGCCTCCGTTTGGCTTTATAGCTACTGGTGTATCTACTCAACCTGCATGAGTAGAAAGACCTGGGGCTAAAGCCAAACTGTAGCAGGGTTTTTACTTTCTGGACCTGAATTTTCCATCTCCCTCCCATGGTGCAGCCACACGCCTTTTGGGGCTGATCTTCTGTCCAATGGGCGGTGGCGGCTTTGAGGTTGAACTTGAGCGAGCGGCGGAATGTGGCCCGTGAGAACGCGGGCCCCCGTTGGCCTCCGTTGGCCCCCGCATTCACTGGGGGGCACCCGGGTGGTGTCACGGCTCATTTGCATAAAAATCCGGCAGACTCAAATGAAAGCACGAGGACGGCGCCACTTTCACACGCGCACTCCTCCCGTGGACGCTGTGGGTAAGAACTTCACACTCACTCACGTTACAGTAACATTAGATTTAGTTTGACACATTTTGATTATTTATTACATGTGTATTTGATCTTTTATAATTAGATATGATTCACACATGTGCGTGTGTGTGCACACGTGTGTGAGAGAGTTTATTTTTAGGCTTCTCTAAGGTGTGTGTGTGGGGGGGGGATATGTCAATGAACTGTGAACGTTATGTGCTTGTGTTTAAATTTAAACAGTCTAAATCTGTCTCAAGAAAAGAATGCTTGTATTATTATTATTATCACCATCATTATTATTATTATATACCAGGAAGCCAGCTGTATTTGGTTTTATAATTCTTTGAGGATTCACTTATAAGCGATTTGTTTAAGGCGTACCTCATCCGTTACGGTTGTTGTGCAGACAACCTTATGTTTGTTCGTTTTGTTACTGTCTTGTATCTCGTGCATTCATTCATGGACACGTGGTTTGGATATGTGGTTTGCTTAAATGTATGGACAATACCTCAAATTGCCATTTACATTTTTCCATTATAATATGAAATGTTTATTAATATTATTCCATGGGAATCTAGTCATTTGTTTCATATAATAAACATAAATAATTGTATTACAATATATATTTATAAAATTATATTTTGAGTTGTGTGTTTTAAAAAGTTCAAAAATAACCTAGAGAATAAAAACCTAATCTAAAGTAACATTTTGTTGCTGAAAATAAAACGCCAGCACATCAGCCTGTTTAAATACTAAACCTGTTTTAAATAAGACAAGAGATAAATCAAACAAAACGTAATTTGCCCACTGGAAAATGTGGGGGGGGAAAATGAAGAAACAACCTTTTACGTTGTGTACACGTCATCAGTGTTGATCGCACAGTTCAAATCAGACAGTTATAGAAATAATATTTGAGCAGTATATCAGTCTTACCGACTCATTCTTAAAAATATGTAAAAAATAACACGAATTCTTCCAGTAGTGTTCATGAAATATACGACTGTACCATAACAATTCTGGTCCCAGTTTTACAATACTGTATATTGTAGCCTACTCCATATTCGCCACACATTTCCAAATATATATTTATTTTTTAAATACGAATAAATAATAATGAATCACATTTGACTTGCTGATTGGCCGAATGGCAATGACGTGTTTTAAGTGGGGCGTGTTGAATTCGTTTTCAATTCATTTACCTGATGTAAGAACACTTTGTACCTTGAATTACATTAATAAGCACGAAACGTCATGTTTTGTTTTGTTTTGTTTTGTTTAACCATTAGCAATTCTATCAGAAAAAATATATTTTATTGTTACCCATAACGTAAAAGGGATCACGACTTTCTTATTAATTTAAATGTGATCATTTAAAAAAAATAAAACACATTAGATACACATTTATTATACATAATATTAGTTATAATAATAATACTAATAATTCTCATTATCATCATCATCATCATCAACGAAAGCATGCTTTAACAATATAGTCTGAGCAGTTGACAGCACACGTTGCATCTTTTAGTTCGTTTGAATCACCTCACTTTTGATTCGATCAATTGTTTTGCAACATTTAAAATTCTGTGAAATGTGTTATATCATCAAAATCACTGCGTTAAAGTTCCCACATAAATGCAAATTTACTGGTCGGAACATTCGGGCTCGTCAAGAGATATAGTTTCTACTGTGCAGTTCGGCCTAATCGCCGAAGGGTGTCGCTGTTTCGTCCTATCGCCTGCATCTTCAATCAAGTCGCGTATTTGTCCATGTCCTTATTTGTTTGATTTTCGCCAATGTGGAGCATTTTATGAAAATACATCGTTTGGTTTAAATAACCCAAATATCATTAGGTTATGTCTTAAATTATGAGGTCTCAAACTACCGCATGTATTAGTCACATAGAAAATTGAAACAGATACGAAAAGAACATTAGCAAGGAAACCATACATGTTTTTATTATTACGATTATGTGGACTATTTTATAGGCCTACACCATATCCTAATTCTTTTTAAGCATACATCTATTTGCTGAAGAAATGGGACAATTAAGAAAGATTCAAAACGGGTTGAATCCACTGTTATATAATTGTAGAGTAAATATATAAGATGCTTAAGTTACGCTTATTTTGTAAGACTTAGTAGAAAATGTTGCTCTCTAATTACTTTTTTTATTTTTGGCACCACAGCTGCATTATTGTGATTTTTTTCATTATTATTATTTCATATCTACACCATGCCTGATTTTTACGGCTCGTTCATTCAACACATATACAGTACAATATGGGGCCTGTTTGGCAAATTTAACAGGCCCCGAGCCGGCGAGATCCTCCCCCCTCTCCCTCCTCCCTTCCCGCAACCTTTTCAACATGCATGAACATTTTGCTTAGCAACATACACGCGCGTGAATATTTGTAGATCAGGTGAAACCTCGCAAAGGAGATTTTAGGTTCAGACAAAACCCATTTGCGTAAACCAAAATAGATATTAAATATTAAAAAAAGATATACTGACAAAAATGTGTGCGTGTGTGTATCCTGCATGCATAAATCTAAATCTTCTGCATGTTTTCAAAAATACAGTAGCCTACTTCGGCCAGCTAAATAATGAACTAACCGCAATAATACAATTCCTGTGCGTAGCCTAATGCAATTAACAACCAGAAGCATGCATGCGTATAGCTTGAGCCACTCCAGAATGTTAATTAGCAAAGTGGAGATTGTTTAATGAGGCTCATACGCGCGGCCATGTGCTCGTCTGAGAAGCATTGATGGAGAAGGAGGAGGAGGTAGAGGAGGACCCGCCGGCATCAGGGGTGAGGGGAGGAGGAGGGGGGGGGGGTATTGTTGTGAGCCTGGGAAAGTGTAGCAGGGCTGATGCCAGACTCTGGCGTGCAGCGTGGGGGTGCTGGATGCGGGACCAGACTGGATTGTCATGGAAATGTCTCTCCAGCACGTTGTTGAACTTGATTTTGACTTCTCCCCCCCCCCCCCCCCCCCCTCCCACGCCACACCCCTTTCAGTTTGGGTTGGGGGTGATGGGGACCCTATTTTCCTTAGCACACACGCTCGTGGGAAAATCCATCATGAGCACTTTAGTGTGTAAATGCAGCCATCTTTTATTAGGCCTATTGTTGTTATTATTAGTGTCGTTTTGCGCGTAATTTATCCGGCGATCCTCTTCGTGCACGCCCAATATTTTTTTTGCGTGTTTGTGTCAACGTGTGACATGAATATATTTACACAACATGCATGCAGAAAGAGGCACATTGCGCAGCCGATTGGATCTTATAAATGATGCAGAGTGGAATCTGAAAGATTCAAGATGCACGTGGCCCGACATCCATGCACCCTCGTCATATAATAGATTGCCCACGCGCACCATAATCAGATATGTAACTGCTATCTGGTGCAGGGTTCGTCTGGAAACCTGCTGCAGGTATAGCTTACCCTCTGCTTTTTTTTTTTTATCTGCACATCACGCACGTATACGCACATACAGTACTTTATAGCCTAACCACACGCACACACGTATGATTAGAACTTGAGCAGAAATTGCAAGTTACTGGTGTGTGCGTGTGTGTGCGTGCGTGTGTGTGCGTGCGTGTGTGATTGTTATCGTCATGCAGTCCAAATATCAGTCATATCTTAATATCACTCCTAGATAAGGATACCCATGCATGCAGTCGGCGCGTGCGTGTGTGTGTGTGATGGGGTGGTGCGCGCGCACGATTTGGTATCTTCTGTACCACCAGAGCCCCAAAAAGCAGCTGCTCGGTGCCATTTTAACCGCAGTTTTGCTTCAGACTCTAGGCTATTTTAGAGTTGCCGGTATTGTTATACAAATGTTTGAAAAAGTTGTGTGGGTTCAAAACAATTCAATTGGAAGGATGTTTACACTTGTGTTCATAAGTTTACGGGGCAGAATTTGTAAGACCATTATTAAAAGAAATAATTGAAGCAACCAGAAAAAAAAAAGATAGAATCCTAATTAATTTTCAAGGTATTTGAGAACATAATCGATGAAGAAAACAAAGTCAGTCATATTTTCACCCAAATGCTAAAATGGCACAAACTAGCAGAAAAGACTTGCAGGTGCAAAATAGGTCAAACTAACAAGTGAAATAGGTCAACCGATTTTGAATTGTATCATCACAATAGAGCGGAACAATGCTATTGTCGTTTTCATTTTTTAAACCTAACATTTAATTATGCAGTGACTAAAATTCATTATTATTTTCATTTGGACGCAATGATGATTTTGTAGGATGTATAGCAAGCTTGAATTCAAATAACTGGATAACAACGAAAATTAAATTTGAATCAAATTCTAATTTCCTTGAGTACAGTCTCCAAATATGAATTTAATAAAGTCTCCAAATCTACCTCCCTTAAAAAATGCAAACACTGCAAACCATGCAGGACCACTGAGACCATTTACGCTGAAAAATGGATGCGAATTAAACACATTCATTCTCATATAATGTTTCCATGCAGATTCCCGCCTTTCTCTCTTTCTCTTTCTCTCTCTTTCTCTGTAATTCCCTCCTCCCTTCATCCCATCCCTCCCTCCCTCCTTCCTTCCTGGATGTGAGGCGGAGTTAACGCGTGTGCGCTCCCCATGTGCACTTCTTTGCACTTATCAGTTGCACTCTGCAAGAAGCTGCAGACTACTCGGAGTTGCCCTACACTGGCTGCACACTTTTTTTTTTACGGCGCAAAACATGCACCTTTTTAGGGGCATTTGAAAAGCGGACTTTTATTCAAGCGAGCTTTTATTTTTTCTTCTTTTGGATACTGACTTCAGTGAGGAGGGGTGACGGTAGTAGTCCTGATGGCGTGCAAGTAAGTGCGTACTTTTAGACACTTTAATTGCACGAATTGAGGGAATTTTATTCAATGACGAGATATTTCCCATTTGTATTCAAAACACTTTGAATCTTAAATCTTGTTCCACAACGAGATTCATCTCGGCGTGTGCAATAAGATTAAAAAATGTCCACTCAAGATTCAAAGTGTTTATTACATTGATTCTCCAATTAGGCGCTATTACATGCAGGTCCAATTAGGCGCTATTACAATAATGAGTGGCCCACTTAAGGGCAGCAACGTGATGAACCACCCTCGTGCGTGCATGCGTGCGTGCGCGTCCACGCGCTCTCCTCTCAGCTTTGGGAGGTGCGGCGCGCGGCCTCTTTAAGAGAGACGACAGGCTTAGTTTGTGTCTTTGGTTATCTAGCTGTATGAGTTTTAATTTCATAAAGCTAGAGAACCGAAAGTACCAACTGACGCCGAACACCTCGCAACGCCCCCCGCCCCAACCCACGGCGGGTATCTGGACCGGAGGACTCGCTCAAGGCAGCATCCGCTGCATGGATGCTGAGAGGATGCTCAAGCCGCCACCGAGGAAAATGAGAAGGATGCTGATTATATACGCTCCAGAAAAGAAGACTGGGTGCTTCACTTGCTGATGGTTTGGTCCATTCCGTGCGTCATGCGCGTTTTTTAGAGCTCAACTCAAGCCATTAATCATTTGCCTTTAGGAAACAAAAGGCAGCGTTTACGCGCACGTCGGAGACTTGGAACTTGTCAGCGTATGGACGTTTAAGGCGCAATAATAACAGGAGAGGGAAAACGTTGAAGGTGTTAGAAGGTCCCACGTGATTGGCTCGTTTGAGGGACACGTGATGTTGTTGGCAGCAGCCTCCATCTTTCATAGATGTTTGTTTATGCCACTATGCTGTCGTCACAAGATGACAAATACAACATTCATTTAAATATATCTGATCTATAGGATTTTGGTGATTAAACATTTGACTAGTTCAATTTTAGGATATTTTAAATTAAATAAATAGTTCGGGGTTTTTTTTGTATCCTTTTGCCATATATTTCATTATATAGTAGTTTTTTAGTTCCCCATCCCTGATTACCATCTATTATATTCCTACCTAGCATAAAAGCACAGTATGGGCATAGAACAGATTCATGACATTTCCATCCATTCAAATGGGAAATTAGTTCAGTATTTTCTACAGAGTTGACCTTTTTACATGGCTCCCCTGGATGACGGGAAATTGGTATCGCGAGTGCAACATCAAAAGCAGACCCCTGTACTGTCCATATGTTTGCTCAACGGGTGCTTGTGTCTTATTAAATATGATGTACGTAAATATGAATGCATCACAAAGTCGGATTTTGAGTTTCCACCGGCTACGACGTTTCATATATCATATCTTGTTTTTGAACCGTATTCAATCGAGTGGGTTGTTTTTGCCAGCGAAGAACAAAATAGGACGACGCATACCGTTTGATCTATTCTTAGTGAGGAATCATCAAGCCTAGGAGATATCCCTGAAGTCCCAGCATGCTCTATTTAGACCATGACTGACAGTATTTGATGCGCATTGTTAGATGAGAGCTTGGCCCAAGCATGACTGGTTGTGTGATTGTTTTACATGGAACACGCATCAACTTGTACTAGTCTCTGTTTTTGTAGCTTAGCAACTAGCCCGGATGCTGCAAAAACTCCATTTATTGCGTTTCCTATTACGTCATGTGTGCTAATATTGTCATTTTGGTTTCTTTCAAAGGACAACGCCAAAGACATCAGATGTAAAGTTGGCTTCTGAAGCCAGATGGCTGGCAGCCATAATGAGGAGCTCGTCCGTCAGCCTGCAGGTACACGTGTGCTTCAGTTGTCATTTCGAGCCTCGCTTTTATAGTTTGCACCTGGAGGTTAAATGGAAAGATGCTCCGGGCTTATTCGCAGGATTAGGTGTGTGCGTGTGTTTGCGCTCGTATGTGTGTTTCTTGAGCCACTGATACTGGAATTGCTGGTCCGTATTTTTTTTTAAGTAGTACTTTGGTTTTAGCTTGGTTTGGGACTGGATCATATGATGCACGAATATTAAATAGCCTCAGGGACGGCGAAGTGATATTTACACATAAACAGGCAGTTATCAGCTGCTTCATGCACCCCCCCCCCCCCCCCCACACACACACAGCCCATGACATGTTGCTTTGTCTCACAGCAAAGTCATAATCCAATATCTGAGCGACTGCAACAATGTTTGCATTATCCTAGCACTGAAACCAAAAAATATAAGAGCTAATAATTGTGTAGACGCTAAAGGCATATTTGGTATTTTCCTAATGGGATCAACGGAACACTTAGGAGTACGTAATGAGCCCACTTTTTTGTTGCCTTGGTGGAGGTCTATTCTTGACCGATTAATTAAATATAGTCAAGATGGCGATGATAAAACAGAAAACCTAATGTTTCTAGTGGTCGACGAAACAACAATGGAAGCGTCCAACATTTGTTTCTGCCTTTCAAGTATTAACATCTTTTTACCCCCCCGCCCACTCGCCCGCCCGCCATTGCGCACACACACACCTCTTTCATTCTCATGCAGTCAGCGTTTTATCCCTTTAACCACGATGATCCTATTTGTCAGGTAGAGAGTGTGGTAGGTGGTGGGGAGGTGGCCGTGTAATCTTTGCTGCGGTTCCTTTATCCCGTTAGGCGAGCGCTGGAGTCGGGCTCAAGCCGCCGTTTTGGACCCGCTGATGTGGAAAGAGCGTTTGGGTGGCTCTGTCCTTTTCGTCCTTAATGCCTCGACACGACAACCTCCCCTTGGCTCCTTGTTATTATCAGCAAAGCTTGCACAAAGGTGCGCCGCCGATGCATAATTCAACCACGGCGAAGCATTTAAGCGTTCCGTAAATTTGGCTGAATTATTTCTCGTCTTCAAAATGGCGGCTGTACTTGATTCCAACTAAATCCCGCAGAAGGCAACATTCCATCTCCCCACTTAGGTTCCTCTTTTCACCCCCAGCATTAAATACAAAGTAGCCTACATATTATCACCAAGGTCAAATCGTCATGGTTCCGCAACCTTGACGCTCAATAGAAAGCTCAGATATTCAAATTTAGGATGGAGTTGAGTTGCCCCGATTTTTCCCAAGCTCACAATTAGCATATGCAAGGAACGGGCCCCGCTCTGCTGTTCTCTAAAGTGGATGTAAATTATAACCTCCGTATTATACAGGTTGATGGCAGATAAATCTCTGCAGTAATGCATTGCAGAGAGTGGGGGTGGGTGGATGGGTGTGTGGGTGGGTGGGTGGGTGGGGGTGTCACCGTGCCTATGTATGAGTGGCTGAGGTACTGTACAATGGCCGGTGGCAGATGGAATACAAGCCAGCAAAGCGCTTGCTAAACTTTCCTTCCATCAAAGCAGAATTATCTGAAATTCTTCTTAAAGTGTACACACAGCGCTCTGGACAAATATTAACACAAGGAGATTACTAAACTGAAAATTGCACTTGTTCGCCCCAAAAAAGGCCTCGCGAGCAAAGTGGAGATCTCTTTGGAATCTCTATGCAAACGAGGGCTTGAATAATAAGATGTATTTATGAAGGTTTGGTGAAGGGGTGAAGGGTGTGGGGGGGGCAGCTTTTGAAAGCCACTAGGCCGCGGCGTGAATAGGATTGAAGGGGAGGCGAAGGGGGGGGTGGAGGGTCTAGTCGGACAAGGGTAAGGGGGTCTAAGAGGGGGGCCCCCCAGCAGTCTAGGCCTCAACCGAAGCAGCTGTGAAAAGGGGTCCCGTCTTTTTCCCACGCCCAGCAAGACGCGCAAACACTGCCGCAACTCGCTAGGGTCAAGTCCCATCACTGATATATACACTCATGCGCACACGCAGGGGAGCGTGTGTGTACGAGTTGTGCAAATTAACAAGCCGGGCCGCTGTGACATAGGGACACCTGCCATACCCCCCCCCCCCCCCCCCAGAATGCCTTGCGGGCCCACTTTTTCATCAAGGGTCTGACGAGACAACAATTAGGTCATAGCTTCAACTTGAACTCTAAATGTGTCTGCGGACTTGACAAAACAGAAAAATAATGCCTTGCACCACTCGAACCATTACATTATTATATATATGTGCTTATTTTATATATATATATATATATATATATATACGCAGACACACACACACACTTATGTATTTGAACAAGAAGAAAAAGAGTGACGCCATGACCTTCTGTCTTTTTTTTTGAGGGAGGAGCTGAAAGACATTTTAAGTCGAGGACAACACTCATCATTTCCATGCTATGCTCCTCTGAAAACAATTAGCCTGCACAAAAGCAAAGAAGGTCAAAAACATCACGCAGGTACTAAGTAGTCTCACATTTAGGGGAAAAACAAGGATTTGCTCTTTCCATTATTGCACGTCGCTTTAAAAGCTTCACCGGGAGCTTTTTAGAAATGTCGGCAGCTGCTCTTTTGGCATGGAGAGGCTGTTGCTCCCATTCCTAACCGTGCGTGGTGCAACAATCTCGGTGCAGCGACACTTATGAAGAAGCTAACGCGACACGAAACTAGTCACGGTATTTTGTCCTCGCTCCTCCTCCTAATCATTTTCTTCCCTCCTGTTCAGATGAGTTTCAAATCGAGTAGAAGAGCCTCCTAATTAGCTCTGTAAAGACACTTTGTGAGGAGCATCATGCACATTGAGAGCGGATACGTGACAGCGTATGGACCCTTAATGAGCTTTGTCAACCGAGTGTGTGTCCTGCTGTTTGGGCCACCTTTGAAAGCGACGCGTGCACGAAGAAAGCGAGAAGTGTTTGAGCAGGCCAGAATGCAGATGACGATACGTGGACCAAAAGACGGGCATCGTCGCTTTGAGTCTTGTTTGTGCTCATTTATGGAGAGGAAATATTCACGGGGTCACATTGTTCTTCAGATCTTCAAGGGACTGTTTGAGAGAAATAATAGAACTCGCCTCTGCTGGGGAGGTTGCACTTTCATTCCATTTGTTTGCTTATTATCTAGCACCACAACAACAAAAATCCATCAAACTTTGTGAGGTGTACTGCAGATCACAAACAAAACATTTTGGTGCAGTCTACCATCTTATCAAAGAGGATTTAGGAACTAGCTCAGTAGCTAGCTAGCTAAAATTGATGCAGAAGGAATATTGTCAGCCATGTTGGAAAGATGTCTTGACCACTTACCTTTGCTGAACTTGTCGTAGGCTTAGCAAGAACACACACTTTAATGTGTATGGCTGGTTTAGGAAGTTTCCTAAAAAAATAAAAAATAAAGGCATTAGCGCTGAGTAAGTTATTTCCCAGTGCAATATATTCCCTAAATTATTCATTTTTTGTTACCCCCCCCCCCCCCCCTTCATTTGTAAAGCTCAGTTTTGATCATGTTACTACTCGGTTGATACATTCAGAACCTCTTGAAGCATCCACTGATCACCAACGGTGAGAGGAAAAAAAAAGGTTTTGACAAAAACAAAGAGAGGCCAGGCGATCATTGGGGCATGATTCAATGTGGCTGCAAACAGATGAGAGTCGGAGGTGCAGCTGAGATGCAACGGGGAGAAGGAAATGGATGGAAGTTGCAAGGATCGTTTGTCAGCATCAGAGCCAAGCTGCCCCGCTGCGCCCACCAACATGCTAAAGTGTCACTCAGGATGCAGACGGACAAGCAAAGACAGACATTTGTTACTTCTCAAAGCGGCCCCCCTGCACGCTCGCCTGCTCCATTTTCTGGATATTCCAGCGCACGTTTATAAACCTAATCTATTTCTTCTGTCTGACAGTCCCCCCCCCCCCCCCCCACACATTTTGCTGTGGTTCGTTGCTCTTCCTTCAGCTTGTAGTCTTTTGCGTCAGCACAATGAGCTTGCTTCTTGCTAACTACGCAGCCACACAAGCTTACATGTCTTGAAAAAAATGTGGCTCATTATGTTTTGGTGTTGAATAACACTATTGTAGTATTTTTGTCACTGGTTTCTTGGACCCACCTTACTTTTGTCCATTCTGGAACTCTGAGTACTTTTCCCAACTGATCAGTTCTGATTTTGAGTAGCTCCCTCAATTGATCTTTCTCTTTGGGATGCTTGGAATATTATTTATTATTCTTGTGCTACATGACCAGAATAGTCCACTTATGGTCAGTTCAATGCCCTGAGAATGAAATGACCATCAGATTATTTTTTTCAAAATGACTCAGCCCAAATTTAGATCACTATTTAAATGAGCACAAATATCGGTAAATATTTTGCATGAACTTCTTATAATCTAACCCAAAGCGTTGGACACAAACCTCGTCAATTTGTGCAAGCATGTAATTATTCAAGGCTATCGTGCGATTGTATTCGCGGACACAACTCTGTTTTGTTCAAGTCCAAAGCCACGGGTCACGGCACCACCAACCCCGCCCCTCGCAGACCCCCGTTCCTCTCTACTTGATAATGTGTCTCCATTCTTTTTTTGCTTGGCGGAGGAGGGCTGCCCTGAACCAACATTGTCCCTAGTGCAGCTCTTATGTTGGTTTGTGTGCGTGTGTGTGTTGTGGAGGGAGGGGGGGGGGGGTATTGTGTGTGTGAAGGGATGGGGAGTTAACACTCATGTGTGGACCAGTGGTGTGCATAGTTTGAGGCACTGACTCCTTCAGAGCCAGTTTTACAAATACATAAACCCGAAAGCGTAGCTTATTCTGCATTCTACGTGCGCACACAGTTTTTGGTCTTACCTTTATTTATAGATGAAGAAAAAGCTCCGTTACTTTTTTGTAAAAGTCTTCATTTTCCTTTCATTTAGGCAACTTTTCTTTAATTTTGGCCAGCATCTCATGAAGCTCAGATGCAATCCCTTCTATCATCACTGACGTCATCAAATCCCCAAAATGCCTCCTTCACGTCAGTCCACTTCACTTTTTGCACTAAAGTGCAAAATATCAGAGATCTGTGCTTAGTTTGTGACAGCTGATGTCTGGTCTACCTCTACAACCAACAAATGGGGCAGCATTAATCACCCATTGGCTCACGTACGCCCCCCTGCGGTGTGGTAGAGTACTATTTGCCGCAACCTGTTCCTTTTTACTGCAGTTTTATGTCCCATCAGCAAAACAAAGCGTTTCACCTTTCTATTGAAACAGGAAAATTCAGCATAGACTTAAATCACTTTATAGTAAAATAGTCACATGATAGCTAGCTAGTGTATGTACACGTGTGTGTTTTCAAATAATCTAGGCAATATAATGCAGAAAGCTCTTCAACAAATTTGTACTGTATTATTCCTGCAACAAGTCGTATTTGATTCTATTGTGGTATTCTAGTCTTATTGTAAATGACTCCACTACGAGCCGAGTGTTTTTCAAAGAGCACGCAGAGCTCAGTTTTATTTGTTTGTGTGCAGCGGTGGGCGCCTTGGGGCAGGTTACAAAAGAGCAAGTTGGCGTTTTCTTCCCACATATTTTTAATCAAAGTCTTACTGTTTGCATTTGCATTTGCATTGAACGGAGGGATGCTGAATGCCAAAGGTGAGATTTTGTAAAACACTCCCTTTTTTTTTCTAGATGGAAACATGGGTGGGTGGTTGCAAGGCTGGATGAATCCGCGTAGATGACTGAACTCCAAGACCCCGGTGCAGCTCATCATCATTGCCATGGGCTCTTCCTTGTCTCCTTCTGTGGTCCGCATCTCCATCCAGGGGTCCAGCTCAAGCCCATGAAGCCTGAGCGGGAAGCTTGTGAGTGGGCAGAGAAGGATGGAGAAGGTCCCTGAAGGCTAAAAGCACCTCAGCGGGAGAAATCAATACCAAGCATGCTCGCTTCCAAGTAGGCTTTCCTCTGCTTCTTTGTGGCCTCGGGGGCCTGCGGGCCTCCAAAGGACGGGCCCTTTGCGGCCCCTCTAAGCTGGACCGGACCCCGTCTTCACTTGGCTGTGTGTGGTTTTGCTAAGGGGGATTTCTCTCCTCACCCAAATGGTTCCGATACACTGCCGAAGCGCTGGCAAGAGGGAGCCTGTTTTTTTCTTCATCTTTTTCCCTTGCACAAGACTGACATATCCCCCACTTTAATTCAAAACCAATATGGGGCTTTTGACATCTTTCCATCCCCAGCTGTTTATTTCTGCAACCATTTGACAAAAAGACAGAGAAGGCATATCTTCCTCTCAATCGAGTGGTAAGTACTTTTTACCATCTCATTCTAAACAACACTGCAATCACAAACGACTGCCTTCGTCATAACCGCATCACCACGCAGGGATTTGTGTGTGTGTGTTTGCCATCCAGATGGGCACAGCTTCAGACAAAATGGCCACCAGACTTTCCCACTGCCAAAGATGGCGGGCGCGTCCTCGGCGATCTGCCATCTGTGCGTCGCTTTAGTCGTCGTCGCATGCAAATGGGGGGCTAATTGCATTTGCATAACCTTCCAAGTTGTTACTGGGCCGTGGCGATAATTGCGATGAATGCATGACAACAAGGAGGAAGGAGGCTGGTGATTTTTTTTTCCGTAAGCGTAATCACAGCAGTTAGTGTTTGTTTTCAGCCATGTTGTTTTGGTCGCTTTTCGGTTATTGTGAGATTAAGGCTGCGGCGGTCCTTGTGTGCCATATGGTGTGTGTGTGTTTGCATGCAAATGGAACTGGAGAAAAGATTAAAGCATTTTCTTTTTTAATCAGACAGTTCTCTGTCATGTCCGTTGACACACGCACGCACACCCACACACACACAGATTATTAAATTAAATTAACACCGATCTTAAATGATGTATCATTATTTGATTCAAATGTATTGCACACAAGTGAAGTGAAAATTGTACCAAAATTACCACAACCACACTTTGAGCATCTGTGCTTATTTTTTTTTTAAATAAAAAAATTCACATGCATTACACAAAAACACACTCTTTTAAAAGATTAAATACAAATGTAGTCTACAATAAAGTTAAATACAACTGAACTGCGCTTCACAATGTACTGTACTGGATTTTGTTTATTTTAACAGATCAATTTGAACATTTAATTTAATGATCAAGTAGCACTAAAGGGAACCTGTATACCAGTGTTTCCCAACCTTTTTTCATTCACGGCACACCTTTTCATTATAATATAATATAATATAATATAATATAATATAATATAATATAATATAATATAATATAATATAATATAATATAATATAATATAATATAATATAATATAATATAATATAATATAATATAATATAATATAATATACATTCCCTTTCTCTGCGTAACTATGAAGATTTGTTGTCATGGCATTTGTCGGCAGAAACAGATCATTTTGCAGTGCTCTCATCATTTTTTTTTTCAGAGCTGTATAAAGCACAGGCGAAAGCATTAAGCAAATAAAAGGTAACTCAGACAAGCATACATGCTAATTAAGAATGGCTTCAACAAACTCCAGGCAGACAGACCACAAAAGTCTCATTTTCATGCATATGGCTGTCTGGTTACCATGGCAGTGAACACATCGTGAGCTTGCTGGTGGGGGGGAAAGGGGCTTGTGCGTGGAAACGTATAGATAGGGCGCTTTCAGGGAGAAATTGTAGCTTGGAACCATGGCTGGAAGTTAAATTGCAGGCTAGAAAGCGGCGATGACTGATAAAATGTCGACGCTGGATTGGAAGATTCGTATTTCCAGGCTCATTAATTCACACGACGGGGGTCGCCCCTATTTGCATTCGCCCATCTAGACAGCTGCTGTGCGGTACAGTTTGGAGGCAAAATGGCCGTCACGCGAATCACATGTCTGGTGGCAGGAGAATGTGAGAGGTGGGGGCGAGGGGGGGGTTCACATTTTGGGGTGTCTGGTTTGAGATAGAGTAGACTGGTGTGGGGGAGCAGAGGATGGAGTGGGGAGCGCTTTTCGGAGAAGGAGGGGGGGGGGGGTGTCTGGTTTTAGTAGACCATTAATGAGAGACTGGGTGATGGAGGGAGGGGGCGGGTCGTTTGTCCGCGTTTGCGAACATGCGTCTGCATCTCGCTCATTTGCATAAAGCGGCAAAGGGCGTCCATATGCTGCAAGGCACCAGAGTTGGTTTTTTTCATCCATGCAAGAGAAGCAGGAAGATGCTCTAAAGCCACATGTCTGAAAATAACACTCCTCCTAGGTTCAGGCTGGCCGCATCACTTAGAATTCGTCCAATGAAGCTGCTGCTTCCGACCAATCGCAAATGATCAGGAAGAAGACACGAGTTTACCCTTCGTGTGTACCAAAATGGAGTACAAACAGCACGGGGGGGTGAAAAGGATTGTGGGTAGGAAGTGGCAGACTTACTATAGAATGACACAAGTCATAGAATCATTTTCATGATTATTTGGAACATTTTGCACACGTCCTTAAAATTGTCGTCATGAGGTAACTGCCTCCTCAAAAATCGCAACCAGTATTTTTCTTGTGTCCTGTCGCTATATACTTGACGAGAATATATATCGTCGATACGGCGGGATGTCAAGTGTCAGACAGCGAGACACAAAGAAACACAAGGCGAATCTCCATAACGTCTGCAGTGACTGTGATAAACTGGGAATGTGAGGAGCGTGGGAAATGCCACCAAAACAGAACAGAGGGGGCGAGACTGCTTTTGCAGCAGGTGAATGAGGACCCTAGAGTTCAAGGGTCAAGGCCAGTTGAAGAGGTTGTCTGGTTGTTTGCTTGTCGTCTGGGCCTCGCAGCATGCTAATGAAGCGGCCGCCCCGGTTTAATGGGCAGCTATTGTTCGGTCGGTCTGGCTGATAGGGTTGGAAAAGTGACGTAGTATTTTGACATGCGTGTTGTTTTCTAACTAAAGCTCGCTTCCTGGGTTCATTTTTGAGCGAGGCCTGCCGGCGCTAAAGGAAGGAAGTGAATAGATGAAGAAGCGCATGCACGGCTATACCTCTGTGCTCTCTTTATGCTTGCGGCTGCAGGCTTCATTAGCTCGACAGAAAGGGACAGCTCCCTCAATAGACCCATAGACCTGTCTCACTGGCACAGGCTCGGTCGGGCTCAGTGGGGTGTGTGTGTGCGCATGCATGTGTGTGTGTGTGCGCGCCGGCATGTTTGTATGCGTGTTTCCCCGACCATTCGCACACCACGGGGCCTCATTGTTTTGCACTCATGCCTAAAGGAGGCTTCGGCATTGACACTTTTTTTTTTTTTTAAGGATCAAATCTCTCTTTGTCCCTCATTCTCTCGTTTTCCCCGGCAGGCTTTCCATTATTCTTCATTTCACAATTTTCCTCATTGTGATGCTTCTTTTTTGGGGATGTAAGCTCAGATCTTTTACAAAAAAAAAAAAAAAAAAAAGCACATTCCATGTAGCACAGTGTTATTAGAGCTGTATTTTCAGTCGTGCCCTACTTTTGCTGATTTTTTTCAGAATTACTTTCTGGAATTATGGCATCAAAAAAGTCAAACCTCAGACACATTTAGGAAAATTAATAGTGGAAAAAGTTTTGAAATGTTTTAACTTTGTCTGATTTTCAAATCGTCAAATCGTTGTACCTCCAAGGTTGGAGTAAAAGGAGAGTGAACTTTGTTGTACCTCCATAAAGATGCAATCCTTGACTCTAATACAGGAACGAGAAAGGAGGCAAAGCAAAGAACGATACTGTGGCCTGGTTTGTGGTTCCGCTGGGATAGCGACACATTTTGCCTGCAAAATGAGATAGCGTGAGCTCTTTTAAGACACGCACATTGTTCCATCGTCTACTTTGTTGTCGAGGTGGCAAGAAACTTTTTGTCCTACATTTCCCTCGCACATACACGACTCATCATTTCAATCTTCAACTTGGCAAAAAGCCATAATAAGGTTTGCTTCACACTCTCTGGACACGTATGTAGCTGATATATAAAAAAATATAAACATATGTTCCAGATCCTTTCAAAATGTTAAAGTCTGCAAATGTATTTTTCATTTTTAATTGAAATCTTTATAAAGATTCTCACTTGCAATGCTAACTTGGCACCAAAAATAAAATAAAAATAATATATACTCTACTGTAGATATAGAAATCATTAAAAAAATATATAATATGTTTGCATTAAGCTAGCCGACGCCGTAGGCTAGCCAGACTAATGGAAATTAGCATAGATATTATGGTAATTATAAACATTTGGACAACATCTGCTCAACACGAAACAGCAACCATAAAATACAAACATGCATATATCGTCTCTGGGCTGCAAAAAGAAAGACAATTACAAACAATGACAATGAAGCCGTGTTACTCAAAATTTGAAATATTGTGAAAAGCTATTAAAAACCGTTGCTTAAAAATGCTAAATACAAAGCGCGCTCGAATGATGTAGTGGGGGAAACACTGTACCTAATAAAGTGTCTGCTTAGCCTTTATATGTGTGTGTATAACACACCGTCAGACCTCACTCGTGTCCTGCTGGGAAGATTTCATTCCCATAGCCTGGGTGAAGTGGGGGGCACTACGACACTATACACTCACACACACACACACACACACGGTTGGCTCTTTTGGTGTAGCTGTCACTCGGCCACCCATTCAGGGCTCAGTCACGGCCACTTAGAGCGCAGCAGACTCAGGGATTCAGATGAGCTGTGATCCAATGACATGTATTTATAATGAGGGGGGCCGCTAAGACGTCTTTGTTGCACGCACAATATCAGCATAAATGTGTGTGTGTGTGTGTGTTTGTGTGTGTGTGTGTGTGTGTAGAGAAGAGAATCAGCATCACATTCTAAAGCCACTGCAACTCTTCCAGTTGTATTGGTATTTAATAGTAAACCAAATAATTCTTAAATACTTCTTAACATTATAATAAAAAACTTGGTTTTTTTTTTTACATTGGGTGACATTGTCAGGTTGATTTAAGAACGCACGCAAGAGCAGTACTCGATGATTTTGCGCATGTTTGTAAATCAAATAAGTCATGCTTATAAATAGTCATTCCACCTCCACTGACCACGTCCACAT
This sequence comes from Syngnathus typhle, assembly GCF_033458585.1. Lineage (NCBI taxonomy): Eukaryota > Metazoa > Chordata > Actinopteri > Syngnathiformes > Syngnathidae > Syngnathus > Syngnathus typhle. Next base: position 8,295,420 of record NC_083750.1, on the reverse strand, counting down.
TTCTCACACGCATTATTCTTATTGTCTCCGAGCAGTTACATCACCCAGCCTTCACTTTATCTCATCACGATCTAACCTTTACACATCTCACTCTCGACGTCTCGTAAATTGTTCTGTATACTCTGCTTGGGGTTTGTATGAAGCGGAACTGCGCCGCATTGTACTCAAAAGTGCTGAGCCGATTGAGAGCAAAATATTCTAATCGACTGATGCTGTGAAGATCCACATCACAGCATTACAACTTGAATAATTGGGGAGAAAAAAAAGTGCCCATGTTTTCGATGACACAAATCGAATTTCTAGTCATAAAATAGTGTCTTTTCTGCTCTGGAGGTGTTCCTAATGTTAAGGCTGGCGATCTATGTCACACAGTCTGCAAGCCGCTATGTGTGGACTACAACAGTGCATACATTAAACACTGATCGGGACAGCGTGGGCAGTAGAAGAGCTCTGGAGAGTCCTGAGGCCTCTCATAATTGCTTCATGTCTCAAGAATTGCATCTATCCAGGGATTCTATTCAGCCATAACGACATTCGTCACTCGCCATCCTGTGAATCTTGTGAAAAATATCGTTTTATTATATAACGTAACTCGGAACCATAAAAGGCTTCTTTACTAGCCGGGTTTTTCCCTTGCCGTGCGGTGATGGTGCAAAAGCAGACCTGTCTGTGTGGGCGTGTCATTTCCCTCGGGTGTGATTGGGCGGCTTCCCGGTGACTAGGAATTTTCTTGCCACTCCACATGTAAGGGGTCAAGGGTGACTTAACGTGGACTCATAGTCAGATGCATTCCAAGTCAAGACAAAGGTGTCCTTTCTGTAACTAGGCACCTTGTTTTTCTGGTATTTTAGACTAAAATTGCTGTGTCAGTGCTGTGATGGGACACACACACACTCGCGCACACACACGCACTATTCATTTCGAAAACTGTCAAGCAATGATGATTTTTGCTGTATTCTATTCCTCACTCATGTCCTCTTTGTGTCTTTTTGCAGAATGTGATACCGGAAAAGAACAGGCATTCCTAGTTATGGTTGTGGACCCATTACATTGTTATCCTGCTATTTAGAATAGAGATGACTAATACGTATGTATTGTGTGTATATTTGGAAATACACTGCAAATAATACAGGTGTGCCTAACTGTGTCAACTTGATATTTTTCTAATGAAATGTGAGTATTATTTTCATTTAACTTTAGGTTGAAGAATTGACTTCATTGATTTTCCATTAAAACATGTATCTTGTATAAAAAACTATCAATAAAGATTCTATTGATTTGACTACTATGCTGCAGGGAGTTTGTTCACAATTCATGTAAAAGAAATAATGCAAATTCTAAAGTGTTTCTAAACATGTACAATTAATATTGTATATATAGTAAGCAGAATAGAGACATTAAGCAGTGGTCTATCCACATCAGTGGAATTACTTTTACTGAATTGTCTTTTTTTTGCATGCCAAAATAAATATCTGTCATATTCCATTAAAAGAAATAAATAAATAAATACGTTTCTTATTTTAAATCTATTTTGTAAATCCGTAGGTCAATTTTTGTAAAAGTGACTATTAGTGCAAAAAGGCGTTAATAGGTTTATTTATAATTTGCAGTTATTTGTACAAGTGGGCTAATGCTATTCTTTACCTCCTCTTCTAATCATTTTACTGAGGTTTTCTTTAATTTTTTCTTTTTAAACTGTCCTATAATCTTTTAAATTTAAACAAAAACGGTGGGTGTACTTGTCAGGACCGATTAGTTGAAGAAAGAAAGAGAAATTATAATAATAATAATAGTGTAAGTTAAAAGACTAGATCTGAATAAATGCAAATTGTCTCTGCCTCTCCGTGGCATCTTGCCAAGTATCTATGGCAACCACATCTTTTGACACACACTCCATCTTGGTCTCCTTCATATCCTAACAAGTCCCTATAGGTGTCTTTTCAAACACTGATTCTCTATTCTTTCGTTAAATTGTCCCACAAAGTCAAAACCCAGTGTTCAACTCAAACGGTGAAAAGATCATATTGTTGTCTTTGTAAAGTGAACAATAGGCATCAAGTCAAAAAAATGTTTTGGTATAAAAATAAAAAATAAATAAATAATTTTTTTAAAAAAAGGCTTATTCAGCGTTTGATTTGATAACTTTAGAGTCTAGTTTTTTTTTTTATATATATATATATATTACGCCATTGTGAAGCGTTCACGGTCAAAGTTCAAGTTCAGGCGTCGAGGCAACAAATTGTGATTTGGCCATACCATTCTAAAGCACTACCACCTAGCGACCGTTTGCGGAACTGCTCATGCTAAATCAATTTCTGAGATTGGGGCGCCCTCTAGTGGCTATTTTCCGCAGTTACAAAGCCCTAGTGTATCGACGAAATCATGTTGCTGCTAAAATAGTTCTTCCAACTAAAATAGCATTGTAAATGACTTTTTTTAAACCCTGCATTGCAAATAAAAGTAACAGAGGAGACATTCCAATTGTACTCATCAGTTTTAGTTAACATTTGAAAAGTCCTGCATCAATCCGAATGCCGTGTATACAATGAGATGAGGTACGCATGTACACACTCAGATGGCACAAAACACTGTTTTGAACAACTTGTAACAATACACACCGTGCAATACCTTGAACTCTGCGGTATGCAAATTGTGTTAAAACAATTAAATCGACAAGTATATTAAATGAACATTAAAACACACATCACTCAAATTGTCAGAATTTAGTGTTCCATCAAGTCTATTCAAATGAAACCAATCCGACAGCGTGAACCTGCTGTGGCCGTTAGTCAAAACAAAGCCAAAGTATAGGGAGGAAAGCGTTGATCATTTTAAGGGTCCGTGACTAACAGTGTCATAGAAAATACTATTTTCAATCTGCAGCATTTCAGTCGAAAAATCTCTGGCAACACCCCCTTGCATGCAAGTATATCAAAAAACACGCTCAAATCGAATTGGTTGGACACGATTTGTGGGACGTGGATTGTCTCTGCCCCTAAATTACCAGGGTTACAAAACCCGGATAGAAAAAAAATAATAAAAATGGACTGACGAATGGCATTGATTCTGAGTCCTAACAATCCTCCACCAGCAAACCACCTCCAGCAACACACCATCAAAAACTAACAAAAATAAATAAATGACCAACCTTGAAATTTGGTTGGTGAAAGTAGCTTAGTCACAGTAAAGAGTGGTTACTATTCTGGCCAGGCACTTGAAAAGCCGCTACTGAGATGCTTGCAGCAGCTTGAGATGAGATTGAAAGGCATCCAATGTGTCGTCATCATTGTTCGATAGTGCACGGTTTCTCAAACTCGGGACCTCGTGGTGGCTTGGGGAGGGGAACACAAAATAATCCAAACAAAAAATTTGAAGAAATGCATCCCTACATACTTCAGTTTTGTGGCAATTAAAAGCTAATTATCTCAAAAAACTAATTTAGGTGTATTCTTGTATATCGTAAAATGGGCAGTAAATAAATGGCAGCCTCTGTTGAACCACGGAGCACATTTGCACTCAAACCTCTTTTCTCATTCACGCTCCACTGAAATCCCCACATCCAAAAGTTCTGTGTTTTCAAGCCATTACCGGGACGTGTAGCCCATCTCGTGCAGTTTCCTCAGGAGGATCTGCGTCAGGTCAAAGGTTGTGAAACTGATCCCCACCGCAATGGGCCCTTTGACCCAGTTCATGCTGAGGCCTTTATAGAGCCCTCGGATGACTCCCTCCTCGGAGACGATCTCCCTCATAGTGCCCAGGATGGTGCCGTACGTGTGACCGGTGACCCCGGCGGTCTGCATGCGCCGCCGCACCACGTCCAACGGGTAAGACGCCGACTGGCCGATGAGGCCGGCGCAGGCCCCGAAGGCCAGCCGCTCGTACGAGTAGGGCTGCGGGCGTCCGCTTCGCTCTGCGTCAGAGGCCAGCGCATGTAAGCTATTTTATATAACACAAAGATGTGGTTAAACCGTACCTGCATGAAGTTTTTTCAGCGTCTCGTAGGTAAAGAAGCTGAGGCCCGCGTAGGGGACCACGCCCAGTATGGTGGGCGTAAAACCTCGATAGAGGGTCTTCAGGCCCTCTTCCCGGGAGATCCGTACAAAAACATGCAGAATGTTGCTGTACCTAACAACAGAGGGCACTGTTTCATTTCCACAATGTCTACACTGCAGGTATTTCTGTTTCTATATTCCTGACAGACAACCGTTGTCATCGTGACATCATTCAAAAACATTCCAAATCCAGCCAGTGTGTCTTTATAGATAATTGTGGCCTTACATTTCTTTCGGTGTGACAGCCATCCGAGCTCGCACCATATCGAGAGGATACGTCAACATGGTTGCGGTGATGCCGGCCATCGATCCGGCCAGTAACCTTGGGAGTGGTGGGAGGACCCTGGGTCAAACACCAAACAAGAAAACATCAGCCTCTCTTAAAACCTTAATCCTATCCACAGCGTAATAAATCAAGTGTGTGTATGGCGTGCTGACTCACTTCCCCTGAAAGCCATAATAGTCGCCCAGGAGACTTTTGTACTCCTCGTGAGTGCAGAACTGGATGGCGGCGTACGGGATGACTCGCACCATCGTGGCAGAGTTGCCGCGCCACAGTGAGAAGAAGCCATCCTTAAGATATGTGCGGTAGATTAACCTGTAGGCCTCCTGGAATAAAAACAGCAGCTTACTTGTCGAACTGATCCTAGTGTGAATAACTCAGATCAAACTTACTTTTGCAGAGAATCTTGATGAAGACACTGTGGGGGTGGGGGGGGGGGGTACAGCCCGTTATTGGTGAATTCACTAGGAGACACTTATACAGTTGATGTAGTAATAAGTCTACACACCACTTGTACAAGCATACTTTTTCATGTGTTTTTCAAGGTTACTCAAATTAATAGTGGACAGATTAAAATGTGTCATTCTTTCATGTAAAAAAAAAAAAGGGGATTTGAACAGAGGTGTGTAGACTTTTTCTATCATACATTTACTTGGGTTCACAGTCAGAAGGAAACCACAACTACAATGTGGCAGACTTTGACAACCCTGACCTATAATCTAACTATAGCAAACAGTTTCCACATTTAGACTTTCCCAGCATCCATCTTGCCTTGAAAGATGATTTTAGTCCTGTCCAACGGCGCAACAGCTGTTTTGGCCACAGCTCCTGCTAAAGCCCCCGAGAAGAGCGAGTTGAGGACAGAGCGAGTCTGCTTCAGGCCCTGTGCGGCAGGGAAAGGGTCACGTTTGAGTTAAATCAAGTACCAATAGTGCATGTTAACCATGTTTGTATTGCTGTAGATTATTAAATACGATTTTGGCCTGAGAATAATTGATGGCATCTGATGGGCCATTGGACAAAACTCACTTTTACCATTCTTTTTTTTTTTTTTGTATGCTGTTCACAGCTAACTAAGAAAGACAAATAGCACTTGTTTACTCACTTCTGACTGACTGGAGGCCCGCGGCAGCACTTCGCCATGGGTGAGGGCTGCATGTTGATCCTGCACTCCACTCCCCATGCCAGACTATGCGGTACACCACTTACTTGGACCGCACTCATGAATAACACCACTAGGGGGCAGTAGCTCTGGGAGCTGAAGAGTAGGGGTCAGAAAGGACATGAATTCCATTTAAATGGTGAAAAACTATTCATTGGACACAATTAATTAAGGCCCGAGCAACAAGTCCGCTTCTTTACTCACTTTTAACACAAATCTGTCTCATTCTTGTGCTCATCATTTTAACATTTATTTATATGATCTTTAATCAGGCCGAGACATGGCCACAATGTTTGAGAGCCTAAATTAATTTACTTGATGTTGTGTTCATCAGTTGCTCGAAGTAGATCATTAATTTAGCTTGTGGCTCCTTCACCTTGACGTCAAGCCTGCTCACAACCACCTAAGCATCTGACAGTTCCTGGCATTAAAAGAAAAGCGCATATACCTAACCCCACCACCATGGATGAAGAACTTTTCCAACACATTATTGTCAAATACAAAGCTGGAGAAAGGGTGGCGTTCATCAGTTGCTCAAAAAGCTCGTTCACTCTGCACAAATCTTAGCACGTTCTGCAGATTATGTACAGTACTCTAACAAATTCTGATACTCACCACGACTTCGGACGTTAACGCATCCCGTCACCTGCGTTTAAAAACACTCAATAACAACATCGCACAGAACAAGTTGCTTACCTAATTTGACACCAGCACAATTTCCAATGTTTTGGAAAAATGTCCTCCAGTTGTACTTTTCAATCCCGAGATCGTTTCCCCCCAAGACACTTTTCTGCATCAAAAGTTAGCCGAACATTGGTTTAGATAAAGCTAGCTAGCTGTTAGCTCGCTGCTAACCAACTGCTTACGTTTAATTTTACAAAAGCAAATGCACTTCAATAGCCATAAGATAAGTTGTCGCCTTATATGTACACTAACTAAAGTGATTCTATCATTCAACCGCACAGTGACTTTGAGTGGGTGACATCGTCCATGCCTATTTTGCTGCTCCTCCTGTCACAAACTGAAGAAACCTGCTCACCCCCACCCGTTCCTAAGGTTTGACAAGTGCGAGTGGTGATGCATTATGGGAAATGTAGTCTTACCAAGGCAAGACGTGCCAGGATAGGCCGGATGGAGGGGCGTCAACAGAAGATTCAGACCCGTTTGACCTTGAATTTAACACCCAAGCCTTAGCAGTTTTATGTCATTGTAAAGTGAAAATATGTCATCCAAATTTGACATACCACATAGAAGGGAATTGTTAGTACTCCACACAAAATCTAAATAGTTCTGGGCTCAACAAAACAGACCCACATTAAGTTAATTTGTGAGGACATTTAGAAATTGCAAATTGCAGTACACTTGATATACTTCTTGTGACATTTTATTTTGGTGGTGTGAATTCTTTTGAATTGTATAATGTGCGCATTGGTTCGATGCAAAACATTGGATACAGTGGCCTGGAGGTGTTTTTAAAATATTATTACAATGTAAACAATACAATATAAAACAAAGGGAATACAACGTACATTGAAAAGGTATCATGGGGTTTGTTGACAAAGGCTTTATTATGATACCAACTCAGTATGATGAGAACCCCCCCCCCCCCCCCTTCTCAAACCATAATGCTGACTACAGCCTGTGCATCTCAGAATTCCTCAGATGGCATTTCAAAAACAATTTAGCATAATATAATATCACTTTTCATTGCCGCTCTCCTCCCCTTTCAGTTAGTGATGCCGGGACGTTTGCCGGTCCACAGCTCCCGTAGCTCCACCTGGCAGCCCAGATCCCTGAGGGCAGCTTTGGCAACATCGCCACAATCGCTATGGGTCTGTAGGGCTTGCAAAATGAGGGCCTCCACGCCCATCTCCAGAATTGTTTGGCTGAAGGTGGGCTGATGTGACACCAGGTTTCTCAGCAGCATGCATGCCTGTTTCTGCTCGAAAATGAGATTTAAATGTCTTTTACACAAAGTTCTCACAAACTGTTTAATTCTTCTTTGTTATGACTACATTTGGTTTTCATAAGGGATAATATTATAATGCCCCGGCTGGTGATAAGGCCAGGGTAGAAAATGGGTGGATGGAGGGATTACCTGCACAGGAACAACACCAGAATGAGACTTCATGGCCTGCACAGCAGCTAAGGCCCCTCCTTCCTCCATGATGACCTTGCAGTTGTTGGCCTTGCGTAAACCCAGGACGGAAAGGCATGCACAGCCCTGCTCACACACCTGAAGAAGCATAGAAAAAGTTGGCAGTGCCCTTTCACCTTATATTGGTAGCAATGTCTTACAGCGGAGATTGTCATGTGTCTGTTCATGGCGATGACAATGAGCTGGACTCCACCCGCTTTAACAACAGCGTCTTTCACATCATCATTTCCCGCGACGGCTCGTATTGCACTCAAGACCTGCCGCACCAACTCCTGCGAGGGCAAAAACAAGCTCGGTGACAATGTGTCGGATGACGGACCTTCACAACCTGCACGTCTGTACCGATGACTCATAGCTGTCTGCAAGCAGTGTCATCATAAGCTTCAATCCACCCAGGTCGCAAATGTCTTGGCAGAACTCGTTCCTTACGGCCAAACGGGATAAGGCGGCACACAGCTCACTCAAAACAGAGCTATTGTCTTTGTGAGCTGAAGGTAGAAAGACATGAAACCATGATTAGGACTGCAATTGTGGATTTTTAAAAAATTGATTCTACCAATCATCCCATTGATTATTCAAGTCATGAGAATAAGAAAATGTGCACGGAAGATAGTTGTACTATTATTGTCCACTTGAGGTCGCTGTCCCCACTTTCGACCATATAATAGTACATAATGATAGTATAATACAATACTTTAAAATGTGTATACATTGTAGAATACATATTTGGGTGAGTCTATTGAAGGGGTGGGCTGGATTGTTACCCTCACAATAAATATTAGTGTATAATTAGTGTATTCCTTATGGGGACGTTGTTTTGGAATCAACCTGCATGCCGGCTACACAGCAGAGATTAGCCGCTCTTACCTTTTGCAGACTCAATTAAGATCTTGAGGCCATTGTGCTGAAGAACAATCATCTTCGCATGCTCATGAGCTTGCCCAAACGTAACCCGGATATCATCGTCAAAAGTCATAATCCTGAGCGCTCCAGAGGCTTCCTTGACCACGTCCGCACATCCACTGTGCTGTTTGATGGCATTAGTCAGTAAAGGCAGGACGCCCGCTTTGACCAAATCTTGTCTGTTCTGCTCATGTTTCAAACAACAATGACGCACAACGGAGATGGCAGCTCGTGTCAATGAAGAATCAGCCTGGTACTTATTGAGAACATCCAAAAGGAAGCGCTTGCCTTCAGCATCTAATATGTCCGGCTGTCCGTCAGTCAGCAAAGCCAAAGCGGACAAAGCAGCCAATAGGGCTTCCTGCTCTTCTATGCTCTTTTGGCAGTAGGAGAGGATGATGGGATACGCGCCTTTTTGAGCTGCCAGGAATCTTTGAGCGAATCCTAGTGAACATTGCTCGGTGAAACACTTTAGATCTACAGCTGCATTTGTATTGTCTGCAGAGTCTTTTGCAATGCGGAGGGACTCCAGGGCCTGCAGGTGAAAGAAACGTGGTATGAGAAGTGGTGGACATTACATATAGTCAATTACTAGCAAATCTAAGATATACCTGTAAGATCTCATGCGTTTGCTCCTGTTTGTCATCAGATGACACAGCAGGTACAGCTTTCACAATACAACTGAGGTCCACACCTGCATGTATACATCAGTTATCTCGGGTGGATTACACAGTCGAGTGATCATTTACATAGCAAAAAAGAGTTTTGCTAAATAAGGTTAGCCTTTACATTGATTCAATACATTAACCTCGATGGTTAAGAAAACTAACTGTCATGATTCAGCTAAATGTACATCCGAGTTACCAAGACACAAATAAATCGTTTTTTTTAAATCTATTCTGGCAACAATACCTTGAGATTGAAACTGCTCCACAGCTTCCCTCAAAGCCTCGTCGGGATCCATCTCAAACTCGTCAATGTTTTCCCTTACAGCAGCATCAAATGTTTCCTGTGTGATCCTACGTAGAGCCATTTTCAGATCGATACAGTTACTAAACCTGTAATAAAGTACGGCAACGCCAGTTCAAAATATTGTTCCCTTTGCTAGTTGAAACAATTCTAGCTATCGTGCCGTGGCGTTCCTGTAATGAAGGATTTTATCATACAAACAACAATATCGTTAACGCCCTGTGTCTTCCCTTGCTGTTATCAATCGACTTGCGCAATATGCGTACACTGGCTCTGCTAGTGATAGATTAGTAGTTACGTAGTTTCTGATTGTCTACTTTAGTGAATTGCCGCCTGCGTAAAACGGTCCTACTCTTTTATGTGTTCGGGTGAAACATACAGTTACACAAAGTTCCTCAAGTGTTTACCTTGCATTGAATGAATGCGGCCATTGTCAAACTGAATGGCTTATAATACAATTTATATTATAATAACTATAACACGTAACTTAATACATGAACGGGTGGACAAATGTACATTCATCGGGCACTTTGTTTTGCTCTTTATTTATTAAAGACATGCATCTGTCTGTCTGTCTGTCTATCTGTCTATTACAGTATACACAAAACAAATGAGAGCAAGGTAAAACTTATCTTTTTATTTATTTAGGAACTAAGAAAAAGTTAAACCAAAATAATTTTTAATAATAATTTGCACAATGCAGTTTAGGTTGGGTAGCAGAGAAAGAAAACAAAATGCAATGCTGTTGGAAGTTACAGGATGAAAAGCAAATAATTGACTTGTGCTTTCCGGGTTCACTGTGGCAAATACTGTATTCCAATTTCGGGTTTTAAGGTGGACAATCCTCACAATTAGCATTTTGTCAGTGAAGATGTGACACTCAAATGAAAATGCCAACATTGAAATGAATATAAAATAAGCAAATTACAGATGATAATTACAGACGACATGAGCGATCACCACTCATGGTTAGCTAAGGTGCAAAATTAACATTAGGTGTTAAATGTAGGCATACTGTTAAACAAAAAAAAAAGAAAGCAAAAATCAACTCTTCATTGTGAAAAGCACAATATAGAATGTAAAAAAGAAATACATCCGTCCCCTCCAAAAAGAACAACAAAAATAACTTAATGTAAATACAAAATACAACCTTTTAACTACAAGTATGAATGCAATGAAACATTTACAACTCCGATGTTATTTGCCCAAAGCAAAGTGTGTTTTTCTTGGGATGACTCCAACCAAGCATTCAAGTGAGTCAGTTTGATGCAAATCTAATCAATTGACTACCCAGAGAGGGAGAAAGAAGTACCAAGTTTGGTGTGTTTTTTTCTGCCCCGGTCAAATCAAAACTACCGTATTTTCCTCACTAAAAGGCGCACTTAAAATCTTAAAATTCACTCTTGCGAGGCTATTTCATTTCAAAATAGGCTGTTCCGTTAATGTTTTGAGTACGTTTACCGATTTGATAGGAGATAGTTTGAGAAACACGATTGTTTACTGAGGGTCATTATTGGCTAGTGGATGCATACTGCAACGCTAGTAAACCTGTTTGTTGCAGTCTAGCTTCCATTTGATGCGCCTTTTAATCCGGTGCGCCCTATATATGAAATGATTTCTAAAATAAAAAATTCAATGAGGGTGCGCCTAATGGTGCGAAAAATACGGTATATATGGAACAGCCAACCTTAAAATGAACAGTAAAGAAGAAAATCATACAAAAAAAATGACAGGAAAGAAACATTTCTTCACTTTTCAGAAATTGTATTTGCCAAACTGTCCTCCAGAGTACTGTTGACCGTGACTGGAAAAAGCCAAGAAGGCGGTCGAACTGGCTGAAGGTTGATTTATTTGTTTTCTATGTCTATTTCCACGTATTTGCAGTCTGCGAGATGGACGAGCGAGAGGGTATCATGTCCAGCAGGTACTCCCTCTGGCGTGCGTCTACGCTGGCCGAGGACTTGTGTCCGCTCAGGCTCGGGTTCACGTACGCCATTGTCACACCTGTTGGGGGTGAGAAGAGCAAAGTCACATCTCGCGAGAATCATTTTGCCAGACAGAAAGGGCAAAACCTTTTTCTAAAAAAAAAAAACCACACATCAGTCACATGGTGCATGAGTTTGGGAATTTCCTCGCTTTCTAAAAACATCCTACACTTGTCCCTGCGGCCATTCAAACACACCCGTGTTCATATGGACACGGCCGCCGTACATCCCTGCAACACACAAACGGGCGCAAAGGAGACGGGAATCCTGGAGAAAAGTTGGAACCTCCACACGAGGGGACTGCGATTGTCGTCTGAGGGTCTCTTTGGGCCAGACGGCAGTTTGAAAGAGAGCAGGTGAAAGCGAGTCTACCTTTGTTGCTGTTGCTCTGCTTCTTCCATGCAGTGGATGAGGCACTACCTCCGCTCATATTCCTGTTGCCGCCGACTCCGCTGCTGCTCACTTTTGAAATCTGGACAGAGCGCTGGGTCACATGCTCGTGCTTACCTGGCCGGCTGACCAAAGCGGCGGCGGCCACGGCGCTCTGCAGCTGAGAGGAGGAGGAGAAGGAGTGGGGGACGCCCCGGATGCCGCTGTGGGAGAGCTGGCCCGGGGAGCCCTAAGAGGGGGGCGGGGGGGGCTCGATTTAAGTACAATTCAAAGATAGACCGAGGAGCTATTAGAACTTTTGCTCACCTTGATGGAGTGATGGTGGATGACGTTGGCCCCTCGGTGCATGGAGGCCGCTCGGACTTGCTTGAGCTGCTGAGACACCAGCTGCTCCGCCTTCAGTGACGAAGCGGACGACGAGCCTCCGTGAGAGGCGGACGACGACGTCTGGTGAATGATCCGCTGCTCGATTTCCTGCTCTTGCTGCAGCGCTTTGACAAACGCGGCTTTAAGCCTGCTGGTGTGCTCGGCTTTCAGGGCCTTCTTCTGATTGGAGGACATGCAGTCTTCGCAGAGGACGGTGCCTCCTTTGGCCTTGTCCTGTCTCCACCTGCATGTGAAGTCGGTGTTGCACTGGGTACACATGTTGGGGTCTCTGAGGGTGGGCTTGAATAGAGGCGCCCCCGTCTTTCCTGAACAGACAGATGGAAAACTCGAAAAGTTTGAGAGGGCTTGTTATAGCATTTGAACCTTGACCCTGATGTTTATGAACAACATCTGTCTACATGTGTTGCAGCACTGGCTGTGCTTAAACAGCCACGCAGGGATGCTAATTGTTAGCCTGTGTGCAACAACACACCTCTGTGAATGGTATCCAGCAGGTTCTGGACCACTTCTTCAAGTCCCACCAGGTAGATGAACTCATTATTGGCTGCTGAAGGAAGGAAGTTAAACTCTGGAGCAGGGGGCTTTGGAGGGGGGATTTCCAGGAGCGTCTTCTCGAGTTGCTTCCGCAGAGCCAGTTTGGCCGCAGCTTGGCGGCTGGCTGGACTATCATGGGCACCCACTAGAGACATGACGCCGCTTCCTGAGGAAGAAATCTTCAAACCCGAGGAGCCCTGTGAACACGAGAGAGCCGAAGAATCCATCTGTCTATTCATCTTCTATCCTGCTTTTCCTCAGAAGTTGAACCGGAGCCTCTCCCAAAATTTGAGGATTTAATCGCCGGTGCTGAAGATACTGACCAATGAGTTTGCTGAATTTCCAACTCTGATGAGGCCTGCTTGCACCATGCTTCTCTGACCCTGGCCAGCAGGGGCTGAGTTCCTGGCACCCAGCAGCAAGGGAGGCGGCCCCCCTGAGCCACCACCTCCAGAGGCTGCCAGCTGCTGCTGTTGCTGCTGCTGCTGGCGGAGAGCCTGGATCTGCTGTGGAGATACAGAGATGGGCTAAGCGGGACAATGGGAGGTGACGCCACACAGAACGAAGCGGCATCGGCATACATAGCGCCAATGCAAAGGGCACAAAACTGAAAATAATGCTCCTTGGAGAGGCTGATTTTTTTTTTTCATACAGAGCTGGCATTTGTGTACCTGTGCTCCTCTGACCAGAGGAGGCATGATGATCTGTGAGCCATGTTTAGATGACACCTGCTGCCCACCACGCACCAAAGGCGGAGGTATGACCGTGCCTGAACTTCTACCGGACACGATCTATCAGCAAAACAGAGACAGACAATCAGAGACAGCCAATCAGAGACAGTGTCAGCCTGACATGATTAGTTAACCTGCTGTGAGCCTTTGCTGCTTGCAATTGTCCCGCGTATTAGAGGAGGTGGAACGGAGGAGCTGGACAGCCCTGAACCCTGAGGGATGGCAGTTATTCATGATTATTTACTTTGTACACTGAACTATATTCATTGGCCACGCTCCGAGTACAATAAAAAAAAATAGAATTAATCAGTGGTCATTTCCGTTGGCCATTTTGCATTATACTAGCATTAAGCTAGCATTGTGTTTGCCAACCCTAAATGAGACTAGGGACATATTTTATATTAGGAAAAAAGATCTCTCTGACACTACATTGCTGGGTGTGGGTCTTGAATATGTTCCCCGTGATAAATGGAACTTGGCTGTATGTGTGGGTATGTGTGTGAGACGATTGTGACTTCTGCTCACCTTCTGAAGCGTGTCCCTTTGTAACTGGCTCTGTCGGAGTTTCTTGAGCAGCACCAGCTTGGCCTCCTCCAGCCTCAGCTCCTCTTTCAGCTGCTTGATGATGCGCTCCCGTTCGCCTGGGCTGCTCTTCTGCACCACACATGAAATCAATTGCTTACAACAATCACAACCGTGTCTGGTCATGGATCCTTCGTTCACTTGGAGGAGTCCCATCTCACCATGAGGAGTTCTGTGTCCAGGTCCTTCAAGTGGTTCAGGCCATTCATAGGTGGACTCGGGGAGTCGTTATCTGACAAGATGATGACGTCATCATCATCATCCTCTTCGGGGGATGGAGGCCGTGTCTCCCTTTTTATACTGTCGGACAAAAAGAGGGCTAGTGGGCATTGATCATGTGACTAAGCCAGAATGGACCAATCAAATTTGAAACAGTATGCAAAAAAAAAAAAAAAGGTTTGAATGATGGGACGGCTTTTCTCTTGAAAGGTATGCTTTTGCTGTAATTTCCAGTGATGTCAAAGAGCACTGCATCATTTAGTGAGCCGATTATTACATAAAAACCAAAATGCCACAGAGATAATTCAGAGTATGCCAAATGTGAGGCGTACAGGCAAAAGCTTATTTTGGTTTATACAGGCGACGTGTTTTTTTGCATTTTTATGAAGCATAAGTCCGTGCATGAGGCCCGTCTGCTTGAGCCGCCCTCGTTCTGTGTGTGTGTGTGTGTGCGTGATTCCTCAGGGCTTAGCGCCATCATCACTTCCTGTGGATTAATCACTACTTCCAAAGTAGTCACATGACCTCAAAGTCATGATCACGTGACTTACTTTTCCTCCAATACAACCCCGCCTCCCCTCCCTGCTTCTTCCATGGAAGTCGCCATGGCAACAACCGGCTGGAACTGGTCTATGACACACGGCTTCATTTTGTGTGCGTCGACTTTTTTTAGGGTTCAGGTGGAGAGTTGTGGGAAAATGGCGGCAGAGCAAAGGCGAAAGTTCAAAGTCAACACTGAGTACTGTTGTGGCCTTTTCTGTAGAATGCAAAATAAGAAGAAACTTTCAAAAGTATGTTTGCGTCCTAAATGTACGGCCGTCCATTTTTTGCATAGCGCCGGTTTTCATTTGTGGTTGTGCTGGAGTGTATCCCAGCTGACTTGAGACTCTTGCAAATGCTCCAATCGAGACAGGAGTAAGCTAGGAATGCCGACCTCGGGTTCAGGCCCTGCCATGATTCTGGACTTCTTTAGACTAATTAGGATGGTCTCCTCTGACAGGTTCTTTCCACGGTTTCAAGTAGAAAAGAGTTTCTTACCCTTTGGAAGTGCTCATGTCCACGGGCTGCTCTCCAGTCTGGATTTCCACTTTGATGGTAGCCTTCACCTCGCTAGCAGCCAACAAGCCAGCGGACACTTTGGGCTCTGTGGGCTGGAATCGGCTCACGGTATCCACATCCTTCTCCGCCTTCAGCTCCCTATTAGCTCTGTCGTTCCGTCCAGTTTGATTGTCCAAGCTCGCTTCGTGACCGGCTTCGTCTTTCACAGGCTCAGATTCCACCGGTGGCGTCAACTGCCCCGGTTCCTCGTTTGATCCAGTCCCGGGCAGATTCTGATCATCATGTTCCAGTTCTGATGCGGGTTTAGGTGAAATTGCCTCCTGGGCTGTGGGTTGACACTGCTCCAGCTTGGGCTTTTTGCTTCCATTGTCAGGACTGTGAGGTTCTGTAGTCTGCGGTGATGAATCCCTCTCCAGCGCCCTCTTCTGGCTGCGCGTCTGGCGGACGGCCTCCTCAGACATCCCCTGTGGAGACATTAGTTGGAGGGCACTTTAAACATTGTCGAAGAGCAGCACCTTGATCATAACTCCCAACACGAACTCTCTCTCGATGCTTAAACGAACTGAAACTCATCAGTCATTGAAAAAGTTTGTAATTTTCATTGCACTCATGGGTCAGATGAACTAAGAATGAAGGATTTCGTTTCTACCTTTGAAATAATGAGCACCATTAACATTTTAGAGAGCTTAATTTTGCACCTTCAAAGATGGGAAGATCCTGTTTTGCTTTCATTCAGAAACCACGGAACTCCACCAACCGGTCTGTTCATTAGGTACCCTGCATAAGCAAATGAGCTGTATAAAAAAAAATGTCTTTGCTGAGGTTCAGGTTCATTTACATTTTTTTTTTTTTTTGCAGTGGCGTTGGCTCATCCTAAACAGCTCTCTCAGTTCTGATGTGTTGCGCCACATTGCAAAACTACAATCAACTCATTCACTGTAAGCCATTTTGAAACCACAGTTCCCCATATTTCCAAACATCATTTTATAGATATTTTAACGGCAATATATTTAGCTTTTGTGACGTCTAAACAATTAAATAACCATGTATTTGTGAAGATAATTTGGGTCAAGACATTTTGAGTCTTGCTGCCTCCAGTTAGTACTTGCAGCTCTGCATCATTTGATCTACACAATACAATCGCTGCTGCTACAATTGTCTAGCGGACAAAACCGACCTTGACTTGTTGGGAGCGAACACGTGGTTTGTAAAATGGCCTTCAGACAAAACAAACTGGATTAGTATAATCACAAGATGCCGAGTTAAATTCCCCAACATTGATTATGCACAACGTCTCCGCAATAAAGTATTATATTGAAGATAACTCGGAGGGCGAAGAACTACACGGGGGGAATTTGAATTGGAGCATACACTGAAATATTCATCATAACGCATGAAGCCAAATGCAAGATTTGATTTTTTTTTGCCCACTCATAAAACATGTGGCCATTTTTTACCATGCGATCTTGCCTATATTGTACAACAAATTTGGCAGATGCGGACATGACGAATACAAACAGTTGCTTGTTCAGTCACGCACACTGCAACGCCCGCTCTGACTCTTTCAGGGTCAAATCCAAAGCCGAGATTCAAGGAGACATTTGGTCACACGCCCCACGGCGCCATAATGAAAATGCGCATCTTTAATCCATATTTTCAGTATGTGCGGAATCCCTCGTGGAATCAGTCGAAATTTAAAAGGAGGTTAGCCGAGAAGCCAGCGAGGAAAAGAGAAATATTCAGACATTTCCAGATGACCGTGGGAGGGCTTTTCTCCATGTTGCACACTTCCAAGTGGCAAAAAAAAAAGAAGTCCTTATTCCAGCCAACACAAGAGTCCAAAGTGTACCAAAGGTTGACATGAGTTTGACCAACACGGTGGGAGACGACCTTTGCCCATACTGTAGTTCACGGACGAGCTAGCATTAAGTGCATCAATATTGAGCATCATACTCATGCATTCGAGCGAGACCCTCCGTCTGCCCGGCGATAAGTGACAGGATTGCTTATGTGTTGACGAAAGAAATGGAAATGACAAACATGACGGTGTGCATGAAGCGCACAGAGGTTAGCATTTTGTTTTCCCTCCAATATGTATACTCTGACATATCTAAAACACATATGACATGACCCTTCCCAGGATTCAGCAAGACACACAAAGCACTTTTCCCCCAGAACTGGTTTAAACCAGTTGGCTGGTGCGTGCATATGTGTGTGTGTTCATGTGTGTGTGTGTGTGTGTGTGGTTGAGGGAGAAGCTGAAGCTTGTTTTAACCCTCCAGGTGCCGGAGCAGACACTCGGCTTCCACAGTGGCGGCCATTACGTGTGTCTTTGTGCGTACGTGTGTGTGTGCGTGATGGCACGAAGGACATACAGTAGCAACGAGATGACGGCGTTACACACCGAGGGAACGCCGTCACCTACCCTGCGACCTCAGGCCAACCTGATCTGTCTTACACGGACGGGGTTTCAATGGCTGACTGGTTTCACATTTCTTTTTTGACATGCATTTCTTCTGCGCTCTTCCCAACACACACACACTCACTCATTCCAGATAACATGGCAGACAACTAAAACGAAAGTCATTTTTTTGTTCCAAAATCTGAGCAACCTCAAGGGTGACCAGTGTGTGTGAACTAATTAGGTTTGACCTTAAATGTTCTATTGTAGTCGATCAAGTTGTCCTAAATCGCCAGCACTCACACGCAGCAGCTTAAAACGGCGCCTTTATACACAACAGCGGCCGAGTACACAAACAATCTCGTATAGCGGCACTCTCTAGAACATGGACCACAACAGTGTAAAAAAAAAAAATCATTCAGGTAACGGCTAGTGATTTCAACTTAACCGACATACTCACTCGATCTAATGGACTGAACTGTCAGCGGATGACACGTTAGCGCGGTGAGAGGACAAAACCTTCTCCACTCTTCTTTATTTATCTGACCATTCACCAAGGCTGACCGCCATTTGTTCACAGACAATACCACACCGATTGTTTAGACTGCTGTTGTTGCATGAAGTGACACCTCCAAGGTGTTGACCACACCACCATACCCAAAACAAAGGCAGGCATATTCACCAATCAAAATATAATTACTGGCATGAGATACATGTAGAAGAGAAATTTTCAACCAATGGCTCAATCAACTGGAGCGCTAATGCTAGCCAACTTGGCTAACACTAGTATGTCATAGTAATTAGCAACTGTTTTGGTTAGCATTAGCTATTCATGCGTACACAAAACAAACAAACACACTATTGGTACAGCTTGGAGGCAGCAAACCCCGTAAACTTCTGGATTGGCTGTTACAAGTGACACTTTTCGCCGCCATCGCTCAGTGTGCACTTTACAATCTGCAATGCTAAACGTATAGGAACATTTGAAGCGTTAATCAAAATGGATGAACATTCACACGTTTGTACATTCAAATGTACAAGTCCTGCAATATAAGGGAAGGTTATCTGATATAAGGCCATCAGATAAGTGATGAGTGATGATATTATGCCATAAGACCTTAGTATTTCATCAGAAGTACAAACATTGCCACAGATGAAGTTAAACAGTCATATCTGCTGCTTCGACAAGAAATGCTGCTGGAGCTTTGTCAACATCACATGAACACACACACACACATGGGCTTCCATTATAAGTAAACCATCAGATAAGGTTTGAAATGCTTTGTCATTCACAATGACAAAGTTTGATAACAACTGTTCTGAGTTGCTCAGTGATTCTCTAACTGAGACTTAACTTTGAAACGCCCTCTTCCTTCTCAGCCAGACTCCCAATACTTTTCAGGCTTGGACGATTTTGTTTTCTCCAGCGTGGAACTCATCTCCCTGACTCTAAAGTAAGTTTGAATCTTTTATTACACTGTCGATCTTTTTTTTCACAGTTGGAGTGCCTGGGAGAGCGGAGGCTTCGTGGCCGTTTGTCTGCCGTCGATCATCGGACACAAAGTATGGCTGCGGATCGAGAGGTTTGTGTGGCTTCGTGCACCAACTGCACCCTTCTCTTAGAGAGGTTGTCCCTGCTAGAGGGACGTGTCCGCCAGTTAGAGCAGAATTGCGCGATAACTGTAGATGTGGCGGATACAGACGCGGGCTGTAGTCAGCCTGCTAGCCCAGTTAGCATTAGCCCCAAGCGGCTTGCTAATCGCGATGAGCCAGGTAAGACGCATAGCCGTCCAAAGTCATCTCGGTCTACTGGCCCTCGCACTTTGGTCATAGGTGACTCCATTACCCGAAATATTACGCTTACAAATCCAGCCACGGTAATGTGTATTCCTGGGGGCAGAGCACCCGACATAGAAGCTAATCTTAGGGAGCTGACTCGCAATAGGTCTAGTCAACAGCGTAGTTCCATCAACACTAGCTACTCGGACATAGTGATACACGTCGGCTCCAATGATGTTAGGATGAGGCAGTCGGAGATCACAAAGAGAAACATAGCGAGGACTTGTGATCTCGCTAGAAAGATGAGTCGGCATCGAGTATTTGTCTCTGGCCCCCTGCCTGGGAGAGGCACTGATGAGAGGCTTAGTAGATTAGTCTCCCTTAATCGATGGATGGCTGGGTTCTGTAAGAAGCAGGGACTGTATTTCATAGATAACTGGCCTTCCTTCTGGGGCCGCCCCGACCTGCTGAGGAAGGACGGCCTTCACCCTAACCGTGAAGGCGCCTTCACTCTTTCTAGGAATATAGATTACTGTTTGAGCCACACATGACAGGTCACTTTAGAGCAGGCCGGGTCACAGGTGATTAGACCACCTGTCAGGATGGGTTTGGAGTCTGTTAAGATAAAGTTAACTAGCGCTAGGCTAGACTCCCAGCATGCACATAGCTCCTTGTGTAGACTAGAGCGTGATAGTTTGAATAGTGCGACAGTACACATAAACGCACTTTCTACTGGGGTAGTAGACAAATCCAATCATTCCACCCCGACCGGTTTTGCTGAGGAAACGGTGCCGGTTTCAGATAATTCTACACGTGTAACAAATATTTACTATCAGATTCCCACGGTCGTATCAGCCCACCGCGCTAACAAACATTTGAGAGGTGATGTCAGGCTTAGAGAACACAATCTTACTCGCATTTCGTATAAATATCCTTCGATAAATACGCACCCGGATCGACCAATTACACTTAAACTTGGTTTTATGAATATTAGATCGCTTCATACGAAAGCCATTCTCGTTAATGATCTCATCACAGAACATAATCTAAACGCTTTTGGTCTCTGCGAGACCTGGTTAAAACCTAATGAACTGATGCCGCTTAATGAGGCCTCGCCTCCAAATTTTGTGAGCTCGCATGTGGCGCGTCCTCGAAAAAAGGGTGGGGGTGTCGCCCTCATCTCGAATTCCGAGCTTAGTTTTAGGCCTCGTTCGATCAACGTATTTAAAACATTTGAGGTTCTCATTGTCCGATCCACCGCTTTACCGTCATTTTATCTTGTTGTTATTTACCGTCCACCCGGGGCTTACTCTGGCTTCCTGGATGAATTTTCAGAATTTGTGGCTGATCTCGTAACCAATGCGGATAATATAATTATCATGGGCGATTTCAACATCCACATGAATTTACCGTCAGAGCCACTTACTTCGGCGTTTCAGACTTTAACTGATACCTTTGGTTTTACGCAAGCTGTACAGGCAGCAACGCATAAGAATGGAAATACCATAGATCTGGTATTATCCCGAGGACTTGCAACCTCAAATATAGCAGTACTGCCATACACTACTGTTTTGTCTGATCATTACTTAATAAAGTTTGAAATTATAGTTCCTTGTCAAAGACAAGAGAGCAATCAGCATTATAGGAGCCGTCATTTCAACTCTATGACTGCAACTGCGCTATCTGAAATACTGTCGCCGGCAACCACTAATTTTCTCACATACGCCGACTCTATTGATAATCTTACGAATGAATTCAATGCGACATTGTTAAATGCCATTGACTCTGTGGCGCCGTTACGTCTGAAAACTCGCCGTAGAGTGCCTACTCCATGGTTCACAGATGAAACGCGTACGCTTAAGCAATTATGTAGAAAGCATGAGCGCAGATGGCGTCTAACCAAACTTGAGGTTTTCCATCAGGCATGGCAGGATAGCCTCCTGAAATATAAAGATGCGCTTATCTTAGCAAAAACTCGATATTTTTCGCAAGTTATTAATCTCAATAAAAACAATCCGAAACACCTATTTGATACAGTGGCAAAGCTGACTCTGCGCCAGCCGACCTCCGATAGTTCCTTCCACTCAGCTGACGAGTTCATGAAATTTTTTGCTCAAAAGATTGAATCCATTAGGGATGAGATCAAGAATAGCATTCCAATCGCTCGGTCGAGCACGCCGTTTACCAACGCTGATGATCATGCAACAACCCTCTCAACTTTTAAAAGCGTGTCTCTTGAAAGGCTTACACAAATTGTTAGTGCGGCTAAACAAACAACATGTTTACTCGACCCTCTTCCAGCCAAACTACTTAAAGAATTATTTCAAATTTTAGGACCGTCCGTCTTA
Organism: Syngnathus typhle; assembly: GCF_033458585.1. Taxonomy (NCBI): domain Eukaryota; kingdom Metazoa; phylum Chordata; class Actinopteri; order Syngnathiformes; family Syngnathidae; genus Syngnathus; species Syngnathus typhle. The sequence continues at coordinate 8,273,478 of NC_083750.1, read as the reverse complement.
AATATAATCAATCTGTCTGTCTCCTCTGGGATAGTGCCAACAGCCTTTAAAACCGCTATCATTAAACCGTTACTTAAGCGACCAAATCTTGACCCGGACTGTCTCAGTAATTATAGGCCAGTTTCAAACCTCCCATTCATAGCAAAACTTCTTGAAAAAGTAGTAGCGCAGCAGCTTATTGATTACATGGTCGCCAATAATCGATACGACACTTTTCAGTCTGGTTTTAGAGCTAATCATTCCACTGAGACAGCACTTGCGAAAGTGACTAATGATCTCCTCGTAGCTATGGATTCAAACATTTCGTCTGTACTGTTACTACTCGATCTTAGTGCTGCCTTCGACACTGTAGACTTCGATATTTTATTAGGGCGTCTTAAAAGTTGTGTTGGTATTTCAGGGTCAGCACTAGGCTGGTTCCATTCCTATCTATCAAACAGGACGCACCGAGTGGTCCATGGCAATGCGTCCTCGGAGCTCTATAATGTTACATGTGGTGTCCCACAGGGATCGGTTCTCGGACCAATTCTTTTTAATATTTATATGATTCCGCTTGGGGACATAATACGTAAATATAATATTAGTTTTCAATGCTATGCGGATGACACCCAATTATATATGCCGTTATCGATGACAGATCCGCGGGATTGTTGTAATCTTGAGAAGTGCCTTGCGGAGATCAAGCAATGGATGTCTCTCAACTTCCTTCGTCTTAACCCAGATAAAACTGAGATGTTGATAATTGGTCCAGCTCGTTATCAACACTTATTCAAGGAAACCGCTATAACTATAGATAACCGTACTATCACTCAAAGCGATACTGTAACTAATCTCGGGGTAATATTTGACCAAACTCTCTCCTTTCAAAAGCACATTAAGAATATAACCAGAATTGCGTTTTTTCACCTTCGTAATATTGCAAAGATTCGTCCGATCCTTTCGACCGGTGATGCGGAAACTATTATACATGCGTTCGTCACGTCGCGCCTGGACTACTGTAATGTACTATTTTCGGGTCTTCCTAAGTCCCGCATCAAAAGTCTACAGTTAGTACAAAATGCCGCTGCAAGGCTGCTCTCTCGGACAAGAAAATTTGATCACATTACCCCAATACTAGCCAACTTACATTGGCTTCCGGTCCATTTAAGATGTGACTTCAAGGTTCTTCTATTAACCTATAAATCGCTGCATGGCTTAGCGCCTTCATATCTCGTCGACCTAGTTGTTCCTTATGTTCCGTCTCGTAACCTTCGTTCGCAAAACGCTACCCTTTTAGCGACACCGAGGGCTAAGAAAATGTCTGCAGGCTCTAGAGCATTTTCTATTCGGGCTCCAGAGCTTTGGAATGCCCTACCAATGGATATTAGGACTGCTACCTCAGTAGAAACATTTAAGACACGTTTAAAGACACATTTCTATGACATGGCCTTTAACTAACCTGTAGTGGCCGATTCGGCTGGAGTTTGTTTTCTCTCCCTCTCCACCCCCTCCCTCCCCCCTCCCCGGCCGGGGAGGTGGTTAGGTGGTACCCATGCTGACAGCGGCTATCTGGATTCTCGTGGCCAATTCAGGATAGGGGAACTGCAGCTCAACCTCCTCGAAGAGCACTGCCAGGACAATTGAGGGCTCCTTTCGGCAGCCCTCTGCTGTGACATGGACATCCACTTTTTATTTAATTGATTTTCATGTTGTATCATTTGTGCCCTCTCTGCATCCATTTCAACCTGGTGATCCTGAAAGGGGGATCCTTCCATCTGTGGTCCCTTCTCAAGGTTTCTCATTTTCCCCCTGCTAGGGGTTTTTAAGTTTTTCCTTGCCCTTTTGGGAGCTTAAGATCAGGGGATGCTTTGAGAATAATTGTCAATTTCTGTCTATGTGAAGCCCTTTGAGACTGCTTGTGATTTAGGGCTATACAAATAAACTTGACTTGACTTGACTTGAAATGTGTAAAATAACATGCGATAAATCAGGTCATAATTTGGGGGGAAAAAATGCATAACCAAAAAGCTCTTCCTCACCCAAAATAGTATATTTTTTTTAGCTTTCTTAAAACGTCTGTTAAAAAAAAGATCGCCTCCATCGAGCTTATGCAGACCAGTCCTGGAACTTTTCTGACACACCTGGAAAACATTGGAAACATTCCTCCCGAGTCCTAAAAGTCTTAGAAGCCCTGGAATATATGACACACTGTAAATGTGTATGGATTGTGCGTGAGGGTCTAAAAGTGCGTGTGTGTGTGCGTGCGTGTGTTCAGCTTTAAGGGGAGGAAGACTACGATTGTCACAGCGAGAAGTAGGAAGATTAGCTACTAGATAGCAGAACCAACAGTGGCGGCTGCCTTGGGCTTCAAACGAACGGTCAGCGCTCCACCGCCCCGGTAGAGCCCAGAAAGCAAAGTCGGCCCTTTAAAAACTAAAGCCAGCCCACGATACATGTGCACCAAGCCGGCTTTTTAATGTTGACACCGCATCGGAGGAGGTGATCTCGCGAATGAGTTAGCGAGCTAACATTAGCTCCGCCGCACAAACAACAACAAGCAGTCACTTTAGCACCCATGTTCAAGGCTCACATGAAGCCACCAAAAGGGCCACAACACATACTTCCAGCTAAAGTGTTTTTAAAGAAGTCCCCAGATCAGGCAGTCACTTGCAAAACACCCACACGGTCAGAACCGAGTCCAAATCTCTGACCTGGCTGTTCCCCGATGCGGGACAGCCGTCATCTCAAGCGAGGGGGGCAACAACTTTGAAAAACATCCCGTTTTTACAAAGTTAAACTTGAGTGTAGCAAACCGGGGGGGTCATGTTTACCTTTCTGTCCCCCTCCCGAGGGAAAATGATCGGGTCGGAACTCAGAATTGTAACCGACCGGCCCACGGACCGGAGCTCGCCGCCGCCGCCGGCGAGGAAACGTTATAATCCTCGCTTCATTTTCACCACTTGGCTGAACAAGATCCGCTCCGGTAAGCGCGACAAGCTTCGGAACATTTGAAAAAGAAACAATTTTGCCAGAGCGGGACCCCCCCCTCCCCTTCCCCCGGCTCAACCTTTGGCTCTGCGGCGAAGTGTTACTTTTCAACAGCCCATCAGCTTCTTTATCGTCATAGATAGGTGGAGGAAGACCTGGCTCCTCTCGACGAGACCGAATAAAAGGCTCCCCTCGATCCACTCACTAAAAAACTTCGGCTTCACCCCCCCAACACACACACACACACAGTCAACTTACTCGGTCGCTTTGTCGCCCGCTCGTCGCCGATGGTCGACCAAGAAATGTTTAATCTGCTGTTAACCTGGATAAATCGTTGCTTTTTTAAATCAAGGGGATATCCTCTTTTTTTCGGCCCTCCCCGCTGCCGTGTCTGTTGCCAAATAATGCGCCTCAACACACATGGAGCCGCTGCGTCCTCTTTAGTGGGCATGCGCACCTCGGCATACCAGGGCGACGGGATCACATCATGTAAACCGATGACCACCACGGCCCAAGGTTGGAAGGATGAGCAAAGTCAGGGTACCCCCCCCCCCCCCCCCCACCGCCACCCGCCTCCCTGGACTCCCTCAGGACTGATTGCATCTTGCACGCTCACTCACTTCCATCCAACCATATTACAGAATCATGTGGGCATATCACACTTTATTAGCCATCAACAACCGAGTCAGCTTTGGGAAGTAAGAAGTGCAGAGTGGCCTTGAGATACGAGTTTGAATCGTTTTTGGTCGTGCTCATAACTCAGAAAACTCATCATATGAAATAATCCAACCAGAAACTATTGTAATGTGTTTTGAATGAGGAAAAACAGCAGCCTATAACATCACACTTCGTAGAACCAGGCAGTAATGACATAATCACAAAGATGAAAAAAGAATGAAATTTTCTTATTGTTTTTACACAAGTTCTTTCATCACATTTTTTTTGAGAAGGTAGATCAAGATAACTGAAAAACTAAAGTTGCATAAATGTGCACACCCCTGTATAACATATATATTGAGTGGACACCCACCGGCCAGCATTTCAAGTACCACTGATTCATACCAAATAAAATTTCAGCAAATAGGCTTTTTCGAACATTTTTGTTTTGGTTTTGTTTCCTTGCAGAAGCCTGAGGATTTTTTGCTCATGCTGATTTGGATTGGTCCGTAATTCTGTCTATCCTGATTCCTGACCAAAGACCCAGTTCCAGCGGAGGAAAAAGAGCCCCAAATAGTGATGCTGCCCACACCATCTTAACTTTAGATGTGTTTTTTGACAATGAGCGGTTTTGAGTTTGCACTAAGTGTATTATTTGGATTTCTTAGTTCACCCTTCTAAAACTCATCAGTCAATTACAACGCCTGAAACACAAAGAACAAAGATATCTAAGTCCTGCAGAAAATGACAAAACTAGCAATACTGCTCAACCGAGCCAAGTAGCTGAGCTGCATTATCAACTTGTCAAATATGAAAATATTTTTTATGTTCATTGCTCCAGGGTGTAAAATGACAATTCTGGAGATCTTTCCAACACTTTCAGTTGCATACATTTCACTTGTACACCCTTTGTGGATCTTACTATGTCAAACTTATTGTTTGTATTCTGTCTCTTGACCACTTCAGGTCTTACGAAATGCAACAGTAATGCAAGGTGACATATTTAGTTTCACGTGGAATCATTTCAAATGATTACATCTGTAATGTTCACCTATGTCTTCCCGTCACTAGTATGTTACACTAAATATGGATTTAATGATTGACATAAGCAAAACCGCAAACTTTGCACAGATTTTGCCTTTTTTTTTTTTTGCATCTTGCATTTTTTTTTATACGACACACTTATATGGTACAGACAGAAGAAGTCAGCATAAGCACTGGCGTGTGGGGGGGGGGGGGGGGGTGCTCTCTAACAGGTGAGGGGGGGGCTGCGATTGAGTGCTTTGTCAGCTTCATTCTAGCGTCCAAAGCTTCTCTTTAGATGATGCTGTGTCATCAGGTCTGATTGTCTCCCTCCTCTCATCCCGCCGCTCCATCTCCTGAGGCCATACGTTGACTTGACTGCGGAAAGGCATCTGTTCACTACTACCCGAATAAAACTGGATGAAATAAATACATGTTTTAGTAACATAATGCTTAAACTGGTCCGCTCTTTATCCTCTTTTTGCTTCGTAAATATTATTAGTAATTGAAGTTTGTGTCCAATTTCATGGGGTAACATTTTTATGGAAGTGTCAATCCTGGTATATAAAATGGTTTAGTCTTGGTAGATTTTCTGGTTGCGTCACATTCCCGCAATTACTTGCGTCACAATGCTAGGTGCTTGCGAGTGAGTTAGTATTACTAATGTCACATATTTTAACATCAGTTTGAAGACGTCCGTCCTTAATCGATTGGTGCATTTTTTCAGGGTTGCAGCCTAATTACACTATCTCCGTTTTTTTCAGTAATTTCTAATTCTTTTTGTGATTTTTTGTTTTAATTCAACTGAGTTGCACAGGTTGTAAGTCATATTGAACTTTTTTATTAGCTCTTTAGCAAGTTTTTATTTAATATCACAAAAACTAAATGTAAGCTTTTTATAGTCACTGTATATATATAAAAAATGACAAGTTTTACTTTACCTGCTGGTGGTTTATGTGCATATTTTAGGACAACATTTTCAAAAACTCATCTAAGATTCTCCATGGAATGCTCATAAAAAATGCTTCAAGACAGTCAAGGTGTTCATGACAAGTTTCAAAGATGCTAGCTTTGACTTGTCAAGCGAGGCGATGTTGGTATTTAATAACACAAGTAATTAAACTGTTGACAAGACTAATTCCTTTGATAATGACCTCACTGAAAAGTGACCGTGTCCCACTTTGGAAACAATAACAGGAAGAACTGGAAATTTAACAATCTTTTTTTTTGAGAGAGAGTTCAGAGAGTTTGCAGAGATGGTAAAACTGCATTTCCTATTGAAGTAGAATTACAATTACTTACGTTTATATAAAAGTAGATGCAATCTAAGACCATATTCAACAAGGGGGGGGGGGTGAAAATGCTCATCCACGGGTTTTTGGGGGTTCGTTCAGTCACAAAACCTTTGCCGACAATTTTAGAAAAGGAACATGTTCAGAAAATTGTAGAGTGCTTTCTTGGCCTTTCCATTTATTTCATTGTCAAAAGATTTGAGACGTGTTTTGAGTTATGAGCATGGCCGCCCAACAAATTAAACTCGTAACCCAAGGCAACGCTGTTTTTAGTATTGTAATTTGGCAAGATGTGATGCCAAGATATAATGGACTAAAATTGGGGATTTAGTGGTTAAGATGGGTGTTAGCCCAGTGTTGAAATGAAATTTAACGCCGTATTCTCTCTGTTTGTGTCATAGGTCACATGACGGCGTCAACTTAATCCTCATTAAGTGTAGGAACAATGAATGCAGGAAGAGGCTGCTGCAATGACGAGGAGCACCGGCTCACTATTTGGCAGGAAACGGCTCCTCTCGGCGGATTCCAAGAAAGCCTCAAGCGTCCCAGAAGTTCAAACTCATGACGAACAGTCTCCACCCCCTGGTGACGTGACGTGACCGCTCCTGCGCTGTTGTCCACGAGATAAAAAGCAAGAGACTTCAAGATGACCGGATAGCGTTTTCTCCAGCCAACATTCTCTGTACTACTTATCTTCACTAGGGTTTCAAATATGTTAATATTTATAATACTGATACCGAATTTGAAAGATTGGTCACATAGTTCACACGCTTAATTTTTTTGAAAAGCAAAATTTCAATAAAATTTTGAATTTGACTTCTTTAAACTTTGAAAAAAATTCAATATCTTGGTAATTATTAACAGAAAGAAGTCAAACAGACAGACAGGCAAGCAGGCAGGTAGATAGGTAGATAGGTAGATAGATAGATAGATAGATAGATAGATAGATAGATAGATAGATAGATAGATAGATAGATAGATAGATAGATAGATAGATAGATAGATAGATAGATAGATAGATATAGATATAGATATAGATATAGATAGATAGATAGATAGATAGATAGATAGATAGATAGATAGATAGATAGATAGATAGATAGATAGATAGATAGATAGATAGATAGATAGATAGATAGATAGATAGATAGATAGATAGATAGATAGATAGATAGATAGATAGAGATAGATAGATAGATAGATAGATAGATAGATAGATAGATAGATAGATAGATAGATAGATAGATAGATAGATAGATAGATAGATAGATAGATAGATAGATAGATAGATAGAGAGATAGAGAGATAGAGAGATAGAGAGATAGAGAGATAGATGTTAAAGTGTGCAGTGTATTTTTTTGTTAGTTTCAGTTTTTCTTAACATGACTATGTATAGTAGCGTGTTTTTAACATAAAAAAGAGCATGTATAGTAAGGCTTTTTAGTAAATAAAAAGAGCATGTATAGTAAGGCTTTTTAGTGAAAAAAATGACCATGCAGAGTAAAACTTTTTTTGTGTGAAAAAATTATGCTTTTTTTTTTTCTGAGCAAAAATACAATTTCAATGCAAGTCATGTGAGGGCGCCCGAGTGCCTTTAGCTGTAGTCAAGAAGAAGAAGAAGAGTTGTGTCACCCTTGTGTTTTGGACCGTGGAGTCGGAGGAAAGATGGCGAGCTCCAAGGTGAAGCAGGACATGCCTCCTCCCGGGGGTTATGCCGGCTTCGACTACAAGCGAAATTTACCCAAAAGAGGACTCTCGGGTACACGCACCACACTCTCATCTTGCAAAGTTTGCAACAACTAAGTACACAAAGCGCCTCGGACTACCCCTACTTAAAGCGGCTCAATGCTAATGCTAACAAGCTACAGCAATGAGTTTGATGCAGAAATAACAATGGCTTTTGTTTCAAACTTAAATTGATATTAGCACAAATATAATAATAATTGTTACTTATCTCTCAATGCTGCATACGAAGGTCTCCTTGCGCGAGATTACCTCTATCTTGAGTTCTATTTAATGCAGCTGGCCTAAATACGTGATATTGGAACATTTCCTGTTGCGTTTGTCCCAGTTAGGAATAACTAATCCTAGTAATTACACTCACTAGTCCCTATTCAACAGGTTACAGCATGTTTGGCATTGGTATCGGCATCATGATATTCGGCTACTGGAGAATTTTTAAGTGGAACCGTGAGAGGAGGTAAGTTGCTGTATTTTAGGAAAACCGCTGCATCTGAAACACTGAGGTCAATGTTTGACCTTTTGTGTCCCACAGGCGCTTGCAGATCGAGGAACTGGAAGCCAGGATAGCCATGATGCCGCTATTACAGGCGGAGCAAGACCGCAGGTGATGGTCTTGGTTTATGTCATGTTTAAGCAATTAAAAGGTGACACTCAAGTAGAAACACACATCAGGCACACGTCCCAATACTTTTGTTCAATTGAAAAATGGGTCGCTTCAAACTAAGGGTTCTGTTTTGAGTTAACACAGTGAGGTGATAATAGAATTAAGTAAAAGCTAGAATTCCCATTTTGTCTGATATTCAGCCAAATGTCATCAAATTGCTGTTCCAATAATTTTGGAGGAGACTGTACTGTGATGCACATTCCCTGATACACTTTTTAGTTTATTGCATGCAGAGAAAATAAACAGGATGGTTAATATTGTTTTTTTCACTTATGGTATGGCTTGGTTTGTAATGTGGATTTTTTTTCATGTTTTTAAATTGTTCTTTGGCAGGAATTTGCGGATGTTGAGGGAAAATTTAGAAGAGGAGGCAATTCTCATGAAGGATGTTCCCGGGTGGAAGGTAAAATAGAGCGCACTCGTATAGAAAAGTGACTTTTGAATTGACGTACGCTGACACTGGTTATCTTCCTCCAGGTGGGCGAGAGCGTCTTTCACACAGAGCGCTGGGTACCCCCTATGTCCGAAGAACTCTTCAACCTCAGGCCTCGGGAACAGTTTTTGCACAAGCGCTTTGGTTTCTTGTGGTATGTGTAACTCATCCCAAGGTTGGCTGGCCCGCTTCCCAACGCCACGTAGCCTCGGCTTCGTCTGCTTTGTAAATGTTCCAATATTAAAGATGCATTTTCTGTTCCCACTTTGTGTATATAAATTATTTTAATCAAAGCACTGAGCATTTTGATGGGTTAAATTGATCTGTTGCAAGGTTTAGTTTGTACTGTCACTTTAATTTTGAGATTCAGCAAGTTTGTGGGCTGTTAGTCAACATTTTGTTTGCAACAGATTTCTACTCTGGATCTTAAATTACACAGCACAATTGGAGTGGGTGGAACAATTCCCATAGTTCATTTTACTATATACCCCAGGAGTATGTTACATATCAAAAGGCGTGTAGATAAAAAATACTTGAAATAATGAAAAGGAAACCAAAGTAGTTTTAGTCAATTTATTTAATAAATGCAAGAACATTAAACATTTTCAAAATGATCTTAATCTTGGAACTCCTTCAGTGATGTGCTAGTCTGTCCCCGCTGGGATTTTTCTTTAAGCACGTCGACACAACCACTGAGCCACAATTTATTGTAGCAATCGAACGGGCCTGAAAATTCAAATCAACAGATATTGGGGAGAAAAAAAAAATACACAAATAAGTACTTTGTTGGTACATTGAATTATAAAATTTACAAGCGCCATTATCCCGATCAGGCAAACATGTTAAGTTTGACATTAAGGTATTTCTAGAAATACACTTGTAACTAGACGGAAAAATATTCTTTGGTTGCAGAATATTTTCAAGGTAATCGGTCAAAACAAGGACTTAAAATATCTAAAAATAACACTTGTTTGACAAAAATATACATTTTAACTATAAAAATCGAATTGTGCTGGTCCAAAAAGGTTTTTCCATTTTTAGAGATTATTAAATGGTAACTGGAATGGAATTAATGCAATCCGTATTGGGTCCACTTTTCTGAACAAATTTATTCGGGAAATTTAGCGAAATAAAACATACCCATTAGCTCCGACTGGCGTTGCCACCCATTGCCAGGCGTCTCTGGCGGAAACTTCCTTCAGCTGTGACATCCACAAGTCCAACCATCAGTTCAACCTGGAGAAAAAGAGCATGTCAAATCTGTGCACCAACACCATGATACAACCCAAATACAATTTAAAAAAAAAAAAAAAATCCAACAGCATGCAACACTATTCATGGGCCTGAAACTCACCACTTAGTCAAATGTAAGACGTAAGAGTACATTTTTTTAGGAGAATCTTTTGTGGGTCGTTACAAGGGGAGGCAAATTAGAGGACTAATGCAGTGAACTGAAGTGGACAGGTCAGTACAATCCATGACTCAAGAGGCCAGTGCTTTTTTTTTTTGGTTGCCGTTTTGGTGAACTGATGGAGCAATTACATTCCAGGAGCTTCACAAACATTTCCTCAGGTATTAAAAAGGATTCGGAAAAAGGAAGGCTTTAGCGGCCATGTCATGTTTGTGGACGACTTGTGAGGCAAGAGGACTAGAAAAGAGCGACTGAACTTGAGGGCATTCATGGAAACAATGACAACTGAGTTGGAAGGATGTGAGCAAAGCAAAAGGAGATTTTTACCTCACGTGCATTGGCCTACTCTCTCTCCACATATGACCTAGGCAAGAGAGCAGCTTTCATCTCTGAGCAGCACTTGTTGGTAGGCGCAACGCTTCATTCTCCAAGGACTTGTGGGATTTGGAAGTAGCTGACCTCTTGAATGTAATGAAGCATTAACATGACCAGAACACCAGCTAAACGTTCCCAGCGACTGACTCGCTAGAGGGTTCGAGCCTGCACATTCACGTCGCCCAAAGTCTGAAAAGTCGGTCCGTTCTCAATGGAGGTTCAGATTGGGAAGCAATCGGGCAGCTTTTGTTGACTAGCTCAAATTTAGACTCCAAATGCATCCCTAGTTATCAACTAACGGACACGCTGCTAAAATAACGTCCCCCCATGCGACACTTTTTGAGGCAAGAATCCAAAGATTATTTTCCACAATCTGTTTAATGGGCTCCATGAAGCCGAACTGACAAAAAAAAAAGGGACCATACAAAGAACAAAGTACAAATCTGTTCCCGATCGTGAATTTGCTTTTTGGAAACGAAGTTACATTTTTGTTTTGATCGCTTGACAAGATTAGTCCAATTTACAGCACATTTTTAAGAAATGCAAATGTTGAGCACAGAAGATACCTTGGACAGACTGTAGCATGCTGCAATTAGCAACTTCATGAACAGCCGGCCACTTCGGATTTGTAGTTCACCAGTCTGAAAGGAATTCACGCTTTTGGGAAATTGCACACACAGGAGGCGCCAGCTAACCTAAGTTGAATTGTAAAAAGGAAATTTGGCCTAGTGTCCTCCTCCCCCCCCCCCCCCTAAGTCTGTCAGGGCAAATGAATCTCGGTCCTCAGAGTGGAAACCTCAGAGGGAGGTCGGTCGGTGGTAACCTCAAAGAAACAAATGAGCCCCATCAACGGCATCAATATATAAAAAAAAAAGGGACTCAAAACCAGCAAACGTTCTGGGGGGGAAAAAATTAAAGGGCTCTGTGTGTGGCTGCGCAAAAACAAAAAGTCAAGGCCTTGCCCAGTCGGACCCCAAAATTCGAGGCTTCATGGAATTGACCTACTCCAAACAGTTAACGAGAGTCGGGAAGGATTTGCGGTGCCCCCCAACCAAAGCCAAGAATGTCAACTGCCATTTCCGTATCTGAACACGATTTCATTTTTGCTTAAAAAAAGTAGGGGAATGACCAAAACTCAGGGCTACATTCGTTTTAAGATGCTTGGTTACTACAACAGAACTACAAAACTAAAGGTCAGCAATAACAACATGGACGGGTTTCCTTGAGGAGCGCATCTTTGAAATACAGCCAGCCAAGTGATGATCTTGAATCGGGGAGATGTTTAGTTGTTTTCAGCTGAGGATAAGAAGTGGGCACACAGGTAAAGACACTGAAAGTTCCTTAACAACATCCCACTCAACCCACCACAGTCCAGAAGCCCTCCCACTTTTTTTTTTTTTTTTTGAACAAAGGGCTCCCCCATTTCTCTCCCAATTTCAGCGGGAGTGAAGCAACGCCACTATCGTGCGCCAGCCTTGTTTCAATGCAGGGTGGAACAATTTTTGGTCGGCTTCCCAAAAGACATTGACTAGGCATCAAGCAGCAAAGGTGTAACAGACAGATGTGATATGTTGGGGCTGTGTGAGGTGTGGTCCCAAAACTTTAGACTGCTTTTAAAAATTGGAGAAAAACATTGCATCACATGAAAGGGGGGGAAAATAAATAAACAAAAATTGAACAGTGAGGTGTGGTTCCAGCCCCAACATAAGTCTACTCGGTATGAGAGCAACATCAATGCCTACCATAGTTGTCGTATCCATCGCGGTACGTGCTGGTACGGTCGCCGCCATAGCCACCTTGTCCCCTGGAACAAATAGAAATTTTAGCCAAAAAAAAAAAAAACCTAAGCAAAGTCAAGGTGTCACTGTTCAAAATATCCATACCTATTGTCTCTGTAGCTGCCAGAGTAGCCGCCACTTCTGTAGCCGCCGCCGCCGCCACCGCCGCCGCTGTTAAAGCTTCTGTCTCCGCCTCCAAAGCTTCTGTCATTGTAACCCCTGTCGCCACCACCATATCCCCTGTCTCCATTATAGCCACCTAAAAATATAATAATAATAATAATAAATAAAATATATAAATAAATAACACACTTTAGCATTGCTCTAATAAAATACTCCATTCCCATGAAAAGGTTGGGACTAATTGCCCACCTCTACCTCTGGAATTTCCAAAACGCCCCCCACCACCACCTCGTTGTCCGCCGCCGGAGCTGTATCCTCCCCTGGAGCGACCGCCCTTTCCTGCTTCGTCCACACGGATAGACCGGCCATCAAGAGTCTGTGGAGGACAGTTCATTGTTATTTCTCCAATCACACAATGCCGCTTTAAGATTCAAAGTGATATATAAATATAGTTTCCCCATTGTTTAATTGTGATTTACCTTTCCGTTCATGGCCTCCAACGCATCCTTAGCATCTTCCACATTTTCATATTTCACGAAGCCAAAACCACGGGACCTTCCAGTCTCTTTGTCTCTGATCACATCCACTGGGGAGGGGGGAAAAAAAAATTAAAACCTTAAAAAAATACTGGCAGCAGATGTAATTTTAAAACAGACTAAAAGATGTAAATGTAAAGGAACGCGTCGGGCTTACTCAAAGCACAGGAATAGATGGAGGGATGAAAACAATTTAGGCCCACGATCAACGTACCCTTTTCGATGGATCCATATTTGCCGAAGGCCGACGCCAAGGAGTCCTCGGTCGTGGTGAAGTTCAAACCGCCAACGAACAATTTTCCTTCGTCCGACATCTTCAAAGTAGGGAGAAAACAAACAATTGGAACAGGTGCGCACAGCGGATTTTCAAACTACGTCATTGCGTATTGCGCCACATTCACGGGGTAAAAGTAGGTCATTCGTCCAAAAATAGTACATTAGGAAAAACAACAGTGGTTTACCTAAATATCTAAATTAAGTCGTACCCGCAAAAAAATTCTACGTCGACAACAAATTATACTATCGATGGAAGCGAAGCGCCAGGCCTTGAGGCCGCAAACGTGGTCGGTAGTGTTAGCCTGATGCTAACTAGCGCTAGCATTTTCTTCCCCTTTCAGCGCCATTTTAAGTGCGGAGCTTCCTCTGCCCGCTTTGTTTCACAAACTGCCACCATTGCAATCTTTGCACCACACATCGCAGCTCACCCAAATACATCAATGTGTCGAACATGTTCGAACACATATAAAAATACCATAAAAAAATAATCGATATCATGTAAACGCTTTAAATGCATTTAGCAGATCTTCCATTTTCTCACATTGAAAACATTCTCAAATCAAAGAATTACCCTATCGTGTATTAAAGTAAATATACATGATGAAGCATTGGAAAACCCGCCTTGTACGGTACAGATGATTATGTAGAAGTATTAAAAAAAAGAAAATAAAAAGCTTCTACCTTTCAGTGGGTGATGATTTCACGAACGACTACGAGGAGCTGCAGAGGGAATGAGAGCGCTGAGAGACCGTGCAAGTCTTTTGCTGTGGCAAAACTCTCGATGGACCGCGACCACCAATCAGAGCGGATCACGTGACTCACCATACGGCCGCGTTTGCAGCACTTTACGAGGAAGTTTGCTCACTTACGCTAACCGCTACCCTCTCTTTTATATCGTGACGAATGTTCCGAAATCGTAACGTAAACTAAATAAACAAAGGAGGCTCTATCACTAATCACTAGTTTAACATGTTAGAAAAGCGCTAGTACGTTGCTTTGTGTGTCAAAAGACGTGATCGTGATGTTTTCCATTAAACACAGTAATACTATTTGTGACATAATAAACAGCCCTTCCGTGATCCGTGAATTATGATTACTTTCCGAAATCTAACATTTTTCTGCTGTTTTTCGTGTTAATATCATCTCTAAAGAATACATCTGGCTTATAGGTTGCTTTTTTAATATTGTTTTGAATTATTGTTTTAACTTTTTATATTAGTAATACTAAATTGCATTGTGCGTCAGAATGGTTTTAATGGAGATCTTGTTTTTCTGGATTTAAAGGAATGTCAAGGAAAGCATTCGTGTCACGTGACGTGATCCTGCAGGCCATAACGCCATTCTGCCTGTTTGGCGCTCTTTTGTGCCGACCTTATGTGACGTCACTGATCTCGTGTCGACTTCGACTCAAAATGGCCGTTTCCCCCGCTATAGTGTTGGACCTAATATCTCTGAAGCTAGTAATGTATTTTCTATTGTCTGTATTAGTAAGTAATTGATAATAAACAAAGAAGTTGTACCTTGGTTGTTCAATTCTGCGGTTGAAGTCATGACCGCAGAATGGTAGTTTGTAGTATGCCTCCCATTGACCAGATATGGTTACTGCATTTAGAGCAGCACACTGGAATGCTCTTCCACTACCTCACATTATAATTTCAGTCTACATTTGTGTCATATATTTGTTTAGAGGTGTGGCATCAGGACTTTTCTGATGTGATGAGGAGCAGTGCAAAGAATGAAGAGATGGAACTATATGCCTTTGGCATTTAATACAAGTTCAATCAAGTCGAACAACATTTTATGAGCAACAAAGTTTATGAGACTCCTCCTCCCCAATCTGGGTCAGGTAATGTAAACAGTGCCACCTCGTGGTTCCTCTGGAAATATTTCATTATCACTTCCTGATAACAGGGAATGAAACTTAGGCTTTAGGTTAACTGTTTTTTTTCAAGTCTAAATGTACTTGGAGCAAAGATAATATAGTCAGTTATTTTCATAAGCAAAGAATATATGTTGGAATTAAATGACCCAAATTGTGTTTGGTCAGTTATTTATTTTCACAACTCAATAAACAAGTAGCATGTGCTCAAGGGATGACGCACATAGTAGCTTCAAGTCCACTCCACTGGCCCACTGGCATGGAGATTATTATCGATGGTGGCGCCGATACGGGTGAGCTGGTTGTGAAAATTGGGAACTCCTGCGACTTTGCTTGTGATGACGCCGTTGGTCCAACAGAGACTGCAAGTGCTTTAGCTTGCCGTGCAGCGTCTGATTCTCTTCTGAGTTTATGTGGACTTGGCAAGCCTCATCAGCCCTTTGTTTGCATTTGCGCTCCGGTGCTGGCGGGTCCAAAGTGGAACAAAGGGATGTCGGAGCCCCTTGGTGTAGTGAGGCAGCTCTGAGGAGGTCATCGAGGATCTGCAGAATAATGGCGATGCCGCGGTGACGATGGCTAACGTTGCTCCGACTGCACGGCACCAGAGTGCCTGATGGGGAATTAAAAGAAATTGCATTTCACATTCTCTATTATTGATAGTATTGTCACGGAAATTAATCAATTGATATAATATAATACTTTGTATCCAGAATTTGAGCCAGGAACCTCTCAAATGTGATATAGACACGCTAACCAAAACTTTTTCCTTTGGCAGACCGATAATAATTCTTCATCAATCTGGACTCACCTGAGAAAGTTCCAGAGCATGCTCCTTGAGAGTGACTGACAAAACTTTCTATGACTGCACCCGGTTGCTTGATGGATTCAGGAGTGAAGGAAGGAAAAGACTGTAACATATCAAGGATGAGATTATATAAACAGTGTCCAGGACAAGACAATGTATACAATCCAACTGGGCTGACCTCTCTGACGGTGGAGGCAGGTAATGGACTCCGAGGTGCACCAGTGGGGTCACTGAAACAAACCGGCGTGGTGGCTGGAAGTGGGCAAGCTGCGTGGAAGGAAGGCGTTAAAAGAGTGGCGTGTGGACGGGAGTGATGAGAAGTTGCTTGGCGGTGGCAGTCCATAGAAGAAACAGCTCGGGGGTTGGATTGCATGGCCGAGTATGCGAGTGGGGGAGGAGAAGTTGCCGACGTGGTGGTCATGTCAGTGGGGGAGCAGCAACTCCGAGCAGACCGGGCCATGTTGACCTTTGGGGGTGGGCTGCTAAGAGCTCCCGAGGCTTTGTCCAGCTGCAGCTTAGCCACATCCTGAGCAGACAGTTGGAGCTGCACATGCATTGTGTGGACACCCACTGCCAGTTTAATGGCCAAAGGTGAACGTCCAGACAGGAAATCGCTGATCTGCATGATTGCCGGGAAAACAGAGTTGAAACTAGTATTACGCAAGTAGACTTTACAAGTAAACGATTGTACTGCAGTGAGTTACAAGTAGCCTGATAATATCGAATGTACATTTAGCACAGTCGTTGCAAATCATTGTAGTTTGCACTTTTACCTCGCATTCTGTTAACTTCTCCAGAACCTCGACCATCCTCTTGACTCTGGCACTAGAAGACTGTGGAGGAAAATTAAATGAAATCATGTCTAATGTCACCCAAAATGTGTGGTCATATTCTGTGTGTGTGTTTTTTTTTTAAAAAACTTACAAATAACCCAGCTTCGACTACAACAGGCACCTGTAAGGTGAGTCTGCTACCATCTGCTACACCTTGCTCCAGTAGTTTCCCTGTAGTCAATTGCCTGTCACAACGAAAGGGGAGAAATGAATAATACTGTTCGAATGGGGTGGAAAAAGTACTCACATTCTGGACTTAAGTAAAGGTACAGATACTTGTGTTAGAAAATAAAGTCAGACCTTTATTCGAGTAAAAGTACAAGACTCTACTACTGCATATTTAACTATTAAAAGTGAATTGAGGCGCTCCCTTTAGACAGTCCTTTGCTGCCACCTTGTGGCTTTTACAGGTAATCCGAAAAATTAATACCCATGCAAAGCACACGTACCTGGAAAAAAAAAAAAGACTTCTATAGTACAATACTTATACTTCGTTACTTCCACCACTGGATTTAAGAAAAGTGACAGAGGCTTACTTGTTTTGGTGCAGGAGGACGATTCTGTCCTTGTGCACGTTCAGTTGACGAGAGAGGCGCGTCCTCAGCCCGTCCACAGTCTCTCCACTTGGGACGACGAGCTCCAATGGGCCGCCGGTGGAGCTCGAGTCGACGATAAGACGCATTGTGGAGAAGCTGCCGACTGACGCCTCCTTCAAATGTACTCAATGCGGGTAGAGGGCACAATTGCAAAAGCCAATTTTAAAAGCGCCTCATCGGCTCTACGCCAATATATGATCGTTTCAGGTTTTCAGATTAAATAAACGTTGAGGGAGAAGATGAAATCCTGCACACAGTTCATAACTAGTGTCCGTTTGGCGTCTGCAACGGCTTCTACTACCACAGAAGACGGTCGTTGGTAAGACCCGCCCATCCAAACTCACAGCCAATCAAAGATAGAGAAAAAAGCCAGAATGGGTCGTCCAATAGAAACGGCTGTTTTGGAGAAGGTACCATCAATTGATCCCACATATAATACAAACACAAGCATTATATAGTTTACAAATACATGACGATATAATGACAGACGTAATAGTAGAGCTGGGCGTTACAAAAATAAAATCATATTTCCTATTTTAATGGACCTTTTCTCAATGCTTATATAAAAAAGTACATCATTCAAAACCAGATTCTCTTTTAGCTTTACTTCACATAATAAAATATACCCCCTCAATTTCAACATAAAACTAAATATTTTTTATATAATTGAGTTTTTCCAAAACATGCAAAAACATAAACATGCTCCTCATCAATGTTCTACCCGTATGTCATATTTTGGTTTGCAGCACCACTGCAATGGATTACAACATATGTTAAGGGTTCACTTGATTGTTAAAACGATGAGAACATGTCTGCTCTTTGAATTGTACAAAACACCTCTCTGATCTCTACCTCTTTAGTATTCACCTCTCGTGCGCAGTCGGCTTTCGGGGCTGCACCTGTCACATGATGCACGGATGAAAGCACAGCCTGCGAAGGCAGAGAAATGCGACGAATACGTGTCTCCTCTCCTCACTGGGGCTAAAAATAGGCACACCCACAACACCCCCTGCTTTTTCCGGTTTGCGTCACACCTTCACTCGCTCCAATATCACCTACAGACTTATTGTTCGCATCTATCGCAATCGAGAGACATTGCATGAATTGATGTCCTTGGAATTGTGACGTATATGAGCGCCTATACACGTGAGCTGCATTTTCTTTGCATTGAACCTCCCTCCCTCCCTCATAGGATAGCTTATGAGAAGGAAGGGGTGGCCTACTTGACATTCTCATAGTCTCGCCAAGAACAATTCCACAGGATGTCCTGCTCTTCGGCGCCTGCGCCGACGCAACTCTGACGTCAGAGCTAATGGAGCAAACACAGCACGCACGCACACACAGACACTGCGTTCTTTTTCTTCTTGGCATTCCTCCTGCACCTCTCTGCCAACATTCCCCAGATGTGCCAAATCCTCTGGCATGTCACACCTCAGAGCTTGGAAATTCACATAGTCCCAAAATTTACAATTACAAAAAAGAAATATGAAACGCCAGTTAATGAATTAACCAATAATGAAATATGTTAATACCAGGTAATAAAATCTGGGATTCTGGTTATTTTTTTCTTTAGATTTTGCATGTTTTGGAAAGCTTTCGGACCCAAACTTTATAATTGTTATTTAAAACTATTTGTCACCTTGTTTCAGGTACATCTATTCGGTTGCATACGTTAGGGGATTTCATCTCACGACAGCTTCGTTTTGTGAGTTGCTGTTGCAGTTTTTGAAACGAAACATAATAAGCTGTGTGACAATTTTACAATAAATGCACAGTAAACTGTATTCATTTGATCACTTTTAACAAGCCTACAAAATACCTAAAGTCGATGCTTCATCATTTTGAATGTTTTATATCAACACCAGTTCACTTACTTGCAGACATAGGCCTCAAACTGAAATGTTTTCCCAGTGGGCCCAGCGGAGTCTTGGACCAACTGTGGGGATGGCGTAATGCTGCCACCGTGTGGTATAAAATCAGACTACAACATCGTCTTTACATGATGACGTTCATCACTCCTCTGAATGAACAAAAAAAACCAAAAAAACACACGCACCCAGTTAATTCAGACGTTGCCTTTTTTTTTAAATCTCCCAGTAAAAAATGAGGTAGCGTCTAATTCAACTGCATCACACCATTAATCGATTATAAGACGATGGATAGCAGCAGGATGTGAATGGGAGGGCAGAGGGAGGGGGATGGATTAGGGTGGGGAGGGGTGCATGGGGAGTCTCCACCATCTCGCATCATCATCATCATCATCATCAGTAGAAGCAGCATCGTCAGGGCTGATCACGTGGTACGTCGGAAGCAGGGACGGGCGGGGAGAGTGGGTGTGTCCTATGGCGTGCGCTTTCCATTCATAACTCCGGCTCTTCTCCGAGCTCCCCCTGATTCAAGGATGCAGACGGGGGGCAGGCTGGACCGGAACCTTCGGTCCCCACGGATCAGCCCCGAGCTCACAGAGAACGACCCCCACCACCACCACCACCAGGTAGGCACACAGGCGAGTTGATGATGTGATACTTTATAGTCTGATTACATAAGAACATATTTGACGGTCGTGGATGAGGGCGCTCACCGTGATTTATTTCCACGCAGGCGGGCTGGCAGCAGCGGGGCATGTGGGACGCGGGAGAGTGGATGAGGATGATGAGGCTCTCCGTGTAGTCACAGCCCGGCGGAGGGAAGCGGCTTCAACACCTTCTGTTTAGAACGTAAGATGCAACACACACGAGATATATTTTTGTTGGAACTGAGTGACTGGAGTGTCTGGATAGCACCCACCCAACCCACTTACACGCACAACTGCTGCAAACACAGGAAGCATTGAGTGAGTGTTTCAAAACCTTTAAGGGCGCTGTTATGCCAAACAAAAATGACACCAAAATAATGAGAAATGGATCGCAACAGGTGAATTTGTGGGGTAGTTGTACTTTCTGCCATCTAGTGGAAGAGGATGGAATTTTTCTGCCTGTCACCATATGTCGCTGGCATAGATGAAAAATACTATTGTGACATCTTTTTTTTTTTTTTTTTACAAATGCAATATTTGTTTTGCATGAAATTATGACTTTTACTTAACGTGAAAGAAAAAGTGTGCTGGGTCCTTGCCTAATAATGACTATTCTCTTAAAAATTCTACTTTATTTCCAAAAATATTTCACAAAAATACTTTTTTTATTCTCCTGGAGAAAAACGACTATTTCTGGGATTAGGTTTATTGATGCTTTTTTTTAAAAAATTAAATTCTTAGCTTACTTAAAATTACAAAAAAAACCCCCACAATATTGAGTGCAAATAATGTTTTTTTTTCTCAAATATATATTGAAAAAGTAACATTTCTTCCCATAGAAAACAAGGCATTCTTGTGCATCATTGTGCAAAGCACAATTACATTCCTAAGCACAGAAATGCAAATAACGACTTCTCTAAAAATGTCATTCAGTTCGTCCGACAGACATTATTTTGAAAATTGTGCACCGACTGAGTCATTCATTCTCACAATGGGCGGTAATCTACATCAAAGCCAGCCTATAATTACACTAAGAAACCCTTATGATCTTCTCCAGAAAATTGAAATGACCCACCGATTATGACTCATTACCCACAGTAAGCAGAACGTGTGGTCAGGTGTGTGCGTGCGCAGAGCTCATCATCCTAACAAAGCTACCTTAGCACTGTTGGCATGAGATATTACATAAAATATCATCTGAGTCACATGGCTTGCGAATGTGCAGCAGTGTGCATATGTGTGTGTGTCAGGAATGCTCCCAAGGACTTGACGTGTACATAATGTGAGTGCTTTTGCCTCATTCTGTCTCACAAGCACATCGAAATGTTCCATTGTTCGACGACAAAACCATCTGCGATACAAACAATCTGCACGAGCGTTTTCCAGAACATGAATTTTCAAAAGCGACAGTATCTCCGCAAATTCACTTGTCCGATGCTAATCCTTTACCTTTTACAGCAGGGCGCTCAAAAGCGATAACATTTTTTTGGAACGAGGGAGGGCTTAATCCTCCAAGCCTTCTAAAATAATCAACCATGAGGATGTGTCCAGATTGTGATTGTTGGAAAGCCTTTTATACTAATTATTTGTTGAGCTGGGAATTACTGTCATCAGCGATAACAGCTTTAGAAGAGTGTTGCGGAAAAACTGAAAATCAGTCATTTTTATAATGGCCCTCGGCGTTTATAGCCGCCTGTGCTGGGGATGTTTTTTTTTTTTTTTAAATCTATTTTTATCAGACCGTGTTGACATAATCACCCCAAAATGGTTGTAATCCAATCATCCAGGACTGACTATATATCAATACCAAAGACAGATTTGTTGTTGTTGGATTGTCTCTGACTTTGGTGTTCCTCTGCAGGCTTCGCCCACTCTGACCTGGACCATGAGCAATGATTCGCCTGCTCTGACAAGTCTGACGGAGAACTCTACTGTGAGTAACCCTACGCCGGCAACACAAATGCGTCCAAGTTGAAACACCTTGATGTGTAGTCCAACAAACGTTACATCCTGCATTTCCCTGTAGGCCTTAGATGAATATAGGCCAGGGCTGAATATAAAATAGCGCACGCTTGCTGAGGCATGTATAAGCACAAAGCACATGCATTAGAGGCAGGATATTTAAATTAAAAATAAATAAATACACAGGGCAGCACAGTGCGATAGTGGTTGGCACATCTGCCTCACAGTTCTGAGGGTTCAAATCTCTTCCTGTATGTTCTTACTGTGCTTTTCCACTATTAGGCATTACACATTATAAGCCTTAAAACAACAAAAGCTTGGACCATCCTGCACACTCCCTGTGTTAGCATTAGCATCAGTGCTAACATACACTTAGTGTGCTGTGCTGCACATTCACTACAGGCACAGATATTTCAGCTATTTCTACACAAATGATGGAGCAACACACGCAGACAGGAATGTATTATTGATCCTCTGAGAAAAAGTTTCAGCTCACTCAATTGAGACCATCTGTATGTAGATTATACTGCCCCCAGGTGGCCGAGGCATGCACATCCGAGGAAAGCCACACGAGCGCAATTATCTCACGATTTGATTTTACACTCAATGAAGTGAAATTATACATTTTTCATGTTATTTTGGGAAGACAAGTAGAGCTCAATGGCACTTCCTATATAACTAGGTGACTTTTTCTTTTAAATGCAGACATGATTGAATGTCACTATTGTCACATATATATTGTGTATATTCCACAATGGTGCTTTAAACTTTGCACTGCTTAAATATTCAAGTTGCTCATCCCCAGTAAGATGCAGGAGGGGATTGCTCACGAGCGTCTGCATCCTCCTCCGTTTCCATTTTTAGCCTTTGGAGGCCTCATTTCCCCTACTCATTGAGAAGCGCTTGAAAATTGAATTAAGGGTTTGGCTGACGTTTCGATTAGCGTCTGCGAAGCTCGCTCAGCCAAGATGCTCAGAGTATTCATCAGCGAGAGTGCTATCTCTTTGCACGTGCGAATCTCCCCGGGGATAAGAATCACTGTGAGAAGTTAGCAACTCCTCAGTGTTAATTTAAATTCTTCTCAAAAAAGTCCACAACTTTGCCAAAAATACATTTTTGTCAACCGTTTTCATCCAGGATGCGCACGTGGGTGTCGAGCGCGAAATAGAACAAACGTCCTCATCTTTTTTTGGGAACAAAACGAGAGCGCGGCATCAAGCGCAAGTGCACATGCGCAGTCGCCTACGACTAAAAGCGGTCCCGCTGCTTTTCCCCCACCAGGATGTGCCTCTGTTGGCGGACCAGGTGGAAAACTATGTGCTGCTCTTGGTACTGCTGAGTGTTTTCGCCGGGGGGACGCTGGTACTGCTCTCCCTGCTGCTGCTCTTCTGCCACCGCTGCTGCATGGGTGGGCGACGTTACTCTCGGTGAGCGCTCTACACTTAGTTTGATTCTATCGGGATAACCGGTGAGCATCCGTAGAATCGTTATCAGACTTCTGCAGAACTTGAGCTGATGTGTATCAGTGATGTATAGTGACAGGCAGAACAATTTAAAACGCAAAAACTCAACAGAGATGTGTCCTTTTCAGAGCAAGTGATGACCCTGAGAAGACAAACACGACTTACGTTGACGATTTTCAGCCCACCCAAGGTCAGAGGTCGCACAGTCACCATTTCCGCAATATCCGTCATCGCTTCTCACACTCGGTTGCCTCGATCAGAAATCACCGTTCGACTGGATGAAACGGACGCTCTGTCGGCTTCCAGCTGCCACGACGGGGAGTCCGAGAGGTTCGTTTCCACCATGCTGACGGCTCGCAGGGTCTCCTTCAATGAATCTGCGTTGTACGAACAGGAGAGAATGACAGAGGATAAAGGACGCAGGTGCCAAAGCACAAAAGCAAAATTTTTTAAATCTTACATGGACAATTTTTAATTAAAATTGCGTAATCACTGATTTCAGATGATTTTCCTTTGCATTTTCAGATACACTCTGACTGAGGGGGATTTCCATCACCTGAAAAAAGCTCGGCTGACTCACCTCCATCTGGCGCCGGCCCCGTGCGACCTCAAGATCCTCACCATCATGGAGTGCGACTCAAATGAGAGCAGTTCTGTTAACATTAGCGAAGCTCCGACTCCCAAACTCCCCCTCACTATCTACCAGGTAATTGCGATCCATCGCACCTTAATTGAGCAGGATTTCTGATGGATAATATATTCTTTCCCTGTCAGCCGACTGAGAGAAGAGTGTCTGACTGGTTGGGTCAAAGCCTTAGTGGAGGTCTACCAGGTGACACACATCACTCCATCATCCTGGATCGGATTCCCAGACGGGGCTCGTTGACCGTAGGCATCGGCCATTTGTCTTTCGTCAAGGTTTTTGAACTGAACGTTTTGCCTAAACTTCACTTTCAATCACCAGATGGAGGCTCTTGCGGGCAGAGTAGTTGACCACATGACCACCAGTACTTCTGGGCAGACTTCAGTTTTACAGTTCTTGTCAAAGCTGCGACGCCACACCAGTCTGGAGGGAGCTGGACCTTATTTCAAGAGGTGGAAGTTTGATGGGAGTCACCGGGCCGCCAGTCTCGATGCTAAAGGTTTGTGAAGAAGTGTTATTACGAAACCCCTATTGGGAACTATGAACCGTTCTTAAAAAGTGGGATGGGTCAACCAGGGTCCCCGAAGAGAAGACCCTTCCAGCGGCAGAGAGCTGCGAGTGAAACCACTGACCACACTGAGGAAGATTCTTCTCTTCGAAATGGTGCAACGGGGTCTTTCCCACAAACTCCAAGTCAGACCAGTGGCCTCCAGTCTCTGTCTGCTGAATCTCTGACTCAACCTTCCGAGGATCAAACCACCTCCGTCTTCTTCCACAGGTAACATTACTCAGGTCAAGTCATCCAGTATGATTCGAGAGCAGGTCTTGATTAAATGACCATTTTGTCATTGTGTTCAGGCAAAACCTGGAGACTGTGGTGGGGGAGTTTGCTGGTAACAGCAGGAGTGAAGTACCATCTTGGGAAACAGATGATTGCTCTAACCAGAGACAAAAGAACACCTTAGACAATCAGTCAGGAATAGAGGAAGGATTAAAACCAGATGCGGTCGCAAGGACTGAGAGCGGCAGGGTTGATACGGAACCTCTAGAGGAGGATGACTTGTTTGAAGCCAAAGTTGTTCAGTTAGAAGATTCACCCACGGAAACTGGAGACGGCGTAACGTTGGATCTGAGGCAAAATTGTGAGATGGAAGTCGATGAAGAAGTGATGTTAGGAGTTGACAGCAGACCAAGGGCAGATTCAGGTTCTTCTCTTTCATTTGGGCTTCGGCAGGAGATCTTGGAGGCTCAACCTTCTCTTTACAGAGACATCTGGAGCTTGCGAGCCTCCCTGGAGCAATACGCCTCCTCGGACCAGAGCAGCACCGACAGGGAGTCCATCCGTAGCGATGCCGAAAGCGTCTCGTCACTCGGCTGCGCCGGAGCCCGGACTGGGCAGCTGAGTAGCTGCTTGTCCCAAGACCTGGATGATGAACCTGACGCAGAAGGAGAGGAGGGTGACGTCAGAGGGGCGGCGGGCGGGGCCAGCGAGATGGGAAGTGGCGTCGACGGAGAGGTGGGTACCCGCAAGCTCCTCCAGATGGATAGCGGCTATACCTCCATTGAAACGCCATCCAAGGGGCCGGAGGAGTTGCGCATTTTCGGGACTCCCGCAGCCCCTCGTGGGAAGACAGCCACGGAGAGGAGGTTGTTCTTCACAAGCTCAGGGAGGAAAGGTTCTGTGTGCGAGAGCACTGACACCAGGTTGTTCCAGGAGGAGCTGGAAGACGATTTAACCGAAAGCACAGAGGAGGAACACAAAAGTAGTCTCTCGCTCCACGAACCGTATCCCCTCGTCAAACCCCTTCATCCTCACAAACAAGAAGCTCTGCCACACATATCATCTCAGCTCTTGAAGCCGACCTCTCAGCCCTGCGTCCCTCACCGACCTCGTCTACATCGCCGCGACTACAGCATCGATGAGAAGACGGACGCGCTTTTTAACGAGTTCCTCCGACACGACCCGAGGTTCGACCAGCCAGATTCGCCGTTTCGAACCAGGCACCGCTCCAGAGTACACCTACGGAAGCAGTGGCAAAGACACAAGCAATACAGCGACCCCGGATCGGGGGCCGGGGGTCGCTACTCGCCATCTCTGGAGAGGCAGAGGTTCACCCCGCTCCCGAGAGGTGACAGCGCCAGTTACCCTCTGGACACCAGGTACCACAGCACATTGTCGCGCATCGCCAGCGCGGCAGACGAAGAAGCCAGTGAGATTGCGGCCTGCGAGGAGGCAACCAAAGAGAGCGCGCAGGACGCATCAAGAGACGGAAGCACCTCGGAGATGAGAACCGACGAGACCGCGAGCGGCCAGGACGACGTTCCTTCTTCCGACACAAAAAGCACAAGCCCTCAGCAGCTCCCCGCACGCTGTATGGACCCTCGAGTTGACAACAGGAACAACAACAGCAGCCCGTCCAGCAGCCTGACAGACAAACTGGCAGTGGCGGTGGAGGAGAGGCTCTACGGCGGCCTACGGAGGGCCGAGCTCGCCCAGGGAGGAACCCGGAGCGTGGTCACGGCCTCACACACCGCCTCGCCTGACCACAGCCCCAAGTAACTCTTGTATCCTAGATTTTCATATATGAAAATGTTTGGTCAATTATTCTGACATGTGGCGCATCACAAATACAGTGAACCCTCCCAAAGCTATTTAAAAAAAATAAAAAAACTTAAATCATACTGAAAGACAAACTTGCTTTTAAAGTACAGTTCCTTAATTTTATAGCAAAGCTTACTTGTTTGTCACTCTCAGCTGAAATCCAACACTCCACCAAAGCCTAAAAATTGACATAACTTAATCCACTAGCTTAAGGCTAACAAACCATGTGAAATGTCATAGACAGGCTATTGGAAATTAGCATAAAGTAATTGTAAACTTTCAAACACAGCTCGTGTAACACACCCGAGCAGTAACACTCAAAAAGAGCATCCAACAATACTCACAGGGAAAAAAGAAAAACTGCGATACAGCGAGGGAACATTACATTCTAACCTCACCGATGGCCGCATTTCCTCTCAGACCTGAATCTCCACTGTGATGCCATGTGCTTTGACGCCTCTTTCCTGCTCGACATATTGCACAGAATAACAGAATTTAGCACATCCATCTTTAGAAATATTTTGATACAACTTGTGAGTTTACCGCATGCTACTACTACTAATATTACTGTATGTCAGAAACGGCGTGTCATTGAAAGACTGTATAGTTTTAAACAAGAAATAATTTGTTGCTAAGAGATATCCGTGTCACGATTTCTGTCATGAAAAAAAAACAAAAAAACGATATCCTCCGCAAGTGTCCTTCTTGTATTAGTTTGTGTGAAGGGAGTATTTGACAACAAGGGACTTTTAGACACCACCAATGGTGAAGAGTGTTTTTTTTGCACAATGTTGGATGGATTTTTGTCTTTTCAAAAAAATATTTTTAGAAATATTGGTAGGAAATTCTATGCGGAGCAAGACCAAAACAATTCTGTCCCATTGTGCTTTGGATATTTTCATTACCATTACGGGTCAAAACATTAGGTACACCAGAAAATATTTTTGGGCTATTTTTTTCCTGCTTTATAGATTTTTGGGGAATTTTTTTTACCCCTTCCCCCCCCACTTTTTTCAGATTTCTCTTATCAGATTTTTTTTTAATGGGAGTTTTGAAGGTAATTCCCCTGACTATATAGTTTCAGATGCATCAATTAAAACCAAAATCTTATCATGGAACAAAGTATTCATTTAAGTCTTCCTCAGTTTAAAAATAGTACAATTGTACCTCCAATGTGCAACATTATTCATTTTGTGACCCCCCCCCCCCCCACCCTTCCTTTAAATGGAATAGGCCAGGATCAAACTGCCGCCACCATAAATCTTAACTGTACAGGGATTTCTCGTCATAATAGTCATACGAGTATGAAGATAAGTTGCCCTCTGTATAATAGAATGAAAATCAAGTTAGACTGCCGTAAAGGAGAAGACAAAAAGCGTTTGAATAGCAATACTGTCAACTCGTGGTTTAGAGATATTGCTGCAGTTGCTGCAAAAGTGTGCGTCTGTCCCATGTTGAGCTTTGTATGTACAAATTCACATAGTGGATTAATTGTGGAGGACAAAAACCAGAAAAGATACTTCTCTGGTCTTTTCCATGCTATCATTAATGTAAATGCTATTTAATGATTTTCATTGCTCATACAGTATAAGCGGCCATACTGTTTTCCCATGCCATAATAAATCCAATTTGCAGTTCTATGCTTATCCTCATATATTTGCAAAAACACGTGTGGATGTGCGAATTATGGTGGAAAATGGCAACTCACTCAATGGTGGATGGAGTGATTTTAAACAATTCTGTTTGACCTTGCTGACGTAGAAAGTGCAGCACTCTTCCTCCCTCCCTTCCTTCCCACAGTCGTGACTCACCTGCTCTCTGATGTACTCCCAGAGAGGAGGGAAGGGGCTGATGATAAGCTCTGCTTCCAAATAGGGGGCTGCGGGTGGGGGTGATGCAGGGCCCCTGCCCATGAGATTAGCACAACACAGCTGCTCCGGTGGGCTAGAGAAAGATGAGTGGATGACAGCAGTCGCGCTGGTGTGATGGGATTAGATGTTAGCAGGCATGAAACACTGTCGGACGGTTGCTAAATACAAAATGAAGATGAGAGGACGTCAGGGACATGATTCAGGGTTCCCTCTCACTCGCACGCTCTCATACACAAATAAAATCGTATTTATGAAATGTGCCCGTCTATTAATCTGTGCGGCAGAATATTTTCAATAGTGCGAGTGTGTTCATTTACTGAATTGGGTTGAGTGTATGTGAGCAAACACAAATTTCTCAGCATTTCAGTAGCATGAGCGAGTGGTTAATAAGCTATCATTATTATGAGAGTTGAATATAAGAAAAATCAGAATGAGAGGTCATCCCGAATCAACCTTTGAGAGCCCCAGCCGAAGCACTCCCGATTGAATTTAAAACAAAATTCAACAAAAGACTTTTGGGATCTTTTTATATAAATAATTAAAAAATATTCATTGGAAACACAAAATTAAAAGGGAAAGCAGAACTCCCCTCACAAGACTTCCGTCTGTCCTCTTCCAGCTTTGTACAGCATGCAGGTTGTATGTTGGTGAGGAACATATCACGGGTAGAACTTATTTCAACATTTATTTCATGTCCTTGCTATCCAGCTTTCAATCCACGTACTATTGCACGTATGTATGCTCGTAGTGCTGCCAGTTAAGTGCTCGATGTCAACTAGTAGAATTTAGTCAAAATTAATAGGTACATGTAATTCCCCTATAAGTGCCGAAAAAGAAGTACTTGAACCTCAAGATTGCTTTCAAGGACAACAAATAAATGCTGAAAGAGCTTTCCATTCATATTGAAAAATACATTTCATTTTAATATTCTCGCATCATGATGTACCGATAAGGTTCTGTAAAACCAAAAAGGTAGTCAAAAGCCACTTTTACCGACTCCGCAAATACCTATGTTGAAGGAAAAAAAAAAAATTCCACCTTTAAGAGGGAAGAGTTGTTTTAATGCCGCCCATGTCCACGCCATCCTGGCTGCACCTTCACCAGCCCCACCCCGCTACTCCGGGCTCTGAGTATCTGCTACACAGCGGCAAAGATGAAACATGATTGACGGGTTTGTCAATGGTTCGGTGCAACATTTCGGCCTTCGCCTGAGGGAAGACGGACGGGCATGACGAGGCGGATGTCAGCAGTTTGAGGGAGTGACAACGTGCAAGAGGAAAGTGATCATTTGTCTTGGGAGGAAAGAGTTTTGAAGGTGTCCTGTGTCCTTTCTGGCTGAGATTTCAGTGGGAAACTTTCCATGGGAATTTGCGAGACTACTAAAAAAAAATGTCTGACTTTGCTATTTTTGAGCATGACTGTCCCTCGAGTTGGTGAAAATAGATTTTAGCATGATGCCAATTTTCTTGAGTTATGTAATGTTCACATTCCCACTAGGCAGAATTTGGATAATTCAACTAGGGGCAGCAACTAACGATATTTTTTTAATTTAATAATTAATTTCACTGATTATTAATATTATTTTAGTGGTTCTTAACCTTGTTGGAGGTACCGAACCCCACCAGTTTCATATGCGCATTCACAGAGCCCCTCTTTAGTACAAATTAAAAAAATTCAAATTCAAGACAAGATTTTTTTTTTTCTGGTGCACAAAATGAACTGTGCATGAACATCACCTTGTTCAAAGAACAAAACCAACACAATGCTTGAACTCACAATAAATTACATACCAGGAAATCAGTGTGACTTCTGCGTCATCACGACTTTACACAATAAATAGTGGAGGCTCTGCCGAACCCGAGACCGACCCACCGAACCCCTAGGGTTGGATCGAACCCAGGTTAAGAACCACTGTATTATTTATTTATTTATTTCCATAAGAATTTCCATAATAATTTCACGTAAATTTTCCAACTTGGAATATTAAAAAAAAATCAAAAAAGATTAAGTGCTCTATTTTTAATTCCCATGGAAATTTTACCAGAGCTTTCTGGAGATCGAAATTAAAAATTCCACCCGTTCACAACTCGGAGCACACGTTTCTAAAAAGCCAGATGGTCCACGGAGACACGATGGGCGTCAACTTCAGCAGGTTTCTCTCGCAAGCGTGTCCGCTGCAGACAGACGAGGACTGGGGACAGCTCCACCTAGGAGAAGAAGGGAGACAGGAAATTGACGCACATTCGCACACAACGCTATCATTATGTGACGTGCAACATCTCATCCACGCAAACATCGCGCAGGTGAGTGGTGTCGATTTAGGGGTGAGTCATTGCCTGGAACAATTTACACGCCGCATCTCCTGAGCACTGCAGCCTTGATGAGCAAACCCCTGCTGGGAGTGTATGTCAAGAGTGTGAAAGAGACAACTTCATGATTGTTACAGAAACAACAGAATGTCTTATTTGTTCTTGGCTCGATTCAGGGCACTGAAAGACAACAGCAAATTTCGAACAGTGCTTTGACACCATCTTGGATTGACGCTGAGGTGGAGCTTCATTTAGACAAAGGTAGAGCTTTGCCGCCATCTCGTCACTTACTGGTGGATTTTTGCGACGGCAAATACGTGCTATATGATCATTTTAGGGCCAAACATTTTTTCCCCCCTAGAATTAACATTGCAAAACATTTGAATAAAAAATGTCATTGCTTAAAACTGGGGTGTGGTGCTGCTCTCCCTCATTATAAGGCCTCGAAAGACACGACCCAGCGACAGTGAATCCAGTTGTGATGATGGAAACATTCTGTGCGTTTTCCTGCAGTTTAGTGATGAGTCATAGTAGCACTCGCTGAATATCAATAACAGCTTCTCGCTACACTCCCTGAATGCCCCTTTTTACTCTCCATCTGCATGATAACGTGTTTTTATCTCCACTATAGCTTCTTCTTTAAACTTGAATTTTTTACAATTTCAAAGAAGCCTCAGGACCGGGGTACTCCCATTTCTTTATATGCAGTCCTCACTCACCAGATGGGCTGCTGCCAACAGAGACTGAAGAGGAGGAGTGGAGCGTCATTGCTGCTTGCAGGTGGAGAGCTTGCGGATCTTGCTCGCCGTGGAGACCCCTTTGCGCGAGGGGTTGGACGAGGACGAAGATCGTCGTTCGCTTTTGGCCTTGCTGTTCAGAGAGCCCGCCTCGGTTCCGTTCACGCAAAAAGGCTTGGCCGTAGGCGGGCTGTAGTCCTCGTGCTCCAGTTCGTGATCGTCTTCGGCCACTTGTCCTAAAAGTTGGAGATGGTGACCAGAAATTTCTCAAAAATGATCGTTGTTTATTTCCACATATGTAAGCTACTTAAAGCACATGTACTGGAGGGGTAGCATTGCTCTCCGCACGTGGGAGTGAATCGTAGAAAACCATTCACACTCCCAACACCAGAACCATCTCCAATGGACTCTATTTATAGAACACTTCATTCACACTCTGCAGCGCCAATTGGACCTAAGTGGGGCACCACTTGGAGATGCCTGGCCAGCGCAGACGACTTGCATTTATCATTTCAGGCTGTTGCCTAGCAACTGATATAGGTTGTGGATTCTGCTTTTTTCCCCCCCCAAAAAAAAAGATGGCAACTCTGGGACATGGTCAATATAGTCATTATCATCATCAAAGCACACCTATCAACTTGGAGCACATCCATTTTTTCCCCCCCTATAGCGAAAGCTCATCTGTACGAGTCCCTCGAGAGAACACAAACCTGGCATTGTAAAATCCTGAGTGTAGATGAATTCGTCTTCTCCGTCATAAAGCTCGTCATCGTCGTCTTCAGTGTAGCCGTGGAGGTCCTCCAAGTAGGGCACCACCGTCATACTGCGCCAAGGGTCTCGGCTCTCTGCGCTGGCGGGGATGGGCACGGGGAGCTCCGTCGGTGGGTGTTTCTTACGCACCCAGCTGGTGGGAATACATCCAAGCGGTATGTCAATGACATTGAGTGAAGGCTAAGATTCTACTTCAGAATGACATTCAAGGAATATGACAAATGAACCACTTACTTGTGTTGTCTTATATTTTGTATGGAAAACCTCTTTCCAGGGTCATACTCGAGCATTCCTGAAAACATAAAAAAAAAAGGGACCACTTGAATCACAAGCTCAAAACAGCGTGCTTTTCTTTGTCATTTGCTATTGTTTGATCAAAACCAAATTTAACGTGATAGCGAGTGAATTGGGAGTGCACGGAGTCGACAAAGATTTATGAACTTAGCAGTGAAACGATCCATCTGGGATTTTTGTCAAAGCAAACTGATCCACTGTGACTGACAATGTACTTTTTGGGCCCTTATGTGGGCTGAATGCGTCAAAAGCTAAATGTCAGCATGATGAGACAGCAAGTGATGTGGAGCAGGCACAGGCCTAATAATAACGGAACCATCTCCCTGCAGCGCTGATCATAGCTTATTGTGGACAATGTAATATTTACGGGCCAGCTATCTCTGGGATGATGCATCAGACACACACACGTCACGCTCTGAGGGACAGAAGGACTCATGATATCATGACGGTTGAACTCCTCCACTCTATTCAGTGTTGGGCTGTAAATTCAACAGCCATTGATCAAAGCAACAAAATCAGATCATTTCACTTGCTGAATCAAACTCCCCCACGGAGGCATTCATGAATGGGGGAGAACATGCCCATAAAAGGAAAAGCTGCAGACAAGTCGCAACTTTTCTTCTTCAACGTAAAAAAAAAAAAAAAAGCAAACAGATTCATCAAGTCTTGCCGCCTCTTTTTCAAGATTTCACAGGCAGTTAGTTTGCTTTGACGTAAAACCAATACGAGAATGCACATAAAAGACTCTTGACTCCTTTTGTTTCAAAAAGGGGCTTTGGAGCAGCCTGCTGAAGTGTTTAGTATTCTGCTGAGCGCTCCAGATCAATAGAAATGACGTTAGCGGCTGAAGGGGTTTCTACCACACATGGAAGGAGGGGGTTCCCAATGACTTCTAATGTCATAGCACCACCATCTGGACACACTGATAAAGGACACCAGTGCAGCTTCACTGCAGTGTGCTTTTCCTGTGCATTCTCATCTGCTTCTCTGCATAACAAATCCTGATTCCTCCGATTTTATTTCCTCTGCTACGAAATGTGCTCTAGAAATAAACCATTTAAAACCCTTTCTGATTTCGCCTGGCTAAAAATGCATATTTGGATAAACCTAGTTTGTTCAAAATTGATCTGGAGGCTGTCGGCATCAAAGCGTCATTTTCATCTTTTCAACTGCTTTTGACAGCATGGGCAAAAAAAACAACTGTTTTCTTGCACTTGAAAAGCCATCAAGAGCAGTCCATGGATTCGACACTCACCTCGCAGCAGGTCTGAGAGGAGCGGTCCGCACTCCTCAGGAATAGTAAATTCTCCTTTGCCGATGTTCTCAAATAGCTTATAGATGTTGTCCCCCTCAAACGGATAAAGACTCGTAGTAATGTTGTATCTGGATGGAGGCAAGCATGCGAATCGTTACGTGAGCTTCGAATCATTTGCTCTGATGCTACAGCTGGATTTTTTTTTAATTTGATTATTCTAGTGATAATCAGATTTGAAAAAAATCATGGTGTGCACAATTCAAAAATGTAATAAACGCCGTGCCTACTTACAGTGTTACTCCCGCAGACCAAATGTCCACTTTAAACCCTGAAAATGTATCCAGGCCGTTGGCAATCTCTGGCGGCTGAAAGGCCGGAGAGCCCTGACTCGTTCGACACGTGTCGTCCTCGGCAAAAGGGTGCAGGGCCTGCGAAGCGTGGTAAACCTCAGCACGTACGTATTCCAACTCCATCCGTCCAATTTCTTTTGATTTCACAAAAATGAGATCCATTTATACGTGTAGGCTTACCTCAGCTACACCCAGATCCGAGATTTTAAGTGCCCCATCTGTGGTCAACAGCAGATTGCCTGGTTTAATGTCTTTGTGAACAATTCCCTGGCTGTGCAAATATTCAAGGCCGTCTAAGAGTTGGCAAAAGTACCTGCGCAAAACAAAAAAAAGTTTGTGAGCGAGTGTGCTAGACAACAATCAAGTGATTACACATTCATGCAATCAACCGGCAGTTATTTGAAAAAGACCGGCCAGGATCTAAATTTAAACCTGGAGCTATTGTTGCAAAGAGTCTATAAATAAAATATATACAGGGGAAACAAAGAAGGGGGTGGGGGGGGGACACCAAAGACATACCCGTGAGCTTGAAATATAGGAAACCTTTTTTCCGGGACGCTGTCCAGCATTTCTTGCATCCCGCACACGCAATACTCCATCACCATATACGTAAGTCAAAGGTCAAGGGCATTCAAAACGTTCAAAGAAAAATACACTTACTGGTCACAATTTAATGAATTAAAATGTATGGCTTGTCAAAGATAATATTAACACAGTGTCAGAGAGTTATTGAATCCAAAATACGTTTATTAATGCGGCTCATTTTTTCATTCGCTATTCATTGACGTTCATAAAAACAAGCGCAACTAAAACCACAAGGATATATTTTTTGCTTCTCCTCATTATAGAGAACGTCCACCAATTGAATCACATTCTTGTGTTGGAGTCTTCTTAGCAGCTGAATCTCCCTGTGCAAAAAGACACAGACCACATGGAAATGATTCATCAAGGGCTTTTTCGATGCTTTCCACACGCTTATGAACCCTTAAAACCAAAACCCCAGGCAAGCTCAACATTCATCACCGAGTTGTGACGGTTCACAATACAGTGAACTCGCAGGTGGTAAAGACAAGCCTTGCTGTGAACGGTAAAAAAAAAAAATCTGCAAACAATTTACACCCTTCTAAAAAGAATTTAGAAAAGCACAAAAATGACAACAGAATAAAAAGTCCTCAAGTCTTTTAGTACCATTCAACTGTAACCTAAAACCGGGGCAGTTGGGCCCGTAGGATGCAGAACTGATTCGTTAACCACGCCATCTTTGAAGACTTGCTTGCCTTTCGTGAACTCATGCAACTGCTCCCTAATGCTTCCTCTATAATTAGCGCAGGCTGCAGTGATATTTAATGGTGTATGGTGTGATTAAATCCTCCAGTATTCTGCAAAAAAAAAAAAAAAAGGAACCTGAAAAATGCTGAATCAGAGGGCAGAATCGGGTGAGGGAAGACAAATCATTAATAATTAATTAATAACTGCAACGTTTGCTTGACATCGCAGTTTCATCTACGCGTCAGAAAGAAGGAAACGGTTCCAAAAAAAATCTCGGCACGCCGAAAAGAAAGCTGGCATAAGTGATACGACTTCAGTCAGCGTATTGAAAAAAACACCGGACCACTCTAATGCCGTAAAGCATATATATATAGGCAAAAAAAAATCCCCTGTGAACAGAATACTTAAAAAGTATGTTGTAATACGTTTAAGTGTGTTTTATTAGGGAAATGAGGTGGGAAAATAAGCAGCCCAAAATGTAAGGTTTTAAAAGGAAGGAAGTCACACGGGACCACTTTCCTCCAGGCTCACCAGCTTATTTCCACACAAAGTACTCGGACTGGAAATTATTTGTGTCGCTCCGGCCAGAGAAAACATTTTTTGCATGCATTATTCAAGCGCAAAAACAAGATGGAAGGACACTCACTTTTTCACATTGGCTTCTCCGTTGGGAATCCTCCTTAGCTTCTTCTTTTTCAGTATCTTGACAGCCCTGCGGCAGAGGGTTTCAGAGTCCAGCATCTCTTTCACTTTGCCATATGATCCCTCCCCCAGCAGGTCCCCCATCAAGTACTTCCCTATCAACTTCGCTCTCTTCCTGCGCGGCTGATAAATCACCTCAGTAGAATCGATGCGGTGAATGAATGTGTCCATCTCCATCAGTTCGTTTTCATTCAGGTAGTTCAGGTGATGTATCTCCCCGGTACTCATGACTGATCCACAGAGTGAGCCTCGTGTGCAAACTACTTGGAAACAAATCTTTCTGGTGGTGGAGAGTAATCCACTGTTAACCTCTTGGCCCAAAAATAAGAGGGCCGAGAAATACTGAAGATGAGAGAGGGAGACCTCAGGTTGAGGTAGGGATCAGTCTAGATTTGTAAACATTATTGTTCTTTTTTTTTTTTTTATAAAAAGCTGCACACTGAGGTGAAAGTGTATTAGGTCCACTATGTTAGTGTTTTATCATGTGCCTTTTGTTTGAGACAAGTGCACTTCAACAAAAATATATTTATTTTTCTTCCCCCCACTTAATTAATTTGATTCACCCTTATGTAGGGGCCACCAGCCCTGGTTTAAGGCCATGTTGCACAGTTCTGTCAAGGATCCATGCTGAATAAATAATATTGGCAGCCACATGTAAACTTGGACTGTATCCAAACCCACTTCCACTGCTTATTTCATGCAGCAGTGTTAGCTGGGCTTCAGCGGAAAGACCAAGCCGTCCGAAAGTGTGCTCCTCCCGGCTTCAGGTGGCCTCCATTCCACCACGGTGCAGGCTGCCTTAAAAAACAACAACAAAAACAAAACAAGGGTCATTTAAACATGAATGAAACTGCACATTTCTGAACTAATATCACTCCATTGGGAGCCAATCAAAAAATTGGATAGACCGACTTTTTTCCCCACATAATAATGACATTATTACAAAACACTTAAATTGGAGCGTTTAACATAAAATAAAATGATATAGCAATGACAAATATTATGCTGAACTAATAGCTAGCCAGAATGCTAACGTAGCCTTGAATGAACTAGCCTGCTGTATCACACATTTAATATTATTTTCAGGGTGCACATTCAACAAAACATGTGGCATAGTCCACAAAGTTTCCAAATATATATATTTTTACTATGAAGTACAAAAAGCGAGCATGGATTTGGATGCGTAAAAACGTCGTCACGCATGTAAAGCTAGCGGCGAAATGCAGCTCTTGCTAGCTATCATTGACACTACAAACGTCAAGCCAAGCGCTTTTTATT
Source organism: Syngnathus typhle (assembly GCF_033458585.1). Taxonomy (NCBI): domain Eukaryota; kingdom Metazoa; phylum Chordata; class Actinopteri; order Syngnathiformes; family Syngnathidae; genus Syngnathus; species Syngnathus typhle. The sequence goes on along the minus strand of NC_083750.1, from coordinate 8,236,066 downwards.
TACCGGTAATGGTGGAAGAATTAAATGAAACTGTCGGTGTGTTTATCGTTATCTTAAACCAGAACATGCACTGACGAAGGGAGCATCATCCAGACAAATCCAGCTCACAGGGGTTGCGTCCAAGTCCCGATGTAAACTGCTAGCTAGCTAGTTCATTGCCAAGTTGCGGGAAAACTCACCTAAAATCCTGGTGTGTCTTTGCTTGGTCCCAGTCTTTATTCGTTTCTTGAATGTCGGTCTTCAGAATAAAAATGATGTAAATCGAACCAAGTTGCATATCATTTCTTTCCTTTTTTTTGTTGTTTTGTTCGCACTCTTCGTATTACTCGCCAGTCAGGTCGTCGCCATCTTGTTTACCTCCCCCCTAAACTCGAGTCAACTCGCACCGACAGTCAGCGCGTTACTGCGTCAAATCAAAGTTTGCAAAAATGCAAAGTCCAAGCGCGACAAGCAAACTTTCAGACAAAACATTATTTTTACATTCAGAACAGAATGACTTTTTGGAAACAACACCAGTGTGTATCCTTCATGATGGCGTGCAGACATTTGCAAATTATGAGCCGGTTTAAAAAATAAATAAATAACGTTATTCACCTTACAGGGGAAACACACACACAAGCAAAGCAAGCCCCCCACTTACTGATGCATTGGCCGATTCTAGAGTGACTTTTCCTTGGCTAGAGTTAAGAGTTATAATTATCTCAAGTAAGCCCCTTGGAGAATGGCATAGTGGAGGTCTGATTTCACTTATCTGTCACCTTTCTCGCAACAAGGCTCCCCCAAACTGCAATCATTTATCTTCATTACCAGGGAAGAGTAAAAATGTTGACATCATGTAATTAAAGCAGACAAGGATTAGGGACCAGAGAACTTTGAAATTGTAGTCTCACCGAAGGGCGTCTTTATTTTATGTGTAATACGGTACAGTTATTGTGATACAGAAGCAGTTGGGATATTCAAACCTGAATGAAAGCTAATATTTAGTACAGTGGTTCTTAACCTCGGTTCGATCGAACCCTAGGGGTTTGGTGAGTCGGTCTGAGGCCTTTGGCGGAGGTCCGAACATACCTGATTTATTGTGTCACACTGTATTTTTTTTTCTTTCTTTGAGCAAGGTGATACACAGCTCATTTTGTGCACCAGTAATAAATATTGATGTGTTGAATTAAAAAAATAAAATAAAAAATCACTATAGAGTGATTCGGTGAATGCGCATATAATACTGGTGGGGTTCGGTACCTCCAACAAGGTTAAGAACCACTGATTTAGGGGGAATCTTGCAGGTAGTCATCCTTGTTATCCTGTTAACACACACACACACGGGCAAAAAAATCCATTCCTATTGTGCAATGAAATCCAATTTTAGAAGTGAGTTGAGTTTTCGGCTTCCTTTAATTTCCATAAGCAGCTGTTTTCTGTCAGTAATATGGTCTCCGTGGATTATTCTGCGAAAAGAAACCTTTGAATAAATTCCGTGGTCATGACTACCTACAGTTGTTATGCTGCATAAAGAGCAGATGTGAGGTTACCAGTGGATTAGGTCTAAAGCGGTAGGCCAGCATCATCCTCTTTCGGAAGGCGTCATACTCATCGTCGCTTCTCGACAGCTCAGCTGGACGTTCAACGCCGAACCCTGCGCCGTTCGACGCTGTGGTGCCCCTGCAACCGGACACGTATGAACTTTGAGTCAGTTTGACCGTCAATAATTACCCAACCAGTCCAAAAATAAAACGTCCTAAACAACTGGGTTCTACAGTGATAATAAGGCCGGCTCGAATGAAAATATTAGCTGTTGCGTAAATGCAGTTGAGTCTGAGATTACAAATACTTCAAAAGTGGTGAAAAAAAGAAAACCATTTTACAAGCACATTTAACTGTGAGAAAACAAAACTGTTTTGCACTCACAGAAAAATGAATTCAATGCCGTGGAATAAACTGAAATGGGTTGTGACATAATCAATATTTCTTTTGTCTATTCGGGATGACACAGTAACGCAAGTCCGTTCAACTCAGCAAACAGAAAAGACAAAAGGACCCACGACTGTATCGCTAAATACGCACTTGTTGACAGGAGCCTTGATGCCCTGTCCGTCACTGCCGAGACCTTCGCCTTCCTTCCAGCCCATCTTCATCAGCATACGGAAACCAAGATTCTCCACCGTCAATTTAAACTCTTTGTATTCAGAGTAATCTGGGTCCCGCCCCTCCTGCAAAGGAATAAATAACGCCATTTTAATTTTCCTTACAAAAGGACAAAAAAGTAAACAAGTTAGAGAGAAGACAAATATGTTCATATTCAAAAAATAATTGAGATAATTCCAACAACAGCTAACCTTGAGTGCTTTAAAAGTCTCCATAAACTTCTCCAGCTCCTCAGGAGGCAAGAAGTCTCCAATGAAATGTTTTCCTTTGCCCATATCTGTCAGAGATTCTGCCCACTCTGAGAAAATCAGCGAAACAAAGAAACAGCGTTACTCCGAATAGAATAAGGATTGGAAGATAAACGCTGCCTTTTCATTCTTGTCAGCCTTACCTCGCGTCTTCTCCATTTCCATTTTTCGAAGCCGATGCTCCCAGGTGCCGGCATCCTGGTCCACCTCTTCGTCACTGTCGTACTCGTGTTGGTGGTCTTTAATGGCCTTCTCCCACATCTGCTGCATCTCGGCCATTGCGCGCTTGTGCTTCATGATCATGTCGTACATCTCCTGCATCTACAAAGTGTGTGTAGGGGGTGGCATTTAATTAAAGTATAAATCAGGAGTGACATTTTTTTTTTCCTTCTGGCTAAAGTGCTTTCTTCATTTTCACCAAGTGTGTACCAACAACTATGTACCTCTTGTTGCTCTTTGATTTGTCTCTTCTGGTCATCAGACAGCTCCGTCACACCGACAAGACCGGCGGGCTTCCCCTTCTTATAACCAAGACCTTGAAGATCCTGAGCTAAAACAGAACCGTCATATTAATTTCAGAGAGCCCGCACCATTACGCCCCAGACGCCGCTTATGGGTTTTCCGGTATGTTCTAACTAGTCATGGTAAGTACCTGATAGAGATGGTACGTTGGTGTCTTGAACGCCAAGCTCTTGGGGGACAACGATGGGTGGAATGGGAAGGTCCACTTTGTCATCTTCAGACCCCCATCTACTTTTCCTCTTGCGTTTGACAGACGGCGTGTCTTCCACCTGACTGTGCGCTTGAGATGCCGGAGAGAACGCAACCTGGGGTCGTGGAGGAGCGGCTGGTCTCTGCTGCTCTGTCCTGGACTCCGTCGGCGGAGGTGAGGAAGTCCTCGAGGCTGCGGCACGATACTCCCGTAGCTTCTCTTTGTAGTAACGGTTGGCTGGGTTTTGGTGGTCAAATAAAAAACTGGGATGGGGGGGGGATTTATAAAAGAAAAAAAAAAAAAAAGCATGTGAGCTCGAAAGACTTTCAAGTTTAAAGTTGATTAGAAAGAACCTGACCTGAAGATGGGGTTGTCACGGTTACGCTCGATGGCGATGCTTTCCACCTCCGGGCCACCCTCAGCCACAAACCTGGCCAGCTTCTCGGCCACTTGCTGGGTTTCCGCGTCCACTGGGGGGGAGACTTTAAGCAGTCTATCAGTACGGGGGCTCAAATGACACTCTATTACTGTACCATACTCAACTGGCATCATACATCACCAGTCTAGAGCTAATGGGGGATAAAAAAAGAGGAAGGAGGAGCAACGAAAACAGCACTGGTGAATGGGTAATTGGGTTGATGAAACACTTGTTGCAGCAATGTCAACAAAAACTTTATATTGACACAATCTAGGTGCCATTTAACTTTTCTCTTTGTTGTCACTATCAAGTTTTAAAATGACTCATTTGGAATTGTGTTCAGAAAATTACATTGTTCGTTAGAAAATTAAAAAAACAACAAGCTTAAAACTAGAAAATTAAACGACAAGCATTGCGCCATTAACCACCACACCAAAACCAAAAAATTGTCGGAATACAAAACGTTCGATTCTTTTTGTGGAATCTGGGAACCATAGTCCGATAGATGTACAGCTACTTGCAATGCGCAAGCAAAGCTCTAAATATGAAACAAAACACAAATCACAAGAGAACTAGGTTCAACCCACAACGGTGCCTTGAATTTTTTTCCGTGACAAAATTCAGTTTCTAAAAAGAAAACAATCGAGGCCTTACCATTAACTGAAGTGTTATTAGGCGCTGGAGCATTCCTTCTTAATTCGGCAAGTTTCTTTTTGTAGTAGAGGTACTCCATACAGTTTCTATCATGCAAAAAACTAGAAACACAGAAGATCAAATATTGGATGACTTTTATGCACCTGGAGGAACAAAGCCGACCTTCAGACTTACGAGAAAACAGGATCATCCTTATAGTCCTCCTTGGCCCTCCTCTCCAGTTCGGGTCCTCCCTCCGCCACAAAAGAGGCCATCTTGTTGATAATCAGTCTGGTCTCTGGGTCCTCTGGGGGAGAAACTTTAAGCAGGCTATCAGTACATTTACTCTTTGGTCACCAGTCTTAAGCCAAGTGTGCCCTGGGAGCAGATAAGGAATGACCCAAAACATCTGAGCTGTTTTGTTGTCCAGAGCTACACCGAAACACACGTGCCTTGATTTACCTTTCATATTTAAAAATTCTGAGGAATCAATTTCATCGTCTTCGTCTTCTGGGGAACAAAACACACTTGGCCTCGGGCTGAGAATGGGATTCTTCTTGGACTGCGAATAGTTCTTGAATTGGCTGAGCATGCTGCCGACGCCAGGTCGCTTGGCAACCAAAATGCTTTTCTTTTGCAATGCGTTTCCTCCCAGGGAAGATGATTGACTTTTGCTGTCACTGGCGGAATCTATCAATGAAAAAATGTCAATTAATAAAACAATTAAAGCAACACTTTGGTGAACTGAACACTAGGAGGTACATTTGTTTTAAAAATATGCATTATGCTACCAATTATTGGTTTGTGGTACTAACCAGAGACGTTATTAGGCGTCTTCTTCTGCATCATCATAAACTGCTGTAAGAAGCTGCCATCGTTTATAAACTTGTTGGAGGAGGGTCCTTGCGTAGTGGGGGAATCACTGGGTTCAAAAGAGATGAAATGATTCATTTATCTTACCATCAATACAATAGACTGCATACCAACTGACATTAATGCAATAAAAAAACAATAATTGCTTATTGTTATAGGTTAATATTACATGTGTTTACCTTGCGGGTAGACATTTATTTGGGGTTTGTGCATCAATTTTGGCTTGCTCTGCCAATTTGGCTTCGATTTCCTTCTTTTTCTCAGCTATTAGTTGCTCTTGGCGGATAATGTTTAAGTTCATCTTCTGCTTCTGTGGTTGTGCATTCTTGTTTTTCCATCCTCCTCTTCCTAAAAGGGCAGCAGGGGGAAAAGACGATTATGAATCTCAAAGTCAAAGTCAGCATTATTGTTATATATGTATATCTTTGAAGACATTTCAAAGCCATTTCTGACGATAATACAACACCATGTACTTAGCACGTTGCAACTGACTTTGCTTCATATGCATCACGACCCTGGGGAAAGCACGCGATTTTTTTTTTCCAATTCCTCCGTAAAAGGTGCATTTTCGTTTCGGCATTGCCTCCACTCGCTAGCAAGCACTCGCCTACTTATTTCTCATGCACACACTCAATCAGCAAAGTGGCTAGATTTGAGGAGAATTTTATTTGTGAACGATTACAGGGAAAACTGGAATAGAGTTAAATGGAACGGAGTGGCAATTCTATTGACATTGTACATGTAAGGCAGTCGAACAAAATCCTGGACAGTTTTTGAAATTCCCCTCGGGACAGATTTTTGGGGCTGAAAAGTAGGACATGTCGGGGGAAAAGAGGACGTCTGATCACACTACATTTGACTTAAAATGCCCGATTCCACAAATTTTCTTCTACCCATCTATAAATCGGATCCAACGAAAGGACCAAGAGATTCATTAAGCCCTCGTGGTTTATTACATTTGGGTATTAATACATTCTGAAGTCATACTTTTGTATCTTGCTACTACTCGTCGCATGCTACATACGGTCAGCTAATACTGCGGTCGTTTTGAGTCGTTACATGATGCTAACTGAATGCTAACAGGAACTAGTAGTGATTGAAACTACATTCAAACATGAAACGTTTTACCGAATAGTTATGAATGTACCTGAATCACTCGACTCCATTGTCGTAGCAGGAAGCTAATTTAATTTTACAAACAACGTTAACAGACAATACGAAAATGTTGTGCCGATGCTAGGCTGAATGGATTACTTCACTTACTAATTTAGGAAAGTAAACAAGAACACTATTTCCGGTATAGTGTTTTTTCAGAATAAAAGCGCATTACACAGTACGTATTTCAAGGATTTGGACGTGCGTTTTCTTCTAAGTTTTTTTCAATACATATAATTGAACAATACGAAAATTAATAAAAATGGCTTTTGTCAGAGTAAAAACAAACGGGTTCAGGTACAGTAAAAACATAAACAAAACAAATAATAAAATGAGAGTTAAACCCAGCGTTCTCACTATTTTATTTCAATCAGTCTGTGAAATTATGATTATGATAACTGTTACGATTATCGTTATAATACAGCTGTCGTATGCGTAGCCCCCCCAACGTTGGCCTCCGCTTGTTTTGATAGCGATCCTAAAATACATTGCGAAATGACGTCATACGCTTCGCGACTTCGTTCATTCTCGCGATCGTTTGTTAAAAAACTGCCTATGTCCAGTGGAGAAATGGCTGAAGCTTTCTTACCGTCTTGCCGGTTTTTCTGCCACCGGTGTTCAGCAGAAATAAGCCCTCGTTTACCGGTAAGGCAAACTAAGCAGCAGTTGATGTGTTGACTAGATGAATAGTGTGATGGTGATGTGTTTAACTGTGTGGGGGTTGGACAGCGAGTTACGTCGCTAACCTCGCTCGTTAACGAGCAAGTACTCGTAGCAGTACTCGTAGTAGTCGTTCAACTATTCCCATTAAAATCGTGTAATAAAAACATATCACATTTTCTCTTATCTTAATACATTTGTGGCTTTACTGAAATGTGCCTGGCTGTGCTCAACTGCTCATTCAACATTCACTCCAACGTCCATATAGGAATACATCTCGAAGCTGTTTATTTACTTTTGTTTTTCTCGGGGTTTCACTCAATAAAGAAATAATATTCGTTGGAATATAATTCCCTAATTAGTACTATGGGCTGCAAAAAAAAAAAAAAAAACTGTATTCAATTTAGCTACTGTTGTCAGGATGAGAGTATTCTTATTCAATGTTTTGTTTACCTAAATACAAAACAAAAGAAAGGGGCGATCCTCCAGCATCATGAGAGTGCTACTCGAAATACGTTTATAATTTACTCTCATTTTCCGTGGTATTCAGAACTTCGTGTTTTCTTCTGAGTGGATAGAATTAATTCATTCTTGTGTCAATATCTGAAGGACTTTACCTGTCCATGCTGTGAGTCTGGATTCATTGAGGAATTACCAAATGAAAGGAGGTACAAGGGAAAATACACGCGTACAGTTGCTCAGTGAAAATATTGAATATATTTTTCCACATTTCTTTCCATATAGAACTGAAAATTCCGATAGCACTCCATCTACATCCTCTGCAAGGGAACAGACACAACCTACCTTTCAGGTCAGTTGAAGCCATTACTTCTGGAATTTTACACTCTTGAGCCCACACGTGAAACCATCCTCATGATGTCTTTTCCAGCCGACCATGAATCACCAGCACTTGTTCACCTTTCCTACTGGGTACACTCCGTTCACTCTGGGAATTTTCAATGAAAACTTTGAACTCAGAACTTGGCTACCCACAGAAGATAACAGAGCGACAGAAATCCAGCGGGAGCAAGAAATGGATCCGCAGCAACCGCGGGGGCGACATGCGGCTCAACGACAGGGTACACGCCACGAAGGAGTTCCCACATTAGAGGGGTAAATGTTTTATTCAAGTCTGTCGTGTGTTACATTGCACCCATGTTGTCGTTAACAAAAAACACTCATGTGATTGTTACCATAAGGTAAATGTCAACTGTATCTTGTATTTCTGTTCATACAGAATTATCCAACAGCTAGTTAGTGGGATCATAGCACCAACGGCCATGCCGAATATTGGAATGGGATCATGGTGATTAACTATTTTTCACGTCTTATCTTCTCCTCATCATTTAAGTCATGCTAACTGGCTAAATATTCTGCAGGGGCATACTTCATTCAAACCCAATGGACTATGCCTGGGGAGCAAATGGACTGGATGCCATCATAACACAGGTATAACAATTATCTTTTATAGAAGAGGTAGGTTGGAAATGTCTGCCAAGCAATAGGGAACTTACAGGCTACACTTTAACTGGACCAGGTTGCGCACAGCAAAATTAGCACGGTGTCAATATTTTGAATTTGGAGCACGGAAGGAAGTAAACATATAGGTCAAAGCCCCTGCGTGCTGTAAACAGAGTACGTAGAATATACGCTCGTGTCTAAAACAGAAAATGATCAACTCTGCCCAAAGCTACTCAACCAGTTTGAAAACACGGGTCCTCCTCCAGCGGATCGAGAACGGATCAAGAGTTTGCCCACAGTCTGCATCACAGAAGAACATGTGGGTAAGTTTTAAGACAAAGCTAATATTAGTAATAAATCATTTAAAAAAAAACAATATGGAACAGAGTTGTAGTTTGCGCTGAAGGTTTATCCTAACATTTACCGTTTGCAGGCGCTGGTCTAGAGTGTCCCGTGTGCAAAGAAGACTACCATGTGGACGAGAGCGTCAGGCAGCTGCCGTGCAATCATTTGTTTCACAATGATTGCATAGTCCCTTGGCTTGAACAGGTACTGCACTTATTCTTACTGGACAATAATAATCATTTAAAAGTGGAGAAGAAGAAAAAAAACACTTTTTTTTTTGTCATATATGTTCATTTAAAAGTCAGTGACCAGACAGTAGAATATTATTTAAATGGTTTAATACATTTTGGGAAAGTTGTTTAAAAATGTTGTTTACCAATAAGAACACCAGGGGTCGCAGTTTTCTATTTCTATGTTTTTGGGCTACTCGATTAGCATGAAACCGGCTCGCTGACATTTTGTTTCCTTCTCTTCCCTGCAGCATGATACCTGCCCAGTGTGTAGGAAGAGTCTTAATGGCCAGAACACAGCCACAAACCCACCGGGTTTATCAGAGATGAACTTCTCCCCCTCCTCATCGTCCTCTTCCTCTTCCAACTCACCCAGCAATGAAAATGCTTCTGGCAAGTCATAGTCTCCCTCTCACCCTCATATCTGGAAACCTCACGCTCTCGAGGAGTCTTCTCGACAGCGGCCACCAAAACAGCTATTAGTCTTAATTCTTACGGACATGTAAGTTGAGATGAATCTCTCTCAGACTTCGTCTCACTCATCATTCCTCCATTTGTGTTGACTGCTGGCCGGACGCTGCTGCCACTTTTATAGTTATTAAGGACATTGACCTTGGAGCTGCCGCCGGGCACTGAAACAAAAATAAAAGGTAGATTTCCGCCACAAGGTTTGGCACACATTTTTCTATTTCCTAGTCAAAGTACTCTTTTTACATGTTGCCTGTAGTGGCGGAGATGCGTAGGTGTCAAATTATTTGAACAATACTGAGCCAGTGAATCAATTCCTGTGTGTGTGCTTCTGACTGTATTTATTTGCACATTTGTTTTGCTTTTTGATTTGCACAATGGTTAGTATTTTAAGGAGGGAGACATTAGCTGAACTACAATTTTTTTTTTTTTTTTAAAAGACATTTCAGTAGTTTGGTTTTTATTAATAGATCCAGTGTGTGTGGTGGTGCAATTTGGGTGATTTTATGCTGCATTTTTATTATGAGTGAGGAAAGAAGAAAATAATCAAAATTTTATTTATTCAGCTTATGCCATCAGTACCAGGGCATGTAAAAAAAAAGAAAAAAAAAGAAAGAAGAATCTTACCTCTGTGAAACTGGCTAAAAGTGTCAATGAATTGTTTTATTTACTGATTTAATGTTGTATTTTTACAGTCACAATAAAGTCCTTAAGAAAACATTTTGAAAGATTCATTGACTTTTACTACTCTAGTAGCGTACGATTGCTACTTAAGCATTTTTAGCTCTCATTCCCTTTTTCGTAGAATTGAACAAGTCAGGCAAGGCCACCTTTACAAAATATTACAAATCACGAATGTTTAGGTTTAAACCTTCTGTTGCATTTGGGGTTGAGCGAAAAGAGATTCCACTTCCTTACGAGAGAAGTTGGAGAACCAGCTGTCCCATTTACAAAGCTCCGAGCCCATTGTAGAGGACACCTCAGTCCTGGGGTACCCAAGTCCGGTCCTCAAGATCCCCAATCCATCCCCGCTCCTACACACCTGATACAAACGATCAGCTTATCAGCAAGCTTTGCAAAAACCAGATAACAAATCTGGGGGTTGCAGTGGGGATCCATCCAAGACCGCTCTGCTTTAGATGTCGCTTTGGTTCCTCGTTTAGGGAACAATTAAGGGAGAGGCCTTAGTTAGATGGATTGAATTGATCAAGGCATTTTAAGCTAATTAAGGTAATGCAATCAAATACGCTTCAAGTGCTTAATTAACGGCAGACTCCAAAACAAGTAAGGTTTCATTGAAAGCTCTTTGAGGATTGCTCGGCAAGCTTCTTGATATTTAATTTCGGGGTAAATGTGCACATATTCTGTAATGATCCACGTTTCCGCGTTTGCCTCAAGGCGCAGGAGGAGGAGGTGGCGGCAGTATCGGACAGAACAACTTTACGCCAGAAGGGGGAGCCGCGTCCTCGGCTTCCAGGAGGCTCTCCACCAAGGAGCCCTGCCTTCCTCACGCAGAGGACGCTCTCGCATCCTCACGACCCACTCCGGAGCCACGGAGAACCGCGGACCTCATCCGGGCGATGCTGCCCACCACGGACAGAGCTGCAGAGCATCTGGGGTGGACTCGGAACCGGCCGTCGCGATAGACAACGCGGACGCGACAACGGGTGATGGTCGCAGCAGCGTCGCGCCAATTTCCAGCATGAAATGCAACAAAAACGGAGAATGCAGGAGGGACTCGGGCACCGGGAGCCTGCGCTCGATCATCTCCAAGCAGGAGAAGCAGAGCGGCGGCGGGTCGACGAGGGCCGAGGACGCAGGGAGCGCCAAGCGCGGTGCTTGTAACTCGACCACCGCCAGCATGGACGGCTCCATCACACCAGGCGGGTCCCTCGCTGGGGGACACGCAGGCGAGAGCGTTGCCCCCGGAGCGAGCGGCGTGCCCGAGAAAAAGGACCCCAAGGTGTCCTTCTCCAACGCACCGAGCCGGAAAGCCTCGTCGTCCCTGCACGGGCCGAGCCAGACCCCGCAGCCGAGGAACTCTGTCACTTTCCAGAAGCCGGAAGATGGACCCCAAATCGTCCCCGCCGAGGATGCAGAAACCCAAGGCAGCCAGGCCAGCTTCATGCAGAGGCAGTTCAGTAGTATGCTGCAGCCGGGAGTTAACAAATTCTCCTTACGCATGTACGGCAGCCAAAAGGCTGTGGAGAGGGAACAGGAAAGAGTTAAATCAGCCGGGAATTGGATTATCCACCCCTACAGTGATTTCAGGTAAGACCCTCGGTATGTGGGGTCCTCATTGTCCTCTACAACTTCATAGTGGGAGACCACATGCCACTGATTTCCTCTACCAACACGTCCTTTGCAACACGCAACCGTGCATTACATCCCACCCAAACAACCTGTTGTCAGTCAAATGGACTTAAGAGAGTTGCCGTCGTCAACAAAAATCGTGAAGTGTGTACAGTAGCACGTCTGGGATGGCCTGCTAACACATCAGCCACTCTTTGCGTTGCATTGCCCTCGCGTGCAACCAAAGAGGGAAGCGCCCCAATGCGAAATGAAATCATTTAACGCATCGTGTATTTTTTTTTTTTTTTTTTATCGGATTGTGTTTTGCAAAAAAAAGCTGGTAGGCTCGAGGTGGACTGTGCGCGCGCGCGCTGTTCGCACAATAATGGAATGTCACCTTGAGCCAAAAGCATGCTCACTGGAGACATCCGCCTAGATCCTGCATCTTAATTTGTTTACTGAGGCTTAAACAAGCAGCAGAAATGAGGACAAATATTTTTATTGTCCAAAACGCACGTTTGTCTTCTACGTGCACTTGACCTATCAGAGGCTGAATTGCACCGGGCATGTGTCGTCTCGGCGGCGTGGCTTTCAGAACCACTACGAGCGGACAGCTCCTTGAACCTCCTCCCACTCGCCATTAACGTCTGGCCCATTTGTATCAGATAACACCGAGTCGGTACAGCACTTCTGAGCTCAAACTTGAGTTAAACAGAACTGGAGACCGCATGCAGGCCACCGTGCAGAGACCTCTGCTCCCACGCAAAGACGAACCACAGCTGCTTTAACTCTCATTGTCATGCTAATGCATGCGTTGGTGAATATCCAAAGTCGAGCGTGATCACCAGGGTGCTTATTACTGTTGCGATGGAGCGCAGGAGTTGGAGCTCGTTGCATAAGTCGCATGGTAGTGACTCAGCGCTGCACCTGTCCTGCAGAGACGGCTGTGACGGGGGCCAAAACCTCATTTACCTTTACTTACGCGTCATCACAAGCCTGAAAGTCAGCGGTGCCTGTGGACCGCATGCAAAACTCTTGAAGAATCCAGTTGAATTTTGGTCCCTTTTGGTAATAATGGCAATTTTGCAACAGTGTTTTGGACCTTTATTAGACCAAAGTCAAAATTTAAAATAAGAGCATGGCAGCAAATGTCACAACATGGAGCAGTTTGGCATACAACGATTTTTTTTTTTTTTTTGCTTCAAGATGTTTATGCCACCCCAGTTGAAGTTTGGAGTCAAACTAATCATAAAACAATGAAAATTAATTACAAGTCATGCTTTTAACCAAACCGTAACAAAAGTCTGTTAGCTAAATGCTAACTCATAATGGGGAATGCCATAGACGTGCTAACAAAACACGCATCAAAATAGCGGCATTTCTAAACATCTCATGGCCAACAGTGGAATCACAACCAATTGGTTGGTGTCATATTAATAATTTTTGGACCAATTAACATTGGGCATTTAATAATTTCACATTTCTTGTGTGATTTTTCTCTAATCCCCCCCCCACAAAAAAAATCTTGTGTTTTCAGTTTGTGAATAATTTTTTTTCCCTCTCCATAGCAACTGTGTGGTCTTATCTGATTCCCTTTTTCAATACCCCCCCCCCCCCCCCTCCAACCCCTAATGCCCGCTATAGGTTCTACTGGGATTTCACAATGCTGCTGTTTATGGTGGGCAACCTGATCATCATTCCCGTGGGCATCACCTTCTTCAAAGAAGAGACCACCACGCCCTGGATCATCTTCAACGTAGTCTCGGACACTTTCTTTCTCATGGACCTGGTGCTCAACTTCCGCACAGGAATCATCATTGAGGACAACTCGGACATCATTTTGGACCCTGAAACCATTAAGAGAAAATACCTAAAGACGTGGTTCATCGTAGACTTCATCTCATCCATCCCAGTGGATTACATATTCCTCATAGTGGAGAAAGGGATTGATTCCGAAGTGTACAAGACCGCTCGAGCCCTGAGGATCGTCCGCTTCACCAAGATCCTGAGTCTTCTGCGGCTGTTGAGGCTCTCAAGATTAATACGCTACATACACCAATGGGAAGAGGTGAGTCTAAATGATTTTTTTTTTCTTTAGATCAACTTCTGGCACACAGATTGAACATACCCCCGATTTAGCAGATGTCAAAAGGTCACAGATTAGCTGGCGTGTACCCAACAAACTGCTCACGCTCTGAGCTCCTCAGGGCTCAGTATTAATGTTCTCACCTCCCGCCTCATGGTGAGTGCTGCATAATGTCAGCAGGATGTTTGAGCCTTAACAAACTTTGCATTCTAATTAGTTATTGTCACACATACACACCCCTCCGCCCCTCGCTGCGCCCACCTCTCTGTTTCTCACTGTCTGACCTGGAAATCCCACAGGTAGCATCAGGCAGTCTAATAAGCAGCCTATTATCAGGGCAAACACAGTTAATCAATTAAAGCAGCGCTGAAAGAGCAAATTGGACAGACCGGGAATAACACTCAGCACTAACGGCGAGGTTGACTTCCATCAAAAGTGGGACACATTTTTTCTGGAGAGTTTTTTTTTGTGGTGAAGTGACAGAGGGAATAATGCAATTACATATCACAATAATCTGAAAAAAAAGTTTCTAGGTGATCAGTTCAAAGAACTTTTTGGGGGAAAAAAAAATCAACAAAAATGAGCTTGTTTACAATTATTGTATTTAAGTACAGTTCACTTTGATTTAATGTATGAGTTCAATTTCTAAGTATTTTTTTATTTGTGTTTTTGTCGACTTTGGAGCTTCTGCTGTGATTGTCCATTTTAAAATCAAGCAGGGAAGGTTAGCATGGCTGTGACGTGACAGACAGCTTGATTTACTTCCCAAAAGATGCTCTTTGCCTACGCTGAGCCCCGGGCACCAGCCCGACTCCAAGGAGAGGAGGTCCGGCAATGTCACGAACTCCTTCGACTTTGCGTTTCTGCCACTATTGGCAGCGTGGTGTTGGCATTTTGCAGTGCTGAGCCGTGCATTGGGCCTCCGCTGCTCACTTGACCTTTGGATAATTGGATTTTTGAAGATATGATGTGACACACACACACACACACACAGATTGATGCATGATGGGAAGTGATACTTGGCATGCATGGAGAATGAGAGTGGAGATGAGGGGTTGAGTGAGTGTCATCTCCCCTCCCCATCGTGGAAAGTCTCATCACTTATTTCATTTGGGACCTTGTAGATTTGCTCACATAGGACGTCGTAGAGTTGCACTCGCAGCTAAAAACAATCGCGGCAGACATCGAAATTTGGTAAAGGTTAAACAGTCATTTAAGAAGTTGAACACGTGCTGTGCGAGAGGACAGCCCCATTCCACTTGATTAGAAAGTATCACTTCTCCCTCAGCTGCACTGACCTATTTTCTTCGTCCTCCGTTGCATGAGGTGTGCGTTGACTGCTCTCACGTCAAATGGAATTTATACTTTTTGCTGAACTTGAACAACAGTTAAACAGTACAATTCTTGCCTGATGTATTTTTGTCTATCAACTAAACTCGAAATCGTTTTCCTAATATTTTTCAAGATGCGGCCATTTTTTTTCTGCATCGACTTGTGAGCACAACCCATATGCGTTGTAAGGTGACATTGAACTCTACTCATTTGACTTTGGTCAACGGGAACACTTTCCAATTATTTATTGAATGTCAGGAGAGCACACAGAAGCTGCTGTTGGCCACAGCTCACACCCAAACACTCACACATATGTTGATGGACAGGGCACACAAGTGGGTCCTCCTTGATAAACCAGAGGTAAAAGCTAATTGGCCAAAGTCTTTGTCCACTTCATGATTGACATCTAAGAAGACACAGACTATCATCAGTTGTTAAGGATCATAATGGTACCTGTCCATCATGTGTGGGTACAGTGTCGGTCCTCACACATGACGACGTGTGTGTGTGTGTGCATTTGAGAGTGCTCACTGATGGCATGCGTCTTGCCTGCTCCCTACTGTGTGTGTGTGTGATGCGGGACTGATGGGAGCCTGTCATCCCCGCTCATTTATCAAACGATGTAATCTTAAGGAGACCGAGAAGCTGAGCAGGTTCCGTTTCTGTGTGAAATTTAAATGCGGGTGCTCGACAGTTATTTGCAAAAAAAAAAAAAAGCATCCTCACAATGGAATTGATTCTTGTCTGATTTTCATGATGTCGCTGCCGCACTCCAGATCTTCCATATGACCTATGACCTGGCCAGTGCTGTGATGCGGATCATCAACCTGATTGGCATGATGCTGCTGTTGTGTCACTGGGATGGCTGCCTCCAGTTCCTGGTTCCCATGCTGCAGGAGTTCCCCTCTGACTGCTGGGTGTCCCTCAACAAAATGGAGGTGAGAAACATAACTAGAAATTAATGTCGCTTTCAACTTCCAGCGACCAACACGACTGTGAAAGCGATAACATCGCATTTAACATGCCTGCTCCTTATTCACTGATGAGTCACATGACGAGGGAAAACGGCTAATCGGGCCCGAATGGCTCCACGAGCAGCTCAGATCGAGATTTTTAGCACGCTGCGTGAATCCCACCCCGTGTTCAACATGATGTGGTGACCACAGGAAAGATAAAAGAGGGCAAGGAATATACTAGCTGGACAGCTGGGCTCTTTGTTGCCATGCATCTCCCTGAGAGATAAAAGCTGCTTGTTTATACGTCTGTGTCTGTCGGCCTTTTAGCGCGTGTGGGGAGACCACGGGCACATGGCCAAATGCACTTTTAAACAGATTTGTTCTTTTCTCGTCGTCGAGTTAGAATCACGTGCTGCCCTTTTGATTTTAGCTTCGCTGTCACTTTTGTTTTTACTGCTACACAAAATTGGATGTTAATGAGATCATAAAACAAGATCCCGTGTCGATAGGGAAGTTCTTTACATGGCCGAGTGAAGGATGACGTTGTGAGGTGATGACGTCTTCTGATTGACAGGACACCGACGCGTCCGTTGCGTTCTTCCTTTGTCGAATGAGAGACAGACAGAGCTGTCACTCTCAAAGTAAAGAAGCGCTCTGGTGTGGGGCAGCCTGGCTAGAGCCACCTGAGACCACCACCCTATTGAGTGGCTGACAACTTGTAACATTAGCCATTGTGTTGCAGCCAGGCCATCCATCAAAGCTCACACCCCTACAGTGGCTTTGGTGGCCCTCGAGCAGGACCCATGGAGGGCGTTGAGAACATTGTGTAACACTGGATGACATCCGCCAGCCAGTAATTGGATTCAGTAGAACTTGTAACACCTCAGGGACTGAGGCAGTTTTCATTATGTACCACAACTTCTATCTATTAATTTCACTTGGTTTGTATGGGGTGAAGCGAAAGGGAGCCTCGTCCGTCACAACCATTTAAAAGGTGGAGAAGGGATCGCCGTTATAACCGAGAAGCAATTTGGGCGCCACTGCTTTGGCGGAATATTATTTTATTTTGCACCGAAGGAGGATAGACCTATTTTAGGAATCTCAGCTACATTTAAATGGGTAAATGATTCACAAAGTTAGCTGGAAAATAAATCAAGTCTAAATAATAATTTTGGTTTTAAAAATTATTTTCCATTTCCAATTTTGCGGACCACCTGCAATACCGCCATGGATCATGAGAGGGCCGCGGACCACCGGTTGACAATCCCTTTATAAAGAAAAAAAAATCTGAATTATCAGATATGGTTGGACAAAACCATGTGGCACAAGGATAACTTGCGTATTCACTATGCTACAATTTTTTTTTGCAGAAGATAATCAATGGCACTTTCATGTTCCATTAAGTGTAGCGCCTGAGCCAGGAGGTGATTAGCATAGCATAAAATGTCTCAAAGTGCAAAGATAGCAGCACCCCCAGCGGTGCTGTAATGCATAGTTAAGTTTATTGGCCCCAAAAAAATGCCTTAGTGAGACATTAGAGGAGGAAAGTGCAAACCATATTTACTGCAGAAAAAAAAAATTCTACAAATGTGCAAGAGAAAAGCCATTTCATAGATAACAAATTAATCGCTCTAAATAATCACCATTAGATGTTGGGATATTTTTGGATTAAACAAAACCCAGCCTGATCAAAGATAATCCTCAATATTTGATCTCATGACTGTTCGCCAAGTACCAATCAATACAATGTACAAAGAGGCATTTTGGGCTCATCAAAAAGTCGATGTGCAACTGATGGAGATGTTGATTAGCAACAAAAACAGCAATATTCCCCAAATGGAAACCTCTTGGGAGAGCTGTTGAGACTCCCTCCTCTCTCTTGACGGAGCTATTTCAGAATCAAAGTGCTCATTGTTCATCTATTATTCAATCTGTTGCACTCCACTGTTTCTCTTTCAGTTTCCACTTCCACTATTTAGCCTCAGCCCACTTGGTGGAGCTGTGTTTATTTTTGGAGTCTTCTATGAACAAGAGGCGCCGTTGCTGCAGGCCTTCTAACATTGTTTGCATTTATTCTTTAGCTCCGAGGCTACATTTCTCGGCGGACATGGCAGCGGAATTTCAATGATTTTTTTTTTTTCTTCCTAAATTTTCTCTCTCCTCTGAATATGAAAACAAGCCGCTGACACCCAGAGTCAATGTTATGCATCTTTTTTTAACCGGATGTATTTAACAACCTCTCGTTATCGTTTTTCCCCGAGGACGTTATTTCTCCTCCTCTCGGTGCTCAGCGAAGAATTCCCTCTCCTCTTGCGTCTTTGTTTTTGCAATGCAAGCCTGCCCCTTGAGTTCTTATTTGTCTAAGTGCTTTTCCATGACCCCGCTGTCCCCCAGGTCTTTTTTTTCTCCAGCTCCTCAAACACCGCTCACCTTCAAAATCGTTTTTATTCAAACAACACATTTGATTAATTGATTATCCTTCCATTTCTTTTTTTCTCATCAGAACGACACCTGGTCCGAGCTCTACTCCTTTGCCGTCTTCAAGGCAATGAGCCACATGCTGTGCATCGGATACGGCCGTCAAGCCCCAGAAAGTTTGTCCGATATCTGGCTCACCATGTTGAGTATGATCGTGGGAGCCACTTGCTACGCTGTCTTCATCGGCCACGCAACAGCCCTCATCCAATCGCTGGACTCCTCCAGACGGCAATATCAAGAAAAGGTCAGTCAAAGAAATTTATTGTTTCTGAAATTAGCCACGTCTCGCTGTCTTATAAATAGTCTGAATCACCTCGTTGACATTTTTTCTTCCCTTGAGTGATTTAAAATCTATTGAAGCACACACTTTGGCAACTATAAATAGCAAAGGCAATAAACACTGCACGCGTGCACTCCTTGGACACAACGTGAGTGGTTTGCAAATTTTGAGGTCCTGGGTGTAAATCTACGCTCCATAGAAATGATGGATGGATTAAAGATGTTTTTTTATTACTGCGGTTGCAGTGGTTTATTTACCACAATGTTTCGGATATGTTGGTGATCCTCATTACGCTCGAAAAAAAATCTGTATTATTTCCCACTTGTTGGCTGAGGTGATGATTGGATTTGGGTGAGCTGAATCGGGTCCCCATTTTAAAGCTGTGAAGTAAATTAAATGCAACATCCTTAAAATATATTCTTGGGCGTTAGTTAAATGGCTCAGTGGGAAACACCACAGCTTACAAAAAACTAAATGTGAAGACCTGTAAAAATCTGCTGTAAGCCACTACTCACACTCACACTGACCTCTGCCATTACTCCACATCGCTTTAAGGCACACATCCAACACACAAATACTACAACACATCCAGTAATTACATTTGAAGCCTTTTATTACCTTTCATTATGTTTTACAACACGGTGCTATTGTTCTTAATTAAAAACACTCAAGGGACTTTCTTTCAATGGGGGACATTGATTTGCTACAACATATGAGTAAATTAAAGCAGAATGTAATAAAGGTACCACTTTATTAGCATCAGAGCGTGTTTCTGTCATGCTATCAGACACACAATGAATGAGGATAGCGAGATGAGAGCTGCAGTCGTGGCCTGTGCAGGAAACAGAGCAGCCTCTCTGTTTCTAAGCAGAGTCTCTTCAAGTGGGGTGCAGGGGGGTCGGAGGGGGGGTCGCTGCTCGCTCCCAGCAGCCAATCAGAGGCCACGGGTGTGTTCAGACAGGTAGAGGCTACACATCGCCAGGGGCGGAGCCTGCGTGGCCGCGCTAATGTGATGATGTGGAAAGGAGACAGAGGGACGAGGGGCGGGAGAGTGTGTGATATGATGTCCCCCTTGGGCGGCGGTAGAATTGATGAGGCAGCAGACCTGTGTGTCCTGCCAATGTCATCTTGAAGGCAGCGTCGTTAAACATGGCCGCCTCCACGACTGGGTTGGAATTGAGTTGGAGACAGAGGTGACTTGGGATGCAAAATGACCTACATACGAGTTTTTCAAGATGCGAGCTGGACTTTTTGTTTTTTGCTTGGGACATGAGTGCATCCATCCATATTGAACAAACATTGAATTTGTTTTTGCTGATTAAAGATACTCCGTTTTCACGCCACAACTGCCAAATGCAAACAATACACCAAAGCTCCAATGCATCATGGGAATGACGGGATAACCTATTGAGCCTCGTCTTTTAATTTCTTTCCACCCTGCATCCCTTAATGTCTTTATTCTCTCTCTCTCTTCCTCTTTGCTGGTGGTGTCCTTGAGAGATGCAGTGCTGTACTGCTAGCTGGCTGCTAAAGGGAGCGGCAGGGGGAAGGGAGGGGAGGGGAGGTTGTTGGGGTAACGTGGGAGATGGAGAGGCACTGTTGTCACAAGGAATCCTCGTGCACTGCAAATAGTGGCTGGGCTATTTTACACTGTTTACATTGCTTTTGTCAGCGTCTATTCATGGCTAGCGCGTTGTATCTGGATGAGTTGAAACAGTCACTTCCACAATAGATGGTTGATGTTTCTGGCCCTTTACAGGGCAAGGAACCATATTTTATTTGAACCATATATTGGGTAGCACCCTGTGATTGAGTGTCTTTTAAAAATCTAAATAAATTTGAATTTGGTTCATTAGTATGTAAAGTGATTCATGCCATTTAGTGTATGGATTAGTGTTGTTCTTGAGCACTTTGATCTTATTAAATCAACAGTGAATTCTATTAAAATCTAAATGCTAGTAACACTGGCAATTTGACAGCCAATGAAATATATCATAATAATGAAAAAAAAAACCATACACACCCTAAAAGTAGATTCAAAAAGGTGGTCTGCGCCGTTGTGGGCTTGAACTCGATCGATTTGCTCGGCGATTTCGTCACCGCTGTCATTAAACTTGAATCTGCTCTCTTCTCGTGTTGCCGGGCCAACTCATCACAATTCCCAGGACGAGCGAGACTCTGTGCAGTCTGAGCCGGTTGGCGCGATGCAGTACATGACAGGAAGCAACAATGTTGTCTTCCTGTGCTCGCTTCTGTCTCCATGCGTCTGTCACAACAGTGCTCCGTCTTCTGCCAAGCAGACAGCCTGTCACTGATCACTTCAATTATCCTGAAGCAGGCTGACCTTGCAAAGATCTTTAGTCAAACCCAGCCCCACACATTATTTTTTTTGTTTAAAAATACAAAAGGAGAATGAGTGTATGATGTTAAAATTCACATCAGCTGCCTTTGGTTGGCTTTTTTTATTTTATTTAAAGAGACTTTATTGAGGGTGAGACCTCACAGAATGTTGATCCTCCCCACATGCACTTTTGTGAATAAATGTCAGACAAGACAAGCTCCGACTTAGCCGCTATCTGATGTTCCTCACTTTGGTGAATGTGCTTTATAAGATAATGAGGCGATTTAGCCAGGAATGAAGTGAATGAATTATACATTCTCATGGCCGTCTGGGATGAGCTTGAATTAGAATTCCTGTTGTGGGAGAAAAGTGCAGGCGGACGAACAAAGTAAAGTGAAGGCAATTGGTCACTGAATGACAAATGAGAAATTGCAATGAGTTGCTAATTTGGATGAGAAAAATGTCAGCAGAAAGTCGAGCTGCCACATACGTCACCCAATGGACGTCATTTTCTCTCGTTTAGCAGTTGTCAGTCCCCCCCCGCGGCCGCTGTGACGCACCGGCTAATTGCTTGCTCCATCTCCTCTGTGAAACTTCATCTTTTGTTTTTTCACACTGTGTCCAGTCATTAGCACAATGTAAAGTAAATGTAAGGTAGATTAGAATGCCATAGCAACACATTGAAGCTGAAATCTAATTGGACAGCACAAATATAGGCAGAGAAATACGGTAAAATGACGATATTAGACTGCTGGGAATAAAGGAACATAATTTCATGGAAGAAATATTACATGTAGGTCAGTGCTCCTGAAAATGCCTATCGCAGTCAGAGCTGAAAATGCAGCAAAAAAAAAAAAAAGGGGGTCAGGTGTGGAACATCCGCTGCTCAGGCAGAGAGCGTCAGGTTCTCCTCAACACCTCTCAACAGTTTCATTTTGCTCCCAATCAGCGCCTCTTTATTTACACTATGAAAAGGACACCAGCTGCAGCGCTTACTTATTTTGACGCGCTGACTAAAACTTGCGACACGCTTGGCTTGTTCTCCACTTGTCAAGAAAGTGACTCAGTCATGCAGGTGAGACTTGTGGAGCATCACACCATTATATTGTCCCTCATCTGGAACAATTCAACATGACATAGTAGTTCTGGACCACACTATCATTGGAGTCCAAACCTGAACTGCTCAAAACATGAAGAAGATATACTAACATTTAGCATACATAGTTGTCCAACTTAAGGCCCGGGGGCCAGATACGGCCCGCGAAGACAAATCGTGCATCAAATTTCTGTGTCATTACTAGAATTCCAAATTGTCTTCACTTTTAATAATATCTTTTGTTTATTACAGGAGGAGTAGTGCAAGTGAAGCTATCTAACTATCTACTGTAGTTAGCAGCTAACTACTAGCCATAGTCTGAGGTTATTTTGGCCCCCCCTCCCTTATCTTCCCTTGCGTCTGCTTTAATTCCGTCTGCGTGACATCAGCGATGATGCCCAATGTGTTCTAATGGCTGTGCGTCAGAGGCCATAGTCATCCGCCAACTGTGATTCATTCAATGCTCCTCTCTAGTCCCAGAAACCGAGAGACTATTCATAACAAGAGCTGTACAATTTCTGTACGCTCCATATGAAGTGGAAACGATCACTCTTAAAGTGAAGTGGAGCCCCCTGAGCTGAAGTAGAAAATATTTACTGTGCAGGACATATACGTGAACATTGTATTAGCGCATGAGTTTCATACAATGAGGCTAATCACAGGAAATCATTCCCACGTCGATGACACATTCTATAGGGAAATAAAAATGTACCGATACTTTGTGACGGTACTTAAAGAGATAAATAGTCTGATGACCTTCTCATGTGCTGAGTTGTCATATCGTGCTGTTCCACCCCCCCCCCCCCCCCCCAGATAGCGCCTTTGCTATTACCGAGTGCTCCATTTAGCGCTGACTGCTTATAGTGAGTTTCCGCGACTAATTGACGATCTCCCCCCGAAATGATTATGATGAGGGATCGTTGATTGATCTCCTGCATGCACTCCAGTGAGTCTGTTGATGTCTCCACAATCCAGACTCTGTGCGAATGAAAGGAGCGGTTTCCATTAGATATGAACACTTGCGTTCTCTCCCACAACGGCGCAAGCAACCGTTTTTAACTGCGAAAATAACAATACAAAAAAAAACTCTGACATGAAAATAGGGCTCACAAAATTGTCAATGCGGGGGAATGTCAGCGTGGCTGTTTTTGCATAGTAGCTTAATTAAAGACTCTAAATTGCCCATGTGTCAACGTAGTAAGCTCAACTGGATATTCGTGCCATATATATTTTTTTATATTATATACATGTGGCATTTAAGTGATCAATCCAGGATGTATCCCACCTTTCTGCCAGTCAGCTGGATAAGCGCCAGTTCACCCACGACCCGAATGAGGACAAGCACCATAAAAAATGGATGGATGAATATTATTTATTATTCATGTGTGCATTTTAGCAGAACAATTGCCTGACATGAGTCGATTTCATTCTGCGCAATGGCAGATAATAAAAACTTGCCTGTTTTTTTATTTAAAAAAAAAAACGTCCTAAGGTTTTGATAGCAAATTCATAATTTTAGGAATGATTTTTGATCTCATTAGAATGTTCACCATCCAGTGGGTGTTTACCGAACTTTGTCCAACCTGCTCCCTTCTTTAGTACAAACAAGTGGAGCAGTACATGTCCTTCCACAAACTGCCTGCCGACTTCCGTCAGAAGATCCACGATTATTACGAGCACAGATACCAGGGCAAGATGTTTGACGAGGAGAGCATTTTAGGAGAACTCAGCGAGCCGCTCCGAGAGGTGAGACTTGGGAATGCCATTGTTTGCTGTTATCTTTGAATGCATCACATCTTGCTCATCGTTCCGCCTTCAGGAAATTGTCAACTTCAATTGTCGTAAGCTGGTGGCGTCCATGCCCCTGTTTGCCAACGCCGAGCCCAACTTTGTCACGGCCATGTTGACCAAACTGCACTTTGAGGTATTTCAGCCTCATGATTACATCATACGGGAGGGTACCATCGGGAAGAAAATGTATTTCATCCAACACGGAGTCTGCAGCGTCATCACCAAAGGCACACTTGCGATGAAACTCTCCGATGGCTCCTATTTTGGAGGTAAGCGTTCTTGTTATGTTACAAAGCAGTGCATTTTTTTTATTTTTTTTATTCGACACATTATTTCAGAGATCTGTCTGTTGACGAGGGGCCGACGCACAGCCAGCGTCCGAGCAGAGACGTACTGTCGACTCTATTCTCTGTCTGTGGACGACTTCAATGAGGTGCTAGAAGAATATCCCATGATGAGACGAGCTTTTGAGACGGTGGCGATCGACCGATTAGATCGCATAGGTAAGATTCTTCCTAAAACTAAACACGGTCAATTTTGTTTGGCCTAAAAAAAGTCATTGACAAGCATTTGTGCAATTTGAATCTCTGGTTGATTGAAATTATAAAATATAAAATGATAAAATACATATTCAATATTTTTTCTTCTCTTCTTCAGGTAAAAAGAATTCCATCCTGATGCACAAAGTTCAGCACGATCTCAACTCCGGCGTCTTCAACAACCGTGAGAACGAGATGATCCAGGAGATTGTCAAGTTCGACCGTGAGATGGTGAAGTTGGTGGACCTGCAACGGCCACGGGCGATGTCAATGACGCCTTCCATCGGCGGTATCTTCGCTCCCCCTGGCCAACAGTCGCAAACCGGTTCCGCTATCGCCACCCTCCAGCAGGCCGTGGCCATGAGCTTCTGCCCTCAAATGGCGAATCCGCTCGTGGGTCCGGGAACTTTACAGTCTCCTCGTATGGTGCGAAGGTTCCAGGTGATGCAGAACTTACAAAGCCCGGTCTCCATGTCTCCTCTTCAATCGCAACCCCCTCAGACGTTCGGAGGAGCATTTGGATCCGCCATCTCCAGCCCGCCCGTTCAGAGCCCCTTAGCGGCTACAGGACGGACTTTCCAGTACATGGCCAGCGTGGGCCCGTCGGGGTCCCAGTTGTCCTTAGTACAGCACCACGTACCCAGTCCCACACAGACCCAGCAGAGGCCCGCCTCACACAAGAGTACCCACTCCCTTCACACGGGGAGCTTGAGCCAGGATAGCCGAGCACTGTCCGCCTCCCAGCCTTCACTTCCCCAGGAGGGAGGGCCGCAAGCTGCATCTGCGGTCCCCAGCCCTCCTCCCTCCACGCGCACCTCCAATGCGTCCATCGGACCCCCGCACCCCAACCTGCCCGGGCCCTCTGGGGTAGGTAGATCGGCGGGTGCTCAACAGAGGGTAGCCTTTGCATCCACACCTCCTCCTAGTGCTCCTGCCGCGACTGGGCCAGTAGTAGCAGGAGCTGCTGGATCAGGTCCCTCAGACTCTGGCGTTCCCAAGAAAGATTCCATCGTCAGCCTTCCGGAGCTAGACTCTGCCAGATCTCGGCTGTCTTCCAACTTGTGACCCATTTGAGGAAAGAGGCCTTTTTTATAGGTGAATCTGTTTGTTTCGGGTCGCTTGATCCCAACGACCAATCGGCCGTCCAGTCATTGGGGCCTGGATGTCAGCTGAGGGAGACGCGTCTCAAAGTCACGGTGGTACTTTGAGCGAGGAGAAGTCTATACAATGAAACTAGCATAACGTGAGGTTGAACTGGTCTGTGGCAGCCAGCACCTTTCTTCTTAGTATCACCCCTTACACTCTGCTTCCAAACACCAACTGTATATCGCTGTCTTTACTGTAAAGATATTTAGATGATTAATGTGACATTTGCATACTGTGTAGAATCCATGCGATGCAATCTAGCAGGAGCTGGACTTGAAACATGAAAAATCAGGGACTCGAGGTCAAACGACAATGACATTTTCAATCTTGAAGTGTTTTGAGTGCTTTTTATTTTACGTAGAAGCTGTCGTAGCAAAATAACACATTGCTCTTCATTTTTCTTTCAGATAGTAATGGACCAAAAAAAAAAAAAAAAAAATCATGTTGTAGACCGCTGGTCGATCTTACATTGAAATGTAAATATTTGACGAAAAAGAGTACGGAGGAATATTATATTCATTGTATCTACCCAAACCAAAGTTGAGCTCGAACACAAAGTCTGGTTGTGTCTGTATCAACTAAAAAAGAAAAAAAAAAAAAAATGAAACATAGAAGAAAATGCCATTTATTTAACTGCCTTGATTCAATGTTAGAAGCCATATATTTGGTTTGTGCGTTTGTTTATATATATGTGGGCGTACGTCGGTGTGCGTGAGTTTGTTTTGGGCTTTTGTTTTCGGAGAATGAACTCCCTCTCTCTCACTCTTCTTCGTCAGGGCTTGATTAGTTTGGCGTGCTGACAGCGTCGCTGACCACCTCTCGCAAAAACATCCGGAAAGTGGCCCGACCTTTGCTCAGCATCGCGATTGTAAGCCCGGAGGCAAAAGGCGTTTAAATAATCTCAGCTTTATCGAAAGGAGACGTCGGAGAACATCACATATTGTAAACTTGCTTGTTTTTTTTTGTCTCGGTTTATGAACACATGCAATATAATTCTGCAATACTCTACCCCGCCTATATCTAAATATATATGAATATAGATATCGAAACATGTTGTACAGGAAAGTGATTTCTTTTTCCTTCATTTGGATCGTGAACTTTTTAAAGAATCCAACAGCTGTTGTGGCTTCACTTGAGCTATTGTAATACAGTGACCATGTTGTTAACTTAACCAAAAATCTTTGAAGGGATTGGAGGTTGTGCAGTGTCAGGAAGGAAGAAAAAAAAAAAAGATTAAAACCAATCTGGTTCATTCAGAGCGACGAGAATTGTCAAAGCCCCATTGGTGATTCTGCTCCGAGTCCAAATCGTCCCCCTAAACTCCAAATGAATGTCTCAACATTTTGATTGATGACGATCCGAGGATTGCGTTGAGGCTTGTATTTCTTCTCGAGTTATTTCCAACCTTCTCTTACTGAATGTACGCCATACGCGAAAGAGGACAGCTAATCAGATACGAACTGCCATGTAAATAAAGGGACGATGGTTTGAAGATGCTTTTATGATGCAAAGAGGTTGCTGCTGCTGCTGCTGCTTTTAAGAAAACTTGACGATGCTTCTCCAGGTTGCTGTGTTTTTCCCGTACGCTATCACCGACATCCCATCACCGCATCAAACGATGTACTGAGGTCGAAAAATAGCGAGCAGAAGGAGGAGGAGATGTCATTAATAAGCACCTCGTGTTGCACTACAACCTTGTGATCATAATGAAAATCAATGCTCTATCTTCCTAAAATGCTTCTCCCGGCCCCATTATGTGGTTAACTTGTCGAAAAGTGGATTCAATTCTACCCGGGCTCAACAGATGATTTAGCCGATTCGCAAACAAGGCAAACAGTTAGCATCGACCCGGAGCTAAACTAGTAAAACTGTTGCGATGGACTTTTCACTCAGGTTTGCTTCCTTTGGAGAGAGATGTATTGATCGCTCCAGCCAAGTGGGCTATTGATTGATACCCACTTGTTCGTTCTCCCCATAATCAACATGCGGCTCATTTTAAATGGACCCATTTTAAATTAATCCTCCATTTTGTTTTTCGAAACCACGTCTTCTGAATCTGCTCTTGAAACAAGGTTTAGGTGATTGTTTTAATCCAAGGGCTTCATCTCATAGCTTGAAAACACTTTTAATTGTCATGTAAACATGGTGGGTCCCCGATGCGGCGGCCCTATTCATCAGCAACTTTCTATTGCTTTTTTTCCTATGGGAAAGGTACAGTACAGTACAGTACATGGCGAAAGGCCAATACGATTGTGAATGATCTCGTCGTGTGCTTCGATAACTGTCGCGTTGCAATCAATTGGTCCTCTTCCCTGTTCCTTTTTTGTGCTAAAACCAGAGTTTGCCCTATTAAGCTGCTAGCAGGACTCTGCTGATATTATTTGAAGTGAGTCAATGAGAGCAAAAATGGCGGGAGAGCTAATGTTTCAAGGCAATATCAGACAATTGCATTGCATCCGTCCACTAAGTCACTCCCACGGGAAGGATGACAAGCAAGAACCAGAACCCTTGACCGTCATGGCCAAGCAAATTCCATAACGTCAAATAGTTCCGACTGGACCTTTCTGTCAGGTGGAGTGAGAAGCTCTCATATTTGTTTGACACTGACTGACAATTATTGAGGGTTCTCAAACTTCTCATTTGTTGCCGTACCAGATATAAAAGGTACTGAATGCCTTGGTGTTGATATGTTAGCAAATCAGGGTCTTTCTTTTCTTTCTATGTGTCCTCTGATTTGTCCGTACAGTTTGTTTGGTTCTTGCTTTTACAATGTATATACCTTGTGCCTAGTGTATAATCTAGTTTCCACATAGTCTATTTTTGTGGTATGTATGTGCCTGTAAAAATGCAAATATGTGTTTTGGTTTTTAACTTGCAATATATATGTAAAAAGGAAGACAAAAAAAAAAAAAAACGCAGCTGAAAACTAGTATTGCTAACTTAAAAATGACAATGTCAGTATTTATAATTTTCCCTGATTTGGGAAATCAAAAAATTGCACATTTTTGTTGGTTTGAGCCTTCCGACACCATACGCGCTGTACTTGGTAATTTCATGTTCTGTATATATGGTATACATAGAAATGGGGGCACATTTGTTGTGTTTTTACCACAACCTGAACTATTTTATACAGTGAGAGGCTTCTGGTGGATATCAAAACGTTAGTTTGAACGACCAAATTGCAATGAAAATAAAACTAGTGGAGTATGCACAGTCGAGATCAAGTAGGCACACGAAAAATTGCTGCACAGCTTTTTTTTTTTCTTAACGATGTTGGTTAGATCTCACACAGACGCGCACGCGCATCCCAAACTTGTCTGCTAATTTAATTTCTTGCATGCTTCTTCAATTTCACAAGTGGGACCTTCAAATCTAGAAATTATCGTGTGCAACAATTTCATTTAGCAGTTGCAACCTTTGTGTCGTAGCTACCGTAGCCCGCTTAGCTGACCTAGGCCTTCTCTCCGTTTCAGGACTCGCTCTATCGTGTGCTTGAGTTTGTGCGTATGTGTGCGTGCGTGTTCCTGTGCCTTTCCTTCGATAATGTCGGTCCCACTTGAGAATACCATTCTATTTAGGGAGAGCTTGAAATACACACGAGCAAAAAGTCGGACAGTTTGACACGATGGCCACTCGATTATCCGGAACAACTAAACTGTGTAAATCTGCCGCTCGAGCGCACGCAAAAGTAGCATTCTCGGCTCTGTAACCGGAGGTACTTTACCAGCAACATGTA
Source organism: Syngnathus typhle (assembly GCF_033458585.1). Taxonomy (NCBI): domain Eukaryota; kingdom Metazoa; phylum Chordata; class Actinopteri; order Syngnathiformes; family Syngnathidae; genus Syngnathus; species Syngnathus typhle. The sequence continues at coordinate 8,206,648 of NC_083750.1, read as the reverse complement.
GAAAACAGCACAGACTACGTGTCGTCGACCTTTGTTGGGAGGGGTCGGGCAGTCTGCAACCTGCTTTAAAACAACTCCGGCTGTGTCTAAGTTGATGTCGACAAACAATCCGATCCAAGCTGCTCTCGGTATCCCAAAACGGCTGTCATGTCCGCCACCTCTGCTAAAGCCGACAACACAGAGCCACGCCCGGGTCTCTCTCAATAAGCTGGTCTGTCAGTCAGTGGCAATGTTGTTTAAGCGTTCGTAAAAAGACGATTACATTGATGTGCAATAAAAAGATGAGCGCATTGGCATAATGATCTCTGTGTGCGCGTGGACCTTTGTTCATTTGTGTGTGTTTTTTTTGTGGTATGCGTTTCCTCAAAGATCCTGCAAACATGACACAAACACACACTTCAACCTTGTAAATCAGCCAGTGGCCCATCAAATGAAATCTCTCTCTGCAGACAGGGGCTCTGCTGCATCCCTGATGAGATGTCTGCACTCAGTCCAAGGGCTTTCGCTATAGCATGTGTGTTTGTATGCAAACAAACGCACACACACCCATGGAATTAGCACACAACATTTTTGCCTCAATCTCACATTGTTTATATGAAGGTCCTAGTTTTGTATTTGTGTGTGTGTGTGTGTGAGTGGGCCTGCGTGAAAGGGTGGGTGGGTGTGTGTGCGTCAGAGATGAGGGCAGTCCAAGGACACACTCCTCTAGCAGCCTGGGAGCAGCACCCACCCATTCCTTCAACGTCTGTTTCATTTAAACACACTAACACACACACGTACACACTGGCGTCTGGATCTTCAGTGATTATGCACACAGAGATGAGAAGATAAAAAATTACATGCAAGGTGAGGTGTTTTAAAAGCGAGCTCAACATTGTGTTGCTACAAATGTGGGCGAGGCCAACCGCAGTGCATTTCAATAGTTCTGCCTCGACGTGACATATGCCTTCCTTCTCTTTTTTTTCTGCCTCTCCTGCTATACTGACACATCTGTCTGTCTGTCTGTCTGTCTGTCTGTCTGTCTGTCTGTCTGTCTGTCTGCCTGCCTGCCTGCCTGCCTGCCTGCCTGCCTGCCTGCCTGCCTGCCTGCCTGCCTGCCTGCCTGCCTGCCTGCCTGCCTGCCTGCCTGCCTGCCTGTCTGTCTGTCTTCCATCCATCCATCCATCCATCCATCCACCCTAACCCATCCATCCATCCATCCATCCATCCATCCATCCATCCATCCATCCATCCATCCATCCATCCATCCTAACCCATCCATCCATCCATCCATCCATCCATCCATCCATCCATCCATCCGTGTCAAGAAGATTCCGCTGAGCATCAACACTCTTAGGTAGTGAGCGTATCCAATTCCACACTGTACACATCCAAGGGTTGTCCTCTGCCTCATTTTCGCTGCAGCGTTGGCCTTCTGCGGTGTCCCTGGCTGTCCTACTTCAATTAATCATCTCCTGTACCACCCCCTTAGCTTTTTACCTCCACAGGGCCATTATCTTATTTAGTCCATCCCACATACTGAACTCTATTACTATTTTGGGCATCAATCATATCTTTGTTTTGTTTCTGGCCACCCCTCTAGCTCCGCCACTGGTTAAAGCTCGAGGTCTGCAAATGAGTCAGTGAAGAAGACAGGCAGATAGAAGAGGGGGGGGGGTCAGTCATCTAGCAGCCGCAGGCCTCAGCAGAAGCATCACAGTTACTGGACAGTGAAGCAGGCTGAGGAGGAAGCGAGAAGTGCGTCAAGCTGGAATGGTCTAAGAGGAAAAACAAATAGTAAGAGACGGACCGAGAAGCAACTCAGCCTTCTTCGCGTCATAATCATCACATCATGGCTCCCGACGGCATTTTACATCGTTGTATTGCTTATTTCCGCCAAAAGAAGAGAGGCTCCATTCCGACGGATCAATGCGACGTTTTAAAGATCACGAGAATGTGTAAAGCGAATCATTAAAGGCTCTTTTTTCAACTGGAATTTTCATACAACAGGAAGCAAAAGTTACCACCCACTAATTTCACTCCATCATCCACTGATAATATTTGCTTTAGGACCGCCTAGTAACAAGTCAGGACAAAGCTTTGGCTTCTGACGCATCTCATCTATTCTACCCTGTCAAGGTCTAAACTCAGTGACACTTTGGTTAGATTCATCAGCGTGGATACACTCACACATTCAGGCCCCCCCCACACACACATTGATGAACTCATTTCCACACAGACTACCTTTCGCTAAACCCTGACCTCAGCAACCCCGAGGTCTTCCGTGATCACATTTTTACACAAGCATGAATCATTTGAAATTCTTGCTCAAGGGCACATCGATAAGTCTCAGAAGGCAGAAATCACATTGCTGCTTGTTTGTGTAGACGTATCGAAATAGAAAAGCCAGGAACATAGCGACACTGTTACGTGTGCAGGCAGTTACTGTCTTATAGTCAGTAGAACATTTCACATCAGAGAAACAAAAAAAAAATGACTGACCTCATTCTATAGAATTCCCTTTATAGAAATTTAACCTCCAGCGGTGATTTTAAGTGGCCTTGGAGAAGATTGATGACTATGTGCAGAGATGTGTCAAGCGGGCTGTGCATTTTCTGCGTGCGAGCTACAGAAAAGCAGCGACAGTTTAATTGTCGAGGGGATGCGAAGAAAAAACCCCACAGCATCCATCATTTTACACACAGTGCCCCCCGGTTCGTAATAGCCACATTATTTCTCGGGATCTGACGGAATTCACCTGAGGAGAACTGTTCGAGGCATTTCTTTAAGTGGAGACGTTTAAAGGCGGAAAGGTGGAGCTCTAGACGTTGATGGGTCGATTGAGAATTTCTAAATCCGTGTTACGGGGGGGAAAGGATTGCTTCACGTAAGCAGTTTCTATCAGCATGTGTAATTACTCTTGGGCCTAACACTAATGTGATGTAGTTTGAGGTTGAACAGCAGTTTATATGAGTTTTAAAATGAATATGTAAATAGCAATAATGCAGCATTACATGTTGACAGACAGTGTGACATATACAGCGGCCTAATTTCCTTTCACCTGTCCTCTTTTTGGAAGATTGGCTCACCTCCTGACTGAGATTAAATAAACACATGAGCCCATTTTGCGAATTCATTTCCCCCCCCCAGCTCCCCAATGCAGAAGGGTCTGCATTATCTCGGATGGAAGGACAGCAAGGGCCTCTTCCCTTCTCCTCTGCTCACATATCCCACGACAGTCTATTTCTGTCCACCGGAGTGCATCTGATGTCTCTGAGGCCAGTCAGTCAGTAATGGGCATTCAAGTGAAGATCCCACCACAAACCAACAAAATGTGATTAATAGATTTTTTTTGTCTTCTCTACATTTGACCCCATTATGTTACCCAACCTCAATCAATGTGGATGTGATGAGTTTCTAAATAGTCCGTCGTCCCAAACTGAGAGTCATTACCATGATGAGATGTTATTTATGTATACAAAAGCAATCCGGTAATGAGATTTGAATGATCATTGGGTGTGAGGGTTGGCGGTGGAGTGTGAAAAGGTCAGCGGGGACAAAGAGTGAAGGGAGCAGAGGCGAGGAGAGAGGAGATTATTTACAAAATTCATCTGTGAAACTGCTGAGTCACTGCAAGGATAAAGCTGCAAACCAGTTCTCTTTCTCCTTCCGTCTCTTGCTCATCCAAAAGCCCCATCACTAAGAAGCACGTGTCCTCGGCGCACTCAGCCATCAGCACCGAAAGCTAACAACGTGTGCAAACAGCACCAAAGTGCACTCCCTTCAAAAGACATTTGATCACCGAGACTAAATCGTTTGTTTTTGTTGTAGACGTTTCGCGTCGATGCTAAAAAAAAAAAAAATGAACACGAGACGTTGTTTTTTCAAAGGTGTCAATCCTTTGGAAATATTGTTGTAGCTCACTGATGACAATGGCCATGCTGGAGCCAAAGTGGACTTGACTTATTAAGTAAACTGTGGATTGACTCAGCAGCGTCATCTGCTGGAATATTAGAAGCCTTCAAAATACGAATGCTAAATTTCTTTTTTTTTTAAATGCACAGATGTTTTTATGACACGCACTTCCTATTTTAAGAAATGAATCCCAGCAAAAGAAATAACACTCAAACGTCAAAGTGGGATTGGATTAATTTGCAGACATGTATGTCTGCAATGACATTTCATCCCTCTTAAGGTATCACACTTCTATTCACATTGGGCACGTGGCTAATAATAGAGATACCTCATCAATGGACACACGTGTCGCCATTCACCTTGGGTTGACTTTACAACTCTGCAGTATATAATCTCACTGCATACAAGAGACAGAAGAAAAAAAAATCTTTCATTGGATATGAGTCATGCTTCTAAGAGGGCAATTTTTATGCGATTATTACCAAATGGTGGTGATTGTGTTGATTTTAAATAAACTTCGTACGACATTCACGCACCTCAATACATTAATTCGAGTACACCCCCCCCCCCCCAATCGTTTATTGGCTTCCTGTAGATGTTGTGTTGAGTGTGACATCTCGTGGTGGAAAAGTTGACTACAACCATAAATTGAATTAAAACCAGGCGAATAATAAAATATGTATATTCATCATAATAGCAATTCTGCAGACAAGCCTACATAATCCTGCTCAGCATTATGGCTGAAGGCGTTTATTGTCAGTAAATAACGTATACACAAATAACAATAATTCTTATTGGAGAGTATTTATTCAACAAAACTGCACATAGTATGTGATAAAGGGGTCATATTCTGATAAACACGACGCTCCGCCCAAACCCAGAAGTACTGTATTACGTCAAAGTCGCGTCTATTCCCAGAATGCAATATGATTGGATTCTGGGAATTGTAGTCCTTTAATCAGTTTCCTTATTCAGCCTACGTTAGGTGGTGGAATCTGTTCTTCAAAGAAAAGCACACGTGAAAATATTGACCAGGTAGGACAAACATTGCATTCTATTCGCTCTCACGTGACAAATCCATCGAGATGCTTCCAAATATTAATTAATTTCCCACCACATATCTTTATTTGATCAATTTAAAAAATGTAGCTAGAGTCCCCGGGGTAGAAACATTACCGCTTACATGGCGATGCGTTTCCTTTTGTTTAGTTAGCTTACTTGGAAAATGTTGGCGCGACATTCCAATTTAATTTCTTTACTCTTTTCAGTCAATTAAAGACGGCTGATTTAATCATGTTTATCTGCAGACTATCCTATTTTCGCAAGGTTACTCGTTCTCGACGACACGTCGACATTCGATTTAGTTGGCTAACGTTAGCCATTGTGAAGTTAGACATTTATTTGCCAAGCGGACTTGTGTAATGTGGACAAATGTACAACCTGTGCGCATTAGCATGACTCTACAGTAGTGTAATGGTTAGCATTAGCAATAAGCTTTTACAGTCATTGTTTACATCCGGACACTTGGCTCATTTGCATGTGCGGTAAAGTAAACATTCTTTTGAAGCCTGTGTACAATCTCCGCAAAGTACATTAAATGTAGCAAATCAGTGATGTAAAAATTATTATGTGTAATTAAAGTTGTAGACTTGGAGATAAGTATTTCAATTGCATGCACCCTAATGTGCATAAGAGGCAAGGATCTGTAAACATTGTACACTTTTATTTATCTGTAATTGGTAGTTGCGAGAGAACTAACAGAGGGTTGTGTCATGATCACTAACTGGTAACTTTTGTCTCTCCAAGGGTTGTGTGACTTTATGGAAACATGTCAAAGAAGCGGGGCAGGTAATCTCACCCAGCATTATTTATTATTACTTTAATGACGTTTGCTTGATGCAGATTGTTTGCAAGACAATATATTGTTTTAGTTTGCTTTGCAAAAGGATTCTGGTTAAAATCATAACTGAAGATACATAATGTGGTGCTTAACTTTCGATATGATTTGCTGCCAAATTCCCACAAGATAATAACATTTCAATTCCTACATGTGTACAGGAAGCGTAGCAACGAAGAGTTGAGCGAGAGCTCGGCATCCACCATGAGCCCCGACCCGGACAACCTGCTGGGTCACAGAATCCAACACAACTGGCGGGAGAAGGGCAACGTGACCAAGTGGAAGGGCACGGTTCTGGAGCGGCTGACCGTCAACAGCTCCCTTTACATGGTCAAATACGACGGCTTTGACTGCATCTACGGCATTGAGCTCTTCAAAGACGGTCGAGTGTCAAATCTCCAGGTGTTGGCTGAGAAAGTTGGTGAGGGTCATGACACACTCCTATCCTATTTCCCCCCCCCTCATTGTGTCCCTCTCTCATTGGGTGTAGAATTGCTTCGCTAAAATCCATCTGAGCATTTTCTACTTTAGCAGGCTCATTAATAACAACATCAAAACGTAATTTTGATCTCTTTGTGTGTCTCGGCATGTGAAGACGTTGACAACAAAGCAGACTTTGACTTTGACTCATTAAGATGTCATGTCCTTTCCGCAGTGAATAATAAGATCAAGGTGCCTCCCGGGGCAGAGGAGCTGGTCGGCCGGGCGGTGGAACATCTGTTTGAGAAGGAGGACGGCGAGAAAAATGAATGGAGAGGCATGGTGCTTTCTCGGGCTCCTATCATGACCCACTGGTATTACATCACCTACGAGAAGGACCCTGTGCTCTACATGTACCAGCTGTGGGATGACTACAAGGACGGCGATCTGCGTGTTCTTCCCGAATCAGGTAACACCACCTGTGTGTGTACAACAAGCACTGATGTTCTCAGAGAATAATCTGCACAGTACCATTGGTAACGATCAAAACTGACTCATTACTGCCATCTAAAGGGCACATATCAAAGTCAAAGTCTGCTTTATTGTCAATCCCTTCATATATCAAGACACACAAAGAAACCGAAATTCCCTTTCCTCTATCCCACGGTGACGAGACATAGTACACGATGGACATACAAGTAGACGACATAAAATAAAAACCGATGCGCGCAGCCATCCCAGCTGCCAGGAACAGGAAAAATAGCCGATCTGCGCACGCCGAGGTGCGGTGGAAGGCACCGGCGTCGCCGAGTAGACGACCGAACCTGGGACGGCCCCGACTGTAGCCACACATCGCTGCAGGCCAATACCACATTACAGATTTAAAAAAAAGAGAAAAAGAGAGAACACTATTGGAGGCTGCCACTGACGACAGAGCCATCACAAAAAATATATATATATATATATTCTCTTGTCTTCCACCACTCAGAGAACAAACACCTGCTCCCAGCAGACAGGAAGCCTGGGGAGGAGGCAGAGAGCCTCGTGGGTAAACAGGTAGAGTACGTCACAGATAACGGGCTCAAGAGGACCGGGCTGGTCATCTACCAGGTCCCCGCCAAGCCCACGGTGTACTATATCAAGTACGACGACGACGTACACATCCACGTCTACGACTTGGTTAAAACCACCTAGTCCTCGTACGGACAGTCCCAGCCGTTTTGACTCAGCCAGTCGTTGTTACCAGTCGAAGTGTTAGCGGCGACTCCTACCCACCCCAAGCTGGAAGGAAATGCTGCCGAAGATGACAACTATTCATTTCATGGTCTTGCAATATTAAATTGAGGATGTCTAATAACAACAAAGGCATCTTTAGTGTAAATACAATTTGTACAGGCCGGCAGGTGACGACAGCTGTTAAATTCTACTTAAAGAGGGCCAAATTCAACTCTAAATAACATCCCCCCCCCCCCCCTTATTTTTTACATAGTCACACATTGTTATTATACTTCATACAGAATATCTGGCTGTCCTGTCGTGCTTTACGTGTCTTACTGGGTAAGTTGAATATCAAAGTTCTATTCATTTGAGTGACGTGCCGATTTGACCATCGCAGTGAACTCAAGATATCAGTTGAATTGTTCAGACGTTGATTGTGTCACGGATTATTCAGGATAAAAAACGAAAAAATGTTTATAATATCTCAGTTCTATTGTGTAAACTGCAAGTTTTCTACTCTAATGTTGATGTTTGCTTCAACAGTGTTTGTGCTCCATGCTATTTATATTAAATTGTTTTCGTTTTGAAGCCAATCATTATTTACTGAAACTAAATTGTGCGATATGGCCTCAACATATATTGTAATTGTAACCCTGAATTATTGTTCTGTAAATAGTCGAATCATTTTTATGATGCTAATCAAAGATGTTTGAAAATCATTTTCTTTCCTTGTGATTCTTTCACACATTTTATTATGGGGAGATACTATACAAAATTTAAACCCAAACTATCTGATTGCGTAGCATATGTCCTATCCACGTGCGCCATCATGATGCCGGAATGCAATCTCCATTGTGGAATCAATTTTGTTATTACTATTAAGTCTATGTAATATGTGTGCGGGCATCCATCTCGAACCACAAATGTCAGTCTCGGTGTGAAGCAGGAGGAAAAAGCTTTCAAAGATCAACAACGGAATCCGGTTTCATCCTCTCTAGATGGTGATTGTCTGCACTAAATGTCAATCCAATCCATTTAGTATCAAAGTAATATTGCAATTCTCAGAGGAAGGAACACAAGACAGGAATACTGAAAAACGAGTTTGCCTTATTACTTTATGGCTTCATGTTGATAACAAGACAAGATAAAGTGTAAATGTAGTTTTTTTTGCTACAATTGAACACCCCAGCTGTTGTATAAACAAGAGTGATTAAATAGTGTATGCTAGTGGTTATAAAACTTGCATTTTAAAAAATTAACTTAATACTACTTGATGTTAAAATTAACTTTGGTATTTTACTACTTGCTATGCCCTCGTTGATTACCTGGGGGCAGTAAATGACAGACGGATGTATTGTTCATTGAGACGTCTCAGCTCATCAGTACGGCACTAATATTAATCGTTCATTGCAGATGAGACTAAAACATATGTGACTGTGAGAACAACGTTTGTCCATATATGTTGCTGTTTGTGTTCAGTTTGTTGCTTACCGCAACACATACTAGTTAAGATAGCAGACTAAAAATCTGCGTTGTTTTTTTCTTAAGAAAATACACAAAATATAATGTTTTTTTGTTCTATGTTTAGTTTGACTGTATACTTCAACTGAGAGTGGTTATAAAATAGCTTGAAGCCTGTCTTTCAATAATTGGTCACTATTTGTCAAAGGCAGCATGATTCGCTATACAAAAAAAATGGATGGAATCTTGTGTAGTATTGTTTGTCCCTTTGTTGTCGAAATAAGAATAGTTCTAAATGGCTTAATCATAGCAAAGTATTGACCCAGTCATGCATAGGGCTTCTTGTGTGTAGAGAAAGAAACCCTTTCACTCCGTTAATGAACAAGCTAAACATGTTCTTTTTTTTGTAAGACATTCAGAGCTGAACTAAAAAAAAAAAAAAAAAGTAATCTTTTGCTCTCACTCCCTGTCTGGCTTTCTGTGCGTGTTCATTTTTTAAAATTCTTTGTTAGTAGGCAACCTCCCTAAAAAAAAAAAAAACTTGAAATTTACCAGTCATTTTTATTAGCCAATGAACCAATGTCCTTGACTCTATTGTGTTGCTTAGCAACATAAGCCAGTCAGTGGTTTTAGGTATTTTTAAAAAAATTAATAAAAAAACAGTATGCCCTCACTCTGTAGACTTACCTGGTGCAGTCGGAATAAAACAAGCCTTGATGTATTTTCAATTGAAAGCATGAAGCATTTTTTTCTTGAGAAAACATCAGTGGCCATTTTTCTGGAGTCCACTTGAGATGTTACAAATATAATCAATGGACAATCGTCTTTACTTTTGATGGAGCTGTTTAAAATCATGTGAAGATGTAACACGTCGCTAATGAAGCGAGCGTGACTTTTCTGTTCCAGCAGCTTGTTTGCCAAGCGGGGCGGGTGGGGGGTGGGAAAGCTGGGGGATCCTATCAGGTCACTCATGCAGGTATCCTGGTAACAGCCGAATCAAAGGCGTTGATTGTTTTTTTTTTTTCCCCCTTTCTTTTTCCCCATGATTTGATATATTGACACATACTCTATTTCAACATATACAGTGCTTGTCATACCTTGCTTGCCATAATCATTCATGATTTTTATTAATTTTTTTGCTTATAAAAAGTACTGTATGTCCTGCATTGCGTTTGCTACTATACATTTCTGTTTGACTTTGTTTGTTGCAATCAAGCTTTCCAAGAATCCAGAAATGTGAATGTTAAGCTAACACGGGGATCGGAAACTGTTTAGGAAGTTCAGTGCTCCTACGTTGCCCTTCAATGGAACTGATTTCGAATTTTGGCCCTGTCCAGCATTTAAATTACCCAATTGAATAATAATAATGATCATATAAAATACAATAAAACAACAATAATGACAAAAATAATAATAAAGGTTTATATTGCCCATACGGTGTCAATGCTTGTACGGAAAATGGCTGGATGTTTGTTTCCTGTTTCCTCCACATCCATTATAATCCAAATACAAAAAGGAGGGAACGTTACATGCAAAACACTGTGATCATTACGTCTACTTCCGATACGATGCTTTCACACGACTTACACCATCAGGCTTTGTAATTTCATGCTCGGAGAATGCTACTCAGTATAAGTTTGACTAATGTAATTCTTAATACATGCCTTGAAAGGTAGGCAATTATGGGAGCATATTATATTACAATGCCCCAGGAGGAAAACATAAGCAAATATATTATGGAGTGCTGTAATATCAACATATAATGTACTGTAAATAAACTCATGATTCGGAAATGCAAAGCACATGTGAACATGACGAATGAATGAAAAAGCTATATTTGTCACAAACTTGTTGACCTACTTTTGTTCTGACAATTTGTATTTCATACACAATCTATTTTGACATCCCTGCTATGTTTTGGCTGCAAAGCCAAGCACACCCTGATTTGGCAATTTAGAATGGGCACTTAATATGTATTGCAAAATGTATTTTTGTTTACAATCCATCCATGGCAGCAACTTATGATGACAAGCAGACGAAAAGAAATGCTCTCAGGGGAGACAATTTATCTGCGTACCTAAGTGGTACCATTCATGTCATTGCGTATAATTCTTTCCTCAACTAAGCAGCCCAATTTGGACCTTATCACGTCAATGTCTATTTTCATGAGTCTTTTACTTTTATAAAAACTGGTTATTGCTGTTTTGGGGGGGGAAATAGTAAAAAAAAACAGTATCTTATTGGACAGCAACCATAGCCTAAAATAAGAATTAAGGGCTTTTTTTTGACATTTTTTATTCAGGGCTGGAAAATCAATGAGTATTGATACAAGAGAAAAAGTAGGAGATTGTTCATGTGAAGAGCTTATAAAGGAAACACACCAGAGATTTGCACAGGGCTTTATTAAGGTCAATAATACAGATGTAATAAAAAACACATGTGTGACATTACTGGGACTCAAGTGTAAATTGCAGCGTCTTAAAATAGCGTTGACCGTGTGTGTGTGCGTGTGTAGTTCTGCCAGTTCATATCAAGCTTTTGATGGTTGTCAGCCATTAACAGACAGAGAGGAGGGATGAGGTGCATAGGAGCGTTCAAAAAGGGGGGGGATGAGAAATAAATTGGATCTGAGGCGTAAAATGTGAGCTGCTTGTGAGTTGAGAATGAAGTGCTTTGGCTGGTGCCGAGAGGCAGACTGGGACTTGTTGTTCTTTTGAGGAGCATCGCAACAAAATCACTAGTCTTCCACTCAGCACCGCCAACACTTTTTCATCTTTCCTGCTCCGTGTCGCTCGCTTTGCACTCTGGAAGGAAAAGGAAACCAGTATGTAGATTTTATTTATCATCCGTCAAACATTTATCATTTTACAGTTAACTGGGGAAAAAAAAAGTCAAATGAGATGAAATACACTGACATGATCAGATCATCATTTTTGGAGTGACCACATTTTACATTTAAAACTAAATACATAAAAAAAAACTTTGCTCTATTGTGTTTTTGTTTTCTGGTTACTAAAATTTCTGATTTAATGCAAAAATGGAAATAATTTAGTCTTACTCAAATGCTTGCCTCAACAAATCTGTTTTGAACAGCTTTTAAAAAACATTTGTCGTTTTTAAATCTCATTTGATGGAGATTTGCAGTGACACCATAAATAAACGAGTCTGACCATAAATGGGCTTTATTTGTAAATATTTTCGACTGAATTCTAAAACAAATCAGCCAGTGTAAGGACAACAAAATGGGATCTAGAAACCAGCAGTCCTTTTGAATCCTGCATCACACCAATGTGAAATATTCCACAATTGATTCTTCATTGGAGTCAGACATCAGAAGCATGCTTGTGAACTTTAGCTGCCCCTCCACCTCCCCCCCACCCCCCGACTAATTTACCTGTGAAGCCTGCTGACATTCCATCCTTCCTTTGTTGTTCTAATGCCAACCTTTCTGTTCCTCTCAAAAGCAGGAGGCCAAAGGGAAAGGAGAAGGAAGAAGAGAAGGAGGAGGACGAATGAACACAACATAGGCGTTGACAATCAGATGACAAATGGTGAAGGTTATAGAGCCTTTCCTTTCCCTGAGAAGAGACAGACAGATTGTCCTGCATATCCAGTATGTTTCCGAGCTGGTAGCTATGCAACAAGACTGGGAGTCGGTGGAAGAGGAGGAAAGGGGGGGGGGATGGGAAGCCGGGGACACTTTAGTGCAAGGGGGGGGGGAAGGCTGCTGGAAAGAAATAAGAGGTTTTGCTTCACTGTTAACTGGAGGGAAGAGTGTCAAGGAGCTCACTTGGGGAGGAAAAACACATTTCATCTATGTAGTGTTGTGTTAATGTGCAAACGTGCAGTAAAAAAATAAAAGCGTTGAAAGGGAAAAGAAGCGGCGTTGGTTGGGAGCTGTCCATCGTATCGGTGCTGAATGACGCCCTACTTTTTCTCTCCGCGTCCTGCTCGTGTAAAAAAAAAAAGAAGAAGCCACCTGTTGCTGCACGGAAGTTTTCTCACAGGGAAATAGAAAAAAAAACACAACTCTTCTAACAGTGAGGATATAGACGCGGAATTGTGTTTTCTTTTATTTGTCAAATCCCAGCAGCCTGACGACGTGTTGGTATACAATTCCCCCCTCGCTTGACATTTGATTTGCTGCGCTACGTGCCGAATGTTTTGGTTTGGATTGCTTCTACACTTGACACTTCTTCGTCTTCTACCTCTTCTTCTCCCCCAACATATTTGTAAAAACGAATAAAAGAAGAAAACAATGACAGTCATTCTCGAGTCAAAAGACAGACTCACCGTTTGTGCAACATCTGGATGAGCGGGCAAGGTTTCCTTTCCTCCTCCCTCTGATGGCTTTTTCTTTTCTTTCCCTTTTTTGTTCTATTTCCTTAAGAGGAAATGCTCTTGAACGTCTGAGCTGGTCACGGTGGTGTTACTGGGAAGGCTGCAGGCAGATGGATGACAGGCTCTGTTTTTATATGTCTGCCGCCAGAAGACAAGAAGGGGCGTGGTCACATTGAGTGACGTGGCCTTTATTTATTTCATTTTTTTTTTTATCAGACCTGTTGAGGGTGGGGCCCATACCAGGGCAAATTACCTCATGGGTGGGTCATAGGGAATGGACGGTCACTTTATTGGATACAGTTGTCAATCATTTTACTTTTATAAATATAATACTGCTTGAATTTTTGAATGACAATGTTTCAAATATTCATTTAGTCACATTTCCCCACTTCCCGTCGATTGAAAATGACACCATGCTCAGGTAACAACTAATTACGGCCCAGCCTGCTAATGTCACATGACTAACCTCTGAAAACAGGTGAGTCATGATTTTTTTTCCCCTGAGCTCTCAATTCATCTCAAAATGCGTTTTAAAGGTATTGAATGTATATGAAAATGTTCTTAAATTCAAAATGATAGTTCAGTTGGTTCATTCCTATCTTAAGGCACTGTGGTTTCACGTGACAGTCCACTGGGAAACCAGAACTACATACAATGTGGCCTGCGGCGGCAAAAAAAAATAAAAAATTAGTTTGACACCCCTTGCTGCACTCTGGAGAAAACCAAAGAGCACTGATGTTTTTATGCAGTGGATATTCTTTGTGTGCATTCAAGGCCCTGCGAGAAAAAAAAAAAACCTAAACTCATGAATATCAACAACTTCTCCTCTGTAATCATGTTTTTTTCCCTTCTTTTTGATTCCAGAAAGCTATTTAAATCATCCTTGACATCTGTTGTGTGACACCTCAACACAGTATGGAATAGATGGAGGCATCACCCCCTTGGATGAATGCTTCTGAGGTGAGAGTGTATTTGTAAATAAGACACACGAAGGACCTTTTCTGTGCTTTATTCTGTGCTCAAAAAAAAAAAAAATCCTGGATGGCTACGGCTATTAGTTTTATTTTTTACAAAGGCCTCGTTCCTTTGATACAGCTAGTTAACAATGAAGCTCAAGAGTCAGGCTTAAGGGAGGAACCTGGGGGATGCTGCCAGGCTTTGCTTGTATAATGAACATCACACTCTGTGCCTCTTGATAGAAACATCAGGAGGTAGGATTATGCATAGTAACAATCCCCCCCCTCGCTGCTTTCAGAGCTTAATGTTAACATCTGCCCACCACCAAGCAACAGATGACTCTTCTCCATTGTCAGCATTTGTCTGATCACGTTTATTTAGACGGTGTTATAATTGCAACTGAAGGGGACAAAGGCTCCTCAATTAACTTTCTAGCATATTAAACAGAGATGAAAAATATTTTTTTTAAGTATCAACAGCCCATTTTAAGATAGCACCTGGCTGCCTATAAGCTATGAATAAAATGTGAGGCTACTCAAAGAAATCAAGGAAAAACTTATAAAGTGGTGACTTTTGAGCTCGTTTTTGGTTATGAGGGTCATTTATATTTTATGCTCATGATGAAAACAACTAGACAGCAATTTGATATCTTTGGGGAGGACAAAGTGAAGCCTTGGGATGTTTAGTAGCCATTCACAGCTATAGAGCTGAAACAAATGTGGCGTGGATGGTGAATAAACGTCTCGCCACCCTCATACACACTGTCTACGTTATGGGCGTGCTAATGTCTTCGGGAGAGTTTAACCCGAGTTTCACCTTGTAAGTAACTTGGTTAAATTTGACCCTACGGATGTGGCAATAACAGTCAATTACATTAAAATAGCTCCCCCTCGTGGCCAATGAGAAGGGTTCAACAAGTCAATAGAGAAAAGCACCAAAGAAATACTGTTTTATGTATGGATTATGACAATCTCCGACAAGGAGCCGGCCATCTTGGACATAATTTAAAAATAAATCTATAAACAGAAAATTTGTTCACATAATAAAAGAGAAAAACAGCCAGCTAATGCACAAGACATGACGTTTTTAATTGCCCGCCTGAGCAAACAGACATTATTTAACATTCAACGTGTAAGTCAAGTTGTCATAATAAGTACAATGACGTTCAAAGTGGCATTAAACTGCTTTTCTCCACTGCAGTTTTATTACCGAGCATGCCGTTACTCAAAACACATAAATAGCATTCATGTAAATGTGGCACACTCGATAACTCGGCGTTCAAACTGGAAAATAAACCAACTAAAATAGAGGGGTGGCGGGCAGATGATATGGATTAGACAAAAGAAGCGCCCGCACAAAAATAGAAGCGCAAGTCAAATGTCGTCATGTTAGCGAAGCGGAGCATTTTACTGTGCCGCTAATTGTTTTGATTGTAAGGCTTTAATTGCTGTTACTAATAACGCTGGGAGGCAATGTTTTGATTTTTACGGTGGACGTACTGGTGAAGTTTGTCATTTTTGTGCTTATTTTCCAAATGACACCTTTTTGTTTTGGGATGATTAAACATTCATAACACACGACTCACTCATCTCTCCCTGGAGGCAACGCCAAAGTCCACGGATTCAATCCAAATTTTCAATTACACAAATAATCAGTTATACGACAAACACAATGGTAATAATATGCAAAACAAATGCAGTACAAGCAACAACAACAAAAAAAACAATAAATTATTTAAAAAAAATTAAAGACAAACTCAATATTTGGCAGTTATGCACAATTTGGGTCTGTAAACCTGCTGGCTTGGCATTTGAACCATTCTCAACTGGGCAGGATGCGATGATAATCTGCAAATGACTGATGTCGACGTTTAAAGCCTGGACATGATTCATGCAAAAAATAAAATCAAATGCCATTTTTCATCCCAGGTACTTCTGAATTGTGCTGACTACCGGATTCTGGTGAAAAGGTTGAGGACTGACACAGACTCCTGGAAAGGAAGTGGACACAAGTGGGTGAGTAAAGGCATAGAAAAGATGCTGAGGAAAGTAGCATCCATTTAATAGGCCACGGTGCGTTGACATCGATGAAAGTAAGAAAGTCGTACCTTAGTGGATCTCATTTTGCTAAAGACGTTCCAGAAGCGAAGAGTTTCATCTCCCGCCCCCGTCACGATGGCCTCTCCGTCAGGGGACATGGCCTGAACACACATCACCGAAATCCATTTGCCAACGAACAGGTTGGGGGTGCAGATTTATTAAAAAAAAAAGACAAGCATTACATTTTTGCATTGATTTTATATAGTCAGTTTACATACAAAAGGACGTTAAGTTTGTAAAACACAAAAGGTGATGAAAAGAAAACATTTTTTTACATATATTACTCAATAGTACAACAAATAAAAAATACATTAAAAAAAATAAATAAAGGTGGCAAAAATAAATACTGACCAGGTAAAGAACTCTGTAGGAGTGCCCTGTAAGTTTGGCCACTTGAGTGAGGGAGGGATACTTCCACACTAGGATTTGGTTCTGGGAATAACCGTGTGTGCTGACCTGAGAGGGGAAACAAATAAATATATGTAGATATATAAATTTGAGGAGCATGGCTGCTACTCGAAAAGTTAGTCATGCAGTATCAGTGAATAGTATCAGAGCTTTTTTACGATGATCGAGTTCTGTAAAAATGTCCCACATCGACACTGATACAACCTTGTTTTTTCCCCACGCATGTATCCCGACTCGCGTGCAGATTGTAAATATTTTTCCTCACCAGTTCGTTGGTGTGCTTGGACCAGGCCAGGTTGCACACCTGAGAGCCCGTGTCGGTGCACTGCAGGGGCTGGCCCGTCAAAGTGTTCCAGAAGCGGATGCAGCGGTCGGCCGTGCCCCCCCCGGAAGCCAGCAGGCCGTGCTGATGGGGGGACCAGGCGATGGCCTTCACTGCCGCCAAGTGCTCGGTGTACTGCTGCACTGGGAGGACGCTCGAGTGGTTCCATACGAGCAACTGCAAACGTCGAGGGGGATGAAAAACATGTCGAGCTGTACCTTGACCCCGGCTCTAATGACACCACTCTGTATATACCTTGTTATCGTTGCCACCAGATGCTAACAGCTGATGGTCCGTGCTCCACTTAAGACCGCACACTTCCTGCCGGTGTCCCTGGAGCCGGCGTTCGGACTGGAGGGGCGGGGCTCTGATGTCCCGCTGCAGGATTACCCTATCGCGACTGCCTGACGACAGCTGGTCGGCGTTCCAGGCCAAGGCGCCTTGCAAAGGTAATAAAAAGGTAACAAAAAGTGTGCATGGCTGCTTCCGTCACATCATGACGTATTCTTACGCCACTACCCAAACTAGTCCAATCCACGTCATTCATCTCCCCCCCCCCCCAGCCGCCACTGCCATCTGCACTTGGCCTTTCAACTCACCTACTCTGGCCGTGTGTCCCTCGAGTGCAGAGAGCTTCTTCCCTGCGGCGGCATCCCAGATTTGAACGTACCCTTTATGAGTCCCCACAGCAACTAGGTTACCCTTAAATTAGAAACAAACCCAAAAGACTTGAGACGATCAACATCTGCAATGCGGGGCCGGGCTAGACGCATTTAAATTCACCTTCAAAACCATTAACAACCTCATTTACATGATATTATAAGGGGGGAAAAAAAACAACTCACCCTTTCTGACCAGCCCACCGATGTTACAGAGTCACCTTCTACAGAAAGGTCGCACAGACGCGTCACCTGTAAAAGACAATCAAGATCAATATTGACAAAACGCATATGAACCTTGACTCCTAAAAAAATTGAAATGTATCAAAACACATATGTATTAGAAGACAAAAGAAACAAAACACACACACCTGGCTGGTGCAGGCGCTCCACAGGTACACACAAGTGCCGAGCCCCACACTGAGAACATTGAGAGAGGACCAGTCCACAAGATTGAGGTAGAAGTCATCTTGAAGCTCGGGAGCGTCAAGAACTTTAAAAGGTATTTTGGATATCTTGCGCATGGGTTTCCGTGGCGACCGTAGCAGTTTCTGGCTGAAAACAACAATGGCTTGTCTTGGTGAGTATGATCCAAGTAAAACTAAGCTTGATAAAGGCAAGGAGGAAAAAACTTTTACCTGTTGCTACTGACGGGGGATAAAGAATAAGGAGAGACTGCGTTACCATCTTCTTCAAGAGACCTCTTAGTGCTTAAAGAATACTACAAGATAAAAAGTGTAGCTTTAACGTGATTCCAAAAAGAAAAAAAACCCCGGAATGAACAGGATGATGTCACGCTTTACTTTAAAAAGGCTTCTCCTGGTGGGAGTGGATGGCTGAAGGCGGCGATCTTCAGACTGGGGGTCTTGGACTTTGTCGATACCGGCTCCGAGGAGCTCGTTCTTCAGCAACGCAGAGTAAGCCAGACCATCCGCTGAGGGCACATAGGGTCAAAGAAATGATTGCAAATTCCAGAGAGCTCCAATTTTATTCGAGCAAGCAGTGGATGGCAACTTTACCTTTGTTGCTGTCTGCTGTGCCCTCTTTCGTCTTCCTGTTTTGATTGTGTGACTTTTCAATTTCCTACGCCGCAAAAACACGTTAGCTCCATCAACCGAGACCTCACACTTGATTTGGCACAGCATTAACCGTCAGTTCGAGGAATCACTTCGACAATGATGCGACTGACACTTGCAGCAAACTCACATTGATGCGGTGGAAGTTGACGCTCCAGTTGGCGCCGGCCCGCGAAGGAATGAAGCGATCGCCGTGCTTGCTCGGGGAGGACAGCGGGGAGCTGACTGGCGACAGAGCTCGGAGCGCGCCAAGAGATTTCTACACAGCAAAGGAGGTATGCTAAAAAAATGGTTGTATTTGACTTCATTTCAATACATTTGCATTTAATCGTGAAAACTGTAATACAAGCGATTTGTATTAATTTAAACCAGTCTAGTTTTTGATCATGTTTTTGGGGTGGATTTGAACAACCACCAAACAAAAGGGAATCGGGGTTGCGGCTGACACAATGGAGGATGTTAAACAGCAGATGGTGCATTTGTTAACGCCGCCACACATTAACAGTCACAAAAGCTCCAGCTATTTAGATGTTATGGTTTTCTTCTGTTACACCATCACGTGTGTGTCTGTCCGCTTCAAGTGTTTATTCTCACACATTGGCAGTAGCACACACACACACACGCTCCACCTATTTTGAGTAACTTTGGGTGGAGTGCCCATCAGGCTTAAGTAAAAACATTAGAAGTCATTATTATATGTCATGTACTTACTACTGGACTGGCATTTGCATTGTGGATGTTGATTTGCCTTAGCAGCCTGGACTCATAGTCCTGATCCATAGTGCCTGCAAATAGGTTAGCAATAAATTCAAATGTAACATAACACATTTTCGAAATGTATCTGCTACTCAGACGGCAATTATATTAGCTTCGAGTTCAATAAAACAGGCCCAGATTTTAACACTGAGGTAAGTAAATTGAGACAATAGCATAATTAATACAGTAGTTGTACTAGGTTCATCTTGTTTTTTCTTTTTCAATTACTTCTCTGGTTCTTCTATATCAAACAAATTTGTTTTAGGTTCATTTACCTGACATGTTTCGGCGGAATCTTCCGCCTTCATCAGAGACTCTGATGAAGGCGGAAGATTCCGCCGAAACATGTCAGGTAAATGAACCTAAAACAAATTTGTTTGATATAGAAGAACCAGAGAAGTAATACAGTAGTTGTTTTTTCTCTCAAGTTAATAATTAATATCTGTGATAATCCGTTCGTCACTGAGCCACCAATTACAGAACATCTTGAACATTATACTAAAAAGTATTGCGCAAATTCTGTCACAATAAACCCAATCAAAACAACACTGTTCTGGAACAATAACAAACACAAACACTCGTTGGGCTGAACATTGCAATTCATCGAATTCAAATTGACATCACAAAACAATCAATCTGATAGTTTATTGTAATACAAATTGTATTTTAAAAAACAACATAGATGAGGAACTCGGGATTTTATTTTTATTTTTTTTACATCTAATCTTTAAAACAAGACGCAAGCAGTAGTAAATGTTAGAACGTATTGTATTCTGAAGCGCATGACATACGTCAAATTTGTCAAAACAATGGAATGTTGAAGGAACCTCTCCGGCGATCTTGCTAATTATAAATAGCTGCAGCAAGCGACGCTAGCTGTCTAGAAACTTGATCAGCACCATTATTGACAAATCGCATTTAGATTTACACTCACCGGTCCCGAAGAAAACTCCTCCGATCCCACGCCCGGCACTATTACTCCCTTCCCGGTGTCAAGTCTTAGGAGGGTAGTTTGTTTGGTTGGTGTTAAGGTTTTAGAGAAAGGGATGAGCTTCTTTGGCTAAGCGCTGAGGATCACGGGAATGTGTGACGTCACCGTTTTTGAATCGCGCATTTCTGTTACCAAGGAAACGTGACTAAAACAGTATATTCTAAACTTTTACCCACTATTTTGTTTCGTTGTGAAATAATATATCATTAGATAGTATGAAGGCAAAGTTGCACCATTCTATAATGTACCAGCGCCATTTTGAATCAGACTTTGCCAATATTTGTGTAGATCTGCAGAAGTGAAAGTCAACAAATACATTCAACGTGAAGAAAACAGGACACTTTATAAATACTGCTTATGAAATGGATGTTTATGCATATAAACACTATATTGCAGCCTACAGAAGTCTTTACATGTAATGCGGGTGAGCTATAGCGCCATACAAAAACTGGGATGGTCCAACTTAACCAAAGAAATGTGAAAGTGCAATAGAAAATACAAAGTTAATTCAAGTACATTTTTGAAACTGTTATAAAATAAACCCCCAAAACCAAGTACTATGTGCAAATGCAAGTCTTTTGTTAAACCAAGTAGTTTCGATGAGCAACTATAAAAATAACCTTTTAAGAATTTTCTTTCGACCAAGTAAAAACAAAAAATATATATACATCCAGTATATAATGTATACACAATTGTGGCTCAACGCAGCATTTCAAATTCCACAAGCAACTCTAGGCTTAATTTCTCTAAAATGGTGCACAGTATCCATTAACATTTTTCCCGTTGTCCTGATTGATTCTACCAGTTGCAAATCAAATATTGCCTTGTGACTCACAGAAATTACCATATCTATAATGACAGTAGGCCCATATTTACTCTAAAATAAAAACAGTTTTGATGACAACGCCACAGCAAGCCAGTGGTTTCAAAGTCCTACAGCCAGTAGTCAACTGATGAAAAGCAATAATCTAAAAATAATGCAAGAACAAAGGAGTGCTTTCAGTAATGCCACTGTGAGTCCAGGGTGGTGGTACTATCGAGGTGGCGAGAAGAACCGAAAAGAAAATGCACAATGGTGGTCTGTCTACATGGAGGAGGCGTCCCTGGGTGAATGCTGCAGGCCATTAGTCACTTGAAAACGAGCTTCGTCTGATATGCCGTACTGCTCCAATGGATCCTGCGGCAAAGTAATAAACATGAGCTCAGTATAGATCAGGCTGTACAGACATGATATACTCCACTCTGAGTGAAAGTTTCAAACAGCAGAGACAGCAAAGGGTCTTACGGTTTGGCTGATCTAGCACGTAAAATTGGGTGAAATTCCGTGAACTGTACCTGATGTTCAGGCAAATGTTGACATTGTGTACACAGAAAAAATGAAATTACTTTTCCAGTGAGCCTGTGGATTTCAGTTCTGTAGAAGATGAGGTTTCTTCTCATGAATTCATAGCTGTTGAAGAGAAGAGATTAGTTCTAAGGAAAACTTTATGCAGAGGAGAAAGATCTGAGCTTGAACAATCTACTTAAAACAAAAAATTTAACCAGACTCATTGGAGTTTTCTATTTATTAAACATTCAAGATGAGCCTATGTTTACCACGCATACCTTGCCTTGATGATGGAGTCTATCCACTTTACACACTGCTCCTCAGAGTCACACTCAAAAAGATATTTTCGTTCTGCATCTTCCAGAAACGCTGCAAACAAAAACAGAGCTTTGTATGTGTTGCAATTTTGCATGTCTGTTCAAGTAGCACTCATTTGAAGGTTTATAAATGCTCCAGCCAAGTCATCAGGATACACGGAGGGGGGTCATAACATGCAGACATTAAAATCCAAAATTGCTACCACTCACCAATGGAGAAGGTCTGGCTGGCCTCCTTCTCCACCCGACACTGCTCCAATAGCAGCGCTCCAGCAGGCTAACAAATGAATAAGTCATTCATGAATGGACAATATATCAACACAGCACTAATGTAATTGCACTCACTTCTTCCTCATCAGTCTTAAAATAGAAGAGGAAGTTAACGACGAGTTTCACTAGCCTCCTCTTCACAACTGCAACACAAGAGTGAAACCAAGGTGAAACTCACAAACCGGAAGCTGTCATGTGGCTATGCTGCTAAGCTAACATTTGTTGTCAGCGGTATTAATAGGAAAAGATTACCGTCTCCTTTCTTGGGTCCACGCATCCCCAGCTCGGCGACCATTTCTGAAGGTTGTCGGCTCAGATGCATCATCTCCTTCTCGTTGTAACGCATCACTGACAGTAAAAGTTCAATTTAGCACGAGCGCTGGACACACTAGATACGGCCATTTCCCATAACGAAGACACTACGACGTTATAATGTACGTCGTTAGAAACCCTGAGTGATATTGTTAAATAAGTTTCTCCATCGCAAGGTGTTGTTTGATGGCGATGACGGCGGAAAACAAAAAGCAAAAGTGTCTGTTCTCGTTCCAGGCGCACAACGCAGGACCACGCCTCTTCGCACGTTGTACGGAAGTCGGAAAGGGTCGAACTAGGCGAAACGCGATGTTCTATTTTGTGTGCCTTCCAACCGCTAGATGTCGCTAATAACACAATCGAAGCAAGTAGAGTCCCAGTGAAGAATAAACAACATGCGCATGCGTCCTGGCCGCATTCACTAGTAGCGTGATCTTAGCGTTATATTGTAGGTAAGTGTTACGAAATACATATTAATAACGAATAAGTGAGGTTTAATGTTTTTATCGCAGTGAAGCACACTCATATTTTTGCTGTTGGAATTCAATAGTCGTGTGAAAAACCGGTTTTAACCAGCTAGCTAATTGTGTTACTTAGCATTAGCTTTGCCGCTCCGCATTCAGGAGCCACCGGTCACATAATTGTAAAACATCTCGAACCAAAGTCGGCTGGCCGCTATAACCAAAAGTGTGTGTTGTTGCTTAAACAATATAACTTGTAAGACTAATGTAATTGCTAACTTGATTGAAAAAATTCAAAATGCGTACTTGTCTAAAACTGCTCTACTGTAATCCCCCGTCTATTACCCCTATTCGCTAAATCACCTTTTTTTAAAAATATATTTAATATTTACAATAGCCTAAAACTTAGTCAACAAATGCTTCATGTGTTTCTGCTCAGAATATTCTAACTCTTTAACCTCTTATTATTTCCCCACCTAGGTGACTGAAACAAGACAGACAAAAAGACAGCTGTACATTGTCAGATTAACTGGGCATTTTGCCTGGGAGAATTTTCCTGTTTTGGTCAATCACCTCTCAAAAATGGATTTCCAACATCGAGCTGGAGGGAAGACTGGAAGTGGAGGGGTGGCGTCCTCCTCGGAGAGTAATCGGGACAGAAGAGAGCGGTTACGCCAACTGGCTCTAGAGACCATTGACATCAATAAAGACCCCTACTTCATGAAGAATCATTTAGGATCATATGAGTGCAAACTTTGCCTGACGCTTCACAACAATGAGGTTACAATTTTATTCTGTACATGTACATTGTTTGTGACTTAAGTGCAATATTAACTGTGCTATTGGTCATTATAGGGCAGCTACTTAGCCCACACACAAGGAAAGAAACATCAGACCAATCTGTAAGTACCGCATCTTATTTGATCTGTGAGCAATTGTTGGCATTTTCTGGAGATGTTAGATTTTGTTTGTCTTCAGAGCACGGCGCGCTGCCAAAGAAGCCAAAGAAGCTCCAGCTCAGCCAGCGCCAGCAAAAGTGAAGGTCGAAGTCAGGAAATTTGTCAAAATTGGCCGGCCTGGATACAAAGGTAAAGTAAGGGAATGTGATTACAAACTGCTCAAAAAAATGTCAGGGATATTGTGCTTTGGTTAAAAATTCATAATGAAAGGTCAAGTCTGCAAAAAGTCCTCAAACATGGATACCTGCATTCAAAGTTTAAAGGAGGTCACCTGTAAAGGTTAAACTGCATTTTAGCTACTAATTTAACCCAAACTATTTGTGAGTGTACAATTGTGTAATTTATTTTATTATCAAATGTCATCATGTCCTTCTCAGTAACCAAACAGAGGGATCCAGAGACTGGGCAGCAGTCATTACTATTCCAGGTTCGTGCTAATTGCAAAACAAAAATGAAATCATATGAGAACTAAATGAAGCTCAAGTGGATTCCTCCAACCGTCAGATTGACTACCCAGAAGTAGCAGAAGGTATTGGGCCGAGACACCGTTTCATGTCTGCATACGAACAGCGCATCGAGCCCCCGGACCGTCGTTGGCAGTACCTGCTGATGGCTGCGGAACCTTACGAGACTATCGCTTTTAAGGTGACTGTTGCTTACTCATTTTAGTTTGTCTTTGCTGTTTTATAATGTGAACATCTTGGCTCTTTTCAGGTCCCCAGTCGAGAAATCGACAAAGCCGAGAGCCGCTTCTGGACACATTGGAACCGAGAAACAAAACAGGTACCAGTTGCAAGTCTTTGACCCCTGAGAAGGCGTGTTGTATAAGTGTTTTTGTTCCCCCCCTTTTTTTCTTTAGTTCTTCCTTCAATTCCACTTTAAAATGGAAAAAGCCCTCCTGCCACCAGGTCCTCCGCCTCCTGCTGGTATGAAGCGTCCTCCACCTCTTATGAGTGCGCCTCGTCCACAAAATGAGTCCATGCCCCCGCCTCCAGGTGGGATGGTCCTCCCCCCCGGTGCCCCCGGTACCCCTCAAATGCCCTCTCAGATGGCCATGCCACCAATGCCAATGAGGCCGCCTCCCCCCGAGGCCCTTGCAGCGGGTAACAATTAATTGTGTTCAAGTTCTACATTTAAAATCACACTCATTTTTATGATTTTATAATTAAAGGTTCTAGTGGGAAAAACGGTCTGTATTTGTTTAAAAAAAATTGAAATTGGAACCTGTACAATAACATGACAGTACCTTTAAGTGTTTTGCCTCAAAGTTGAGAATAACATGAAACTTGGGACAGTGCAGACTAAAATATTTTGAACAAGATGTGTTGAAGGAAAGGAACACATTGGTGTTTTTTTTATTTACGTCTTCTCTAACTATTGACAGCTTTACTAAAACTAACAAGCAAGTTGGATTTAGGACTACGACAGCGATAAGGAATTATGTCCCAACGGA
Source organism: Syngnathus typhle (assembly GCF_033458585.1). Lineage (NCBI taxonomy): Eukaryota > Metazoa > Chordata > Actinopteri > Syngnathiformes > Syngnathidae > Syngnathus > Syngnathus typhle. The sequence goes on along the minus strand of NC_083750.1, from coordinate 8,181,050 downwards.
GAGAAATCATCCTTTTGGACATTTTTATTTTCTTCTCTTCAATCGGTGTTGGATACCGCATCCTCCTTTCCCACCTTTTGCTCATCTTCATCCGATGTCTTCGGCATGTCCTCCTTCCTTTTCTTGTTTTTAGCTTCTTGCTCTCGGACTTTCCTGGCCCTTCTGGTCTTTAATGTCCCTTCGCTCTTCTTCATGAGTTTTTTGTCTGGAATTGGTTTGTTTCGAAGACCTCTTGAGCTTTGGGCTTCTCTCCTCGTCCGTTTTTCGTCACCGTCGTCATCGAGGTCCGGCAACCACCAAAACAAAACCTCCCACAGAGTTGTCTCAAGCTAAAAACATAAAGTGAGTGTTGATTTTTATTTTCTTTAACAGTCGTTCAGCGTTTCTGATATCGTGACAGCCGAGAAAACTTCTACCCATTTTACCTGCGGCGGTTTTCCTCTGTGTCGTAACGTGGTCGGCTGTCTCACGGTCAAATCGGCTTCTTCCTCCTCCTCCGCTATCCCTCGACTGCGCAGAGTCTCTGTTACATCAACAAAACGACATTCGGCCTTGTCCTCAAGTTTGAACTTCGATCGTTCTTTGTGCTCACCGTGAAGTCTCTGGAACCCCGAAGTGAGGACCAGGATAGAAATGGCCACAAACAGACAACGGTTGAGTGTGACATTCTCCCACGGTGTTTCAATCTGACTCAGATTCTGCATGGACAAGGTTTTTTGGACCGGAACTAAAGGAGAAGAAAATCGAATGAATTGATTTGGATCGTTTTAACGTCAGATTGACAGCACACATTATTGAAACCCACATTTTTTGGGAGGAGTTGATTCCATAGTTATAGTTGGTTCTACTTTTGGAGGCTGAAGAACTGCAGACGTTTCCTATACAGCTCGCATAATGTCATTTACAAAACGTGATATGAAAGAAATGAGGAAAAACACATCATACTGCTTGTTTAGATACCAACCTCTCTTACTTTGCCACTCGCATACATTTCTGCAACAATAGACATTGACATGAATTAAAGCCAGCTTGTTACGAAATACTTAAAACTTAAGAGATGAAAAACATCAAAAATGTAAAAAATTCAATTCATGCTAGAATGGAAATATTTGGTATTACAAATGCACAATAATTTTTATTTTTTAAATTGGCATGCATAAATAAGACCCCTTTAGGAAAAAGCAGGCCTTGCCTTATAAAAAGCAATATTTGATCCTCTCGGGCTCACAAGCATCCACAAAAATAGTATTTGGTAATCTCTTTCCCAAAAAGCACATAAATATTCTGGGATTTAGGCTAATTACTCCTGTCGGAATAAAGCAATGATTCATCCGCCAAGTATCTCTGTGAGACAACTCGGGCACATTATCACTGTGTTGCACTGGACAGGGAATCATGTTTCAGTGGCTTGTACAGGTATATATATATATAGTTGAGCTTTTGTGTATTTACAGTCGGCGTATTTCATGTGCAAGGCATCACAGATTGTGTGTGTGTGTGTGTGTGTGTCACCACCTGGTCGGCGAATCTGTCGGACAGGCTTCTGCGGAGGAGGATCTTCTCTTGTTAGCCCCAGCTCCTCTTCAAATGTCTCATAGCTTTCCTCCATGTCTTTCCTGAGACAAAATGACACGGGGGGATCAAAAATAACAACGTGGAACAACATGTCACCTTGGTGGAAATTAACTTGTGTAAAAATCACATTATTTTTTTAATCTACCTGAATTGTCTCAAATCATAGTGTCAAAACCAATTTGAAAGAAAGTAAAACTATCTCACCTTTACATTTACAGAAAATGCTGAAAGACCCTTATGACATTACATGACACTGAGTTAATGTCCTTGCACCACTATAAATAGAAGTGAGGAAAAATCTCCACACAGAGACTAATGGATGCATACAACACACACACACACACACAAAAAAAAGCAGGTGGTATCCATACCCAGATGAGACCTAACCTTTGACCCGAAGTGAAGGAAGGACCTACCTGAGTCGACATGTGAGAATCCTGAGGCTGTGTCGAGGGGCCTTTGTCACAGAGTTGTTGTTCCGCCGCGGAGGCAGCGGCACAATGTGAGAAGCTCTGACAGCCAGAAACAGGTGTTGGAGAATAGGAAAAAAAAAAAAAAAAAAAACGTGTCAAGTCAGAGGCGTTGACTGAGGCCATGCTGACATCACCATGTGCTCTGCAGCCGGCAAATCACAACTGTGGGCTGAATGAAAGAGGAAGAGGCCAACAGGGCACTGAGGTTTTCTCATAAGTCACAATATATCCATCAATGATTTTTCTCAAGCTGCTGTCATCACTAGAGTGACAAAATAATAATAATTTCATTATAGTTAAGTACAGTTTTTGGTTATCTGTACAGTAGACTACTTTACTGCAGTTCAGCCAAGTACTTTGCACTAACTTTTTTTTTAAACATGAATTCTCTATATTTGTAATGCGTTTGCCACCTCTGCAAGACAAATGTTTCTTTATTCACCAGCAGAGTGCGCTATTGTGCTTGGTGAATTGCTTTGTATAGTCCAGTAGTTGCCAAGTAAACATTTTATGCAATACTACATTGTCCTAAAGGTTAGACACATGTTTGCTCAATTTAGAAGTTTTATTTCTACTTTTAAATGTTTTTTTAATTTGGAAAAACAAATCCGCGATGTAGTGAAGCCGCGATAAACGAAACGCGAAGTAGTGAGGGATCACTGTATTGGGTGGGCTGAAGATATTTTATTTTGAAAGGTGACAGGATTCTCCCTTACTAATATCTAAATTTTACTCTTGAGACGTCAAATTGTTTTGGGTCGTGTGACCCTCATGTTAAATCCACAAGATAGCAAAATGAGTAAAATAAACAGTCGTATTAATAAAGTTTCTTTGCAATGAGGAAAGCCCCAGTGATGATTCCACAAGAAAAAAAAGAAAGGTCCACTTCACAGACCATGGATCATACGACGCCAGGTAATATGCATGACGCCCAATTTGCAGCGAGCGGCTCTCTAATGACGCCTTCAAAACGAATTCAAATGTAAGTAAGTGCCTTGAGAGCTTCATACTTGGTGGATGAGATTAAAAATGCATTCAATATTTGTTTAAAAAACAGTGGATTTATGTTTATTGTTGTAACATTGCACTGAAAACAGCAAAATGTATGGCTTTGTTCTCCGCAGCAGCAGAAAAAAAAAGATTGAGGACCATAGACAATCTAAGGTCTTCAATTGATCAAACATGCATGTGCCTCCTAAACTTTTTTGTTCCATTGTGCTGATTCTGGTATGGCCACCAGGGGGCAGTATAATCAGGTGGCATTTAAACTACTTCCCCGATATCTGAATTTAAGTGAAGCGCAAATCAATTCACTATTTGGTCTCTCACCATGGCCTGGTGATCAAAGCGGTGCTGTACTTTACTCTGAGATTACTCACTGCTTGTAATGTGCAAATATTACATCTATTCATGGAAGACTCTCCTGCTGTGCTTAATGCATCCCAGCTTCTGTCACCATCTGTAATTCTGCCTCAGAAGGTTATTGGGCTTGTGGTGAGCAGGTACAGTAAATATAAAAGCATGCACAGGAGCGTGACGTCCACATGAAATGGAATTTGGAGGAGATCACATTTAAGTTTGATATGCTCGGCATCGCTAGCTCTTGTCAAGCAGCTAACTGCAGTATGTTCACCCCGGCCTGTTATCTCAAAATCAATTACTCATTCCGTGCCTGGCACTCATAATGAATTAGTGGAACTGCTAATCAATTTCGGATAAAGCGCTCATTTACACGGAGTGAGGAGATGCCAGGAGGATGAAGGAGGGGGGTACACAAGAAACAAATGACATGTCTTTGAAAACAAATCGTTCATTCTGTCAGGTTGAGGGAGGAACTTGGAATCAGAGGCAGCCCAGAAGTGGCTCCACCTCACATCTGCATCGACTACATTGAAAAATCTCATTTATGATGGATGACATGCCGGTTGATTTTGAGATTTTGAGTCTTTTTCTTTTATATCCAATAATATTTCCCCCTCCTCCGCCTGAGCTGTGTTTGTGTGCCAGCAGCCTTTCAGCCACCCCCTGCTTGTCGACTGATTGACGATAATTACAGCTATTTTACTGTGGCTTTCACAGCTTGGCCTTTGTGGGAGCACTTATGGATGGAAAACACGGCAAACTGCAGCTCATGCTTGTGGTACAGAGACACTGAAAATGTCACGTTGTGGTATTGAAATATTCGAAAACTGTCAAAGTTTGTTTGCTTTTATTAACTTTTTTTTCGGTGAGGTTGCTGACTTTGGGAGAGAGGCCAGGTATTGTTTGAATTAGTTGCCACATACTGCAATATAAGAATTCCATCAGGCATATATTCTTTATCCTCTGCAAAGAATCATGAATATTAATGGCTTACTGAGGAGTTTTGACGATATCCATAGATCCATGAATTAGACTGACCTCAGGTGGCCAAGGCACAAATACCGGATGATGAAGCGCAATTTACATAATTTATTTACAGCAAAAATGTGGAAAAAACAATTTATCTTTAGATTCTGTTATGACATCACTGTCTGCATTAATGAAGTTTGTGTTGATGTTAAAATGTTAATTAATCCAGCTATTCCTCTCTTCTGTGCCTTGAAAATTGCTTCCTACAAATAAATGAATAAATAAATAAATAAATAAATGAATAAATAGAAACATAAATAAATAAAATTTTATTTATAAACGCTCTACCACTAGGTGGCAGTAGATACAATTAAACCGTGTATCAAACAACAAAGTAAGAGATGTGTTCAATTATAATAGTCTCAAATTCATACCAAATAAATGTGTCTTTGTGTATTTCTGTATTTAAACCTTTTTGAGATTTTTTAAAAATGTAAAATATGTATGTTGGATTAACAAAAGGTTCGGAAACAGTGGTTTTAGTCTTTATAACGTAAATAATGATTGAATGAATGTATTTAATATTACTCATCAGCAGCAGAAAAAAATTCTGCATTTGACGATGAAAATGCTCGTATTTATTCCCCATTGCATCTTCTTCACCATGTGGAACCTAATCCATCTTTCAAGAGATATAATTGTGCTCAAGATGTCATCTCCAGTACAAAGCTCTCAGAACAGAGCTATGGGAATGAGTCAGACTTCTACCCCCCCTTTTTTTTTTTTCACGCCCACCCAAGTCTGTCACTCCTTTGCCTTCTTCAATTTGCCTTCTCCATATCTCCATCCTCTGCCATCTTTTGCTTAAATAATCAAAGCTGCGTGGACTTCCAGAGTCCTGGCTGAGGAACCTCATGTGTCTCCTCTTGTTTGGCGGGGAGGAGCCATGACAGCTGCACACTCCAGTGCCTTAGTACTAGCAAAAGCCATCAACGCAGGAAAGGAGGAGACGCACACATGCTACTTTCCCCGTCTTCTTTCTTCCACTCTGCTTGCTGACTCTCTGCCACATCACCACAGAGCCATTTCCAAATAGACTCTGCAATCACATGATTTGTTAGACTGTCACCCCCCCCCCCCCAACTTGCAGAAGATTGTACACTCTATCTCTAAATGGTTTTGACAACAAAGGCTGCATAAAAAAAAAAAAATCTGCCTTGGCAAAAATAATCCAGTACTCACAGTATTGCAAGGCATAATAGCCATTATCAAGTATCGGTGCTAGGTATCGGCGAGAACTCTTACTGACCATACATTTCCCACCTGTGTTGGTTTTAGCATGAAGTCTCTTTGCTGTTCTCCCAAGTATTGATTGGCTTGTGAAATGAAATATAGTCACAAGACCATATGGAAACCAAATTGCAGTAAGTACACAATTATTGAAGTGAGGCTTCTGGTCTCCTGCAGGCTCAAATTGTCCTAGACGGAACACGTGCGCCCGCCCCCCCCCTACCGCCCGCCCGCCCCCTCACACACACCCGACAAATGGCGTGTTTGTTTATCTCGGCACTGCAGGCACTCAGACAAAGCCCTCTGATTTCTCATGCAGGTTCACATATGTGATTGTTATGCTGCCTTCTGTGTGCTCGCCACATCCTGATGATGATTTCATATTGCCTGTTTGCTGAGTGCATATTATGTATATGCCTCAGCACATTTGCATCTCGTGACATCTATGCATAAATCACGGATAGCCATTTTCTTTTTCTTCAAGTCAACAAAAAACATCAATGCATTCAACTGAATGCAATTACTTTGTATATTTTTGCGAGCGTGCAAGAATGGAAACAATTCATTGCAGTCGCCTTGATTTATTCCTGCAGGGCTTTTAGTGTGAAATGTGGGCCACTGCATTCAAATTTTTTATCAAGATCTGAGTTGTATTTTTTAATTTAGAAGGAGCTAGTCAAATAACTCAATAATATCAACACAGACCAGACCTGCTCTTGATGACAAGAGAGCAATGTTGTGCCTTTTCATAGTCACCCTGCTTCCTCTTCGGCCGAGCAACCAGCTCTTGCCTCGGTGCCAAACTCAAATAACATTTCCATTTCTTTCCCTATTACAGTCAGGGCGCAGCAATTAATGTGCAATGAGCCTCATCTATCAATGGTTTAATGTTTCAAATGTCACGAGGTTTGACCAAGCACTTGTTAATTTCTTAATATATCACAGCCACCGTAATAGCTATTCCGCTGTGATTGTAAACAGAGCTGGGGCAAAGCTACTTTCTGATTTATTGGAGAACAAAGTGTGTTTTTATCATGCAATCGCTTTGCAGACATGAGACGATCATTCATCCGAGGTCTGCCGAGGCTGCCTCCGTCACCTCGGTCTCAGGTGCTCAATGACCTGCATAGAAAAGCCCGTCTGCATGGGCACACACCATCTATTTCCAAGCCCCTTACGTCAGGCACCCCGCGGGGGCGACGGTGCTCTTATCGTTCTTCCGTCTCCATCAGCACCAGTGATTGGCTTATTATCAGATGTCCTGCGCGGGCAAAAAAAATGGACCATGCATCACTGCGCACTTTGCATCTTTCTCTCCAAGTGTACAGTCTTGAAAGTCCCCCTTGTGCTGACACGGTGTCTACACGGGCACTAAGGAGGATAACACTTTTTGCAGGGTATCGGCTTTTGCACCCTGCTGGGACGCGTTCGCATTAGTCCAGCTCAGCACGAGATAACACGTGAATGTTGTCAGACTTGTGGCTCTTTCCTACGCCAGCAGAGACAAATGATTTAGCAAAGGTAGCTTATGTTTGTATCCTAATATTTGTTCCTTAACTCTTAAAAAAATGACAAAAATTATATTTTTCCTATTGATTCTATTGATTATTGCATCGATAATCGGATGGAATATTATTTTCATTTAAATGTATTTAAGAATCATTTCCCCCATTACTATATTAATTAATCAACTATTTTTGTTTATTTCATATTAATTAGTGATTAAATACACAAAGTAACAGCAGTTAAGCAATATCACACAAGAAAGATTGATGTCATTGTTTTCCAAAGTAAAAGCAGATTTTTGCAAATGTTTTTTTAATTTTTTTATTAAACACAAAAAATAAATCAGGCTGCTTTCATTAAGTACTAGAAACCAATCTGAATTATGACTTCCGAAAGCCTGAAATCAAACAATTTGAAGAATATTTAGTTAAAAAATGGCTCTGAACGATTACACGATTATTGAAGAGATTAATTTAATCGATTTGTCATCGATTCATTTTTGACGCTCCTGGAATTGAATGTGTGGAGTCTGAAAACATTCTTTTCGTTTTGTGTTTATCGTCTTGGTAGCACTCTTGCCACTACTTGGTTGTCGACTTTGAAATTTTTCTCCAATCCTATTTCCCATTTTACATTTGCGTAGTTCACTTTGTACCCTCAGGGAGTCAAGAGTTCAGTGTGTATTGTTGTTATGTACAAGATGCGATTTTTTATTTTTTTCCAGGTGTTAACTGCACTGAAAGCTTTGACATTCCTCACCCGTCTTCTCTCTTTGCTTCCATTTGCTGGCCATCATGTCTGCAAAAATGCTGTATTTCTGCCAAGGCCTCACCCACTCACTTGTCAATCCTCCTCCACTTAGAATGACTGCACTCCCTCGCCCTTCTTTTAGACTGGACTAGGTGATCTGGAGGATATTTGAAATGCAATGTGTGCGTTTGAAAGGCTCTCAGCGGAGATGAGAATGTTGTGCCCAGGGGCGATTGTCTCTCATGCCCTCATGCAGATGGCACGCCTGTGAGAGAAAAGAAGGGCAACAAGTGTGACAGTTGCTTCAATTACAACAAATGTTTTTGAGACAAAAACGAGAAGCTTAAGACGCAATTTTCAGTGTTTTTTTTTTTTTTTGGGGGTAAAGCAGGAACAGTTCATTGAGGGCAACAGCGGAGGCGTTCAAATCCTGGTTTAGTTTGGAAAGTGTGGGAGGAAGAAGTGAATGGAGAAAACTTACAGCCCTTTTGAATGCAGTGCCACAAGTTTGGAATTTCTCATCTTTATTCTGAAATGATTACTTCTGTGTTACTTGCTGATATTGCACTTTTTTTCCCCCTAATACAAAATTGAACTAAACTGAATTTCTATCTTGCTCAAGCCATTTAATTAGCAAATAAAATTCGAAATATTCCGTATTCATTTGATTTCATCATAGAATTGCTGATGATTCTACCTGATTTCCACTGATTTCATTCCATCCCTATTAATGATTCATTTCACAATCTCATCTATTGTGGTCAGCAAAAAAAAAAAAAGGATGAGAAACATGCACATCAAATTGCATCAAATCCCTTCGCCTATAAAAAAAAAACATTTTTTTCAATCCAGCGAGGTTACCGACATGAAATATGAGACTGTATTTTAGAAAAGGCCAGATGGAAACAATCACTCCATTGTTTTCACAGCATACCCATAAATACTAATCAATCCACTGCAATGCAAATCAGCGCACGGATCGGGAAACTCAATAGAAAGCAATCATGCAATAATAAACCATTTTTGAAGCAAAAAAAAAAGCAATAATGGGAAAAGATGTGCACACATTTGTATAGACATGATCAGATAAACCTTTCAGCATGCCATGTAATTGATTGATTGTGTGGCGTGCTTTTCCCAAAACAGCAGATTTAATACCAGCAGGTAATGTTGGCACATTGACAATCCAATTACCGTAACATCATTTCTGGCATCTCTGAGACAAAGAAGCCACTGTGGATGAGAGGAAGATGGCAGATAAATTATCTTGCCGACATTTCTACTCTGTGTGTGTGGGGGGGGGGGCCTCGGGCAAACTCTGTATTTGACAGTAAAGCTTTTATTATGGAGTAAAGTCCCTTGCCTAATTTAAGACGCAATTAACTTATTTCATTTGGCATGCGTGAGATCTCATCTTGCTGCAGGACTTAACATTAGTACAGTCAACGTTCAAATTAAAAAGTAGGCGTAATGCGGTAATCTTGTCCACTCTAATACATAACGAGTGTTCCTAATTAACTGGCACACGAGTGCCTTTTTTTGTATGTTCCTTTACAATCATCACATGTGCTGCACAATTCAGATAACTTAACAAAAAATGGACAGTGAATCAACAATAGGCCAGTGACAAAAAAAGAAATTGAAAGAAAATATTTGATTTTCTCACACTGTGTAAAGACTCCATCTGGGTATCCAAACACAAAGCTCATTCTATTCGTGTCTTTTTTACAGCTCCCATACTGTTATACCCCAAAACGCTTCCGAGTCAGAGCAGACAATCATTTATCAAACCTCATGTCCTGCTATTCTCCAGCTCAAAGAATCAAGACAGGCGGCCGGTGGGTTTGGTATTTGGGTCCCGATTAGCCGCGTGTGATTGTGAAACAGATGTAAATGAGCTTTTAAGCTGTAGCTAGTGAGGTGACATTCTCTTGAGCTACCTCATTTATCCGCCCTCATCCTCTTCTAAGCTGGGCCCCAGACAGACGTTGGAGTTATGTGTCTCACTTTTTGGAGGCGATGGACTTCTTATTTGGGATGGTGACCCAGATGCTCTGATCTTCTGTCCATCAGGCTTCTGCTTTTGGCTTTCGATGCATCCATCTTCCATACGCTGGGCCCATCACTCCTGTAGGAATCTGTGCTGGCGTCAGACAGTGCAATGTATGGACTAAAGTCTTGGGACACACCTCTGATAAATTACTTTAGAATTACTCCTCTTGTCCTGACATTTGGGAGAATTATATTTTGTCCTACTAGTATAATTCCCTATTATTATTATTATTATTATTATTATTATATATACATATAAGTCAATATAATAATAATCATAATGAATAATAATAAATATAATTAAAAACATTTATGAAAAGTTTCCTGAATAAATTGTATATAAATATATAATTTTGTAGTAATTTTGTTCAGTGGTGAGATTTTCTAAACGTCAAATCTGTGCCTTGGCTCGATAAAAGTTGAAAAACACTGGAATCAACTTTGATTTAGAGCAGGGATTGTCAACCGGTGGTCCGCGGCCCTCTAGTGGTTCGTGGCAGTATTGCAGGTGGTCTGCGAAATTGGAAATGAAAAAAAATTGTAGGATTCCTTAAAATAAAATTGATTGATTATATAGACTTGGTTTATTTATGTCAGCGTGGTGCTAAAACCGTAGCTTGTGATGAGCTTTTATGAAAAACATCACACTAAAACTGTTGACATTGATCAGCGATGAAATTTATATTCCTGCTAGGTTTGCAAGCTCCTTTCCCATTATTGTGAAAAATATCGCAGGAAATAAAATCTCCCCAGCTGTACTATAATGCAGCATCAGGCAAGTTACGCGATACATTGTCACAGCCCATCATCAGTTTTATTTCTTCTTATATAACATGATTTGGTGGCTGCTTGCTGTCGAGAAAGAACACAGGCTCAGCGCTTGTCAGTAAACGTTGCAAAGTGCCTCCTCATCCTTGTCCTTCCTCCAAGGAAGCAGCCCGAGGACAAACAGCAGCTTCTTTCACATCAGTGTGCGCTCTCGCATGTTCGTCGCAGCCTCTCTCATCCCTTCTACCTTTCAGCTGCAACCTTTTTGCACCCTCTTTCCCATACCACATTGCAACAACTGTTTGAAAGCAAAGAATTTGACGACATTAGACGTCTGAACAGTACGTAACAAACCACACTTTGAGAATCACTGGCTTTCGTATATTTTGCAGTCAAGCCGCTCAGTCAGGGTTGACCATCTTTTTCATTTCTCCACTCTAGCTCTTTGGGTTTGATTTACTACTGAATACACACACACACACTCGCACACACACACTTTGATGGCTACCTACTGTGTGCCTGAGTGAGGAAATGTGCGATTGAAGTACCTTGCAGCCACTGCAGATGGTTGAGAGGGCAAATTGCTGATAATGTATTTTTCTCGCTGGGTAGACTGCTGAAAAACATCTCAAGATTCACATCCAGTTCTTCAGAGCTCCAGGCTACCGATTCGACTGGCACAACTGGGAGGAAGTCGGAGTACTCTGAGAAAGCCCCCGTGAGGCATTTGATACAAAATAGAAAAATACATCTAGTTCCTGCCTTTGTGCACATTGTGGAATAACCGATTGAATATTGAATAACTTATTTACATCACTGTCAGGCTCATGAACTTGTTTGTGTGGTCCAATTTGATTTATATCAACTGCCTACGTACTCTGTCTCTATTAATTATGACAATGCAACTCACAAATATCCCAATTTGCACTTTTGTTGTGTGCAACCCTCCCTAAAATATTCATAAAGCACTCATGCATTGTTATGATCTGGAGTTCAGAGGGGGAGAGCACCAACAGCTCTTTGTGACATTCCTTTTTACTTTCAAGGGACTTTAAAAGTAAAGTGCAAAATGCTGCTTTCAAGTAAATACTGGGTGTTTTTATCCACTTTCTGCACAAAGAAAAAAAAAACAGGCGATACTTTGTAAACACAGCTGAGTATGACAGCTGTGTTCCTCTCGCATGCGGTGTGGCCACATTAATCTGTTAACAGGGCTGCATAGATAAAGCCAACACTCTGCACACTTCCTCGATGTGCTCCAGGAATGTTCTTTAAACATTTTTTACACAAAAACCACAGAAGAAACAAACCGGGGTATACACAATATTGCCTGTGTGGCGTGTGAGTGTCTGGGTGTGAGCTGTGGCTGACAGCAGGTTCTGTGAGAGTGTTTTTCCAGTGTTATTCTGTTCTCCTGGCACTCCATAACAATAACTAACCATCAAGCATTAAGAAAAAAAAAACACTTTCCGAGATGCTAACCCGCTATACCCACAGACAATCATTTTACCCACCCCTCAAAAAAATCCCCCTTTACCACTACCGTCTTCATTTCTACTTTCCACCCGAATCACGTACCACTTGCTCCCCATGTTCCCTCCCACTCAGCTCCTTTGTATCTTTTATCTGGCACCCTGCTCGTTCACAGCGCATTATCCCTTTTTGATATCCTCCACGTTTCTGTTGAGCGTCTTCCCATCTGCGCTTGCCTATTTCTTTCCCTTATCCTTTAGTTTCACTGTTGCTTTTCTCCCCCCCCCCCATTCCCTCCTGCTCACCACCCTGCTCACGTCCAGGTCTGTTTCCAACGATAAGGCCTTGCACAGCCAAGCACAAATAACTGCTTAATTGCCATCATAGTTAGCCTCACAGCTAAGTGTTATTTCAGTCTTCTCTACCTTCACAGGTAATGAATGTGTTGTCTGTGATCTGGCAGGGTAAGTAGAGAGAGAGAACAGATTGATTTGGACAAATAGTTCTTAAAAACACATTCAATGCGGGCTCCTTGGAAAACAAATGAGAGCTCACACTAATCTAAGAGAGCATGGCAACTAGGAATAGCAATTTTCCTTCAAATTTGCACATGGATGCTGTGATAAATAATCCAGGTTAAAAAAAACAAAAAATACTTGCTGCATGAACAGCATATAGATAACAGATGCCTTGAAAATAGGCCCCCTAGTGGCCGGGAGTTGTAAACGGGGTCATACGAGATGTACGGTATTTTTGTGAGTGTGACAGCGGCCGCCACGTTAGGCCACTTGGCTCTCGACTGTCTGCCCGTTGAACGGTGAAATGCGAAGAAGCTGCCAAGCACAACAGTGACGAACAAGGCCGGGATTAGTTGCGTGACGTCGCGTCGCTGCGGAGAGAGCTAGTGATGTATGTGCTCTCAAATCAAATTTCCCGTTGCTTTTGCGCTGGGATTTATTTGCATATCTGCTGCTGGTGCTTAAATTAAGTGAGACGGGAATGGAAGCAGTTTGCCTCGGTCAATTTATTGACACTCAATTTCACACAACTCACTCATTGCTTCGTAACTTGAGTTTGGACTTGGTCTCTTTAGCACACTTGCTAACATGTTGACGTGTGGTGACCCCATGAGCTAATTGAAAATAGTGGAGGGGATAACAGAACCAACCCATTTTTTTTTTCTTTCTTCTTTTTTTCCCACAATTTATATCAGTGTGATAATATTTTCTGAAAGTAGCTGTGCACATTTTTTTTTATTAACAGATATAGACCTTCTGTGTTCTAAATGGAGGCCGTTCATAAAGTGCACAGTGACTTTCTGAACAGCCTGTAATTTGAAAAGTTAAATGCCTGAGGTATGTCCGCAGAGATGGGAATGTATCTTAAGGGGAAAAACCAGGCCAGTGCATGTAGGGCAGCAGTAGCTCATCTGTCAGGACTTGAGTTTTGCAAAAGGATGGGAACGGTTTGAGTCTAGCTGAGGATAAATTGACAAGGAGTTATTGGAGCGATGCTTGTTTGCTTCTTGAGCAATGTTCCAAATTCAGCCAAGCCTAGCTCAAGACGTGCAGCATTCTTTATGCACCGCTGACGTCTCTTTGCATTCCTGTACCTGTGATCTGGTTCAGTGCAACACGAATTTTGAGTGTGAGTTGACTCCCCCGAGATATTCTAATGTGTAAAAATAAAAATGAATGCAAAACATTCATGTATATACGGCAACAAGTGTGACATAGCCAAATTCATCTGAAAATAATTATTGATGAATATATTTCAAAACACGACACCTTGTGACTCATAGTAAAACAACCAATTGTGGAACCTAAAACAACATAAAATACAAAATAAATAAAAACAAATACCGTATTTTCCGCACTATAAGACGCGCCGGATTATAAGGCGCACCTTCAATGAATGGCCCATTTTAAAACTTTGTCCCTATATAAGATTTGGCCCGCAGGGCGGACTTTGGACACGCCTGCTGTAGTGGCTCAATATTGGTCCACGCACCTTATTATAAGGCTTTTGAGAAAATTTGAGGTTTTTAGGTGCGCCTTACAGTGCGGAAAATACGGTAATATAAGAAACATATTTAAAATATTAACAGAATTTCCCCATGTTGTGGTATTGCGATTCCTACACTTAAACTCAAAACACATAATCGGGTCACTTGTATGTTGCAGCGGTTTATTTATTGTGGCGTGCAGAACAATTGCTCGCTCCGCCAGTAGATGGCAAAAGATGTGCCGTGACCAATAAAAAGCTCAAAGTATTTTCGTTTAAGTGCTGTTTGGTGTATCAAGCTTGAGATCCCGACACTTTGCCTGCCAAGCCAGTTACTGATGAAAAAGTGCACCGAAGCGCCTTTACTGTTTATGTAAAATGTCTTCTCCCTTCCCTAGCTCTTCTAATTAATCTGATTTTTTTTTTTCCTCCTGACTCAATGTTTGGCGAGCCTCACTCAACTGTACACAAGACGATTCTGTGATTTGTGAGTCCCAGCAGAAGCAGAAGCAGCAGTAGATAGGCAGTGACTGAAAGGGTGAAGGCAAGGAGGGGAGGGGGAGATAAAGAGCTAGAGAGCATAGAAAGAGAGAGAGAGGGGGGGGGCGGTGAAAAGCATACTAAATGAGAGAGACTCTCATACCGAGGCGGACAGAAGCAAGCGCCGCATCTCGTCTCTCGCCACAACCTCAGACCTGAGCTGCAGGAGGAGCTGGAGGGCACCTTGACTATATAGACAAGCGCTTCCTTCAAGGATAAGACAACTCTTGCATGTAGCCCCCACCCCCCACCCCTCCCCAACATCCTAGTGAACGCTGACACTTTTGCCCCTGGATTCATCTGGTGGACAAAATAACCAACCAAGAGTGAAGAGGACGAGTGCATATACGATCCTGCCGGCGGGAGGGATTGAAGGAAGTGTGGAGAGGAGGTGGGGGGGGGGGGCGGAAAGAGGGAGGAGGTGTGAGTGGCAGGTGCCGATGTCAGACTCCCAGAGTGAGAGTGGACGACACCGACGGGGGGGGACCTGAGGAACGTGGCACGTGCGGCGGCGGCATTTTGGTAGCCAAGAGAGACAGACGACGGAAAATACATTCGCGTGCAGCTGGGCAGATGAGGAGGCATCAGGGACCACCGTTCAGTCCTGGGTAGGAACACACACACACACACATTTGTGCACGTTTATTTTTATTGTCGTTGTAGAACTGCACGACATCATACGTATGCAATGAGATTATTTCTTGATGCTCTCCTGTAGCTGGATATGGTAACAAAAACACCATTTGACAAGATGTGTGTGTTTGCGTGTGTGTGTGTGTGTCAGTCTGCATCAATGTGTATGTGCATCTCCAAGGCTGACCATTCCGACAAGCCTCCGGAAACTTTTCCGAGTGAGAGCAACAGAAAATTAGAAGAAGAGGGTTTATTTTAATATGCAGTAGGTCAGAGGTCACCCGTTCCACCAGGTTACCCCAAAAGACCACAGGGGGGGTAGCGCACCTGTTCTAATAGCGTACCAGTGATAAAACATTGTGATTTTCTAGGAACGTGAATATTTCAAAACTCATGCGTACCTTCATTTATTTTCTACAAATACAATCTATGCCAGTCACATATAGTGACAGGTGCAATGACATGCTCTTCCACTAGATGGCAAAAGATACATACTGTATTTGGCTGACGTTTCTACATCTCCACTTGTTTAACATCAGACCAACGTGGCCGTCTCGACATAACTAATGACTTTATCGGAGCTACTAGACCGTATAACTTGTCGGACTCCTGCTCAAGGCGTGCAGCCCGTCTTATTCGTGTGCTGCGGGACGCATATAGCTTTGCTTAGCGTAGCTGTAGGATGAATGCCACGCCTACCCCGCCTCGAATTACCTCGTACACACTTGACTAAAATGTTCTCGTAGCTACTTGCGAAAGACTGTATGATCGTTTTTGAACCCGTTTCGAAAATACTCATATATTCTTTATCCTCTGTGAAAAACGGCTCATGTGGATGCTACGGACACTATGCACATATTCTTTTCTCGTGAAGTCTTTTTTTTTTCCCCACAGTCTTCTGTCTGCCCATTTTCTGATGTTGAACCCGAGCGAAGCGTGACCTTGGTGTCGGCTCATAAGCAGCAGCCACTTCACGTTTCATTGCGCACTAAATCTAGCACATACACTATACGGCTATGCAAATAGAAAAATGCTGGCGAATAAGCTTCTAATCAGGCAATCAGCTCATTATTTTCTCTTCCTCATTAACTTGTTTGGGCTTCTTACTCGTAGCCAGTTTTCACCCTCTCAGTGAAGTCAAAACAAGGGCAAAAAAACAAAGTATTTTTAATAAGTAGACCATCCCCAAGCAAGATTGACTTGTCACAGTCCCTGGCTATCTTATCCTTGCTAGGTTATAATTTATTTCGTCTGCTTATCTCTTCCGTGCATGCCTCTAACTTGTAAAGGAATGGTGTGCCACTGCCCTATCTCCTGCTTAAGCCTGAATGAAATACTCGTATGAAATGACAAGAATGAGACTGGAGAAAGGCCTCGCCTATATTTTCCGCTATCTCGGAAGATTGTGGGGAAGACAGATGAGAGAATGGAACAGCAGAGTTGGGGATTAAATAAAATGAGATTATCTAATCAATAAAGAGGAAGTTGACGGTGTAATATAATGTACACCCACTGGAAACTTCATTAGGTACACTTGCAAAATGAGAAATCCAATCCGAGAGCCAGACGAGTTTAGAAGTTGGTATTTGCTAAGAAGTATGAAAAACTCTATTTAGACTTGGACTGAATGATTTTAGACTGTTTTTTTAAAGTAAAGTTTCGACTTGCTTGCTTATTTAAGGTTAGCACTGAAAGCTGTTTGAGAATGGAGACAAAGGCTTGATTTTTTTTGTTTTGTTTACAATTCAGAAAAAAAAAAAATATTCGCCATCAGGCAAGAACACCCGCTGTTCCTTTTTCTGATTTTATACGTACATGCCCCTTTGCTTTCTTTCCTCATTGAAGTGATCATTTCTTGGCTGCAAGCGAGAGTTTTGATCAGGCCCGCCCGCCCGCTCAGTAAACTGCAATACGATGCGCCGCATGATTTATTTATTTATTTTTTTAGTGCTGCAGGAGGTTTTCCAATTCCCACAAAGACAGCTTTATGTGTTTTTTAATCTTCTGTGGTGGGTTTCTTCATCTTATCGGAACACTTTTATTTTCCTTGGGACAAATAATAGAAAATCACCAAGACTGTTGTTTTCCTCAACCTGGGTCTATTTCAGGGATTGTCAATCGGTGGTTCGCAGCCTTCCCATGGTCCATGGAGGTATTGCAGGTGGTCCGCGAAATTAGAAATGGAAAATCATTTTTAAATATAAAATTGATTCATTATTTAGACTTGATTTATTTTCCTGCTAACTCTGAGATTTTTTTTAATGGTGAATGTGCCCGCATGACAACGTTTCCCCTTGTGATCATCCCGCTCGAAAGATCGCGGCTATTAGATTGCTGGATGGTGATGAGGGTTCGTGCACGGACAAGGACAGAAGACACACGTGATGATAGCAATGCACGCACGAGCAAGTCCAGGTTACATGCATACGGAATGAACCACTGACCTTGCGCTTTCATCTGAGGTCACTTGCTAAATTGGATTTAATAATCTCTCCGGTCTCATTTAGCACAACATTTCAAGCAAGTGACGACGCTTATCTTGGTTTATTTTTTATGTTCTGGCATCTGACATGTGGAGTCAATAAAAAATGTTTGCCCTCGCTTTGTCATCATAAGGCAAGAACCGGCTGACTTTTACGACGCAACCTCCTAACCTGTACTTTGCTTTTCTTGATTTCATTTCGTTTGTCACAGTAGGCTGTGTTTCGCACCGCCATCTTTTGCCCCCTTGTGCCCTTTTCATTTTGCTCCCTTTAATTCACTTTCTGCTCTGAATTTTCTCAGACGTGACCCCCCATCATGGTCTTTGGGTTCTCAGCCAGTCTGGCTGTTTGGCTTTCCACTCCCTGGTGAAGCTGCACCTTAGAATGAATTAGCATTTCGTCATGGCATGCTAAAAAAAAAAAATCATCGTTTTGCAGCCACATTGTACCAGACGGTTTATTGACCTTCAAGCTGACCTTGAAATGGCGCAACAGTATTGCAAGCGGCGTCCACTCATTCCAATTATACAATGTCATTTCACACATTATGTATCGGCAATTCATTCGGAAATTCCATTATCACTCTTTTAACACATGAAACAGAATTGATAATTAGATGCATGCTGTTTTGGGACCTGAGTTCCCGTCGCACACGGCTCATTCGGTTGCGATAGCGGAACGGGGAATTGGAATCGTCTTTGATGCGACGCCGAGACTGCCGTCTCTCGCTGTGAGCTTTTGATGGATTCAAAGTCCGGACTCTGCCACATTTCATTTTCCCATTGACTCAAGTTTATTTGTTAATTAACTTTGCTGTGTTATTGAAGTTTCCTCCTCTGGTTTGAAACGAAGCGTAAGGAGCCTCTTTGATTTGCCGTGATTAAAGTCGGCTGTGACCACTCCCACTACGCCGCAGTTCTCCCTTTCACCACGAGTAATTAGTTGTTATTTTGCCCCACAAGTACTTATAAATGTCCATCTTGTGCTTAAGACTTCATTAAAAGCTGATGTAGGTCGTTTTTGGGTCACTGATGTTAAAGCTGCTCAATTACACTCTAACCCTTTCAAACATGCAAGTGCACACTGCGTGTGTTAAATGTTAACGCAGATTAAAACAGGACCTTCTATTTGAAGCACAGAATCCATTAACGAGTTGGTTGTGTGATTGCAAGAAACCTTTTTTCTTCACTTTCCTGTTTAATTGCTTGTGCACGCGCCTCTGTGCATGCATGCGTGTGTGTGTGTGTGTGTAGCTAATCTATATAATGCCATCTGTACAGCCAAACCTAAGTGCAGCGGGGAACATTATTCATTAACTCTAACCACATGACCTCTGGCAAAGAGCACGACTGAAGCACCGTTCATTTCTGTGTGTGTGGTTACTTGCATCAGGTCAATCAGTCTGCGATGGCTCTCTGCTCTTCTTTGGCACTTTGATGTGTGATTCTCAGTAGATGATCCATAAGGACTCTGTTAATGGATGCTGTTTGGCCATCGATTTCTCCTCTGATCCCGCTGCTTTGTTCAGATGTAAGAGCAAAAACGTGTTTTCCTGCAACGCCGAGTTTGCCTCAGCTGAATGTGGTTTCGCGCCGGGCCAATTGGATTTTAATGATCCGACTAGAATTCCCCCCCCCCCCCTTATCACTGCCCACTGCCCCCAGGTGAGATTAACACCATAAAAGGAATATTATGGAAATAACCGTTTAGGACATGAGTGTCATCGTTTTCATTTTGGGACACATCAGCGTTATGGTTTTGTGGAAAGCGCTGTTATGTGTGTGAAAATCTAAATATAGAGGCATAATCCTCATCACGTTGTTAAATATACTAAATAGCTGCTGCATTTCATTATTGTTAGTCATTTTTCACAGAGGATAAAGAATATATGACTGCAAACAAACAAAATCCGTATGGTAAGAGTAAAATTAGTGAAAATAGTCCTTGATCAAAACTGAAAAAAGAAATATATTTAACAAGAAACATAAAGCATAATAGTGCCCCCCCACCATCAGAAAAAAATCCTTGTGTTTGATACAGGAGACAGAAGTGATTGCAATTAATATAATATAATTTCTTTTCTTTTTTGACATTTATTTCTGCAGCCTTTTTCCCCATTAGACAGCTTTCATAATGCTACTATTTTTGGGTCAATGTAGACGGCCAGATTTTCTCTGATGTCCTTTAGCAATGGCCTCTATTCCACATACACACATACACACACACGCACGCAGAGGGAGCGCAGATTCAGGCATTATTTCTGCCTCGCTGCTACACAAACAGGATCGCGGAAGCCTGGGGACTGTTCACCATCAACACACACACACAAACACACACATTGACACAAGCAC
The DNA here is from genome assembly GCF_033458585.1 of Syngnathus typhle. NCBI lineage: Eukaryota > Metazoa > Chordata > Actinopteri > Syngnathiformes > Syngnathidae > Syngnathus > Syngnathus typhle. The sequence continues at coordinate 8,160,821 of NC_083750.1, read as the reverse complement.
ATGTATGTCACCCTCCGTGCAGAACTGCAGCCATGTGGAGATCCCCCGGGAAGGCGAGCACATATGTGTGACTTTGTCCTTTCTATGTGTCAAGTGTAATAATTTTTTTGAGGTGGTGCGGAGCTTAAAGGTTAGCCGCCGCTTTCAAACGGAATCCTTCTGGCACCCTCATTTATAAAACACAAGTGTCTTTAAATCATGCGGTCCACTGACCTTCGTTTGTTTTCCCGAAATTGGACACAGACCTGTTGTCCTGCAGCAAGGATGTCGGAAGAATCTGACAGGAACCGTTTTGTCTGCAGGCTTTAAATTCACAACATCGTTTTGCCGGATTCTGACCATGACAAAGAAATTCAATTCAACCAGAAAGCAGAAAAAATATATATCAACACAGCTTCCTTCTCATGCCTCAGCTTAAGTTTCCTCAACTACTCCGGTTGTGACATTGTTGAGCAACCTGAGCGACCCGAGCTCCCTCCATTATCATCCTTTCCTCCATTTCAGCATTAATTCATAAATTTATGATGTGAATCCAAATTGAGCAAAGACTCTGTCCTCTTGGCTGCATGTCATTGGTCCAAAATGAATAATTCAGCTACTGTGCTTGAAAATTAGGATCAGGGAGGAAATGGAAATATTTTGGAGACACTCTATTCTGTTTATTTTCAATTTGTGCTTTTTTTCCCCCCCCCCCTTCCCTCTCTGCTCTTCCACCCAGCCGTTGGTACACTCGCCAGATTGAAAAGATTCTTCATTGTCTCGTCCTTGGGAGGGACTGCATACTAAGCAGAAACTGCTTTCCTTCCTTTTCCTGCTCCTTTAGTACACATATATTTTTCATCCATGTGTGATGTGCACGCATTTGCTCTCCCGAGGTTGTCATGGTGATGATAGATGCGCAGATTTCTACTGAATAGCTTCGAGCGCACCATTCAGCAGACCGATTTCACTTTTTTTTTTCCTATTTAATGTAATAAACTGTCAAACCTTCCTGTCTTGTCATATAGAAGTGGATGTCCTTGAAAAGAAATGACAAATAAAAAGAAACCTTATGTAATTCTGCTCCACCTCCTGAGGCTTCATTGAAACTTTCTCGCCGTGACCTCTCGTGATCAACATTAGCGGCAACGAAAATGATAAGGAGAGTGAGCCCTTGAATTTTTACCGGGTGTACACCCAGGGAGAACTTCTATCATTGCTTTGTCTTCACTAGCTGAGCCCCATTAATATCTCTCCGAGCTGGAGGACGCTGCCGTTTAAATATCCCCCCCCCCTCTGGGAATTTGCTCTGCCTTGGCTCCCTTTATGTCTACTTTTTGGGCCAAAGTCATTTGTTAAATCAGCGGCAAAGTATTGCTCTTATCCGGATTTTAATTCTACATGACATTCTTGCGGCCAGCTTTAAATTAATTCAAAGTGCAGGCTGTACCTGAGGAGAAATGTCATTGCCTCGTATCATTTCTGTAATCGGGACTGCAGCTACATTGTCCGCTGACAATTTGCAGTGGTTAGTTATTTTATGACCTGACTGAGGGTAGATGAGCTGTAAACTCAAGCCCTAGGAAAGTGGAATTGGCCTCAAATGTCATTGCGGATAGCTTCGAGTTGTGGACACGGATTAGCTAATGGCTTCTGTCACCGTACCGTTTCACTTTGGAGTCCTGATAACATCGGCAGGCTGCTGTCAGTCACAAACCGCCCTCTCTCCCACTGGCACGGCCATCTTGCCCATATGATCGCTTTTTTTTTTCTTTTCTATATACCTCCCGGCCCCTCCAGCATCTTTTATTTGCTCAACTGCTTTTTCTGACCTTTCCAGAAACTTCCTCCCTTGAGATCCATTCGCTGTTTTCTCATTCTCGTCAGTGATCTGTTTCGCTTCACAGTCCTGCTCTGCATTCTTTACAAAGCTTTCTCACTTTTATACGACTCCCTTGTCAAAGTATGTGTGCTTTTTGTCCTCCTTCGAGATTTTAGGTGGAAAAAGGATCCAATTTATCTCCTCTCCATCCTTCGTTAAACTCCTTTTTAAAATAAAAAAATAAAATAAAATAAAATAAAATAAAATAAAATAAAATAAAATAAAATAAAATAAAATAAAATAAAATAAAATAAAATAAAATAAAATAAAATAAAATAAAATAAAATACAACCCTGAGCTGTCAGTTGTACAACTGCAATTTCCCAGCAGTGATAATACAGAGCTGAGGCCTTTGCTTCCTCAATATAAATCCACATCTCTCCTTGTCAGCCCCCCCCCCCCCACATAGTTGTCATCCTTCCATTTTTCTTTTTCTTTTTTCCACCTTTACCTCCGGTTGCTTCTTTCCTTTCTTGTCAGCCTGTCTCTTCATGCCCATATCTGAAGCGGTTAGTGACAGCTCCCATTGGTTGCGTGGGAAGAATCAGAGAAGCGGGCAGCCAATCAGCAGCCGGCCTAACAGGGTCACGATTATCCGTGAAGGAGTGCAATTACCCCGCGTATGACATCCCTGCCATGTATGCGCATCTCATGCTCGCACCGTCACCTGCAAAAGCTCTTCTCATCTGGAGTTTATTCATTGATATTTAAAAGCCGTCTTCTTCATTTGGCTCAAAGCCAAATGAAAATTGCGGGCCACAAATTCTTCCTTTGTCACTCTTCGAAGACCATGAAAGCTTTCGCACTTCCTCCCTCCCCCTCCCATTTATCGTCTGCAAATCACATGCATCTTGGTCATGTGACCACTAAATGAAAGATTCATCCATAAAAACGATGCCGGTTGGGGTCTCGCTTGAAGCTTCGGCATTATCGAGCAACAGCAGGATTTCTCTGTGCCTCGGAAAAAGAGTCAGACTTAATTTGCATCGTTAAATTGTCAAGCAGCGAAATAGCTCCGACCTTCGTCCATCATTAGTGACTCCTTCCCTCCTGTTTCATCCATCAAACCGTCTGGTTTCCATTAGATGACAGGCTGATATTTGCATAATGTTTCCCGTTACACAAACTCATTTTATTCACAGTGGATCGTGGACGTCTTGCTTTCACACCTATTGAATTGATTTTTTTTGTTCTGACTCCAAATCCACATTTCCACAAGGTCGAAAATGGGGCGGTAGCCTTTTGGGTGAAGGGGGGGGGTGTCGGGTTCTCCTCAGAGGCACCTTGGCTACCATCTCAATCTACGTCCAAACGTGATTTCACTCCCCAATCGGCCGCTCCGTTTTGTTATCAGGACCCTCATTAGCCTTCAGACAGGAAATGACCTCCATTCATAACCCGCCTCAACCTCCGTAATCATAACCAAGATGGCTCTTTTTCGGTAGTACACCTCATCTATCATCCAGCTCCACAACCGACTTTAAAAATGAGGCCTAAACATCTCGGTTTTAATCTTTCAACGGACATGATCAAGATGAAAATATCGAATAAAATGAAGGAGTTAGGGATTTGAATCTAGTTTGAGTTAAGTGCCTTCATTTCACGACCACGCTCAAAAGTCTCACTAGGCTCCCCTCAAGTCGTTTAAAAGATTTTTTTTTTCTCACAGCGCCCAAGATTTTCTGACATACGAGCTACATAATTAACGAGCCATCTCCATCCACACCAGTAATAAGGCCAATGATATCCCTGGGGTGAGACTAATTTAATGCATGTCATATTGTATGTCACTCAAAATCATGACTGTCTACTTGTGTTAATGTTTTTAGAATCCCTTTGCTGAAGGGTCACTTTTGATTAAATATTGGATTTATAAATAAAGTCATCTGGCTTTTTATTACTTTTTGATTCCACCCAATTGTGCCTCAACGCCTTGACTTGTCCCCTAATGTGTCACGCCGAGATAAACAATTGCGCCGGATCGTTTTACCTCAAGGCTTCTGTCCTCTTTGTGAATTTCTGCGCGGGCATGGCCGCAATTTGACTTCAGTTGTGCACGTAGCAGTTCTAACGACTTGTAAGAATTGAACGTGCCGAGCGCTTGGCACGGAGCCCGGCTTGTGATCGATGGCGCCGGCTCTTCATCAAAACTACGGTGCGGACACAGATTAGAAGTCATGCGATGGAAACGCAGCACAGTTGAAATGAGGAAGACAGAAAAAGATTCTTGTTGTGGATAACGGGTCCAAGCTTGACACAAAGCCATTAAGGCGGGTTCAAATCTATTTTTACGCCACTCATTGTCAAATTTCCAGCTAATTGTTTCGGCTTTTCTGCGATTGACTTTTGACCCGTCCAGATTTGGCAGTCAAGCTCACGTGAGGTGTCTGTGACATAAGTAAATATACGCACGACATTAAAAGTGACCTAAATTTAGTGTTAATGTGCGGGTGACTTTTTGTAAACTAATCTGCTCCCCTTTTTTAGCCCGTCGGTATGCTACTAATGTCAGCCGACTAAGCCAAAGAGACCAATGCCCCGGAGGTTTACGAACCTTGAACCTTGAGGTCACGTGACTTCATTAGGATCTGGAAACTGTGATGTCACATGGTAGAAATAGCGTGAGATTTGCAATCTGAGCGGTCGATGGAAAAACGAGAGGCCTGAAAGTTATAGTGTGGGGGCGGGGCTTCAACATATGTGTACTTAGTACACATTCCGCCGCTTTCACGCCTCATTTGCCTAATCAAAGGTCCATTGTTGTCGTCGCATTAAAAGCTAAGCATCATGACAGCACAGGCGCGTTACTCTAGTCCCATCTCTGTCAGTCGATTGTGTGTTATGAGGGTCGTTATAGCCGGAATTGTCGGTGCAAAGCAACAGATGGGAAGTTAGATTCAAACTGGCTGCACCGCCGATGAAGAGAACAAACAACACTTTCAATAATGTCGTGTTTTGTTTTGCACTTTAATACTGACGTTCCTGCTGTGGCGGACTGACTGATGCTGGGGACTCTTTTCATGTGTCGACTTATGTGGAGCATTTTTGATGCGCATTACTGAATTGATCTGGGGGGGGTCTTTTTATCATTATTATTATTTAATTTTTTTATATTAATTCTTTAAAAAAAATAGCATTATTATTATAATATTTAATAATACAATAAAATAAATATACAAAAATATATCATTATTAATATTATATTTTAATAATAATAATACTAATTATTATTATTATTATTATTTACAAACAACAACGTTGCCAATAACATTACATGCAAGGAAAGGATGATGTTTTGACAAGTAGGTGGTTCCATTTCCACGGGGAGCATGCACAAACAAATACAACTCGCCTCCACACACACACGCACACGTACACACAAGTAAACAAACCAGCAAAGCCAGCGCTGTGTGGGAGCACTTAAAAAAAAAAAAAAACACGGAAAAATCCAAGATGTGTTTTTCTCTGCAACACTTTTGATAGAATAATCTGCAAAGAGGAATGACAACCGCAATCAACCGCACACATATAATTGAACATAATGAGGATAGTTTTTGCATAATTTGAAATGGCGCATAAAAGTGCTCTATGATTGCAATGAACTCAACTCCGTTATTCTAAAAAGATGCTTCAAGCTGCGTATTGCCACTTGGTGATGGGAAGGGGAGGAAGGGGGGGGTCAGTGCAAAAAATTTTGCATAAGTCACAAGCTGTCTTACTGATGAGACGTCAAGCTCCGTGTGTGCACGCAGCCATCAAGCAAGAGGGCTGATGCATCCCCAGAGGACGGAGCTGTGAGTCTCGCACACTGCGCACAAACGAGCCAAAGACACAACGTTACATCATAAACGCCATCGATTGTGCTTTGCTTCCATGATGTGTGCAGTTGTGTCGTGGTAAATTCCTAAAGCCGTATCAAATGCAATTTTATTGTATTTGTATTCATGACGCATGCAGGCTGTGCTCTTACTAGCAGCTGTTGTTAAAAACAAACAAAAAAAGCTACATGTGAGCTTGTATAACTTCAGGTAAGATTTTATTGATTGGCTTCCTGGAAGGGAATTTTAACAGCCTCATTGCCTGTAAAGAGATGTTATGAGCGACTATAGCCGTGCGTGGCTGCTGTTGGCCGATGAAGTTGAGGCTTGAAGCGAAAATCTTTACTTCATTGCTCCGAAGGGTTTGACAAAAATATATTTTGATCTACAAACACTTTGTACTACGGAAACAGAGAATTTCTTGTTACTTTTCTCTATCGCAAGATCCCTTCTTGTCTTTTGATCTGTAGCTGAGATTAACTAAAGGTCAAACTTGACCGTGTCAGTCTCCATCAGTTTACACTCGCTGGCATGTGACTCATTGAGAAGGACGAAGAAGCTGCAAGGTTACGTGACTCGGCAAGATGATGAGCATCTTTTGTTGTGGACAGCTCAGAACAATAGTGACTTTTTTTTATTCTACTCCTTACATTTGTAAACAGTCGAGTGTCCACTTTGTACGACGGAAATGTGTGTTCAGCATCTGCCCTTGAGTTGAGCCGTAAGGACCTTCTCTCTGACAATATCAACTCACCCATTCATGCTGTGCCATTTTTCGGTAGGATAACGCTGAGGGTGTTTCGATTTGGCTTTTCATGCAGCACAGAGCTTTAAAGGCCGGAATATTCACACAATAACAACTCTATAAATCTTTTTACATCATTTCGTTTGAATGCAGAACTGCCTGAATGTTTTTCTCGGAGCCGTGGTGGTGCGCTCTGTTCCAACCAAAAGCAGAGGTTTGCTGTTTGGTTGTTACGATCATGTTGAACGCTTGCCGCCTGACAGCACGAGGCTGAGTCGTCGCTGAGAACTGGGTCAGTTTGAGCAGCAGTCTGCATAGCCGCTTTTTGTTTTGTCTCCCAGCGAAAAATGGAAAATTGTGCCAGATTTGGGGCCGGGCTTCAAGATATGTGTTTTGTTTTCTTTTGTAAAATGGAGGAACAGTTATGTCCTCAGGCTTGTACAAACCCCACGGGATTCATGGCTTTCCATTTCATTTCCATTAATTAAAACCATTGTCCACCATAAACACAATAAAGAATATTTATATACGTATATATATAAGTCTAAATAAGTATTTTCTCCTCAAAAATCTTACAATTATTTTCCATTTCCAATTTTGCGGACCACCTGCAATACTGCCACGGACCACAAGAGGGGCACGGGCCACAGGTTGACAACCCCTGTGATAGCCGAAGCCTCAAATTCCCACAAACTTAGATGTTCTCACCTCTATACTGAGAATCGAATTAAGAACGAGCTGTTTACTTGAAAATGTTCCAAGTACAGAGCAGAAAGTGGAGCAAACAATTGCTGTTTTTGCTTTTTGCTGCTGTTATTTAATCATCTTGAGAACCTTAGCCCCTTGCTCGCAGTTGTCGGCCGTTCACTTGTAATGTGATTGAGTAAATAGCACAAGATTTGTGGATTATTGCTCTTTGCCTGCGCTGGCTGAGAGGTCTCTGTTATTACATTTTGGCTGCGTATAATTCCTGTGACTTGCACACGAGCCCTCTCTCATGAAATTACTCTCAGAGAAACCTTGTGGTGGATTTGTCTTCATCTTCAAAAAGTCAATCTTTTCAAAACATTTCTTTTTCCTTCGCAAGTGGAACGACGCTGATCTCATGGCCGAAAGTGTCCATGTAGAAAAATCAAGCGTGGGAGGAATGACTGGTTGCTCAAAGGAACGTTCAAGCACAAATGATTCATCTCATCTGTGTGCAAGGAGAAAAAAATGATTTCCAATCTGTGACGGCAAAAAGGCTTCTTCATCCTACGCACTCACGCCTCATCTCACACCTGACCAAATAGCCCAATATGACTTGAGTTTGTGACGCCAAATACTTTTCTCTCGTGTCTTTGTTTATGCACTGCGATGATAAATTCATTTGTTCAAATGGAACAGTCTCAGTGCAACAAGGAGATGCATGCGTACGTGCATAAATAATTTGCAAGAAGCTCCTCGTGTCCCAGTTCCCCCATCCAAAACCATAGATGAATTAGTCAAATGACAAATTATCTTAAATATCTTAAACGGATCGGCGTACCCGACGGGAGCTTGTCAGTAGTATTTTTAAACCGTGTCATGATATGCCGCAAATCTCTCCGGCTTTCGGTATGATATTACTTAAGCCACTGGAAGCATAGATAATTTATGGCAGAGTGGATGTAATTTTTATGAGCCTTCAAGATAGCAGGCGGTAGACTTCATCTTTCTTTCTCCACAACCTTGAGAGTATTTTTTACTCACACTTGACATATTTGACTCCTTCTTCCTGTCTTCTGTTTATCTCACAGGTGCAAGTGACCCTGCCTGCAATACGGGAGGAGTCCCAGAACCAGGGCCATGATTGGCTCACCTGGCCCTGGTGGGCGTGCCTTAGTGCCACGGCCGAAAAAGTGGCGGGCAGTCCTGGCTGCTTCTCTGGTTGCCGTTTTAACTTTGACGCTGCCAGGAAGTAGCCAGGCCTGTCCGCCGCGTTGCGAGTGCTCGGCTCAGCTGAGGTCAGTGTCGTGTCAGCGGCGGCGGCTCACCAACATCCCCGAAGGAATCCCCACCGAGACACAGCTCCTGGATCTCAGCAGGAACCGACTCCGATGGGTGCAAGCGAGCGATCTAGCACCGTACCCCCGGCTGGAGGAAGTGGATCTTAGCGAAAACCTCATCGCCACATTAGAACCCAATTCCTTTGCGAGTCTGCCCAATCTGAAAGTGTTGAAGTTGAGGAGCAACCAATTGAAGTTAGTGCCCATGGGGGCCTTTGCCAAACTTGGCAATCTGACCAGCCTGGACCTGAGCGAGAACAAGATTGTGATTCTGTTGGACTACACCTTCCAAGATCTTAAGAGTTTGAAACACCTGGAAGTGGGAGACAATGAACTGGTTTATATTTCCCACAAGGTAGTCTTCAGCATTACGATGTGAATGATCATCATGATAAGTCTAAGCTGTTTTGAGGGAACATCGCAGTAACCATTCAATCCTCTGTTTACCAAATTTTCAGGCATTCTCAGGGCTACTGGGACTGGAAGATCTCACCATAGCCCGCTGCAACCTGACATCCATCTCAGGCCAGACGTTGTCCTATCTCCGCAGCCTGGTCACCCTCCGCCTCCATCACCTCAGCATCATGGCTCTGGAAGACCAGAATTTCCGCAAGCTTTCAAATTTGAGAGCTCTGGACATCAACCACTGGCCATACCTGGAGTACATCTCATCTCTTAGTTTCCAGGGTCTGGATCTCCACTGGCTCTCCATTACCAACACCAACATCACGTCCGTCCCATCTGGCTCCTTCAAAAACATGGTGCATCTAACCCACCTCAACCTTTCGTACAACCCCATCACAGCACTGGAGCCTTGGGCCTTCAGAGATTTGCTGAGGTTGAAGGAGCTCATCATGGTCAGCACAGGGTTGGTGACAGTGGAGCCCCATGCTCTCGGAGGTCTCCGTCAGCTCCGGGTCCTGAACTTCTCCTCAAATGACCTTCAGACTTTGGAAGAGGGTTCCTTCCACTCTGTGAACAGTCTGGAGACTATCAGAGTGGACGGGAACCCTCTCATGTGTGACTGCCGTCTGTTGTGGATCCTGCAAAGGCGCAAGACCCTCAACTTTGACGGCAGAGTACCGGTGTGTGCAGGGCCCGTGGAGGTGCAAGGGGTCATCCTGAGTAGCTTCACCGATTCTGCACTCTTTGATCATTTTACATGCCAGAAACCTAAAATACGCAACCGCAAGCTTCAGCAGGTAATTGGATGGATATTGATTTATTCATGCTAGAAAATGGCGCCAAAGCACTACTTTTGCACTTTTTTGCGCCGCTTCTTCCAGGTGACAGCTCGAGAGGGCCAGCCGGTGAATTTCCTTTGCCGTGCCGAAGGAGAACCGACGCCGGCTATCATCTGGATATCCCCACAGCGTCGACGGATCACAGCTAAGAGCTCGGGCCGGGTCACCGTTCTCCCAAGTGGCACCTTGGAGATCCGTTACGCCCAGCTTACTGACAGCGGAACGTATATCTGCATCGCCAGTAATGCCGGCGGCAATGACACCTACTTTGCTACGCTCACAGTTCGCAGCCAGCCAATGGATGCAGCCTCAGCCTTTTTTCTCAATCGCTCGCTCTACAGCGGCGAGTTCTTCAATGATACAAACCTGAATAGCACTCGGGTGTTCCTGAAATTTACCTTGGACTTGACCACCATCTTGGTCTCCACGGCAATGGGTTGCATCACTTTTCTGGGGGTGGTCCTCTTCTGTTTCCTGCTCTTGTTCGTGTGGAGCCGAGGACGTGGCCAACGCAAGAACAACTTCACAGTGGAGTACTCCTTCCGTAAATCCGAGCCCGCTACGGGGAGCACTTCCGGAGGGACCCGGAAGTTTAATATGAAAATGATATGAAACAACGCAGCCAGGGGTCCCTCGGGGGAGGCATGAGCACGTCTCAAAAAAAACGTGTTTGACACACGTAAACACACACAGCCACTGAATCGCACCATGATTGCTGTCAATGGCTTCTATTTTAAAACAGGAGCCAGGATTCAATCTGTAAAAAATCATGTTTCAAATTATACAGTAAGAAAATGCAAAAAGTGATGGGAATGAAAATCTTTCACGCTTTATATCAATTCATGGAAGAGTGGCTTTCTCTCGGCTTTCATTAATAGGGGATTGGGGAAAATCTTTTTTATTTAAATTTCTCAATTCTGCTGTTTTGCAGTTGGGTCATTTAAAAAATTTTTTTTTATAATTTTCTTGATATTAAGTACATGTTCTTAAGAAGCATGCATGGCAGACTGAGACAAGGGTTAAATCCTTCAGTGATGTCACCAATTATAATTTATTTGACAAAATGTATATAAATATTTACAAATAACTTATTGAAGCTTTGGAATGAGGAAAAAGATTCGGCCTTTATTGGGTTATTTGCGACATTAGCTGTGTGAGTTTGGGACGAGCACGCCGGCCAAGGGTTGCCATGGTGTTTTGTGTCCATGTAGTTTGGTTCAAAGACAAGCCCGCTGGACACGGAGCACCATGGCAACCAAAAGAACCAACGCAACAGAGAGCACCGGGACCGGCTTGTTTGCCGAAAGCGAGTCGGGGGGGGTCAAGTATAAAGGATGGAAGCGGTCATCTTTCTCCTCTTTGCAGCATTAAAAGGCAAACGCTGAGCTGCAATGGGCAGATGAGCGTTGCTCTTTTGTCCCTCAGCTCTCTGCTGCGTTGGTGGACAGCTGAGCTTCCAAACGCTGCCAAGGGGGGGCAGCCTGGATGGTTGGCACCTACTCAGAGGCAGACAGAGGACACGCCGCAGACAACACGCTGACACGTGCACAATCATCCTCACACATCCAAAAATGAGTAACCTACATCTTGCAGTACACGGACAGTCGATGTTCTCTCAGGAAAAGGCAAATTACGAAAGTGGCTATCGGCTAGAACATTCCAGCAATAATTCATTCCCTGGGCGAAAGTTGTTATATATTTATGAATGAAGAAACTAAGCTTTGCTTTTATGGAGTATCTTAAAACCCGTGCAGCAAAGAGATTTTCATTAGTGCAAAGATGAACAAGCTTGTGGTGCCGAGTCCAACCGTCAACACGTACCGCCGACGTGTGTGCAGACTCCCATTTAACCTAAATTTGAATGTGATTGGATGATTCTGTCCGCAGACAACCAAGTTACATGGGGGTGTGCACACTTTTGCAACCATTTTTTTTCCCCAATGAAATACAGATTATAGGTCAGATAAATAATGAATTTGCGCTTGGTCTAGCGATCATACATCTTTTTTTCATAACGCACAAACTTGGCATTTGAATGGCAACTGTGTGGACTTTTGATGTCCACTCGGTACACACCAAAAAAAAAGTGTGCCTGCTCTTTCTCTGTCTCTGCGATGGTCGGCGTGCAAATGTCTCTGCCTCCCCTAGCCCAGTGCACCCCCTACTCCCCCCACTTGCCCAACCTTCCCCATACACCCCACTGGGTCCTCCTTTTGGGAGGGGTCCCTGGCTGGAGACCACAGAAACAAATGTAAATGAAGTCACGTTAACCCTACCCACAACATCTGCATTGTGCAGTAGAAAGTGGTACTGTGTTTTTTTTTTTTTCGTCAGTAGCTTCTCTCGGAGCTGATCTGTTGTTTCTTTCCGTTGTTCGTCATCCAGTTTTGAGTTCCTCGTCTTTCGTCATCTGTAACCCGTTTCTCCGTGTGGGCCTGTTCTGTTCTCAACACATACTTAAGCTCCCTCAGTGTTGAAATTTTAATAACTTGGCACATATTTTGTTCAGATTCTAATGGGCATTTTTGTCATGAGCTGACCAAAAATAATTTGAATTGACCATGTCTGAGTTTGTTTCATATTTAAACAGATCAGTTCATTTAATAAAATTTCATCTCGGCATTTAATTTGATTTTAGCTTCGAAATAGCCGCACCATGATAAAAGTAACTGACAGATCTATTTTATTTTGTCGTATTGCCACCCTGTGTTAAGAACAGACCCCCCCCCCCCATGCACCCCCCTTCCAAATCGTAATTGTACCCTCTCCCTTAATCACGCCACTTGTGTTTCCATTCGTCCATCTTCCCCAATGGAAATTAGGTTTAGAAGACATCAGGAATGTCCGTAGTGATCTGCGATGGTGTTATTATGTGCACATCAATATAAGAATAGTTAAGGGTGAGTTTTGTTGTTAACTTCCTTCTCTGTCTTCTCCCTCTTTGCCATCTTTCTCCCTCCGGGCCTTTTGGCATCCTCCTTTTTCTCCGGTTCACAGTATTAGGCTGGAATGTGGTTGTGTGGTAGTAGACACGTGTTCCGTGTGCTCGTTGTGTTGTCGTGGTGGGATGCCATTCAAACTGGTTGGAGTTTTTAAAAAAAAAAAGATATGGAAGGGGTGACCCAGGATTCCTAAAAACAAAAGAAAATCCCTCCTTCTCCTCCCAAAACATGACTGGGACTTTCCTGCTCTGCACTGGGATATTTCTCTGGCTGTGATTTGTTTTTTTTTCTACAGATTTCTTCCACTACACCTGAAGAAGAACGCCATCACCACAATCCAACGCATAATGCTTTGGGACATTGACATTTTACTCAAGGATAGAAAGAACCACTCAGTCCCTAAGAATTTTTTGCTTGTATCCATTTGCAAAGGCTTTGAATCAAGCCTTTCCGAGCATTCCCTCCGTAAGCATTGAGTAGCTTTAAAACCATCGCCTCCGTCTATAGCTCGATTCATCTCTGCTGCGATTCTTCAGAAAGTAGGCTTAGCAACGTCCCCCTCCTCCCTCCTCCGGTACGCCTGAGGTTGGTTTATCGTCACCGACACGCTCCATTCACAGCAGCAGCAGATTTATTAGGATATGGGAAACGCTTGCATTATGTAGATTGTTCTGGTTTCAACATTTGACTTGTATAAATTCAAAAACGTCCTATATTTCGGTGACAAACGTAACCATCACTTTGGACTTGGCTCTCCGTCATTCCAGCCACCTCTAAATGAATGAATCTTCACTCCAGCTCTCACAGTTGATATTTTGATTGGATCAGACATTCATAGGATGACAGTGAAGCCAGCTTGGCTGATTTGGTAGCCTATTCGTCACATTTCCAAAACAGACTTCTCAGAAATAGTGGAGGCCAGAAATATGTAGATGCAAATGACTGCAAGTGCAATTGTCAACAGAAACGTGTGAGGCAAAACTGGGATGTCTGAAACCCGTCCAGAACATTTCCAGCTACAGTAGTGTGGCAATACTGTACTGTGCTGCCCTCTAGTGGCCAGTAAGAATAACACCAAGCGCGCTGGGCACTACGACGCTGCTAGATGATGATTGCTTTTGGCTTCTCGGTAACAAATAATTATAAGGAGACTAAAATTGACTGTTGTGGTCGTTGACTAGTCAGTGCTGTAATGACTTTCTCACAAGGCTCCAATAGAGCAAAAGCAACTAAAAAGTCACCCCGCCCCTTCAAATGTCTTTTTTTTTTGTGATATAAAAAAAAAAAATACTACGTCATCAAGATTTTAAAATCTTTTTCAACTACTAATGTGAAGGATAACCTGGACAAAGTTTTCTGAGGTCTGCAGCTATAGATAAGTGATTAGTATGCCAAGGATGCTGGCGGGTCTGATCAATGCTGTGCGAGGACCGGATTATCAATGGCATACGTTCATTGATCTATCTTGAACCTTGTCACTGGAACAATTCCTTTCAAGGAGTGGGAGGAGTAAAGAGACCTGCTTGGCACTCATTACCTTTTAAAATGAAATAACAAGCTGGAGTTTAATAATAATTCCCCTGGTCAATAGTGACATAACACATTTTCCTATATTGATGGAATTGCTTGAGTGCAGAAATATACCACAGACAATTGTATTACATTTTGTCGGGGTTCTTATCCTGGCGTTGAATTCTTCAGAAAGCAGTCTCATTTATTTATTTATTTATTTTTGCACCAATTTTATTAGGTCCATGACCGGATATCTTGTGCTCCAATTAAATACCGATCCAATGTAAAGACAAACATTGCTAACTTAAAATGGGCAATCACTAAAGCATGTAAAGGAGAGACTGTTATGAACCTTATGGGAACTCTGACCATCCAGTCGTCTGTTGAAAAAAAAAAAATCTTTGTATTAAAATGTGCAAATCCTTGGGTGTGAAGAATGTACATATAGATCTATTATCCATATGGTGTCATCAAATCTGTAGACTTTGTTGCCATGTCTGACAGAGGAAAATGACTGTTGACTGTAAATATTGTAGGTATAGTAAAATAGAGTATAGTAATATAAAGGTTGCTGTAAGTAGTGCTTTTTTTTCTCCAGGGATCACGCATGTTTTGATGAGCTCCATTGCCGCTTGGTCTCAATGGGAAAGAAAAAAAACACAATGTAAAATTGCAAATAAAAACAAAACACAAGAGTTCTTTATTTTAATTATTTCATCGTGTTTTATATACTGACTGACGAAACATCCCATATCTTGAAAAAAAATTAGGCTATTGCATTCAGATGGAAACGTATACGTAATCAATGTTTATTGCAATTCATATGATCACCACTAGATGGCGTTGGATACCCGATAACGTAATTGGAGGAATTTTGAAACAAATGAGCAAGGACTCGACATATATTGCCACATAATTTGCTTTATCAGCTGTTTTCTTCAGCATGTCCTTTTCCTCGTATTTCGTTTCTATTCTTTTTTAATTGGGTACACAAGAATAATATGTGTACAGTATGTGTATATAATTATATAAGTAATATTTAATAATATGTATGGAACATTATAAGAAATATTTCCCTCCGTGTTACCCAAAGTCGAGTGACGGTCAAACGCCCCCCCCCCCCCCCTCCTTTTTTTTGACTGCTTATATTTTTTCTACCACCAGATGAAAGCAGAGCACCTCATTTGGAATCCACCACCACCACCACAAACAACGAGACGCAGGTCTGCTAATTGGTTGAATCTTTATTTTCTTTATCAGTCCAAACACACACTTTGCCCTTGCGTTTTCCTTTCTGTATTGTTTGTGAAGGCAGACAAATGTAGCACTATTTTTTTTTAGGAGAGGTGAAGATAAGAAGGTAGGCTTTCTGGGTGACCGCCATTTGAGTGTTCACGTGTGTGTGTGTATCTTTGCATGTGCGTGCAGGCATTTGATCTTCGATTAGATGTCCGCTTAACATGTCAGTGCCCGACTCCCTTTGCAACACCCGAGAGGGTCCTGGGTGCCTCCCAGCGAAAAGGTCACTCTCCGTAGGTCAAAGGTGAACCCGCACACGAGCACATTTCTTAAAGAGCCGTCCTTCATCTTCCCTTTGCATCTGTCCTGTCCAGTTTCACTGCCCTCCTCCTCCTCCATCTCTCTCTCTCCCTCCATCTTTTTTGTCTCTTTGCTCTATTTGAAATTGATTGTCTCCTACCATCACAAAGACACTTGGTTCTGATTGATTGATTGGCTGCGGGAGAGGGAGGGAACATTGACACGGGGGCTTCCACAGCTCTGAAGGGAAAACAAATGACGCCATTTTGATGCACTGGAAGAAAGCGCCTTTCAGCAGCAGCCCGGCGCTCTGTTTGTTTGCATTCGGGCCAGCTCTTAAGGCTGACAAACACCCCCGGCCCATCGAATCGAACAGGAGATTAAATACAGGCGAGCTGAAATACAGCAACGAAACAAATTCAAACCACAAAGCCGCTCTCGTACTTGCATGGTTTAAAAAGAAATGAATAAATAACCTTTGGACATACATGTGGAGAATATTTCCACGCCAAGGGAAGTAACAAAAGACAAAAAGATCAGGGGAAGACAATGGACTGACGCTGGTGTACATACAAATACACATTATTTCTACAAATACATAAACACCACATAAAAAGACATTTATCTTAAAGGAATGTATACTTAGAAACCAAACTTTTTTTTTTCTCTCTTTCTCTCTCCCAACGCCGCTGCCTGTCGAGATACATTTAATCCTGCAGTTTTAAATACATTTATATAGTATCCATGCATAAAGAATTGCTCACCCCACCCCTTTTCACACGGGTGCTTTGTTTGGCTCTTTTTTTTTTTGTTTTAAATATGGGAATCATTTCAACACACATACATAGATGACAATCTTCAAACAAAATGAGCCAAACTGAACTGCGTGTTGTTTGTTAATCATTTTCTCATTGTATCTGGTATTTTATGATCAATATACTATGTCCAACTTTTTTAAAATATTTTTTCTTCTCAAATAGCACAACGTGCAAAAAAAAAAATTCTCAAATAGCACAACGTGCAAACCTATATAAACAATAAATTAACTGGAGATGTCCAAGCATCAAATGCCTAACACTGTACTCACGCCAAAGTAACGCAAATGATCATTAGTAGCGTCACCGTCATTGCCCAACATAAAAATGCAATTGAGTTTTGAGGTATATCAAAATGTCTACACATGCCTGTGATGCTACCCTGGACCAGTGAAAACATCTTTGAATGGGCGGGGGCCCAAAGGAAAGGAAAGGTTAGTTGATCCTTTTTGGATCCGTAATTAATAAGCTACATTTCTGATAGCAGGAACTCATGGGAATTGTAAACAGACACAGTTATCACTTCTACACAGATTACAAATTACACAAAAATATACGTATCTGGTAGTAGTGTGTGTGAGTAGTGGGAGTGAGATTATCTAAACTTGAGTATAAGTGAAAGATATGCAGAATATGAAGAATTGACGTGGCTCTGTGGTGCCTTCGCTATCATTGACTCCTCCTTCAGCCATTCTGTGAGGTAGCTCCACACGCAACCATTCGGAACATCTCAACTGTATTATGTCTTTTGAAAAAAAAAAAAAAAAAAAGTCCCAAAATAACTTCTCTAACTGGGACTGTGTTCAAGTGCAGTACATAACAAGCCGAGCCCAATGAATGACGGAGAGATTGATAATGAGTCACCTCTGCTGCATTCTTATTCTTCTTGTCTCTTCACTAGTATGATTATCTCCCGCTTAGAAGATGCTACACAACTCGTGGCTTTGCCCATGTACATGGATAAGAAACACACACACACACACACATACAAATAGAGGTGCTACTCATGGTAACCCCTCCGCAAACAAATAATTAAATAGATCAGCAGAGGAATGCAGTGACAGTCCAATTCAAAGGAGTCCAGAGATCAAGGAAGAGGTCCTTCACATCCACAAAGTCCATCTACATTGTATTCACAAATATTGCACAGTCACTTGAGATATCCCTTCCTTGTCTGTGCATAGGATCAGTCTATGACATGTTGATTCTTTTTATTTTTGCTTTTTTTTTTTTTAAGAGGGGGGGGGTCGTTTTTTTTTTTAACAAGGTGCTTTTCTTTTTTTTTTTTTTTTTTTTACATTATCAGCACAACATAGCACAATAGTCATGAAAGAGGAAACTATGTGTCTATGGTACTAGATTTACCCGCATCAATAGTAGGGAAGGAACAGATAAAGAAAGACAACCACAGGGACTGTAGCAAATAGATGGACTAGATAAGACACAATTAAATGAAAGGTTATTTACATTTATATACTGTGTAGATCACATGAAGAGAGTTTTTTTTTTTCTGAGGTATGGATTAGGCGACATGCCCATTAGTGCTTGCAGTGGGATGGTTGTGACGACACGGGCCTGACACGTGGCAAAGAGCGAGCTGCATCTGTTTGTTGATTATCATAAAGAGGCAAATATCATTGGCACTCAGGATCCTATATTGTGACATTTGACCTCCGTCTTTGGCCACTAGAACAGAGCAGAGCTCGCTCCCCGCGCAAGTGACCATCGCCCGTGCGGGAGTCTCTTTTTGATTGTTCTCCTTACGTAACCTGAAAATAACCTCTTAGGTGGCTAAGAACCGTAGAGCCTAAGACCCGAGGAGATGAACATTCAAATGTGTAGCATAGGGTAATTAGCGTATTTCTTCAAATGGTGTCTTTTACGCTAACATGCAAAGAATTGCCCTCGTTAGGTAAACGCTTCCTTTTTTGCCCTTGGAAAAACAAAATGGCTGGTCTTAACTATGACTCAGATCAATGAGTGAGCTAAATTGCGTAATAATCTTAAAATGGCGGACCGTCCAAAATCATTTAGGTCAACAAAACGAGAACAATTTGGTGACCCGGTCGAGAACAAAGATGGAAACTGTATATAATGTCACAGACTATTTGGCTTAAGTGCTTCAAAAACATTCACCGAGGTATGTTAAACATGTTAATACACTTTTGGAGACAACATCTTGAAATTAAGTGGGGCACAGGCAGTCAAATAATCGATATTAAAAAATGTGATATATTTTTATATAATAGCGCAGAAGCTTTATGGGTTTTATATTCATGATAAAAGATAAGATTTTTTTTTAATTCACTATATAAATAAAAAGAAAATAAGTTTTTCCCCTTCCACAATTTGAGGAAATACGCTAATTTGCTTCCGTGCTTTTATTTCGGTTAGCGACCCTCTAGCATAATGCAAACGCACTCAAGTTCCATCTTTGGTTTGTGTTTGCTGTGTTTTGGTGCAACATAGAAGCTCTTGACCGACCGCACAGGAGACCTGCATGCGAGAAGATGTGGTTGAAATAGACAGCAGGTGGCAGTGTTATTCCGGGCCGACTGTCGCAAAAGGGCATTGAAATGTTGCACGCGTGACACACTCATGCAATGTCGCAGATGATTGTGGAGGCTTGTGGTTAGGAGGTCAAAGGACCACTTGACAGCCACACGCTGTCCTTTGTATGTTAGAGAAATGAGTTGCGGGGGGGATTGCGGCCCAGCAGGCACATCTGCTGTCTGATTGTGAGAAACATCTTTTGAGGAACATCACCAAACCCTAAAGCAAATATAAACTCTTCCTTCTCAAGGCGTTGGCTTTATGTCATCCTCTCGTTTTTAGTGTCAGCCGCGTGCTTAAAGAGACTGTATCTTTGGTATATAAGAGTTCACCCCTGATAATAACAGAAGCGATCTGATTCATCTGCTCGGGTCGTGAGCACTTGGAGCAGATGGATGAGATCGAAAGAAAACAACTACACACCCTGTAGCTTTCATTTGAACACACCCGTTCCGTCCTCCAAGTGTGTGTTCAAGCTCCCTCCATCAGGCCTTGGAGAAAGTGCTGACCGAGGAGGTGCCAGGGTGGATGGGCGAGGAGTTGGCATTGCCATGTCTGTGAGCAGCGTGTACGTGGCCGTGCGCCCCGTGCCCGTGCTCCTCGGCGTCCCAGCGATCCGGACAGCGGCGGCGCGAGTTCATGAAGAAATTGGAGACGGTGGAAAGCTCCAGGCCCAGCTGCTGGGAGATGGTGAGCTGCATCTCCTTGGAGGGACGGCGGTTCTCTCGGAAGATGGCTACCAAGGTACGACGCTGGAGGTCTGTGAAGACCAGTCGCTGCTTCTTTGGCACCTGGTTGCGCTCTCGTCCTCGGTCTTCTTCCTTGCGTTTACATGCTGGAGACATAAGGGGGCGGGGCAAATCGTAGGATAAGAAATAAGCGGAAAAGTGTGTTTTAGTTTCTTTCAAATGTCTAACTTTTAAAATATAAAAACCAAGTTCAAAATGTTCTATTTGGGACACAGTTGGGATTTTCAATGTGAATATAAGACGATCACGGAATTGTGAGCTTTAATGCAATGGGTTAGGATTGTGCGCTCAGGCTTCTTTCCCTTTTGCTCTCCCGAACTATCTTGGGGGAGGAGGTTGGTGGGTCACGCGTGGATAAATCGGCTTGATTGCGGCTATTTGTGCGGCTCGTTGGAATTGGAGGCGCTCGGTGTGAAATGCTGACAAAGACGCGGGGCCTCCTCCGTGCGCCGTCGGTGCATGGGGGCTCGTTTCTGGCTGTGAAAGCTGGAGGGAGTCTGTTCTGTTCTGCTGCCCTAAAAAGCTGCAATGATCGATTTTCCGCGGTTTTCTCCCGAACACGTGGTCCAGTAATCAGGGCTCCCTTCCCCACCCGATCGATCGCCATCGATCCGCGAGACCGAGGTGTGCGCGCGTGTGCGTGGGGCGGGTGGGTGGTTGTATGTGCGCGTGGTATACAACTCGGGAGCGCGCTTCGTGACTGATGAGGAGACATTGTTTATCAGAGGAAGAACAAAGAGGATTTGCGCAAAACAATGTCGCTTCAAAACATGTCGAGTGTGAATATGTTTGTATTTTTAGGTGTGTACGCAGGGAAAATGCAAGGGGGGTGAGGAAAGAGCAAAAGGAGGAGCTGGAAGAAGAAAGGCAATAAGGCTGGCCGCAGAGTGGAGGTGGTGCATGCACATGATTGATGACTTTACATCAGGTTTAGACAACAACAGTAAACAGATTTGACTGTGAGGAGAGATCAATATGAACGTGCACATGTGTATGCATGACTGAGTGAGCATGCGTGGGTTTTTTTTCTCGAGGCTTCTTACTGCAAGCAAAGCATCATCTCAAACTACTTCTACTTGTATGTACACATCTCTGTCTGGCTTGCCCCTTGTTGCCCCCCCCCCCTCAATTGTTTTAATTTGCGCTCAGATTGATAGCCCCCCATATTGATTGATCCGAACCATTTCATGGAACGTTTATTCAATTGGTTCAGGTTCAGCCATGCCAGAATCTCCTCGAGGCTCTCTAAGTGCTATCTCAAACTAAACTCAATACTGCCTAATGTAATGACTGAAGGCTAGTGCTAATATAGTGATAATTTAATATGTAATGCCTGTTTTCCAACAAGTTGGGCTTCCGGCCATTTCGCAATGCCAACACAATTCTGCTTTCCAACTATTCAAGTGCATCTGTCTAGCTTAGAGCAAGGGTCTCCATCTACCCAGTATCGGATCATTTGGCAAAGATTTTTTTTAAATGATTATTTTATTTGTAAACAGTGGGTGTGAAAAGTAGACCCTGTTCAATTTTGTGATCTAAAAAAAAAATAACACCAAGGAATCATTTCAAAACTTTTCTTCCGTAAGTCTGGAAAAGTTCTTCAATTGTCTTTTGCCTGTTTCCATTTCCAGATGGGACCACCTCTGATTCTGCATAGTGGTGAGTTGTATTTTAAAGAATACTTTTAATCATAATAACAGAAGCTAAGTTAGCATTCTTTACTGTTGTGTGCATTAGGTTGGGGACCACTGGTTTAGAGTAGAAGCCTCCTTTGCAAAAGCTCCCAGTGCGCTCAATACATATTTCAGATAATCAATAGGTCCATTTCAAATGGTCCCCCTGAACGGTCCGCTCTACAGCCGTGAATAGGACCACAGGGAAGTAAAAGAGGGAGCATCTCATTAAACTGCCCTCTCTGGAGACAAGAAGCAAAAGCGCGGAGCTATCTTTAGGTGCCTCATTATCAAATGGGCCTTTCTGAAGGGACAAGCACTCCACCGTC
The DNA here is from genome assembly GCF_033458585.1 of Syngnathus typhle. Lineage (NCBI taxonomy): Eukaryota > Metazoa > Chordata > Actinopteri > Syngnathiformes > Syngnathidae > Syngnathus > Syngnathus typhle. The sequence goes on along the minus strand of NC_083750.1, from coordinate 8,139,014 downwards.
TCGAGTGGCTTTCGCCTCTTTTTCATATGTCAACAATGGCCACTTTATCTCCGCCGCTGGTTTAAGCCAAAAGATGAAGTAATTGTCTCCTCTTCTGTGCTTCATTATTTAAGAGTTCCCTGACAGGGCAGGAGGATGAGGATGGTGATGGGAATATGTGGTGGAGTCAGGTATCAGATGTTGCGTTCCTTTGACGTCACTTGTTTAGGGGAGGACGTAGTGGACACTTTATTACGTACCCGTGGGGAGAAATGATCCACTTAAATGATGTGAGAATTATTTAGTTTTTGAGCTGTCGTTCCCTTTAAGTAAAACTGTAAGATTATCTTTATATTTCAGTATGTACTTTTTGTGCCATTTGTTTGTTAGTGCGCAGGGGGGGTGGGGGGTAAATTGAATAATAATCAAGCAGGCTTGAGATCCAAATAGGAAATATGCATATTTTTATAAATAAATATTACAGGAGCCAAAGTTATTAAACTTTTCATATTTTGAAGTGAATTTCACTTAAAAAAAACACTTGTGGTAACATCAATTAATAGGAAATTCCGTTTTTCCCCAATTTTAAGCAGAACGACATGATAACAAAAAAAAAATCCATAAATAAGTGTATCTGTGTGTGCGTGCGTGTTTGTGGGAAATGGGGGGGGGGAGGTATATGGGGGGAGTGGAGGGGGGGCAGACGGTGAACTAACCGCACCGTGCTGCTGCTAGTCGACCCCTGGACGGAGGGATGAGATCGGGCTTTGTGTGCGGCGAGACGGGCCCTCTCCCGCCCTGGACGGACTACTGTAAGGCGAGAAACAGTTTTGTGTCAATCACTGTGTGTCACACCGCTCAAGATGTACGCTTATTGATAGTATTGATCAGATTATAGGCCCTGCCCGCCAGTAGTGCTGCACCCACCCCCGCGCACGCAAACACACAGCGGCCCGGCTTGCACGCACGCACGCACGGCGCAAAACGCCGGCCGGCCGGCAATTGATCACGAGTGGATTATTTGAAACATTTCCTTTAGTTGTCAATTGAAAGTGCGCGTTGTCTTGTCGAGGCAAGCGATGGGAAGCTTTTGAATGGCTTGTAAACGGTCGTCTTATTGGCTTTTGTTTTTTATGCCTTCTCCGTTTTCCTTGGCGTTTAGGAATACGAATTAAGATTAAACGCCTATACTTTCGTCCTGAAGAGTACTTTTTGTCGTCTTTTTATTTTTTGTATTTAAAGATATAATCAATCATTTAAGAAAACAACGTAGCCTGCCTAAAAAACGAATTTATAAAAGCTTCATCGACCGAAAAAAAAAACCTCTTCTATTTCTTAAAGTCTAATTTATATAATTACATGATCTTCAGTTAATTTAACCTGGGGTTACCTGTTCCACAGAATAAATTATGATTACGTAATGCAATTAAAAAGGTTTAACAGAAATACTAGCTAAATCACCCTCCAATTTTAAGCACATCAAATGATATGAATCAGTTTGAAGAGACAAACCCTTCAATCTAGCTTTTTACAACCAGACTTGGCTGTTATTTTGGAGCTTTCTCTCATAGATTAAAATTTTGAAATTCGAACTAAATCAAAATGACAAGTCTAAACCGAACAGGACTTATACAAGGAAGTAAAATGAAGCACTGTGCAGCCATTTGCTGCATAAATTTCCACCCCCCGGCCACATTAAAACTTGCACACAAATCAAATTTATGTCATAATTATGAGATTGATTTCACTGTGGCCTGCTAGCCAAGTCAGAAGGGAATTAAATAATTATTTGCACTGTATGTTGTAAATGATAATTGCATAGGGCTCGGGTTTTGCCATCAAACTTTTCAAATGTCTTGCTTGCACTCTCGCCGTTTGATCATTTTCCACACTTGTGTTTTAGGACGGAAATAAGGGTGCAGGGCAAAGGAATGATGTGCTGGTCCAGAGCCAGACGTGAAATGAGGAGGAAACAAGGGAAGGAAGGAAGGAGAGCACCGAAGAGAGCAGAAGAGAGGAAATCAATAGCGATTCAGTGCGAGTCAGATAAGCCTGAACAATGTATAGTGCAGACACACTCTATAACCCAATCACACACGCATGCACATACATGTGAACACACACAGATGTATGACAAAAGCCGTGAAGCAAGCCTTAAAATCAAATGACATCACAACCTTGGATTTGCTGACACGAGCAGAATTAAGCATCTAAACTGAACGGATGCTCTCTGTAAGTTCGTTTGTGACAACGGCGGGATACTCGTTTGTCACAATTTGGCCACCCGATTTCATTGTGTAGCGTTTTGCCGATGTAAATGTACACCGTGTTTGTCAGGATGTTCCGGGGTGTTCTCCCCAAACCACTTACATGCCCTTTTTCGTGTGTGAGATGGAGTGTTAAACCACACATTTGACTTTGCTTACCTAGAAGATGCTGTTACAAGCAGCTTACGCCACCACTTTCTGCCTTGCCTTTCTTCCCCCAGCCCTCCGTCTCCCTCATGCTTATCAATTATTAAGGTCGCTATTGATCCTTTCACTAGCCTGCCTCTATCAGGCTGTTCACACAAAACACAGACCTGTCTGGCTGCCTTCACTCAATCAATGGCATTGCACAGCCTTACTATATTCCATGTCTTTCCCCTCACCTAAACTGGGCCCACTCAAGTTTCACCCAACTCGGATCCCGATGTGTGACATCCACTGACGGATCTCTGAGTCGAGTCAGCGATTGAGCTTGAGGCTTTGTTTGCCTTTGCTCAGCTTTCACCCTCGGCATCCTCCGATCCATTACGTGTTGACGTTCTTCAAGCGAAACCGACTGGCTGCCTTTTACTAAGGTGAGCCGGCAGCGATGGGTTTTCATGACGTTACTGTCATGCTGCAGAGCGTGGAGGGGGAATATATAGAAAAAGGGGGAGGGGAGATTAGGAAACAGCACTATTGATCGCCAATGTGCAAAGCCAGGCAAACACAAAAAGGACGGAGTTACACTACTAATGACACTCACAACCTCATCTGATAATCCCTATCTATTTATCATCTAGTATATCCATCTATCATCTATCTATCTATTATCTATCTATCATCCATCTGTTTATTATCTATCATCTATCTATCTGTCTATCTATCCTCTATCTAGCTATCATCTGGCTATCTACATGTAGCTAGCTAGCTATCATCAAGCTAGCTATCCATACTAAGTGTGATATATAATTTATCCACATCGCCCTTTTGTATTAATGTCAGCAAAAGAATGCGTGTGAAGTTTAACACCTGACATAACATTGATAAGTCAAATTCAGACAATTTCAGCAGTTTGCTGTGTTCTGTGTAAAAGGCAAAAAAATGACAGGTCTTCTCCCCTATTTTGCAGAATACGTAAAGTGTAAAAGAAGCTTCTGTTTGTCTTCGGGATAGCCAATGTTTAGTGAGTTAAGACACCTAGAGAAATATCTCACAAAACACCACCAACAAAAATGTCACCAATAGTATGAACACTAAAATAAAGATTTAAGGGAACACAAAGCTGATCGACTCGAGAGAGAACATGATTTATTCTGTTGTATGAAGGTGGATTGTCATCTCCTGCATTTTGTGTCTGCATACCTGTCACGCTACACCGCTGTCATAGATAGACGAGCAAAGATTTATTTATTGTAATTGAAATGAATAATTAAATAATTTCCCATTTCACCCTTTTAGGAACCCATAACTACACCAGTCAACCAAAACATTATGTCGACTTGACCAAAAATAGCGATATCCAGAGTTATGAAATATTCTAAACGGAGCATTGCGCAATATGTTTAGATTGGTCCTGTCACTGAAGCTAAATAAACACGCATGTCAATTATAATGTGTATCATCCCGAGAATTATCTATTATTATTTTTTTTACAAACAACTATATTGACTTATCCAATTATTTGAAATGTCATCTTAAATATTTCATCTAATGTCAAGCACACTCGTGGTGACCACTTTTCACGCCCTACCTGTGTTGTGTTCTAATTTTAGAACTCTTCCAACAGCCTGCCTAATGAAAAGTCACACGGAGCGTGTGGTTATTGCGTCTTTCAGCTCCCGATACGACTATTGATCTGTGTGCCACATTTAAAAGGGAGAGTGGGAACTGGCGTATTGATCAGGCAGCCTGGGGTCACCCCAGCTTTCTCCCGCTCAAAGTTGGGCCACCAGCCTAACATCTTGTTTGCCGTCTGGGAATTGTATTTTTATTTATTGCGCATTTACTGTGCTTTGGGTCTGAAAACTGAAAGACAGGTGCAGTTTGTAAAACTTAAGAACACTCTTTCTTAAGATATATGGGTCAGTGATTCCAAACAGTTAGAAATCGTCCAATTTCACTTTAATCTATATTTTTTAGTAAAAGTAATACAGCTTTATTCAATTATCTTTATATGCACGTATAATGACAGGCAGAAATTAAACGCAATTAGCACAAGGTACAGAAAATAAAAATATGTATCTGCTTTTTGTGACTTTTTTTGCGTGCTGTGAAATTTTCAAAAATGTAGAATATACATGTTTATAAGTTTAAAGTTTAGGAAACCCCGCTCAAGGTGGATTAGTGCTGAAGACTGCTTTGTTTCACTGCAATAACTCTCCATGGTGCTGAAATGCGAGACGCGTGCAAGTTGATTGGGTGCTTTTACAAGTTCCGATCAATTCTGTGATGTAATAGTGATAAAATGACACTTTCTTACCGGCGAGTCTCAGAGCAGACATCCGCTGGAACTCCGGCTCTTGCAGCCACTTCCACATCCTCCTAAACGTCTCCCGGCCGGACTTTAGCTTACTCCAGGGTTTGGGGTTCCGCAGCAGGTCCGACAGCGTCCCCTGGGACCGGCTGAGGATCCTCTGGGCGAATATGGCCTGCGGGATGGAGTATCGCTTCAATTCCGCCGTTATTCTCTGAGCCACTTCTTTTGTGTTGATTTCCTCCGCCTGGATCCCCGAGCCCGCGACCCCCTGGCCGCTGCCGTGGCCGTGCCTCTCGCGGTCCGCCAGCATCACCGCGCCGCCGGGCTGCGAGTGAAGGTGACTGTGCGGGTGGTGGTGCATGCCGTTTAAGTTGGAGATCATGCTGTGGCCGTGGCCGCCTAAACTCCTCGCCAGGTGCTCTTGCTCGCTCCGGGACAGCATGGAGGCGTGGGACTCGAAACCCGACACGGGGGAAAGCATCTTGGCTTCGGCGGGCAGGTGCGCGCTCGGGCCGTAGGACGAGAGCGGCTGCTGGGGGTTGTGCAAGGAGCCCAGGCCGCTGGGCAGCGGGGACAGCGAGCCGTGCCCCATGCCAGACATCTCTTTGGGGTAGTGATTGTACAGATTGCCCATGGGGGCGAGCCCGCGGTGGTCGTCTCGCATGAGTGTGAAGCTGCCGCTGACATTCCCGGAGGAGAGTCGTTGATGGGCCGCGGCGTGGTGATGCGAGTGCGGATGGTGAAACTTCTCCGACACGGTGGAGATGGGAGGTAGATGCTGCAGCGGCGCCAGTGTCGTGTACGTGTTGCTCAAACTCATGCCGTTCTCGCACATGCTGATGGACGGATGCAGGTGCGGATCGGCCCGGTAGTCCCCGCCGGAGCTTTCCAGGATGGAAGTCATGCCGGAGACCATCGCCGTGCGAGCGCCGGGGGCGTGCGACACCAGATTCCGTGAAGCCGAGCTGGGGGAAGGCGACGGCCGCGAGCTCATCAGGTTCCCCACCTGGGAGTGCGAGGAGATGCTGTGAAGGTTCTCCATGGTGAGCTCCATCTGTTCCCCCCTACCCCACCTTCACCCGTGTCTCTCCCTCTTCACTAAGCCTCCTCGCCGTCCTCGAGTACTAAAATGACCAAAACATGTGATCGCCGATCCATTGATTAGAAACGTTCGATCGGTCCAATCCGGCGTGGACAACTTGTGTTGTTCCCACGCGCGCAGGTGTGGCGCGTACTCGCAGAGTCGTGGAGCTTTAAGCGCGCAGTGTGGCTGGACGCCGTAATATCTCATCTCTGATCCAACAGCGCTCCCATCCGCGTGCCTGAGAGGCGTTGACGCGCATCTGCGGGCACGCGCGCAGATTTAGCCCCCACCACCTCGCTTGAAACTCGCCACGATGGATTTGTAACACTTAAGAGGTGTTGTGATCATTTAGTGCAGGGGTGGAAAACATTTGATCCCGCAAAAAATATATTTCTAAAAGTCAAGCATGCTGATTACTTGTTAGAAATAGAAATTCCACTTAAAACCCAAAATATAATAATAATATATATTTATTTAGAAATACGAAAAAGAGCATATACTATAGGAAACAGGCCCTCTGAGGCGGCACGTGATATTCCTCGCATGTATTTCTTTCGAATCTTTGCAGGGGCAAACAAACAAATAAAAAAATCCGTTTACTATCTGTTTCCGCACACATAGATAAACTTTGTTTTTGTTTTCCCACTGTAGTTTTGCATTTAGTGATAAAGCTGATCGAAATATTGACTGACAGAGATTAATGACGAAGCTAGGGTAGAAGGGGGGCTACGGAGGGCCATGTGTCGGGTTACAGAGGTCGCAAAGTTAGGATCGAGCGAGAACGCTGCACATCGTGCACGATAGAGAGAGTTACATTTATAAAAAGGAAACTTGAATTATTTTCACAAGTTTGACACAGACACCAAATATGACATGCAACTAGTTATGGATTGGAAATGTATTGATGTTTTTCCCCAAAAGTTAAAATAAAAAAAGTATTTTAAAATGTAAAAATCTAATGACCATCACCAAATTCAACTTCCTTTAAACTAGCACAAGAAATCTTAATGACCCTATATGGTTGTATTGCTGGCATTCATGCAAATACTTAATGCAGATGCGTAATTTTTTTTTCATCCAACGAACAATTTAGGAAATGTAGCTGTAATCATTATTTTTTTTTATAAGCCTTCAATAATCAGTGTGACAGATCAGAGAACCATAGCAGGTAGGCGTGTGTGTGCGCCCGCGTGTGTGTGTATCACTGGAATAATTTCAACACACCGACCAACGTAAATAATGTTTAGATTAAACAATAAATATTACTAAAAAATTTAGGTAAAGAAAATAGCCTACTGTATACGTATAGATAGGATAACCTAGAAAATTATTTGTTTTTCGGTTAAAATGTATACAACTTAAAAAATCGATATCTCCGGAATTATAAAAATAATTAATAAATCCACACCGATTTTAGAACCAAGCTTTAAAAAAAGAAAAACATACACACGTAAAATAAATCGTGCGATGGAGGCCTCACATTGTATAATTTTAGCGAATTAAAAAAGAATGAGAGGTTGACAAAGATGAGCACAAAAAGGCCCCTGTTATTCTCGGATAAAGCTCCGTGGTTAAGCTGTTTGTTCCCCAGTTGTGCAATTGATTGCAAAGTTCAATGTATCGATCATCGATCACTTCAGTCGCAGTCAACGTGCTTCCCTAAATACAGAAACGTTTGTGGGAGATCGTTTTGTCGGGCTGCTTCATTCTTTTGACCTGTGCCTCGCCAATGAGTGACACCAGAAACACGACGGATAAAATAAACGTCACGCGGCGTGTTTTAACGAAAGAAAAAAAGGCTTAACTCTTTTTTTTTTTTTTTTTCAGCAAGGCTCGTCGTGGCCTGTTTGTCTTCTTTACGTCGAAGCGGCTATGATGGCAAAGACGACACCTAACAGGTAATTTTTATTCTTCTTTTTTTTTTTAACCTAAAATAATTTTCTTATTTTTGAAAACGTATTTGTACTCTTCTCCCTTAATTATATCCTGAAATTATATGGTCCTCTAAGAGGCCATTATATACGGAGTGTTATGTTGGAACAAACTTATTGAATTTAGATACGCATGTATAAAGTGTTAAATGGTGCAGAGAACAGTATCGGGCAGCAAGAACAGCTTATTTTATGTGCAAGTATAGCAAATAAAAAAAATGCTGTAATGCTATCACTTCCAGAGTTTATCTCGTTAAGATTAAATCTCACTCTCAAAAATCAGAGAGAAAATAATGATATTAATTCTTAAGGATTAAAGCATGGAAAAAAGACAAAATAGATAATCAATACATCTGAAAATGAAAGAAATTATAAATGATGCAAAATTATAAATAGTCCATTTAACTGAACATAATGTATTTCTAAACTTATATATAAACCTGGATATTGAGCAGTTTTGTGTTTTACAGAGTCTAAATTACATTCACGTATTTTCTCAAACTCACTGCATAATATTATAATTATTGTGAAATGAATTATGTCTATTTCAAATTGAATTGTGCAAAGCCATTCATCAACATACAGGATAGATGCCACACTCAAAAGTGTGTGTTGCAATTTTGAGGGTCCAAAAAAAATCTGATTGGCATTTTAAAATCCATCATATCAAGAAAAAAAAATATATTCACAGATAATATTCAGAGGTCAAAGTTACGTCTCGGCTTTTGGGGGTGCATGTCACTCCAAAATGATATTTAGAATAAAATAAAGATATTTTTATGTTCAATTTGTATATGCCATTTGCACCTGAATGCAATATTTATTTATCTTTTGAACACCATTAAGGCCATTTCAATACTACATGGGGAAACAAAAATTCCCATAACAGCTAAGATGACGTAGTCCCTAATTATTATTACCTTCTGATGCATTGATTGACAGATCATTGAATTCATCTTTCCCCCAAAAGACTCTAATTTCAAGGGCCTTTGGTTGTTCAGCATTTCAAGACAAAATGATGACATTTTCATTAATCACATGTCTATTCATCAATTGAATATGCACAGAAATAAAACTACTTGTGTGTCCATATCCTCTCAGGCATGGTTGCTAAGTAACAGATGAAAAGACATACTGAGACCGAAAGGCCGATCAATTGCTGTGTGTGTTTAAGTATAGCAAAGCAATATTGCCTCTGCACTTAACAAACTGTTAAGTTCATTCTTAAACAACATTCTTTTTCAAAAACGACTTTGTTTTGTGTGCTTTGGTCAACATAAGCAATTTTAACAAGTATTTCCATTCAAGCAAAACCGCGCGATATGGTCTGGATGCATTTCATATCTAAAGGTCATAGGTCGCTTTGATTCTCCTCTAGGGATTATGGGTATTTCATTTCAGCACTGGGAGCAGGAAAAGCTTTAGGAGGGAAAACTCTTATCTTGCCTATACAGAGGCAAAGTAACAGATTATGAGACATAGGCTGCGACAAAGCCAGAAGGGACGCATTGGACATCATTGCTCCAAAATCCAACAACAACCACGAGATCTTCAAAACAGGCTCTCGAACAATTCGGAAACCAAGAATTAGCAGAGGAAGGGTAAATTATTTCTATCTCGTCGTAAACTTCACAGTAGCACATAGTAGTGTGAATACTTTTGCAGTTACTGCGTCATGATTATTTTATTGACTTCTTCCTGTTGTGCACGACCTGGCCACCAGGGGGAGTATAATGCAGTCGTGCAGACACAAACCAAGAAGAGTTTTAATACTACTTCCAGTGACTGAGGACTGCAATAATATTAGTCCATTTTCACAGAGGATAAAGAATATATGCCAGTGGGATGTAAATTTAATGGACACTTGTTTAACATCACAAAATAATGTCGAGTGCTCTCAAAACGTCCCCTCGTATGGTAGTTCAAATCCTGTTAGTTCCAGGAATGGCCGTTCTTGTTTACAGTAACGACTACATTTTTTTCCAGGTTGTCAATCCAAAAAATGTATTTCATAAGAATGTATAACATGCATTACGAGAACGATTGCTTTGAAATGGCAAAAAAAATCAGTTGGCGTCGTACGCACAAAACTCTTCCCCGACGTTTATTTCCGTCTCAAAGCATCATCAGCGCTTCGTGCTGTACTCCCATGAACATGATCTAGATGGATGGCTGGGAAAATGTGAGAAATATGCCACTTTCATACACCCCATTGATTTTAGCCTTGGACAAAGACAGACAGAGAAAGATGAAGACAGAGAGCAAGAAGAGGTGGACGGAGAGAAATGAGAAATAGATGAAGAGCGCTTGCCAGCTTTACATATTCTCATTTCATCCGACGCATTAGTTTGCCAACTATTGATGACGCTAAGGAAACAAAGGCGTGTACATTTAACATTGGGTTAGTTTAAAAGTTCTCCGTGTTCAAACGTGAGTTCTATTTGCGAGCAACAGGGACGGAGAGAGAGCCGGGCTGGTGTTAAGGTGATTAGTCTGGTGGGTTGGCGATAGAGAGAGTTGATCAATAAGCCATCGATCTCCCATTGCAAGTGTCAGGGGGGTAGTGGGAACTAGAGGGGGGGTGCGAGCACGGATAGGGAGGGAGTCGGGCCTGGCTTGACTTTTAAAAATCCTTTACTCTGCCGATGACAAATAACCCATTAGATCGCAGGAGAGCTGGAAAATCTGGAGAGCCTACACAGAGCTGTATTCACTGTTGCAATTTATAAATGTTCCAAATTTTCCTCAGTTTTAACAAAGTTTTTAAAGTGCAAGCTAGACCCCGCCCCCCTCCATCTGACATTGGCCTCAAAAATCTTTGTACTGTGGAGAAACTATTGAGTCCAATGCAGTGTAGTTACCTAGCAGACCATTACTTCCAAGAATTCCTATAGGCTGAAATATTCACTGAAGCAAGTCTCACTCGATAGTCAAGCCTGAGGACTTTCAAAATGTTTAGCAATAAGTCTTTTGACAAAAGGTGAACATTTTGCACACAAGCAAAGCGCAACATACACCTCTGTGGAAAAAGTGTGATGCCGATATCGGGAAACACACCACCTAACGAAAAATGAAATAAATAATAATTGACAAATCATCATAATCAATGAATTCATCATTTTAATATTCAATATAAACATAATAGTGGTTCAGTTTTTGTACCAAGTACCACCTGAAAAAATACTTGGCTCTTCAAGTACCAACAACTTGGGCAACATTAACCCCAAGTGTTCATCAAAAATGAGAAAAAAATGATTTTAATATGTTGTAGTCATTGTAACATTGTGCAGTTTTACTATTTTGATTACATAATCATTTGATTAAAATATACTGCCCATAAATGTTAAATAAAATGTGTACTTAAGTAATAGCTAGAAGTTCTTGAAGATTTTTTTAATTTTTTGTCCTGCACAATATTTCATGTATCGTTATTTGCATATGTAGATGCTATTTTGATTCGACGAGCAAATGAAGCTCGCTGTCGAATGATGCCGGACGCTGTTAGTCACTCCCTTGTGTAATCCACGTGAGCTCAGTGAGGGGGGGGGGGGTGAGAGGTGAAAGGTCACATGACCCCTGGAAAACTATCACAAGAGCCCAAAGGGAGGGCGTCCAAATAATAGAAGAGGGAATCGTTATTGAGCAACTCATCAGTTTTTTATTGCCGCCTATAAACGCAGGAAGTCGTTTCGGCTACATCAGGTACGATTCATGGGCCACATTTGCGACATCTTTATTCCTTTCTGTAGTGGGAAATAATTTATAAATGTTATTTATCTATTATTTATAAATGATTTCGATGTAGCTGTCAGAAATGAAGACAGCTGTGCGAAATGAGTGGAAAGATGGCCTCTTTGTTTGCACTTCCAGCCTTCAGCCTCCTCCATTTCTCCTCCTCCTGCCTCTCTCCTTCCCATGTCCTTGTCTCCATGCATGTGCCTTAATCCATCCCCTCACCCCTCTCCACTCCAGCATGCCTCCCTTTACCTGCAGAGAGCCCCCCCACCTATTGTCTTCTCCGCCACGTAGTCCCTCAAATTAATGTAGCGATATTGACAAGTGACTGGCCTAGGAGGCATTGATCATCAGGAGGGAGAGAGCGAGCAAGAGCGCTCGGGGTGAGCCCCAAGTGCTCCTCGCAGGTGGAACGCTTTCCACGCTGTTAGCCTTTCAGTTAAACGACTGTAATCATCCGGAGAAGGGCGACACTCCATCAGTTGATTTAGCGCTTTTAGATTCTCCTCCGTGATTTGGAGAACGGGGACGATGAAAGCAAAAACAGTGGGGGAAATGCCAAATGCACACCTAAGGCATAGATTGCGCTCTCGAGTATCGCACGGGGCGGCCTTTGTGCTCCACTCCATCCAGTGTAAACAGGTTAAGGTGCTGCTAACAATGTGCAAAGGGGCCAGTTGGTCAATATGCCAATTACATAGATGAGGGTATGGAAAGGGCAAATGATAGCCAATCAGTGAAGTGCTTTTACTGTCCTCTCGCAAAAGCTGAACCCGTGACCCTGTTGACTGACCCTTTGGGCCAAAGGTCACTGAGGCAAGGGTCAGAGGACATTGCCACGTTCTGGTTGAGAGCGTTACCGTGGTTACGGATTGTGCACACGAAAAAAAAAAGTCAAGGTTTAGGGATCATTAGAAGAAAGGTCACTGATGCTGTACTGACCAATGATGCTACATGACCCAGTACAAATCCTTCCCAAAATATTTGGAATTGGAACTGATTGATCATATCCATCCTTTCCTTGATTTGTCTCCAAATTGACCACTAGGAAATTTGAAATTATTAGTTGAGATCAAGTTATAAGAAATAACGGATTTTCTTATTTAGAAATATCTGGGAGGAATTTAATACTATTTTCCACATAACATTTTCACACCAGCGACTGAAGTATACATGTGCACTATGACACAGTCAAACTAAAAGTAAATATATTACTTTTTCAACACAATTATACCAGTTAACCATTATGGTATTAGCTTTAATAGCACCACCTTGTGGTCATTGATTGCACAATATGTGTCTAAGTGACTTATTTCTAGTTGTGTTTTTCAAATATATTGTTTAAATTGTGATCCCTGCGGCATCATCAATAAGTCCATATGTAAATCACTAATTAATTATTTTCATTTATTTGACGACATTGATCATATTAATCATTCTATGTCTAAAAAACTTTCAATACCATTTGTAAGCTTTTTTTTATTTATTTTACTTCTATTTTCACACTATGCCTGTTGCAGGCTTCTCATTTAAAAGTAAACTCCTAAGTTTTGCTGTGATGGAGCTCTGGAACAAACAAAAAGTAACAATTGTCATTTGACCTTATCAGAGCTCTGCAGACAATCCCTCTTGACCTTCCATTTCTCATGTATATTTTTCTAAGTCACTTTGACAGCAAAGTCCACGGTAGCTTCCATCAATATTGAACTTTGGAACTTCTTCACGTCTCTTTATCTTCCAAATTTCTAAATTAGTGATTGTTTAGTTAAAAGATAAAGTCATGCACGTGAGGTGACGCCTCTTTCAGGAGATCGCAGACATCCCATTGATTGCAGTGTGCCATGCAATAATGTCGTGTGAGGATTATCAACACTTGGACAGGGTCGTGGATATTCTGGGAGAATATGGCCGCTACCAAATTCTTATTATGGTTTTGCTAAGTTTAACGGTAATACCGTGCGGCTACTTGGGAGTACTGCCCATCTTCATCGCGGACACGCCGGCTTATCAATGCAGGAATTGGTTGAAGTCCATGCCTTGCGACGGGAATTTTTCCAGCTGTTATCCGTCCAAAGTGGATGCGAACTGGAGCGAGGCGGTCGAACCGTGCAACGGCACAGATCGATGCGTGGATGGATGGATCTTCAGTAATGAGAGCTATACTATAGTTTCGGAGGTAAACACGCAATGCATAATACAACATGATAATATATTACTCACGCTGCACGCTGAATTAAAGAATTGGCTTGTAGTGAGTTTTAAAAAGTGTCAAAAGTTTTCCATAGTTGTACACACGCTCTTTTCTTAATAACACTCAACAAATTATTTTTATCAACGATGCGATTAAGTCTTTTTAGGTGAAATTAGTTTTTATTTAGCACACGAGGTTTTCATAAAAATATATATTTTTTTTTTCAGAAACGTCAGCTATAGATTATAATACCTGGTCAAATTTGTATTCCTCAAAAATTAAACAAGAAAAAAAAAACGGATATGCTTGAGGGGGAAAATTCACTTCTTTTTTTTAAACCAGCATTTAAATATGTTAAATTGCATCTTTGCACTATACCAAATAAACTTGTTTTGACAGAGGCTAAATAAACGTGTTATGACAGAGGCTAAATATTTGACTTTGTACAACCTCTTGTTGTTGTCGGGGCTGGATTTGCTCATCTGATGTTGGCAAACTGAGCTCTAATTGGCACTAAGCTGTCAAGGCACTCAGATGTCATGCAATATGCATCTATTAATAAAAAAAAAAAAAAAAAATACACAACTATGTAATATACTGTAGCAAAAGTGAGTCTTTGGGATTTGGGGGTGTGGCAGACCTGTGTATTTTATCTTTTTTTTTTCACCACTCTGTCTTTCTCAGAATCTATATGCAGTTTCTGAAGGAATGACAATTTACGATTGTTGTGATGAGCTTTCTAAACACCTTGCTTGATAATTTTACAGTGGGAGCTGGTTTGCGAAAATGCATGGAAGGTGCCCATCTCTACTTCGATGTACTTTATGGGAGTCCTGTTGGGATCCCTCATCTTTGGTCAACTCTCAGACCGGCAAGTTAATTATGTTTTTTTGCATCATTCTAGAAAATTCGGTTCACTTCTGGTAACTTAGAACATTGTGTGGATTTATGTTTGATTTATTTTGCATTTAACATTATGCTGATTTAGAACACATATATGTTTTACCAAAGCGTGGAAGTTTCACTTTTTTTTCCTATTAGTTAAACATTCAGAATCAACATGACATTTTTATATTTGTGTATTTTTAGTCTTTGTTGACATTATGTACAGGTATGGCAGAAAGCCTGTGCTTTTTCTTACCATTTTGCTGCAGTCGGTCACCGCGCTGATCCAGTCCGCCTCCGTCAACTGGGTCATGTTCTGTGTTCTTAACTGCATGAGAGGACTGGGACTGGTGGCCTGCTTTACTACATCATGTATTATCGGTAAGAGGACAAATGACTTGACTGAAATTTTTAGACTTCATTTTCACAAGCACTTTATTTACATGAGTGTGCCTTCATTGGAGAAGAAGATGCCATTTAATAGATTAGGATAGACTGAAAAGGGCAAAGGGTGTTACGTTCTATGTTTAGTTGTGAAAATGTCAAAGAGTAAAAGTGTCTGGAACTCAGATTCCATCTTTTTATCTTGTTCAGGGTCGGAAATGATGGGTAAATCTGCCAGATTGAGTTTGAATCTGCTGGGCCAGTGTGTGGCGACGAGCATCGGTCTTGCCCTGCTGGGAATGCTTGCCTACTTCATACGAGGTTGGAGGATGCTGCTCGTTGCTACCGCTATCCCAAGCTTCTTCTTCCTTCCTTTTTGGTGGTACGTACCTAAAATGGGATTCTGGTTTACAAACACGATATTAATAATAATGTTGATGATCATATTTTTAAAGTGTCATGCAGCTATGGATTTTTATTTCTTCCGTGACCACGGCATGCTTTCCCTTTTAAAATAAATACAAATTTGGTTCGATGTTCTCAGGGTGATTCCCGAGTCTCCTCGCTGGCTTTTGTCGAGAGGACGTGTGAAGGAGGCTGAAAAGGTTTTGTGCCGAGCTGCCAAGATGAACCGAATCCACCCGTCTTTGATCATGTTCAAGGTTGACAATGACCCGCCATTATTGGTGTGTATGGTTTTCATTCTGTGAGAAATGGGCACCTAATATTCGCATCCTACCTAAATAACTGTTTTTGTGTCTTCCAGCAACACTCGAGTAAAGATAAACAAACGTTTGCATTTATGGACCTGATACGCACCACTAACTTGAGGAACATTACATGTCTTGGTTGTTTCATATGGTAATGTAAAACTCTCATTTTTGAAGTTTGCTGAAACTATTTACAACCATTCACGTTGTTATCGAATCGATATGGTCTTGCCTGTGTCTTTGCGCAGGTTTGTAAGCTCCATGGTGTTTTTCGGACTCACTCTCAGTACGGGTAACCTGAAAGGGAATATTTACCTCAATAACTTCATTTCAGCAGCCACTGAGACAGGAGCATACATTTTCACGTGGCTCTTGATTAATCGAGTGTCACGGCCCACACTTATTTTTGTCTCACTGATGTTCACAGGAATGACACTCCTTGTGATTAAGCTTGTCCCGGAGGGTGTGTATCTAATCATAATACAGTTGAACACATTAGTACTGTTTGTAAAGCTGGGCGCGGTTGTCATTTTTTTTTTCTCCCTTTTTTCCAGACATGTATGCCATAATCCAAGTGTTGGTTTTCTCGGGAAGGTTTGGTTCTTCTATCGCTTACGGTTCTAAATATTTGTTTTTCTCTGAGCTGTACCCCACGGTGGTCAGGAACACAGGTCTGGGTGTTGTGGCCACAGCTGGACGCATAGGCGCCATTATCTGTCCTTATGTCATCTACATAGGCAAGTGTGGATGGCTTTACTGCAGAAAATACTGATTCAATCAATAATTGAAAAATAGCATTTTGTTTTTGTTTTGCAGGGGATTACAATAAGATTCTCCCTTTTCTTATTTTTGGTTCTTTAAGCGTCATTGCAGCTCTTTTGAGTTTGTTGCTGCCAGACACGAGGAATAGCAAATTGCCTGACCTGATCAATGAAGCTAAACCCAGTCGATGGTATGTTGCTGCTTGTCTCATATGTTTTTTATATGTGAATCATGCTTAACACAAACACATCCTTCAGCAATGTAGAAGACAGTAGGATAATTTTATGCAGAAAAGACAGTGAAACTGGTTTGTGGTCTTGGTTTCAGTGTTGATCAAATATTCTGCCTTTTCCCCCCCCCCCCCATCCATAGCTGTTTCCCTTGCATGCAAGCAAGCGACAGCAAAGACTAATGCAACGGCGCCCTCTGCTGACAAATAAATACACATTTGCTAACAAAGGGATATCTAATTTTGTAAATAAATAAAAACGTTTTATTCCAAAGTTGAGTTCACGCTCCATTGTCTAATAGTATCGAAGCCATTGTTTTTGTGATGTTGTATATTTTGCATGAATTTTGGTGTCCTGGAATCCCCAAACAGGGACTTGTGTTTTCATATTGTGGCGTAAATATGCATTAACGAGTTGTGGCCTGCAGGTGGCAGTATTTAACCAAAACTACCCATCACTTCCTGTATGATGGGACTCACTTGCCAGTTTATAAAGTCAAAACCGTGAAAAGGTAACAGCGTTCATTTCTGTTGTTTGGAGAAACTGTGGACGTGGTGAATAACTGACATGTACAATGCAGCAGCTTGGATGAAGTGCTGCATCCACAAGGGAAAATACAATCAAGGCATTTTCTGTTTTCAGCAGTGCATGAGTCAGGACCCCCTGAAATTTAGTGTGGCTAAAAACAGAGGGAAGTGAATATCCCATTTTGAAAAATGTTTTCATGTGCTGTAATGTATTGTAATTCCTTGTGCTTCTACTCAAGACATTTCTCACACAGAAAAAGATCAAATGGGCCTTGAGCCACCACAAAGACACACAGTGTTGCAGTGGATGTGCTCTGGTTATCTGAGCAACGTTGACGCAAAGGGAGGGAGGTTGACTACTGCAGCAGAAAAACAGCTACGTCTGCAGTCATTAATATGCAAATATGCAAATGAGAATGTAATTAAGATCGGGCGTTTGTCAGTTGCTTTTGATTGCTAATGAATTCCGGGAGGGGTTATGGGGGGATGATGAGTTTAAAAAAAAAAAAAAAAAAAAGAACAAGGGGATGTGGTGCCCCTTTTTCCTGTCGTCACAACAGAACAAACACACAAAGACTTGCTAAATGATTCTTAAAATGTGTTGCCAAAATGTATACAAGGTTGTTATGTTTGTGCCAAGAGAATTAAGCGTGTACACATTGACCAAAAAAAAAAAAAGGCCAGAGGCACCATAGGAAGGTGGAGCTGCTCATTAGGAGCAATGTAGCTTGACCCCTGTGGCGAGGGATGCTCAGGTATCTCGGCAGGAGCTTTGTGTATTTCACACGCGCTTCTTTTCCATGCACTACTGCATGCTATTGCTGATGCAATCGGCCCTTGACATTTGTACAGCTTTTGCGGAATCACACGACATGAAATAAAACATTGCGCAGAAGAGAGGAGGCTGGCGTCGTGTCTTCCTGAAAGCAGATGGATAAAAACGGGTACATTTGGATGGATAAAAACGGGTACATTTTATTTGAAAAATACATTAAATTACACAAACACAATATTAATCATTATACGGTGGTTAGACTCGAGTCCGCATTGAATATATTTTTGAGTTGACCTGCCCTTCGAGTACAGAGTAGGTTTACGTATTTTCGATAATTTCCAGCTGATCTTAATTTGTGGTGTGTGTGTGTGTCTGTGTGAAGACCGTGCTTTTTTTTTTTTTTTTTATACAGGAAACAGGAAACCAGAAGTCATAACAGGATGCCCTATAAGTTTTCATACTGTACCTGATGCGTGGGTGGCTGCACTGGGGTAACCCATTTACAAACTTGAGGTGCTTGTGTAAGACGAGGCCATGAATGCGTGGGAGGGGTGTGGTGTTAGGAAAATGGAGTTCCTCTCTAAATATAGATTTTTATTTTTCCAATATTGCTGTGCATGTGTGTGTGTGTGTGTGTTTCTGAGTGTCTCCCCCACCGCACAACGCAACATTTCATTCGTCCTAGTTTCTGAAAGGCATCGTTTGATGTTGACGTAGCACAGCAATATGATCACCTCCAATGCAAACACACGCTCTATGTTTCCCCCAAGTGCACTGCAGGAGCAGCACGGAGAATCAGTGACATGAAACACGTTTTGTCATATTGAGGTTGATCCACTCGTGTTGACTCCCTTGTTGAAAAGATGTCTCGGGGTGAGTATGTAGCGCTCTTTATTTTTATTAATTCAAAGGTTTTGTGGACCAAGTACCAAGAAGATTTGTTTTCATGTGGTTAGGTCTGAAATTCTAAAGAATACTTTGGGTACCACAATTAATGTCGTGCAGGTGTGCATCTGTGCAACGCGTGCTGAGCATGTGTGTGTGTGTGTGTGTGTGTGTGGTTGTGCATGGATGGCTAGGTTTTCTCGTAAAAAGGCCAATGCAGATGTTGCGGTCGTGTGAACCAGTGTGGGTTTTGTCTTGTCTCAAGTCTCACAACAAATGGTGACGTTTAAGTGCAAGTCTTGTTTCTGTATCAGCTATTCCCCCTCACCCCCCTCGCACCCCCAAAAGGTTCAGGTCGTGAACAACAGACAGCACGTAGGTCTTTTGTTAAAAATATCTGTCGAAATTAGCTACTCACTAACAGTTGCAGTAACTGGTAGTTTATGATGTCTCTAGAAGTACTAGTATGACAACTACATGTTTTTAGTGTTATGGAAGATATTTATGTAGCAAGCATCAGCATAATATTTTACTGTTTATTTTGGTCACCTGCTTTTGAACAAAGGGCCTTTCACTTTCTGGACGAGGATTCTCTGTGAAGCCAGGACAGGATGACCTTGACAGATAAGTCTGCTTACCACAGAAGAAGTACATCTTTGTTTTAAAGGTCAGGGATCATAGACTGAAAAAAGAAATCTCAAGAATCCCTCTACAATGCATAACTGTCATTAAAATTATAGATGTGCAGCTGTTTAAACACTAAATAGTAGGATATTAAATGTTAAAACGGGTGTTACTGGTGCAACAGAGTATAGTTTCAAGTTTAATTGCATACTAGCAAGCCATAAGTGGCACTAGTGCTGGGGGGAAACATTGCTAGTTGTCATTCTACTAGTATGCCCTCTTGCTAGTGAAGACAAAAATAGCATACTGTACATGGACATTGAGCTGGGAATTAAAGATATCAAATATAATCTCAAACGGCTTTTCACACACGCGCTGGTTAAGTAATTGATGGTGCTGGTTTGCAACCTGCAGGCAAAACAACACTGCCTCGAGTTTGACATATTTGGACGTCCCACCTGTCAATCAAATTTGGCTGCATCCTATTGGTCGTCTTCTCCGATATTATCATTCCATCTTCAACGTTGGTCCACTCCGGACTCTTCGCCTCATCCGCCCCTCGACATAGAGCCGCGCGATTTGCAAGTCCAAACCTCCGGTTCGGTAGCTCCAGACAAAATTGGACATAGTATCCGGAAATTTTGATTATTTTTACATTAACAGGTAACCATCGAAACGCGTTTCATGGCGTTTATTCGTTTTGGATGAAATTGGACACCGCTAATGTTTCTGGATGCGTCCATGTCCTCCTGTGAGCCGAGCCGCGGAGGGATACATCTGTGGAAGCGACAATGTGGAGGCTGCTAAAATGTCCACTTGGAAAATGAAGTCGCTACGATTTCTGTAATATTAAAAGAAACAGAGTCATTGCTGAGTTATGGTTCGTGTCAGAGACGGCGTTTCGGTTTCGTGACGAAGACAGCAGCGAGGCGCTGGACTGTTTCAATCTTGGCTTTCCTCATCTTCCTCAAGCCCACTATCCGGAGGAGCACGGAGGGGGGCAAGGGATCCAGTCCATAACTTTGTTTTTTCTCCTCTCCGGCGCTTTATTTGTCATTGTTGGATGCTACAAAGCTGAGCCAAGGTAAATACGCGTCCTAAATATATTCTCACAACACGCCTGTTGGAGGTTCAACTCTTCTTGTCTGTCACGGTGTTGGGGAGTAATAGTCAAGTTTTAAGCGCATTTTTCCCCGTCAAGTTGCATTTGCACGGGGAAAACAGAAGGGCCATTTTGTAGATAATTGGTTTTCGTTCATTTCACCCTGACGAGGTTTGGGTTACATGTTAACAAAAAAGTCCTCTTTGTTTCACTTCGGTGTGCTCAACGTATTAGCATTGCGAGTTAGCCCCCCCTCCACACACATTGATGTCTGCCAGTATGTCGAGTAACATCAGTAAAACAGTCCCTCAAAAGTCGAAACTATATTTTTATACACTTTCATAAAGCCGAATACAGTTCCGCTTGTGTATTTCGATTTTTATTTATGTTTGCCAAGTTTTGAAATTCTCTATTGAAACTTTGCCGACCGGCTCTTTGTGTCGAGTCCCCCTCGCTGAGCGGAGTGGGGGCCACCAGCAAGCCAGGCAACAGGTTTGAGCTTCTTTTTCTTTTCTCCAATGGGTTTTATTTGTTCCACATTATAAGTGTTCCATGTAAAACACATACTTTACTATTACAGCCAACACACTAGCTGCTTGTGTCAATTAGGGGGTTGCACTTGATTCTTGCCAACTTGTCTCAGTTGTGGGCAGGATGGTGTGGGGGTGATCAAGCGTTAACAACTTCCATTTGTTAGGAGAGAACTCCCCCATTTTGACCTCAGACTGCAGAAGACCCTCGAATATTCGTTTTAAATGTGATTACGGACAATATAATGCCTATTAGCATGCACTGTTTACGCTATTGTTCAATGCATAGGAGTTTTTCTTCATACGTCATTATATATGTCTCACTTTGTAATCTACATTGGTTTAGGATAAATGTGTATTTATTTGCAGGTGATATAGTTTTCCCAAAGTCATCATGATTACTGCTTGCTAATAAATAAAAACGGTGGCCAAATATGAATGTTTTATTACTAATTTCCAACTTTTGGTGTACATCTTTATTTTGTTATGATTGATGCATCAGACGCTTGTAACGCCCTTATCGCACATCATATCTGCTAGTGTGAATGCCTTTGTAGCTTTCACAGGCATAACTTGATAAAATGTCACATTTTATCTTGCACTGTGCAGAAAAAGTTGTGTAGGAGGTGGATTGGAATATGATGATAATCATAGCAATCTATTTCCCTCTGACGATATTGACTGTGCACTGTCATAAATCGCACCACACTTGAGGTTGTTTGCTGTAATATAAATTTTGGAAAGGATTAATGATTCTTTTCCTCATGTTTTCTTTACCCTGTGCCTGCAGTGGCTTGCTGAGACCGAAAAGGCAAGCGAACGGCAACAGAGGATGACGACAGTGGGGACAGACAAGGAGCTCAGCGACTTGCTGGATTTTAGCGCAGTAAGACTTCAAAAGATAAAGTAACCTTTGAATAAATGTATAGTTGGCAGGTCTTTAGTGATTGAACACTTTGGTTGCTCACAAGTTTACTTGATTACATGTGTTGGTTAAAATGTCCTAATTGTCATTTCAGATGTTTGAACTTCCGCTTTCTAATGGCAAGAGTAGGCCAACAGTCAGACTAGCCAGCAGCCAGTTTGGAAGTTCAGGTGAGTCCAAAATCAATTAATTTTTTGAGTGAATTGCAAAGTATTTAACAAGATTGACACATGTTACATTATGTACTCCCCCGTGTCATCTCCGCTGCATTTCCTCATCCATATCTTGCATTTGTCATTTCCATCGCCTTGTCAGCTGTTGCTATTCAATCAAGAAAACCACAAAGGCAGAGGCAGTGGGGGTTGATAGGACCCGACCAATTAATCACCTCTGCTGACTCTGGGAAAAACATTGTCCCCTTCTGCTGTCTTGCATCCTACTTTAAGTTTTTTTTATTCGTTAACGGGAAACGGTGACATAACGGCCCTTTGTTTGGAGAACGACTATGTTTTGCCTGTCAACGGGTTTCAAGTTTTGTGAAATAGTTTTTTTTACATATGGCCATGTTGAGGTTTAGGGTGTGTGGAGGTTCAACTTCTGTGGTTGTGACTTCAGTTAGGAATGTATGTGAACTTCTCGTTTTCTCTGATTCAAGTCACCAACGAGCTAAAGTGATTCCAGTCCACTTTCATTTTTTGCTCTCTGGAAACCGAGAACATGCGGGATATATTTTTAGACACTTTATGAGACTGAAATGCAGAAGTGTGAGCAGAGTTCTATCAGTTCAAGTGAAATTCTCTATCTGCTGCACATTTAGTTGAAGTATCGTGAGTTAACGTTGCCATTTCAAATGTCTTAACGTTTGACGAGAAAAAAGCAAACAAGATAACGTTGGGGGTTGCGGCGCACTGAGCTGTTGCAGAAGTCTCCAGTGACTCACAGGTTAAAACAACGCGGCATGTGTTACCGAACATTGTTCAGTATTTCATTAACGGCCTTAACTCTCTTGAGGTCTTGACATGGATATGACTTCATGCTTTGTGTCTGCGTGACTCACTTTGCAGCGGGAAGGAAAAAGGTGTATAGACATTGAATTCAAAATGCCTGTGGCAATGTTCCTGTTGAGACCCAAAACATGTCTGCAAGTCTGGTCAATGTTGTACTTCTCAAGCCAGTGAGTCAGGCTGGCTGGCTGTTTTCAGTATCTCTCTTCCTGTGTAATTATAGACTAGCCATGCCTGAAGGGGAGGAGTTTTGCATTGGGGTAAAAAAAATCAAATAAAAATTGCTCTGATGTTACTCATCCTTTGTCCGATTTTGTTTGTAGTCTGTTTGATAGTCTGCACTTGATGCAGCTTTCTCGCTCTAAAAAAAAATCTGCCGTATGAAAGGGATACACCGATACTGCTTTTTCATGTCACCTATGAGTGCATGTACTTGTATATGCGTACTTCCTGATACCAATATTTTTGATTGGTAAGCTTGGGGGAGGGATATGAGTGAGATCGTGATTTCCATCCCGAAACAATAAATCGTTCAACCCAACGTCTTTGTTTACGCTCGACCTTCTTTTGCTTATTCCTTATATTTTTAGGTTGGGCCAGAACAGAAACACACTTTTTCTTGAATGTAGACAGACTGACGCAGTTACCTGTCGAAAGGACGCAATCTTCTTCCTCAGTGAATCCGCCAGTATTTGAATCTGATTGTGTGTGTGTGTGTATATTTCAGCGTTGCCACAGCACCCATCGCACCGTGGGCCCATCATTCTGATATACTGCCGAATCCTGTCATGATTCGAGACCGCCTCCACACCCCCCATCATCATCATCCGCTTTTTAATTAGACAACAAAACCAAAATATGAATATTCATAGACTTGAGCTTCATTAATATGCACAATTATGCAAATCAGACCGCAATTTAGCTTGCGCGTTACCCAAGAGATTCAATGTTGTAGTTCAAGAAAAGATTGAAGGAAATAGGGACTCTTAAAATCAGTCGTTTCAAACGCATTCATCTCTGAGTGCCAGAGTGTTCTCGCCAGGCATAACATACGTCGCTTATATAAGATTTAGACCTTGTTGGAAAAACGTAAAGATGTTGAACAGGTCAGCGAAGGATAGAGGAAATCATTTTGGGACTCTCACATTGGGTGTTAATTATTCAGACTTCATATAGCTTTCATCCGTGTGACTACAATGTCTCCACACTGTTTGTGTGATGTGGAGTAAAGGTTTTGACAGCTTCGATCATCTCTTAATAAGCAGGTCAACTTCTCTGCTCTCTGAACCTTGTTACATAGATTATATAACATTATTTATTGCTATTTCTCTACTTTACAGGCGTTGATGAGAGGAATGGATCCGGTCCCTGGGGGTCCGGAGAGCAGAGCAGCCCATCTTTCAACCAGGGGAGGGTACGAGCAAACTTGACTTTCATGTGACTGCATTGAGCCTGGTTATGGAGATGCCAAGCGGTTTGGCCTCTCTTGCCTGTTCAATGTTTATTTTGTTGCTTAGACTGCACTTGATAAAATGGTCCTTTTAACAAATATGAAAACATTGCAGAAGACACTTTGGGTTTGTATTTATCATGAAACATAAGATATTGACTCGGGTGCCGAAAAAATGGACATTCGTTATTAAATATAGATAACATATATATCTATTTGTGGTTGAATTCATTTTTTTTTTTTTTTTTTTTTTCAAAAATTTGCGCCGTCTTCTCTTACAGTGTTTTGCCGAAGATGGCGTTTACAGTGAGCAAGCTGGCATTGCACCTGGCACAGTGTTTGGTCCAGGGATTGCTGGTAAGTTGAATTCAGCAGCTGAGGAAGACATACGCGGCAGCTGTCTTCACCCCCAAAAAAATATCCGAGTATCTTCCCCATAGCCACTGCAGCGTACATACATATTTATGGATGCATTCCTTGTTTGTCTGCCGTACACACACTTAAGGGCAAGCCATATTCATGCTCAGGTGCTGATGGATGCAGGCAGCAGGATAATCGGGGAGGATGTGTAGCAGCACTGTGTTCCATTCTGTGCGTTCAATATGGAGGTGGGCGTGTACGCGGGGTCGGGTGGGGTGTCGGGGTTATAAAGGGCACCCATGCACAAACAAGGCTCTCCCATGGGATTGCATTGGCCTCTGTTTAACTGTCATGGGAGGGGAGCAGAGACAGGCACAATTGCCCCTGAACCATTTATAATGGCTCAATTTGTTGTTGTTTTGCTCTCCGCGGTCATAAATATTGCCCATCATACCCAATCGACTCGGCAGATGCGAGGCGTTCATACGCAGACGGGGCGGTTGCCAGACTAGGATTTAATGTTGACATTAATGCCTAATTTTGCACAGCATGGCCTAATTTCATTTTGTGTCCTTCCAACAGGGAAGGCTGACAGAGGCTCTTACTCGTCATTTGCTACGCAGGTAAATCAGTTAGCAAGACGAATCTTCCTTCTTTGCATTTTGAGTCCCCCTAACCCACCCACTATGTTATACATGATTTTTTTTTTTTTTCCATTTGTCATTTTACAGTCGGGCTTTTTGCCCAGTGAGATCGCCATGCCCAGTCCCGGTGCCCTGTCGCCCTCTGGCTTGAAACCAGCCTCCCAGTTTTATTCCTCCTACGAGGGCAACAACCCTCGCAGACGACCCGCACAAGACCCCATCGGTAAGATTTGAAAAGACCCACGCTTTCCATTTCAGTGGGATAACAATTTCCATCAGATCAGAAAGCCTTTCCCTATTCTAATCTCAATTGAAGTGCCTGTCTGTAATCACTTCTCCTCTTGAAGTTTTTAAAGTACCAGGAAGTTGTCACTTTCCTTTCGTCAAGCGGGTGCTGTGGTTGATTGTTCACATTCGATAAGAATATACTTTAATTAGGTGAGAATCAGTGGAAGAGATGAACACGCAAACCGACATTGATCAAATGAATATCAACCAAGAAAATCACAGATGCAACAAAAGTATTGCTACAAGTTTTATTCTGAAAGTACCCAAAATCGCAAGTGCTGTGTAAGACTACGAATGCGTGACTGTATAATCAGTGTCGTTCATATGTGAACGTTTTGTGCGGTTTGACCCTCCTTTGTTTTTTCTTCTTTCCATCAGAAGCTCAGCCAAAAAAGATCCGGAAAGTGCCCCCTGGCCTGCCCTCTTCGGTAAGTGCTAACATTCAGCATCGCATCCCACCCGGTCGGCGGCACTGCATTTTCTCAGATGGCGTCCGTTCCTTTTTTTCATGTTCTATTTGGCATCTCTGTCCTCTTTGTGGCTTGCAAAACTGTCCAACTGCAGCAATGCTGTATATTCAGCTTGCGCAGCTGCGTATCTGCACCAGTCATTTAAAGAGAGAAACGCGGGGGAAAAAGCCACTCAT
The DNA here is from genome assembly GCF_033458585.1 of Syngnathus typhle. NCBI lineage: Eukaryota > Metazoa > Chordata > Actinopteri > Syngnathiformes > Syngnathidae > Syngnathus > Syngnathus typhle. Next base: position 8,112,638 of record NC_083750.1, on the reverse strand, counting down.
TGAACCGCTCGCTCCATTTGTAGTGTATTTATAGCGTCATACTTTTTGGGCCCTTCTACTTTGTGACCACATTTCCTCCCTTCTGCCAGGCACATTTGTGTAGCTCACGGAGGGAAATTCATAACTCATTTCCCCCCTCCCAGTCTCGCTTTCTGATCGGCCGATTTCCTCCCTCCCCTTCTCCGTTTCTTCCTCCCCACCCCGCCATCGCCTCAAACCCCGCAGCCCCTCCCTCCCACTCAACCACCCACCCACTCGCCGCCGCGAACAACAAGCTCTCCCCTTTCTCTCTCTCTCTCTCTCCCTCCCCCACCCCTCCATCCCAGCTGCCAGTGGAGTTGGCCGCCATCCAGGATTCGACAGATGGTTCAGTAATTAGGAGTGCGTCTCTCCTTCCCTCTTCTCCACTAGCCTCCTTTTCCTCTCCTTTTTCTTTCTGCTTAATCAAATTACAGCAGAAAACTCCAGTGCGGTTGCAGTCGAGTTTGACTCGCGTCAACAGTCGTTTTGCTTAAGAAAGCTGTCGGTAACTTGGTTCTTGTGGGTCCGTTTAACGGCCAACTGCAACTCCTGTCCTGTGCTCTTTTGCTTATGTGTGTTAAGGATTCAAAGGCATTCTCAGACTGGTTCTGTTGAACAGCCTGATACTGAAAAGAGTCAAAATGAGTCACAGGCAGGATAAGACTATTATAATGTATTTGGTGTCCATTATGTCTAGTAATGAAATCGAGCATTTGAAGTGCGGGTTTTTTGTTTGTTTTCAGGTTTGTGCCTCGGGCGAGGATTTTAACAGGGACAATGCTGGCTACTCTGCTTCGAAAGCAGGAAGCATCTACACACCACCGTTCTACATGCAAGGTGAGTTCAATCGCCAGTTGGCACAACAACCTCTATTTGTCCGTTGAGATTGAGTAACATAAAAAATGCTTGTGTTGCAAAAATGTTTGCTGACCTACATACGTACTGTAGTTTAAAAATGCCCCATCTTTTTAGCATTTCATCATGAGCACGGTTGGATGAAATCATCAAACTAATGTGACATGTCTCATATGTGCCTTTTATTGTCTTTTCCTCTCCTGTGGCTGGATGTCCCTCACCCTTCTTGGACCCACACACCCACCTCCCACCGCGGCTCCCCTCTCTGTCTCTTCATGCAACCCTGACAGAAGGCCTCCACCCGCCTTCCGATCCATGGGGTTCTGCTGGGTCGATGGTTCAACCTGGTTATCCTTCCATGCTGGGTAACTCCACCCATCTGAGCCAGCATGGTCCCTTTACTGCCATCAACCCCCAAGACAGACTGGTGAGCCTTAATAGTTACGAGTTGTTATTGGGACATTTGTCTGCTTGATGTGTTGAAACCCTTTGGTCTCTTTGGCGTCCCAGAAACGGCAACCGCTTCCCCTTTCGCCCCAAAACTACCCCCTGCATGGCAGCGAGGTCAACGGCAACCACCCGGCTGGCTTCCACTCTGGCTCAAACAGCTACGGACTTCCCAGTCAGACACCTCCTACTGCCGGTACTATTATGTGTAAAGTCTTAAAACAGACCTTCATGAACAGTGTCGGTATGGGAGCATTTGATCACAGACTTGGCGCTCAGAGCACATTTTAATCAGAAACATTTTTTCCTCTTTCTGTCAAGCCAATCGGGGATCAGTACCTGGGAGTTCCGGTGATGAGATTGGGAAGGCGCTGGCTTCTGTAAGTTGTGCAGACGCAAATCCACGTGAACATTTTCTCGCACATTCCTCAGAACCTTTTAATGATAATTGAGCATCTGGGTTTTATTTGATCGTACCGAAACGCAATATGTTTGTGCACAGATCTATCCTTCAGACCCAAACAGTAATGGCTACTCTTCGTCCCCGTCCACTCCGTCCGGCTCTCCTCAGGCTGTTTCAGGTCAGTCATCACCTCCTGATTTAACTCTAAACTACTTCTATGAAAGACTGCAGTCATCATGAGATTTATAGCCTCGTGAAGGTTGAATGTACCATTAAAAATGTAATTTCTGGAATTCTCAGTAGTGCAGACAGTGGTGCTACTTCTGTGCAAATGCAACACCACATAAGAACTTAACCTTCTAATGATCCCCCAGACCCGCTCACCTTCCAAATATAACATATGAGATAGGAAGGGAAAGTATAGTCAAAATAAAAAGAGGGAGAGGTCACTTCCCTATTTGTCTTTACAATTTGTTCTGGAGTGACATCATCACACATCAAATACTGTGAGTGGCACAAGTTGAAAGAGAATGTCAGTAGAAAGTGAAGACTTGAATGGAATTATTTATAGAATACATATTTACTTTGCCTTTTTATCGTTAGAGCAAATGAGTTCATAAAGTAATTATCTACAGCCGACCTGCTTGGTGGAGACAAACAAGTATTTTTACGTGAGTAAACCATTTAGATTCCTCCACAGGCTCAGCTTCCCAGTGGACAAGGTCATCTGGACAAGCTACACCTTCGCCTAACTTTCATGGTGGACTTCAGAGCATGGTGAGCCTTTCAATGGCTTCCCAAGGTTTTGTCAGCCATACATGTCGATGAGGTCATTACGCTTTGTAATTTGCTTCGCTGCAGTCTAATAAACTGGAGGACCGCCTGGACGAAGCCATTCATGTTCTTCAGCGACACGCCAGTGGACAAGGGGCACCAGGACTGGCTGAGATGCAGAATCTGCTGACCTCCGGTTTGGGATTATCTTCAGTTTTTAGTAACGTAGCACTCGGCTTGTCCAGTCGCCTGCCAGGAATGGTGAGATTCATAAATTAATCCTGCAGAATGTTTTGCTCTTGAAACATGATCAACATTCCTACTTCATGGTTTGACTTGAAGGTCTCCAACCACCACGAAGACTCTGCTGGCCTGCCCTCTAGTGGAGGACTTGGGCACCACAGTTCCTCATCAGCTCTCCAAGGCTCTCAGCCTGAAGGTTTCAATAGTGGGTCTTTCTCTCTTTTCTTCTCCTTGTCACAGAGACTCGGCGAGTCATATTTTTGTCCCGTTTTGCTTGCAGGTCTAGTGAGCAGCCTGAATCGCTCCAGTGACGTCAAACGAGAGTCCAAGGATGAGGATGAAAACTGCTCTGTGACTGACAAGTCAGAGGATGAGAACAAAGAGCTGCAAGATCTACAAACAAGGTGCTTTTTTTTTTTCTCGTATGACATTAACACTTTTTAGCGTAGCGTTATCTAAAACTTCTCAGATCAATGTTAATGATTGTCAGAAAGCTACATCACATCTAGCTAAGAAAGTTGATGCTTACCTGAACTGTGCCCACAATGTTGTTTCCTTCCCCCCCTCATCTGCCATTGGCTAGTCTGATTGATGAGGATGACGAAGATCTACCAGTGGAGATTAAAGCTGGGCGGGAGAAAGTGCGGAGGATGGCAAACAATGCCCGCGAGCGGCTCCGCGTGCGGGACATCAATGAGGCCTTTAAGGAGCTGGGCCGCATGTGTCAGCTCCATCTGAACTATGAGAAACCGCAGACTAAATTGAACGTGCTCCAGCAGGCCGTTAACGTTATACTCAACCTGGAGCAGCAAGTCCGAGGTCAGTGGGTGTCCAGGGAGAGAGGAAGGACGAAGAGGAGGAGGAGGGGAAGGTCTACTTGACAAACTAAACTATCACATGGCTTCATGCTCCTGTTTGGCCCATTTGGTTAGAATCAAAAATGTTGTTTGTTCATTTGGTCAATTACATCCGGGAACATTTAAGCTTTCTACACCATTCAGTCCATCCTTGAAGTCACCTCCAAAGTGAGGGCAGGGAATAAGGGAATGAAGCTATGTGACTGTTTGGAAAACACCCCCATTCTCTGGTTTTGGTTTTCCTGTGGTAGCACAGGCTGGATGCGTGTGTACGTGTGTGTGTGTGTGTGTGTACGTGTGTGTGTGTGTGTGTGTGTTACCTTTGTCTTACTTTTATATCCTTTGTGCTTCTTTTTCCCCCATGTCTGTGTGCTTCACCTCACCTTACCAGTTTATTAACCTGTTTGTTACTTTGGCTTTTTTTCGATCGCCATTGTGGCTTTTGATGTTACACACAAGCTCGACATGCGTTGCGTGTTCTCACGTGTCCTAACCCGCCTCAACCTCAAAGTGCCGCATGTCCTTGCAACACAACCACGCTCATTATGCTGCTTTGCGTTTGATGTTTCATCCTCCATCCACGTCTCGGCTTATTTTTACAGATGGCAACCTTGAGCTATTCTTGACCTCTTTCCGATAAATACATTGACTTGTGATGTATTTATCACAATGCCGTCACTCTTCTTTGATGTGCTGTAGTGGGTAGAGAGCTTTACTTCTCACACCCTCCTCACATCTTCTGTCCCTCTGCTGGAAAGTTGTAAGATCCCCTCAACTTTCATCCTGGACCTCAGTGACCTTTCACAATTACATTAGTTTGGAGAGTACGGTGTTTATTAGGACATGGCCTCTCAAAAAAAAAAAATGCATAGAAGAAGAAAGACACATCCGCCTGCCCTCTGGCCCGGCCCACTCCACTGGGCTGTTTCTTCATCTCACCTGCAGGGAGGAACTTTGAGCATTTAGAATGGAGAAGCACTCCACTTAAGAATATGAGCGTGAGCGTAGGCTAAGCCAGGTTGTGATTTGGCTTTGCTAACCAGCCGCGCCAATCGCTCTCCTCCTGGCTGCAGCGTTATCCCAGTGACCGATGAGAACCTGACGGCCGAAGAGAAGGAGCAGAGGGAGCGCGAGCGGCGCCTAGCTAACAACGCTAGGGAGCGGGTGCGAGTGCGCGACATAAACGAAGCCTTCAGAGAGCTGGGCAGGATGTGTCAGGTTCACCTGCAGAGCGACAAGGCCCAGACCAAGCTTGTCATCTTGCAGCAGGCCGTCCAGGTCATACTGGGCCTGGAGAAGCAGGTGCGAGGTAGGTCGGCCAACCCGGTCTGACGTCACTAGTCTTGTCCACACAGACAGCCGAGCTTCTTCTTACGAGAGCCTGGGGGCATTTCCTCTTAAAGGTCATGTTCAGACTCTGTGTAACACCCACTTTCTCTTTTCACGCCTCTATTAACTGGACCAGTAAGGAGGAGAAAGGGAGACTATACGAGGAAGGATAGATATCTGCTTCTTCTCATCCTACTTTTCCTGTCTTCTCATTATTTTTCCTCTTCCTCCCCCTTTCCTCTCCTCTGCTCCACTCGTGTGAAGTCCAAACTTATGGCTCATTGAAGTTGCCCTAATCGTTGCTTATGTGCCTTTTGTAAAGAGCGTAATCTCAACCCAAAGGCCGCCTGCCTCAAGAGAAGAGAGGAGGAGAAAGTGTCGGGCGTGGACCCCCAGATGCAGATGGGAGGAGGGCTCGGCGGTGATGGACACAATCCAATAAGCCATATGTAATTCCGAGGTTTGCTTTCAAGCTTTCAGCGGTGCGGTTACAGTGGTGCCTTGACTTGCAAGCCGTCCAACTCTGCATCAACTTTTGATGCCGTGATACCCGAGAAGAACATGCAGGCGGACATGCTAACCAGTGCGCCGCCGTCTCAGATATTAATTTCGTTAATTGTAGACCGCCAAACTCTCCTACCTTGTTGCAAATGTTCAAGACTGCGTCATATTAACGTTGCCTTGAATTTACTGACGTGCGTGCGATGACTGGCGCTCTCATAAATGTTGCAAGTCCAGCTACCACTGTATTATTATTTTGACATTGTCTATGCAGATTTACCTAACATATTTGCCCAAATGTGTTTCTTCCAGCTCCTGTTGACTAACAGATGTTTGAAGACGTGGCCTTAATGCACCTCCATGTGGTTTTGGGAAGGCACACGGGGCGCCTCATCGTTGTCAAAAAAGGGGGTGGGGGGGCAGTAACAAACAAACATAACAAGCACACTTGTATAGAACAAGAAAGAGGGAGAACCGTGTATTCATACTATTTACATGATTTGACTCAAGGACACAGAGGTGGGGACATTCTTATGGTCATGTTTTTGTAAGACATTCTGAAAAAACAGAACGCTTTACACGTTGGGAACAAACCTGTTTGGATCAAATAGTCCTCAATTCCTTCTGTGCGCAAAGCCACAATTTGTATTATTATGTTGTAACACGTGGCATTCCCAAATATAACAGAAGGTCTTAGATAGATTGACTGAAAAGTCAGAGGGGACATGACTTGGGCTTTTTTTAAAAAAAATTTTTTTATATATAAACATTTCTTACTCCATCTGGTGTACATGCAGCATGTGTGGTGTTTCCTCCTTGGAAAGCGCAAAGTTGAACTGACAGACTGCCCGAGGTAGCAGCACCACTGAGGAAAGACTCATCTCCAGATACCGTCAACCAGTTTCTATGAGGGGCTTCCAGACTAATAGACCTTCCAGATATCAGTTTGCCCCACACGAGTTGCCACTTAGACCAGGTGTTAGCAGCCATCCTGCACGGCCTAGTCACAAGAGGACTTTTTTTTCAATTATTATTAAGCAGAGTGACCCTGCAATATGTTTTCCATTTGTTATTATTCTCTCTTAAATAGCCATCCCACCAGAATGATTTTTGCAAATGTTTTTCTTTCTTTTTTTACATTTGAGCATATAGAGCAGATGACAAATGGTTACATAGGGACCATTCTATTGCCAGTTGTGGACATTTCCGGCTGTCCTCTGTGATTGGACCAATCGGGTCACATGTTATGGATGACAATGACAAGCTCATCTCGCAAAAGTTGTGTTGGGGAAAAAAAAGAGTATTAAAAGGGATGGCGAGTTGTAAAGCTACCTTCCTCACTATTAATTTACTCAATTGCCATTTATTGACTTGGTTTCTTTATCATGGGAAACACCCCTCCCATTTTGATCACCTGCAAAGCCTCTGTAATGAGCTTCCGTTTGTAGAATTGTTCGGTTTTTTTGTTTCATTGTAAGATAGTTAAAATTTAGTGTGTAAGTGTGTGTGTTTTTTTAATGTTCTTTGTTTACATTGTTTAAATTGGAGACTTTTTTAGATTGCGGGAACAAAGTGAGGTGTTTTGTGTTGTGCCAGATGCTTGGGAATGTTAGAAATGACAAATTCTGGCTATATTGTCACATGTTGTGATAATTATTATATATACATATTTTTTTGTTATTTCTGTGCAAACCTGACTTTTGATTTGGATTCCTTTGTTTATGCCAGTTCAGTTTAAAGTGGAGCAATATGTTGTCAGTCTTTATTTGTGTAGATTATTCATATGATTCATTTGAGTTGGAGCCGCAATCAATTTACAACGTTGTTTAGCTTCATTATACAGGTGATAGAATTCATCAAAACAAATGCATAAGGGGTGGCCTTAGTCATTTTTTTGACTTTGGGAGTGTGGATGAAAGTTACTAACCAGTGCCTGAATACTTCTGTTACATGCATATATGATGGTGCATTCAAGAGCATCAACAAGAATTTATTGATGCGACAGCTTTGACACTGAATCCTACTTAGACCTTTTATTTGTGGATTGACTATATTTTGAATATGAGCTTGTCCTTGACTGCCATGTAAATGTATGTACAGCTGTATGATGTATCAGCTGGAAAACTATTTGGATTACCTTTTGGGTCATTTGAAGATTATGCCCTATGCCTATGGAATAACCCGTGAGTTTATTTTCATCCAAAAAGAATTGTTCTAGTAATGCAAAAACAAAATGGACTTGTGTTTATGTAAAGGAATTTTCTACAATGTGCAGGTATGATAACACAATATTCTTAATTAGAAGATTTGTCAACCGCAACAAATGACTTGCCACAGCTCTTTCTGTCTTCATAAATATTTGAGGGCAATATCTATGTAGGCTTTGTCCTCAAAGTGCCTCCAGTTTCCTATTTTTATATATAAAGTAGATATTGAGAACTGTTGTGTATATAACAGTAATGTAGTAATAAATGTGCCATTTTTAATATCAGAGATCGCTGTCTCATTGTCTTAAACCTGTCTGCACATCCCTGTTCAAATATTTCAAATGTTCTTACCATTTTAAGCAAAAGCTAGCCATAACGCATTGTGTCCGCTAGAGGGCAGACGTAGCCTTTATACGTAGTTAGAATTGTGGCGGAAGTACCCTGTTGGTTGCACGTTCCTTGTGAGGACGAGGAGGAGGTCACACAAGAACAATGTTGAGTAAAGTGGTCGGACAGAAATATATGTCCATGGCTAAATTGTGGTAAGCTTCTGTTCATTTTTTTGTTTTAATGAGAGGTGTGGGGGCGTTTCACGAACGGAAGCGCCCCAAGTCTACAGCTAGCAGTTAGCATTTAGCCTAGCTGGGGTCATGTCAGAAAAACAACATTGACATTTTATTTGAAATGATAATGAGGCACATTTCAAGTTTGTTATTATCATGTTGTCATGTAAAGGTAGAGATAACGTGAATCTCTGTTTTGGCGCATGATGGTTTACTTCCTTGGTTTATTTCCCATTGATATCTCATCCATTAAGTGTGATACGGTTATTGGGTTGTTTTCTTTTTCAGTTTTGTGACATTTGTTGGGGGACCCTTATCAAGGATAGCCGAGGCCACAATTAAATTTTAGTCATATACTGTAGTGTAATCACAGCCTCAGGTATTTTATGGTAAACGAGTTCAATGTTTCCTTCACAGGATACCAACACTGGCTGTTTGGGGCACAGTGGGTGGCGTAGCTATGGTGCACATGACAGAATGGCGAGTCATTTTGGATTATGTTCCCTACGTCAACGGCAAGTTCAAGAATGATGAATAGTGTCAATCAGGTGAGCAAGGACAATTATACATTTATTTACCTAATATGTTTAAAGTTTCTTGGTGACAAGAAAAAGTGACAAGTAAAAACTCTCTGTGAACACTTAAGCAACCTTTTAGGAATCCTATTTTAGCATGCACGTTGTGATCTTGTTGGTTCTTTCCTGACAGTTTGTTGATGGATTGAACTGAAATTATGAGCAAGGACTGCTCCAGCCGCTGTTTTGCAATGCAGGATATAACATCATGGTGCTCCAAAATATCTTCATCACCATCATCGTCTGTGACGCATTTGGAGTGGAGCAGATACACCTCAACCTGAAACTCTTGAGTGAAATCAAAATGAACTTTATGTTTTTACATATACTTCTGCAGTCAGCTATTCATTTTAATCATCAAATGTTGAGCTTCCCTCCAAGAAAACTGTTCTGAATAAGGAAGAAATAAAATGAATGTGAAATATTTTGTGCTCTGACTATTGTCAGTCAAATTCAAACTAATATTTAATATACGTAGATCGTGTTTCCGTCTCAAATCTTTACTGCATCATCATTAGTCGTTTGATGTTTTAGTCAAAGTCAAAAGTCAAAGTCTGCTTTATTCTCAAGTCAAAAGTCAAAGTCTGCTTTATTGTCAATCCCTTCATGTCAAGACACACAAAAAAAACCGAAATTCCGTTTCCTTTTATAATAGGTGTTCAAAGTTATTTTTGACTGTTTAACTTCACTTGTCTTTTCTACCAAAAACGCTTTGGTTCAGGGAGACATTTTGTTCAGGGAGCCTTTCATATACTTTGCACCAATTAATGAAATAATCATTAAATGTTTAGATTCAAACATCTATTCAAGTCCAAATTTTACTGTCATCTACTTAATATTTTAACTGAACATTTACAATCCACTGATGTATTATGCATGGACATTTTTTTAAAAAAAGCACAACAATGTATGCGGAGCCTAAAGTTAGGGTTAGTCCCCCGGACCCCTGTTTGGCCACCTGTGCCTTCCACCCTCACATCGTCACTTCCGCACTAGTTTAAGTGAGGTGAGTGCCGCGGATGGATTACAGTACAATCGAGGGGGGTGACGTGGTGGGCGGACTGATCTCGGCGTGGAAAGGTCCTGACTGAGGAATGGTGATCGATAAACAAATCTCTGATGCTAATTCACGACACATAGCTGCTCGTTGACATTTGCTACTTTCCAATAGCCGACTTCGACTCCACACGGAACGAGGACGCTTGAAAGTATGGAACGTAAAAGGTAGGTTTGGACGTTTTTGCGCTTCAAGGAGTCGGGGTTTTTTTTTTTCATTGAAAGTTTGCTCAGCAGGAAATGAGTACGAGTACGTGCATGCGTCTTGCAAACTCAACAAATTGTTATTTTCCCAACTCCAATGTTGGAGATAACCAAATCCTTTATTAAAGCTTTACGATGCACATTAACGTTACTTTTGCCGAATGTTTACTCGTACGGTACTCCGGGTGGTCTCCCGTCCCTGCTAGCAAGATTAGCTAGCCAAGTTTCATTGTTTACAGTCACACGCTTGACTTGAGCTACGTCGGTTCCTTGGCTCCAAAACATTAATCAAGTCGCGTTGTCTTTAAAATACGAATATACTAAGATATTTGTCGCTAGGCACAGAATTGAAATTCTTACTAACTACCTTTGTGAAATATGGGTCCTCTCATTATCTGGCGTGTATATAACTTAATTAGCGTGTGCCTTTTTTTCTGATCTAGAACAACACTGGGATTAAATGTTCATAAACGCTGTTATACGTAAAAGAACAGGGAACATGTTGGTGGTTTTGTCGTTTTAGCAACACAAAACCTCTTCCCGTGTGCGCAGCCATTGCTATGCTTTGACTTGATGAACGTTGTGTGGGCGTGAACGAGTTTGTCTTCACTCACCTGTCATTGCACTGCTACGGCGGGAAACCTTCCACTGTAATGGTGATGGCAAAAGTAATGATTTATAGGACTAATATTATGTATAAATTGCATAAAAAATACATTGACAGAAGAAAAAAATAAATTGATTGACTGCGGAGAGTATATCGTTTTTCCTCATTCTGTTTCCCATGTAAACTACAACCACAACAAAATGAATTAATTTCTCTGTGGTGGTGTCAATTCAATCTGAGCATGATCAATTTACACAATGATGCCATAAATCCTTGTCATTTTCATTGATTTAATATTGTGTATCCTCTCCAGTGTACCCGTCAGGCGTGTTCTCGGTAAGCCGCAGACAACACGAGGTCCGGCCAACAACTTTCACATGGACGAGGCCAGCCAGTCTCGTGCTGCACATTTAGTTCTTACGAAAGTCCAGCGAAGTGGGTACAAGCATCATGATGGCAACCATCAAATCAGGGTGAGAATCAACACACTTAGACTCTGTTGTTTTTTTTTTAGCAGTGATGATATTTTTAAAAATGATGTCTTCCAGAGTGGTCCTCACTAGGCCTGCCGCTATGGAATATTTTTAGATTTAAGTAATCTACCAATTATCTCATTGAGTAATCAGATAAAACCATTTTTTATTAATTAGGCACAATATCATACATGTAGGTATTTTTAGGCTTTAAAAGGCAGGCCTGGCCTGGTGAGTGCCGTGGGTGTCAGTGAATTAGCATGCAAAGTTGACTTACCATGGCAACTACATGAACGTTAGTCCATGTGGAGGGAAAGATCCCTGCGAATCTTCCAGGTGAGATTTTGCTCCGACCATTTTTTGCAATTGAATTATTCAAGTTGCTCGATCGATCCTTGCTGCTCTGCAGAAGCTCGTTTGAACTCTTAAACCAGCGAGTGCTACTGCAAATCATTGAAGAAATCTTTCACATTGCATTATTATTGTAATTACCGAAAACTGAACTAAAAAAAACACAACCTTTAACCGCTCACACACTCTTTTTACCTTTTCGTGTCAAGTGAATCTTCCCATAGAAAGTGGTCTATAATGTTCTCCATCCACTGCAGTCAGTTATTGTTTAACTACAGGGAAGAATTAAATTAGTCTGTTTCGACATAGAGGTGGCCAACTGGGCTCACGTTGGCAAACGTATAACAGTGGTGAGATTTATTGATTGTTAACGCTCATAAATTACCTCAACAGATATTTCTTACCATTGTGTTGTTCCGTTCATTTTTGATTTTATTTTTTTAAATTCCTAGTTGTATGTCTTCCTTCAACAGGCCAAGCCAGACTTGAACACAACGCTGCCCGTTCGACAGACAGCCTCCATCTTCAAGCAGCCAGTGACCAAAGTAACAAATCACCCTAGTAACAAGGTGAAAACAGACCCACAGAGGGCTGTGGACCAACCAAAGCAGGCGAGTTAGACGTTTTATTTCATCTTCGTGATGGGTTTGTGGGAGGGGTCAATCTAGATAAAAAATATTGTTCCTCTAAATTGTGGATTTTTAAATATTGTGGGCGGGTCTGGAAGTTATCTCAGTAAACGGGCGTTCACTGTAAGCTGAATAGTAATGTGCAATGTTTTTTTTTTTGTTTTTTTATTATAGTTATTCTGGGAGAGGAAGCTGAGTGGGTTAAGTGCCTTTGACATAGCAGACGAGCTAGTGAAAACTATGGATCTTCCCAAAGGCCTACAAGGTGACCGCAGTTCCAAAACAACAACGCTCGAGAGTTTACAAATGGCACCTTTTCAACCATCTTGGTCTTTTTTTCTCCTCAGGTGTCGGCCCTGCGAGTTCTGATAAAACGCTTCTGTCCGCCATCGCGAGCGCCCTCCACACAAGCCCCGCACCCGTCACTGGCCAGCTCACGGCGGCCGTCGAGAAAAACCCAGGAGTGTGGCTCAACACGACACAGCCTCTCTGCAAGGCATTTGTGGTGACCGATGAAGATATCAGGTGACATTATTTGGGTTGAGTGGTACAATTCTCATTGTCGACGGCGCTCATACATTTTGGTGACAAAGACTCTCCACGCTTTGCTTTTTAGCCACTGGTACATATGGAATTATAAATATTGTTTAGTATAAAGCTTAGTATGACGAGAGACCGTGTAAAATGTACCCAGTAAGGCCAGAACCGACATGGGAACCTCAGAACTTAGTGGCAGGAGTGGTAACCACTAGGCCCGCAGTGCTGCCAGATTTTAGGGAAATAATGTGAATAGACCTAATCGGTTCCAGGCCTGTACTGTACTGTTGCCACCATTTTAGGTCTAAAAAAAACAAATGCTGTGAATATAAAAGGAGAGTCATTGATGCTGATGACGGTCAGATATGTTTTTCCAAATCATGTGGAATTGCGAATGTTCCATTTTTCCACATTCGAGGCACATTTGTATCCAGTCTGACGTGTTGGTTTTATCAACTTCTAATGAAGACATCACCAGATGCAGTGCACATTAAAGGTGTCCTCCTCATATTCTGTGTCCTTCAGAAAGCAAGAGGACCTTGTGCAAAATGTGCGAAGGAGGCTCGAGGAAGCCCTCATGGCGGATATGTTGGCTCATGTTGAGGACGCCGCTGTGGTTGAGGCACCCAGCACAGAAGAAGAAGAAGAAGAAGAAGAAAAGGAGAAGGAGGCCGAGCGAGTGGAAAAGGAGCAGTTATAGCCAAGGTACATAAAATGGCTGTTTTAATTCCAGCAGTGCTGACTGATTTTTCACTTACATCGTTTACCACAACTTCAACTGAAGTCATTATGTGGGGGAGTTTTTTTTTCACTACTTCAACTAAACTAAAACGGTTGTGTTGTATTTTTATTGTCATCAATTGAAAAGGTGCTCCAACTTTCAGCTGTTACCTCCATCAATTTTCAGGAGATATGTTTGGTGCCGCACACTATTCTTTATGTGTCGTTTTTATAACGGCTGCTAAATGAGCTCAAACAAACTTTGTTTACGTGAACTGTAAATTATCTCTGAATGTGCCTCCACCTGTGAAGAACACTGCTTTCTTTGAGATCCCCGCCGTCACTGTTAAGTAATGTTTATGCGAAGAAGCATCGCAAAGATTGGAGAATGTTGACTTGCATGCTGTACTCTCTCACACACCCACATAAAGCTTGGAGAGATGACATAGTTTGATGGTTTTCAAATATTCTTGCTGGTTTACAAATACTTTAGGTCAAGTTATCTAATGGCGAGCCACATTGTAAGAAACACTGTTACTTTACTACTGTACATGAATCAATATTGTTAAATAAATGCATCTTTTGGACATTGGTGTATTTTATTTCATGGGTTTGAATCTGAATCAAAAAGTGTACAAGCACATGTGAGTGTGTGTGTGTGGGGGTGTTCATTGGTAAGACATCAGATGTAATAGTATATGAATTTCTCAAAATAGCGCATACATAAAACTGGATTTGAATGATATTGAATAACTGCTCAAGGATACAATACAACTGAATGGTGGCTTTGAATGATCAAACAACAACGTTTGCTTGGTTTTAAACGAATAAATAAAGGGATGGCGGTCCAGCCGAGCGACTGACACAATGGCAATGACAGCAGCCGTGGCTTTGCGTGGATCCTCTTCTCCCCATCGCCGTATGTGGCCTTTGAACCCATTGTTGTGTCGCGGCTGACGTCAGTGCCGTCGGAGCGAGAGAGCGGCGTGCGCCTGGTGAGACAAAGGCGGCGGAGAGAACCACTGAAGCGGGCTGTGCCGGAGAGAGCCAACGGGGTCACGGACCGCCGAATACCACTTTGTCCCCCCACCAAATCACGCTCGGCTTTGGGGACCAGTGTTTTCCCTACCATGAAGACGCTCTCAGGAGTCATCGTGCAGAGACATCTACGGGCGTCCCTTTAATGTGTTTTTGTTTTGTTTTATGAGGGGGACAACTCTGCTTTAACGCCCCCCACCCCAGTTTTGGCGTGCTAGGCTGCTAACGTGCTAGCTCGAAAGAAGGCTGCTGCTCCTCCTCCCTCCTTCTTCCTCCTCTTCTTCTTCCCGGCTTAGTTTCTCATCTGTTCCTGAAGGAACAAGGCGACAGCAAAGCGAGGCAGAGAGACTCGACAAAGTAAGGATAAAGTAAGTTTGGACCGCGTGATTACATTATGGAATCTGAGCGTGAGCGTGTGTGTGTGTTTTTAAAGGAATTCCTCAGTGAAGCTAGCTTAGCTCCCAAACAAAGAGGTCGGCAACGTGACTGAGTGTGGAGGAGCTAGCCTGCTAACTGGCTAGCCGGAGCTAACAACAGCACTTCTGACACTTCTCGTCGCCTTTTTTCTTTTTGTTTAGTTTTTTTTATTATTGATATTAAAGTCACTCGCGACACGTATTGTTTGGAGGTGGGTGCGAGAATACGCCTTTTGTGTTGTTTCAAAGGAATACTATTTTCCTTTATCCCGACAAAAGCTGGATGCTGGAGTTGTCAGTCACAACAAGACAAAGCAAGGCGCCCAAAAAGCTGACACCCACCTTAAAGATCTCATTCCCACTCTTGTTTTTTTCTCCACGACAAAATTATTTTCCCTTTTTTATCCTTTCAGAAGTGGGGCGTGCTCACTCCCGACAAGTAGGCATCCGTGATCTGATGTGATATCCACGGAGAGACTATGCCTAGCCCTTTATTCCACCCTGACATCATGGACCACGACGTGGTGATTAGCAGCCAACACAACGGGGTCGGTCTGCCCCGAGAAACGGACCAAGAGTCCCGGGACGAGGACCACCAGGAGGTGCTTCGCTTCGCCCTCGACCAGCTGTCACTCATGGCCATGGAAAAGGTGGACTGTGGAGGTGGCGGCGGCGGGCTGGTCGACACCTTGGACGGTACCCAAGCCTCCGGATCGGAGGGTTACGTGGACCTCCAAATGTCCCGGGACTCTCCGAGCTCCTGCTCTCCGTCCCCGGAGTACTACGGCTCGGGCGGCTACCACATGGCCGGCGGCTCGCACCCGATGCTCCACGGGGAACAAAGCGCCTCCGTCCTCTGCAACCGAAAGAGAAGCGTCAACATGACCGAGTGTGTGCCCGTGCCGAGCTCCGAGCATGTGGCGGAGATCGTGGGAAGGCAAGGTGAGCCTTTTTCATTTATTTTATTATTATTTTGCGGGCTTGTTTGGTCGGAGGGGAGCCGGCTGTTCCTTTGTTTGGGTGCGCTGTCGCCTCCGACAACTTTAGTTTCCTGACTAGGCTTAGCTCTGTGCGTAAACGCAAACCGGCGCGGTCATTATTGCTTTAGAAATGTAGCATTTGCTCCATTAAGCGCGTACTTTTCGCACTGTTTATGCACAATAGTTTGACAGGTAGCGCGCTTGAAGGGGGAGGGGTGGGACGAGGTCAGACAAAGCAGTCTGGACATGTCTTGCAGGCTGCACCAAACAAAGGAAATGGCGCTAAATTCGCTTTGAATGCATCATAAACGGAGAAGGGGGCTTGAATGCAAGACTAGTGTCACCCATCAGTGCCATGTATGCTTACAAGGCACGTTATATTGTGATTGTGGGGGTTTGGGGGCGCCGAAATGGAGCAGACGGTCTCACAAACACGGGACTGGGCGGTGTTACGCCCTGCACCCAAAAGCTGTAGCTCGCGCAGTCCGTACGCCGACGCCGCTTGTCGCGCGCCTCGCCGCGCTCCAACTGAATCTCTCGCCTCCTTTGTCCTCGACGCGCACTCTCGATACCGGCTGGCGCTCTTTTTTAGCCGCCGACTAGCTTGTAGCGGTGGCGGCGGCGTTTCCAGTATTGTTCCCTTTGTTTGAAAAAGCCATGCTTTCTGCTTTCCACAATGACATCACACTCCGCTCCTCCTATTGGTCGCCCTGATGACGCGTCATCAGTTAAAGACACAGCGCAAAATCGGTTAGAATGTGGCTGAATCTGATGCTTCATTTTTGTTTTCTAGTCTTCACGTTAATGCGGTGTCTTCGCCTTTATTTTAATGCACACACTGTTGGGAGATCTTTTTTTAAACTAGTCACATGATTCATGACACACATTGGCTACAGTAGCCCAGATAAAAATGGAAGTGGTGGTTGCTGGTTCTCTGGGTAATTTGACATTCATCACTTGGTAACAGTATAATATAGAATATTGGATTTGGACCTATTATCCACTCAGTTAGTAGGTTTTTCCAAGCTCTGAACCGTTAGTATTTTTTCCCCCTGCCACCTGAGTGAAGTTAAAAGAATGAGAAAATACCAATTGAACTTGTCAGTCAAGTTATTATTACCGTGGAGCAATTCTATCAATTATTTCATTATCTTGCACGCCTCCTAGTGGTCATCCTTGCATCTGCAGCATGTCTATTTTACAAAACACAAATATGATTTCTGTTGAGTTTTTGGCATAAACCTGACATTTTTCTCCATGTTTTTTCCAATCCAGGTTGTAAGATCAAAGCGTTGCGCGCCAAGACCAACACTTACATAAAGACCCCTGTCCGCGGCGAGGAGCCAGTGTTCATCGTGACGGGACGCAGGGAGGACGTGGAAATGGCCAAACGGGAGATCGTCTCTGCAGCCGAGCATTTCTCCATGATTCGAGCATCCCGTTGCAAAGCGGGAGGGTCCGGAGGTGGAGGAGGCGGAGGAGGGGGAGGCTCACTTCCTGGACCACCGCACCTCCCTGGACAAACAACCATTCAGGTACTGCTTGACTGCCTTTTACTTTTAATATCTTTAGCATGACGTTAAAAAGGAAAGGCAATAGAGCCCTTTTAATTGGGAAAAGACAATTTGAGATATGAATGGTGACGGAATCAAATAAAATTGTAACTCAAGGCACCACTGTATTTTATAGCTGGGCAGTCAGAAGTCACAAAAATGACATTTTCCTCCTTTTGAAAGGAGGCATTGTTGTGTTCTGTGTTTATAAACGAAATTGTCCTGATTAATTTATTTGTCTGGGTTGCGGTCCAGGTGCGGGTACCCTACAGAGTGGTGGGTCTGGTTGTGGGTCCGAAAGGAGCCACCATCAAGCGCATCCAGCAGCAGACCCACACCTACATCGTGACGCCCAGTCGAGAGAAGGACCCCGTGTTCGAGGTGACCGGCATGCCCGAGAACGTGGACCGGGCCAGAGAAGAGATCGAGACCCACATCACGCTGAGAACCGGAACCTTCGTCGACCTGCAGGGAGACAACGACTTTCACACCAACGGGACCGACGTCAGCCTAGAGGGCCTGGGCGCCCTCAGCGCGGGCCTGGGGGCGTCCCTGTGGTCCCGGGCCAGCAACCATCATTCCGCACCCCCACCTCCTGCACCCTCCCCGCCACCCGCCGCCATCCAGATGTCTGTGAACCGTAAGATGTCCTCCTCGGTGGCCTATCACGCACACAACGGCGCGATGAGTTCCGACGGTTATGGCGGGGGCCGCAAGGGCAACGAGGGGGCCAGCCCAACCAGCCCCTTCAGCACAGGTTCCAGCAGCGCTGGGGCAGGATTCACTTTTGGCGGCGACTCCACCCCGCTCCCTTCCTCAGAGGAACTGGGCTTTGAATACAGCGCTTCCAACATCTGGGCTCCCTTTGTCAACGGCGCCAACAAGTCAGGCGGCCCCTCGCACCCTCAGCCGCCGCTCCGCCGCAACAGCAGCGGCTTGAGCGGCGGCGCCATCACGCCGCGTTTGTCCCCGACGCTGCCCCAGGACGTCGTCGCCAGCTCGCTGGAGCACCCGCTGGCCCGCCGCGCCCAGAGCGACCCTCTGAGCACACTCTCCTGGCTGCAGTCGGGCAGCGCGGCAGGCGGCAGCGGTGGCTCCTTCTCCGGGGGCTCCAGCTCCAGTTCGGGCGGCTCGTCCACGGGTTACTCCTCCTGCTCGGCATCCTCGCTGCCCGGCGGTTCACCCACCGACTCGGAGGGCGGCGCGGGCCTCAGCTCTGGGATGCTGAGTCGGCTGAAAGGCGGGCCGGGCCCCGGCGTGGCAGGCCTGGTGGGCGCAGGCCCCGGGGTCAACAGGGACTGCTTTGTGTGCTTCGAGAGCGAGGTGACGGCCGCCCTGGTGCCGTGCGGCCACAACCTTTTCTGCATGGAGTGCGCCGGGCAGATCTGCCAATCGTCTGAGCCCGAGTGCCCCGTGTGCCACACGCCCACCACGCAGTGTATACGCATTTTCTCTTAATGGTGGTGGCGGCGAGAGCTGCGTGGAGGCCCCGATTCACACTAATATCCTTGAACACAAAGTGGACCATAATATTAATAATCATAACAATGCAGCATTACCAGAGACAATGATGCTGATGAATAATAATAATAATAATGACACTATGGATTTATTTGGAGACGGTCTCAGTGGTGAAACTAGTGTCTTATCTCTCTTCAGGCCTTCATTTTGAGCTCCCCTCATCTCTCCTTCCTTCTCTCAGTCTTTCCTTTTGACTGCTTTTGTACTTGGCCGATATTTTTTTCCATGAAGCTGACAGATGAGGCCTCAACTTTTTACTTGCGTCCGCTCATGCCTCCAATTTCTCGCGCTCCTTCTTTGCCGTTGCGCCCTTGTTTGCGACAGAAATCCGGAGGTGTCAAACTCATCTTTGTCTGGATCGTTGTAGTTCGGTTGGAAATGATTGCAGTGCTTTCTGGAGCTGTGTAATTGTCTTAGACAACAAATGACTGGGTAACACATTTTGGCGAGTCCGTTTCTTTTAAAAATGTAGTTGGAAACAAAAACCACTTGTAATACTAAAAATGAAGACTAGTGGTTCTGGTTTGAGCGCGGAAACCACAAAAGCCGCATAAAATGCGGCGGGTCGATTCAGGCCTGCAGGCCTTGAGTTTGAGACCTATGACACTAATCCGATTGTTTGGTTGCGACCGGGCGTCCCCCCAACCCCCAATCCTCCGTGTTGTGGCCTCATAGACTGAAAGTAGCCATCAAGCGATGCCAAATGTCTGTAGAAGTCAGCACATTGTCTCTGCTGGAGGAGCCCGCTCAAACATCACTTGACAATCGTGCGTGTGTGTCCATCTTTAGCCGCACAAAGCATCCCTTCCCACCTTTTCATTGTGTGGCTGTTTCTCTTTCAAAAAAATTATGTGTGACTGCTCCGGTTCACCTCCCCCCACGAAAGTCTCCAAGGCAGGAGCTGATCCATCCGCGCCCTCCCCCACGCACGCACACACACACACACACATACTGCTCCCAGTCCACCCACATCCTGTCTGTTACACTTGCATGGGCTCCTAAAGTGCTTTCTGACTGTGGAGGCGTGCGCATTACTGAGAGGGTTTGTGTGTTTGTGTCTCGCTGTTCCAGCATGTTTGTTAGTGTGAGAGAGAACAATCGTGTCAGTCAGAGAAGTCCGCTTGTTTGTGTGTTCCTCTCGCGTTAGTCTGAACGAGAGTGTGAGTTGTGTGCAAGGAGTGTCACAGTATGTGATGTGGGAGAAAAATGTGGTTTTGTTTTCTAATGACCTTGCATTGTTTGTTTGTTGTGCGAGACTGTTACAATGAGAGATAATTGACGAGAGAGTATGTCCATCATTTGAAGAATGTCAATGTGTATGTGTGTTTTTTTTCTGTGAAAGTGTTTCTGATCCTTGTCGTGTGAGGAGTATTTGTGTGAGTGTTTGGGTGTGGATTATTCTTTATTTTATTTTTTTCAGGTTTTTTTTACTATGAGAGGGAGTGTGTTGTAATAGTTGCTCCAACAAGGAGGGTCTTGTTTAAGGGTAGTTCCTTTTCCATGCAAAAAAAAAAACAAACATCAGGAAAGGTCAATTGAAGTATTTTCCATGCACTGTCACTGCCCCCCACCCAAGTTGAAACCCCGCCTCCTCCCATCCTGCCATCTGAATACCAACAAACAAAACACAAACAGCAGTTTTCATGAGGGTCTTCCACCCCATTCCGCATACTTTAGCGGTGCACTACACAGACGCCTTTTTGGGGTAGGGAGGGGGGGGTTTCTCTTTTATAGCGTTGCTAGCGTTTGTATGCGCATTGTGCTGGAAAACGTGAAGAAGCCATGACAAAACTCAATTGCGGTGACATTAAAGGGCTTCCTCCTAGTTTGACTTTTGGGGCTGACCCACAGTAGGAAGACGGTTATGTATCCTTTCTGGCAGCTAGTGGCCATCACCCACCCAGGGCTTCCACACACACACAGACCGACAGACACACACACTTTGTGTTCCAATCCCAGCAAGCTGCAGAATGTCGTCGTCACGCGGGATTCGATTAAAGCAAAATGTCCGAGTGACGCCGAGGCTGTTACATGGGCGCATCTTAGAGCCCTGCTTAAAGACAGGATATTTCAACTTGTGTTGTTAGAGCCCATGTGGCCAGTCAGAATGTTAGACTTAATGTACAGTACTTTCATTGTTAAAAACAAAAAAAAAAACAGGTACCATTTTTCCAGATTGACTGCTGATTTTTATTTTTTTAAGACCAGTGTGCTCCCCTTCCCCCATTTTCTTGCTTCAAGGTTTGAAAACAGGGTTTCCTGAGGCACGCTAGCCTGACCTCTGACCTTTCTTTTTTCTGATTAGCGGGGGGATTCAAAGACAAGCCTCTCCAACCTAGGGGGGCAGGGCGCGTAGCCGGTCGGGGGGGAGACTCCGCTCAAGCTGCCCCCCCCCCCCCCCCGCTTGCCTATTTTTTGCTTTAATTCTCTTTTGTACGCTCAACCAAAATGTAAACCATGTCAGCAGAAGTACCTGTGTGTGTAAATATCGGAACAATCATCGGCATCTTGTTTTTGCAAGCAAAATGGCTTCTTTGAATACGAGGACTTGTATCATTATTTGTAAGTTAACCATCTGCATGTCATTAGCTCATTTTTAAGATATAAAACAAGAAACTTTTTACACATTTTATTTTTACAATTGATTTGCTTACCTAAATATCCCAGACAATAATGTGACCGTTTATTACTTAAGATTTATTTTTATTTTCTTTTTTTTTTTAAATTTTCATTATTTTCTGTGTACTACATATAAGCAATTTATAACAAAATGAGAAAATTATTGAAGAAAATTTTAAAATTGAAATATATTTTATTTGAAAGTTTATGGACCTTTTAACCAAGAGCCAGGAAAAATTGTATCATGGTATAATTTGAGCTGGTTTGACGGTTATGAGAAATGTATCAAGAGTTTTATTTTTTATGCTTCTTTAATAAAGTCTTGGTTTTTGGTTTCATTTTTTACTGTAAAATGATAATTTGCGTCTTGTCTTTATTTGTGCTGTTTGGTTGACATGTGGGACACGTCTTCTGCAGGCATACAAATAAAACTTTTTGTACCTTGTCACTGAGCTTATGTTGCCCTTATTTCTATATTGTGAGGTGATGTGATTGCACATTGTCCGGTCAAGGAAACCAGTAAAATTGTGGTTCAACAAATGTATTATATGAAAGAGGCCTGTTATTTATATCTGTAATAAAACTTAACTTAGTCTTAGGGAAAGCATTTCCATGAGCAACCAGCCAGCAGACTTAGGCTCTAACCCTACTATGAAACCCTAGTTTTAAACCCTACTTTGAAACCCTAACGCTAGTATCCGTGACGTCACTTGGACACTCCATTAGGTACACCGACATTTTTAGGTGTACCTAATAACAGGCCACTTCATTAGGGAAAAATCATGGCCAAAGCTTAACTGAAAGTGAAAAGTGCCACACCGGCTCTCACCCACACCTCCTGATTGGCTGGTTGATCTATGACGTCACACAGAGACTCCTTTAGGTACGCCGCCATTTTCAAGTGTACCTAATACAGTGCTTCTCAATTATTTTCTGGTACGCCCCCCCCTAGCAAGAAGAAAACTATTCGCGCCCCCCTCCCCACCGTGACTATCCTAACTTGTCTTGTAAGCCGTAAAATGTTGCACTGTCGCAAACGTGACAGAAGTAACAATGAGAGCGCCACTGCCCCCTGCTGTAGTAAACGCGCAATTACACTTTATTCTAGTACTGCCAAAAAAAAAGCCTGTTCCCCAGGGTCACACGCGCCCCCCCAGGAATAGCACCGCGCCCCCCAAGGGGGGCGCGCCCCACTATTTGAGAAGCACTGGCCTAGGTGACTGATTCACAATTTGGTTTTGTCTGATATCAGAGATTAAATAAAGAAAACCAACTGGCTGATTGATTTGTTTTAATTGAGAGGAAAAAAAAACAGCAAAAGCATTTCACTAGCTGACCAGGAGATGGCGACAGCGTGGCATCTGAAGACCATGGATTGTTTGTTCTGCTATAGCCTAGGTGACTGATTCACAATTTGGTTTTGTCTGATAATAGATATTAAATAAAGAAAACCAACTTGCTAATTGATTTGTTTTAATTGAGAGAAAAAAAAACATCAGCAAAAGCATTTCACTAACTGACCAGGAGATGGCGACAGCGCGGCATCTGAAGACCATGGATCGTTCTGCTATGCCGGTTTAAAAAAAAAAAAAAAATGTAATTAGCTAGGGGTCAAAGGTCAAAGTTTACGGTTCAAAGTTCACCCAGGGGTCAAAGGTCGGTTCAAAGTTCACGGGGTCATGTGCACATTTTCGATTTTTAACTAGAGTTGAAAGTTCAGTTTTCAAAGGTCACCCAGGGGTCACCACGGGGTCACCACGGGGTCACCACGGGGTCACCGCGGGTCACCGCGGGTCACCACGGGTTCAAAGTTCAGGGTTCACTTTTTTTTTATTTTTTTTTTTTTTTTTAGGTTAACCTTTATTTAACCCAGTGCTTCTCAATTATTTTCTGTTACGCCCCCCCCTAGCAAGAAGAAAACTATTCGCGCCCCCCCTCCCCACCGTGACTATCCTAACTTGTCTTGTAAGTTGTAAAATGTTGCACTGTCGCAAACGTGACAGAAGTAACAATGAGAGCGCCACTGCCCCCTGCTGTAGTAAACGCGCAATTACACTTTATTCTAGTACTGCCAAAAAAAAAGCCTGTTCCCCAGGGTCAGACGCGCCCCCCCAGGAATAGCACCGCGCCCCCCAAGGGGGGCGCGCCCCACTATTTGAGAAGCACTGACCTAATAACAGGCCACTTTATTAGGGAAATATGGTCAAAGGTCACAGGTGTAAAGCTCTAGTCCTTGGGGCCGCGTTCCAATATGTTTTCCAAGATTCCCTCGTTAAGTGCACCTGCGTGAAAAGTTTTAGCTCCTGCAGAACGTGAAAGTGGCTAAAACTTTTCACGCAGGTGCACTTAACGAGGGAATCCCACGGACACTCCATTAGGTACACCGCCATATTCAAGTGCACCTAATAACAGGCCACTTTATAAGGAAAATATCATGGTCAAAGGTCACGTGTCAAGCTCTAGTCCTCGGGCCGCGTTCCAACATGTTTTCCAAGATTCCCTCGTTAAGTGCACCTGCGTGAAAAGTTTTAGCTCCTGCAGAACGTGAAAGTGGCTAAAACTTTTCACGCAGGTGCACTTAACGAGGGTAACTTGGAAATCATATTGGGACGCGGCCCCTCGAGGACTGGAAGTCGACACCCCTGGTTTAAGTGAAAAGTGCCACACCCGCCCTCACCCCCACTTTCTGATTGGCCGGTTGATTTGTGACATCACTCGGACACTCCATTAGGTACATCGCCATTTTTAGGTGTACCTAATAACAGGCCAATTCATTAGGGAAAAATCATGGCCAAAGCTTAACTGAAAGTGAAACGTGCCACACCCGCCCTCACCCCCACTTTCTGATTGGCTGTTTGATCTGTGACGTCACACGGACACTCCTTTAGGTACGCCGCCATTTTCAGGTGTACCTAATAACAGGCCAGTTCATTAGGGAAAAATCATGGCCAATGCTTAACTGAAAGTGAAAAGTGCCACACCCGCCCTCACCCCCACTTTCTGATTGGCTGTTGGATCTATGACGTCACACGGACACTCCATTAGGTACACCGCCATTTTTAAGTGTACCTAATAACAGGCCAGTTCATTAGGGAAAAATCATGGCCAATGCTTAACTGAAAGTGAGAAGTGCCACACCCGCCCTCACCCCCACCTCCTGATTGGCTGATTGATCTGTGACGTCATACGGACACTCTATTAGGTACACCACCATGTTCAGGTGAACCTAATAAGTTTATGCATTTTTTGTACGTGTCAAGAACGTGTATTTGACTTCTTGCTCTTCATTTTGGGGGACACCAACACATATTACATAACGTAAAACATATTGTCATGTAAAGCAGTTGACCAAATGTCCGATTTTTGTTTTCATGCCCAAAAAATAAAAACAAGGAATAAAACACCAGACAAGTTTCAACAGGTTTTAATGTTTATTAAAATAATAATAATAAAAGTAAAAAAATTCAAACCAGCAATCCAACGTGAAATTGCAGTCTAGTGTTAGTGTTAGGGTTAGTTAGGGTTAGTTAGTGTTAGTGTTAGTGTTAGTGTTAGTGTTAGTGTTAGTGTTAGTGTTAGTGTTAGTGTTAGGGTTAGGGTTAGGGTTAGTTAGGGTTAGGGTTATGAACCAGTCATGAACCTCACCGCACGTCACTGGTTCAGAGGGCCAACAGAAAGAGAAACACATACCAAAGAGTCCGATTGTGACACAAATGTCCTTTTAATAGGAAGCAGATCAGTCAGGCTGCATTCTAGTTCTGGAACAATCAGTTTATGAATAGGAAATCAATTAGAAACATCCTTAGTAGAAAATAACCCTCTCATGCGAATTCTGTGTTCACACTACATTCATATTTGGAACAGATGACATATTCACAAGCCTGTCTGAAAACAAACACGTGAAGGATTTGTCATTACACGGCTTTTTTTTTTTCTCTCCAAAACAAACGAAGAAAGGGGGAAAATAAAAAAGGAGATGCGTGCTGGCACATTAAATTCCCATCATGCATTTTCGTTTTCTATGTCACGGGTGGTCATCATGTCTGCGTGCACGCATGCATGTGTGTGTCTTCTTTGTGCTTGAGCAGAGATTGCCGCAAGGTCGGCAGTATATGGCATGAAGCGGGTGCCGAAAGCCCTCCATTTCTTTTTCTGTACAGGTTACAACTTGACGCAAACTTTTGAGTTTTAAAAGCCCTGGAATAGATGACAACACGTGAAGACTACGTCACTGCACCTATGGGTGTGAGTGCTCCTCATAATTTGGACACTGAATATGATTAGAGATCAAGGTTGGAAGCTTTTACAGCAGCACCCCATTGACAAAGGCTGAAGTGCCAGGAGGGAGGATTTTTTTTTTCTAAGTGTAAGTCTTTGATTGACATTTTATTTATTTTTCTTTACAATATGTAGTTTTTCAAAAGCTAACCTAAAGTTTTACACATCCATTTTAAAAATTGGTTATATGTGTAATCCACTTTTGAGTCTAATTTGTGTAAAAAAAAATTAAGTTAGGTAAACCCTGTTACAGATGAATGTTTCTCTTGCAGATACAGCTCAGTAAGACTTATTGATCATTACTGTTAAGAGTATTGAGGAGAGACAACATGAGATAGGCCAGCAGTGTTTGGTCACAGTCAATGACATCATTAATCGGAACCACAAAAATGACAATGGCGGTGTCAGCCCATCTTTTTTTTTTTTGTTGCAGTAAACATAAATTCGATCATAAATGCTTGGCGGCAACTCGATGGCTTATCTTTCAAATTAACATTTGATAATAAGAGCTCTGGTTCATGCAAAGTGGGTCCTTCTCAAGGCAAATAGTCATTTAAGGACACAAACGTATTCCGTCTTCGACAAAAGGAGACCTCAGTAAAAGGAAATGACGGGGATAGGATTTGATATTGCGCTTGGTTTTCAGGTGGACTGATTGACGGTGCATTCGTATTGCTCACAATCTCAGAACGTCTTTTTGCGCACATACAAACTTGACCTGTACTACATGTCACTCTTGACGAACTGCACGGTGGGCATGCCAGTATGGCAGAGTAAGGGTGGGGGGTGGGGGGGGGGGGGATCTGCTAGCCCTTTTGGAAGTGCGGTGGTACCCTGACATATGAGTTGCAGTCAAGCTGTGATTATGCTCAACTTAAAACACTCATTTGAAAGCATCCTTTCCCATTGAAATGACTGGAAACAGTAATGTACTGTATAAAACCATATATATATATATATTCAAATATAAACTAAAATGTAAAGAACTAAACCACTTCCTTTACTTGCTACATTGTTTTTCCTTTGGTTTCACTGAACTTCAATATTTTCTACTTTTTTTGCCACTTTCATCAACTTTTCATGAACAGCCTAGAAATAATTGTAACGTCCTTCTGCTTTAGCAAACTACATCAGGTTATTGTTACAAAACTCACTTTGGCAAAATACCTGCACAAAAAACAAACAAACAAACAAACAAACAAACAAACAAACAAAAAGGCGAGCACAAAACAGATTTATGTATTTCAAGGCAACCACATGACCTGACAGTGGCTGGAGGTTGTGGAGTTTATTGCAGCCATTTAGTGGCGGGATGGCTGACGCTCACGCAAAAATCAAATATTTGCTCGAAGAAAATTAGACCAAGTGATGCCTTGTCTCTCTCGCAAGTGGGCTCACCCGTATGTCAAGGTACCGCTGTACAGTAAATGTGCTCCACGCTGTGTATTACATCACACAATGGAATGTCACATGAAACATGTGATACACGCATCATGCTCATACTGGGCAACTATTGGAGACAGCCATATTATTGGGGGGAGTTGCCATGGTTACAGCGGGTAAATCACAGTTTTGCTAGGAGGCTTCAACATGCAGGACGTTATCCACGGCACGGAACACACGAGAGGGGAGGAGGGCCCTAGTGGACGCTGAACTTAGGTCAGTGAGGTTCTCTTTAAAATATAACAGGGGTGTTCAAAATATGGCTTGCGGCTTTTATATGACATACTTGCATTAAAGGGGACGTTGAACTTATGACTGGATACAAATTTCTCGCCAATTAATTTTCAGTTTGTTAAGCCTTATAATGAGCGTAATCATTTGAATCAGGTTTGTTAGAGGAGGGAAACCGAAAGAGCTCAAATGATTCGACGCTTTTCAGTTTGGACACCCCTGTTACAGGAACCGTAAGAAGCAGCGTCTCAGACCAGCGTCTCAGACCTACTTGACACAAGACGGACAAGCGTGGAAGAACAACGCACATACACAGACAGACGTAGCATAGCGTAGCTTAGCGCCTCTCTCCTGAATATACAGGGAGGCAAAAGTGCAAAAGTGGTCATCCTCCAACGATTCACATGTGTCTTGTCGTTATTTCACATCTAAGTGTTGGCTGTAGAAAAAGTGACATGTTAGTATCATGAGTGTGGCTAACCTGAAGCTACAAGGGTCAAAATGTGTCCAAAGGAAACATGAATTTGTAGAAAGATATTCTGCCCTCAATGTTGCAAAAATGTAGGCGAAGGAATTTACAGCGTTTGCAGGCTTGTGTGCTTGTCTACCGCACGTGGCGGGCCTGGCCCCTCAGCTGCGGCCCTCCTCGGCCGAGCGCTGGTCCGACTTGAGCTTGACGAACTCTTTGGCCACGTCGTCGTTGTTGCGCTGAGACAGGATGCGCAGCACCGTCAGGCCCGTCTCGTCCATGTGGACGCGGCGGCCCAGCGGCAGCCAGCAGGTGACGCTGGCCTTGTCGGCGATGTCCTTCACCTGCAGCACGGCCATACCCACCGTGCGGTCCTCACGGGCGAAGCAGTAGTCCTTTACGCACACTTGCAGCTCGTAACTCTCGGGACCCACCTCGGTGCCCAGCGAGCTGAAAAAAAAACAAACGCCGCACTGATGACATACTCAAATTTGATGTGCTACAGTCTGCCAAGGTTTAGAATTGCAAATAGATGCTGCAAGATGGAGGCAAAGCACTACTTTTATAACAAAGAGCTTGACCTGACTAAATGAGGCTCTTTCTTACTTAAAAATAGTTCCTTGGCACCATGATGCCACAAGGTGGCGCCAAAACAGAATTCTTTCATTGCATAATGTTGCCAAAAAACAGAACCATCCTTATTTTTTGCCATCAAGCAGATACTCACTACTGGAAGCTCTCGTTGAATTTCGGGGACCAGCTGTTATTCTTAGATTTGGTTGCAAACTTCCTTTTCTTGTCACTAAGGTGAGGGCCGATGATGTAGACCTCCACGAAGGGCCGAAAACCTTGCGCCCTCCATTTCAGGTCGTTGGCCGCCACCACTGGAAGGAAGAAGTTCCGTGAATGGAAAGGAACGACTGGCAACATGGAGACGACTTGCAATTTATTGACCTTTGATGCTGATCTTGTGCTCGCCGTTCGGCTGAGGTAGAATGTCCACGTGCATGACCACCTCTCCAACTGCATCCACCCCCGATGCTGCAAATAGAGTCAGCGTTTCCACTTAAGACAAATGTGTGGGCAGTTCACAATGCCCACATATAATCGAGGCTGTACGTTTTTCCGGTGGCGTGTCCTCGTTGGCCGTGTAGCGGATCCCTTTGCCTCCGTGGACTGAGAGGACAGAGGCAGACAGATAGATATTTGTTAGAACGGCAACAAATTATGCACGCTGTGTTTTTCCCATCCAGTTGACTAATCGATCACATGACTTCAAATGTCCTACCCTGAGCATGCTGAGAGAGGACAAACTTCCTAATGAGTTTGTCCGTGGCCTGTGTGTACAGAGACAAGGCGTAACGCAGAGACGCAAGGTCTGGACTCTTCTCCAAGAAGGTTTTCTTCAAGCCCACGCCGCCGGCATGGAAGTATTGCTGCGTAATGAAAAGCTTTGTTTTAGCTTTGGAATTGTTAGTAAGTTGCACAGGGTGCGGTACCTTAATGGTGTCTAGTGCCAGCTCTATGACCGCACACTGTTTGGGGGTGAGAGCTTTGGCCTCCTCTCGGCCCATGTGCTCCTAGCAGAAGATGGGTGTTAGCAGCGGGCTTCTACTGTTGACTCCATCGTAGCGTTCTTACCTTGAGCTTTGACAGCTGGCCTAATTCCTTAGCAGCATTGAAGATCATCTGTGTGCCCTGGGAAGAAAAGGCAGACAATGTATTAAGGTTGTAAACAGGAAACAGCCTTCTAGAACATTCAAACTATTCTTGGCCACATAAATGATGTGCTGACTCCAATTTGAGTTGGAATGTGAACAGTGACCTCATTTACGAGGGAGGGGTGTGTACACTTCTGCAACCAATTTTTTTTCAGCTATTCTTACCTTTCTTCTCGAAAATATTCAGTGATATTGTAATAGGTCGTAATGGTGGAAAAAAAATGTTTAGCATCACAAATGGTTGCATTTGAACTGGGGTGTGTAGACTTTTGATATCTAGGTGAGGAATTGACTCGATTTGACTTGATTGACTCAATGTCATATAAAACACAGTCACGCAGCTGATTGTATTTGACTTTGGAAGTTCGGCTGTAGAGAGCCGCCGTCTCACATACCGTCTGGTCAGTAAGCGTTGGAAGCACGATGGTTTTCTCCATGGTGTTCATCACCAGTTTCCACAGCTCCTTCAGCACTCTCTTCAAAACCGTCTTCTCGCAGATTTTAGCAAACAGCGACAGGCTGAAACGTAAAAGAACTTCACGTTAGGATCGCGACGTCACGAAAATACTCTTTTGACCGAACCCGCCCGACTTACTTGCTGTCCAGAAAGTCCATGATGGGCTGCAGAACATTGTCTGCTTCCTGAACTACGCTGCCATTTGCCGGCACAGTCTGACCTTTGACCTGGGCCAAGATATCCCCCATCTGTCTAACGTTGTCCTCAATTTGAGGCTGGAAACTACAGTGGACAAAGAACGCATTGATATCAAGCAGAGCAGCAAAATATTTGCGCAACCGCTGAGAGACAACGCCATCGGCGGCACGCCAACCTGACAGCGAAAATGCGGCTGAGGTCGTCCATGACGCTGTTGAGTTTATTCTGCAGTTCTTTCAGGAAGTCACTTGCCTCTACGTTGAGCTAGAAAAAAATCAATATGATGAATTGGCGGTATCATATTAGAATTAGACGACCGTGGCCGCTACTCACATCTTTGCCTCCCATGGCTTCAAACATTTTCTCCAGCTGAACTCGGAGCTGCTGGATATTGTTGATGATGATACATGGCTGCGGGAAAAAAAAAAAAAAAGGAGGGGAAAAATCAGTCCAGACACTTTTGAGTTCCACACTTGTTTTTCATCCACCTGCTGCCAGGACTGAAAGCAGTCCATTCTTGCCCTCTTGAAAAAAGAAGTTGTCGAGGCAGGAGAAGCTGGAGTTTTCACTAATTAAATCCTCCTCTGAGGCACTGGTCTCTCTGGGAGTGCTGCCCGCTTTCCTGTGGCTTTTCCAACGATTCAGCTAATTACACAGCCTTAATTCACTTTGAAACGTCGCAAACCGGCCATGTCAATTACACTACAGAGAAGGGGGGAATTTCTGAGTGCCGTTCAACATTGCTTCAAATCGTTACTGCCATGACCCATAATAAAGCAGAATTTATGATAGCGTGCTGGTATTGGACCTCTGTAGAATTGGGCTTCTCAAAAGCTTTTACACCACCAAAGCAAAACCTCTAAATCTCACTGTCATGACCAAGTTAATTTAAACTCAGTAGGCCTAAGGGTTCATCCCAAAAATTAGAGTCAGGTTTTATTATTGCAATATGCTGTAACACATTGCTCTTAAATAAAGGAAAATGAAAAAAAAATAGGTTCTTAAATGATTCAATTAAAATGTAAAAAAGGAACGATTAAAAATGTACTGACATTTTTTTATATAGACTATAAAGGTATCTGATTTGTGATTGGATGAGTGAGTCGGGGAGGCGGGGCCAGTGGAAGAAGGCAAAGCGTTGCTCGCCCGAGTCTGCGGGATGAATGCTGACAGTTGGGAGAAGGGCTAGTTGGATGGTTTATTTGGCAACGGTATCCGTTTATTCTTACAATAAAAAGCTTATTGATCGAGCGCCGCTTGTCTCCATTTCATTATGTAAGCACACGCTACATTATATTGTCTGTCCGGGAGGGCCTTTGGTGAATTTGCTGATGGCTGATTAGAGGATTTAAGACGAATCGTCAACTAGCGTCAGCGGATGCCTTTTCGCGAGTTGGTTCGAGTCCCGGTGTCTGTCTTGACACTTACCACTTTCTCCTTCTTCACGTGATTTGGAAATTCCTTTGCTATGATGTCAGCGTAAGACAGCAGAACATTGCCAATGGTCTGGGAAAGAGAAACACAATGAGGACAGTGAAGTGGTTAAAAATAAGAAAGAAAAAGATGGAGGTGAAGGTCACCTTTGCGAATCTCTTCATGTAGTTGCCAACAATCTGAGGGTCGGGACACTCCAGTTTGCGGATGATTTCGAAGCTCTGATTGAGCTGGGAAAACACGTCCACCACAGAGCAGGAGAACAAAGCGTGTTCTGAAGTGACCTGGAACTGCACAAGAAGAAAGAGCAAGCAATCAACACGAGGAGGTCCAATCCTCAATTAGCCCAGAGCTTCAAGCCATCTTCTCGTGCTTCGTTGGCATTAAAGTGCTTACGCCGTCTTTTTTGTCCCTCTCCAGGGCACCGTGAAGAAAATCTCGGGATACTTCCTCATTTTCATCCAGCCACATAATGACAAATGGCTCAAACCACCTGCAGTGGAAATATAGCAGCATCAAAATAAATAAATAAAAAGGTGATTTGTTGCCTCATGCTACTTAAAGTAGGTCCCTGGCTAAAAAATACTCACGCTGGATATTCAGGTACATGTTTCTGGAATGTAGGCAGTTCTTTGCAGTACTCGTTGTAAAGCCACTTGACCTTGAAGTGCAAGTTCATATAATCTGCACTTTTACACAGACGATGCTTCTCATGTTCTACAGAGAGGGCAAAAGTACTTCATGAAAAAAAAAAAAAAAAAAAAGCAGACTATTCCAATGTCCCTCCCTTCAAGCGGTGCTGACCTTCCATGGCGTATTTCATGTCTTGAGCAAACATATTCCACATGACCTCAGCACTGATCTTGCCCACATTGAGTTCCTGTGGAAACCTAGAAGAGCAAACAAGCTCCTTAGACAAAATCCCTCAATTCACGAAGAAGTTACTTTTGCAGAAGATATTCCATTCCAACACACGACTCACTGATTAAGGCAAGGTGTGTACGAGTTTTTATCCTCCTCTATAATGGACACAATCAACGTGATGAGTTTGGACCAGAAGTCCAAGTTCTTGACACTTGGACCTTGCTCATCTGGAGGAACCGCCTTTGACTGGGGGACAGGAAGAGCCACACCTTCACGTTAATAAACATTTCCATTCCTCACAAACATTGTTCATCTTATCTTACAGGATCCGTCTGATATTCCCTGTTGTAGAGGTCGTGACAATTGTTGAAGATGTACTCGTAGGTGGAATTGAGACAGGCTTTCACGCAATCTTTCACAACCTGGCTCGCTCTGGGAGGACTTTGTAGTTCCTGGACCTAAAAAGAAGAGCTTCGTGAAAATGTATTCCTAAACCAGAATATATTTAGCAACCTGTTTGTTTCTCTCACTGATAGTTCATATTTGGCGAGGCTAATGTAGGCTAATTCCCAAGATGGCCCTCGGGCTTCTTGACAGAAGGGCCCGGAAATTTGCATGCATGAAAACGGAACATTCTCCTACATATTGTTACCTTCATCCTGAAGAATGTGATGCTGGTAAGCAGGTCCACAGTAGACTTGAGGTCCTGGA
Source organism: Syngnathus typhle (assembly GCF_033458585.1). Lineage (NCBI taxonomy): Eukaryota > Metazoa > Chordata > Actinopteri > Syngnathiformes > Syngnathidae > Syngnathus > Syngnathus typhle. Next base: position 8,079,353 of record NC_083750.1, on the reverse strand, counting down.
GTCTTTCAGGACTGCTGGCAGGAAAATTATTCTGAAAGTAAACACGCAAGAAGGTTGGACGTAGCATATTCTGGATTTGTAGCGTCAAGAAAACATTTCGAAACACTGCTCAAGTGCGATCTCATTACGCTCAAATGTCACAATTCGTGTCACTAGTTCAGGTGAATAAGCGAAATTCTTATCATGACACAAATTGATGACTCCTTAAAAAGTTTTGATGATAAATATGAGATAAAAGACTCAAGAGTCATAAAAAAAGAAGCCAGAATTCAGTACCCGGTACATGGAGAGGTCAATCCTTAGGGAGTTGTGCAGCTGATCCAGTAACTTGACAAATCTCTCCTTCTAAAAATACAAATGACAAATGAAAGACACCACAGCTGACAGATCCATTGGTACCGTCACCGCATGAATGTTTCTAGAAGAGGGCTGGGCTCCATTTTATTTGGCTTTAAACTCGCCCGGAGGGAGTTTTTATGCTCACTAACCGGATCATCCCGAGAACTGGGAATTCCGGTCGGAAAGAATCGAGCAGATTTTTTTTCGTTTTTTTTGAAAGAGACATCGTTTATAAAAAATAAAAAAAATAAAAAGAACGTGTCAGGGACTTACGCCAAAGTTGGATGCGGCAAATCGATCAGAGGCAGAAACATTGTTGGAGGCCTGGGTGGTGTGAGCGTAGTAAGCGTTGATGTTAGCGAGCAAGGTGCTCATCACAGCGGGCACTCCAGGACACATGTATTTAGATGACAAGCATGCAAAATGGCTGTTGATAGGAAAGGGGAAAACATTATAAGTCATGCAAAACATTTTTTTTTTAACTCCATCAACATAGATGACTAGCAGCACTGACGTCATAGCCTGGTAGATGGACTCCACGCCGTAACGCATGGCAAACTCATCCACGATTTCCTGAGCGGTCTCCTCAAAATACACCTTCCACGCATCGTCCCCTTTGGCATCGGGAATCTTTACCACGCCGCCGTTCTGTTCCTCGGTGGTGTACTGGAAGAGATGCTGAAGAAGAAAAAAAGATAAAATAAATAGCTTGTTATTATATAGACATTCCTGGATGGATGGATGGACGGACGGACGGACGGACGGATGGATGGATGGATGGATGGATGGATGGATGGATGGATGGATGGATGGATGGATGGATGGATGTATGGATGGATGGATGGATGGATGGATGGATGGATGGATGGATGGATGGATGGATGGATGGATGGATGGATGGAATTGTAACATTTCTCCCTGACCTCGTGAAGACAGGTGTACTGGACATGATATGGAGCCACGGTCTCCTCTCCTTTAATCTCCACGCTGATGTGCATGCGGATGGCTCCCGACACAGCAGATTTATCCGTTCTCTTGTCTGTCAGATGCAAAAGTAAGATAAAGAGCACGTGCGTCATGAGTTGGCTCTTCCATCTCCAACTGGAAAAAAAAATGAACTCACCTAGATTATACCAAACATCCATCTCCCCGCTTAGCGTGCGGACTTCGATGATGGTTTGCCCGAGGAAGTCATCGCTCTCACGTTTGAACCTCTGTTTGACGCGAGACTTGATGTCGTCATCCTCGTCCCACACTCGAACCTTGATGCGGTCCGAAGAGTTGTGGCACTCGCTGGAGGAACCGCGGATATTGTTAGCAAACAAACACAAAAGACATTTCAAAGGGTCTTAATGTTACTCACAAGTGGAAGTTCTCTTCCCAGACTGGGTTGAGGTTGCCATAGATCGTCTTGGTTCTTTTTTTGGTCTTTCCCACCTGGACGGTCACATATGGATCACTGGAACCAGTTTTGTCTTTCGCCTGGAGTCCCTGTGCACAAGCCACTGCGGGGACACAAGCAGGTGAGATGTATCCAAGCGAAAATGAAGACGAATGTGCGATGAGTCTCACCGGTGATGCTGATCTTTGCTGACCATTTGGACGTGCCGTCAAGCACGCTCTGCTTGATCTGTTTCATCTGGGTACCATGCGTTGATTTGTCGAGGCCAAAGACTTCCTGGATTTGCTCAAAAATCTCCGGTTTGTTCCTCTCTCTGATCTTCATGCGGTCCTTTAGGACCATGATGATGTTCTGCGTTCGGTCTTCCGCTCCGTGCTTGGAACTTTTCTCAGCGGCCCCTTTACAGACGGGTGGATGAAGAAAATGGGAGGAAGGGCAAATGCGGCCGGTCCGTTTTTACGCACGAGCGACAGCTTACTCTGCAGACAGTCGGCGTTCAGCAGATCTTGGCACTTGTCGTGACATTTGACGCCACACTCGGAGCAGCGCATGCCTTGCCTGGCGATGCCCCACAGCAAGCCTTCACATTCGTAGCAGTAGGTCGGGGTGGTGGCTGTCCACACTTCGAAATTGTGCGGCGTAGTGGAGGAGATGGGGTAGATGAGAGCTTGCAGGGTTTTCTTATAAACGTGACTTTTCTGCAAAACACACCAGGAGGAATTTAAAGAAAGGCACCCATGGCTAAGAAGCAGCAGACAAAGGTAACCCACCAACTCTTCATTGCCGAGAGTTGTTGAGGCCATTGCCGAGGTGATTCCAGCCTTTCGCGAGTTCTGCACGAGCGACTGAGAAAATATTAACAAAATTGGGTTAATTCAGGAGGGTGTAGAATTTAAAAATCTACATCGGATAGAAGAGTACTTACCATTGCCTGATGCAATGAAGCAGTGGTAGAAAAAAAAAACACATTGAGAAAAAAGTTAGTGTTAAAAAAAAAAAAAATTTTTTTTTGAAATGTGTGTGTGTGTGTCTTACCAGATCCCTGACAAGAGGAATGGCTTTTCTCTTCCGAAGGTCTGGCATGCTGTCAATACTATAGAGTGCACCTCCCATTCTGCATACAAAAGGGAAGACCCATCATCACATTTTCCACGAGCCATGCAACGCAAGGGTGGAAACAACCCCGAAGGTCCTTGCAAAAAAAATTAATAATAATAAATCTAATCTCCCCCCCAGATTTAATGGATTCTTGCTCCACTCTTCCAATTCGTTCAATTCAGCCAAGTATTCATTCCCCCCCCCCCCCTGATTAATAATAGAGTAAATTGTATCATAAATATTCATCAAAACTGTCGATTCATATATGTTGTGTGCAATTATTCAAGTGAGTTGAACAGTCTTTAACACCAAGACACAAACTGTCTTCGTTTTCATATCTGGATTATTTTGCACTGGAAAACATACACTCACCCTCCTTTACCAAACCATAGCGAGCTGGACGTTTCTCCTCGCGCCTGAAAGAAAAATTAAGAATTTTATTATTTCCTTTTTATTTTAATTTTATTTATTATTATTTTGAATTTATTTAATTTTATTTTTTTTATATTTATTCGGGGAAAAGACAATTCAGTGTCTCATTAGCTAATCCGAGTGACATATCATCAATGGACTGTTATCTACATACAATTTTAAAAAAATCCAAATATTGCTTTTCTATCTGTGGAAAAAAAGGTGATTTGATAACAGAAAATATGTTGACCTTATTAAGAACTTATTAGCTCTAGCCAGTATTGACTTTGCGTCACCATCAGCTTGAACCTACCTCTCAGCATGCTCCAATCATGGCCAAGAAAAGTGCATGCGAGTGTCGCTATGGCAATGACATGAAACTGCAACAAAAACAAAGTGGGCCGGGCACGCACGCACAAAAAAAGGAAAGACAGGAAAGAAAGAAAGAACCAGAGGCCAAGTGTAGGAAAACACAGTGACACACATACAGCAACATAAAACACGGAAGCAAGTGATTAATAAACTCAATTTAAAAACAATGAATAGCAACAAAATATGTGAATAATGCAAGTGCAAACCAAATATTTAGCAGCAGCAACATTCTGGTGATACATTGTGACATAAAATTTTGTATTTTAAGAAAGCGTCAATATTTGATGTCGAAAAGCATGAAACACATTCCACATGCTTTGTGGCCTCCAACGCTTTCGAAACAGAACCTCACAACCTCATGTACTGTGTGGGTTTTTTTTTTTTCCTTTTTTTTTTTTGCATATAAATAAATAATGCACTTCACATACATATTTCAAAGACTCTCTCGACAGCTTTAAAATCTCTGGAACTTATATATTTTTAATTGAATAGATGGAGATAAATGGGAGCTGGGCACTTACCTCCCGAAGCTGGTCCAAGACTTTGTTGTAGAGTCTTAGCCAGTTCTCTTTGGCTCGGATTGCGGGATCCACTGGCTCTTTGGGCTCCTCGATCACTGGAAGACTGACAAAGATGTTTTGGATGTGATATGTTGAAATTGTTTTGATTGTTTGTGCTGGTGACAAAGATAGGGAGCTAGACGTGTCTGGAAAAATCACGATATATTTCCTTTTTTTTCAATCGGTAATATGTTTCTGCAAACGTGCTGCCATTTTGCAAAACGGCAAAGCCTGAGATGAAAGAAAAACTAAACTGATAAAGGAAGTATATTGTGATGCTTGGTGTCTGTCCTACCTCTCAGGTGGCATCTCTTTTTCCTCAGGGGTTGGCGACTTGTTTGTTTCAAGGTACTCCTGCTCCGTGCTGAGATTCTCCTCTGGGGGCGTAGGAGACACCTTGGCTTCCTCCTCTACGTTTTCCTCCTCCAACCAAAGCTCTTCTTTCATTTGCGGAGCCTCGTCCACAGGGGCGACTGGCTGCGCAGTGGCGGAACCATTGAGGAGAGGCGCGGGCTGAGTGGAATTTGCAACGTGCTGGGAAGCGGGGCCCGCCGCAGCCGAGGGGAGCTGAGTTGCAGCTAAGGTGGCCGGGTGGGAAGGCGGAAGATTGTTTGCTGCTACTGCAGATTGATGTTGTTCCGATGCGGCGGGGGGTGGCGGGGGATGAGCTTGGGCGGTGGGGACAGAAGACAGGAAAGTGGAGGCTAAGCCCGTGACTGCGGCTGTTAAAGGCTTGGCCATTGAGAAGAAGGAAGCGGCAGACGGAGCGGTTTGTGCCTGCGTTTGGGGCGGGCTCTGTTTGGTCGGTTGAGGACCAAGAGCGGGCTGTGCCGTCGGGGCAACGCCAGCGGGCGGGGCCTGGCCGGACGCCTGATTCGCCGGTTGCGGCTGTTTGTCATGTACCGAGGTTTGTTTTTCCAGGGGAGGTCTCGAGCTTGGCGCATCGAGAGCTGGCGGGGCGGTGGACGTGGGGGTGGGCGTGAACGGAGGTTCCAAATCCTCACTGAGGTTCCCATCCAAATTGTACACGTCGTCATCGTCATATGTCAAGTCCTCATCTTCATAAAGGCCTTCCTCTTCCACCTCATACAAGCCACCATCTTCTTCCTCGTACAAAGCCGTCTCTTCGCCGCCATCTTTGCTGTAGCCTCCTTCGTCACTGTATGTCGCCTGGGTCTCGTCAGGGTCCCATTCCGGGGAACCTTTACTGTAGCTCACCGAGGAGTGGCACGAATGGTAGGAGTCGTTCTCGTCGTAAGGATCCCGCTCGGCGTATTCGGCGCCGTAGTCCTCTTCGCTCAGCTGACTGCTGCACCGACTCAACTCTGCGGACGATGCATAGCTTCCAGTGGGACTGAAAGCAAAAAAGAAGAGAGGAGAGGAGACTGTCAGGAAATAGACCGTGACAGAAGGCTGCGAGAGAAATGACAAAACAAAAAGTACAGGAAATGCGTTTGCACCACAATGAATGGGGCTCATGAAAACGGAATGTGAGGAGTGAACGCCGATGCCAAGTCGCGGAGGAGCAACAAAGAAAATGCGCCAGGGTTGCCCTGTCCAAGACACTCACACAAGCAGCTAATCTTTTGTGCCGTATTGACCACTAGATTGCATTTTGAATAATTCATAAAGAGAGAGGCGGAGGGAGGCCTTGCACACTTTCACTCTCAGTCTTTGCAGATGTCAAGAAGATGTGAGAAATGGAACAGCGGCGTAAACAACAAATCACATTTGGTCTGCCCCGGCCCATTGAGGTTCTCACGATGGGCACAGAAATTCATTGAGTAATTCCAATTGAAGAACTCAAATTGACTCAATGACTTCATTTGATGAAGGGCTTCCAAAAATAAACCTTTGTAATGAGCAGGTTCCAACCCACCTGACGGTGCGCTGATGATTGTAGTCAAGGTCGTGACTGTTGGCGGAGTACGAGACGCCTTTGGAGTTTCGGTTCTGGTGGTTGATTGGATACTGGTGGACGGACGCGTTGGGCTGGGATGTGCTGTAGAATGGCGGCGGGATGCTGTTACTGGTTTCGCTGCGGTAGTCGCTGTCTCGGTCGTCCACGGCGCTGTCGGGGTCATCGTCTGGGGTCATCAAGTACGGAGGACACAAATGGAATGAAAATGAAAACTTTGGTAATGTCGTCATTAGCTTCGCAACTAATCTGTTCCTACTCGCATCAGGGAAGTGATGAGGGACCTTAATATTGGGAACAGCATCTATTCATCATTGCCAATGAGTCTCTTGAAAAAGGGACCAGGTGAACTTCTTTCACCATCTGGGCACGTAAAATCTATTTTAAGACCAGAGGTGCTTTTTAGCTTTTTTTTGTTTTTTTTTTCCTGGCTCACTTTTCTGTTCCCATTCATGTGGCGCTCTCTCCGAATCTTTTAAGATGTGTATCTTCTTCCTAGGATTGAATAAATGAAGAAGATGTGTTCCAGCAGACATACAAAATATGGAACAATAGCAAAATGCAAGAATGAAAAAGCCACGATTCAGCATATTTGAAGGAAGATGTTTGGGCAGCCTTTTTTTTTTTCTCTACTGTTGTGATTTTGTTTCATTTTTGCTCACTGTCCCTATTGTAAAACAAAAACAAAAAAAACTGAAATGTGTGTGTACACTCACTCTGTTGATCGCCCCATAAACTCCAATTACCTGAAATGAAAGAAAATATTGTGACACGCTGCGTTTATAAATGACAATCTTATCCAAACGTAAGCCCGCATCCTAACATTCTCTGGCAAAGAATAAATGTCGACACTGGAGACTGCCGGCTCAGCAGATTGAGTCGACGGGACACAATGTTGGAAGTAGAGCAGCATCCTGCTGGAGCTTGACACCTGATCCCCCGCTATTGATCTCTGACGGTGTGGCCACGCTAACTGTTTGCACTCCACCGCACGACAACCCGCATGATGTTCACCAAAGCAATCCAATCACATGACCACGGCGAAAACGTAAAACAATGAATGAACTCACAGCACTGGGTGCTCGGAGCCCGGAGTGGGCGTTCCTGTTCTTCTTGGTATGAGTACTGAAGAAAATGAAAGTTGCCATTAATCATGTTGCCGTGCTCTGGTGTGAAGAATCTGCGCTTACATCTTGTTCCCTCATCGCATTAAGTTGTTCCAGTTTTTTGGCCCAGTACCTGGCCTCATCCTCCGGGATGTCTGAAAGGCAAAATCAAACTCAGGTGAGGCAAAATCTGAAGAAGCTAAAAATAGCATCTCTGATCTGCGTTATATTATTGGCGAGCTAAAACAAGGACGAAAGAAGCGATTCGATTTCACTCGAAGCCTTAGAACCTATAAATAGGGCGGCTGGCTCGGCAAACGAAGGAGTCGGATGTTCAATATCGCCCGGGGGAAGGGGAAACAGTGGGGAAAATAACACCTAATCAATGGTAAAAGGAGCACGGTGTGATTGATGGGAGGGAACCAACACACATCTCGCGTGCAAAAATCAAAAGTAGGTCATGTTGAGACATTTTTGTTGTCTTATTTCCCCACCCAGTGGAGGTTACTAAAAAAAAACAAAAGGGCAGAGGTGATGCACTAACCAAGGGGCAGCTCAAAGCGTGTGTCCAGCAACATCAGGTGAAGCGTGGGATCTTTGGTGCCGCAGATCTCGTTATCAGTCATGATGACCTGAGAGTCCAACGTCAGCCACTCACCCGGGCCTTCCTGTGTGTGCAATGGAGAAGATGAGCATCAAAAAATGGGCCCTTTTTTTTTTTTTTTTGACTGGTGTGGCCAACCTCATTTGACTGTCTGATATTGTGAAGTGGAATCCACACTGTGCCAACCATAGTATCCCAGATTAAGCCTTTGTTCCACACCTCGACAGTTAGACCCAAGTCTAAGCGGTTGATTTCACTGAAAAGAGAGCAAAACACAGAGTTAATTTGAAAACACACCTTTACTGGAACAAAAATAGAACTGCAGCTAATCGTGGTAGAAGGTGTTCAAGAAGAGGGGTGATGAATGAAGGCGATGCTATCACACGCTTGGAGGAAGATAGGTGGAACTTTAATTAAGACCTAAGGCTGGGAGAGTTACTTTAAGTCGCTTTGAAGGACAGTCGAGTGTCTCTCTGCTACCCAACCATTACATAAAAAAAAAACAACAATGCTGGAATCGAAAGCACTCACAACATGAAGTCCTGCTCCCAGCTGGGCAGGTTGCCCCGGACGGCGATGGTTGTGCTCTTCACATTTTGTACTTTAAGAGTGACATAGGTGTTGAACTTCTCTGAGAGGAAAAAAAAAAAAAATCGTTGAATTGTTGTAATTTTATGACATCCATTGTCCTGCCATATTGTACGGCGGCAAAGCTCTCCGCATGCCGTCCACCTGATGACTTACCTTGGGGTCCATCCAGCTTGGCTTTCTTCACTGTGGAACCACACAGAGGGACAGATTTACAAACAAGAACACCATCTGCTTTCATTTGCAACAAAACAGAACATCTTTTCATTTTATAGTGACAGTCCTCACTGCAGCAGCGTTTGACCAAGAGTAGGCATACATTTTTAATGGTGTTTTCCGCCGCACTCTTGTTCAATACAATCTCTACGTCACTCTCACGCAAACCAGTATCACCTTCTTCCCCAAAGTGGTCTGTCACATCATGACCCGTCACCATAGTAACCAGCAAATAAATTGAGTCAGCAAGGCCCTTTATGTGCAATTCTTGTTACGTTTGTTTTTGAGTTTCTGTGAAAGTTCATGCAGTAGCACTTTAAATTTAACGCAATTTTTTTTTTTTTTTTTTACTGATTTGGTCATAAGAAAAACGACTTGGGCAATTATTAATTGTTTTCTCAAAAATGGGTTGCGTTTGACTTTGAAAGTTTTACTGCATTGGGTATCAAAAGAGACGCATCAACGCATGGAGAGGAGGATCAATATGAAGCCAAATTGGATTTTGGTCCGTGAAAGGCTGAAGCTTAATTATGGCTGGCGATCATAAATCTCGATGACAGGTTGGGTTGTCACAAGGAGTGTCCGCAAGACTCGGTAGCAATTTTTTGGGGCACACATAGGCAACTGATCATTTTACTGGAAGCAGGTGATGGATAGCTAGCCTAGATTCATAAAATTGGCGTTGTCATCGAACCTTCAGGCTTCTACTACAGAGCAACCGTCATCAAAGGCACTGGAAATGGTGCCAAGTGTGTGTTAACTCCCAATTGGAACAAATTTAAATGCGACTGGTTATTCCAAACACAGCCACATCCCAGTTATGAGGGTGTGCACAATTATGCAAACACATCATTTCTCTTGAATTTTTAGTTTTTTTTATCAGTTGAGTTGTATATGTTATGGCCGATGCTTTTGAAATGATATTGCTGTTATTTACTAATTACTATTATTATTTAAAGAACATTATTGGCATTTGTGTAGTCTTTGCGTATACGATCCACTGCATTTCACCATCTGATTTGCATGTAAAGCCATTTTATATGCTGGGCTTTCATTCTTTAAATACCTGACACAGCAAACATTTGACATGTGAGAATTGAGCGGCGATGCCATGCATGTCAACAGACTCAACAGCAAGCGCACTATGAACTCTTGAGGAATGTAAACGAGGGAGTCGCTGATTTGGGATCAGCCAGAAATGACAACGCAATCGTGTCAAAATATGTTCAAGTGGGGCACAGCATTTGATGTATTGGCACTTTCTCAAATGGAATTGAGCGTGCGCGAGTATAGGAATACATTTTGGGAGGTAAAAAGAACGAGTCAAATCCATCTGCGTGGCGGATTGACACTGAAGAAACGTGGCCTCTTGAAGAAGCGCAAGTACTGTGGAGGCCAGAAATAGCTCCAGTAGTCAGGTGTATGAATGATGTAAAAGGAACAAGAGCGAGGCACTCTGCCAAGTCTCGTAGTCTACGGCCCTGACAGCAGCCGCAGCCGGCCTTTATGAATGGGGAACTCGGAGGGCTTTAACGACACCCCGCCACTGACTCAGTGCAGGGACAGTCAGTGGGCGGGCCTGGTAGGATGAGATGAGGTGGGCTGGCATCAACACTGACGCAGAAGAGGTGACTTTCAAGCACCTTAACCTATCCTTGCCTCCCTACTTGCCCACCATTACATATATGACAAGGGCCACGAGCTCTGACACACGACGGCGATTACTCACATTTAGAGCGGGGAGACCTGTAGGTGGTCCGACAGTGAATACGAAACTTGATTTTTGCCTTAACTACTCTGTTGAATGTTCTTTGACCAAATTTAGTTAAAAGTAGTTTTATTTCAAGCATGCATTGAGCACATTTTCAATCAAAGAATGATAACCTGGGAATAAACGAAATGGATTATTTTCCCAGTGCCCCCCCCCCCATGAAAAGGGCGGCGGGGGGCGGGGTCATCTGACTTCAGCAATCCACGTACTTCCCTTTCAATGTGCAATTGTAGTAGTCTTACTCATCACAGAGGTACCAGCATCAGCATCAGGTGTTTTTTTTCGGGAAGTAAGGTGGGAGGAGATGACGCATCGCTTGAGGGGGGGGGGAAATGGTGAGAAATGACGCGCACCTCTCTCCACCAAGCGAGTATTCCCTCACGACTACAGCCAAGCGGGGGGAAGAAGGGAGGCGGCAGCGCAACAACGCGGCAACGGCAGGGGCTTTTCCACATCTTGCTCATCTGTCTGCCCACGCGCGTGGATGAGTGGAGGACACGCACACACGCACGCACTCGCACACTGAAGAAAACCATTAACAGTAACGTTATTACCTCAAGCAGGAAAAGACAGTTCAATGCAAAGCTGTCTATAGCTTTAGGTACATTGATGGGCACGATCTGTTTAGTCTCTCACGTCCCCCCCCCCCCCCCCCCACACACACACACACCAATGCGCTCCCGTGAGTAAGGAAAACGTGCGAGTTAAGTGAACGTGTTGTTGCAAGACTAAGAGTTTACAATCAGCGGGGCAGCCGTCTGACAGCTTGGTGCAGTACTAAATAAAAACGAGCAAATGATAAGATGTTCATTTCAATCTTACCTCCCACGCATAGTAGGGACATTTCTGTCGCGTGGCGTGAGGGTTCCCGGCTGTCCTCCGCTGAGCCGCCGCTTCCTGTCTTAATCGTGATTGGCAATCTCGCTCCCTCCGTCGGATGAGTCAAGGCCAATTTTGTGCAAGAAAAAGGAGGTGTTCTCTCAAAATGGCTCGTCGCTCGCTACGCGCGGCTGTCGTCTTCTGCGCGGCTCAGGGCTACTACCCTGTGTCCACTTTGGTTGCTCCCCTGCATTGCTCCTCCCGCCCGCACAGCCATCTTGTTTCAGCAGGACAGCTCCCCTCACCGCTGTGACGTCACTGAGATGAGGAGTAGGAAGAGAGGAGGTGATGGGAGGACGCCATCAGCACGATGGACAACGTGACGGGACTGCAATCGCGCTTCCACAAAGGGACTCCACTGTGGGGTACATTTAGTCAAAAGTCAAGAAACAGTGACGGGCCTTTATTTAGGGCTTGCCTCTTAATATCATCGCAAAAAAAGTAGCCAGCAGAAGAAGTTTTAATTAATTCATATGTACGTTTGACTCAAACATAAAGGGTTCATGTACGGGTGTCTGAAAATAAAAAAAAAGTATTTATGAATATAATAAAAGGGATTAAAAAACACACATGAGGCTTGTGAATAGGTTTGATCAAAACCCCATTGTCAAACGTGATCGGCGCCAATCCCCAACCTACGCGCTAGAGGGCGCTGAAGGCAGAAATGTACTTGACGTGCCCGGTCTGCCAGAAACGTAGAAGAGAAAGAAGACCAACGGTAGAGGGTGCTGTCGGCGCTGTACTCACTTTTTGACGTCGATAGCACAAGAATCTTGGCCGAAGAAGCGTGTTGTTTACGCCTATGCTTCATCAAGATGGCTGCTGGTGATAACAGTGGCAGACCTCCGTGTCTCAACTTCGCCAGCCCGGGTCCCCTGGGAAACAGCCAACCCAGCAACAACGTTTTTTCAATGCCGGCATCCAACGGCGGAGCGTTAGGTTCAGCCGGCGGGCCGCAGGGAGCTACTCGACGGTCTAACCCGCAGCTGGGGCCTGGCGGTTTAGATGGCAACGGCGTTCTGACCTCTGGAGCTCCTCCAACACCTCAGGGTGCTCTTCAGCAGCCGACCGCGGCGAGTGCGGCAGCCACCGGAGGCATGGCCACCCCGGCGTCCAACATGATAACCGTCCCGGCGTCGAACGCCACCCCAGCGGCGGCGCCCACCGCCGCTCCGGCTGCCGCGTCTGTGTTGGTGTACCGAGAGCCGGTGTACAACTGGCAGGCGACAAAGAGCACCGTGAAGGAGAGGCTCGCGTTTCTGTTCAACAACGAAGTGCTCAGTGACGTTCACTTCTTGGTGGGCAAAGGAATGGGGGTCCAGAGGATACCTGCACACAGGTAAGAGGATTTGACTGCACAAAGCTTCGGTGGTGCTACTTTAATCTGATTGGCTGCTTGTGCCTCGCACTGATAGGTTTGTTTTGGCCGTTGGAAGCGCCGTGTTTGACGCGATGTTCAACGGCGGAATGGCGACGACATCAACGGAAATCGAGCTGCCTGACGTGGAACCAGCCGCCTTTCTGGCGCTGTTGAAGTAAGCACGAACAGAAGTGTGCATGTTCTTATTTGCATTTGCCACCGGGGCTGCAGCAGTTGGAATAGTATTACGTACTCCTGGGACTGCTCACTGCGTTGTTCCTTTGTACCGCAGCCATCCTATCCTGTCAGATCCGTAATCTGTCAAGGTGTGTTCATTTGGGGGCTTTGTTGTTAAGGTCTTTTTGCGTACTTTGTGAAATGTAATGTAATCTAATGGTGCACAATCGTGCCATGTACATTATAATCTAGAGCAATCGTGAATGATGGAACAGCATTCATTCTGAAGGCCAATTAGAGAGAAGGGCAATAAAGAAATGATCCACTTTGACCCTGTGCAGGTTTCTGTACTCTGATGAAGTTCAGATTGGGCCAGAGACCGTGATGACAACTCTATATACCGCTAAAAAATACGCCGTCCCAGCTCTGGAGGCACATTGTGTGGAGTTCCTCAAGAAGAACCTGAGAGCTGACAATGCTTTCATGCTGCTCACACAGGTCAGACAAACTTTGTATGGAAGACATTTTCAAGAATCTTTTTTTTTTTCTTCCGTTCTGATGGCCGACTCCAAAGTGCATCACAGTACCCGATCCGAGACGTGACCAAGGCATGGATTACTGTGCGTATGTCCTCGTGAGCGTATATTCTTGTTTCAGGCACGTCTGTTTGATGAGCCTCAGCTTGCCAGCCTCTGCCTAGAAAACATTGATAAGAACACAGGAGATGCGCTCGCCGCCGAAGGCTTTACAGACGTTGACCTTGGTATCGTTTTCCTACTCGCCCTCAATTTTAACATCCGTTGCTTGCGTCTGATGATTATTTACCTCGCTCTATCCATCCCCTTTTAGATACGCTGGTTGCCGTGCTGGAGAGAGACACCTTAGGCGTGCGGGAGGTGCGTTTGTTTGGCGCCGCGGTGCGTTGGGCCGAGGCGGAGGCCCACCGGCAGCAGTTGCAGCCCACCCCAGAGAACAAGCGCAAAGTGCTGGGCAAGGCCCTCACACTCATCCGCTTCCCTCTCATGACCATTGAAGAGTTTGCAGCAGGTGAACCGAAACGACGCATAACTTCCCTTAATTATTACCGTCGCCATTGACGCGTGTGCATTTTGTTTTTCCCTCAGGCCCGGCCCAGTCCAGCATACTGACTGATAGAGAGGTGGTGAGTCTCTTCCTCCACTTCACAGTGAACCCTAAACCGCGTGTAGACTTCATCGATCGGCCTCGCTGCTGCCTCCGCGGGAAGGAGTGCAGCATCACACGGTTTGGACCGGTGGCGAGTCGCTGGGGCTACAGTGGGACAAGCGACCGCATACGGTAAACCGCCAGGCTGCTGAATGAAGAGAAATTCAACTACTTTTGTCTAAATGGTGGTACCTTGGCACTCTTAAACTAATCACATGATGTTTTTAGGTTCTCGGTAAACCGAAGAATATTTGTGGTTGGCTTCGGCCTGTACGGCTCCATACACGGACCGACGGATTACCAAGTCAGCATTCAGGTATGATCCCGAGGCTTTGTCATTGTTGCCCGTGTTGTTTTTGGATTCCAGTAACGTCTGTGTTTCTCTTCTCCTCGTGTAGATTATTCACACGGACAGTAACACAATGCTGGGCCAGAATGAAACAGGCTTCAGCTGCGACGGCTCAGCCAACACTTTCCGAGTCATGTTTAAAGAACCGGTGGAGATACTGCCCAACGTTAACTACACTGCCTGTGCTACACTCAAGGTCTATATTCATGTTTTTATTGAAGTTGATGAGGAAAAAATACTTTGCATCAACTCCATGTGGTTACTCACTCCTCCGTCTTTCCTACAGGGTCCAGACTCTCATTACGGGACTAAAGGAATGCGAAAGATAACACACGAGTCTTCGACAACGGGCACCAAGACCTGCTTCACCTTCTGCTATGCGGCGGGTAACAATAATGGCACGTCAGTAGAGGACGGACAGATTCCCGAAGTAATCTTCTACACATAGTCAACTCTCACGCGAGTCCGTCAAACGTGACAGCTCGGAAGCGGTGGCCGAGTGTCGGGTGGCTGGGTGGGGGTTCTACATCTCGGGGCTCATCTGTCTTAATACTGTCCCATCCCACGACTGTTGGCCGCATTGAGAGACACATAGCCATGAGGTCACAATATTGTGTGTAGTAAAATGTCTCTTTTTGAAAAATACACAGTCCCGTGACTCCACAGCGGAAAAAAAAAAGGATCTGCTTGCTGAATTTATTAGCAGCTTTTCTATCTCAGCTGCACGTTGCCAACCAAGCTTGACACTGAATGTTATTCAAATTATTCAGACCAGCATTTCGTGGCTACAAATCAGTTTTCATCCATCTGCGGATTTTAAAGGCTTTACTCAATCCAAACTTGATGAGCAATTTATGAGTTAACAGTTTGATTTTGTATCTATGCTTAGTATTTGCCTATATCCAAAAGACCTTGCACTTTCTTGGCCTTTGCAGAATTGGTCGTTTGACTGATGTACATTAACGCTTCAAATTTCTTTTCTTTTCTTTTAACTTTGTTGTAAATATGTGGGCCCGGGTTGTTGACATTAAATTGTTGCAAAAACTCCGAGACCCACAAACTTGCCCTCTGTAATGTTAATTAAAGATATTGATTCGTTACTGATTGATAAGAGAAGTAAACGCATGTTACATCGTTGTCGGCTTCAGAAAACACGTTGAGAAACAACAATAGATGTCAATAACGCAAACCGCTCTTGTGTTGAATCAAAAATAAGAAACTAGTTCCAATGTTTTTCTGTATTTAATTTATATTACTGTAATATAGATTGAATCCCCCCCCCCCCTTGACATTTTGAACGTTATCTCTGTATGTTTCTTCAGAAAACTTGAATAAAGAGAGGTAATAAAAATTAGTCATGAATGAGGGAATTTGAATAAGGACACTGGTGTGCTTTTTGTTTTGTTGTTTCACACTTAAAAAAAAAATAAGCCGCTATATCTGCACTTGGATGTTTTATTCATTCTGATCAGCAAGGTTCAATGCGAGCTTGACCACTTGTGAAACATTCTTGCTTGCAGTCAACTTATGACATTATTGCAGCAGTATGACAGTGCACCATTGTGGCAGATGAAAATGGCAAACGGGGGCGATGTAAACGACTAATTCAAAGAATTGAATGATCATCGAACACTTTTACGCCCCGGAACCTTTGGCCTAGGCACTTAGTGTACTGTTTCTGTGAGGTAAACATCATTGCCCCCACCAGCCTACAACAACACATCCATAAGCTTTTTTTTTTGTTTTGTTTTTTTTTGAAGTGGAGACTTCAAATTGGACTTATGTGCAAACTTTTAAAGCAGGTGCAAATATATATTTTTAAAGTGCCCACAAACTTAAGAATTGAGTGATAATATGTATGTAAATCAAGGGTTAGTTATTACAATTTATCCAGGTAGTTGTCCAGAGCAGGGATGCCCTCTTTGAGCCCTTTACGCTTCCTAATTTCAGCAACTACTTGAAAGGGTTTGTTGGCGGGATCTCTGGGGTCACCTTGGAGGATTTGCCAGTGGTCAAATATGCATTGAGGAAAGGCTTGACCCCCGGTGTTACTACGCAGGTCGGCAGTGAATCCTTGAAAGAAATGACATTCACCTATTAGCTCCCCGATCCGTATTTTGCACTGAGGACCCCGACAGAATCCAAGCTGATTACAGAAACGCGCTTATACCCCAAAAAAAAATCCTTTCAAAAATAGACAGATACATGCTGTATTTTTTTTTCTAAATCTGGGGGTGCTGCGTAATCTACTTACCGAAGGATTCGTTGACAGGCAGGAAGGCTTTAACCACAAACATGGGAGTTCCGATCACTTGAGATTCCTCAAACACGTGACCTCGTTTCCTGTTCAGAACACCGTAGATCCCGCCCACCACTGCCTCAGGGCACTGTAAGGAAAATGTCAGCGTTAGACACCAACGGTGGGAGAGAACTTTCTTTCAACAATTGTTGAAATTGACCTGAATCTCCACCAGGTAGACTGGCTCCATCAAGCGAGGTTGAGCAGTGAGCTGGCAGGCGTACAGAACCCTGCGGGCCGTGGGAATGATCTGCCCTCCACCGCGGTGGATGGCGTCGGCGTGCAGCGTCACGTCGTGGATGTCGAAACGGACCGCGCGCATGTTCTCCTCACATAGTGCGCCCTGGAGAATCAGAAATGAACTGTTTCACTTCACTCGTATTACCATTGATTGGCTTCACAGATGGCTCCACCTCTTTAGTAGCCCACTGGAAACCAGCCACCACGCTGTCCTTAATCTCATTGAGGTACTGGACCCCCTTGGTCACGTCGATGAGCAAGTTGGGCCCGCTTCCATCCGGACCAAAGCACCAGATCTTCCTGGCTTCGGTCACCTCCCACTCGTACTTGTCGGCCAGGTAGCGCGCGCGGGCTTTCAGCTCCTGGCGGGCCGTGACGTCACCCTTCTCGATGTCTTCGGCCAAGCCGTCCGGGAAAGGACGGGACTTCATAAAGAGACGATTGTGCTTGTTTGGAGACTTGGAGAGACACATCTGGTCTGATTCCTCAGTTACTGTCTCTCTGTAAGACACTACTGGGTCTGATTTCTGCAGAGGGGGGGGTGACAAATGACCCTTATTTAAGCTTGGATCTCATTTGATTCTAGGTATGACTTCCCTACCTTCAGTGGAATGCAAGCATGGTCCTCCTCCAAGTCCTTGAGGCAGATTTCCAGGTGCAGCTCTCCTGCTCCTGCAATGATGTGCTCCCCAGACTCTTCGATGATGCACTGCACCATGGGGTCAGACTTGGCCAGGCGCTTCAGGCCCTCCACCAGCTTGGGCAAGTCGGCCGGGTTCTTGGCCTCCACGGCAACTCTGACGACGGGACTGACGCTGAACTTCATCACGCGCATGTTGTGGGCCTGGGGAGGAACACTATTGAGTTTGCACATGCTCAACTAATCATCAAATTTCCTTTTTATTCTTAAATCTGTGCTATATTTGTTTTAATTTTGAAGGTCTAAACAACTTGAAGCAAACAATACTTGTTCAAAAGTGGTGATGGTCCCCGTCTTCACCAGGAACTGGTCGACGCCGACGAGGCCTACAATGTTACCACATGGAACATCTTCAATAGGCTCCACATATCTTCCCATCATTAGGATGGTCCTGAATAAGAGCGTAAAGGACACCTTGAGAAAAATCGTACACTTTTTTTCTTTCTAAAATGTGCTCACCTTTGGATGGGCTTAATATAGAGATCTTCTTTCTTCCCAGGGGTGAAGTTTGGCCCCATGATGCGCACCTTCTGGCCGGTGGACACGCATCCGGAAAACACGCGGCCAAATGCATAAAAGCGACCCTTGTCACTGGTCGGGACCATCTTGGAGATGTACATCATCAGGGGAGCTTTGGGATCGCAGTTCTTAATACCTGTAAAATCACAAGACGATGTCACAAGAGAAAGAGAGCACTTCAGCCACGTTCCGTTTCCTACTGACCCATGGCGGCTTCATCATCTCCCGGGCCCTCGTAGAGAAGCTCACAGCGGTATTTCTGAGCGGTAACAGGTGAGGGCAGGTGGATGGTGATCATCTGGAGCAGGGCCTCCCCGGCAGGCAGCCAGCGACGC
The DNA here is from genome assembly GCF_033458585.1 of Syngnathus typhle. NCBI lineage: Eukaryota > Metazoa > Chordata > Actinopteri > Syngnathiformes > Syngnathidae > Syngnathus > Syngnathus typhle. Next base: position 8,060,925 of record NC_083750.1, on the reverse strand, counting down.
ATCACCGCCTTCAATAGAGGCTTCCCCTCCTTCTCTTTGTCCTCCGAATCCAGCTTGATGTCAAGCTTGTCGATGAGTTTGCTCGTCTCATCCTTCTTGAAATTCATGATAGCGTCAAACACCTGATGGAGACAATAGCAGGTTGAATGGGGATTCTTCAGCGAGGCCCTCGTGAGGCATTTCGACGGCTGCTCTTCACCTTAAAGATTGGGTCCAAAATAAACTGGCAAAAGGAGCGAGGATATTTCTGGCCATCGGGACCCGTGGCCGTCTTGGTGAACTTGCCGGTGCTCGGATCGACGTATCTGCAAGGAGCACGTGAATTGTTAAATGTACAATAGTTGTGGAGGGGTTTGTGGAGTCAGCCGCTGTACCTGTCCCCCCACAGTTTCTTCATCATGTCTTCCACTTTCTTACACCTCTCTGCTGGACTCATCTGAGCATCTCCTTTAGCAACAAACTTGGCCACATACATCTCAGCAAACTGCTTCAATGTGAAAGCCCAGCCGTGGAGGCCGGATCCAAAGCCCACCGTACCTATAACGGGCTCAATCTGAGGACAAAGTACGGATGTTGTTTTGAAAAACACAATTGCTGGTGCCAAAGGCATTTTGGTGCCCGGCCTACCAGGATGTTGCCCATGGGTCCCCCCTCATCCTCTCCATAGGTGGAAATAATGACGTTAACGTTCTCTATGATCCGCTGGAAGGTCCTATAGAGCTCATCTGTGTCCAACTGAAGTTCCAGCAAGGCCCGGTCCATTTTGTTCATCATCAGAACTGGCTTGATGCGCTCAGCGATGGCCTGCCGCAGTACAGTCTCCGTCTGCACGCACACCCCTGTGAGCGCAAACGAGAGGTGAGCCTAACTGGAGAATTGTGTGGCGGAGGTGTTTGACGGAGACTACCAGAGACACAGTCCACCACCACCAAGGCTCCATCGGTCACCCTGAGGGCCGCCGTAACCTCAGATGAGAAGTCAACATGACCCGGAGAATCAATGAGATTGATGAGGAAGCCGTTTCCATCTTTGCCCTGCTTGATGAAGACCAAGTCCTTGTCGCTGAGCTCATAGTATAAGGAGATGGCCCTGCAACAGGAGGAAAAAGGAGAACGCCCTTTCATTTTTGGCCCAGGATCCAGTCACATGACTCATGTTCAATTTACTTGATGCACATACGTGGATTTGATGGTGATGCAACGCTCCTGCTCGTCTTTGCGTGTGTCCGTGAAACGAGTCTCTCCGGCGCGGGACGAGGCAATGATCCCCGCCTTGGACACCAGCGAGTCCGTCAGCGTGGACTTGCCGTGATCCACGTGGGCGATCACGGACATGTTCCTGATGTTGGACTTTTTGTCCATGATGGCTCGGATCTGGTCCACCGTGAAGTTAACCTGGTAGAATAGCGACACATGAAAGTGCGTTTCAATCGCTGATCCTTTCATTCGTGTGCTTCTGCAACGGTTCCAAGTTGGGTTATAAAAAGAAAGTCATTTTGAAACTGAATATATCGAGCTGGCACTGCAGACTAAAACAAACGTAGCTTAGTAAACTGGCTGCATAGTTTTTTTATATATGTTATTTATATTAGATATTTTTCTAGTTCATGTCAGCAAAAAAAAAAAAAAAACTAAACCTTAATTCTACCTATTTATAACCATTATACACAAACATCACAACAACTTGTGTCACAAAGCACAACATTTCTTCCTTTGTGAAATTGGCAAGTTCTTTAGGTTTTCTGTTGGTATCTCATCAGACTATGTATACAGAGCCAAGTGACAACATTGTAACAGTTTGGTTACAAAAATGGGTGTCATATCTTAATTTTGTTAAATAAAGACAGCAATGGGCAATTTCAGTACATATAGCAACAAAAAATGAAATATGCATTATTTTCCTTTAATGTGGTCCCCCATTAAATGATGTCGCGGGCCTGATTTGGCCCTCGGGCCTAGAGTTTAACATTTATTCAAAAGTAAATAATGATAATAAACATACGATTGAATAATTAACTCCATTTCAGCGTCAATCAAACTAAGTATTATGATACAAATTTGGGAAGGTTGAATAATGTGCAAGTGGACCTAATGATGCAACAATAACAAGTAAGACGCCCATATTTGGACAACCCACACGAACTTGTTTTGTCACGATTTAACTTAACGAAATTGATTGCGCAATGCATGCTACTTTCTTCATTTTGCAACAGTCTAATTCTATTTTAATCACCTTAGGTTATGGAGCGAGTGAAGCCTACGTCATTTCGGGATTCAGTTTAATAATATCATATTTATTGGATATGACGCGGAGCAACGGCGGATAATAATAATAATGCTTTGCTGTGATCGTCAGTGGAGAAACTAGGCCGAGGCTACAGCCTGGCCCCGTTTATTTTTTCTTTTATAAGAACTGAATCCATCACACAGGCGCACATAACATCACGTATCAGCACCCAAGTACTCAACACACATATATGTTCATACTCTCACGCACACACACCAAGCAGGCTAGATATGCGCGAGTTGCGTTCATATAACAACGTGAATGTTTTTTTTTTGTTTTTTTTTTAAAGCTTCAGATAAGCCACGACAGATAGTTCAGTGCACACATCAAGATAACGCGAGTCGACACAGACTCACCATTTTGACAGTTTGTGCGTCTTCGTTACGTTATTGCTGCGGAACGACGCGGTGGCAAAGTGCGTACAGAGACGCCGCAGTTTAGTCAGGCTGCGCTGAGGCGCTCGAACACCAGAGGGCGCTACTGTGCTTCCTCCATACGCAGCTTTGTGTGGATAAAGAGAAAGACAAACTCTTGAAGAAAAGAATAAACGCAATACTTTGATTATTCTTATCTGGATAGCGACGTTTGCTTCATGCTTTTAAGGCCTAAACAATCACAATGACCGTCCAGCAAAAACTTTATTGACTTTTCTTGGATTAATAGCAGACCTCCACCAGGTGAGGGCAGAGTATGACAAAGAAATGGATTGAGAAACAAGTGCGTAGGCAGAGAGATGACGCTTCCGATGCTGCAAAGGGATAGTCTTGTGATCTCTGTAGACCTCATAACAAAACTGTGAATTTTTTTTGAAAGGATTTGCCATGATGACACACGATTAAATGACGTACAGCTATTCTTTGTCAGCCAACACCTGACAGCCAGTCAATCAAATGAGAAAACTGATTTTGCCCATTTGAATTATTATAGTAGTAATTTATTAGCATTAATATAACTGATAGTAGTAATCAGCATTAATATGACTCTTAGTTTCATGCGCATTATTGTCCTATTTCACACGTCATTCTCAAGAGACTGCTGTGTGTGGTCTTTGTTGATTCCAAAAACTACACATGAATTCATAAGAATAAATAAGATCAGCTATCTGTGTTATTCTTGGTATTGAGAGATGTGCTCGACGTCCTGATTATGTGATATCTGCGTGCACTTTGAGACGCTTTACTCTAGATTAGACCAACAATAAAGATAGTACAACCTTGTTATTATCCTTATTACCATGCTGATAATAAGTATGTGGATGCATCTAAGTGGATATTAAATGCAAGCCAATACATTTATGAGTGGCAGTAGACTGAGTGATGTAAATCAGAAGTTCATACAGTGGCTTCATGACATAGCAATGAAGGCATCAGTTTTGTTTTTAATGATCTTATTTCAAGTCTTTTTGAAAATCAGTACTCATGTACAGATATACAGTTGTCATTTATATTCCGTGTAGACTCACATGAACTGTAAAATTAATGTCATATAGCAACGATTTGGTGTCATTTTAAACCTTGTCTAATTTTAAATGCGGGGAAAAAAATAAAGGAAATAAAGTACCGAAATGAGGAATATATTACTTAATCTCAGGTAAATTAAATGTTAGCTAGGGGATGAACAACTAATTATGTTTTGTCGTCGAGATGATAAAATTCAGGCCCAAAGTCGATGTAATCATTGTAAATATCAATGATATTTTTTATTCAACATTGCATTCAACTAAAGCTCAGCAAGGAAACATGCTGCAATGATAATCCATGTGCATACATTTCTTAGTCATTCTGTTAGTCACGCTTGAAAGATGATAATACATCTTTGCAAGCGTGCATGTTCCTGAACATCTTATGTAATTCAGGTCTTAATTGGGTGTATCCTTAATAAAATACGGAGACAGATGGTCTTTATTATGGCAGTAAAGATAAGGAAAGCCACACGGTGTGTTACCTCTGACTAAGAGATTATACCGTACTATACACACATATACAGTATCACGGAAAACAAAACTAACGGACTAAGCGAAATTTTACCACGTGATTTTTCATCATTTCAGTTTTCCAAATGTTTAGGGGTGGCTAAAATACTGCCTGATGATGATTTTTGGCAGCAATCCACTCATAGTTGAGTTAATTCATTATTATCACTGTTTAAAGCGAGCTAACTACGTTAAGACCCTGAAAACACATCTTTGCTGGATTCCACAATTAACAAAACGTTTTGGTGTTGTTATTGAACTTTCCAAGTCTTGTGTTATTTATTCCGTGTACGGCATTATGTTGAAGCACAAAGTATTCTGGCTAAATATGTGCTCAAATTTCTGTCATTTAATGTTAGCCACAGGCTAAATTACAAATGAAACTGATCTTGACTCAGGCCTTTTTGTGTGGAGTTTACATGTTCTCCTCATGCTCGTGTGGTTGTTCTCTAACCGCCCAAAAAGTAAATATAATAAGGGTGTACTGTCAATCAATTCAAAGTGAATATTACTTTTTACTTGATCAATCAATGACTTGTCCAATGCACTCATATCTTTTATTATCAATGTACATAAACGCAACAACGAATGTGAAACCCCAAGGAGAATTTCTGCCCGATTTGTTGTGATTGGTTTACCGAGCTGCCCACAAAACACTGGATTGGATACTGATCAGCTGGGATGGGGAACGAGTGATATGGAACTTCAACTTTGTCCTCTGAATCATACTTAGACGTTATTCTCATGCTCAAGACGCAGAGGAGTGTATTGATCCGACGGAGTGTTTTGATTCTGCTTTCTTTTACTGATATTTCATCAACTTGTTGGATTATTAACACTGGCCACAATTCGAAGGTGACACACACTTGAGGAAACCTAAACGATTTTAAGCCGGTTTCAGTGGAAAACAGTAAGTACATAGGTGACAAGTGGGTTTAGCGCTGTATCTCAAAACGATAATTGAGCCTTTGTATTTCTTATATTGTGAAAAAGTAAAGTGAAGCTTTTCCACGTAGGATCATTTTGTCAGCAAAAAAAAAAAAAAAAATTCTTCACTGAGCCTGGTAAAGTCTGACAATTGATGGTTATTTCAGCTATACTTGCATAGAAAGTAACTTAGGTTAATATTTCATGTACTTTATAAACTCCTATAGTCATGCGTCCATGGAGTAGTAATTTAGCAGTATTCATTTAGTATAGCTAAATATAGCTTAATTCTCATGTTACCGTTTTTACGCCACACTTTTACGCCGTTATTCAATAAATTGGCTGATATTTAAAAAAATATATATAACATTTGTTTGAAAATGAATAGGATTTGATTTTTGTAATATTGTCCGATCTGACAAGCACATAATGGCTTTTAACTGTCTGAAAACTAAGGCGTAATTGGTTTATTATATTTGTTTTATTGACACACCGATCCCCAAATGTACATAATTTATGCACTATATACAATACAGATACTTGTTGTACTATCTTTGACCAAATAATTTGTTCGAAGAGATTCTAAGAAGTAATTGCAGTAATTGTCCTCGTTCAAGGTAAAAGCTAGGATGGATCTAATTGACCTGCTATTCAGGACCAAAGATGAAGTCAGCAGTTGCCACGGCAACCCTCCTTGGACCATCACCATGTATGACGTAAGTACTGCAGCGCTACCCTGACCACAGAATTCTAATAAATGCAATAAGAATTATCTCGTGCTTTAATTGTCTTCTCTTATGTGGCTGTGCGACAAGTAAATGAACCGCCTTCCAGGTGCTTTCTCCGCAGATAATAAGTCCTTTCGATATTGCCAATTAAAGTTTGTGGACTCGCGCTGATTAGACACAACATGGGAGCTTTCACGAGGAATGAAAGCCAGATATAGAAGCGAGAGGGCTCATCAAGTCCACATAGAAGCAGATTTTACATGAACACCAGAAAAAAGTCAATAAATGACTGCAGGCTAGGATTTATACATTATGTACATACCACCCTCTGTAGAAGCTGAGCCCGGAGGGAAAAGGTACAGATGACTTTTTGGACTTGGTTCTGGCGGGGAGCGAGTCTTCCTCAACTCCGACCTCCCCGCCGTGGTCCCCCCGTACGCCGGACAGCGACAAGTGGGAGGACCTTTTGGTGAACAGCCTCCAACTGCCTTCCTGCACTTCATTTCCAGGCTTGGACATGCCTCACCTCCCATGCATGCAGCTTCCAACCTACAAGCAGGAAAATGAAATCAATTCAGATGTTTCCATTGATCTGGGTAGGATTTCATTTGTAATTCACAAGTGATGATGTCATGAAAAACACATTTGAATCTGCTGTTGGATTGTTTGACACAAACCACACTTAGTCTCATAACTATATGTCACAAGTGGGGTAAACGATTTGACTAACCTTTCCCAACGTTGGCTGTGAAATAATGATAATACATGTAAAAACTTGTGTAGGTGGAAAAATAACTGTTTGCTTACTGCTTTTGCGTTTCCAGGCCTCCAGGAAAAGCTGGGAATGGCGTATTACCTCACATCAAATCAAAGTTCCGCAACCTCGTCCAGTCAGACGCTCACAGTCAAAGACCTGCTCTTATCCAATCTGGGCCAAAAAGTAAGCAAAGAAACTTGTCAGTCAATTAATTTTTGTTCCGTACTCAATTCACATGTGTGGTTCGTCTGTAGGTTCTTAAAAAGTACTATAACTTGAATCCATACAGTAATGACAATTAAATAAGATATAAAGAGTTTGCTACATTTTTTCCCTCTATTCAAATGGACATTGTGCTGCTCTTTCTAGTGTGCTTATCTTGCCCACCTGGGGGCAGTATAATACAAATGCAGAGACACACTCAAAGAAGAGTTTGACTCTCTTTTTGCACAGACAACCATTCAATATGAACTGAACCCAAGCAACTCATACGCAAACCAGACAAATGAAACAGAAATAGAAAAATGTAAAGATTCTTATCAAATAATTTAAAAAGGTGGGAAAAGTATAATATTTTACCCACGAAATCTCTCGACCTGAAATCCAATTACAATGATGTGCCCCTTAAGGGCATGTGCACGTATTCCACGTACTGCACAATTAAATTAGGGAAAGTTGTTAAATCCAGGTGAGCTGTCCTCTTAACATATTATATTTAATATGTACTCTATTTGACATTTCAATATAGCAGAGAATCCCCCAGCATCCTTTGCAAGAGCTTGTTCTTAATGAAGATGAGAAGAAACTCCTGGCAAAAGAAGGCATTAACTTGCCCAGCGAGCTGCCTCTGTCTAAGGTGAACTAAACACACACAAACACAGACACAGACACACACACACACACACACACACACACACACAGAGTTGTACAGCCTCTGGCGGTAGCTGCAACTTATTTGCACTGATTCTCAATTGTGTTTCATCTCAAGTGTGAAGAACGCATTTTGAAGAAAATCCGGCGGAAAATACGCAACAAGCGCTCGGCTCAAGAGAGTCGCAAAAAGAAGAGGGAATATGTGGACAGGTTGGAGGCACGGTATGAACGCAACAATGACCACACACTGTCGTATATTAGCCCACTTGGAATGAATTAGGCAGACTAACAAATGGCAACAATTTGAAGAAAAAAAAATCTAGTTCGATAATTGACCAGCTTAATTCCTTAATAATAAATAAATGTGAGACTAGAGAGCAATATGGATTTGATGCTCTACCCAAACGCTTAGTAACATACCGTAAAAGTAATCCATCTATAGCAGCCAACCTTTGTCAGCCACTAATCTTCATCGCTGCATCCCATCTCCCACGCGTTGACACGACTGCTCCTCCAACACCCCCGCGAGCATCATCATCATTGTTAGATGTTTCATGTCTGCCGCTAACAATCAGCCACTCCACCGACATCCTTTTGCAATCCGATAATTGGTCGGCGACAAAGCCAGCCTCAAAGAAACAACACAGCTGGATGTTGTTCTTTGTTCTATTGATTTCACTTATGTCTAACTTTGTTACAATGCTGCAAAAGTGAGAAGACTCCTCAGCCATAATTCCAAATCAAAATAAAATAAAATAAATCACTTTATAATCACCAAAGGAAAAACATGACGACTGGTGAGCTTTCACAACCCGGCTGTTGTTTAGCCGAGTCAGCATTCATTGGGTTAATTTAGCCAAGCACAAACAGAGAATATCGCCAGAGTGCTGTTTATCAGTCATGACTCAGCTCAGTCAAAAGAGTGATAATGGTGGATGAGAAACAAGAAGAAGCAGAGCGAAAGAAAGGGCATTGGAAGACAGAGATCAAACTCAAGCAGATATTGGCAAGGGAGAGGGGGGGGGGAAGACAATGCAGTATGTTATGATGAGATTTTTTGTTACCCATTGAATCTGCCTTTCCGTTCACTAGGATGTCTGCATGCAGCACTCACAACCTCCAACTGCAAAGAAAGATCCAGAGACTGGAGGAAACAAACAAGTAAGATTAGATTAAATGTTCAAGAGATGAACCCAAGGATGTGACATTTGACCCGAATCAATATGTAACAACATACATGTAGTGGATATAAAAAGTCTACACACCCCTTTTTAAAAGCCAGGCGTTTGTGAATATATGACAGTAACGTAAATCATTTGGAAGGTTTTTCCCCCATCAGAGTAAATTATAATCTGTACAAGACAATTGAAAAAATATATATTTAGAGTGCCTCTCATAAACCCAAGCATTTCCTAGCATTTTTCTGGCCATGTCTTAGAACCAAATGGAGAAAATATGGTCCGACAGTGACATTATGAAAAATGGGACAGTCCTTGGAAACTGATCAAAGATGAGAAAAAAACTAATCTGGGACGCTGTCATGATTAAATGAAAGTTCAGAAAGTTCCGTTTAATACCAGTGACATATCGCCTGCCTTTTTGCATTGCGTCATCATCCGCTGGGGCTGAAAAAATGAACCCGTCTATTTTGATAATAAAGTAGAAAGAACAAATCTGTGGTTTCAAATTACAAATAAAAAGTCACCATCAAAATAAATGCGGTCCATCATTTTGTGTGTCATTGCATATTAGCGCCCTATTGGAGCAGCTGAGCCAGCTCCAAGCAATCCACCCTAACAGCTCTAACAAAAACACACAAAGAGGGACCTGCCTCTTGGTGAGTTGCACCACATTCAGTTTACAGTTATCTACATGCAATATCAAAATATTAAAGGTAGCAGCTGGCGATGGAAAAGGGCGCTGCCCGTGGCTTGCTGTTGTTTTGATCAATTTAATCTTAATCAAATGTGTGAAAAGCATCTGTGGCTGCATGTTGTATACAAAATAAAATAAAATAAAAAGTTGTGGATGTTTTTGCTTACTAACAGCCCTTCCTCACCCTCTTGTGCAGGTTTTACTCCTCTCCTTCTCTCTCATTATTTCTTCAAACATGAAGCCGGATTCATACAGTCAACTAAGCCAAGGAGAGTACACTGAGACATCAGGTATGTATTTACGAAGTAGCCGTGATGGCAGCTCAGGCTTGAATGTAAACAAAATGCAGTGTTGAAACGGAGAAATCCAATTGGATAATAACACAACAAATTACAATTTAGAATGTAGGTCAAATCTGGAAGGCCGTGCTGGCCCTGACTTTCTCTCCTCCACACAAAAACATGACGTACCTCCCTTCCATGTCTATATCCCTAGTGCCATCACGCTCCTTGCAGTCGGTCGAGGAATTGAAAGAGGTCCCTCCTCCACATCATCCTCTCTCATTCTCCGGGAGTTTGTCGACCCTCCGTAATGTAGCCGAGCAGCTTTTGAAACATTCGCCCATGGGGGAGCTGCCAGCGTTGCAGCAGCTTGATCACAAGCCAAGCAATGACTATTGATGCCTCTGGAGGAGAGACACTGCAAAGGCATACAGGCACAGCATCAAAAGGGACAGCCGTTTGATTGCCTATCAGCATTGAAGTGGTTTTCAAAACACGCAAGTAACATGTTCAAGTTGATAGAGGTCGGCCATTTTGACCTGACAGAGAATGGATTGTGGTGATGCTAGTCCTTGCTTGTTTTCTGCTTCATTGGCGGAGATAGTTTTTTTTTCTTGGGGGGTAGCTATAAAGAGGGGGGGGGCTTCAAAAATATCTCAGTGGGTCCGCAAAACCAAGCGCTTGCTTTGTTGCAACCCCCTAAAACCGCTTCTATTATTGTAGGGAAAGCCGTACTTAGAAGAGGCCCCAAAACGGAGCAAATAAACTGTAGCTAATTTTAATGAGACAAAACCGTGAACGTTTTGATCATGATTGTTTATCCCATGTGGAAGTGTGACTAAAAAGCTTTTGCTTTGTCTTCATCAGATTAAAATGCACCGAATGTCCTCGGAGCTGAAGCATGTTATTAGCGTTTGGGTGACTGAGGTAAATGAGATGTATAAGCAAATAATAGGAGCAATTTTAAATCACTCGAAGCCACTTTCCCTTACGGCAATCATTTGAGTGCATGCATAAGCAAACTGTTTCAGCAGAAACAAAACAAAGCAGCATATTAATGTGGGTTTTTTTTTTGTGGAAATTGGAACTGGTTCAAGAAGCATGGGGTCAAGTTGGGGGAATTCATCAAATTGACAAAACAAAGTGCAGTAGAATGCTCTTGGAGAATATAAATGAGCAGCTTCAAATTTGATTTGAAACCAGACTCTAAGAGCCTATTAATCTATGCCAGTTCTTGTTCAAAGGAATAAAAAAAAAAAAACTAACACCATCATAAATATATCTGGTGGGAATGTGACCTCCTCTCTTCCTTCTTGTATATGTGGACATGGCAGTGCATTCATTCTGCTAATTAAAGCAAAACCGTGGCATATAAAAAATATCAATTAGCAACCCCCACATCATTCTTCTAATGTGCATAATTCAAATTCTCATTTCAAAACCTGGCAGTGCAAAGGTGACTATGTGTGAATATGAATAATTAGATTTTAACATAGCACCAGTTTACAGTTTGCATTCCGTAGAGAAAAAAATGATTTTGACGTATAGTAATTTTGTCCAGCACAGTTCAATTGTATTTAACATTTAACTCGCATTATCACGTCAATGCTAAGTGGAAAATGCAATTAAGCAGTGAATGTTTTTTTAATTTGCCATCATTATTTAGTAGTGTGCCGTGAGATTTTTGTCAAGTCAAACACATGTTGGCCAACTTGGCTAAATAAAGGTTGTGAAACACTAATGTTTGGAACATTGGGAATTCAGCCTGCTTGAGCATTGCGCCCCCACATGGACAAAAGGTGAACATGGCATGAGTGAAGTATAAAAGGCTTTGGATGGCTTGGGCATCACTCCCGCAGACGGGAGGGAGGATGCGACTGCAACACTTGTGAAAACGTATAAGTAGGCTAAACTGTCAAGAAGTCATGACAGCGTATTTGCTTTCCCTCATTTCATCAGAAATGACACCTTGCACATAATAAGGACTATGGAGATTTTTTTCTTACCCACTTTGGAAATTCTAAAGAGAAGGTAAGTTGCCTTTAAAGTGTCTGACCGACTGAGCCATGCAAAGCAACGGCAGCTCCTCGGAATCGGTACCTGTTGGTGCGCTGAGCGCGTGTGGAGGAGAAGAGGACGAGAGAGAATTCTCCAAATTGGTCAACCCCAGCGGAGCGGGGTCCAACCTGGCTGCTTTGAACCTGTCCCTCAACTGCTGGCTCCATATCCTCTCCAAGGAATCTTCAGTGGATCTGCACGGAGACGCTGCCAACACGGCGGTAAGTGTGCAGGCTCCAATCTGTTTAATCTGCATCTGATCTTCATATAGTGCTGGTGTTCCTATAAAATCAATTATGAGAAATATGTCAGGTGGCGACTATAAACCAGAACAATGTTTGGTGCTTCAGGTGCGAGTCCTCATCGCTTTGGTTTACCTGGTGGTATGTGTCCTGGGTCTTGTGGGGAACCTCCTGGCACTCTTCCTGCTTCACTTCCGTCGCCGAGGTCACCACCACTCCTCCATCGACTGTTTCGTGATAAGCCTGGCGCTTACCGACCTCCAGTTTGTCCTCACCTTGCCCTTCTGGGCCATGGACACGGTCCTGGACTTCCGCTGGCCCTTCGGATGGGTCATGTGTAAGGTGGTGAGCTCGGTCACCACCATGAACATGTACGCCAGCGTGTTCTTCCTCACCGCCATGAGCGTGGCCCGCTACCACTCGTTGGTCACCTCTCTGAAGATCGCCAGCCCGAGGCGGGCGGCTGCTCGAGCCAAGTGGGCCAGTTTGGCTATTTGGGTGGTTTCGCTGGTTGCCACCTTGCCTCATTCCATCTACTCCACCACTGTTCAGGTTTGTTGACAAGTACTCACATGCTGTAGCAGTACAGTTTTTTTTTTTTGGGTGACAATTGAGATTTAGACCACCAAATGGTTGCGTTCACAGGTGTCTGCCGACGATGAGCTCTGCCTTGTGAGGTTCTCCGAATCCGATTCCAGTCGCTTGGATCCTCAAGTACTCCTTGGGCTCTATCAATTGCAAAAAGTGCTTCTGGGATTTGTCTTTCCTTTAATAATCATCAGTGTGTGCTACCTCCTCCTCTTGAAGTTCATCCTGAGCCGGCGCGTGGTGGGCAGTGCCATCGGCGGGGCCGTCGCAGACAGATCCGAATGCGAGCGTGGTCGCCATCGCCGCCGCTCCAAAGTCACCCGCTCCGTCACCATCGTAGTTTTGTCCTTCTTCGTCTGCTGGCTGCCCAACCAGGCTCTGACGCTTTGGGGCGTGTTGATCAAGTTGGACATGGTGCCCTTCAGTAAAGCCTTCTACAACGCGCAGGCCTATGCCTTCCCACTGAGCGTCTGCCTGGCCCAGGCAAACAGCTGCCTCAACCCGGTCCTCTACTGCCTCATCCGCCGAGAATATCGGGCCGGACTCAAAGAGCTTCTGCCCCGAGTGTTGATCCCGATCCAAAACTTTTTCAATCATGCCCTGAGGGGGAGGAGAGCAGAGGTAGCACCCACCAGCTTGGTCATGATACACAAAGACAATATGTGATTTTGTGGGTTTAGTCTATTGGGAATGCAGAAAACCCTATTCGCAAAGAATTGGGACTGACCCCTACTGTGAATAGTGAAAAACTGCAAGTAATTGAAGCCCTGCCTTGCTTTAAAAAAAAAAAAAAAAAAAAAAGCCTACATTAATACTCACTAACCAAGAACGTAAACATGAAAACATACTATATGCATAGATATCGTGACATTAAATAAAAGCACGTGACAAGAATTCTGCAATGAGAAGCGATGTCACCAGAGGATGAATGAGAAGACTCACAGGCTCGCCTTTGGCAACCTTTCAAGTCTGAACATGGATAATCATCTACAGATAAAAGTGGCCATGTAAATACCAGCGAGACAATCGCCTGCTCCTCCCTTGTGTGTACTCAGGCAGTAATTACCTTGCCAAATTGCATCCTTCTTTCTTCACGCTTGTAAAAGAGGTCACGTAGAAAACTAGTCACCATTGAATCTAGAAATAAAAAGAACATACACCCCCCCAGGCCAATTGTAAGGTTTTTGTGATGTTTAAAAAAATTAATTTAAAAAAGCCACGCTAAATCACTTCACAATTTTGAACCATTAAATGTGACATTGGATTTGTACAACCAGTTGGGGGAAAAAAATGCTGGGGAAGTAAAAAAATAAACATCTAAAAGGATGTAGTTGCAAAAGTGTGCACACCTTCTTCTAAGTGAGGATGTGGCTGTTATATACATATAATAATAAAGACCTATCATTTGAACAAGGTTGTGCAGACCTTATTATCCATCGCTCATGCATTTTAATGTTCAGGCAGCCTACATTGTACAATCAAAGCAAAACGTGTCGATTTTCTTTACCAAGATGAGCAGGTCATGGCTGATCGAATAATTTTTGAAAATGATTGGCCACTGAGTCACAGACTGTCAATCACAGCAGGATGATGTGATTAACAGACCATCATTCCTTGCATCCTGAACAGATGACGGAAAATGTGTTGGTCCGATAAAATTATCAAGTGACTGACACCAGAAAACATCATACGGACAGTGACGCTTGTTAGTGACAGCCTATTTAATATTTACCTTAAGATCAATATTAAAAGACACGGACAGGGAGCCAACGCAGAGATTTTTTAAACGATGTAATATGCTCCTACCTTCTGGTTTTGGTCGCGACACGTGCCGGTGAATTCTGTACTAGATGGAGAAATGAAATGCTCTTCTAAGAAAGACCACAAAGCAAAGCATGAACGTCATCAATTAGGTTTGTGATCAAAGCATGCATTAGTGATGCCGTGTTGGCACAAGTCACATGACCAATATTGAAGGAACAAAATCCACTCTTCAGTCCTTTCTAATGATAAAGTTAGACTGTATCAAAAGCATCCATTTTGGCAGTGAAGTGAGTCACTGGATAAGGGGAGGGTGAAATCTTCAATCAATTGCTACCACTGTGGATTAAAAAGGTTTTAAAAGGAGTTCAGTGAAAGAGCCAAAATTAAATGAGGTCTTAGAAGTGGTGAAAGACTATGGGGTTACTTTTCAAACAGAATTTATGAGCTCATTACAGAGACTCATGAATTAATGAGCAAGTTTTGGTGTTCGAATCTTAGCTCAGTGGAAACTCTGTGGAGTTTGCTTCTTTGGACTTACTCCATATTTCATTTCATATTCAAAAACTGGCGATTTTCCATCGGTATGAATGCAAGTGTGAATGTGCTTACCTCCGCAGCATCTTTTCAGAACTTGCTGGCTCAACTCCTTTTTGTCTATTTAGCATTGCACTGCTAGCAGAGCCTTTGCAAACATGACAGCCGCTACCTCGGCACTTCATTGAGGAAGACTTGCTAAATGTTTAATGGGCCCGTCCGTGCTTGTCTCTTTGCAGAGAACTGAACATTCTGATGTCCTTGACAGAATACTAACTTCTGATGCAAAGAATTATCGAAAGGCAATGGTTTGAAAAACGAGTCAATCGCTCAGGTTTTCAGCAGCCTGAAATATTATTTTACTATGAAGTCCCATATATATATATATCTTATATCTATATATCTATCCTTCCTACGCCAGTGGCCTTGGCTCAATCAAGGTTGGGAAACTAGATTGTATTTTTAGATGAGCATATTATCTGCAAGCTTTTCTTGAAAAACAAACAAGTGGCTCCTAATTAGAGAACAGTTGAGCGCACAGGTTGTACAAAATGTGCTCTACTTAATGTTCTTACTCGGCAAACATTCTACCTTTTGCATATTAATGACAACTGTGTAAAGAGTCATTTCCAGAGCCAAGCAGACAGGTCATCATTTGTTGGCGCTGCAGCTGCTTCATCTATTGTCTTTAGGATTGAATTCATGGTGAAACGCATATGACACTGTAAGTGCACTTGGGCTCTTTATGTTAAGTTAATATTGATGTTTAAGAAAATGTGGAAGGCAGCATAGTGTGATTATCAAGAAACATCGGTACGTAATGAACTTATGTTAATGAGGTTCTTGTGCACAGGAATAAAATCATATGTCGGCTGGATTGTAATGTTGCCTCAGTTCTAAGTAGGACACGACTGACTGACAACATGCTAAGGACAGCACACAGTGAACGACTGCAGAGGTTGTGCTTCCATTTACTGCCAAAACACAGATATAAAAAAAAAAATCCTGAGGTAAAAAATATGTAGTGTAACAGTGATCTATTTACAACAAAAACATTTTCTTGTCTTATATTAGAGAGTGAGAGAGAGTGAGAGAGAGCGAGAGAGCGACAGAGCGAGAGAGAGAGAGAAAGAGAATGTTATAGTGGGCAAAAAAGAGGTCACAAAACTTGCATCCTTTGTGATCCAACCGATCAAAAGTTTGTTTCTCGGGGCAGGAGGCATTTTTGCTGAGGACAATACCTGAGGCTATTGGTCATCTTTTATCCCCAGCGGAGGATCTTTCCTCTCCTTCTTTACTGTGACAGTCTCTTTGATGGTGGCATCACCACGTGCCGCTCGCTTCTTCTCCTCCTTAACGAGCTCACCTTTGACCTTCACGTCGGCGCTGAGAGCGTGCGCGGGCTTAATGTCGTCGTCGGCGCTCTCGGGCGCAGCGATGGAGCTCTCGCACAGGGTCGGCCCTTCCCACTTTGGGATATCCAACCCCAGGTGCTCCATCAGCTGCTTCATGACATCATCCACGTAGCCATTGATACGCAAGTGTGCATGCTTGTCCTGCAAGAGATCAAGTCAGAGCAAGCATCGTCTCGCATAGAGTGTGCGGGAATGAAACGTACGTGCTTAGTGGGCTGCAGGTTGACAATAACCACTTTGCCGCCTTTGCGCTTGGTGAGGAGTGGAAGGTCTCCGCTAGGTTTTATCTGCATGGAGGTGCCCAGCGTCAGCGCCAGGTCGGCTTGTCTAATAGATACGGAGCACAACGGATCCAAGTGAAAATGTGAGCAGAGATCTTACACAGTAGTAGGAACATACATATTTGATTTTTATGAAATTGCTGGAGCGAGAGTCGTTACGGCAATTATGCGTGAGAAAAAGTGGAACAAGCAAACAGTTGACACTTCACAGTTCCTCCCCAACTTTTGTAGACGGATAGTAAAACCTTCTCAGGATAAAAGGTTGAATATTGACACGGAGCTAGCAAATGTGGGCATTAACGTCTAGTGATGTAGCAATTAAACCCAAAGGAGGTTTTTACAGTGGTGAGATGTCTTCTCTGCTGGGCCAGCAAACAAACTTAACCTGCTTGCGTCGTCTGCTTTGTTCAGATCTCGGTCAGGAAGGGCGTCCTCCCAGTCCAGTATAGTGCTGATCAACTTCCCTCTGTTGTCATAAAACATGATTGAGATGTGTTCATTTTCAACAGAGACAACAGCTTTCATTAACCTGCAGGCTCGGAGTCCTCTGGAGCGCACCACATCGCAGTAACGTCCCGTTGGTTTGAGGCCCATCACGCCAATCACCTTTTCCCTGACAAACTGCCTGTGAAAACAACGTCGGCAGAAACCTCGGGAGTTATGCATCGGCCACGACCCAATCGAATTGCCCCGTAGAATCAAAGAGCCTTGTGACTGTGCACATACCTGCAGCACTTCTCGCACTCCTCCACAAACATGTTTCCATGAAGCTCCGATAACAAGTCCCTGTCAGGGCCAGAGACAACATCTTCTTAGATCCAAGTTGGTGCATACATGATAACACTTGAGGACAAGTGTTATCGGCTCCCTCATGAATATTCTGTGCGCGGCTAGGATTGATTTCTCTGCTTACGCCTGAGCAAAGGCTGCGGCCATTCTCTTCCTGCTGTGTGCTCGTTATTGGGAAAGGTAGAGAAAAACAAACTTGAGGGAAAAGAAGACGCATGAACCTGCTCCGGTCTTTCATTATAGCCTGGGTGCTTAGATTGAATGGAAAATTGCATTTGTAGCTTGAGGTCAGTACATAGCAATGGAACAAAAATTGCAGTGCCCCTTGCGGCCTTTTTGGGGCTGTTGTTTGAATAGTTAAAATTGAAGGATTTTAAACCTAGATTCCATTGGCACACCTTCCAGCGAGATCAATATCAAAAGTCCCTTTAAACCACATTTAAAAGATGGGATTTATCTTCCATTTTCGTAACCATGAAAAATTCAAAACGTAATCTTAAAATGAATTAGAAAATGAGAAGGCAGCCAGCAGAGAGAGTTCTTAAGCGTGGGAATGAAATGTCATTATAAACCAAACATCCCCTGGTGAGTGATCAGTAATTATCCGTCAGTCCCCCCCCCCCGGCTGAAAAATAGTCGATTTTTTTCACGGATGAATGCGTGTATAGCCAAGTCACCTTGGGAAGCCGGATCGCATATGCAAGCCGTCCACATTTTGGCTAATGAGATACTTGAGGTAGCCGGCCCTCTGGAGTCCCAGCAGGGCCATGTGAGTAAGGCTGGGTCGGGCCTCTTCAAACGTTGTCTGAAAGTGAGGCGTCTCTCCCTTTTGCTCCAACGTCCACACACCTTTTGGGCCCCTAAAAATAGATACTATGTTTTTGAGATGACCAACAAAGTTGAGTGCAGTTAACTGCAGGGCAGATGTGCTATGACACTGCCTTTTAATAAATAAATCAAACAAGGCCAGTGGGATATTAATATGTACAAAAGGATTAGCAGTACTGGTGGAAACATGAGGAAATAGGTTCCAAAACGATGAAGACGTTTCCAGGCAGTATTGAATGTTTCAATAAATACTTTGGGGACTGAAAACATATTTAACAAAGATGATGTGCGTGCTTAACGTAAATTGAGTGAGTCTACTACCCTCTCCTGTTCAATCTGTGAAACTACAACAGAAATAGGTGGGATGGATAAATGCATTTATTACATTATATTTACATTTGCCTGTTGCATGTGTGTCAAAGTGGAGTCGAAGAATGTAAATGTAAAATACAAAAGCGACAGTGAGGGTTTCTTACCTGAAGTCAGGGATGCCAGTTGAAGTGCTGATTCCTGCTCCAGAGTGCACGACCATATATTTGGACTCTTTTACAATCTTAGCAAGAGTTGCCACCTTTGCTTTCAGCTCTTCGGGGCTATCAAATTTCTGTATTACCAAATCACATTGGTTATAAGGCAGAATATGAATCTTGCAGCTAGTATTGATTATAAGCATTTGAGGATTTAAAATACCAGGTATTTAAACATTCTAAGGAAACTGACCGACCGGGTATAATTGCAAATACAATGTGGTTCCCTCCTCCTTTTATTTCTACTTAAAAAATACAATTATGTCGTATAAAGGAAATTGACAGAAACAGACTTAGTGTATTCACGTTGATAATGAAAATAAAAGGTTCGACGCAATTGTGAATATCTTTTGCTGAGAACGTCCTAAATTTGGGTTGTACGATTAGTTCAATGTACCGTTTTAGTTCAAATAGTTCATTCATGACAAAGACTATAGCAAGAAAACACAAAGTAACAGCTAACTAGCTAGCCAAAGCTTGATAGAAAGCGAACTACCAGTCTTAGTGTTGTTTCTTATTACCTCTGGAAGTCCACACACGCCCTTGTCTGCATATGGCGAGAGACCGGCCGCATAATTTACAGACATTTCCGTTTTTTATTTGATATAAAATAAAATAAACGTTCTAAAAGCAGCAGACTTGAATTGTCCCCAAAACCGAAGCTGAGTGTCGCTTTTTCTCTGACGTCATAACTCTGCGTCTAAAATGCTTCCAATAATAATAATACGCTTTATACCACGTAGATTTTGTTCCAATAAATCTTTATTTTTAAATAGCCAAAAATTTAAAAATAAACAAGTGAAGAAAACAGGGTGATCATCATCCGTACAGCTACATGTGCATATCCGTCAAGGTCTGTCATTCTGAAAACGACCCACTATGTCGAATGTAATTGAATAATCCTGAGAAATCCAGTGAAGTCCAATTAGAGCAGATGAAACAATCAATACTGGTGACGAAAAATACCCACGAGTAAACACACCAACACTAAAAATATATCAAAATACTTAACTCACTACTAACACATAACAGTAAAATAAAATGGTGGTGGAATTGTTCTTTTTCACTTCCAAGGCTGAAAATCTTTTGAAACCCAGACAGATACTGCAACACCATTTCTCTGACACATTTTCTACACACGTTTAGTTGTCAAGCCTAATCTCGTCACATAAAACATTCTCAAGTGAAGGTTGCAGGCATTAGGTCTAACCATATAGAAAAAGTCTAATATTGCTTGCAAGAAGCATAAAATAAAGACGAGAATACAACAGCATACATTGCAGGGGGATTTAAAAGAACAAAAAAAAAGATAAACACCAATTTTGTTTAGTCAGGCATCAAACCTGAGGAGAAACAATTCTGATGAGCAAGTACTCTCCTCCCTCAGAAACCATAGTCAACATCTCGCTATCTTTATCAATATCTTAATCCCGCAATCAAAACGACAAAACACACCCGATGGAAACCAGAGGAGACGCAGCAAAGATAATTTTTTTTTAAAAGTAAAACTGGTGAACAGCATTTTGACCCAGCCGGCAGTCCACTTTTTTCCACTACTCTCTGTAATCGCACACACTCGTTATCAAAGCTGGAAGAAGATCACCATTTGCAAAAAAAATTCCAAAAGAAGGAAAAAGAAAATCCAATGTTTTCTGGCATGCAGATGATGTTTGAATAAAGTCCCATCCCTTTTGTTTTTCGCAGTTCACCACTCTAGGAAGTCGGTGAGACTTAATACCAGTAAGCAAAAATCAACTGGTTAGGGAAATTAGTAACAATGAAAGAAATTGTGAAGTGAATGATTTGTAAGTGTTTGCATCAGTGCAAAGTGGCATCACCCCCATTTGACCTTTTAGCAGTCAAAGAAGCACTATTTAAGTTGGCCTCTCTGATTTCAGGTCAAAAGTTTTTTTTTTTTCTTTTTTGCTGGTGCAAATCCACATGAGCCCATCAATTCAGCTTTAACAAAGAGCGCGCAAGCTAAGGTAAAATCATCTTGTTTCATTGGTTTACAAACAGGAGGTGTCAAATATTTCTCACTTGCAAACCTCAGACCTCTCGGACGACCCGGGCAGTAAAAGTGGGGTCATGTCACCAAAGATTGGTCACGCTGTGGCAAAGGCATGTCACGACTCTTCGTTGCCCGAGTCGTCTTCGTCGTAGCAGCAGTCGCCGTCTCCGTCCTCGACGTCGTCGTCGTCGTAATAATAGTCATAGAAGAGATCGGACCCCTCGTCGGGAGGTGGGGCGCGTGTGCGGACACAGTACTCGGCCAGCGTGGTGGGTACCTGAACCCCGTCGCGTTCCGCCTCAACCTTGGTGGCCAACACTTGTTTTCTGCAGGAGACATTCAACAATAATAGTTTAATGGGGTTCCCCAAGGGTCTGTGTTAGAGTCAAAATATTTACATTATATGTCTCTTATTTACATTTCTTAATATGGTGATGACACAGCTCTCTATTAATCAGGTAATATAAAATTACTTTGAATTCAGCATCTAGCCACTTTCAAGTTTGTTGCACGAGTAGCCGTTCACCTAATGATCTCGACATATTCCCGATCCTTGCCCTTGCTGTCCCTCCATTTGCGGTACATGACGGAGGCATCCACGTTGGCAGGAGAGAAGGTGTTTGGCTCATTCAGCAGTGAGATCACACTGAGCAAAATGGTTCTGAAAGCACAAAGGAGGGTCACGACATTAGAGCTTGACAAAATATAATAGCTGAAACATGACATGATATCGGAACTGTAAAGAGCATGCAAGCCAGTTTATAACAAATATATATTTTATACTGGGATGCTTTTTCATTGTGCCATGTGATCTGTGTAGATTTGGCTTGGCCCATAGCTGATGTCATGGTGTTCCTTCAACTAACTAGTTGAGAGTGAAACTGAATCAACTGCACTCTCTTGTTGCAAGTGAGTAGCGGGGGGGTCCACATCTCCTCATTTAATTTGCTTCAAGACAGGATTAATTGCCATTTTTTAACAAGTTAGTATACGGTAACAAGTGTGCTATTTTTTATTTTTTACTCTGTACTCTGGAAGACTTGATTAAACTTGATGACTGTGTTTAACTTCGGAGGCTTCACTGTATTGTGCAGGGAAACAGAAGATGCTAGCTGAGAGACAGAGATCATTTTTCACGGATGGTGTCGAATCGCCAAATATGGCGTCAACGTTCGTCTCTTGAGGCCGGACTCCTCTGAAGACAAATGTCATGTGATATAAGGGTCTGAGTCAAAGGCAGTAACCAGATAATGACAATTCATGCTAACCTGACATTCTGGGTGGGATTCCATCTCTCTGAAGGCAGTTCTCCACTTTGCGGGTCATCCACTGGTGGGTGCAATATAGAAATACATACATCTCCATTCTGAAAGAGGAGGGACGGAGTATTAATGATTGACATGTGACCAGCAGAGTCTGCTTGAATAGAGGTGGCAAAAGTACTCACATTCTGTACTTAAGCGGAACTACAGATACTAGACTGGTCTAAGAATCTGTTCTTTCAGAAAACTAAAAACTAGTCTCAGAAATGTACTTGAGTACAAAAGCAAAAAAAAAAAAGAATTTGTACTATCAATTACATACAATCCACTTTTGATAACTTGGCTCAATGATTTTTTTTTTGCCAATTTATACTGTAAGAAGATCTTGGAGTTTCACTATGCTGCTACATTTCCATGATGACTACTGTACTGTTGACACACCTCATAGATGTTGGGATGCCACATCTTAGTGAGGAATCTGAAGGAAGGTGGAGAATATGGGTAGTCCATGGGGAACTTGATCCGGGCCTAGAACGTAAAACACCACCAATATGTTATGTCACGTTCTGTTTCCTATCCACAGCATAATCGTTTCACCCGTCGCAGCAATTTGACTTGAAATGAGTTTTACCTTGAAGTAGCCCCCCTCATAGTGTGTATTGGGGGGTCCGAAAATGGCCACTTCCCAGTTGTACATGTCTGCCTCGTCCACCAGTGTTATTTTAAAGCCCTCGACGGGTTCCTCTTGGAGGCTCTTCATTTCCAGCATGAGCGCTTTCTGTGAACTAGCGACGTGAGAGCAATCGTGCTGCGCCATACTTGACACTTGGCTTCCCTCAAGTTATCTCTCCAATCGACAGCTGCTGACTCGTTTGTTGACGGCAACGCAGCTAAATTTGACCCCGCACACACTGGTCGAACCACCCGACACTACCGACGTGAGGATACAATGAAAACAGGCCAAAGCGAACTGGGATCGAACGCGGGTTGTGTTTGATACCAAAATCGGATCAATTATTTAGCGTCCACTCGCTGACTGGCGTAAACTAACCACATCATCGTTGCCGCCGAGTAACCAAAACTGTAGGTGGTCTACCTTAGAAAAGTAGCCGCGGATCTAAGCCGTAAATCTACTGGTAGCTTCTGGCTAAATAAGCTAGCTAAAGAAGACTACCTCACAACCAGATGGAGTCGATTTTTTTTTTTTTTTACCTTGTCGCGAATAGATGCTAACGCGCTGGTAACTGGGGGAAGCGTAACTGGTCTAACAAGACACGCCGTGACCGATTATAATCTTCTAATTAACGCCCAAAACCTTTATGGCTTGCGAACAGAGCGAAGAATGTTGTTGAAAAGAAGTCCTTTCTCCCCTGAAAACAGCCAATTGTGCAACGGGCTACTCTGGGATTTGTAGTCCAGTTTTTGTTTGTAAACATTGCCGTCTAGGATAAAAACAGGGGGAAATCCGAATAAAAATACCAATAAAACATGATGTAACATTCCATCAATAAAATACATTAAAATTGAGTAACTAACTCCTTATATTATATGTACTTTTATACCTAGGGTGTAATGCATAGAACTACATTCACCAGTTACAGGAAGTAACGCGAACGCGAGCCTTGTTTGCGTTTCTGAAAAGCTGCGCTGACCTATTTTTTCCAATGAAATAATTTTTATTTAATAAAGTGATGGTGTGTTGAGTGTTTGATTTCAGGGGTTTATTGGCGTAGACACCGGTCAACGTTTCAATTTTTATTTATAATAATCGAGCTTTGTGTGACATATTTCTCTTGCGCCATAATTACAGAAAGTACCTCCTTTATTTAGCTGCCCCTGTTTTGCCTGAACAAAAGGTTTTCCACAAATATTTACACTGTAGCACATATTAGAGTAACTATATCACGCATTATTTCCTGTTCTAATGTTAAATATTGATTGATGCATAACTATTGCAGATTCTGGAAAAAGAAAAACAGCTGGTGTATGACGTACAATGAACGCGACAAAATCATCTCAGGACCCTGCGTGGACGCAAAGTTCGTGATGGGACCGAAATCAAGACGACGTTCTCGCTCCATGTCCAGAAGTCCAAGCCGAGACCAACCAAACAGATCCAGAGTAAGCAGATCAAAATCTCCCGAAAGACGGACGAATCGTTCTCAATGTGCAGACCCAAAACGATCCGCTCGGGGTCATGCACGATCCGATAGCCGCGGCAGCAGCTCACCAGACCGACGACGGCCTCAACATCGGGATCGATCAAGTTCTCGAAGTGGTTCGGAGACCGACAGGAAGCAAAGAAAGCAACGTGTCAGGAGCAAATCTGAGGATAAATCGTCCAGGTACGGATGCTACGTTCAGATATTGATTCCATATCACCTCCTTTTGTTGACAAGGTTTATCTGCATGCAAGGAACACCCCTTAATAGTCAGTGTTTTTTTTTTAAAATGTATCGTTACGGGAAACTATCAGTTACAAAAACGTTTCCAGAATGACTTTTCAAAACACGCAGCATGTTTATTGAATCACATGTTTTACCTCAGTCCTGATTCAGATCATCCTCGAGAGAGAGGGAGAAGAAACATGCAGACCCGAAAAGTAACATCTCAAGAGAGAAGGAAGGAACGGTCTTCTTCATGCTCCCCGGGCGGAAGCACTGAAAGAGAGCGTGGAAGACGAAGAAGCCCCAGTAGAGACAGACAGAGACAGCAAGAGCGAGATAGAGAGAGGAAATCTGAAAAAGACAAAAGAAATAAGAGTAGTGAAAGGGAGCATGGGAAGAGCATCCAAGGCAGAAACCGAGGGAGACCTCAGTCCAGTTCGGCCGACTCCTCAGAAAGCTCGGGCTCTGATCGGGAGAGCAGGACCGTTAAAGACAAGGAAGACAAGAATAAACAGAAGGAGATGATGAAGGCTCTGGAGACACCAGAAGAGAAGCGAGCCAGGAGGTTGACTAAAAAAGAGACAAAGGAAAAGAAGAGGAGAGAAAAGATGGGTTGGAGTGAAGAGTACATGGGATACACCAATGCAGACAACCCTTTTGGTGATAATAACCTACTGGGCACATTCAAATGGCAAAAGGTATGTTTGGAAGCTGAGCACGTTTGATTAGATCACCTTTTCTAAATGGCCTTTTATATCTTATACACTGTCTTGTTTGTATTTTGTCAGGCTTTGGATAAGAAAGGTATCGGCCACCTCGGGGAGAAAGATCTTAAGGAGAGAAACAAACGCATCCAGGAGGAGAATCGCAGAGAACTTCAGAAGGTTGGTTTATGCAAACTGAACGATTTAGAAACCGCGACCCTCCGGTTCCAACGCCCAAATCATCTTGCGTTACCTCCTGTTGCTCGTAATGAGCAACTCAACAATCGAATCGGTGTGCATCTGAATTTGTCGTAGGTAAAGCAGCTGCGTTTGGAACGTGAGCGAGAGAAGGCAATGAGGGAGACAGAACTGGAGATGCTGCAGAGGGAGAAAGAAGCGGAGCATTTCAAGACCTGGGCCGAGCAGGAGGACAACTTCCATCTGCATCAAGCCAAACTACGGCATGTAGTGAAGCAAAGATGCCAGGAATGTGCTTTTTGGAGTCCAAAAAATGTAAACATTTGTGTCCAGGTCTAAGATAAGAATCCGCGACGGCCGTGCGAAACCCATCGATCTGTTGGCGAAGTACATCAGTGCCGAAGATGACGATCTGGCTGTTGAGATGCATGAACCGTACACCTTCCTCAATGGGCTGACGGTCACAGACATGGATGACCTTCTGGAGGATATCAAGGTCGGTGCTGCGGTTACACTTGAGTAGACTAGAGGTCGAGGAAATCCACATTAAATTTTGCTGACGCTTTCAGAACTGTTGACGTGAGTCTTGCTGTACTCCTCAGGTTTACATGGAATTGGAACAAGGCAAGAATGTGGATTTCTGGAGAGACATGACCACCATCACCGAGGATGAAATCAGCAAACTGAGAAAACTGGAAGCGTCCGAGAAGGGACCAGGTTCGTCATTTCCGAATGGTCACGTTATAGTTTGACAGGTTACAGCATCGAAAGAGAAATTCACTCGCCTTTTGTTTGAATGATCCTCAGGTGACCGCCGGGATGGCATCAACACAGCAGTGAGCAGCGACGTCCAGACTGTATTCAAAGGGAAGACGTACAGCCAGCTGCAGGCTCTACATCTCAACATAGAGACCAAGATTCGGGCCGGAGGATCCAACCTCGACATCGGGTACTGGGAGAGTCTGCTTCAGCAAGTCCGAGTTTACATGGCTAGAGCCAGGTATGTATAACATATAATTTTTTTTTTTTTCCGCAATTGGTGTGTAACATCACAATCTGGGTGACAGGTTGAGAGAGCGACACCAGGACGTGTTGCGTCAAAAGTTGTTCAAACTGAAGCAGGAGCAAGGCGTAGACAGCGAACCGTTGTTCCCCATCATTAAGGAAGAGCTGAGGAGCGACGACATGTAAGTGAACGGAAAAAAACAATGCAGTGGAGTCTTCTGAGTCCCAGCACAATTCATACTGTTTAAGTTTTACTTGAAAATATTTTTGATGCATCCAGTTTTTGGCAGAACTACTTTTCCAATTAAACATCTTTTTACCCCTTAGAAGTGACAATAAAGTGGCGGGCCGATCAGGCGCTTCAACCTCAGAAGGGCCCGACCACTCGCCTTCGCCCTCATCCCAAAACAAAGCAGGGGATGACGGCCCGTCCACATCTACTGCGGAACCCGGTGACCGAAAAGAGGAAGGAGGGGAAAGCGGGGGGAAAAAGGACGACGAGAAGGGCGAGGAGGCGGTGTTGACGGAGGAGGATCTGATCCAGCAGAGCCAGGCAGAGTATGATTCGGGTCGCTACAGTCCCACGCTACTCACGTCGTCTGAGCTGCCACTGGACTCGCACACCATCACTCCTGAGGAGGACGCGCATAGGCTGCAGTTGGCACGCAGACAGCTGCAGGTCACAGGTATGAGATTAAGGCGATCGTGTTGAGTAATAACGTTGTGAACCGCTTGAGTCAGAATTGAGGGTCCAAGTCGACAGTTTTTAAAAAAAAAAAAAAAACATGGCATATTGTTGATCATCTCCGCGTCTCTCCACTAGGTGACGCCACAGAGAGCCCCGAGGATGTCTTTGTGCGTCGAGCCAAAGAGGGAATGGGCAACGACGAGGCCCAGTTCAGCGTGGAGATTCCCGTGTCGGGCAAGATGTACCTGTGGGCAGACAAATACCGACCCAGAAAACCCCGCTTCTTCAACAGGGTCCATACCGGTTTTGAGTGGAACAAATACAACCAGACCCATTACGACTTTGACAACCCTCCACCCAAGATCGTCCAGGGCTATAAATTTAATATTTTCTACCCGGACCTGATAAACAAGCGCTCCACACCTCAGTACTTCCTTGAGCCCAGTCCTGACAACAAGGACTTTGGGATCCTAAGGTTCCATGCCGGCCCACCATATGAGGACATCGCCTTTAAGATAGTGAACAGAGAGTGGGAGTATTCACACCGACACGGCTTTCGTTGTCAGTTTTCTAACGGGATCTTTCAGCTGTGGTTCCACTTCAAGAGGTACCGCTACAGGAGGTGAAGCTCACGCACCTTCATTTTAATGTTCTTAAGCCCAACCTCTCATTTCGGGGTAGTTAGGGTTCTACAAATCTGTAAAAGTGTTTAATTCAGTCTGCTTCATAAGAAAAAAAAAAATCAGTTTCCTTTTTATCATCCCATTTTTTGTTTCTTTTCTATTTTGTATACATTGAATTACAAAGATTAAAGTGGTTATTCTAGTGCCTCTGACACATTTATTTATTTATTCTTAAGTCATTTTTTTTTACAAAGCCTACAGACAAAACAATTAACTAGCACATCTGTTAGAAGTTAAAAAATCTGGCTAACAAAAAATAAAATGATGCAAATGTTAAAGTCTGGGTGGGGTTCTGAGTGTCCAGGTCCCAGCGGTTACAGTCTTTATCAAAGCCAAAATTTCCTCGAAGGATTTTCCTTTTATCCTGATGTTGCTAAAGTTCCACAGAAAAGATGGCCGTTGTAAAAAAAAATCCAGGCAAAAAGGAAACAACCACAGGGGCCAGATGACAACCTGCAGTCTGACCGCCGAGAGGCCTTCCGTTTCCCTTTCCCCTTGAGGTAATTCAGGATTGCCTTTCGGGCTGAGCTGATTCTCTTAACAGTGGCAGCAGGAGGAGCCAATGTTGGCAGACACAAGCAAAATCCTTAACTAGCTTGATATCCATGCAGCCATCCATTTTCAATTGCGCAATAATCCCCAGCATAAGCATAAATCAACATTTGAGCATGCAGGTTCTATCCTTCAAGTTTAGCAGTACATGGCCAGGCGCCAATTTACTAAAGAGAACTTGGGATGCAATTTATAAACAACACTAATAGTCCCATTATAACAACATGTTATCACAATGGGACCATTACTGTTGTTTATACGCCTGTTGTCACCATTGTTCTTATTTCCCTCCCACGGTTTCTCAACCCCTCTTCCCCATTTCCTTGCTCCAGCCGTCCTCTGTCCCTCCATCTCAACCCAACCAGCCAAGTCAGAACCCTGGGTTCTGTTTGAGGTTTTCAAGGATCAATTTTAAATGAAAACATGGTGGTTCAAGCCTCAAGACTAAACATTAAGAAATACAAGCCAACACACACAAAGACAGCATACATACAGGCATCTTACAAAATCTAATCTCACAGTGGGCCTCCATCCTCCTGCCCATTTGACTCGTAGGATTTTCCCCTATTCTTTTTGCTGCAGTTCCAGGGAAGAGGTAGATGGCCTTTGTAAAAATTCCAGGCCAAAAGGGCCACCAGAGAAACAACCAGAAGCCCGACGACAACCTGCAGTCCGACCACAGAGGAACCTTTCGTCCGAGCTTGAGGCGCTCTCGGTTCCCCTTTCAAGCTGAGCTGATACTCCGCCACAGTGGCGGCGTACGCGTCAATTTTGGAGCGCTCCACCGACAGGCAGTGGTAGCGGCCGGCGTCGGAGTCCGAGGCGTTGAGAATGATGAGTCCGTCTTGTAGGATCTGATGGCGGCTTGAAGAAACCACAAGGTGACCGTCTTGCTCCCACTTGGTTGTTGCCAAGTTTGACGATGAAGGGCAGAAAAGTTTCACGCTCCCACCAGGCGAGAAAAAATGGTTAACAACATGGACGGGATCTGAAAACAAAACATTAACGTCACCAAAATCGTGAAACTGGGACAAACGGCAACTTTAATTTGCCCCTTACGAAAAAAAACTCACCAGCTGTTGGACAGAGAGAGGCGTTCCCTTCTCTTACACTCTGGATTAGCTGCCTAAATCAAATCGCAACAATTCCACTTAGTTTAGCCGACAATCATAATATTCCTTACAAGGAGGAAAAATGTCTACCTCTGTGTACTGGAAAGGGCGACGCAACTCCCAGCATCTGTATCCCATCCGCAGTAGGGATCTCTTGCCAGAATACAATCCAAACAAGACGAAGATCTCTCACAGGCGGCGAGAGGCACCTGCGCCACTCCCGAGTCGGAGCCCGCGTATAGTCGCTTCTGTAAATGGTGATTGAGGTGAATGCATTTCGACACAATAAACCACAGGTGTCAAAGTCAAGGCCCGGGGGCCAGATACGGCCCGTCACATCATTTTATATCAAATTTGTGTGTCATTACTAGAATTGCAAATCGTCTTCACTTTTAATATCTTTTTTTTTAAATATTTGACCAGTTTTTACTCATCAGATTTGAAAACGAGTTATTTGTCAGTTTGTTTTGAAGCTTTTACTCTATATAATATGAGGCGCCCATACATTTATTCGGGTTGACAGTCATAATGGCCCTCCGAAAGAAGCTATGACTGCAATGCGGCCCGCGAGAAAAATGAGTTTGACACCCCTGCAATAAACGTCAAACGGCGAGGGCTGCATGTTGTTACCGTGACGTCGGAAAAGCGCAGGATCTTAACTGCCTCGCGGGATTGGAAAAGCTGAACTTGTTCAATGATGAACATCTCGCCGTCGTAGTTTACTGCTTTGACAAGGGCGCCGTCCTCTAAAAACAGATCAAATAAATACAATGGTATTGTCATTATGTTATTTTCCTGTAAAACAAAGGGACAACGTATGGACGTACCTGTGCCTATGAACATCACATGGTAATCGTGGCCATCCGTTGCTTGCACTTGGTTGACCACAATGCTCGTAAAGGCGGCTCCTCTTCTCTCTAGTAGAGGTTTCTCGCCTTTTGGCTGAATAATGTCATCCATCAGAGGCCTATCTTTGATGAAGTGAAGGGTTTGGTCCGGGAGGTCCAGAGACCCAGTTTGACACTGGAATAGGGGAGGGGGTGCTGATAAAGCATTCTTTGAAGGACTAATCTACAGCACGTAAACACTCACAGATCCAGGTCGAGGGTCAGGGACCTCCCCGCTGTATGGCGCCCAAATGAAGGAGGATTCGACAGGGACCAGCGTCTTGAACTGCCCCTCCGCAAACACTCGGTTGATGTCAGATATGTTGTACGCACACACTGCAGACAGGTCAGACGTGTCGCTGAAACACAAACACGCAGAAAATGAGAAAGCTCTCTGCGTTCCAGTGAATGCAGACTTAACCAAAACATTTTCTAGATAAGATGATAAAAATCAAACATACGACTGTGGGGTGAAGATGGCGTAGAATAAACAGTTATTCCAGTGCTGCTGCGGATCACACCAGCGGTATGTATTTTGGATGATGTTGGGCAGCTGCGAGCCCAGGACAGGACATTCCAGCCTGGCTTTCAGGAAGGATGTCCACTTTCTCTGCAAGGTCCTCCGTCCTCCTACGTCTGCCTAGGAAAACAAAGACAGTTCATAAGGCTACAGTCTTTTCCATTAGCAGCCATTTATTTCAACTTGCAGTAAAAGTGGAAGTTGAAGGGCTGTCACTATCAAATATTTTTAGAATTGATTAATCGGATACAGCTTTATTTGCATTGTGTATTAAAAGAAGAAAAATCCCAGACTACTTTTTATTAACCAATTTTTTAAAATTATTAAAAAAAAAAAAACAACACAACAGTTAAGCAATTTCGAATAAAAAAAAGATTGCGAGTCATTGTTTTCCAAAGTAAAAGCAGATGTTAATGTCTTTTTTTTTTTTTAACGCAAAAGATAAATCAGTCTGCTTTCATAAAGGACTGGAGAAATAACTTTTGAGAAGATTTCGTTAAAAATAGCTCTAACCAATGACTAGGTTATTAAAAGACAAGGCGAATCATTTGAGAATCAATTTGTTGTCGATTAATCGATTGTACCAAAAACAAAAGCATTTTTCAAAACAATCTTTGTCAGAATTTCAAGCAGGGAGGGAACCAAGTAAAGGAAACATGTCAAAACCAGGTTACGCTACAAAGCAGTGGAAAGTTAAGTTGTGAAAGTATCGTGAGGAAACAAAACAGGAAGTTTATTTTTATGTATATTTTTTTAATTTCACCTTGCAGACACGAGCTACACGAGAAACCACTACCGGTTTCTTGTAGCAGTCGTACTCAACTGCCGTTTCGCTGAAAAACAAGTAGACCTTGTCATCATTGTCCTGATCGCTTTCTGGCATTTGAGCTAGAGAGACAAAGTTGGGCTCTAGCATAAGGAGAAGAAAAATAAACATGTTAGTTTCCAGCAGCTGAATCCTTTCAAAAAATTGTGTCCAAAAGGTCAAGCGCACATCACCATTGAGCCAGGAGGTTTTTATCTCAGTTCGAATGGGAGGAGAGCTGCGCATTAAGACCAACTCCGAGCCCAGGAAGTTCATTGACGTGGCCGAGTACAAGTTATTGTCTGCCAAAAAACGCAGAAGATTTGGATTTGTACGATTTTTTTGCTGTACACCCTCAAACAATTTTTCTGGTGTTATCTTAGCGATTAGCATTGGGTGCTTCTTGTGTTGCATGCAGATCTGCATTTAGCGATAATAATGCTTATTAGAAGTGTTGCTATGGAGACGAAGTGACGAAAAATTATAATTTCAACGATGAAAAAGACAAGTCCTTCAGCGCTTGTGTACACTATTACATATTTTTTATACTTTCCATCACGTGCAACATTGACTCACCAACCATGATGGAGGCATGTTTTTGGAAAGGATTAAAAGGACATTTCCCTTTACCATCTTCGGCCTTCTTCTCCAGTGTGAGTTCTCCATTTGCATAAGACTACAGAGATAATCAATCATGTGATTTAATTGCAATCGATCTTCGGCATAAAACCCGAGAAAGCAAGAACATAAATTGGGCTCACCATGTAGTCACACTCGGGATCAAACGCATTGGTTCCGCACACGTACATCCTGTTATCCTCCATCTTGTGCAGAATCTTGATATAGTTCTTGCACTCTGTCTGTTTTTTTTTGGTTGTTTTAAAACAAGCAACAACTATGTAGCTCCACATTTCATTGATTTTAAATAACAAAAAAAAAAGTATCCCAACTCACTTCAAGATCTCTTCCTTTGTTGTGACAGTCATCCATTTGCTCTTGCGTCACCTCCCATTTCACCTTAAAAAAGTGGGAAATATTTTTTATGTCACTCTTTTCGAAACACATCTTTACCCTGGTCTGATTGTGAGTTGCTATTTTTCATTTTGTTGATTGTGCATCTTTTAGAATGTCTTCTTGAATGTTCTGAAAGTTCTCAAAAGTATGCCGGCAATGTAGCGAGACAGAAGAGGCCATTGCTGCATCGCTAGTTCTTACAAAGGCTTGTTTCTTGGAAATGTCCTCGAGGTCAAGGGCAAAAAGCGCCTCCCTGGCACCCAGCAGCAGCAGCTTCATGTCCTCTCGCAACAGCATGACGCTATAGTTGGACACCCCTTCTTCGCGAAAGAGACGAATATTGCCGTCTGAGACACAAGAGAGGACGGGATTACTTCACGAAGCAGAAAAGCAACCAGATTAATTTATTGATTAGTGTTTGTGGGAAAAAAAAAATCCAAGCATCACATCTGGCTTCGGAGGCTCCACTGTAACCTTGCAATTCAAAGTTTCACAAGAAAACAATACTCACTGTGATAGGGCACATATCTGCGGGGGACGAGGTCCAGTGGTGAGTCATCATCCAGCATCAAGGCCAGAGGGAGGAACAGAAACGCGCTGATACAGAACAGGGGCTGCATGGCTTCTTTGTGTGAGGGCAATTAAAGAGTCATCCACTAGTACAGGCAACTAGTGTCATCTGTGAAGCGCTGACGTTTGTAGTAAGTGAAGGGCCTTTTCGGTGGTTCCGCTTAGTAGGCGGCCCATGGTGAGATGGATACCACAGAGACAAACTGGGGAGGGGTGAAAGACACAAAGTTATACAGGCATCAGAATCTTGTCGCACAGGGCCTGAAAAATTATCAACGGCAAAACCATGCAAACAAAGGGAAGGGACGACAAAGAAAGAAAGAAAGGCTGCAGAGTGGCAGTAATTCTGCCAATGCCATAGTCATGTTAATGCAGGGCCATGAAAAGCATTCAGCGGGGTGTCAACTTTAGCTCTCGTGCAAAACCAACACAAAAAAGATTCACACACACTGAAGCAAAACTCGGAGGACACGTAAGAGGCGTTTTTGCAACACTGCTTTTGTAACCCTGGTTTCCTGCATCGTGCTGTTTCGAATCCAACTCCATTTGGAGTGTGCAAGGCCAGGCTCGGTTCTTGTTGTGGTGTCTCGCTATTGTGTCTTTCTTGACTGATTAAGACAACCTGCTCAGTGAGTGTTTGCTAGCGTCCGTGCCAAGAGCTGATGAGCTGCAGCATGTCAGAGAATGTACGTTTGATAAGAGAGTTCGCATTTTTTTCCGCCTGAGGTCAAAGCTAGAACACACACACACGCACCCTTGTCAATCATATTCTTTCCTGAAAAAAATTCCCAAGCATGAGCAGAAGCACGTGTTTGTTAATGATGATATGCATCAAAAAGAACGCTGAAAGAAAAGCTTCAACAGTAGTTGTGTGAAGATTTGAACGTACTAGTCTGGCTACAGTAGTTTAGCCAAAGCCCCGCCCCTCACACGCACGACCGTCATTTTCAAACATGGCCATTTATAATCCTATTTGAGCATGAAATTGTGTATCTGGGATTGTCACAGATATTAGGGCAATGCAATTACTCGAATTTTGATTTTAAAAAAAGATTATTACAGACCACGATTACAAAATTGACATAATTGTAAAAAAAAAAACACGATTGTTAATATGCATTAATATCCAATGCACTGTTTGTTGTGTTGACCCACATCCAAAACGACATAAGGGGAACGCATTGATCCGTAGATGTGCACAGTCAACATTACTAGGTTAATGACTTACCTACACCTGGACATAACCCAGCCTTAATACAAAGTCCCGACAATTGTTTTACGGAGCGCGCATTCATACCATGTGACCAGTCCATAATAAATTAATCACTTACCCGTAACGCCACTGACAAAAGAAGTAGTCTCCTTCCACCTGTTTTACTTTAGTCAAACACTACAAAATGTACCATACTAATTCCTTTTCGGTAGTCGGAAAAAAAGTGTTGAATGGCAAATAATAATTTTGGGGGGAAAAAAGAAAACAAAAAAAAAGCTACCACAGCTTGTTACGTCGTCGCGTCGTTGGCCTGCCAGAAGAACGCAGCAAAAATATCCTTGCAAAAAGTTTAGATTACTCTTTTACTTTCCCCTTTAAAAAGCAGCAGATATTCCGTTTTTGTAGAAAGGCTTTTGGAACTGGAAAGGAAATGCGGCGTAAAGCTGCTGGCGCGGCTTAAAGATGCGTCTGTCTATTCCTCGCAGTCTTCTTAAGGCAGGCGTTGAGACGATAAAAGGTGCTGAATGGGCTTATTTAAATCACCCCCACACAATTACATACATTCTTGCGCTCTACACTACTATGGCGTGTGTGCAAGAGAGAACTGGGGAGGCGTTTAGACTTAGCTGGTATATGGCCGCACCTTTTTCAACATAACAAGCCCAAACAAGCGTGAGAGAGAGAGAGAGTACAGCTTTTGCAACTCTGCACTGTGCATGTTAGTATGACAGACATATTTCCGGCTTAGCTCTTATAAGAAGATGAATAATGTGCCAACACAAACTGAATTTGAGTTTATATTTAAAATTAAATTGATAAACTTACATAATTCCATTGAAAACCTAATGCATTTCAGTTTGCTGGAAACTATTAGATCCTCACTGAAATAGAATATTTTCGCTTTCAGCTCTTTCAATTCAAACTTAGTTCTCTCTATTAAATGGCTGCAATGTCAGACATTGCGTCGTTAATCTTTTTATGTAGCACTATAGATTTTTTTTTACAGCTTAAGCCTTTTAATTAAATGTCATTAATTTGTTAAACCGTACTTTTAGCGTTTACGCGTGTAAACACGCGTAAAAATAGAATGCTGGAAAATAAATGTTTGAACGTCTGTTCCTTTAAGGATCTGGAAGATGGATTAGGGGTGCGTTCGAAAATTACTTCCGAGTGTGCACTATTTCAACTCCGACCGTTTGGAGAGTCAGTGCGTTGCTCAATTTTGCCGTTTGGAAATTCAAAGTGCACCAAAAACAGACCGCCAGTGTTCGCACTCGGGGCTCGACACTGTGCTACTTTCGTAAATGAATGGGAACGGAGCGCATTATATCTCTCACACACCTCTGGGAAGGCACCATCATCGGAATGAATTTTCGAACGAGCCCAAGGATGTGGATGCTGTGGTATCCAGGCTTTGCAGCTGACGTCATCAGCCACGGCCATTAGCTTGGCGGCCATCTTGCCGGTCACAGGTTCAGTGCCCGGTCAACGACTCACACACGCTTTCTTGTTACATCTGCTGCTATTTGAGCTTGAAAATGCCGGAAACCTGCTGTGTTGTTGGATGTAGCAATAGACGAGGGGATAAACCAAATCTTAGCTTCTATAGATTTCCGGCAAACATCAAAAAACGCGATAAATGGATCGCGGCGATTTGTCGTGAACGATGGAAACCTACGATGTACACAAGGATATGCAATGAGCACTTCATATCAGGTATGTAAACAAACTATTTACCCCTGATTTGTTTCACAAAATGTGAAATAATATGGGATGATACAAATATGATTGTTGAAAATGCTGGGTGCATTTTTAGAAAGGCAGCAAGGCAGGGAATGGGATGATTTCTTCAGTTCAACCCCCCGTTTTTAAATTTTGTTTATTTTCTCATGATGCTTCATCTGATTGGCTTGAAAACTTTATCAATGTAAATATTGAACTTCATATTGGAATTGAACAATTAATTCTCATGAGTGAATGCATTAGGAAATTTCAAAAATAATTATTATGAACCTTGTGAAACAATTTTTTTGTAATTAAGCATTTTTGAACAAGAGGCTTTTTGTTACTTCATTTGGCACAAGGTAAAATCTACATTGGTAAAGTTTTCAAGCCATTGGCACAAGGTTAAAATTTCTATCGGTTAAGTTTTCAAGCCAATCAGATGAGGCATCATGCAAAAATAAACAAAAAATAAAAATGGTAGCAACTTGAACAGACAGGTACAGTACCTGGATGATTTCACTCTATTCAGTTTTTTAATATGTCAAGTTATGAAATGCCATTACGAAACAAATTGAACTGGGTATATCCCCTTCAACAACGTGCTTAATTATTTCAAAGAGAATCAAAGTCAACAGAGAATCAAAGTCAGCTTTATTGTCAATCCCTTCATATGTCAAGACACACAAAGAAACCGAAATTCCGTTTCCTCTATCCCACGGTGACCAAGAAGGCACAAACTATTTATGGTAGTCATTATGAATAATGTGATTGTTTAATTGTTTCAGGTGCAAAAAGCGAAGATCCACTATCCCCAGACTATGTGCCAAGTATATTTGAGCATACCCAGTCACCTCCCAAACGAAAACTCAAACGTTCAATGAAGATCTTTGAGAGAAGACAAAATCTCAAGCATCGCAAGAGAGACCGCGAGAGGTCATTGGCAGCAGCACTTGGCAATATTTCCCAGTCTGTCCCTTGTGAAAATGATCAACTACCCGCTGGTGAAGATGTGGTGCACGCTGAGATTCGAAAAGAAGGCATGGTGACTACTGCCACACAGACGGATATCACTGGCGAAGCAATGGATTCCCTCACTGCAGAGTGTAAAAATCTGCGCGCAGAACTTGATGAACTGAAGGACAGTTTGAAACGCTCTACATGGAAGGAAGAATCTTTCAAGGGTAATGATGACAAAGTCACGTTTTTAGCAAAGTAGCGTGTGCCCTCCTCTCCTGGCTCTTCTGTGTGTGCTTTTTCCTTGCCTTGGTCATGAGAAGAAAGCGATTCTTGTTTGGAATCTGCCATATCAGCCCATCATGCACAAAACCTGCTGTAAAATACTTGTAGGCATCCAGACTCTTGTATGCCTTGGGGGGCGCGGTGCTATACCTGGGGGGGGCGCGTGTGACCCTGGGGAACAGGCTTTTTTTTTGGCAGTACTAGAATAAAGTGTAATTGCGCATTTTCCCAGCAGGGGGCAGTGGCGCTGTCATTGTTACTTATGTGACGTTTGCGACAGTGCAACATTTTACGACTTACAAGACAAGTTAGGATAGTCACGGTGGGAGGGACGGGGGGGCGCGAATAGTTTTCTTCTTGCTAGGGGGGGGGGGGGGGGGGGGGGCGTAACAGAAAACAATTGAGAAACACTGGGTTAAATGCAGAGGACAAATTTCACCACACCCAAATGTGTGTGTGACGGTCATTGGGACTTTAACTAAATCACGTGATAAAATTATGTGACTGCCTCTACGGAGCGGAAGTGACTTCGAAGCAGCCGCAAAATATGTTGCTGATGCAAAATACGCAAGTAGCACTTTCTCGAGAACAGATCTTTTTTGTTGTTGTTGTCCAAAATAGTAATGAGCATGTTGAATCCTCAGCCTTGTCGCTTCTGCTTACTGAAATAGGGCTACTCGTCTGGGTGCGCGAGGAAGCTTCTCGTCTTTAGCTATCCGCTAACATAAAAACGCATTTGTTAGCAACATATTGGACACAAACGTGACATAATGTTTGCAAGAACCACAGCTGAGTACGTGCAAGAACTTTGTGGAATAAAAGAGGAGAACGAACTACAACATCAACGGCTGGACGCTGTTGGCAAGGAGTCTCCCGTTATACGTCTCTCTGTCTCTGTCTAATTTATCATATAAATAATTTACAGCATGAAATTTGAGCGCACCAAACTAAATGTTTATTTGCTTATCCTGCAGATGATGGTGAAAAATATAGTTGCCCTTGGAAGCAGGAGTCAGATTTCCTTCCAATTAAAAAGGAGGAGGAGGAGGTGCCTGTTCACAGAAGAGAGGAGGAGGAAGAGGTCAAGTCATTATTGACCTTTGTTATTTTCAAAAGTGAAGTCGGGGACAATGATGAGAGTGAGGAGAACAGGGGGGCGGAGCCTTTGAGCAGCACCTCGAGCGATGTGAAAATAGAAGATGATGCAGACCACTGGGGACCATCACAAGCACAAAGTGATGACACATCACACTCCGCTGACAATGACGATGGTGGTCATGTTGGGGCTAATGACAAAGATGAAGACTGTAATGATGATGAGGATGATGACGATGATGAACTCTTTGAATGTTCTCAGTGTGGGAAAAAAGTTCGCTCCAAATGTTATTTGAAGATTCACATGAGAAAACACACGGGAGAAAAACCATTCATCTGCTCGATTTGTGGTAAAAGATTCTCTGTAAGGACAGTTTTAATAAGTCACACAAGAACACACACTGGAGAGAAACCTTTTTCCTGCTCAGATTGCGGGAAATGCTTTTCTGCAAGTGGAACTTTACAAAGGCACTTGCAAAGACATAGTGGAGAAAAACCTTTTGCTTGCTTTGTTTGTGGTAAAAGTTTCTATGCAAAGGGACATTTAGCAAGGCACTCACTTACACATAGTGGAGAAAAAGCTTTTGGCTGCTCTGTTTGTGGCCAACGATTCTCTCAAAACTGTAATTTGAAAACACACCGAAGAACGCACACTGGAGAAAAAGCTTTTCCTTGCATCAATTGTGACAAAAGATTCTCTAGTAAACAGCAGTTTCAGATGCACAAGTGTTCTGGTGAGAAAAGTGATAGTTGAAGCTATCATAAAAACGGGGAGAAACTGACACCTTTTGGTCAACTGTAAAATTGTCAGTTTTTAATAAAATAATGAAATCCAGTTTTTTAAAAGACGATTTTTAGATGTTATTCTAATTTGATCAGTGACAGATGAATCATGTGATGTAGATTACTGTTTATTTCAAGCATGTCAATAAAATACAAATGTTTTCGCCTCTTTGCCTGAATTTCTTTTCTTGATATCAAAATTAATATTGTATTTTTAGCATTAATAAACACCGAAGATAAATCAAAACATTCTACACACTGTCACCTTAAGACGCGATGACCCGGATGTGGAAGCCGAAGTAAAAGGGGAAGTAACTTAGTTCGCTAGCCGCTAACACAAAGGTGTATTTGTTAGCAACATATTGGGTTACCAATGTGTTGAGACTATTGTGTGACAAAATGTTTGCAAGAACCACACCCGACTACGGGCAGATGTTTTGTGGAACAAAAGAGGAGAACGAGCAACAACATCAACGGCCGGATGCTGTTTGCAAGGAGCTTCGTGTTGTACTTATGCGACTAACAACAGGTTTGTCACTTTCTGGGTAAATGCATTTGTGTCGCTAGAATGAGTAACACATTAATTAAAAAAAACAACAACAGTTTTTACTTATGAAAAGTTAAGTCCTTGTAGAGTTGTCCAGTAATAAATCGACCAAAGTCCTTCCAAAAAGTTGTAGTGTGAACAGATCAAGAAGTGATGAACGGTCTCAAGGTGGCTGGTTTTATTTTCAAGTAGTTTCAGTCTTTGAGCAAATTTGACTCAACCAAACTAAATGCTTGTTTGCTTATCCTGCAGGAGTCAGTGAAAAATACCTTTGTCCTTGGAAACAGGGGCCAGGTATTCCAATTAAAGAGGAGGAGGAAGAGCCCGTTCGCATCAGGATGAAGATGGAGGAGGAAGAGGATAGAGACAAGTCGTTATGGACTTCTGTCAATTTAAAAAGTGAACTTGGAGATAATGTTGAGAGTGAGGAGACTTCTGTCATTTTAAAAAGTGAAGTTGGAGACAATGGTGAACGAGAGGAGAACAGGAGGGCGGAGTCTCCAACCAGAAGCTCAACTCAAGACATATTAGAAGATGAATCAGACCACCGGGGAACATCACGAGAAGTGATAGAGATAAGTGATAACACGTCACACGATTCTGACACTGATTATTATGACGACGATGTTGGTGGTGGTGATGATGACAAAGATGAAGATTATTGTTACGATGAGGACGACGACATTGATGATGATCGTGATGAAGTTGAATGTTCTCAGTGTGGAAAAAATTTTCACTCAAAGTCTTATTTGAAATGTCACATGAGAACACACACTGGAGAAAAACCTTACATTTGCTCAGTTTGTGGTAAAGGATTCACTTCATCCTCACTTTTATTACATCACAGCCAAACGCACAAGGGAGAAAAGCCTTTCGTCTGCTCATTTTGCGGTAAAAGATTCTCCGTAAAGTCAATCTTAACGTGTCACACAAGAACACACACTGGAGAGAAACCCTACTCGTGCTCAGATTGCGGGAAAGGCTTTTTTTCCACTTCAAGTTTAAGTAAACACAAAAAAACACACAGTGGAGAAAAACCTTTTGCCTGCTTAATTTGTAATAAAAAATTCCGTTGGAAGACTGGTTTAGCGGAGCACTCACTGACGCATAGTGGAGAAAAACCTTTTGCCTGCTCTGTTTGTGGCCAAGGATTCTCTCAAAGATGTAATTTGAAAAGACACAGAAGAACGCACACTGGAGAGAAAGCTTTTCCTTGCACCTTTTGTGCCAAACGATTCTCTAGTAAACAGCAGGTTCAGTTGCACAAGTGTTCTGGTAAGAAAAGTGAGTTGAAGCTTTCATAAAAAAAAAAAACGGGGGGGACTGACACCTTGTGGTCATCTGTAAAATTTGTTAGTTCTTTAAATAAAATCGTATATTTTTTTTAGAATTTTTAGATGCTACAAAATGTTGATTTGAGTTTATTTCAAGAATGAAAATAAAGCTGTAAATCCTTTTGTCTGCATTAACTCCTTGCCTTAACCAAATAAAATGAGAAAACCTAACATGCCTTGATTGTGTAGTGATATGAGTGTCTTGTTTTAGGATTGTTGAATCAGATACGTCATTTCCTGCATAGTATTTATTGAATTGTAAATTAGGTCGGGAAGGAGGGTTGCTTAAATTCTGACAATTACATTTTTGTATATTACCTCATACACAGTAAATGCAGATTTAGTTTGTAATAAAACTTTAACGTTAACATTATTCCTTCATGTTTTGGCAAAATTACAGCTCATTTTAAGAACATCACCAAACCCCTAAAGCAGGTGAATCCTGAATTACCTGAGCAACTGTGATGTCATTTTCCGTCAAGTGGCCAAAATGGCCGCACCCTGAGATGGATCAAAATAGATGGATTTAATTTATGTTCAGACCAGGTACTACTGAATTACAAACATACGTATTTTGTAACGCTAAAAAAATAATTACCGAGCAAGTGAACGTAATTAGT
The DNA here is from genome assembly GCF_033458585.1 of Syngnathus typhle. Lineage (NCBI taxonomy): Eukaryota > Metazoa > Chordata > Actinopteri > Syngnathiformes > Syngnathidae > Syngnathus > Syngnathus typhle. Next base: position 8,019,246 of record NC_083750.1, on the reverse strand, counting down.
GTACAAACCTGGTTTGTGTTGCACAAGTCTTGGTTGTTTGCAAACAGCATCCAGTAGTAACTTGTTCTCTTTTATTCCCAAAAGTTCTTCCTCATACTTTGCTGTCGGGCTGGCACACATTTTCACACGACAATCACACAATTTCGCACTTGTTCTCTGTTTGACGACGTGTTGTGTGCTTCTCTCTGTTAGCGACCTAAATAAGCTAACTAGGCCGAGAAGCATTAAAGAGCCCCGAGACAAACTTATCCGGACATAAAGATTTTATAAGCAATGTTGCAGTCCATTCGCGGACATTTATCATACATAAGAGGGTGTGGCGTTTTCTTCTTCTTTTTTTTCTTACTCGAGTCGAACGAGCAAATTGCTAAGTACATTGCTGCCCCCTGTTGGTCGGGTGACTAGCGCATCCATTAAACCAAACAGAACAGGTTAATTATTATTTCATTTATCTATTTATAATTTTAGAATACAACCAAGTGTTTCTAAAAATAAATAATAAACTTTTCTGCCTTTGTACTGTTTCCCATTTGTATTACTTCTTATTGTTCATGTGTCAAAAAAGTGACCAGTACTTCAAATTTGTGTTAACATTTAATCACAAAGTTCTCACGGGGTTTCAACACATTCAACAACAACATCAACAACAAAAAAGGGGCGGAGGGAGATAAAAAATATATATCAGTCATATATTTTTCCTCACTGTTCTGTTGTTGCAGGTCAGTCAATTTCAATATAAACGCTTGAACAACTTGTAAGGGAAGGGGGGGGGGGGCAAGTTTTGCAAGGACAAGTTCGTCCTATTCGAAATACTTTAATGCCCTTTGACATCTAACAAAAACATAAGAAACACTTTCAGGTTGCCTTGAAATGCAGATACCGGGCAGAGTGTGATACTGCAATAAAGCTAAAAGGTCACTTATAGCTCTAATAAAATTTTTACTACGACTGTAGTTTTCTTTACAGCACAGTGAGGAGTCCAATATTCCGTTAGGTGGCATCCTTGTAGCTAACAAAAAGCGTAGTAGTACATGGAACTCAAACTGAATACAAAGAGCATCAAATAAATGTTCAAACATGTGTTCTTAGTGGTACTAGCTGGGTTTAATTGCATATTAGTAAGCCAAAAGTGGCACTGGTAGTGGAAAAATCAGAACTAATAAGACACATCAACTAGTGGGCTAAATTGTCTTACTAGCAGAATAAAGCATGTAGTAATCCATGGATCAGAGGCTGGATTTTAAGGATATTGAATAAATGCTCAGATGGCTATATCGATAATCACCTGGGATTTTTAGACATGTGACAGTTGGTAGTGAGTCAAACAAACACGCACGCACACACATTCACACAATAGCACAGAAAAAGGAAACAGAACTGGGATTTGTAAATGGGCCATTACAATTAAGTTCCTGTTCTCACAGGTTATTGTACTAATCTTTCGAATCAATACTGTTTGTTAAAAATATCCCTTAGCAGTTCAGGTAATTGAGCACAAAACAGATTGCTCAGAAAAACAGCACCAGGCTCAGTTGGCTCTCCTTAATTCTTAGTTGCAGTTCAAAACTTTTTGCTCAGGGATAGTAAACAGTACTTTGTGCGGTTCAAGTATCAAGTGTGCTTACACCAGTCTTGAGCTTGACATCGATACCTGCGACGACGACGGAACGCCGGCTGCCGCCTGCAGCCTTTTGTGTTCCGCCGACAAGGCACAGGATGAATACGTAGCTGCGGTGAAAAGGGGCTTGGCACGTTCATTACTAATCCTGACTGGCTCGTCTCTTCTCCAGCTTCATTTTGAGCTCCTCGTTGAGAGCTGAAGAGATGAGCGAAAAAGCAAGTGAGGATGAAAATACAGCAATAATGTATCTGACTTAGCAAAGCAACCCCACAATTGAACTGATCCTCTTTTCTGTGTATTTGTTCCCTTTCGTTACGGAAGTGAAGAAAAGTGAAACCCGCGATTGTCACTCGAACATTTTTCCCAGTCAAGTCAAAATGTATTTGATCAAATTCCAATTCCTGTCTAATCACTTTCACTTCTTTCAGTGATGACACGTAACTTCTTCTTTTAAAGGGGAAGTCAAGTCAAAGATTTTCTTAATAACATCAGCCTCACTAGTTTGAAACATTCAAATTGATATTGTTTTTGTGGAATACGAATTTACCCATCTCGGGATGCGGCCATTTTGCTACTTGCTGTCAAGTAAAAATAACATCACAGTTGCTCAGGTAACGACCAATCACCACGCAGCTTGCAAATGTCACATGACCAAACTCAGAAAACAACTTCTTACAGTGTGCAAGAGGGGAAGGTGATAGGATGAGTCGTCTCATGGGGTTGGTGGGCGAGGCAGGCACTGAAGATGTTAGGAGGCGGCGGTCCGGAGCAGGGGAGCGTGGCGGGGGGCTGCTCGGCCAACGATCCGCACCAACTGTAAAATTAGTAAATCATTGGATTGTCTGTTTCCATTGAGAAATGCTCGGAGACAAACCTTGCTTCGGGGGCAGCACGGGAGGCTTTGGAAGGGGGCTGGTGGGGGCGGTGTGGAGAATCATTTCTCCGTTCTCGTCGTTGGCAGAAACGTATGCTGAGGACGCGAAAACATTCGATGACACTACTCGGAGAAAGTATGAACCAGGAAGCCAAAAAAACAATCAACTCACTAATGTTCTCCTCATAAGGTTCTTCGAGGAGAAAAGGTTGAAGAGTTCCAGCTGTCTTCTCCACAAGGGCATTAATGACATCATGAAGGGTTGCACAGGGAATCTGCAGACCAATGGAAACATTATGAACGACACGTGTACTGTACTGGATCAAAAAATATATACTGTAGTATTTCATGCAGAACTTACATACCGGGTTTTCCACATCAATCACATAGCCACCCTGGTCTCTCTGTGTTACTCGGTAATGTCTGAAAACTGATCTGGACGGAGCACAAAAGGGTAAATGTTTAAATTGGAAGTCACTGTTGGCACTTGTGTTGTTTACCCGTTGAGGTCCTGTCGCGTGGTGACGGCCAATGAGCTTCCGTCTCTTCCGGGACGCAGCAACATGTTGCCACAATCTGGGTGCCTTTCTAAGAGGACTTCAGCCTCGGTTCGTGACACTGGGCGGAAACACCTGCACACACGATAATAAATAATACCATACACACACCAGCTAGAACTTTAGGTCAATGATTATTTTTCGATAGTCGTCAATGGCAGTGAATGAGTTTAAAGAATTAGCTGAATTTAATTTCAGATATTAAATATCACAACAGCACACCTACAACTGCCAACACAAGATAACGTGGATTAGGGAAAACCTACGGCGGGATCTCTCCGACTAACGGGACAGAGAGAGGCGAAGGAGGTGCTCGTGTGGGTGTGCGGTTTCTCCGCCTGGACCTTTCTTTGTCCACAACTTCCTTCAGCATCTGGAGCTGGCCCGGCAGCAGGGTCAGGTTTGATGGTACATTCAACTATAATATAATAGATGTTAGAAGATGCAAAAATATGTATAGATGAGCTGTACAAATGTGTCAAGTGGAAAGATTTACATCTATCACAGAGTAGAGGAAACCCTTCCACAGCTCCCTTGATTCCAGGTTGGGTGTCTGGGGAAAAAAATACAGAGTAACTTTTATAGTGTTATAATTAGGTTTGAACAAAAATGGGGGAGCAGCACATCTAGACAGATAATAAAAGCATATATTATTTATCCACTGCAAAGAACGACTAATTATATATCTCTATGTATATTTATGGCTTTATTATACTGCCCTCAGGTGTTGCCAAGCGACACACACCAGAAGGAGCAGCATGTTGAATATGTGCGTAAACTAAGCGACATTACCGTTATTCTGGTTTCTCCGTCCTTCATGCGTAGGATGAGTCTGGCTGCTTCTAAATTTCTATCCCGGCTACAGTCGTCCTTCAGGGACACAAAGCCGCTGAGGTCCATCTTCTCTACATACTGCAATATAATTCACACACGTGAAAAAAAATGTAAATCTCAGAGACTTCACCTGCCACATCACTTACATGAGTGTCCTTGGAATTATTGAAGAAATACAACGCATTCCCACACAGAGATGTCCACAGACGCCTGGGAGCCTGCAAGAAAGAAAAAAAATATATATATAACATCTGTTTGGTGTTTTGTTTTTTTCCTTCTTCATCAATGTATCTAATTCCCTGTCAAAAAAGAGGAATGGTGGGTGGGTAGCAGCTGCTGTCAGCGGACCACTGCATTAGCCCGCACCTGAGCCTGGCTCAAATGACAAGTCCTAGGTCTGCAGTAAAACCATTTTAATGAGAGCCTGGGGGACCCTGAGTGGGTGGTGGTATCCCCCCCTTATGTCATCACCACGCATAAATGGATAGGTCGCATCCTGTTCAGTTATGCGTCAATATTTTCAATGTAACTTGAAAGACAGTGAAAGCACACATCAGGGAGCAGACTGTTACTATGGCTACCACATTCTCCGTCGAAAGCACACCGGATGTGTGATCCATTCAGCAAACCGTCTTTAGACAATTAAGCGATTGTTTTCTAGCGGATCTAAAAGCAACGCCATATCAGTGAAGTGCTAAAACAAGACATGGAAAAAAAATCCCCGCAGGTATCAACGTCCACTCGCCTCGCCCATCCCCGCATGATAAGGAAGTTGGCAGGGAACACCAACACGAAACCCGTACCTGTTCCTTGGGTCCTCGCTTCTCCAGATAGCCTTCGTAGTAACAGGGAGGGAGCTGTGCACGGGTCCCCCCCGGTCCGGGGCGCTGCCTGACGGGTGCAGCCGCCATGAGTGTCGCTGGCTGAGCAACACCAGAAAGGACAAAGGGGCGCACGGAGCAATCCGGGCAAGGGACACGCCTTCTCCCGATGAGATGGTGCTGTGGCAATAAGCCAACAGCTGGCTGCTGGAGCATGCTGTGTCGGGTGGGTCGGCGGGTGGGTGGGTCACGTAAATGGGGGGCTGTGCATTGTGGAGATTGGTTGAAGGGAAATATCTCAATTATCCTGATGGACGAGTGACACCTACAGAAATAGCAGATGAGTGCACATTGGCTTGAGATACAGATTCAACCTCACCATTATTAAGTACATTAAAATCACAGGAGAGCCAGTTGACTAGAATTGAGGTACATCCTGGATGTAAGGTTTGATCCAAAAGTTCCAGGACTGCCACATTTCAAACCCAAAGTTTTTTCTTTATTGCGTCATTTGCTTTGTGTTTCATCATGTGCAGAGCCTCCAACACTTCCTGGTCAAGACCATCACTGATCTGCAGCTACCTTCCTCCCCAACCTACCAGAATATATAATTGGTAAAGAAATGTGGGATTTTTTTACTAGGTTTATAATCTACGTAAACAACAGTGGTAGGTCAATACTCAATTTTAATACAGCATCTGTCACAAGCTTCACAATAAAAGAAAAACAGATAAGATGGAAATAGACTTCATTTACCATCAATTTAGGATTTTACAAAATGATTATAATTGAGAACTAACTGAAAAAAAAATATGACACGAGTTATATAATATTACACGCAAATCTCAGACTGTGGGGCAACAGACTTGAAACAAGAAGTTTTACAACATTTATTTGAATTAGCAAATAGACAGCCTCCAACCCCCTTTACATAAAATGCATAAAATAATCACAAAAAAAACCAGAGGTAATCCACATATCCTCAAGATAATCCTGGATAATCCCATTTTTCTCCCAACGTGTCAGTTAACAAATGAATACATGTAAGACAGATAGTAAGGATGCATGCAAAACTTTCAACACAAAGGATCATAAAATGAACCTTTGTTAACACTTTATTAATGGTGCGATCTTTTGGATTTTAATGGCACAGTCCAAGCAGCACACAAACACTCCAATTTTATGTTCCAAGACATTATTTATCTTCACTATTCTCCAAGATGAGCCCAACCCCCCCCTCCCCAACTCATTTGATTGAGTGTAATGAGGCATGTTAACACACACCTGAACCATGTAGTGACTCCTCTGCACACACATGACCCCCGTTGCCAACTCTCTTCAATACACGGAATATTGCAGGGAGATTTAAATGCATGCACAGCTACCACGAGATTATTCCGGGGGGTGAACCAGAGATCCAAAAGGCACCATGGGATTGGGATGGGGGCAGATGATAAAAAGGGGGGCAGGTGGTGAATAAAGACGAGCGGGGGGGGAGGGCGTAATCCACTATCCCTTAGGTCTGGTGCAGCATTTGACCCAATACACATCGTGATCATTTCCAAGCTTCGAAATGGTTAAAGTATGAGAATGCTATCTTAGCTTGTTCAGCATCTTGACAAAAACAAAGTTGGCTCGACGCCTAGGAAACATTGTAAGCGACGCTGCCAGCAGCATCAATGAAGCCTGGAGCTGTATTTTCATGACTTTTATCACCCATTTTAAATATTGGCCATGGTTGGGATGCATTAGACCACAAATAAATGCATGACACATGATCTGTCGTGCTCTTGTTTTGTTTTGTTTACAACTGTTCAAACGTCATCAAGTGTAGTTTAGTCTAATGATTCCCAGTCGTTGAGCTGCAGGAAACCACTTGATTGGTCAGATTTTTCATTAGAACATAGTTTAAAAAAAATATTATATGGTAGTGATATAGTGACAGATCAAATAATGAACTCATTCACTGCCAGTTGGGATGGATTTTTTTTTACGTCTATAGCCGTCAATGGCAGTGAACGAGTTAAACACCAGACCTGTGTATCCATTATTATTTTCTCTTTTTGTTATTTTTTTTTTCCAATGTGTTTTCAACAGCTTGACCAACACTAGATGGCAGTAACAGATTGAGGAAAAAAAGAGGGGGGGGGGGTTAGAACTAAATGATGACTCCAGCAAAGGTGACATGGCAAATAAATGCCACCAAAGAAAGCATGCATGAAGATATGAAGTAGGTGCGCTGATTAGAGTTGAGGAAGCTTCCTGAAAATATTTCATTTAAGTGATAGAGTAATGGGAAAAAAAAAGTGCACAGGTGCATTGTGGGTCCGAGAGTGCTGTAAGTGCACTCAAACATTACACCATCGCTTTTCTGACTTTCGTACTCCTCTTGAAAACCTTCTGAAAATTTAAACAAAGTTTTTTTTTTTTTTATCAAATTGCAGAGGACATCAAAACAGGCCCTCTTGTTTCGTTTTCCACCAAATATATTGCTGGAGCCAATAATCCTCCCCGTTTGATCTTGTCGCGTTCAGTGCGAGATTGGAACGATGACGTCAACGTAGTTAGTGGGGAAGTATCCCGTCTTGCCGCGGAGCTTCCCCTCGTACCAGTTCTCGTCGATGTAACTGATCAAGGTGATGGTGTCGCCCTCGCGGAAGCCCAGCTCGTTCTCATTCTCGGGCTCAAAGTCGTAGAGCGCTTTACAGCACGGCTCGGCTGCGGAGGAAGCGACAAAGAGGAACCGAGTGAGACGTCATTGGGATTCGTATTGACATGGAAAATATTTCATGAGAAGCCATGTGTGAGCGGAGGCTTTCCATCAGGTCTGGAATAGAAACCAGACGAGAAGCTTCATGCCTACACCCAACATATTGTTACCTCCATTAAGGAAATTTGACTTTGAAGCAAATGAAGTGAAACATTTTGAAAGTCTTTTTTGAAAAATTTGAGATGCTTAATTTTGGACCTTACCAACCGAGGTCAATGCTGCTCATTGATTTCATAAAACATATTTTTTACTGCCTTAGTGGAGGTTTTGCTGCGATAATCACGATCCACCATATTTAACAGCTTTTGGTATGAAGAGAAACAGGAAATGAGGAAGAAGAAAAAAAAAAAAAAATAACGCAGCTTAATTGGTCCCTATTTGACAAGCCCCATCTTGTTCCGCCAAAACCGATTGAATGCAGTCAAAAATGTCAGCGGAATTACTTCCGCCTTTTCCACCTGGCAAATGTACAAGAAAGGGAGCGCAATTTAACAAATGAGGCTCTCTCATCTTTTGGCTCACTCACTCGCTCTGTTCTTGAAGGACGCTCTCGGGACGGACGAACCTGGACATTGTTCATTTTGCAAAAGGGAAAGTCACGGTCACATACAATTATGATGGGCAAAGGGATTCATCCAGCAGGATCTACCTGGAGAGTAAGCCGGAGGGCTTGTTGCAGTTGGCGTGTAACCTCCGTTGGACTCCTCGGTGTCTCCATAGTCAAAGCTCGGCTGTCTGGGTTTGGGTCTGTACTCTCGCCTTGGTTGGTTGCGACTGTCTTCAACCCTGCGGGAAACGTAAACAATAAGAGCCCACTTACACTTCAAAGAAACTCAACAGCATTGTAAAGTTATTAAAAACAAAATAGATTTGAGGCACATTATCAACGAAGCTTTAATAAGCGGACCTTCTCGTTATTTCACCAGAAAGTTCCTCTAGAATCTCGGTGGCGTTTCTGTGGTACTGCAGCATGGATTCTACCAAAGCTGCCAGCTGGGTGACTTGCTCCACCTACAGAACAGCAAATACCAAAAATTGAAATTAATCCCCATATATGTCATAAAGCAGCATGGCAGGTTCGACAAGCTCCTATCACCAGCAGTTACCTGGTGTGAGGTCGAAGAGCAAAAAAAATAGTCTCTCCACCTGATTTCAGATTTGGACAACCATAATTGAGTCAACAGGCCCACTTACATCGGTCTCCAGCAGATTGTACATGGAACCCTCAGCCGCGTCTCGCGACTCGTTGAACTTCTCCAAGGACTGCCTGATCTCCTCATCGGGAATTTTACCCTGCCGTTTCTTTTTATAGTCGTAATCCAGGCGGCGGCCTTCCATCTTCTTCAAGTGGTGCTGATGGAGTCAAAAGATTGCAATTTGTATAGTCACTTCCAAAAGCAGAACATTATATTTCAAAGTGGATTTGTAACACCAATCCATGCCTGAATATCTTTGATGTCTTTCTCCACAACGCCTTGCAGCGGGTCAATAAAATTCTGCTTAACGTCTATGTCCAGACTGTCCTTGACCGCAGCCAATTTCTTCATTGATTCTCCAACAGCCATAAGAGCGGCCCCTGGAGGACAGGAGGGAAATTCAGCTTTGTAAATTCCAATTTGAATGATATTCCCGATTATCTTCTCTACCAAAGTTGTTGTCGTGGCCCAGGTCCGCTCCATATTTCATCATGCTCTCTCCTAGCAGGGCTTCGGACTGCGGGTAGCCAGGACTGTTGAGCTGCCCGCGGAATTTGGACACGGTGTTGAGCATGGCCAGCTTGGTTCTGTGGGCTGGGTTCGGCTGGAGGTACTCTGTTGTTTTGTTGATGACATCAAGCACTGCTTTGCTGGTAACATCTGCTTTCTAAAAGGTGAGAGAGTGATAGCTACTTAAACATACACGTGCGCAAAAATGTGGGTTTTTGCTTATCTTGAAATTCACGTGATACCCTTTCAAGATCCTTGAAGTCTTCATCCAGCTTGGTTCCCTCTGCACCGCCGACCTTCTCACTCACCATCTGAGAATACAAGAACCAAACTATATGCGTAATACGCAACACTAAATATGCTCAAGTCTACCGCACGACAACGAAACAGTTGAATACAATCATTTATTTTCTTCATGAGTATCACATTGTGACTGTATTTATGGATATTCAAAATCAAGTGACTTGGACTCAGACTGCAAAAAAAAAAAGCGATGGGGACATCCCTGATCATTTGGCCTTACTCTGTTTTTTTTTTTTTTTCTTCCCCCGAGCTGACGAGCCTCTGTCATCTTTGCCCACTGGACTGTGAAACTGGTATGGGCGGGTTATTGACATAACTAAGATTCCAGTTGCTACCATGGAGGATCGACACTCCCACCAGGCTGAGCGTGCTCACCAATCACATGTTGGGCTGCAGCAGCAGTGACTTGCAGAACAAGCATGTTCAAAGCAGACCGGTTTTGCCAGTTATGATTTGTTTTTGTTGTGCTTCATTGGTCTTATGGGGAAACAGAAAGCCAACTCATTCAGAGTTAAAGATTTTTGACTGATCTAGAATTTGGTTAAATATCAGATCATCTTTTGACTCATTTGCCATGAGTTGAGAAGTTATGTTACACAGTGAAGTGGTTGTCATAGTCAGAAAAAGATAGTGATCTTTAACATTAAGCTCCCCCCCCCCCCCTAAATGCTAAATACCAATTATCACAAGGGCACTTTAGATAAACGCTGGCCATATGGCCAAGTATTCTGCTAAATCTCTTTACCATGTGTCCTCAGATTAAGCGTGTTTCTTTCCACCACAAATTTAATAGAATTTATCTTGATTTATGATAATATGACAATGACACCCCTTTATATATGCATACGTTGACATTTTCATACTTTACATGTTCTAGGTTCTGCAAAATAATCTCACATAACGTTAATCAATAGCATAATTGCCTAAACCCGTTTGAATTTACTCTCACAATCTAAAATTTTAATGGGCTTGCAAAAGAAATAAAATCAGTTCTTTGGGCCCGTGTTGCGTCTCGGTCATCCATGACAAGGCTGAATTTGTGTTTTTCCTTGTTTACAAAAACGTAGAATTAATTAATTAATTAATTAAAAAATTAAATTAAAAAAAATAAAAATAAAAATGGCACTCACAATATTAAGAATTGCATACAAGCACCACGAAGTTACCCACATTAAAAACACAACAAACAAAACAGAAACCAATACGTTCTCTTGATTCGTGTTTGCTTGTTGATTTAAATTTCACTTCACGCCAAATTGCCTGACTTCAACTCTATTTATCACAAGTTTGGCGTTATTTCTTCAACCAGCTAACATGAAGCTAACGTTGTTTTTCCATTTAAAAAAACAAAACTGCCACCAAGCTAGCTAGCAGCTAATTAAAGTTGGAAAAAAAATATCAACACGCTCTTACCTGACTGGCTTTGTAAAACTGTTTCTTAATCCCAGCAACGGACATCGTGCACAGTCTCCTTTGTCCACTGGACCTCAACACAGAGAATTTTTGTAAATAATAAGTGACTAACGCAAAGGCTGCCGCGAACACTCTAAACTGCAAGCAGTGAGCAAGCGAGTACCACGTCTTCAAAATTTGGACGCCTGATGTGGAAAAAAACTTCCTTGGCGACCACAGCTTCCTGGCTCCGGCTTGTGGGAGGCTCCAGGACCGTCGAAGTGGGTCAACTGCTGACGCCTGCTCAAGTGAGTATTGCAAATTTGCAATCATCTAATAATTATTTTTATTTGAACAGTATAAAATTTGGTCGGATAATTTCCCGAGCACGATAATTATGTAAAACTTTGAACTGGCTGCGTGCGTACATGGAAGCAACTTGCTATCGACTACGGTAAAAGTTAGCAATGTGCAGTGACCTTAAAATACGAAATAATTAAACTTTGAAATGTATTTGTTCGTTCAAGGACCAAATTCTATTTTCCTCTCCAGTTCCGTTACAGCGCAAACAAATTTGTGACATTAAACCTGTTGCGCATTCAGAATTAGAGGTCAAATTAAGTTAACACGTAATTAAGTCAATTTTAAATTTAAAATGACTCTCGAAAGCCAACTATCTTTTTGAGAGAAACTATAATGCTGTATAAAAGTCTCACAGCAAGTCACCAAACCAAAAATGTTGCCTATAGTAAACAATATACAGAAATTACGTCTCACTTCATCCATAAATTTACTTTGTATAATGTATCAAATGTACCGTATAATTCTTGAAAAATGTAAACCCCAAAAACAAATTACCAGCAATTTCTATATAAATGTAACTTGTTGCTTATTCTGTCCACCAGAGGGCGCATTGACATAACATTTGATTTCTGTAAAACTGTACTTTAAGACAATTAATATACCATAACTTGTTCATTTAATTGTTTTGCCTGTAACTATGTATATCGCTGGCACCAAAAGAAAAAGCATTATGACGTGCATAAATTATAATTGTAGGACAAATGAAGTAAAATGGGATTATTTGCATGGTTCGTTTGATTATTTCTCATAGTTCAATGGTTGGAAATCACATAAATTTTAAATCACAATGACTTGACAAACATTTCTACAGAAGAAACCATTTATTACATTCTTAAAACCACGTATAATGTATCCCAACGGACAACAATATATATTGAGCTGTGCGACTCACTTAGTCTTGAGCCAGTATTATAACGTCTTGTACATGTTTTTCTTACACGGAAACAAAAGGGAAACAATAGTCTTCATTGAACGTTCCAAATCATTTGCCAATTAAAGAAAAAAGTAATGGAAACAAGGAAAGAAAGTGGACAAAAGACAAATCAGTGAACATCACAGCAAAAAAGAAAAAAAAAAACCCCATTAAATTAAAAAATGAAATTTCTTTTTAAACAGATTTGTTTGCAAATGCTCATCAATTTAAAGTTGTAATATTAGGACAAACGGGAAGAAATCCAAAGAGTTTGTGAGCAACATTGACAAAAATAGAACTGAGGTCCACAGTGATTATGGTTGTGGGGTGCAAAGGCGTGAGGAGTACAAGGCTGGTCATAAAAGTGACAAGAGATCACAGCTAGCTCCCTGAGTGACAGGCGGCAAACCCAAAAATTTCACAGCACCCCGAGTAAGACATGTTCACCTCAGTGCTAAAACACCTTCCACTAGTTGACTTTTTTTTTGTTCAGGTGAAACTTTGAGGGGACCAGAGAATCAAAAAGATCAACAAGAAAGTCTTACTGGCTCTGAGGCCCAACTCAGGGGGGCAGCTGGTAACTCTGTCTGGTGTCCAGTAAGAAACCAGGGACTGTAAGTGCTTTTTTTTTTTTTAAATTATTTATTCAAACAAGAGGAGAAGAGGAACTGCAATACTACAAATAATACACCAGCAAGGTGGTGGTGTTATGATACAAAATTGTGGACCACCTGAACAAGTGCGACTACATGAGTGATTGAAATAGACTACACCTGACTGCTGGTTCGAAAGACCTGTTGGGGTGCATCTCCTCTTCTGAAGTTCTTTTCCTTTAGAGTCTATTTGTCCTTCTCCTCTAGCGTGATGTGGTCATCAGCATCAGAGCTCAATGCCAAACAAAGGCAATTTGTTTCCTCTCCATCACTGTTTGTTTGCATCTATACAACAAGTGTCTGTTCACCCGTTTAGTGGGTTTGCTGTCATGGGGGGGGGGGGGGGGGGGGGGGATAAAGTGAAGGAGGGCTTGTCATGAAAACCTGAGCGTACTATATATAGAGGAAAATAGTCCAGAGTCCAAATCTCAGCTTTCTTTGTGTACGTCTCACTTTTTCCTCTCCCTTTCGTTCGCAACTAATCTCACACGCTCTTAACACTCTCCCCGTCTCGCATCTATTTACATTCTTATTTAAAATATTTGTATATAAATGTGTATATAAATTAAAGATCGTTTTATCTTGCCCTGTCGCTAAGTGGCATTTGCAAGGGAAGGGGGATGTGTGGGACTGAGGTTTCTCAAGAGCCGACTCAAGGCAGCACCGAACACGGGCGAAATGTTGTGAGAGAAGCGGCTCAAGGAGGTGAAGTTATGTGCTGTCTATTTTTTATTTATTTTTTATTTTATTTTTTAGAAAATGAATTGTGAACTTGGTCCCTAAGTATCAGTACATGGTGCTTTTGTATGAATAAGCACACATACCATCCATCCATGTATTTCTGTACCGCTTGTCCCCTCGGGGGTCGCGGGCACGCTGGAGCTTATCCCAGCCGTTATCGGGCAGTAAGCGGGGGACACCCTGAACTGGTTGCCAGCCAATCGCAGGGCACACGGGGACGAACAACCATCCGCACTCACACCTACGGGCAATTTGGAGTGCTCAATCGGCCTACCGTGAGAAGTGCGTGTATAAAATAAAACTAAGTGTGACAGGGTTATACATTCACCGTTGAGTGGTTGCTTGTGCACCGGTGCTTGTCGATGAGGTACATTCAAGACAGGTTGGGGCGACCCGCAGCGGATCCGACAAGTTGCACAAGTTTTCAGACAATGTCTCGTGGATCTGCTTGTTGGTGCTGCTACAAAACGCAGAGGAGCATGAGGGTGCGCGGTCTGTAGTGTAAGGTGCTGTGCCTGCTCGGAAAAGTGGAGGGCTACTTTGGAATCGCGGGTAGACGGAGTATTAAAAGTCCTGGATTGTCTTCTAACTGCTGGTTGTTGAACATCAACATATTTCTCCCTACTTTCTCTCCTTTTCCTTTCCTTGAAAAGGCATTCCCTCCATCTCTTTGTCAGTCGTCGGTCTTTCTGTCAGTCTAGCTGTTGGTGGAGTCGGGCAAGGACATGTCGGTTCCGAACACCTCCCGGTACAGCGGGGGGAAACTGTATGCGGTCTCTGGATGGACCAAACGGAAAAACTCCAGTTTGTCAATGTGGAGGTTACAAATAGACTTCATGATGGGTAGTTTGGACAGCATCTGTTGAAAATGGAAAAAAAAGATTCGGTGAGCATTTTTCCTCTTGACGTAAACATTTGCCGCCTCCTTTTTTTTTTTTTTTTTACCTTGTCCAGTTTCTCCTCAGAAGCACTCTTAAGAAGACTGTGGTGCAGAGCCAAGTAAACTTGTTCTTGAAGCTTCTGAACCTTTTGGCCATCCATCAGCCAGGGTCGATCTGGCAAAATCACAATATTGGCACGGTAAGTGAAAGTTTCATGATGTCATCTTTTGCCGAGTAAGTGTTTACTGAGTCAGCAAGTCTGTTGATTGAATACAATAATCGGGGGGGGACAGGGTCAAAGGCCTACTGTGAATAGCAAAACGTTATCGACTCCCCTTTTTAAAATGTTTATAGTAATTGTCTTGACCTTATTTGGATCTGTATGCCTATTTTAGGAATCTCAGCTACATTTGACATCATTTGCATGGGTAAATGATTCACAAAATTAGCTGGAAAATAAAGCAAGTCTAAATAATAAATCAATTTTATTTTTAAAAAAAGGTTACAATTATTGACAACCCCTTGTCTAGACTGTACAGTGGTGCCTTGAGATACAAGAAGTCAAATGGCCAATTTGAGGTCAAATGAAAATATAATACATTAAATGTGTTGTTTCTGGGGATGCTAGAAAGGATCGCATTTTCGTTCACTTCAACAGGGAAATATGATTTGAGATCACTTTTGATCTTGCATCCCAAAATTTAATACTGCCACATCCAAACTAACAGCCCAGGCTAAACTTAGGTCCTCCTTGACACGTAAACTTGACTCTGAGTCAAGATGAACCTATTCAGACATGACTTTGACAACATTTTGTATTTGTATTGTTTCAGAATAAGCATAAATTGATAGGTGACAGCAACGAGCTACTGATATGTTCCACAGAGAAATGATTTTAATATTAATGGCACACCATATAATAAAGAAGAGAAATAGTCACCAGGGGAGAGAAGAACAGCCGCACTAAACAAAGCTATCTCTTCATCAGACAGCTGGAGGCGACAAAGTCCTTTTCCCAATTCAAATACTGCACTCACCAGGTCATCACAACCTGAATAAACACACAAGTCATTGCATTACTTAATGATGTGTCAGACGGACAATTTAAGTTTGGAAGAAGACATCCAGTTTCGAATCATACCACTAATCATAGCTTCTTTTTCTAACAATGACGTCCAGCCCATTCTATTTTTTCCATATGCAATAACGAGTCATACCACATTTCACCACAAGAGGCAGTGTTGAATTACTTCATATCCTTGATTTCTACATGAGTAAGCTGTGTCCATTCTATCAACATATAGCATTCTTCTGTATTTTAATTCTTGCCCTTAACCCTTAATAATGTTTCTAGTATGTACACTGAGGTTGCATTCGCTACTGTTATATCTTGATGTTGGGATTTCGGATTAATTAAAACCTCCATAGAAACACACTCAGATAACAACATTTGGATTTACAATTAATTCCTTGAAATGATATTACAAGCATAGGGTGTGTTGATCTCAAAGTGCTCACCAAGTGCTTTGAAGAACTGATGCGAGGCAAATTTTCCATTGAAGAAAATGGTGCTGTTGTTGACATTAAAAGCCCGGCACATACGAATCAGCAGGACCTCCAGGCATCCTGAAAGGGTAGCCATAGCGGCAAAGATATGGAGAAAAGCCCGAGGGAGGGAGACGGAAGGGCCCGAAAATGCTCCAACACGAACACAAACACAAATGTAAATTTTGATTCAGATTAATATACATCATATATGTGACAATTTGAACCATTTAAACATATATTCACAAATGTATGTTTTAAAAAGTTCAATTTACAGAAAGTAAATTATATTGTCATATACATGTTTTCTTTTCCATATATTATGAATATGTATGAAAGAATGTTACAAATTTCCCAAAAGTTTTCCTCCCCATTGTCAAATGAAGGAAGAGAAGGTTGGAGACAAAGAACAAGAAGGAACTCAAGTTAGCAAGTTTTCAATTGTTGTTTACTTGGACACAACTCCATTTCTAAAAATACCCATTGCGGATTGTACACTGACCTGCTTTCAGCAAAATAATCTGGTCATTCTGGCAAAGGTCCATAAATCCAGCAATGCGTTTGGCAAACTCCACCACATACTGGATGGCATTTGTGATGTGGTGTGCACACTGCTGCCACATCCACTCAGCTGACTGATAAACGAGAAAAAAAAAAGCACATTAGAGTGATTTCATCAAACAAATGTTATTATGGAACACCACTTTAACCATTGCTCCTGAGCTGTTATTGTAATCTCACATGACATAAGCAAAGGCATAGAGATAACACTTGGTGAGATAATATGTACCTTGTTCTGAAAAGCAAGCGTTTCCTCGAGTGTGTATTGTCCCCAGGTGAATCTCTTCATGTCCTCGGCGCTGTACTGACACGTATCCATGTGAGACTTGACGATACATTGAGTGATTCGCTCTGGAAGACAAATCCATAAAAAGCATAGAACATTACTTAAAGGGTCATCTTTTGTGAATGTGATTTTGTTGCCCTGTCCAAAGATCTTAGTGCGACCTTGCATCACCTGTTAGTGGTTATAATCTGCTTTATCTAGTATCTTAGTCCTTCAGTTATATATTTATATATTTTCTCTCAACAGGCAGGTGGGTAATTTAGTGTACCGTATTTTCCGCTCTATAAGGCGCACCTAAAAACCTCAAATTTTCTCAAAAACCGACAGTGCGCCTTATAATGGCCCGTGGGCCAAATGTATGTATATATCTTATATATGTATGCACAAATTTTAAAATGGGCCATTCATTGAAGATGCGCCTTATAATCCGGTGCGCCTTATAGTGCGGAAAATACGGTACCTTGTGTTTTATGTGTGAAAGCTTCATTGTTCAGTTTATCTTAAGTGTTTTCAATATGACTTTTGTAAAAAGTAAAAAAAAAAAAAAGGATCAACCTGGTTAGATAAAAGACTGAATAAAATAAATACAATACAAATGCCTCTCTGACAGTAACAATTCAGACTGAGCATTATTATTTTTGAAACATATCCAATAGTACACTGTGTACTCTGGGCATAGTATACGTTTGCAATAAGTTCCATTTGACTATTTCTTGGCTTGGAGTACATTGACTTGGCATCAAACCAACAATTTAAACCACACTATACGTCAAACTACTTTGGTTGCAATGTCCTACACATAGGTAAGCTATTTAGGTCGGCACATAAAAACGTCTTCAGCAGATTGATTTGAAAAGATTGATGTAGGGTGAGGATCAAGTTTGTCACAACTCACCGAGGTCTGTTACCGAGCAATCATCAGGCAACTGGTCCAGCAGTGCGTGCGTGTCCCCAAGCAGCGAATGCGTGTGCATCAGCTGAATGCCGTTGCTGTCCGAGCCGTCCATCGTCTGCTGCGGCGAATTCTGATTGGACAGCGATGATGACGAGGAAGAAGCGGACGATGAGTTGGAGGTGTTTCCCGTGCTGGTTCCGCCACTCCCGCCCAGTAGCTCCAAGCTGCAGTACTCGCTGGCCTCCTCGGGGGTCAGCGGTAGGTCAAAGAGGTCGGGGAGTGCTGCGATGTCATCCAGGTCGCTGAGGGTGGAGCTAGAGCCCCCCGTGCTGTAGGAACGGCTCAAACCTCCCTCGCCGTCCTCTCCGCCGCCGCCACATGCGCCGTCCTCCCGGGGTAAGGAGAGCTTAGTGGAGACCCCATCTCCGGAGCCCACACACTCCTGGGATTTCTGATGCTTCTGCACCTCAGCGTACAGGCTGTCACGCTGCTTTTTGGACATGCGACCAAACTTCACCGCTGTTGAGAGGAAGTTATTTTTAGATTGAGATTGTCACTTGGATTATGAGAGAGCTAAATGGCACCTCACACTAGAGTAGTACAGAGCGTGTTGCAATGTGTCACAACCAGGAGAAGAAAAAAAAAAAGATGCAGTTCAGAAAGTGAGTGATGATGTGAAAAAAAAAGCCATAGTTATGTATGTGTGAATAAATTTTCCCATTAAAAACCATTTCTCAGTCTTGTTTTTGTTGTTTTGCGGTGTCACAAAAACCAAAATAGCCACCTCAAAGTCACTTCTGAGTTAGTTTGCTTCTTTTCTCTGCTTTTTGCTCAGAAACCTATGCTTTTGGTTTTAATAAATACCGTATTTTCCGGGCTATAAGGCGCACCTAAAAACCTAAAATTTTCTCAAAAGCCGACAGTACGCCTTATAGTCCAGTGCGCCTTATATATGGACCAAATTCCTAAATTTAAACTGGCCCGAAGCATTGTGTCATGATATCAATCATAAGTGGCCCACTGAAGACTATGAATCATGAATCAAAAAGACTATGGATCATCATTTTGTGATTATAAAGTAATTTGTTGCGTCTGAAGTTGAAATAAAAAAGATAAACTGGAGAATGATTTGATTTGGATTAAAAATCTGACATGATGCATTAAGGGTGCGCCTTATAGTCCGGTGCGCCTTATATAAGGACAAAGTTTTAAAATGGGCCATTCGTTGAAGGTGCGCCTTATAGTCCGGTGCGTCTTATAGTCCGGAAAATACGGTACTGAGTATTAAACGGAAAAAAAATTGAAAGTTGCGTTTACCATCTCGACTCATGCCCAAAGCCAGACACTTTTGTAGGCGACAGTGCTGGCAGCGGTTGCGGTTCGTTCGATCGATCAAACAGTTCCTCTGGCGTGAGCAAGAGTACATGGCGTTGTTTTGTTGGCTGCGACGGAAAAAACCCTAAAAGACACGCAAACACACCCATTTGACACGTGCGCATTTAAGATACAACAAGTACATTGACGCATCTTGTGTTCCTTCTTACCTTGCAGCCTTCACAGGTGATGACCCCATAGTGGATCCCCGAGGACTTGTCCCCGCAGATTTTACAGGGGATGACCTCGATTTGAGCTGCAGGACCAGAACCAAAAACGGAGCAGGTCAGAACAAAACTGTCTTACATTTATAAAACTGACTTGACAATGCAACGGAAACAACAGGCCGTTTATTTATTTCAAGATTGCTGCCAATACTGAAATACTTGGCACGGTTAGCCAAACACGCTAGCACCTGGCTTCTGTTAGCACGCCTTACTTTGTGAATAACACTTTTTGAGTTTCGCTTGAACAAAAAGCATTTTATGTGCTCAGATAAGCAGCTTTTCTATTGTTTTATGATTGTGAACTTTGCCTAGCTTTTGGCTCAGATCATCTGTCTTGTTCTCGTCAGTTATAAATCTTGAGCAAAATAAAATCCATTGTATCTTCGGTTGACCTAGAAACGGCGAGCTGTGGCCTCGCTCGTCGCACTTGGGCAGCTGTAATTCTCAGTTCTCTAAATGAAGTGGCCAACATATCCAAAGTGTCGTGTTTTTGTCTGCGACCTTAAAAGAACGCGTAACTTTTAATACAACATTTTATATTATAAAAAGAAGAAGAGTAATAAAAAAAGGAAGCTTAAAGCCTCAACGAGTTTGCACACAGAAATACTAAAGCCAAGTTCCCTTCAGCTCTGTTTGTCTGCACCCTGCACGAGGCCCCCGTGAAGGACCAGATTGCACAAACAGATAAGGGGATCACCCGAGCGTTGCACACTGAGATGAACAAAAGAGTCTTTCTGTCTCGTCAGAGGAAAAACAATATCATCAACGATTTGGCTCGCTCTGTTTTTCCAAATCTCACGGTTGGAACGTTTTGTGTGATGCACATTTATCGAGTAATGTCTACTAAAGCACTTATTGGACTTTCCAAGACAGTCTTCCACCACGTATACATGATTGCTAAAATACTGTACTCCAAACTGATGGGGGCAGCTGCAGGCATGCAATGGAAAAATCTCCCGGCCTCCTCCTTCTCCCTTGCTCTCCTCCCCGCCTCCATCTCTCGATTATATAACTCCCCGTCTGTGAGCATTCCTCGCAACACTCATTCAGCCGGCTCATCTAGCAACACATCGACGACCCGCCCTCGCTGGATTCTCTTTGTCGTATTGGCTGGTGGGTGACGGCGGGCCGCTTGCTATTGGCTGAGCCGAACATCTCTTGGCCGCTGTAACCTGTCAGCCCATGTGGACATTTTGTCCCACTGACACACTTTCCCATTGCAAGGGGAGGAGGAGGGGGGAAGGGGGGGGGGGGGGGGAGCAAGAACATCTCCGTGCTCCACAGACCATTTTGAAGGTGGAGCTCAACAAAAAAAAAATCTCTTCTTAAGGCCAAGAGCTTGCATCAGAAAAATACTGTTGCATAACAGTCAAATGTGATATTCCAAAGTGATAACAATGACACTGGAAAAACCGCAATTACCAGTTACGTCCTGAAAGACATAAGAAACCATATCAAGTTTCGTTAGTGACACATTTAATACTATCCAGCCAATATGCGAGTACAGTACAGATAAAGTAGCAACCCGAATGCCAACTATTTGCTTTGACGGTGAACTTTGGTCTATTCTTATCCAGTGCTAAGTGCCGGAAATACAGTACAGATGTCCATACAGCCACACGCCCTCAACGTTGCCTCCTCTCATGCATGTCTCTAATCTCTTGACCAAAGATGGTATTGCAGTATATGCTAACTGCGGAACTTCAACGTCCGCTTGTACAGCAGGGAAATGGCACGATAAAATATGGAAAAAAACAATCAAATCCCAGAGTAAAGCGTAAAAAATTTTTTGTAGGAATGCGGGACAAACTCCCTGTAATTGCACAACAAGTTGCCGTGTGCCAATGTGTGAAACAGGCACCCCGTGTCAGTGTGTCAGCAACGTGTCTCCCGAGTGAAAAATGAACTCTGACCTTCCCCATCCATATGCACGACGGCCACATGTTAACTAATGTGAGTACTTGGACAGCCAGTTTTGAGACAAGTTGTACTAGTTACCGTGCCACGATATCACGAGCGCACCCTTTGGCAATACTTGGTGGAAGCCAGCGCTCTGCAGTTTTTTTTTTTAATGAGCTCATTTCAAATTGAATGTTAATCATACCAATGTGTTGTAATCCTCTGCCTGTTTACACTATCCATCCACATTGAGCCAAAAATGCGTTGTTGTGACTTACTCACTACTAATTGGGAGGGAAGACAGCATGGGGTTTTATCCAATGGCTTTCAGCAAGGCTGTTTGCATCATGTCTCACAGCAGGCTACGAGCACATGCAGTCATATTGCAACAACCGTCACACTACCACTTGTATTACATCAAGCCATGTTGCATAGCACTTAAGTACAGTACAAGTTCGGTTTTTCCGTTAGGTGCAGATCGAGTGACTAACCAACATTTTCAGTGCTGTGTTCTAATTAAGTCTCTCGTTTGTTTACCAAAAACGGGAACATTCCATCACCAGCTTCTTGCTCCGCTCAAAAATAACTATCGTACAGTATACAGTAATGCCATGCTATTTGTGGGGGACCGAGCCCTCCAACATACTTCCTTGACACCGATTCCTATTAAAACTGGGCTTTGGTGGCATCTTGTGGCTTTTTAGGGTGTTTCAAGAAATGCACAATGTAAAGTTTTAGCAGGGAATAAGTTCCATAGGATAAGAATCACTGCATTTACGATATCAGAATTCTATTTTAATGATCTACATTTGGGAAGAAACTAGGATTGCTAAATAAAGTAATGTCAACTATTCTAAACATTCCGTGGTTGTTACAGACGGATGGAATGGGGCGGATGTTAATCATATGCTGCGCCGTTGAGGTCTGCTCCGGGTCAAGTTCAAGTTCATTCCGCTGTTGAGGAGTCAAGTTGAAGTGCAAGGGCAAGTGTCAGTGTGCTTTTTTTGCACATGGCCTGCCTGCAGCCAGGCAGTCAGTCAGTCAGGCAGGCGGGCGCTTCCCTCAGCTGCACCCCCTCCCTCTGCTGCGCATGCTGTGTAACGTTGGGTGACATAACTAGGTCAGTGGAACAGCCAGCTCCCTCGCCCTCTGTACAATCACGCAGCCGGCCATGCTGGCACAGCTATGCCACAATCGACACCACAATCAGCCTGATAAAATGACAATAAATATTTCAACATTTAATTACATTTTGGAGAAAAAACATTTTTTTGGTATATTTTTTTAGTCTTTACGTCGCTCCAAACATATAACACTTGTTAAATGAGTTAAATGATGACCTAAAAATCAATATTATATTTTAGGATGAAAGGAATGAAAATATAGCATAACCAACATCTCGATTACATAATTGTAGTTTTGGTTAATAACAATCTCGTCTCACACCCCCTCCCTTTCTGCTATTGCATAACACAAACATGGATCCCAAACCAAAAATGCACAGATGGTCTCCCGAGTAATATATGTCATATTTATTACAATTACTCCAGTTTTAGATTCATTATAGTCAATCAGAAATTACACCTATGCAATTGGTCAACTAATCAGCATATTTAAAAAAAAATAGTTTTGATTCATTTATTGGAACCCCCCCAGACCGCAAGTAAATTTCAAAAGTAAGCACAGGACAGCACTGCAGTCCTCAGCCGTAATCCAGTCATGGGGGGGATTTAATGCGCATTTAGTGGCAAAACAGGCGCACTCCGAGGGTCTGTCTGTGCGCGCACATGTGCTCTTTTCTCACGGTAAAAACGCACCGCCAAGTTTACTGCAAACATATACGCTTTAACTTGAATGCACTTACCTCTCATTTTGACGTCTTCTTCTTAACCGGTCGTGCAGAAGGAAGCTCGGCTACATTTGGCTGCGCTGCAGGTGACTGCCAGAAAGAAGTGCCCGTGGAAATAATAATGTCGTAACGAGGAGAGGAATATAATTGGAATTAAAAAAACAAAAACTCAAGTGTCCTCTATCGCTCGGTGAAGTCCGATTGAAATAAAAGAGTGACTAAAGTCGCTTTAGATTGCATCCTAAACGCCCTTGTGTTTGGCGATTATAGTCCCCACGGTGGTCCACACAGTCAGCGCCTTCCTCTCAGTCTACCCTGCTAACCGACTTTCTCCAAGCGTGGACTCTCTCACATGATCTCACCACCACAAACTCCTCGAGCAGCAACGGCGGGGGCGCGCGCGAGCGGGGACGAGCTTAAGGTGGCAGTAGTGGTTGTTGCCGTGGGGGCGCGCGCAAGGCGACCTGTCGCGTCAAAGCGAAAACATGATTTCATAAGTGCGCTCTACTGTTATTTAATTTACCGCGGAGTTAATCCTGGTTTAGGTTGCGAGGCATTTGTGCATCTATTGGGAATATTAGTATTTTAGTTCGGGCAGGCCAGAACCAGAGGTGGGTAAAGTAGCCAAGAATTGTATTGAAATAAAAGTAGACAACGCTCACTTTGGAATATGTCTCAAATCAAAAGCAGCCCTCCGAATAATTATTTAAGAGTAAGCAAACATTGAATACTCTAAATACCTGTTGATAGTGGCAGTTCTACATTGAAGAGATGATTAATTATGTAATCTTATTTAATTTGATAATTGAATTAACCCACTTTTATCTGTGATTCTGACATTTTTTTCTATTATTTATAATCCCAATTTACGTTTCTATCTTCAGGACTGTGGATTATTATTTCCATATTTGGAGGGTGAGTGTATCTCTTATAGTACTATAAATGAAAACTACACAAAATCAATAACCTATGTACACCACACTGACAATATCAATCCAAACCAATCAATACCTATAGCATCTTAATAAATTGTGCACTTGTATTACAGCCGCAACAAAGGCAAACTTCCAACTATGTCTAACAATTCAACAATTTGATTTCAGCAGCATTACACAAATGAATTCTATTAGCAAAGGAAGGTCAAGTAATTGCTCGCAGAATTTCAATGTATTCTCTATGGGCAAGTTTCTGAGTTTACACCCAATGACCTTATGGAGTTTAGTTCCTGTTTTGTTTCATTTCTGTATGTGTCATGATGTTTTCAATTAATGGCACACTGAAGCATTTTTGCGCAACACTTGTCAAGCACATATGGGTGGTGTAGCCCTGCCAGCAAAACAGATCATTTTTTCTTCTCCCCCTAGTGCAATCAAGCACATTGAATCCTGATGGAATGCTCTTCTAAACATGCCCCTAAGACAGTCAACCCCCGTGGTGATGAGGAGGTGGGCAATGATGTAGTTGTGGAAGGGGGGTCGTGGTGTGTGTGTGTCTGTGTAAGGGAGTTTATGATGCAATATTTTAGCAGCAGTGTTATGAAACAGCATGAAAGCAGAGATTACTCAAACTAGGTTAGTAGAACAGCGGCAGTCATTTTGCTCTCTCGCTCTCTCTCTCTGCCGCACACACACATAATGACACATTCATGGCAGCAGGCACACACACATTCCCTTTTTAGTTATCCTTTTTAACCTTCCACTCCACATTTAATTTGTCAAATATTTTCCTACTCCAATATGTGTGCACATCACTGCCGCTCAAACCCATGCTGCATTGAACCGTTGGTTGTTTTCCCCTTCCTCTCGCCGTGCGCTTACACCTCCTCTGTTAAGCCCCTCTGTTCTATGTCTCCCTTGACAACAGCAGTGACACTTTGACCTTAGCGCTTATGTAACCGCTGTGCAGATTGGTTAGACAGCAGGGGAAGGAGAGAGCGCGAAGGGGGTGAGAGGTGTGTGTGTGTGTTGGGCTTCAGTAAGGCAGACATTTTGTTGCCTGATGAGAAAGTAAGGTGGAACAAGAGACAAGAAATTAGATTTGCTTAGTTGGAATATTTTTTGGAGGGTGCCAGCAGCTGCATAACATAATAGCAGCAGAGGACAGAGGATGAATGAGGTTTTGACATCTTAAGTCTGACAACAAACAAAACAAAAAAATCAAATTTTAATGTTGTTGTGGAGGCACTTTCAAATCTACAGGCCACAGTTCAGTAAAATTTATGCTGCAGCTGCTTTTAGTCAATCTCTTGTTAGTCACTTAAATGTCACTTAAAAACGGAGTCAAATTCCTTGTTTGGCATGCACAAACTTGGCCAATAAAGATGCAAAAATATCACAATTATTTTGTAAACATATCAGGTTTGAAATGGTACTGACAATCTATCACTGTGTTGTAAATACTACGAAACTCATTTGAAAATAGATCATTAGAATATCACCCCAATCATTTAGTTAATGGTACTACAAACACATCCAGTCTTGTTTTTTTGCCGGAGGTGTTTCACTTCAAATTAAAGCTGGTGCAGTCTTGTGACTTGCAGAATTGAATTGAAAAGTCACATCAAAGCGTCTTTGTGGGGGATAATGGTTGGACTGTAACCGATTGGCTGCACATGATGTCAACTGGTGGCTGATTTCTTTGCTTTCGTCACGTCAACTCTACATTCCAGTCTGGCTTCTCCCACGCTGCGTCTATGCACAAATCTATTGAAGATTAAATTCATATTTCGTCTTTTGTTTTGGCTTTTCTGAAGGTGCTGTTGAAGCCGCCCCTTCCTTCCCCTCCTTGCCTACAGCCAGTTTTGGTCTTTACTGCGTCACTAGGTCAGTGTGTCAATTCCCTCCTGCCACTTACCACACCCATGTTTGATTTTTTTTCTTTTTTTTTTTTTAATCACTTTTGTAAGGCACTCCAACTCCACATTCATAGCACACATCATCTCTTCTTCACATTTTTTTTTGTTAACTCCTTTACAGCTTTTGTGTTTGATAAAGCCTGGATTGTATAAATAGAATTGGAGTTCAAGCGCAGGTCAATAAGTACAGATTATCTCATTGAGCAAATACACCCCCACCCTGAATAAGATGAACCGCTGAGAGAACAGCAAACATACAAAGTATATTTTTATATTATCCTTGACCTCAGTATGGTTTGTTTCAGATGCTTCTCCATTTTGATTTGGACTATCATAAGGGAAGATGCATTTTTGTTGCGTAGGCGAAGCTAGCTAACTGTACGGCACGATTACCAATGTGCATGAAAGCGATTACCATAATTTTCAGACTATAAATCGCGTTTTTTTTTCATAGTTTGGGTGGGGGGGGGCGACTTATACTCAGGAGCAACTTATATACATATATATGTTTTTTTTCTCTTTTTTGGTCATTTTATGGCTGGTGCGACTTATACTCCGGTGCGACTTATAGTCCGAAAATTACGGTAAATTCTCTCATTGAAAGAGTGACTCATAGCAGGTAATGTGCATCACTACGCTCCCTTTAAGCCACGTCCCCATAATATAAAACGGTGAAAAACTGTCATTTCACAGCTGAGTAATTCTCAGCCACTTCACACATCTCCAAACAATGTCTGAATTCCCTTTCGAGAGCCCTCAATGAACATTTAGTGTCGCTAGCTGTTTAAATGTAGCGCACTTGTTCTAAATCCTTCCTCCTCGCCACAATCGTTTTGTTCCGTGCATTATGATTCACACGTTTACATTTCCACAATTTGCCCAGACTTGTCTCAACAAACACAGTCATCAACATACTTCTTCTTCTGTCACCCGGTTCATCTCTTGTTTTGTTCCTTTTCCACTCCCACATGCTCTTGAATAGCAGGACTGTGGCCCGTGTTGACACAGTCACGGTACCGATCCTCTAAATGAGGTGATACTTTACACAAAAACCAGAGATTCTTGAGCGATTAGCCACGCCTACATATTCATAATGGGCGTTTGCGAGGTCAAGTTGTTTTGCTTGTGTGTACGCAAGCGCCGATGCAAATATACGCCATGCAAATAGCTGCGTAAAGGGAGGTTTCCATGGCAACCTCACTGTTTTCATCCCTGGTGCGATTCAACGTGCTTTGCTACGTGACCCAGTTACTACACCCTGCAGCGAGTGGATTCTCATCCGCGCTGTTGTAAGATTTGTTTGTATTTTGTAACCAAGGCCGGCAAGTGTCGTGAGGTGGAAACAACAAGTCCAGTATTTTGCAAATTTCCCCCAAGGAAATACTTTCAACTTCCTCCATGTTTCGCCCAGTGACCTACATCCTTTGGAGCTTTTCTGCCCCGTCCATAGTATTCTACTGGGCAATCAAACAATACTTATCACATTTCTTTTATCCGCCCTCGTACGCTCTGACCCGCTCCGTCATTTTCATTTCCTTCAGAGCCAGAGTTGTATGTTTGTTTTAGCCTCTGCAGCCCCACATGATCTAATCATGGAAGACTGGAAGCGCCGGATGAGTCTTTTGAAACGATGACTCTCGCATGAATCACCCGCATAAACGTCCTTATACGTTTGATTTTCATTCCTACTTGTGTTTTGTCAGGTTAATCGCATTCACCACCCACAAGCTTTATTCGTCATTGGAGCAATTTTGCATGCTACAGCCCAGATTTGGTGTTAATCAACACAGAAACACTGCATTTGAGAATCAGGCATGGGTGAGATTTAATCACGTCAGTTTCTGTGCAACAGTCCAGATGACTCATAGCGGCGCAGCCCTTCGCAGAGACATCTAGTGTCTGCACTTGAGATAGCACAGGACGGCCTTATGTAATAGTTGGAGTTTGCTCTAGATGGTGCATATTGTATGACTCGCAGCCCTTTTTGATCCGAGGACCGCATAACAGGTCGCAGGCTGTTATGCGGCTGAAAACTAGATGGATGCAATACATAACATCTTTGTTTTGGTTTTTCTGCTTTTGTGTAATGAAAACGATATACAGTAGAGTTTCAAAATAGAATATACTTCCTACTACCTCAAAGCCAACCTTTGAGCCTAAGAAAGGTATAAAAGATGTGATTGTTACATAACCGTTGTTATTATTTTTATTGCTGACTCGTCTAAGTGGACGACTCAAACATGGCTTCGTCGAGTGGACGCTTGCTGATGGAAATAAGACAGAAAGAATGGTCTCTGCGGAAAGTCTGCATTGCGTCACAACGGGAAAAAGGGAGCGAGGGGTAGTCGGGGGCTCTGGGAGTGGACCGATGGGTGTGTCTTCACTGACCTAGTTACAGCAATAGAACCCCCCCTGCCCCCCTTACACTCTCAATCCACCATCCCTGCCTGACTTTGTGACGTGTAAAGGGCGATTTCAAACAGTACAGACAGCCAGGAATGGAAGTCCGAGGGGGGGGGCAAAATGAGGCTGGCGGACGGATGCAACACAATTAAGGTCGACTGAGACAAGCAGACAATATACAAGATTTGCACAGAGATGGGAAATATCTTTGCACAAACAGGAAGAACCTCCAGGGGCTTTCAGCAAATTAATAACAACAGGCTGCATTGGTAATATTAAACCCCCACACATCCTGTGGAATATTAGATTCCCCCCCCGCCCTTCATTTGGGGGGAAATCACATCTTTGCCACGTAAAGCAGCTTTAATAAAATCAGAAATGCTATAACTGCACAAATACAGGCTATGATTACTCATAAACATGATCTAATCTCATATTTCCTGTGCTGCTTAGAGCAAAGCTTGAATTTCACGGCCATTGCGGCGTAGACTATGCGATGTCCACGGGGGTTAAGTAAGCGGAATGAACGACAGACTTGACTTGACGGTATATTTAACCCCTGGCTCCTCATTGTTTGACTAACTTTTTGACCCTTCTGCCTTCAAGCTCATGTAGAAGAAGTGCAGACAGAGGACTGAAGGGTCAAGTTGTAAAATTTCCTGACACACATATCAGTTTACAAATTAAGGGCAACTCATTCCTGCAAAACGTTCTGCTCGCTCATCTGTTTTTGTCTGATGAATTCTGAACTATTCCGTCTTGCCTGCCAAAGACCTTTCCCCATGATATTTTTCTCCAGTCTCCAAATTTCCACCCTGACAATTCTTTCTGGCTTCAACTCACTAGCCAAGCAATCTTTTCCTTCCTTTGCAAAACAACACGCTTTTTCATGTCGATGAAAAGCTTTTATAGCACAAACCCGTGACTGCTCTTTTAGTACCACTTGTCCTTTGTTTTCAGTTGTCATCGCTCACTAACCCAGTAACAGTAACTTTTTTTTTGAGCTACTTAAAAAGCTTTTCTTTATCCGTGGCTTCAGGCTAAAATCAGCTTGACTTTACAGGTACATCAATCAATCCATTTTCTAGTCCACTTGTCCTCATTTGGATCATGGATGAGATGGAGTGTTCCCAAGATGACTTTTGCCGAGAGGTTATATCGGTCAGCTGTAAACATCCTGAATCTACGTCCTGTTTCTACGTATCATATTTTCCCCCAAACAATACATAAATCCGACAATATTTTGCTTGGCATAGCCTGTAAGATCCATCTTGTCAGTGACTAAACCACAATGAAAAGCGACACATGCTTAAGGCAGACATGCACGCTCGCAATTTGTGTTGACGCAATTCCAGAGGAAAATATTCATTCTGAATTCATCACTTGTTATTTTCCTTCCCCCGTGAAAAGAACCGAGTGCTGACCCAGTTCTCCTCACAATCTATCTTTTCAGAAGGAATGATATGCCCCAAGTGAATTTTTCTTTCTTTCTCGACTTAGCGCTTGACAATACATCTAGCTAGCTAACTGCACATTGCAACTGCTTGGAGCTCCTAATGTCTTTGAATGGCAATGCACTCCTTGTATTGACATAAATATCAAATTGGCGAGATGCCTGGCCTTAAATGCCCTTGTTGACTACTAACAAAGAATGTCTCAACACATGAGAGATGTTCAAAGATAGCAGTGTGTAGTTGCGGTCTGCACTTAGTGGCCAATGCATGCCATCTTCCTTTTCGACATTCAGAGAAGAATACGGAAATGAAGTTAGTGTGGCAGATCTTCACACGACACATCTTTGAGGTGTAGACTGGTGCGACTGCATTAAAATGAATTCAGCTAATTTGGTAAGGCTAATTTTTGATTGATTGAACATTTCATGTTAGCATTTAGACACTATTCTACTAAAGTAGTGTCTTACTCAAGATTCATTTTGGTCACCTTATTTATGCGATCAAAATGTGACTTATCTATTTCATTGTTTTACAGACAAGCATGTGCAACGTGGCCAATGCTAGCTGTAAAGTGCACAGCTTTCTTGGCTTGTCTTACAGTCTGGTGTTTGTCGCGGGCTTTTTTGTCAATACTGTGGCCTTGCATGCTTTTATCATGCGACGACACGCCTGGACAGACACCCACGTCTACATGTTCAACTTGGTCATCGCCGACTCGGCCTTGATCATCTGCATTCCCGTTCGGATCTATCATTCCTTCTTCTGCCTGGACAAGACTCTGCTGTGCACCTTTCTCATTTTCATCCGTTTCATCAACATGTACTCGAGTATCCTGACCACGACGGCCATCAGTGCCCACCGCTACTTTGCTGTCAGGTTCCCTTTGCGAGTGAGGTCCTGGAGAAGGAAGAAGGAGACGGCCTTTGCCGTGTGCTTGCTCATTTGGATAACTCTGCTGGCGATCGCCGCTGTATTCCGAGAGGACAATTATCCTCGCAAACTGTGGACGTGCTTTGAAAGGTGCAAAGATCAACCTTTACATTTTGAATTTACCGCCATTTTGCTGTGTCTGGGCTTCCTCGTTCCTCTTTTGATTGTAGCGTTTTGCTCAAGTCAGATGATCAGTATTATGTTAAAGGCAGGTGGCGAGTCATCGCCGTTGCAAAGAAGCATCATTGGCATAGTAACAGCAAACCTGGTGGTGTTCATCGTCTGCTACACGCCGCTCCATGTTGGCTTTTTTGCAAACCATTTCTATCGTCCACCTGCAAACTGGACATCGGTTTACCTCCCTGAACATGCATATTTACGTGTTGCTGAGTGGATTTCCTCCACAAACTGCTGCCTAGATTCAGTTAGCTATTATTTCTTATTTAAAACGTTGTACCCATCTGTCAGTGTGTGAAGGAGAGTTGACATTGGACAAAAACTGCATATAATGTAAAGTATGGTCAAAAATCAATGTGCCTTTAAAACGCTTAAAACATTTATATTTTGCATGAGGGCATTCTTGTCATTTTACTTCTAAAGCAACCAGATTAAATGTTTTATTTTACTCACTCTCTCTTGGGTTTGTGGTTAAACTACGCATAAATGCATCTTATCACAAAGGATTTTCTTCTCCTCCCTCTTTAGAGTCAATGCATTGGCCCCTAAGGGAAATTGTGTCTTGACATTTCTAAAGTAAGGCGTAATGTGGCCAGACAGCATCGATCGCCCTCTTGTGGTGAGTAAAGTAACAGCCCCAAATCTGCTGCCTCTCAGATAAAGTGTTTTGCCACTTACCTCGAATAATATAATTACTCTCATAATATTTCTTTGAATTATCAAAATGTACAAATAGAATAATAACTTGACAAGATATACACGTTACATATATGCTGTGCGCATTCAGCCCCAATTGCAACGTAATAGCAGTGAAT
Source organism: Syngnathus typhle (assembly GCF_033458585.1). NCBI lineage: Eukaryota > Metazoa > Chordata > Actinopteri > Syngnathiformes > Syngnathidae > Syngnathus > Syngnathus typhle. Next base: position 7,987,548 of record NC_083750.1, on the reverse strand, counting down.
GGTATATTTACATTTAATAGCAGTAATCCAAAGATTGGTGGTTATTATCACAGAAGTATTTTAACAACTGCAAAAACTCAGAAGGCAGGCAAATGGCTCAGTTCTGGCTGAGATCAGGCCCGCATCTATACTCTTAACAACAGGAAAGGGCTGAAGTCAGCATTCAGCCAAAGTCACTTAAATACTTTACATACATCTTATTCACAGCATTGGCACAGAAGAAAGAAAAAAAAAATTACAAATAAAACCCTTACACGTCAATTGCTCTTTGTCTTGGGAAAGCACTTTTTTGTCCCCAAAGCAAACAGTGTACTTACAAGGTGGTTATTTACATTATCTACAAATGATACAGCAGTTCTGAAATTGCAAAAAAAAAAAAAAAGGGTTCATTGTGCTTCTCTACTACTGCACAGCATAACGCCAATAAAATCATTTTCTCCCCCAGCTAGGATGTTAACAAATTGACTTCAAATCCTTCACTATGGCAGTTGACTAAAAAACCGGATGACAAATATGACACCAAAGGAGCTACGCCATAATCCCTCACAGCCTTTCAGTCCATTTACATTTCATTTGTGTCATGTTAATAGCACGAGTAATCATAAAGCACATTGACAAGTGTCTGTACACATATTTACAGTACAATTTTTGCTTTTGCATCGATGGTGCAAGCCCACATGTAACGGAAAAACATTCAGCATGTAAGGTCAAGGGCATATATCTCACGTAGCATACTGCAATAAGAACAATTTTAGTCAGTAGCACTGTTGACTAAAATGGTCATCATGGCACTTTAACACATTTTTTTTTTTTTTTTTTGTAAACAGGCATCTCTTGAGTAAGGGTCCGGTAAAATAAATCCAAATCTTGCGATTGAATCCAAACTGAATATTGTAGATTTTGTATTATGGGTGAACTGCATCTTGAGTGTACTTAAACAGGCAGGCAAGTATTTTCCAGTTTACATTCATAGTAATAATGACGTGACGTTTGTATTCAAGCTCTAACGAAACCTTAATATGTACACCATGTTATCGAGCTGACCCAAAAACAAAATCGACTTTAACGAAGCATTCTTACAGCTTTTGCTTACCTCGATTTCATCTCTTTTTTTTTTTTTTTTTGCACGGCAGCCGTTTCCATGCCGCTGATATAAATGCTGACTCTTTCATAGGACTCGACACTTTGATGGTAAAGAATTTATGGCTGCATTTGCTTGCTGGGGGCATTTCCATTACCCCTTTTGGCATTGGAGTTTCCATCACTGCCTCTGTAATTGTCACTTTGTTCTGCATCACGTCTACGAGACCTTGACCCTCAAGTGGGCTTTTCCAGGGAAATTCATTCCCATCAGAGTTGGACCGTGTTCAATAATGTGGCATAAATGCGATATGTGGGAAACGACAAGGCATTCCCGATCATATCAATTGCACTTTTGTCCTAGTCTGGTGTTCTGCTCAGTCCAATGCAAACCTTTCCAGACATCCTCCTGGAATTATCGGTCATTAAGTCGTACATGGAGCGCTGGGGGATGAAAAGAGCAATAGACGACTGAGATGCCGACAACATCATTACACAGAGCATGCGGCTGGCACGAATAGTGCTGACATTTCAGTCTTGCTCTCCTCTCCTCTCTCCAAAGAGTTATGATCCTGCATCGCTATGAGGCAGGGCGGCCTATTGGAACACGCATGCCGTATGCACTAAATAACAGCAGTCAGGGACTTAAATGTGGAAGTGCAGCCAAAGAGGAAGCAGATGCAGCTTCCCCTTGGGGCTTCCTGTTTATAGTCAATGAATAGTTTTTTGACTTCTGATGAGTCACCCAAAGCTTAATAACATGTTCATTAGGCAAGGTGTACATTTGCAGGTCATACCTACAAGTGGAGATGCCAATTCTCAACGCTAATAATCGAACGACAGCCCAAAATTGAGTTATATCTGCGTTTATCTCCGCTTTGGCAACTCCTTTGGGCACCGTTATTTGCCGCAATACAACATTTCATCTTTGATGAGTCATCATCTCAATGTAATCTGCCCAGGGCCTTCAGAATCACTGCTGGCCCATCTAACGAACACGATAAATGTCTTTCTTTCTTTAAACAATCAGATTGACCTATCCTCTGTCAAAGCCGAAACTTGTTATACACAAGTTTTGCAAACATTCATTCATTTCGTAATTAATATTTGTGTTGAAGCACTGTGGCATAGGCAAAGCCCTTCCCAATCCAAATTGTTCCCACAGAGTTGGAAATACAGTCCAAAATGTGTTCCAGGGAATAACTTAGAATGATGTCTGTCCCAAGACTTTTGTCCATTTCGTTTTATCATGAGGCAAATATTTTGTTGGTTTGCCTCCCTTGCATGCACAGCAGGCCTTTAAGTGCCTCCTTTCCTTGCTTGTGCCCTCTGCCTGCAGACTTGGAGAATGTTTGGCAGGCGAGGCAGCTCTGCAATGCAGACACAGCAACAACCTTCGTCCACCTGACCAATTAGTGCGAGCCAGCAAAAGATTGGCAGGCGCAGTAGCCAGTCGTAACAGAAGCCTCGCCTTGCTTAGGGAGAGGGGGGTTGCCTGACACAGAGGGCTTGAATGACAGTGAACAAGTGATGAGAGGGTGGAATTGTGGGGAGGGTCTCACGAGGCTCAAGACAAGTCTACGGAAAGGTGCCCATGTAGGCTCAGCAGTCACTGTCCAGCCTGAGTCCTGTCATTGCAGTTCTTCTTACTCATCAGATGGCTGAGGTCCATCAGCTCCCCTAGCTCCCCTCGCTCCAAAGCCCCCCTCAGGAGGGCTCTGGTGAGAGCCGGGGTGTGCTGTTGGGACATGTACGTCTGACCGCTGGGGGCAGGCAGTGAAGGAGGGGGCAAGGGGACGGGCACCATGGCGTGGCTACTGAGGATGTAGCCCTCCGGGGCCGGCCAGCGCAAAGGCAGAGGCTCGGCGCACTCGGCCGGCGCGCTGGGCGCCGAGACCACCCTCCGCCGCTCAGGCGAGTCCTGAGGCGTCATGGGGTACACGTATTCCCCCGCCGACTTCCTCAAGGGGGCTTTGGGCGTCCCCTTGCCTCCTTTCTCCTGCCTGCTCAAGCAGACGTAGTGCTGTCGGGGGGTGTCGCACCCCCGGCCCTCGCCTCCGTGTCGGCTGACTCCCCCCTGCTGGAACAGTCTGGTGGTCAGATAAACCGAGGGGGGTATTCGACAGGGGGAGCCTAGACCCACCGAGCCTCCTCCCAAGTAGGTCTGGCTGGTGTCCCACCCGCCGGAGTTGGAGTCAGACAGGCGCAGGCCTCTTCGTTTCTGCTGGGGCGTGTGCTCCGGGGTGGGGAGGAAACCGGGGTCCAGCTCTCCGGATTTGACCCAGCCGTTGGGCATGACAAAGAGGGTCTCCCCGCCTTGAGGGCAGGTGCGCTCTCCGCCTCCCTGCCGCGTCACGCTGAGCACAGAGCCTCCCATTCCGCCGGCGTTACTTAATAGGCCTCTTTCACGCCGCTGGATGGACGACTGAGTGGTGTTGCCATGGCGACGGTTGGTAGGTTTGTGGGCCATGATCCAGCAGACGGCGAGGCCGGAGAGCGCCGCCCCGATGGTGAACGCCGACACTGCAGATGCCACCAGCAGGTTGAGGGAGACCAGACTCTCGGGTTCGATGAGGAGACTCTGCTGCAGGATACCTAAAGAAGCAGAAACCATGACAAATTCAAAACAATATTTCCCAGGAATCCGCCCCCATTTTTTCATCCAAAACATTTATTGGAGATTTATGCCAGTTTTCTCTCGAATTTTGCGAGTCCCCACAAAAAACTGACTATAGATGGATGAGTCTGTAATATGCTCACGAGGAAACATTTTTCTTCTCATTTTGTAGCCGTTGAGCATTAATTTATCACAAAAATCAATGCCTCTACTCCAAAGTGCCGTTAGTTTTCATCGTGCAACTATTAGGAGACATGACGCAATAAAGTCTCTCCAGTGCGGCCTTGGGACTCTACAGGCCCCCAAAAAGTGTCAGTGAGACGCCTGCACTTGTCATCAAGGACGCCGATCAATGCAACTTCTCTCCACTCGTCATTCTTTCCATTATGGAGCTTCGATTCTCTCCATCCAACATAGCATGACTTCAGTGTTTCCACCCAGCTCTAATCACTCCCATCTGCAGCGACTGCAGCAAATGCTCGTCTGGAGCTCGGGAGTCACTGCGCTATCACTTTCACAGAGTGGGGGAAAATGCCGAAGCCCACGTATAAGATTGAAATGAAATAAATGCACTGAAAGCTTGACACAAGCTCCTTTAAACATTAAAGTTCTGACCTACCGACATTGCACATGCCCGTAACCCCGTGTAAAAAGCGAAAATTCTTAATCCTCTTTCGAAAGGGTTTTCTAGTTTCCCCTGAGTGAATGCCAGAGCAATGCTGGATAAAAGTCTTTCTCTCTCTCTCTGGCCTTGCTGCTGTTACAGTGACATGTGAGTCCCTCAACAGAAGTCAAAGCAGGCTCCTATTTTAAATTCAATCCCTCTTTCAGATTCAGGAAAGAAAGAGCAAAGGTTTTCATGCTGTCAGGCTTTGCATTGATGTTGCTTCTTTCGCAGTCTTGTGTTGACAGCTACATCTCTTTCACATCTTTCCTAATTAAACTGTCACACTGGGACAATTCCGACCCAAAGCAAGTCAGATTGAACTTTAAAAAAAAAAACAGTTGGACAATCAAATCTGGCAAAGACATTACAAACAACTGGTGTCAAGGTTGAATGGATCTTAAAGAGCAGGGAGGGAAATTTGTACAATACATGACAACGATTTGAATTTCAAAAACATTTCATGAATAGTTTCTCGCTGCACCCAAAACAAAGACAAAAGCAGTGGTTGGCTGCAATGAATGAGTGAGCCACTAGGTGGAGATTTCCATTTGCCAGCTTCATGCTGCCATGGACATCAAGCATCCAAAGACCCCCGCCTTGAGTGTGTTAATGGCCCGTTGCTGGGATACGTCAGCGCGTTCGCCATAATGAATATGGCAGATGTGCCCGTAAACCAATGCAAGTCAATGCTGACGATCAGAAAAGCCTTCTTTTCTGACATAACTTTTCCACTGCTTTTATTAAACCCTTTATCTGTGAAAAACAAAGTGTTAGCGGTTAGCTAACTAAAGAACAATGAAAGAAGTTCAAGGTAATTACCGTAATTTTCGGACTATAAATCGCACCGGAGTATAAATCGCACCAGCCATAAAATGCCCAAAAAAGTGAAAAAAAAACATATATATGTATATAAGTTGCTAAAGAACAATGAAAGAAGTTCAAGGTAATTACCATAAAATAATAAAAATAAAAATAAAATGCCCAAAAAAGTGGAAAAAAACATATATATGTATATAAGTTGCTCCTGAGTATAAATCGCCACCCCACCCAAACTATGAAAAAAACGCGACTTATAGTCCGAAGATTACGGTAAGCTAAATAGGAAAGACGTCTTAGTCCTAGGAATCCGCAGTAGTAATATGTACTGTGCATCTATTCGGGACAAAGTCCGACATTTTTACTCACAAAATAATGGCCAAAAAGAGTCAAAGGTCATTGTCATTGTTTTAATCCCCTGAGAGCTTGCTGAGTGCAAAACGGAAATGCAAAATGCAAGCAGTCATTTTGCTGCCACCTACCATCACAGTCTCCTAAATGGGATGTGGTGTTTCCATATTCCACATCTTGTTGAAAAGGAAGCCTGTAATCACATAGACATCACACATGAATGAGTCGAGTAATCTTCTGTACTTCACAAAATGGATGATAAAAATCCCTGCACCGTCCTGTTCAGAAAATGGATGGATGGATGTTGGTCTCACCTGGTTCCTGGTCGAAGGAAAGAGCAAGTGCTGCCTCTGGTCCAGCCACAGTATGGGTCCCTGGAGGCAAGGCAACTCCTGTGTACAAAGACATTATTAAAAATATAACAAAGGATTCAATTCCAAATAGGACCAAAACACAAGAGCTGCAAACACGGCTATAAAAATAACAATGTAGCAGTTAACCTGCTTGGCTATACGCTTCTGAAATGTCAAATATGACCCATTTTATTTAAAGGTCAAATTAGCTAAAGAAGCTTTGACAAAGCAAAAATAAAGAAATAACAAAATAGCTCTGCTTACTTCATGCAACGGGAGTACAGGTGGCAACGGGATGTGGGCAAACGGACCAGGCAGGACGGGAAGGCCAGTAGCAGGGTATGACTGGTGTGGTCCAATGTCAAAGACAAGAGCTGGCGAGCCTGAGGTGAATCCTCACCACATCTATGGAGCGAGGAGTTGAGAACATAAGACGTGGTGAATACAATAGTGCAGCAGGGAGTAGCAAGAACTTATTAAGAAGTGTTGAAGCCTCTGTTTCTAAAATAGAAGCGGTCAATGTGATGTGATGGAGCACAATGCTAGGAGGGCGTCATCGATCGGATAGCAAGGACAAAAATCTCTTTACTCCAACTCACCTCTCGGGGTTGAAACCTTCTACTTCCTCCAAGAACACACTGCTGTGAGACATTGAATCCCCATTGGGAATCATTAGAAACTTGAGAATCGTCCCTCGGGTCGAGCCCAGAAACAAAACCGTGCGATTCCTGTAGGGGCCGGCTTCAGTGTCCACCACCATAGCTGTCAGCTGGTACCTGCAATGACAAATCGACTGTGAGAACACATTTGCTCTAAGCGGCTCAATAAAATCTATTTTCTTCCCTCAGTGCCGCTTAAAGCTGAAATATTTCACGACTTGAAAGTTGTTTAACTAGAAAGCGTTCTGTCACAGTACCGGCCCATAGTCTTGACAACCCAGGGTCTGTGCCCCAGCAATGGGACTGTCTCATCCATCAACGGGTGGGTTTTCACAAAGTTTAAAACCTCATCTGGTAGCGTGGTGGAGGAACTAAATCGGGATCCTTGGACGGCACATCCTCCAGGTCTGGAAAAAGAAAGAACGAATGCAGGACGAATAGCTATTCACGTCCCGTAGCTCAACTTGTTGCATAAGCATACCTGGGTTTCGGGACGGCCTCTTCTGGCACCGGAGTCCAGATGGACTCTGGGGACTTCTGTTCCTTGAAGCGTCCCTCGAAGGCGTGTGCGAGCTGCTGCATGTCAAACACACACACTGCAGAACCGGGGATGCTGCCGGACACAGAGGAAGGAATTCACAAGTTGGGGGCTACACCTTTGGTACTAAAGTTTTTGGTGGACATTTACTCGACTGACTCCAACTCTTAGTAACTTCATATCATTTTATTGCTAGGATAAAAAAAGTAGTGATGGGAAAATGAAGCTTCAATGATGCTTCATGAACCAGTTGTTGTATTTTTGGACTCCTCTAGAGGGCACTCTGTTCAACATTGGGCTTTTCTTTGAACCAATGTTGCCATCTAGAGGAGTGACAACTGCTTCATGAAGCATTTTGAAGCTTCATTTTCCTTCCTTCTTCTTATGTTTCCTACATGCATAGTTATGGTTTTCTGTTGTCCGCGTTTCCGCCAATTTATATATTTGGGTGTCTTATTACCTGTTTGGGGGCGTGGAGAAAAGGCCCAAGATGACGTCACGCCCTTGCATGCGAATGATTCCGCTTGTGGCGTGGAGAAGGTTGAAATAGAAATGCGAGTCTCCCGGGACGGAACAATTGAGCCGAGCCTTAAGGAATGTTGTCCACTGTTTCTCGAGGACACGCTGAGAGCCGCCCAGGTCGGATTTGCACACACGAGCCACACGGGACACCATTACCTGGAACAACGTAGCACAGTACAGTCCAGTTGGGATATATTATAAGAAATTGAGAGATACTTTTAATAATGCAACCGAGAAGACAGGAAATAGAGACCTTTTCTAGATGGTGAAACTCCATGGCCATTTCTCTGAAGAAGAAATAAATGTGAGACCCCCACTCCATGGCGCTCACAAAGTAGGGCTCTACGTGGGAATATTAGCAGGAAAAGACAATGTGAGGCTATGGTATAAATGCAGTCAGTCACATCAGGGCATGCGGCCTCTTTGGGCGATCCGCTCATTGAATATTCAGGTTATGTTTAATTCATCATCATGGACAAAAGAATGGATATTAGTCATTATTTATTCATCCAAAGCTGCTGACTTGTTTTAACTGCTATATGAAACCAAGCTTGACTTGGCGTCATAACAAGTCCAGATTTCGCATTTGCTATGTTGAAGTGAAGGTCGGAGTTTCCAAATTCGACTAAATTTGTGCTCGATTTTTGTTGCAATTTAAAATTGGCTTTGACTCAATGAAGGTCGTTTGTACTATTCAGTGCTTATCAAAATATCTTGTCTGGTTCGTCTACATTTAAGCAAGGACAATGGAATGAGACACTTAGGAAAACGCTGTTTGCCGTGTCATGTTTACGTGACATTTCTTGAGTTTCAATGAGGTACCTCGGAACCATTTGGAGTCGTGTTTGACCGTGCGGAGGGCGGGGCTATCGCCGAGACTGCGGTAGATCACGGCGTCAATGGCCAGGAAGTCCGTCACGGTGCCAGTGAAAAGACTTCCATCTGAAAGCACGAGCAGAGAAAGATTAGCCAGACGAGAAAGAAGGAAGGTGATAGAGAGATAGCACAAGGTCGGGAAGATTAAAACCAAATGAGCAATTCAGCAAGAGGTGTGACTATAAATCATCTGTACACGTAAACATTGTCTTTGGAGCTTGTATGCTCAAAATTCCAAATAATACCTGCAAATAAAGCCACGTTGGCATGCCGTGGATCGTACGGGCAGCGCGCCATCCCGCTCACAGGTTCGCCCACCATTTCTAGAGTATCTCTCTGCAACAGGAGGACAGGAACATATCTTCAGAACACAAGCAGATAAACACACAAAGACCAGTTGACAGTTTTGATGGCTACTAACAGTGTAGTTTGCACACAGCGGGTTGAAGGCGTTTGTTCCGCACACAAACAGGCCTCCGTGCTGCTGGAGCAGAACCTTGACGAAATTACGACATTCTCCCTGCAGAAAAATACGATAGACAAAAGAATGCAGTCACAAGTTGAAGGGTTAGTTGGAAACTAACAAGAGTGGTGGGACGTACACATTTGATATCCCAATTTATGTGGTTTGGGGGTCGAGTTTCGGAGAAGGAACTAATCTTTAATTTGGGCTCAGTTAGACGAGGTCAAGGTATGACTGGTACGAAATGTTTTTTATCACCTGCCTCAAAGGTGATTGCCGTCCGTCTCAAGGGTGATTGCCGCCCTTGCGCATGAGATAAAATGTCGCTTGTGAAGATATATAAACTGTGTGTTGATACCTCACTCCCACAACCACTTTGCCGTGTTTATTTCCCCGACACTATATTTGATAATATTTATCTGGACTTTTTATATCTTATTTTGTCAAAATAGTTTGATGTGGGCGATAGGAAGGATTTGCCGCGAAAGGTTGTGACTTGCGCTAGCCTAAAATTACGCCATTTAAAAAAATCGAAATCTAGTGTGTGTAAGGTCTTTTTTGTTATGTTTGTTAATCAGATAAGAATATAATCAAGCCTATAAAAAATGTTTTGATAGCATAAAAGCCTGCGCCAACGCTAACTAGCGCTAGCTAGCTAGCAAATCTTAATGTTACAGTCGCAGCTGAAACAAAAGTGTTGCACATCGAACATAAAACACCAAAAAAATGAACGTAACCCAATTAAAAAACAAGACGGTTAACTCAGAGACGCCATTTTGAAATTTGAAAACAAATAACCCAATCTTAAAATCAACTCCAAAGTGCGCAGAAAACCAGTACAGGGAAGCCAGGAAAGTAGTTGTCACCTCCATCGAGAACAAATCTTAACAAGAATCCTGAGAGGAAATAACACTTTCAGCCACATTCTGTAACTGTCTTCAAAGTGGAGTGTTTTTGATGGAGGAGCCGAAATTAATGAGACTACTAGAGAATACGAAACCTGACACGTCTAAACTCTGTGATTTTACAACACTATTAAAAGACTTGAAAGAGCAGTGGAGCAAAATGAAACGTCCGACATGGTGTAGAATAAGAATAGCGTGTGCTCAAAGCAGCCTTTTAACACAGAGACGACAACGTTGCCACCTGTGCCAAGTCATGAGGAGAAAGAAGATGGATTAATGAGGATGATGAGGTAATTACAGTAAACCCAATGCATAGCCCTTATCAGCCTGAGAAGTGTTTCCAATATTTCCTTATCGAGCCGGGGTATATTATATCGCTCCACAATTGGCCAGAGAGTAGACGTAGAGTCAACAATTTCCTTGCGTAATATTTTTCTAATAACTACAACAAACAGCCTTCCAATAAGGAACCTCAGGATGCAATACCAAATCATTTCTTTGTTGCTTGCTTGCATTGACTGCTTGGGTGAAAAAGCCTCGCAGCTCATCGAATATCACACACAATGTCAACACAATCGTCCATTCTGAGCGTTATTTTTTTTATGTAATTTCTCAGAAGCGCCACTGTATATGACCCTTCCGTATTATTATTTTCTTTGATACAACTCCAACAAATGCAATCAATCACTCAAAAAGAATTTGCTTCTACATCTGACATCTTGACTTTTTGGGCTGGTATAATTTACTTCTTGTATCCTTTTTACCGATTGTTTGTTCATCCAGAAATAAACATCCTCCTCTGACCTAAACACTATCACAATATCTGACATTTACAACATAAATTGTAATTATTCGGCCATGAAATCGGGATTATTTGTTGTGAGATCTATCTCAGTCTCTTCTGTTGCCCAGTGTGTATAAATTAGATTTTTTTTATCCAATCAAATTTCAGATTCTGTGTTGCCAGATCTTTTTAATCTTTCCGAGCCCTTCAAAATCTGCACTCATTTTATTAATTTTTTTATACAATGATGGAGGGGAGACTCACGACTCGCCAATATCTCCAGCGCCATACCTCATCTTATTTCATTTTCTGTTTCATCCCTGAAGACATGTTACTCGTGCTATTCGGTCCTTTTTTGAGGCAATATGTCACAACCTGTTCTTACCATCTCATCTAATCTTCCGTCGTATAATTAATCATGTTCCCTTCCATTTGTCTCAGAGGTAACAAAAGGCTTTTCATTTAGTTCCGGTAGCAATTCATTGATTTTGGTTGGAATGAAGTGATGTGCTAATATGAATTCACAAGCAAAATAAATAAAGTAACATCTGTTGTGTGCGTCCACGCAGATGTTGCTGATACATGTCGGCGTCTCTCCACAATACCTCATGTTTCCCTTTCATTCGGCACACTCGAATGTCGTTTTTGTTGGATTCCCATGTTCGTTTCTGGCCCAAAAAAAAAAAGAGTGACAAATTAGCATGGAATCATGAATATTAACAACAATGACAAAACGACCATTACCTTGCTGTAGAACATCTCATCACCTGCCATGTTGTCCAGTTCCACTCGATATAAGTCATCTCTACAATCACACAACATAATTTACGTGTAAAGGCTTTGACACTTTTCTGTGCTTTTATTTTGAAGCTGGCCTAGTATGTTTGCCCTTTACAATGATGTTGAGTGTTTTTCATGAAGTACCCTAGAATGCTTTATACTGCGTTGGAGTCTCCATTTTGTTTTAATGAATGTTAAGTAAAGGCCCATTAAGCAATTGAAAAATAAAAACCTACCAAAACATACTAGCTCTTCCCATTTAGGGAAAACAACACAGATTTACTAATTAGCAAATTTAACGTCAAGGGCACAAACACATCAAATACTAAATACCAGGTTGCCATTGTAAATGAGAAAATGTTCTCAATTGACTTACCTGGTAAAACATTGAATTAAGAAAAAAAAATTTAAATGTTTTTTTTACAGATTTGTTTCAAAGTAAAAATGAAAGCTGACTTAAGTTGACACACACGTACATACTCATTCCGAATGAGGTGTCGACATCAGTGACAGCAAATGGAGGCATCAAATGAGAGATATGACTGTGAGCACATCAGTCACACACAGTTGGGGGCGGTTGCCATTGGTTACCTGGCTCCTATGTAGAGTGTTCGGTTAACTTGGAGAACCGTCTGAATGTGCAGCTCTTGTCTCTGTGCCGAACGGTGAGCTCTGCCCAAAAACACTGGATACCTCCTCACAACTGAAATGACCAAAGAATTTATTTTTATTTTTTTAAAGAGAGAAGTGACAATTAAAAAAAAGCTTTTGTTGTATTTGGTAAAATGTAATAAATAAATAAACGAATAAATAAATACATAAATAAAAAAAATACATAAATACATAAAATAATCAAAACTGAGGTTCCAATCACATCTTGTCAGTAATTTCCAAACTGCTAAGTCCTCTTTTAACTGTTGAACAGAGTACTTTCCCCTTTTAGAGAATATCCACTGAAAATAACTACTGCGGACCTCAAACAACCTCCCTAATGCTCGACTTATTACAACAATGATGCCATGATGCTTTTGTGTTAAAAAGCAGAGGCTATTGTGTACTAGAGCCCATAAATACATTTAAATGCTTTTTTTTTTCAGAGGCTGCTCTAATGGGCGCACTATTATATTGTAGTGAGGAAATATTAGTACTTCCATTCTCTTAATGAGAGAGTACGGATGAGGTGCTGAGAGGAAGTGGCTAAAAAAGAATGATCAAAAGTTTCAAAGAGCAAGACGGGGAGCGCTCGTCACCAGGAGACCGATTGGCAAAATGTCTCATTGTCCTTGGCTACAGGTCAGCGGGAAAGGACCAAGCGATCCATCTCCTTGGGTTCCCTCCCATTTTTCTTTCTAACCTGAGACACACAATCCATCCAAAATGTCTCTCACTTCCTTCATCTTTGCATCTTCCTTCAAACCCAAACAAATTCTATTTGCTTTCTCCTATTTTTCTTGCTTTTGCATCATGAGGGTGAGCTTTATACATCTAAATAGTCTGTGCCAGTGTATTTCTAATGCAGCCCCATCCAAGGCTGGGACCTTTGACCCCCCCCTGATTTCCACATTTATCATGGGGCCATACATCAATGCGACACACACAAACACGCACACGCAAGGACACATACCCTCCAGAGGGACGTAGCTGAGTGGACTGGGCTCCTCTGGGAATGAGCCATCAGCCAAATGAAGCAGCAGGAGAAAAAATGTGAGAAGAGGACCCACGGTTGCCATGGCAGCAGAATACATGCACTGTTAAAAAAAATGAGAGAGGAAAGTAAAAAAAAAAACATCATTATATTTCCAACAAACATGCCCTTGGAGGGATTTGTAAGTCAAGCCAAGTCAAATTTATTTATATATAATTTTGCGGTATTATAATTGTGCCGGTTAACTTCTCATCATGATACAACAAGCTCAAAATCTTAACAGATGACTCATGACGGCGCAATGGGGAGTCCCGTTTTAGCCACGCCTAAAAAATCAGTTATACTAAATTGATGAGTCTAAAGTGGCGGCCATTTTGCCACTTGCTGTCAACCAAGCGGGTGCGCTTGGTTGCGTGTGTGCCGCCAGGGTCAGAAGTGCAGCAGTGTGACTGCTGCCACCGAGCTGAAGTGTTTTCCATTGTCACTTTCTGGCGTAATAGAACTCTATTGTCAGAAATGTCAATCCATTGTCAGAGTGTTGAAATGGAAGAGGATTCTCACAGCCGTAAAACACCACCATGAGACAAAACAGTCACGGACTACGAAACCAGTTTAGGTGCTAATGTTCCTGATGGTCCTTCGACAGGAACATATGGAGGCTTTTTTGAGGGGGTAATCGGCCACAAAAGTGGATGTAACTTCCCTTTTATCAGTAGAAATAGCAGACACGAAGGGGAGATGATGTGTGTGTAGGATGGGCTGGTTCTTTTTCCGGAGTGCGCAACACATACACATATTCGCCACGTTTTGTGCACTTTGGCAGTTTTCAAACACACTTGAAATCCTTGGTAAGCCTCAATAATATTGTTTTTTTTGCAGAGGGTAAAGAATATATGCCTCGTTGTAGTGTCTACATGTGTTGCTCCATTGTTTGTGTTCCAATATTTGTTGCTTCATGTTTGTGTAATATTTTCAGATAAAGAAAGAATGTAACAAATAAAGGTATGTCAAATCAACCTTCCATCTTTCCCTCACATATTTCTTTTCAATTTGTCTCGCTTTTTCCATCACAAGCCTCCTCCTGCTGTTTTTGTAACCTTTCAAATTCTCTCGTCGTGTGATATAACTCGCCTAGTTTTCCGTAAAGGAACACCAGGTGACTGTTGCTATGGTGATGAGAATTGTTTTTTGTCAGATGAAAAATAAAAGTCCAGAAATAGGAGGTGCATTCACCTGCAGAGGTTGGAGACATGACAAGCTGTTTGAAGACTTCAGGGACGAGATGGGCGCTACACATTTAATCACACACTTATATACACACACACACACACACACACGCGCATACCCAGGCCCACGCTCCAGGGACAATTTCAACCTGGAGATTGCAGGTTTGACATCTCTAAACCTCGTCCACATCTGATCGAGCTGGCGAAGCCTGAGGGGAGGTGCGGGGTCTTTTCATCTGACTCCATCAGGATTCGCCGGTCTGGCACTATCATTTCATTACGGCCATTTTCATGGGCGGGATCCAAATTTGACGCAGAATCCCAAAATGAAATTCCGTTACGTCGAATGGATTGAGAGGACGGACGTGCGAAATTAAAAAGGAGTCAAATGAAGCGTGTGTTCCTCTGAGATTAGCCATCGTATGGTTATGGAGTAGCACTGTCACATCTGTTACAGCTTCTCTTCTCTTCTCTTCTTTCACACATGCAACCTACAAAAACATTCAGGCCATCATTGATGAAGCCTCCTCATTAGAATGCGTATTGACTGAGGTCATCGAACCAGAAGGTACACCATTAGATCTGGGTCAAGGCCAACAGCCCAGATCAGAAGCTGAAGGGAAGCACCAGGACAAAGGCTCTTAATCTTTAAGCACAGCATAATGCAGTTTGTTGGGGGGGAGCTTCTGGAAGGAGTCATGTTCATGTCTTCTGTTTATTAGTCATGAATGGGCTCACACATGATTTTGTGGTTGTTTCGCAAACCCCCTGAAATATCCTTGGCCACCCCCATGCCCCCCCGCCACCCCAAGGAAATAATCCTAGCTCCGCCAGTGCCGGAAGCAGAATCTGTTATAGTGAGCAACAGCTACTATTTGGGATCTTAGTAAATAAGGCCCCCTGTGTTTTGGCTTATTATATTTTGACTCAGAGCCGTTCTAAGGAAGAGACGGAAAGGCACTTAACAAACCTGCAGTGGGGGGTGGGGGGGGGGGGGATCATAAAACCAGCATCATAAAATCAAAACAGCCAAGCCAGCCGTTAGGAGGAAGTTCGTGTTGTGCAGTACGTGTCAGATCGTGTTGATATGATGGAATTAAACGACGTGACACTGCCACGGTTATCATGGCGTGCACACAGCTTGCCAGTGCAATTTCGCCTCATCAAGTAAACTATTAACAAATTCCCTGCTAATACCCGCATCATTAACCAATCAACAGGTTGTCGGAAACAGCGCCATCACCTGTTTACACCTCTCTCAGGTTTCGCCCATGCTTGGGACCAAACACGGTTATCACCATAACGAATCAAACAAGCGGGTAATTGCGTACGGAAAATTCCTAAATGTCCATCATTTTTAATTCAATGTGTCAACATGATAGATCTCGTATCTTCCTATAATCCCATCACGCGCTTGTCGAAGGTGCTCGTTTTTTTTTTTTTTTTTTGCACAAGGCTGCTGAACAAGATCAATATGTTTTCGTCCAGAGACGCTTCCTGTTGTAGGCACTATTTACTATCCATGATGATACATAAATCTGAGAAAGCTCAGCACTACCAACAAAACGCCAAAGGGATGCACCAATCACTGCTTTTTACTGTTGTTGTAAAATAAGCATTAACCGAGTCTAATCGGGCTCCCTACGCTAGTTAAATAGAACACTCGCAGACAATCACAAATATGTCCAGTTTTCATGACTGCGGATGCGGTGACTTTTAGGTTACATGTTTGATCTGGCTACTGTGCCTTGCGCCAGTATTTCCTGTCTTCTAATTTATCAATCAAATCAAAACTTATTGCAGCCGACGTCATTTCATTCACGTACATCCCAAATGTGTTTTCTTTGTTGCATTCAATCTCTACAGCCAAAAGCTCTCCCTTGCACTGTCTCTGGCGCTCTTGTACTGCAGCCACTTCACTCCTGCCTTTGTTACCGTAGCAACCGATAGCAAAGCTGCGTAGCGCTGTTGCGGGAGATGTAAAAGGAAAAGATGTTAGGTCCACGCGTACACAATGCATATCGAGGCCATACGCACACACCCTAATGCGTATGCACGCAAATGCCTTGATATGAGTGTTCATGTATGGGGATACAGACATGAGGTGGTGAGGGTCCCTACTTTCTCAGCAAGAAGGGGGATGGGCTGAGGGTCTTCACATTGTCGACACGTTATTTGACAACGGCGTATGTGAAAATGGTGCATGTGAAAAATAGCATAGTGTAAGAACTAAGTGTACTTATGATATGGCTTATTATATTTGTGGTAATGCTGAACCATTTATGCTTCTCGAGCTTAATGGAATTATTTTCATGCCAGTCACACAAGTGAACTAAAGTACCATCTGAATCATTTTTATCTAACTTGAAACAAACCCCATCCTAGAGGACACGAAGCAGGTTGAATCCCTGAATAAAGTAAAATGGCCTGAGGGTAGAAACACAGACATGGGCTAAACTGGGAGAAGTGGGTCACCTTCATAGAACTGTTAGCAAGATAGCTTCATTAAAGTACTTGCGGCAAGCTTTTACCGAACGTTAATATACAGTAGCCCACGGGAACATTTAAGTGCCACTCGTGAGAAAAAAAAAACATTTCTCATTCTGCTACTCAACCAAGAGGTGCATGCAAATGCTGCTCTTATAAATGACAAGTGTCGAGCTTTAAGATCCCAATTTTTTTTTTACAGTACTGCAGTGTACAGACTTTGCAGATATTTATTTTATTTTTATTTTTTTTTAATTTTATTTTTTATTTTCAATTGTTCATATTTTATTTTTTATTTTCTGAGTTCTGAGTCAGAACTGAATGTTATTGTGTGAATGTTGATGATTGTGTGTCAGAACGTCTGACACAGTTCCAGTATCGGATCCCATTGGGTTGTGCAAATACACCCGATGAAATGACCTGAAGGCATCGAAACTAATCTGTCAATTTCATATGCTTCATCGTCCTGTTGAGGCACTATCGAGCAATGTATTAGTACGAAATAGGATAGTCGCTTGTTGCATGCGTGAATGTATGACTGCATGGGCAGCGGGACATAATTATGGTTTCAAATATCTCCCCCGGAATGTGACAATGCCAGCAGCGCCCACGTCATGTCAAACCGGATAGTTTGAAGACAGGAAAGAGGACGCATGCATATTTATTTTTGTTCCTAGACCGAATCACATGCACTCATTTACAATTATAATAGAGAAGCCTGCACACAGACAAACTGACAGACGGACGGACAAATTGCACTCTCTCCAGCAATGGGAACACTGTGTCAAGTCTTTATCTTATCACCTTCGAAGGCGATATTCCCTAAAGTGGTTGCCTGTCTCCTCAGAGCAGCTCTAATCACACAGAAGAAAATCTGTCTTTTGCTGTTAAATATCCCAAAAAAATGCAATTCAATCTACCGGGGTCGTTTATATGCTAATGCAAAGGTTAACCCTGTGCAGGCCTTTGACGCAGCTGCAGGCTCGTCTGGTTTGTGTGTGGGTGATAAAAAAAAAAAAAAGTGAGGCAAAAGGAGAGCAAATTAGTGATAGTGAGTGAAAGAGATAAAAAAAAAAAAAGAGTTGGAAAGGAGAAGATGGGCGCTGTAAGAGAAGGAGGTAGAGATATTCCCAAAGGGTGGGTGCCGTAGGTAATTAAAAGAGGATGGACGAAGCTGGAGTCTAGCCAGCAAGAGCTCCGTCTCCCCTCAGACTTCTCCTCCAATCAGACCTTTCCGCCGAAAGC
The DNA here is from genome assembly GCF_033458585.1 of Syngnathus typhle. Lineage (NCBI taxonomy): Eukaryota > Metazoa > Chordata > Actinopteri > Syngnathiformes > Syngnathidae > Syngnathus > Syngnathus typhle. The sequence continues at coordinate 7,969,534 of NC_083750.1, read as the reverse complement.
CAAATTGCTGCTAGCAGCAGCCACGCTGCAATCGTTGGCTGCAGTGAGTTAGCAGCTTATATATGACAATGGCCGTGTGTGAAAAAGAAAGGCACAGCTCAGAAAATGGAGGGATCGAGCAAGCAGAATCAAACCAGAAAAAAAGACAATAATAATAATGAATAATGAATAATAAATGGTATAAATAAATGAATGATAAAATAATAAAATGATAAAATGACTGAGCAAGCAGAATCAAACCAGACAAAAATACATGACTGAATAATAAATGGTATAAATAAATGAATGATAAAATAACAAAATGATAAAATAATAAAATGGTAAAATGATAAAATGATAAAATGATAAAATGATAAAATGATAAAATGATAAAATGATAAAATGATAAAATGATAAAATGATAAAATGATAGAATAATGAAATAATAAAATAATGAAATAGTAAATTGATAAAATAGTAAAATAATAAAATACAATATTAAATTAATAAATTAATTAAAAAAATAAAAAAATAAAATAAATGATCCTGAAAACGACACACGTACACACACAAACAAACACTAGTTTATGTCCATCCACGCTGCAGCAAGGGCAAATGTTACTAACTGGAGTTTGACCGCAGTAAGCGCATATACATTCACCGCACAGCCCGGAGCTGGAGGCCGGCACATGAGTATGCAGCGCACACACACGGTAAGCGCAGAGTCAGGCGCATGCACGCTCCAGCCATGTAGAACCACAATGAAGATACAATCATGTAACACAATAGGCTTCTTATTTCACTTTGTGCTCGGCATAGTAATCAAAATAAGATGGCTTCATTAGATTTGGATTTTCTATTTCTACCTTACTAGATGCTTCGCCTAATAAGAGCCATTAATATGGCAGCCATTATCGCCAGGGTGCCTTGTGCGTCATGTAAAATGAATCCCAGGCAGTGAGGTTGCTCATATTCCTGACATCTTGTTCTGTGTGGGCAGGGATCACAGATACGGGTAATTTTAGCTCTTTTGACAGAAGCCCGCTAAGAGGATCAGAGCTCACAATAGGTGGTCTTCACACACCACATAAAAAATCCCAAAATGCTTGTATTAGCCACCGCAAAATGCACGAGTAAAACCTCTCCTGGTGTCAAAGGTATAAATTCATGTTTAGCTTCACTCAGTTTCATGGAAAGCCATTATTAAAACAACCATTGGTTTGGAAGGGATGGATGGGATGAAGGCAAGCGATAGATTAGCCACAACAAAGCTTCAGTCAAGCTGTAAAAGCATCTCGAGTACAGCGAGGAAAGAGACAAAGGACTTGGAAGCGTTTTTATCTCCTTCTAAAAAGTCTTCCAAATGTCTCTGGCTAAGCTGCCGTAGCGAAAGCCTGCCTTGGCTGAGGCTCTTGCTGAATTTGTTAGAAAACAAAAGCATGAAAATACGGCAAGACTGAAAAGTAACACCATTTATTTTGTGCACAAAGCTAAGAAGAGAAAAGGTTGCTTATTGCTTGTTTTGATTTATCTGCGGCCGTCGATTGAGTTCACCAAAATTCAAGCCAAAAAGTCTCCTGTCATTTACAATTTTTGTGATCACAGGAGTTGACGGATTAGACGAGTTCTTTGTTTTCCAAGGCGAAGCAGCTGGAACATCGCGCCCAACTCACTTTCCATGCGTAAGAGGATCAGCTGCATGCAAAGAGGTGACACAAAACTAATTTTGTTGGCGTCTCACAACAGACAAAGCAAATAAAAATATCTTAAAATAACAGAGAAAAGCCATAGATAATAAAACCTGCTTCATGTTATGTCATGTTTTATCAATTTCATTTCCACCTGTTCTCATCAACCCTGCTCCTTGTGTCGACCAATCAGCTCCCTCTAACCACTCGAGTCTCGTTCTGTTGTGCCTCGTAGCCTCGTCACTTTGTCTGTATTCAAATCCCGGCTGTCTTTCAGTCTTTGTCACATTATTGCTGCTGCAAGTGACATTTCTAGTTTTAACTTTGGAATATTGATTTTAGGAACTTCATGTTTGCCTCCATCACTATGAAATGCATTATTTTGACCAAGTAATGAGGTTATTAATATAATGGTACACATTTTCTGGCTTAAACACACACACTCACCCCTCGTCCCCCTTTTCAGAAACCAAGTGACGGTTCTGTTGACTCCAATAAAATCTGCCAATGTGCAATTTCTGCAAGCACTCTGTGTCCCGCTAAGAGTAGAATACATCTTTTGTTCCTTTTGTCTGGATCCGGGAACAGTATTTGACAACCCTATTGAACTATTATCATCTTTACAAATGACTGTTCATTTTGGGGGCATTATCTCAGGCAAGTGTCTGTTTTTCACACAATACTAAAGAAGTTCTTATGATTGAATTCACTAACTGACAGCTCGTCTGTGCCAAGAATTTCATTGTTTAATATTGCAGTGTTAATCCAATAGGCAATTCATTATTTAGTAGAATAATTATTTAACATTGATGTATTAATCACAAAGTTCTCATACAATATGGAAGTGCTACTGTATAATAATAAACACTACAATTTGCACATGGTTGCCATGCAACCGGGAAATAACAGTATATGTTCAAAATAATGACTTGATAATTAAAAATATATTTGTGTCTTTTGGTTTTTCCACCACCGACCATTTCTTTTATAGATTATGATAAGCTAATTTCTGGATGATTGTTGTCCTTTCTGAGTGAATGAAGAATGGTGTCTATAAATCACATGACATTAATTTAAACTAATAAAAATGCTTCAAAGAGTGACCAGACTTTCCTTTAAGGCTTAAGGCTTCATCTCACATTTAAATTTTATTAAACAAATACTTATGCACTGCAAAAGACCTGTTCATTGCTGTTTGTGTGTGTCTGCATGCATAATGCACAAAGTTAAAGTGATAAATTGAAAAAAAAACAAGCCCAAGTGTTAAGCCCTAATGGCTTGTGCTGAGGATCCGTGTGCAGATATGCAACAAAAAAAAAAGGAGGCTGCACCTCAGGGGAAGAATCAATGAGGGCAGCAAGTCATAAAAGAAAGGATGCATGGCCGTTGTAAAGTATACGGGAGAGTCCCGCATTGAAAACAACTGCAGGGCGTTCTTATGTGGCTAATGCTCTGCCTCAATCCGCAAGGGTGTCGGCGGGGCTCAGGTGTAGGGATGAAAAGGAGCTGCTTAGAAATGACAATGGATGCACGATAGAGTGATGCAACACTTGACAAGTATTCAGTTCCCAAAGGTGGTGGAGGAGTGCGGATCATTCCAGCCACCAATGTTCCCGAGTTAACCCCCCCAAAGGAGTATGGCCGCCATTAGGATTCTTCTCTTCTATTGAAACATCTGCAAGAATGCCCTGAAAGGCCCCAAAAGGCCTAAAGGCATCACGCCTCATCACAGGGAAGGTTTTGCATGTGAGGGTTTATTTTGAATACCCGCCTTAGGGTGAGGCTTGAAAGCATGGCCCTCACAATTCTACAGAATGAACCCCAATCTCTGAGGAGCCTGTTGGAAGAAGTCAAGCAGCAGATGCTTGGCCAGCTGTGTTTGAATCTTTTACCCTGGGAGGTGTAGATTTCCACAGCCTTGTTAAGGCGTGAACGTTTTCTGTAGGAGCTCATCAACGATTGGATAAATGTGTCATTCTCGCATTTTTTATCAAGGACACGTGACGACAAATATAAATGGATCTCGTAAGGGAGTGAGACTTTAAATGTCTGAGGAGCTTTCTGACGACTCGATCCAACCGTGTAACAATAGTTAGCTTGAGGTTCAACAGCAGCTAATTCGAACCGCAACGAGTGGCAAATTCATCGTTCCTCTCAATTTGTTGCTTAAACTATCCACTTTACGACAACAACGGAGAAACTCTTAAATCTCTCGACTCAATATCTGGTCGGAACGTGGAAAACCAGAACACGAGCGCGCCTATGCTAATCTGCTACTGATTTAGCCTCTTTGCAGACAGCTATATTATGCTGCAATCCAATCTAATTTTTCCGTGCTTGAGATGCCCAGTTTGTGGCTTAGCGTGTGTGATTGAATAGGGTCCTATGTGATCAATAGAGCTCATTAAGCGTCCCCATGGACCCTCGAAAAGCTCCCTAAATTAGCTTATACGTGCATTCAGCTCTGCTTTATTACTTCAAATAGTTCCCACGAATAGTTGCCTCTACTTAGGAAATTGTTTTCACGGGGGTTCGGCGTATCTTTGCGATTTTATGTGCAACCTCGAGGCTTGGCTTTTTATGTATCATTTTCTGGTCAAATTTGATCACATCATTTTGTTCAATATTTTTTGGGATTAGATATTGTCATGTGGTTTTGGATCTAACTTTAAGAGTTGTTTGAACTTGAGTCTTGTTATTTAATGACTGCAGGCTGACCTTTGCACGCGTGTGGATTAACGGTGTTTTGTGTTATTATGTGTGCCGTGAGTCAGGACATCGCTCAACGGAGGCTGCACCTGTTGTTGTCCGAGCTTGCTGCAGTGTACTGGGGCTTAGCACCTGCTCACACAGCCGCTGTATGGCCGTCTGTGTGAGCGTCAACGCTAACAGGGGCACCATTCACACCCCGACTGACTGCTGTCTGCTGGTCCTTTCCCTCAAGGCTTGTTCACCCGCCGTTATCATCTCTCTCCATCGCTCCCGTCCCCGTCCTTTGTGACAGATTGCAATCTGACTTAATTACTCTCTCCTACGGCCACTCTGCGGTGCTGTCCATTCGTTTACCCTTATTAATTTGCTCTCTAACCTTTTGTTTTCACCTTTCAACTCGGAGGAGGAACATAAAGCGCAGCGGTGGGTGAATTCAATTGAGGTTGATGATGAAAGCTCCAAATAAATGATCGTATAGCTATAGTAAGTCATTTCAGTAAGAGCTAGGAGGCAATGAGGGAGTCATTTAATTTGTTTTGGACAAAGGATTTGCCCCCAATTTCACTATTCATTAGTTTTCTGCAGATTGTCATGGGCGTATAAAATTAATAACAACATTGCACTTTTTCACATCAGAACTTTTTAACATGCTTTTTTTTTCATAGCAGAAATATCACGATTTGCATTTCTAATCAATTGTCGTCTAGCATTAATATAATCAAATCTGACCTTTACTATTGTTACCAGGGAGCCATTAGCAAACACTAACTCACACACTATGAATATACCCCGGGGACCCTTCTAAGAGCAAAAGCCCATTATGATCCAAACGAGCAGAATTTCAATCTTTGTGCAGGAATTCTTGCACTGCAGCGTTTTAATACAAGTACATGAAACGTTCACACTCAGAGCTGTGCAACATGTTAAAGAAAAATGACTGATGCAGCAGTGCACAACATGCGAATTGAAATAGATTTTTTTTTTTTTAAACTTGGAGTAAACACAAAGAGCAGTTCAGACGATGTTCGCTCCAATCGCCAACCCACGGGGGCATAATGCAGCAGCGGTGTCGCACATAAAGAATGTACAGTACCTGCAGCTCACGCCATCCACGCACCACATTTGTGCCTCACATTCGCTCCGCTTGGCACACTCACCGCACCAGATGGGTCAGGTGGAGCAGGTGCCAGTCGCCCACTCGCCCTCTCTCCGTTCGCTTCCCTTGGATTCTGCGGAGAAAAGGTTGGATGGATGGTAAGGCTTTCTGGAGCCTCTATTAAAAGGAGAGAGAGAAAAAAGAAAAGCAGCTCATCGGCCGCACCTCACCTGTCTCTTCCCTCTTCTGTTGCTGCGCCTCGCCGCCGGAGCATCACCGTGTACCCAAATTAGTGACTCCAAAACGCCCAGTTTAAGTTTTTTTTGAAAAAAAAATCCTCCCACTGCAGAAAGTCTTTGCAATCAAATTACGATGATCACCTCTCTGCAGTCCGTGTTATTTCTCTCGCAGCCTGTGCCGAATTATCTGCAAAGGGACAGAGCTGCCACAGACACTTGCTTGGTCGTGCAGATGTATATTATATGAATTATATATACTATTATTCCTTTTTTAATTTACAATGGCGCGCTGAAATGTCCATTGCAGAGCAGGCACAGTGACACGAGCCCATAATTTACAGACCAAGACGAACACATACACGCGGTCCTGCAGTGGATCAATGATCAATAAAATAGCCCCCCCCATCTCTCTCTCTCTCTCTCTCTCTCTCTCTCTCTCTCTCTCTCTCTCTCTCTCTCTCTCTCTCTCTCTCTCTCTCTCTCTCTCTCTCTCTCTCTCTCTCTCTCTCTCTCTCTCTCTCTCTCTCATTGGTGAGTTTGTACGTGCGATTAATGACCAATTTGAGCAATTTTCCTTAAAAAGAAAATACATCTGGTCTTTCGTTGTACCGCTAATGTTATACAGTTTACATGTTTAAATATAGTTTAATAAATGTTCTAGATATAATAACTATAATTAATAGTAAAATATAGTATAGTATAATATGATAACGCGTTTTTGTCCATTGTTCACAGCAGCATTGCAATAAAGTTATTTTTCCAGATGGGCTCCACTCCTTACGTCACTTCCGGATGTAATTGTACAGTGCAAGAGAAAAAAAAAATCTCGTAGCTGTGTATTTATTTAATCCTGATAGCATCATCTCTCTAAAAGACGTCAGTATATTTGAGTAAAACCATCCATGTCAAGACACAAAGAGGACTGTCGAAGTGTTGTGCTGCTTGTGCGTACAAATCGGACCACAGCAGCCTTTCTGACAACGTACCGTGAATTGGTAAGTAGCTAGCTCCGATGCTAACAGGCTAATCCTCTGACGCTAGCTGTCTGTCTGGCTAGTTGCCTTGCTAACGCTAGCTGTTTTATTTACTTATGAATCTAGACAGTACCTCGGTATCAACTCGCAAATTGTTGTTCACGTCCAAACGTCATGCGCTCACTCACATTTAGGTGTGAAAAGCAAGCTTTATGCCAGAAGGCGCTAACGTTAGAGGTGATCGCATATGATTAATTAGCATATCTGTCTCGGCTGTCGCTCCTAGAGCTCATGTTCCATTGTTAGTCACAGAAATTAGCAGTCATAAACACAGCCCTCTGATCGTGGCTGAAACATTTGATGTCGAAATGTTCTTTCCTGTGTTTGTTTTTTGAAAGATCCATCGGGCTCAGTGACTGTACTGTAAGACCTTGGCACCACTGTGTGCCAGTCTGATCCAAGACCCGGGGACTTTAGAATACAGGTAAAGTCGTGGAGGAATTATATGCATTAATCCCTTGCTATTGACACGAGATAAGGTGAGATAAGGAAAGATTTAAATGTAATGTGCTTCTACTTTTTTCATTTGGTCTTGCAGAAGATGAATGGTCTGTCCATACGAGAGCTATGCTGCCTGTTCTGCTGCCCTCCTTGCCCCAGTCGCATAGCAGCCAAATTAGCTTTCCTCCCCCCAGAGCCCACATACGCCCTCCTCCCTGACCCAGATCCCGCGTCTGGAGCTGGAACTGCATCGGGTTCCACTACCGGAAGCACCCTCCCTTCTTTGGGAGCTCCCGGACTACGGTCGCGGTTGGGTGCCGGTAGCGGTGGGGACAGAGGAGGTGGTGGAGGCACCAGCACTGGAGGAGGCGGTAGTTCTGGGGTTGGGAGTGGATGTGAGAGCAGGTGGAAGCTGCATCTCACGGAGAGAGCAGAATTTCAGTATTCCCAGAGAGAGCTGGATGTGACCGACGTGTTCCTGACCAGGTCTACCCGAGGGAACAAGGTTGGGTGCATGTACATACGCTGTGCCCCTAATGCTAGGTGAGTAGTCATTTTCTTTTTTATTATGACCTCATATTTTGTCCTTCCCTAATTTCTCTCATTTTACCCCCTCAGGTTCACCGTGTTGTTTTCACATGGCAACGCAGTCGACCTGGGTCAGATGAGCAGCTTCTACATCGGCTTGGGCACCCGCATCAACTGCAATATATTCTCTTACGATTACTCAGGCTACGGGGTCAGTACTGGCAAGCCTTCAGAGAAGAACCTTTACGCTGACATAGATGCCGCCTGGCATGCCTTGCGCTCTCGGTAGGTTTTTCCACTCCCCATTCGATGGACACGAAGAGCGGCGACACACATTTCACACCGCACTCATCAGAAGCCTTCATGTAATGCCGCCATCTGTTTTAGGTACGGCATCAGCCCTGAGAACATCATCTTATACGGGCAAAGCATCGGCACAGTGCCCACAGTGGACCTGGCGTCACGCTTCGAGTGTGCTGCCGTCGTGCTTCATTCTCCTCTCACCTCCGGCATGAGGGTGGCCTTCCCCGACACGAAGAAGACGTACTGCTTCGACGCCTTCCCCAAGTGAGCCTTCACACTTTTGTCATGCCACCGGTCTGATTGATTAGTAGGACATTTCTGACTGGCCAACAGCAGCATATGTTTCTTAATTTCTTTCATTTTTTCCAATCCACCCAGCATCGAGAAGGTGTCAAAGATCCCGTCTCCAGTGCTCATCATCCACGGTACCGAGGACGAGGTGATCGACTTCTCCCACGGCCTGGCCCTGTTTGAGCGCTGCCCAAAGGCCGTGGAGCCCCTCTGGGTGGAGGGCGCCGGTCACAACGACATTGAGCTTTACAGTCAGTACCTCGAGAGGCTACGGCGCTTCATCAACCAGGACCTGGCTGCACAGCACGCCTAAGAATGGAACAACAGTCTCTCTTGCAGCTGCCAGGGGGTGTGTATGTGTGTGTGTGTGAATGTTTGAGAAAAGTGTGACTCAGACACACACCATCTGTGTGTCTTTTAAACAACTTGTTACTTTTTAAAACGATTGCATTCAAATAACAGTCTGTGCAAGATTTGAGCATTTAAAAAAAAAAAAAATGTCATTGTGTATTTATCTGTTGTGTAGTGTTTTGGTAATGTGGGGGGGGGGGGGAGTTCTACTGAGCTTCACATTTCAAGTAAAAACAATTGAAAGCTTTCTTCTAACAAAAAAAAAAGTAACAACTCTGTGTTTTGTTCCAAAAGGCACACAGATGTCATTGAAAAGTGAATGAATGATTGTGCTCCAGGATGTAAAATCTTGGCTTAATATTCATATCACGAATGTGTGAGAGGAAAAAAAAATGAAGGACAACCTTGTGACTTGGCTAGTAGCGAGTGAGGGAGATTTCTAGTGACTTATCAATATGTTTTGTTTTGGGTGTGTGTGTGTATATGTATGAAGAATACCTCCACAGTTTGACCAGCTTTTTAGTGGACTACAACACTGGTCAGACCTCAACTCATCTGTCAGTGGACATCCAACGGACTGCCAGCTAATAACTCCCTTGAGATTTCATTTTGTCCTCCCACCACCACTACAAACTCCACTGTACAAAAACGAAACAAACTGGCCATGTCGGCCATGTTTCCTGGCAGTACCGTAGCTTTTGCCTTTTTACTCCTCGCTGCTCCTCCTGACAGGGATTCGTAATTTCTCCCTGTGTTGCTTTTCTCCCACAAGCAAACGAGTTGGCTGGAGTGTTTGTGAAGTTGCGCGCGTGGATGTTTTCGCAGCCCTTCATGTTTGTTTGCAAACAGTCAAAGGGGAGACAAGTTAACATGGATTGTGGACGGGAGCCACTAAAGGTGAACCTCGTGTCATCGAGCGTTAAAACTCAAGAACTCATCATGCGCTTCATGACATGTTCAAACTCAGGACGACAGCGGAACCTCCAAAGTTGAACAGAATCGTCATTTCACATTTGAGCCCAACTTCAATTTTCACATGACTTTGGAGGTTCCACTGTGTTGGTGTCTGGGTCTACCCGTGTGATTTTCAAATGCCCTTGAGCCCGTCGACTCATGGGGCCCACTACTTCCTGTCTGACCCAACCCATGCATTACCTTCTTACTTTGTGTGGTGCAGGTTCCACCACACACACACACGCACGCACACCTCTGCACATCCAACACTCATGAACTGTACGACAGTATATGTACACATATGTGTCAGATTAAGCATGAAAAAAGCAGGTCTTAAGTTCAGCACTATTGTAACAAGGGTATAATGATGTAAAGTTTGTGTGTTCTTGTTGTCTTCAGTTGGCCAGGCTTCCTTTAGGAGAACCTGTAGGACCAGTTAGTACACCCGAATGAGTTCACGTGAGACAAGAGTGTCGTTTTGTTTTGTTTTCTTCTTTCGGACTTGTCACGCCGCTGCTCGGATCGCTCATCCTTTCAAACAGGGTTGTCGTCGTCTTTTGCATCGCGTGCGTGTTGTTGAAATCACGGAGATCTGTTACCACCTTAACCCAGGGATCCGCCACATGTGTTCAAAGACATTTTTTTTTCTCTTTAGAAGATAAGAGTCGTGTTTTCAGGGATCCATCTCGCATGGGTTATGGGGTGTAAATGTAACCGTTTTTTTCGATGCGCCACTAGGGTTGATGTTTATTGTTTCCCGCGCCCCGAACATTTATTGGAGGGTGGAGGAATCGAACAGTGCAAACTGTATGCATGTCTATTGTGTTTTGCAGAGCAAGTGATGATGGGGTGGGATGTTCTATCTCAGGGGTGTCAAACTCCAGTCCTCGGGCGGGGGGGCCGCATTCCAACATGTTTTCCCAAGATGAAGTGGACCTGTGTGAAAAGTTAGGCTCCCGCAGAACGTGAAAATGAACTGAACTTTTCACGCAGGTGTGTTTAACGAGGGTAAACATATTGGAACGCGGCCCCCCCGAGGACTGGAGGTCCGCACCCCTGTTCTATCTACTATGTATTCTACAGTATATGAGGGTAAAACTAAATGGCATTGGGTCTTTGAAGCGCTTTAAAAGGAAGAGAAAAAAAAAAGGACATGTATTTGAATTTTTTATTGCTGATTCCAACTAATGAATTCTAAGTTTTGTCCTGGGGTCAAGCAGTAGGTGGGTGGGTGGGGGCTACTTGAACAATACTAGTGGACTGTTTATACTGTAACGTTACTGTACTTACCTATTCTATTCTTTGTATTATGATTTGTAATTTTATGTTGCTTTTTGAACTGAGACTATGATGTAATGGAATCAATACATGGGACTGAATCTTGACCTTTTTATGGATAACAAAATAAAAGATCACTTATGTACAAAGAAAGAAAAACTTTACAAAGATTGTAAAGGTTTGTTCCTGTTTTGGAAATAAGACACTTCAAAGTTAGCCAGGGTGTAACAAAGTTATTTATTTACAAATTTTGGCAACAAATACAATGACAAAATGAATTGAAATTAATAAACTGGAGGGCGGGCGTTATGCTGATGCTATTGTTAGGACGGAAACATTGCCCTCTACTGGCCAAGTTTGACCTCCAAGTAAAAAAGCGCTCATTTCTCCCCGGACGCAAACATTTCTTTCTGAACATAAACAAAAAACTTTAATTGCTTACTTTGGGTGAAGAAAACCTACCCTCTATGTTTCTCAAACTGAGCTTTTGTGATCTGCCACAGGCCCAGTCGTCATAAAGGTCAAAACACTTAATTACACAGTGAATCATGGATAAACTGCTGGTGGTTGTTGATCCTGGTTATGTTTCTTGATGTCTAAAATATCAAAACAAAGAGGTGAGTTAGTGATGCAGGCGTAGGATAACAAGTTCAACAACCTAATCATTGTGATCTCTCTCATCATCCCCAGTGCAATTTGCATCACATGAATATTGTAATATCTTTGTTGATTACGATATATTTTTTTGAACTTACATGTCTTTGTCACATTATTAGATAAATATTGATTCTGAACCACTCCAAATGACTTCAGTCACAAAATGCATTTGATGAATGATTCTTTTCTTTGCCATTTTCCTTTCATTTCGCTGTGGCAGATGATGACTTTGCAGAAAACATATCCAAGCAGTAGCCACTTTGACTTTGCAAACACCCCTGGGTGTGACTGCTGGAATGTAATCACTTGCCTTTTTTCAGCCTCAGTGGCAAACAGGTAGACGGACAGCTATGCCCTTCCAGTTTAATCTGATCTTGCCAGTAATGGTTTTAAACCGGTTTGAGCCAATATAAAAAGTGTGTGTGTGTGTGTGTGTGCGTGCACTTACTCTTTGTAGAGAAAGGACAGCTCATGCAAAGAAGTTAGCTGCTTCTCCAAAGCTAACATCCTGAGCCCGATATAGCCAGACACCAACAGCAGCAGGACCAACCTATACACACACACACGCACGCATACACACACAATGCAAGGAAATAGTTACAACAAAACATTATCTTTTCAAGTTGAACTGCTCTTTAAAGACAAAGAAGCACTTGTCAATAATTGTACCACTTACAGTATCAAGTAGATGAAGAAGACCATCCTGAAGTTCCCACTTTGTCGTTGGGAGAAGAAGAACATAATGGCATCCTCCATCATCTTCCACGACCTTGTTGACGCTGATGAGACAAATGAATTTGCATGAACGTTTCCTCTTTTCCTGATGAGTGAGTGAAGTTATTTTTTAAAGGCTAACACACACCATTGTCCGCCTCTTCTGTTGTAGACATGCTTCGTGTGGAACTTGCTAAGATAGAATTTTCAGGGGAGCAAAGTTATCTTTAGAAAATAGGATTTAATATGATTTGTCACCAACATGTCTCATCAGATGAGTTCTTACTTCAAAAATGTACTGGTTTAAAAAAAAGAAAAAGAAAAATATAATCAATTTGAACATTTCATTGAGCAATACACACTTCATGTGACTTTTTTTCTTATTGTTGTTTTTGAATGACATCATCAATACACGGCTTGTCAACAAAATCGGAGAGGATCATCCTAAAACTGTCTCGACTTGATACATCCAGACCATCGTCAAGAAGGTAATGAACGTTACCTGTCGTAGGTTTACTGGCTGATTGAAGGATGTTGTCATCAAGACTTCTGCCATATTGTCCCTGATCCACGGTGTCGTCAATGCTGGAATGACTGGAGACCTGCTGTTTGGACATGTAAATCATACATATTATGACTAGTTTAATAATTTTCTAGTCTGATGTTAATGTTAGAGTTATGGTGACTCTCCTCTTGCTGAAACTCATAACATTCAAGTGTCTACAGCAACATGAAACTCACCATATTGGTCTCAGCTTCATTCTCAGCAGAGGAGCCAAGAGGACTACTTTTGGTGCTGTCTCCCTGTGTTGTTACCCAAATAGAATTCAAAGAAAAAAAAAGAAAAAATCTGATAATGCATTGGTATGACGCTATGCACGCTCAGTATTTGGCACACTCACCTGAGCATGTGAGCAGACACTCCGGAGGAGATTATAGCACATCTCTCGGTTCCTCAAAGACATGAAAAAGTACTGAGGGGGAAAAAAAATGAATGATCAGCAATGAGGAAACGAATTGAATTTTTAAAAATTTGTATCACTGCAACAAATTAACGACCATTTATTTTCGTGTAAGTAACTTCCTTCAAGATACGACTGGGTCTATGCTGCTTTAATGAACTGAGAGCTTTAGCGTGTCGAATCTTACACTTCAAATTTACAGGGAAGTGAACAAAATATGTGCTCCTGTTTATTGCCACTAATCACACGTTTTGTATTTTAAAAACCTACATAGCCTTTGCTAGCACATTGTTAGCATACAACAGGTTCACTTTCAGTAATCGATAGGTGAATTCAAACGGTGCAGCAACACATGTCGACAGATAACAATCCTCACTGTATGTTTTTGATCAACTTCTTGCAATGATTTTTAATAATTTGAAACGACTAAAATATAATGAAAAAGCGTTATCTGACCTTGTCGCCATCAGTAGTTTGTATGGACAGCATGAACAAAGCTGAGTTTAGTTTCTTCACCTCAGTGATGATGGATGTGGGCATGACCACCTGCAACATGCACAGCCCTGCTTAGGCGCAGCACAGTATGATCGGGTACACAGTTTTCCATCATCCTACCTTGGTCTCTTTGAGTAGCACGGATGAGAAGAAACACACGTGGTTTTCCGAGATGAAAAGTTTTCCATGGTAAGGCACTTCCTTTTGCAGGGAGCAAACAAAAGCTGGGGAAAATAATATAACTAAAATGATTGTGAGCCACTTTAACCTTTAGATGCAAAACCCTTAACCCTAGTTTGAAACCATAGTTTGAAACATTAACCTTAGAACCCTAACCCTAGTATGAAACCCTACTTTGAAACTATATAAAGTAATTTTGTTTGTATTGTATAGATTAAAATTTGGGAAATTACTGTCCACAAAAATATCAACTCACTATGTGTAAGATTCTCTTCTTCTGGGATTTCATGGAAGACTTTGTGGAAGCTTCGATTGTGTTTTGAGAAACTCTGAAATGAAAAACAAACAAATATATACATTTACATGGTGTACATTCATTGGCTACATTTGGCACAGCTACTGTGGCCCTGCATTACAGGACATTGTGTAGGTGTGTCAAGTAAAGTGTCCCAAGAGTGTGTAATGAGGACAATTAATAAAATGTTCTGCTAAAATACGAGTGAAGGAAGCAGGAAGTACATGGTGCCTGATGAGCCCATCAATCCGATCGACGCCCTCCTCCGTCTTCTCCCTGAGAACACAATTATGTCAGGAATCAGATTAGTAGAGAACATTCATGAGTGATGTCCGACTATAATTATAAACGTAAGTCTACCTGATGCCGTTGGAATTTTGATTTAGTTCCTGGATATCCTGTTCAACATCCTCATGACTTGTTCTGTGTTTCTTGTGGAGAAAATGGGTGGAGCCTCTGCGATGGCTGTGGCCTCCTGTTGCATCCTGGGAGCTGAGCACATAGAGGTAAGGGATTTTGTGATGCAGCTGTGTAGGGTAGCAATGTCCAAATCACATTTTATTTTTTTGCACAATTGTACAACATGGGTCACAATTTCTCACCCATAGTACTGGTGAGAAATTGTGACCCCACCCTCCCCTCCATCATTTTACTTGCCCATCCATGATCTAGAATACATGTCAAACTCAAGGCCCAGGGGCCAGATACGGCCCACCACATCAATTTATGTGGCCCACAAAGACAAATTGTGCATCACATTTGTGTGTCATTACTAGAATTGCAAATTGTCTTCACTTTTAATTATATCTTTTTTTTTCTTTTTATAATATTTGGCCAGTTTTTACTCGTCTGATTTGAAAACGAGTTATTTGTCAGTTTGTTTTGTAGCTTTTACTGTATAGAATATGAGGTACTCATACATTTATTTGGGTTGACAGTCATAATGGCCCTCGTAAAGAAGCTATGACTACAATGCGGCCCTCAAACAAATGAGTTTGACACCCCTGTCTTACACTTTCACTTTTAACAAGACAGTACAATGCACAGCTCATGTTCAGATCTAGTCATCCTCAGATTTCATTAACATTATGACCAACATTACAATTGGATAGTAGGCCCATGTGTTTATCCAAACACAATTAGCTCAAGATTCAATCTTAAAGAGCAAAGCAGTTTAACTTTACTAATGGTTTGAACATAATACTGTGCTTAAGTATAGGACATAAATAAAAACATAACGACATAATGATTGGATTAATAAAATGAAATTAAAAATGAAATACAAATGCAAATGTATAACACTAAAAAGTGAAATACAATTGAACTGTACTGCTTTCATTTTTGATCAATGCGTAATAGCACTGACAGGACAAACCAGAGTTTAACTTCCTTGTGCGACATACTTACAGCATAGAGCTGTCCAGCGAGAACTTCCTGTGCTTCAGACTCATCATGGAAACATAAGACACGCCAATGTGCTCTCACATCTATCCAATAATGAGCAGAAAAATCATCAGAAGTGTACAGAGCACTTGTCCGTGGCTTCATTCCTGTTAGTGAGTGAGAGGCAGGAAAGGAAATTCTGAGACAAGGTGTGAACAGCCCACAGCAAAACGGATCAGCCAATCAGATGCGAGCGAGAGTTGGGCTATGTCAGAAACCAACCAATTGGGGTAGATGTAAAGCTAACCAAGGCAACGGTTGCTAATGGTTACCACATTGTTGTCACGAGATGATAACCAGCTTAGCCAGCACTGATAAGCATCAGGTATTTCATATCTCCATGTCACATTTGCTCATTCAAAAAATAAACTTACTGTAGCTATTACCTTATTACCTAAACGTGTAAATAATAAATCATAGCAATTTTACAAACATCGGACCGAGGTACACGTTTATGGATTTTTTTTTTTTTTATCAACGCAAGTTCGCAAGCAGGACTATAATAATACAATTTGGAACCATTGTACAAAAAAAAAGGAATTAAATGTGGATTTCTGATATTTTATAATCAGCCCAAAAAAAAACAATTCACACAAAAGAAATTAAATGGTTAAAAAAAACTACATTTGTGGTTGACACAAACGTAACTAACGTAAGTCTTTTTTTGAAGTGGAATCTTACTGTACTCTATCAGTAATCATGGCAGTTAGATTTTTCATACATCAAATCATTTGAACTTCACCCCATAGCCAAGATTTGTGTGCTGATCGTTATCTTGAACATTTCCTGTCACTGGCGCAAAGATGACAGCATTTTATTTACTTATTTTCAGCCCAACAGTTGCTAAGTGGAATGTGCGACTGTGTTCTGTCGAACCAAAAATGGTTCCAAGCACTTTTAGAGTTCAAGTGAAAACAGAAAAACGTGCTTGTGTTTTTTTCTTTGGAGTCATTGTGGTTTTAACTTTCATCAAGTTGAATGATGCCGAAAATGGGCGTCATTTTGTTAGTATTTTCTAATGATCAGTGAGTGACATCATTGCTTGACAATTTGAAATGCTCAAACGACACATCACCTGCCTACTGTTAAAAAAATAAAAATAAAAACTTCAGCCAACTTCCTGGTTCGAAGGATATCAAGAAGACTTGAGGTTCCATTATGATTCTTGGGGATGGGAAATTACATTGGTACTCGAAAAAAAGTCCCTAAATATTTCTGCACCAAACTTTTTACAAATTAGTTTGTCTTTACTTGTTGAACACACCACTTTGCTTTTCTTTCCGCCTAATGAATACATAATAATAAATATCATAGTGATTGCGCAGATAGATTTCGATTGAATTTATTCTTGTTCTTTTATTAGATTCTCTTATTAGATTGCGGGTGTAACTAGTGTTGTAAAACCAGTGTTTTAAACAAAGTACATCTACAGCAGTGCTTCTCAATTATTTTCTGTGATGCCCCCCTGAGGTAGAAGAAAACATTTTGGTGGTGTACCTAATGGAGTGTCCGTGTGACGTCATAGATCAAACAGCCAATCAGAAAGTGGGGGTGAGGGCGGGTGTGGCACTTTTCACTTTCAGTTAAGCATTGGCCATGATTTTTCCCTAATGAACTGGCCTGTTATTAGGTACACTTGAAAATGGCGGTGTACCTAATGGAGTGTCCGTGTGACGTCATAGATCAAACAGCCAATCAGAAAGTGGGGGTGAGGGCGGGTGTGGCACTTTTCACTTTCAGTTAAGCATTGGCCATGATTTTTCCCTAATGAACTGGCCTGTTATTAGGTACACTTAAAAATGGCGGTGTACCTAATGGAGTGTCCGTGTGACGTCATATATCAAACAGCCAATCAGAAAGTGGGGGTGAGGGCGGGTGTGGCACTTTTCACTTTCAGTTAAGCATTGGCCATGATTTTTCCCTAATGAACTGGCCTGTTATTAGGTACACTTAAAAATGGCGGTGTACCTAATGGAGTGTCCGTGTGACGTCATAGATCAAGCAGCCAATCAGAAAGTGGGGGTGAGGGCGGGTGTGGCACTTTTCACTTTCAGTTAACCATTGGCCATGATTTTTCCCTAATGAACTGGCCTGTTATTAGGTACACCTAAAAATGGCGGTGTACCTAATGGAGTGTCCGAGTGATGTCACAGATCAACCTTCCAATCAGAAAGTGGGGGTGAGACTGGGTGTGGCACTTTTCACTGAAACCAGGGGTGTCAACTTCCAGTCCTCGAGGGGCCGCGTCCCAATATGATTTCCAAGTTACCCTCGTTAAGTGCACCTGCGTGAAAAGTTTTAGCCACTTTCACGTTCTGCAAGAGCTAAAACTTTTCACGCAGGTGCACTTAACGAGGGAATCTTGGAAAACATATTGGAACGCGGCCCTGAGGACTAGAGCTTGACACCTGTGACCTTTGACCATGATATTTCCCTAATAAAGTGGCCTGTTATTAGGTACACTTAAAAATGGCGGTGTACCTAATGGAGTGTCCGTGTGACGTCATAGATCAAACAGCCAATCAGAAAGTGGGGGTGAGGGCGGGTGTGGCACTTTTCACTTTCAGTTAAGCATTGGCCATGATTTTTCCCTAATGAACTGGCCTGTTATTAGGTACACTTAAAAATGGCGGTGTACCTAATGGAGTGTCCGTGTGACGTCATAGATCAAACAGCCAATCAGAAAGTGGGGGTGAGACTGGGTGTGGCATTTTTCACTCAAATCAAATCAATTTTTATTTGCCAAGTTTGAGCATGCCAAACAAGGAATTTGACTCCGGTACATCACGTTCTCTTTACAACATTTAGGTAGCTAACCTGAAAACAACTGCAAAACAAAGGTTTTATTCCTTTCAACCTTTTACGAACAAGTCAGTGATGCAAGTTCCCGGTCACGATTGAGTTAGTGACTGTTGCCATTGTGTGTGTGCGAATACTCCTCGCGCACACTCTTCCAGCGATACCGCCACCTACTGCAGTGGATGTTTAATTACTCTTTAATCTAGTACAGCCAAAAGAAAAGCATGTTGTTCCCTGGTGTCACACGCGCCCCCCTGGTCCCACAATATAGTGTTTGGCTTAAAAGAAAAAAAGAAGCCAGGCTGCATCTTTGTCTCCCTCTAGTGGACAGCAAACGATCACACTCCACACCACCCAAAAAAAATTAAAATAAATAATAATCCAATGCCATTGTGCTGTATATCCAATCATCTGCTTTTAATACAAAGTCAAGATATTATATCTACATCTATGCTTGGAAAGGAAAGAACGGGTACAGAAGTGAAGGAGGATGGCCCTCAAACACACAATCTCATCACTACGCCTCGTGTGTGCATCCTCTTGACACAACAATTGGTTAGAAAGCGAAGGAATTACATATTTCCATATATGTCACGCACTGTCAAGACTTCTAGACCTCACATCGACTTCATATCGGAATAACTTTTAAAATGAAGGGCGAGTAAAATGTGCCGCTGAGCCATCTGTCCAAAATACACTTGCTACCGTGTGCTTTAGCAAACTACATCTGAGCGTCGCCCCTGATGCCCTATGACCTTTTTGTTATGATTACTCATGTTGTTGCTGTGGAGGTCAAACAGGAAAGGGCGTTTTGGGGGGGGTGCGTTTTTTTGGGCATCGAAAGGTCATCGCTGTAAACTTAAACTAGGACTTCCTCTAAAATACATCTCTAACAGTTGGACATCAGTGATCGGTATCAAAGAGCACCCTACACAGAGGGCATACTTTGTAATCGAGTAAATAAGTGAAAAAAAAAAAAAACACCACCCTAATAAAAGAAAATAGAAAATTAACAAAAACATAAAACACATTTATAGTTACTAGCTAGATACTCCAATAAAAACAAAGCGTAACAAAAATAACAAAGCGTAACAAAATAGTATCTTTAAAAAAAAAAAAACACAAAATAAATATGACACGATAAGGCTTGTTTTTTGCGACATTAAGAATTACATCACATCCAATCCCGCCGCTCTGTCTTGTGCTCGGCTAGTGTTGTTGGGCAGTATGTACAAAATTGGGCTAAATCTCATCAATTTTGCCACACTAACAACGCTGTGCTGTTGAGTCACCACGCGGGATCAATTCAGCGTGATTATATGCCAAATTAAAATCAAGCGGCAAGTCCGGATGTTCTGTACATGGAATTTTCATGGGTTGTTGGTCAACTAAGTGGCAGAGAACTAATTTTACTACAGTGGTGCCTTGAGATACGTTTTTCTAACATAAAACATGGAACTGTCATAATCCATCCCAAGATCCCCCAAAACCCAACAACACAAAAACATGTTTTGAGGACGGAAAATTTCTTCAAAACATTCACGTTACAAAAGAAATAGCCATAACGTAATCAATTGTAAAGTAAAAAAATATACAGTTCTTTATGGTGTGTGTGTGTGATTCAGCCACTGGAGGTCTTGAAGAGACAAACTAAGAAGACTTTCACTACTCCAAGTGACTCACTAAACGGCAATATTAGTGTTTTTGGTTCAGAAAAAAATATGCCTATGAAGTATTTGTTAGCCCATCTATGGCATTTTGTATTGTTTGTTAACATTGAGCTAACAGGACTTATCTAAAGCAAGCCATTGGTTGTGTAATTATCTTTATTTGAGGTTTAGTTTGACAGCAAAATGCAACTTGGAGTAGGAATAAACATCTTGAAGGCCCCCCTTTTTTTTTTAATAACTGTTGATTATCTGTCAAAGTGCTGCTTGATGTTTTTACAAAAACAAAAAATTCACCCACGACTCCTTCAACCAGTATCTCAAGGCACCGCTGTATGTGAGCGAAGATTATTTTTCTCTCCCTTTTATGCCAACCAATGAGATTAAATTCATTCAGGCTCTGCTTGAGATGGACTTTCATTACTCATTTTAAAATTGTGTACGATAATAGTCAAGCATGAGAGCAAAGCAGCATGTTAAAACAAATCAGTGTAAGGCAATGATAATGAAGAAAACCACACACACAGAACATGAGACAAAATAAGAAAGGTCTTTCAACGGCCTCCTTATCGTCGAACCCCTACCGGAGCCGACAAAATGGGCCTGGCGTGACGAAGAGTGGAGCAGAGGGACGATGAAGGACCAACACAAGCAAAACAGCAAGCAAGCTTTTTGTCCAAGGCGCCGGACGATAGCGGCCAGTCCGGTCCGGAATATTCAGAGTCTCTCATGGCCAGACATGACAATTCGTGTTCGTGGGCCGCAGTTGATGGGCTCGTGTTGGCACTGTGCGTCAGATATTAGCAACGTCCGCTCTGTCTTGATAGCGGTGGTCACGTCTCAAGTGAGTCTTCCGAACCACCGGCTTTCGTAATGATCGGTTCGACACCTTAGAAAGAGACTCACGTACACATAGAAACGTTGACCTTTGTGACCCATGAGTACACCAAAGCGATAGATACAAAGTTGAGGATAAAAAGCCCATTAAGGGTGCAGCAAATATCCAGGCTCTTTGTGTGTGTGTTTTTTCTTTTAGTATTTCTACACAGAGAGAATTGTAAATTCCTGTTTTTGTGTTTCACTGGTATTGGAGATAGTTGACCACGACACATATGTATTATTATACGTCCTTCACACTTGGAACACTGAGGTAAGTATATGGATTACACATGGAGAGTCTAGCGCAGCTCTTTAGCAGAAAAGAGCGTGGCTGTTGTTAGACACAGATTTGTTGTTGTTTTTTTGTTGTTGTCGTCCTTCTTGGTGTAGTCTTTTGTCTTTTGCTCCTTCTTTGTTGTTGCGTCTTGGTTTATGTTGCATAGTGGTCAAAGCTACCCAAGTACTCCAGAGCAGCCTGGTAACAGAATTGGTACTCATCCTGCATGAGAGAAAATCATTTTGAATGATTAAAAAAAAAAATATATATATATTATTATTAATAATAATAATTAATATAACAATTCCAAAATATTTAATAATAATAATAATAATAATAATAATAATAATAATAATAATAATAATAATAACAAATTTGAATTGTGAGAAGAACATGCTGACGTACCTCGGTCTGCACCATGGCTGGTCTCTGTGTCCGCAGCATTTTGACAGTCTGGAAAATGTCTACCGCCCCTTCATAGCGCATCCTCTCCAGCACAATGCTCAGAGTGATGAAGACCCCCGTCCGACCCACGCCAGCACTGCAGCCAAAATTGCAATTGTTTACCCCGAGTGCCCTCTAAAGGCGGGGGACGCTATTGGGCAACATCTCACCTGCAATGAACAGTGATCGGTCCATCCTGGCCAAATTGCTCTTTAGTTTTGTGCACTTGGCCAATGAAATCAATGAAGCCTTCACCGGATTTGGGCACACCTTGCTCGGGCCAGTCAGTGAACTGGAACTGACGGACTGTTCGTGATTGGCCGTCCTGAGGGTGAGTTAGAAAGGCAATTTTATCGAAGTTCTCATCGAAAGTTTTCGCCAAGGGCTTCAGATGGTAAAAACATTCGATATTTAATAATCTCTGTTATTGTTCATATTTGCATATTCCTATCTTGCCTACTTAAGATACATGCAAAATTTAAAAAAAGACAACAATAGAGGTTGTGAAACTGCACTAGATGACAAATGCATTAATCTATTTGAGGAAACACGGCATCACTATATTTCATTTTACAGTATTGTAAAAATGGCACTCTTGCTGCATTGACTGCTCAGTGAGCCAACTGGCTGGTAATTTCCTTTTTGGGCTTCTAATGATTACAGCTATCTGACCCCGGATCAGCGGCTGTGGTGAACTTGCCACTGAAACGTCTGCTATTGTCAGCCTCTCTGGAGGCAATAACATCTTTTCTCCTCCGCTCAGCCTTTCTGACTCCCCTTTAATGGAGATCAATACAGCATCTGTTCATGTGGCGTCTGGGCAGGACAGGCTTAACTGGCCTTATCTATGACGGGCATTTGGCCGTGCAGTCACCGACGCAAATGAGCTGTCAGCTAGTTTACCGACAATGGTGTTAACATACAAAGGAGAATCGAAACATGCGGAATGCCAAACTCACCCGGGCGTCTGTTACTTTGAATTCCCGCAGGATGTACTGGGGCATGTTGTACTCGGCCATGGGGTCCACCACAAAGTACTGGTACCTGGCGGAACGTTCGGCAGGCCAGTACTGGTGACACTTCTCCTGAGATGAGACACACGCAAAAAAAGCCAGTGGTGTTATTAGTGGGAGACGCAGACCTCCCTCTCTCTGATCCGCCCAACTGCAAAATTTCCGGTTTAACCCGTCTTTGGAGAAGAATTACACCGCACACCGTGTAGGATTTATGCCATTCATGAAAACAAAGCTCGGTACACCGTGTCCGCAATTCAGTTCTTGTCTTTTTAGAGGCAGAATTGCTGACAGAGCTTTCGTGTCGGATGCCATTAGATTCAGCATGTGTAGCTAATGTAAATATGAAATACTAATGAGCTCACATTAGTGCCTGACATTTTCTCTGCGCTTGGATCCTGGAAACATTTTGCCACTGAGCCAGTCAGTATGAGAAAAAAAAAAATTAGTTGTGTGTTTATGAAATAATATAGTGTGTGTCCTTACCCGGCCCATCTCTCTCAGTTTAGTGAGCATGACCACGATGGTTGAGTTGTGCTCCCACAGCATCCTCCAGAAGTCTTCTGTAGTCTCTGCCAGTGGACCCTGGGTGGCGATGTAGCCTTTTTGCTGCCTACACACGCACACAGACACACACAACATTTTAAAATTCACCACAGCGACTACAAAGTGTTCTAGAGTCTTCTCTAAAACTAAAACGACATTTTTGAGCACAACTTTTTTTTCCTCAAGAAGTAGAGCATGTGTCTGGATGCCCGAATCGTCTTCGCCCTCAATCTTCTGACGTAGACAGTGCCGTGCAGCGGGCGGAGGCGCGTAAACGGTAAGGCGAGAGCTGACATGATGTGACAGACGCAAGAACTGTGCTGAAAACCTTTCCACTCCATTCACTCGTCAAGCCTTCAGCGGAGGACAAGAGGCCAAGTCCTATTAATGTTCCTCTTGCAGTAAACATACCTGTAACCGTCGATGTAGCTGGCATTTATGTAGTCAGACCCTTCCAGGCCTCTGATTGGCTGGAGACACACTCGAGTGGTTTCGTAGGGCATGATGTTGACTAGCCGATTCTTGAATTTGTTGCAGGGGAGGTTGGCGGTGACAAAGCGGGACGTGTGCGCTTTGGTATTGGCCAGTCGCTGCACGGAGAGGAAATATGAGTTTCAAAAGGGAGTCGAGCTAAATGCAAAATCATGAGCTACAATTACGCCATTGCTTTTACTTAAGTTTTTTTTCTTTTTTTTAAATTATTTATGTATTTCATTACAATTAATTAATTGTCTGACTAAAAGAACCGTTTTTAATTGAATTATTTATGTATTTCATTACAATTAATTATCTGACTAAAAGAACGGTTTAAAATACTAAATTAAAGAAGACAGCATGAATCTTTACAAACGATAAATATTTCTTTTTATATACAAATTATACTTTAACGTAACATACTTTTTAACTTTACTTGAGTACTTTTTTGGTATGAAGAAAATGTGAGATATATAGGTTCTAACCTCAGAGTCCAATAACAAGCCCATTGGGATACATTAGTATGGAATTGTACATTGCATTTGTTTCTGAGCGCACCTTAAACTCCAGCTCCATGCCGGTGACATGCTCGCCGCTCTCCACCTTGGCCAGCTTCTGCATGTACGAGTAAAGACTCCTGGCCGCCACCTCTGTGTTCCCGCAGGCCACGGCCTCCAGCAGCGCCTCGTGAATGAAGCTGTACTGATCCTCAGTTTGCACCATGTAGTTCCTCTGCGAGCGCATCAAGGTGACGTGACCGTAGATATCGGCAGTCCGCTCGTGTCGGATGCGCTCCAGCATGGCGTCGATGACGATGAAGCAGCCGGTGCGCCCGACGCCGGCGCTGAATGGGAGGATAAAGGTGTCAAACACGATGTGTCAAACTGCCGCAGTACAGCGCCAACTACTGGCAAGGAGGACTTCATGTCAGACGACTGCAGTATCGGTGGCCTCCATGAGTACCCGATACCTTCAATAAGCACCCTTGTGTTTGGTCTACCTGCAATGGGCGATGATGGGGCCGGCATCCGGAGGATTGCAGGCCTTGACCCGACGCAGGAAGTTCAGGAACGGGGTCGGGTACTCTGGAACGCCGTGATCCGGCCAGGAGGTAAACTGGAACTGGCGCACCTCTCGTCGTTCACTGCTGCCGCTCTGATGTGCGAAGAGAAATTGTCTAGCCATTTTTTACACTGAGCGCTAAATCGTTAACATTACGAAGCTTCAAATGTTGAATAAATAAATATACACGACACCGAAAAGCCACACTTGGCCTAGTTTCTGTGGTTACAAGTAGGCCACAGAGAGACACAGGCCAGTGTGACGGCCCAAGAAGCACATTTCTTCCAACAGTGGTCAAATCTCATCACCCAAGAGAGGAACACCGACCCGATTTGACTCGCCATGAAGTCCAGGCTAATGGCCTCTCACTTTTTTTTTTTTAGCTCAAAGAAATGCCTAGAAAATCAATACAAAACAGGACATATTCTGAGAGTGTCTATATAATACTGCAAATATTTTCTACCTTATGAGATTTCATAACCGCGGTAACCTATGGAATTTCCCCCCCCCCCTGCTACAAGTCTGTTATGTTTGTCGATCGTGTTGCAGTTGCGTCCTTCCCACTGAATCACTGTGATATTATGTTACTCGTCAATATGCTGTACCGATATTCAGGATGACTTGAATTGATTTTAGCTTTCGACTAACTGCATTTTCGTTTGTTTTGCTCGGATATGCCTTCATGTTATACAAAGGAGAATTGCACAAAGGATCATCAGGATGCCGGATGTGCAGTTATTACCTTATGCAGGGAGAAGGTGCGCACGCAGAATGTGGCCAGTTCCATGGTGTCCAGCAGGGTTACCTGGATCGTCCCATATGTGTCTGTCCCCCGACTAGGCCAATACTGGTCGCACTTTATCTACACACAAGCAAACAATTAGAAAAATTCATCAATTTCAATCCAAGCAATGAATAATAAAATAAAATAAAAAATAAAAAAATTCTTCAATTTCAATCCAAGCAATGAAAAATAAAATAAAACCAAACATTGTTATCTGTAAGCATTTTAATCTTAAGGGTTTACATCTAAGAAATGATATCAATTGATTTTGGCATAGATTTGCTAGCGGGGCTTACTGCACTGCAAATAAAATGCCACGTTGCTCATATATGACAGCAGACCAACCCGTGATTTCTCCTCCAATCGTGTCATCATGACAACAGAAGCCGCCCGCTGCTCCCACACCATTCTCCAAAAGTCACCAAATGTCTCAGCCAGTGGCCCCTGGGTGGCGATGTAGGCATTCTGCTTTCTGTAGCCGTCAATGTGATTGGCGTTGATGTAGTCACTTCCCAGGACACCTGCAAATATATATATATATTTTTTAATTCGTCTTAATTGTCTTCCTTGCCATTTCAAAACAATTAGTGGTTAGAATGAACTTAAATTCCTGTGTCATAATATCAAGAGGAGAAAAAGAATTTGTAGTTTTTGGTTTTCAGAATCCTTTGAGGGGCAACCAGGATGAAAAATGATTTTGACATCTCTGTTGTACGGGTTTGGTGGATGAGATTCAAACAAAAACTGTACACACGTGAGTTCCGTTCCAAATCTCTGCTGTGCTGGTTGCATTTGAACACGCTTGTCTTGTTTGTTTGTTTGTTTGTTTGTTTGTTTGGCTCCAGAGCCTTGTCTGCAATTTCACTTTTCATCCATCAGCCTGTCTCTTCCACATCCCCATCTCTCTCCCTTGCCAGCTCGTGCTTACCTTCAATGGGTGCCAGGATGACTCTGGTGTGGTCGTACGCTATCACGTTAGCATAGCGGTTTTTGGGCTTGTTGACCTCCAGGTTGGAATGCTCCCAAGTGAATTGCTGCCCGGGGTCAATGGACTGGGAATAAAAAGGAAGCAAATTGCACATCACCGTGCCGTGTCGACACAATTTAATGGCGGATTTGTTGACGTGGAATGATAGCGAGCTTCGTAAAGTGTTCTAAAATGCACCGCTGAATAAATCATAAGCTTGTCTGGACACACGTTAAATAGCCTTTGCTTTATGAAGAGAGTGCTTAAAAGGCTTAACACCTATGGACTGGAACACTCAGAGAGTACTTGTCCACATTTTACCAAGAGCAATAACTTGTCTACTTTTATACTATCTATTTGTGTTTTATTATTATAATTGTGGGTGTCTGCGTTTCCTTTTAGACGGCGTCCTATTGTCTGGAGTAAATCGATTTAGACGCTGCACATATAGACTGTACCGATTTGCATTTTTTGGGGGGGGCGGGGCTATCCTTAGCTGTCGAAAGGTCATTATGGTCTCACCTCGTATTCCTGGGAAAGTCGGAGGTTGTCGTTAGCTTTCATCAGCTCAATATGCTCAGCCAGCTCGTTGATAGGAATGGGAGGATGGCTCATCATTCCTGCAAGAGAGCAAGCGTGCCAAAGAGCAAATGGGTCAGAGGTCGCCCCGGCTTCGTCCGGATAACTCAAATTAACGTGGGTCACCATCACTCATTCAAAGATGTGAGCATAATCGCACGGGGAAGGAGCATCACATATCATTAAGGAAGACGCTGGGGCAGAAAATCAATGTGCACGTGGACAGTGCGAGTCGTGTTTGTTTTGAAATGGTTTGCCTTTGATAAATTGCTTCGTGTGGCATCAGAGAAGCAGCGGAGTCGACAAAACAAACACAGACGGAAGGCTAATTAGGAGAGTTTGAACACGGGCGCACAAAGGAGGCAGCGTCCCACCCCCACAACCCCCCTAGCACCAACATCCAATCCAGGTCGTCAATTTGGATGCATTTAAATCACATGAATCTTGCTATCAAATGCAGCCAGCCAGTTTTGCACGTCAAGCAAATCAATTCCTGCACTCATCTGCTTCTGCGGCATCCACAGGTAATCGCAACATAATGTGCCTCTCATGTCGGCTTAAATGACCTCGGAGATCATCAGCGGGAAACAGATTTCATCTATTCAGGGCATCTCAGAGGCACAAATCTCAAGGGATGAAAAGAGAGCACTTCAAGGCTGCTGTCATGTGAGAAAAAAAAAAATCACATGATGGAAGAGAGGAGCTTTATTGTATAGTCTTGGCTTTGCATCGAAAAAAGCTCAAAAGCTTCATCTTCAGACCTTCTCCATGGAAACGCATCACAATTTCAACCAGGACATTGTGCACATAACTGCTTGATGAAAGGCTGTTTTTTGGGATGTCGCACAAAATGGCAGGACTGATGGCGCCATCCATAAGTAGCATCTCACAGCGAGAGCGGATGAAGTAATGTCGTTATTTCACAGTAGGGTCTTACTTGGCAGGATCAAGCAGTACGATGAGTCAACCTTCACCCGTATCATTTCACATTTTCAAGTTAATCCAAAAGTAGTGCACTTCTCTAGTTTCCATCTGTTCAGGGATGCAGTGCAGGTGGGTGGACATGCTTCCGGTTTTTTTTTTTTTCCCCACCCTCACATTGCGGTGACTCAGTCATGATGCTCTGACCGCACAACATGGATGGGGGCCAAGATGACCTCAAGGGTACAGGTTGCTTATTGAGACTCTCTTGTACTGATTTAAAGTGCATTATCAATAAAAGTTACTTCTCCTTCCTATTATTATTAGTCACAAAGTGAAGACGGTCATTGTCAAATGGGGAAAAAAAAAATAGCACTTGACATTCGGAAGAACTGGAGGTCTCTTTGAAATTGATTGAAAAAAATACGCACCCCAAAAAACAGGGAGCGAACTAGTCAGGGAGGCCAACAGCTACTCTGCAGGAATTTGTGGCAAGTGCTGGCTGTTTCCACCATGTGACAACAATCTCCCATCAATTATTGTCAAATACAAATCGTAGAAGAAGGAGTAAAAATCAGACGATAATGATACTGATTCCATACCTGGAGTCTGGAAGTTAATTCGTCTCATCTCCACGGGGTCTGTCGGGTGATGGGCCATCATCTCGGCATTACTCAGAAGACTTTTGGTTCCTGGCTCAGACTCCTTGCGCTTGCTGCTCCAGATTATGAAGTGAGCAATTAGCACATGCAAAAATCCAGCCAGAGAAAATTAGACTCAGCACTACTGACATGTCATTAGCATTAGCACTGGTGACTCAATGCACATACTACATGAGCAGATATGACATTTTGTGTGCGAGAACAATAATGTTGTGTTATGTTGTAATTGCTTGGGGTGCAAGGTTTAAAAAAAAAAAAAAAGCAAAAAAAAAAAAGCTCGACATTGGTGTAATCGTACCTGTCAGGTTTGCTGTTTCCAGTAAAACAAGAGTGCAGGAAGGAATAATTAAACAAAAGACAAGGAAGGAAACAGACAGAGAAAAATCAATATCTTGCATTAGTATTCAAAACCTGGATAGCTTGCAGCACAATGAAGGTTGAGCACACTTCAAACTAGGAAACATTTCTTCAACAACTAAAATGTTTTTCGTTTTAAGCAATGATTTGGCAAAAATAAAGCCAGGTCCAAAATATTTGTCAGTTGTGAAACAAGTATTATATTCAATGGAAGAGTTGAATACATTTAGATGCAAATCAAGATAAAGTTGCAAAATCAGAATTGATTTGACTATATTAAAATGTATATTAGGTGACTTCATTTCCGCTTCTGTCTAGGGAGTCGTGCTTTTATTCTGCAGCATCTTATTAGTTTCTGTTCATAAGAATTATTGGCTCAACTTCAAAATAATTTCATACACAATTTTCCACTTCAACTCACTTTTTGTAGAGTAAAATAGCGATGACGATGCAGATGATGAAAACCACTGCCAGTACCGGTCCCACCACCCAGATGAGACCGTCACCTGCATCCAGGGGCTGGGGGTCGGAATCTGGGGCGATGACGGGATCTGTGTAAGGGCTGGCCACGTACATCTTCTGTTGGAAAGCGGACAGGAGCAATATCAGCAACTAACTGTTGTTAAATGAGAGCTGTATTTAAGTTTACTGCAATATAACACAGTAAAGTATTTTTATTAGCTCAGATAGCCTTTTAGAGAGCAGCCCGCGGCTGAAATACTCCGTACAAAAAAAAAAAAAACTCTCGGAGCTGAATATTTATGTCTTTTCCAATTCCATTGCTCACATCTAGCAGTGGCATACAAAGAGGCAACATCTCTCCTGCCGCCAATCAATCTTTATTAGTGGCGTTGATGGAAATACATGAAGGTTATTGCCTTTCGCTGGCTCTACCTTGACTGGGGCAAATTTTATTGTCGCAGCTGTGAGGTCGTATTGATCTCCATGCATAGAGGAAAGGAGGGGGCGGGGTCACGAGAGATGTCAGCTTTTGTACCCCGGTTGTAGAGTTGAGTTCAGCCAGGATGAAGAAGACGTATTCCTGGCCGGGCTCTAATGCGCGGTTCTCGAAGCCTCCGTAGTCCAGCTGGTCCCCGAGGGTGAAGAAGGCTGGTAGGGTGGCAGGTGTGAAGCGGGCTGTGATGTAAGCGCGGCGCAGGTCCACCTGCTTCTGCTGGCGAGAGTCCCTCTGTTTTTGACTGATGTCTTTTAACAGCTGAGACATGAGAGGAGGAGAGAAATGATGCATATCAAACATGACTCGTATTTTATTTCTGAAAACTCAGATTGAATTCAAACTACGCTCGTTTTTGCCGTGTGGGCGTTTATAGATTCTTCCCGCCTACCTACTCTAGCTCAATGACGATTTTTTTTTTTTTTTTGTGGTTCTCACCTCCTCCAGATCCATTTCATCCGGGCTTTTCAAATGTCTGATGACGCCTCGGGCTCTCCTCAGTGGAACCACAACAACATAAACATTCCTGGGGGGGATTATAAAAACAAAATTGCATTAGTTCTCGTTACAATTTCTTTTAATGACAGATATTTGTTTCTAAATATATTTGTGTATGTTTTGAAGATGTTTGCTGTTAAGCATCTTTCCCAGATGCCGCAATTTATAGAAGAGTCCAGTGTTTGTTTGTTTTTTCTCGATTTCTCATAAATGAGATGACGAAAAGGTGGATTGACTTCGTCAAGAGCCGCATTGATCGAGAGAGAGCTGAAAATCCACAACAAACGCCTCCGCAGTGAGAATTTTATGACGTCCAAATCCACTTGAGACGTTGCAGGAATGCATGGATGAATTTTTAATGCCGAATAGGCCCAGCATCTTCTTGTCCACCTGTCGGAAGTCCCAATTATGGCTCCAAGTTGGTTTGTGTGCTTATTGTATTATCATCCCCTGTAACTATTCATTTTGATGTTTTACATTTGCTTTTAAAAACTGCTAAAACTACATTCGCTCTTACTTGACAGGAGTTCGAGACTCCAGCGATGGCAGAATTATGGTGACCGTCGTCTCCGTGTCCCGGGTGTGGTCGATCTCCGGGCGGCGGATGGTGATTGGCGGGGATGTTTTGGCGGTGATACGGTGGCGAAGGCCACCCATGTTGCCTTCGGGTGCCGTGATCTTAAAGTCGTAGCTGGTGTCGGGCTGAAGGTTTGGGATGACCGCCTTCTTCAGGCGAGCGTCCACCTCCATCTTTTGCCGATTATACTCCACCTTAGGGAGAGCAAGTGAGGTCAGCACTTAGTCAAATGATGACACTGATTATTATATCAATAACCCTAATGATAATGTAGCTATTTGAATTACGCACTAAAGGCAATTCATTAGTCTAAAATTGACTCTAAAAAAACATTATGCTACATTTTATGCTAGCCACAGTCAATTTTTTGGCTGCAGGGGTTTTCTCATGCCAACTCAGCTAGCACAGGTTCAGTCATTGTTGCTGCGCCTGTATGAGCTAAATATAGATTGAACTGTTTACAATTTCATATTTAATTCCCGTCAGAGCATTTTGCATTTGTCAACTATTTTTCGCAGATACCAAAGTGGAATGAACCAATTAAAGGATGCTTGCAGGAAGGACTCTTGAATTTGTATTTTAGAAACATTGACTCGGAAATGCAACAATACTCTTGTTGATCATTTTCAGAGTTCATTACAAGATATTTTTACTTTTTGTGATATGGCTGGGAGAAATTAGATGCTTCTACTGCTCCATAGTGAGGCATGCTGGGTCCATATTAAGATACTAAATTTGGTGTCTCACCCCAAAGGGCTACATTGTAAAAAAGCCATGCCCAGTTAACTGCCTCGTGACTAATTCCATCATTAAAAATATGTTGGTGCTTCAGTTGATGGACATACACTAAAGCGATAGGGGTTGCTGCTCTCTGGGAACTCCCACGTCAGAAGAACGCTAGTCCTCGTGGCCAGATTGACTGAAAAATTCCTCGGTACGTCTGAAAGAGAAGAAAACGGCACTCAGCGGAGCGTTTTGGCTTCAAATTACAACTTTGTCTCCTTGTTGTGAACCTGTAAGGAGCGAAAAAAAAATGGTGTCAGTCAGGTGGTTAAGAGGATGGACAGGTGATGAGGAGAGTGGATGGTGGAAGGAACAGAGAAGACAGCGCAGCAGCAGGAATGTGACATGCCACATTCACCAAGTGTAAGGTTGTTTTTGTTCAAGCCTCGCACGTCAACAATGGCGGTTATCAGATTGAATAAATCGCCAAGCCCGACTTTTCCGCTTCATTTCGACTCTTCACTTACCTTGTGGATTAGATACGGTACTGTATATTGATACCTCGTATTGACTTTTACCTGAGGGAACGTGATAAGCGGTGCTCTTGAAGCAAACATCCATTAACATTCAGCCTCTTTTCCATTGGTGAAGGGAAGGTTAGGTGATGGAGGTAAGTGAGTGAGTGGAACAGATAGAGGGGTTCCTCGCCTTCCTCGGACTTGTTTTCAGCATCTCTGAGGTAGACGGTGAGGAGGGAAGGGCAGGTGTGTGTGTGTGTGTGGAGGGGGGGGGGCAATCTGTAAGAACTGGCCTTCATTTAGTGTTTGGGCGTGAATTCCACAGCAGGGGGAGAGGTGAAGTCGAAGCAGTGCTCGGATGATTTCCGGGCCAACTCTACCTGTTTCAAAGGCCCGGGTTTGGCACACCCGAGGGGGGCTGAAGGGGCCGGGCCCCGCTTGGTTGTGGGCTCTGAGCTGCACCTCGTAGGCCGTGCTGTGATTGAGGCCCAGGATGGTGTAGCTAGACTGGCTCGCCGGTAGCGTGACCACACGTGGGGGGGCACGGAGGTTCGGTAATAAAAAGTTGCCCGCGAGGCTTGAGGCTTTGGAGCCTGAAGTCTCTTTGTAAGCGATGTTGTACTCTGTGATGACGCCATTGCTCTCCTCTCGGTCAGGAGGGAGCCAGGAGAGCTGCAGGGAGCAGCAAGTGGCGTTAACAAAGTCAGAGATCTTCGGGTATCCTGAGGGTGGGATGACGGGAACGGTTATTTCCCTCTGTACAACATCTCCGTAACCCGCTCGGCTCTTTGCGGAGAGCGCAAAGACGTAGGTGGAGCCCGGGGAGAGGTTTATGACGGTGAAATTTCTTTCTTTTGTGAAATCTATCGAGGTCTCCTGGGATGTATTCTTGGGGCCAAACTGGAGGCGGTAGCCTTGAATTTCCAGAGGGAGCCTCTGGCCATCAGAGCCTGACGCTGCGCATTCCAGCGGAGGAGCCCATCGAAGCACCACTGATGGACCCAATCCCAAATGTGCCCACAGGCAAGGAGGGGAAGGTACTGCAAAAGACAGAAAGTTAGCTTTGATAATCCATCTGACGACCTCTTTCGATTAATCTAGCTGCTGCGGGCAAATTCAAAATTCCCTTTAGCGTATGTTTGCTGCTATATTCAGAAGCGTCTATTCGGCATATTGCTTACCCATCCCCGAGGTCTTCACCATCTTGGCTTTGCTATGTGTTCCATCACCTTTGGTGGTGTACGCTGCCACTGACACAGCGTACAACGTCTCTGCTTTCAGGCCTCCCAAAATCATCTCCTGTCACGGTAAACACAAAATCACATTCAAAACAATTGCTGTATTTATCTTTAGTCAACAATGTAGAAAAGCAAAAAAAAAAAAATTCAAGATGTGAATATTTAATTGGATCGGGGGGAAAATAAAAATAAAAGGTCATTCCCGCGTCGATTTCATATGGGCTAAATATATTGAGTCGCTGCATGTATTAATTCAGAGTGAGTGTGCAACTCACATACTGAGTGGAATCATCCTCCTCCATCTTAACCGCCAGGCGAGACACAGCAGACAGGCCAACCCAGACAGAGGAGATGAGAGCGGAAAGAGATTTAACCATCAAATCATTAACCGTCACCATCACATTTCGATTCTTTCCCGATGATGTCACCTGAGACTCATCCAATAAGAGATCTTTTATCCAAGGAAGATTTCGGGATTCGCTGCCGCCAAGGCGACTGTAGTGCACCTGGTAACCACGGATCTGACCTTGGCGTAACCTTGGCAACACGGAGCGCCAAGTGACCCGGAGTGCGGAGGAATTGAAAGGAGTGACATCAATGTGACGAGGGGCCGCGCTGGGAACTGCACAAGTGAAAATCCACAAATAATGACAGTACTTAGGCGACATCGGGATATACAGTGGAACTTCCAAAGTGGAAAACATAATCAATGCATTACAGATGCGCCTCACTCACTTTACTTATATTGTAAAACATTTTTGACCATGCCGACGGTAAAGCCGCTTTAAAAATGAATCACGTTTTATTTATAACTTGCTATGAATATTCCACATGTTGTTTTCGTGACGCCCCTTGGAAGCGCCTGTGGCTCTTCTTTGGAAGTTAAGTGGAGCAAAAAACCTCAGAACCAGAGTTGGGTGACTCATGTGATTTGGCTTGAGTCAGACTTAAGTCAGCAATTTTAGGACTTGGGACTCACTTGACTGAAACTTAAGAAAGACACAACAACTATGAGCTTACTTATGCCCACCTCCTATTTTTCTACTCGAAATCCAAATTGATCAAAACGTATTAGAATGTGATTTTGGAAGTCTCACTGTGATCATGAATGCAGTCTTACCATCCTCATCTGTTCTGCAGAGCACAGGCAAGCTGTTGGGTCCAGTTCCCTCAGAAGTGGCAGCTGCCATGGTGATGTTGTACCAGCTCCATTTCTCCAGGCCCTCAACTAGCGTGTCCGCCTGCCGGGCCGGTATAGGCAGCCCGGACACCTCCTGGCCCTGACCTTTGCCTCCTGCCCCAGAAACTTTGCGGTATCTTAGCTCATAACCTGCCAACTCGCCATTGTGGCCCTCCAGTGGAGGCGGCCGCCAACTAACTCTCAGCGAGGTGGAGCTGGCACTCTCGCAGGATACACCCTCGGGTGCGGCTGAGGGTTCTGATTGGACAAGGGGAAGGGCAGTCGTTTGAGAATAGGGGGGGTGAAAAGCAAGAGGGGGGGGGGCGATATAAGTAAAAACACAGGGGATAGGATAAAAAAAAAATAAAGGAAACAATAAGAGATGACGGTAAATCGAACCGAAAGAGATGACACCGGGATAAGCACTTGGTGAACACTTAATGAAATAAACCAGAGACAAGAGTATTGACCGCGAGGACACAACTTCAAGCGAAGACGTCTGGGCTTGATGTGTGCAAGTGTGGGAGTCAAAAATCCTGGCTGACAGATTCAAGTATCTCCCCACTCAGCTGTAAAGCCGCCGAGCCGTTTTGCCTCAGGGGACAATCTAGATGTGCACCAAACCTTGGCGATAACAAAGCGCACCCTGGGAAATGCATTGTGCTTCAGGAAAAGAGTCTGCTTATTTAGAGTTGGCTTTTACTGCTTCCATTTTGACATCCACAAAAGGCTGCAAGTGTGAAGCCCTATGGGGTCTGACATGTTCTTTCATCCCCGTTGCTCTTCCGCACACTCACGGCTGACAATGAGGCACTCAAAATTGCCCATGCCAGCCCAAAGCTCGGATTCATATGGTGGCTTTCAATTATTGTTTTAAATCAACCGCAAACATGCAAAACCACCCATCTTCTCTCCGTGACATGCGCACACTCACGGCAGACGACGAGGCGCTCTAAAGTGACCACGCCAGCGGATTATCCGAAGGGAATTTTTGGGTTGTTGAGACATAGTTAGCTAGCGAACTGCACGTCACAACAAGGCCAAATTATTATTTTATTTGAACCCAAAACATTAAGGGGATAGCACAGATAGAAAAACATTATTTGCAAAACCATTTCCAATTTATGGACTATTCTTGGTTGTCAAGAAATGCCCCCCCCAAAAAAAAACAATCACGCTGTCTGGCGCCCACGTACAACCTAGCAGGCCAAGCCACAATCCTTTAAAGCTCCTCTCCATTGCCTGCTCGCCAATAACTGGCAGATATTTTCACCCTTTCAAAGATATTAGACAGAGTGAGGAAAAAGGAGGGTGAAAAGGAGGAAGAGACAAACATTAATCGCTGCTCCGTCTCCATCTGTCATGATGTTTTGGCTGTGAAAAAAAAAAGGGAGCTGAGCGGAGGAGGAAGAAAGTCGCAGTTAAACCGCAGATGGATGGATGGGGGTGAGATTTTGGACACATGACTTGATAAAGGAGCTCAATGGTCACATGGTGTCAGACGGTTGCCAGCTTGTGCCGGGTCAACGCACATCAAGTGAAATTTTTGTCAACGTGTGTTTTCGTGACATTTGTGTACACAAGGTGAAACAGAACAAGTAGCAATGTGTGTGTGTATGTTTGTTTCTTTGTGACCTACTGGCTTGTGATGTCCTCTGCACCAGTTCATTGGTGAAAGCGCCGATGCCTTTGTTTGAGATGGCTGCCAGGGAGAAGGAGTAGTCCGTGTTGGCTTTCAGGCCCTCCACCGTGTAGGAGTTTCGGGGGCCAAAGGTCAGCTTCTCCTAGGAGAGAAAGAGAGTGTTGACCAGTGCTTTCTGCCAAACAAATTGTTGTTGTGATATGAATTGAATTGCAACAAAGATATATAACACAATATGTCTGCTTGGTAGATGGTCTCACCAAACTGCCATATTTGACAGGTTTGTAAAGGAGCTCGTAATTGATGATGGCCATCTTGGTGTAGGCGGGCTCCCAGGTCAGCTCAATGCTGGTGTCAGTCACTCTTCCGATTTTAAACTTCCCCGGTTGGCCTGGAACTGGGGAAGGGGAAAAAAAAAAAAGATGACGAATTGACAGCATGTCTAAGAACTGTTTTGAAAAAAGAATTTTTGTCAATATTTTTAGCAACATGAATGAGCTAAAATATTAGAAACAGCTTACTGTATGTGTAATTTGTCACCATTAAAATCTAAAACCTAATTAAAAGACCTGTGATCGAATGAAAAAAAAAAAAGTTTTCTCTCATTTTTTGGTTTAAAATCTATTCAAAATACCCTGTCGCCTAATTCCATTTGAGCTCTTCTTTCATCAGACGTCGAGAAATATTTTTACTCAAACCATATGTTTCTCTTTCTGTAAATGCTAGATGTTCAGGTACAAGTGTCCCGAGTCTACACGAGATTTGTAATACCATCACAGATTTGCCGGCTTAATCTCGTCACGCCTGCCGACGAATAAAACGTTTGCAACCGGCTGCTGTCGTGACTGGAGGAGTAAGAACGTACCAAATATTTCCTCTAGATAAATGTTAATCCGTTTGCAGTTCACAAGTCTTTGCAAACTTAAACTTGTGCGAGTTACTCATTTGAAGGATGCGTGTGTTGTGACAGGTCACACCCAGTTCTGCGTGGCGGCTCGGTTCCACTTGTCTGAATAATCTGCTTGGTGAGGCTGCGGGGCAGCAGGCTAAGTGCCCCAACAGTTAGCATGGCGCTACCTTTAGCATACATGATTTACAAAATATGATATGACATTATGTTCCCAACACCGACCTCCTGGCATGACTTTAACATGGACCGGGTCAGAGAAGGGCCCGTCCCCGACGGAGGTGAACGCCAGGACTTGGAGGGTGTACGTCTCGGAGGTGACCAAGCTCTGTATGGTCGTGATCAGACTGTCCTGGACGTTATGGATCTTCCACTCATTTATGGGCCGGGACGGGTCCATGGTGTAGTACACGCGGTAGCCCTTAACCTGCAACACGGAGGGATTGACGGATAGCGTGTTGAGTTTTTAAGGTCATCCTCAACTGAGCTGTGTGATAAGTAGTCTCGCACTTAATCTCACTGTCTTGCATGCACGGTAATCCATAAAGCCTTGCTCCAGCATAACGACAACGAGTTTCTATCGCAGCCAAGGTCGTCATTTATGAATTACGGTGACTTCTGTCCAGATGGCCGAGCGAGGCTGCGGTTCACGCCTTGTCAGAGGTCACTGTCATAAGGTGACGACCTCCCGTGGTTGAAGGTCAGACAAAACACCTTGAATGCACACTGCGTTCAGACTATGTCACCATATTTGTTTACCGTCCTCACTCGTGACCTCCACCGGCAATCCGTTGTCACTCCTTTAATAACTTTAATCCTCAAATGCACTTTTGTGAATAGTATTGCTGGTGGAAAAAAGGAAATGGGCTTCCAGAGGGAGCGCTCTTCATTTAGAGCAGAAAGCACCTTTTCTTTCTTTAGAGATTGAGCTGGTAGAAAGGTGGAGCACAATCTCTATAAAGGACATGAACCTGAACACTCCAAAACACTTCCCTGTGGGGAATTTTATGAAAGCTTTAATGTTTTAATCTTCTTAAAGTCTCGGCGCAAATCTGAAACCTTGTTAGTCTGTCATCAGTAAAAGCAAATGTAATTTCAGATGGGGATAAATCATTTTTTCCCTGCACTATTAGCTGGCAGCAATGCCGCGACTCTTCAAGTCACATGAAAGTAATTACTATTTTAAAGCAATCACTTTATTGCTCCCCAGTGAGCTGCTGGCTATGCACAATTGAAAGATTTAATGTAAAAAGAATCGAAAATATCTGTAGTCTTAATTAAATGAGTTAAAATAGACCATTGGGCATTCCAGGTCCAATCGGCATATAATAAAACGACTTCCTGTTTTCTGACTAAATCAAATTATATGACTTCCCACCTGCCCATTTGGCTCCTCCGGGTCCTCCCAGCGAACCATCACCGTGTTCTGTGAAATAATGTGGGCTTGGACATTTCGCGGCGGGCTGGCCGGGGCTTGCTCGCCCGTCCGGGCCTCGACTCGCACAGAAGGGGGACCCTGGCCGATGCTGTTAAAGGCCGATACTCGGATCTCGTACTCGGTGTTGGGGTACAGCCCACCGATGCTGTAGCGGGTGGTGGTGATGCTGTCTACCGTCTCGTACTTGCTGTCCGGACCTTTGGCTCGGTACTGGATGATGTAATAGGACACCGGGTCGGGGTTACCCGAGTCCCATGTGATGGTCACGCTGGTGGCTGTGGTCTCTGTGACCATGGGAGTGCCAGGAGGTTTTGGCAAAGCTGGGGGCAAAAATCAAGATTGATTAGGACATTGCTAAAGGAGACTGCAAAGTTGGAAATCTTCCATAGGAATTAACAGGAACTAAAATCAACCAGAAATTTCAAAATTCAAGCATTGGGTCTTATTGGGGGAATTTACAAATATATTTTTAGAATGTTTCATTTTATTTCCCATGGAAATTTACCAGCAATGTTACGGAATTTGTTTTGTAAGTCTCTTACTTTTGACTAAGACCTGAGCCGTGGCCTCGATGATACCCAGACTACTCATGGCCACGCACGTATAGTTGGCTGACTCCCGGACGCCGGTGAGCTCCAGCACGTTGCGACCGAACGGCATCTCGTCCTCGGGGGTCAGGTCCTCGCTACCCACCATCCATTTGACGTAGGGCATCGGGGAGCCTACCGCCACGCAGGTGATGTTGATGCTCCCTCCCGGCATGATTTCGTGGTTGGAGGGGGGGATGGAGAAACGAGGGGGGACACGGCGCACTGGTAAAAGGAGGAGAGTCAGGAGGGGGGGGGGGGGGGGTAGAGAGGGCAGGAATTTGAGGGATGGAGGGGGAGACGGAGAGAGAGAGAGGTCGGGTGAGGGGGAGAGAGTCAGATAGAGAGGCAAAGAGCGAGATTCAGAGAGAGTGAAAAGAAGAGAGGTAACAGGGAGGGGGAGAATGAACTTCAGGTTTTTTTTTTTCCTTTTACAGAAATTACAAAGGGATATTTCAAGTTTACTTTATGGTATTGATGAATCCAACAGAAAGACACACATCTTGTTAAGCTCAGCCAAACTGAGTGAGCAAACAATAACGTGACATACTCTTGAGTAGCACTTCAACAAGGGGCATGATGTCAGTTTCTCTTTACGGAAATGTTATGCTTAGCGATGGTGGTGTCAGATTTTTTTTTTAAAATTTAAATGCAATATAACATTTCCTTTCTGGCATCGCTTGGAGCTACATGAAACTTTGAATTATTTGAGTAAATGTCTTAACTCTATTGGGATATCTAGCGAGGACACCCGCAGGAAACGGAAAAAAAAAATCTTCAATAACTTCAATCCTTGTGAGAAGACTTTCGACAAAATGTCGGCGTGCGTCTGTGGGGATTTGTCGTCAAATTATGCAGAGTAACATTTGAAGCTTTGTTCTAGCTCATCCCAAAGGTGTTAGGTGGGAGTTCTTTCTCACCAAACTCATCCATACTTGCCTTTAAAGGCTTTTGTGCGTTGCTGTTGGAACACTCAAGTCGACTCTTATCCAAATTGTGTCAAAAAACTATTCCCTCACTCCAACCATCTGTCTTCCCTGTCCAAATTTGGTACATTTTCTGTTTTAAGGGTGAAAAATAATTCATCCAAGCCTTAATAGATTATTGAATCACCAGCGAATTGTGCCCCAATTTTTTTGTCCATGCCAGTTCTACTGGATAGCGAGAGACTGAACTCATAGGTCACTTTGCATGCCTCGGCGACTCAAGAGAGAATAAAAAAAAAAAAAGTGGAGAAACACAACAGAGATAATGTGAAAGGAAAACACAAAGGAAACAAAGATGAGACGGCGATGGAAGTGAGAGAGAGAAAGAAAGAACAATCGACTCTGCTCGGCTTCCACGCGATGACGTGGCAATGTAGGCAAGAGGCACATTGCGACAACAAAATACTGTACAGTACACAAAAAAGTTTCATACGGGATAACAGTGTGCAGTCAGAATGAATGTGGACAGGTGAGGGGGTTCCAATAAGGTGCCGTGGCAAATTACAGAGTGAACGTCGGACACGTTAAGTCAAGAACAAGACAACATGAGAGAGGCAGAACGGAGAGAGAAGAAGAACAAGTGCGGGCAAAAAAAGTGAGGTAGTATGTGCATGTGTATAAGTTCATAAACTTATGTACATGTTTCTGACGCTTCTACACATCAGGGTGCGGACAGAATGCCGAGGGGGCGGAGGAGAAAAGGAGGGAGGGGGGGGAGGGAGGGGAGAGGAGGGGGGAGAGAGATAAAGAGAGGGTTAGAAGAGGGTTTTCGGGGGGATGGAGGGGAAAGGGGCAAAGAGAAGAGGAGCGAGGAAGAAGAAAAAACATGAATCTATTTAAAAACACAGCTATATCAGAGTCAGGCCCATTCAGAGAGCAGGTGCTTCGGAAGTAAGAAAAAAAAAAAAAGGATAGGAAGGAAGAAAATAGTCACAACACAGAAAAACAAAACAGAAAAAGACAAAGAGATCAATGGACAGACAATTCAGAATGGAGGAGGAATGAAAGGGAAGCGAGAAGGAGAGCAGTAAAAATCTCATCACTTCAGATAAATTAAATGGTCAAAATAGAAAAATAAAAAAATCAATGAAAATAAGTCAACATTTGGATTTCGAACACAAAGAAAAATAGAAGGACTCTATATTCAATTTGCTAATGACAGATAAATAAAGTGGGAGAATTATTTTTGGAATACTTGAAGAAAATAATGCCGGAAGATGCCCAGAATTGGATAGAGAAGAGACAGAGACAAAAAAATTGTTAGAAAGAGACATGATTAGGCAAGCATCTCCTCCCACCACAGCATGCTTTGGACACACACTGACACACACACACACACTGATCCCCCCCCCCCCTCCACACACACACACGCACTGATCCCCCCCCCCCCTCCACACACACAGATCAACATTCAGCATGCACAGTGTGCAAACACATACGTGCAATGCCACTACATCTTAACCTGATCAACCTGCACATAATATGAATTTTAATGAGCAAAATATATTTTTTTAATTAGAATGTTAAATGACAAGTGAAGAGCGCAAATGGAAAATATAATTATCATATAATTATTATTATCATCATCATCATCAAATGGAAAATTTAATTATTATATAATTATTACTTTCATCATCATTATTAGTCTACATAATATACATTAGAATGAGCAAAAAATATACTTTTAATTAGAATGTTAAATGACAAGTGAAGAGCACAAATGGAAAATTAAATTATATAATTATTATTATCATCATCATCAAATGGAAAATTAAATTATATAATTATTATTATTATCATCATCATTACTGGTCCACGGCATGTATAAGTCCGGCTAGCAATGTGGCTAAAAATGGTTTACGTTAATGTTCATTTTAGTGAGGGGCGTGGCTTAGGTCAGAGACCTGAGGGGAAGGGTGGGAGTGAAGTGAAGCTACATTCAAGTTTTGCAAACTCCTCCAGTATGCAACTAAGATGCTTTTGAGGAAAAAAAAATATTAAATAAGTCGACAGTGATATTTGATCACAAAAACAGACACACCTCATCTTCAAGGAATAATTCCTCACATACTCAGCGAGCACGCTTGCATACAAATAACAGAGGCAGCCCTCATGATCCATCCTCCATTATCCATAGTTTGAGTGAGGCGTGAGGTTACATCTATATTCACGGAACCAGCTTCTGCATTGAGACTCCGGAGGCGGTCGGTTAAAGGAGCCCTTGGCACAGCCACGGGGATTACGGCGCTATCTCTGCAACTTCTAAACTATAGCGCATATAGAGGGCCATTGAGGACCATCGGCGGCCTGACATTTACTCTGCGCAATCCCATCTGGCTCAAGGACACAACTTCCATTAGTCATGTAATAAGGCAAAACTTATCCCCTCAATAGTTGAGAATGCGAATGAATAGAATTGAAATGTCAATAGAAGCGTGTCCGAGTGTTTGGTGGCGATAGCGACGGTGCAGACGAGGGAAGCTCCGCAGACGGCATGACACAGATTTTTTTTTTTTTTTTTTTAGTCACTGCAAGCAGATCAGTGTGTGTCCTTTAAGTTGTAATTATTGGACTCGATCACAAAAGCCTACTTAAGGAATTTCATGCTTATCATTTATGAGTCACTGCACTTAGCCATCTGGTTGCTTTCAAGATTTGTTAACTAGAAAGAACACAGAATAATGACTATAGGACATGATGATATTTTAGTATGTTGAATTTAATGGAGGGAGAATAAAAAGCCACTTAAGGCTCCTCGTGCTTCTTACTACAGAATGAAGAATAACAAAAATGCAGAGTCGAATCAAACAAATCTGAAACGGTAATTTGGTAACACCTTGTTGCTTTTTCCTGAGTAAGGAAAAAAAATCTATTTGGGGAGAAGGAGGTGCAAATAAAGTTGTTAGCAATGGGTTCCATTCCATTTAGTTTTAAGAGGCAATCCCCTGTTGCTGTTGCTGCTTAAGTGTAAGTGAGCGACACACTGAATCCTTGACACTTTCATCTATAGAAGATCTGTTTTGGTTGTGTTCTAAAGGTATAGATATTTTGATCAAATAATGACAAAGATATTTTTAAATTTCGTGGAGATTTTAAGTACAGATACCGTATTTTCCGGACTATAA
This sequence comes from Syngnathus typhle, assembly GCF_033458585.1. NCBI lineage: Eukaryota > Metazoa > Chordata > Actinopteri > Syngnathiformes > Syngnathidae > Syngnathus > Syngnathus typhle. The sequence goes on along the minus strand of NC_083750.1, from coordinate 7,926,089 downwards.
GGCGCACCGGACTATAAGGCGCACCTTCAATTTATTTATTTATTTATCTATTTATTTAAAATGTATCACTGAGGGAACATCTGCAACTAAAAATATATTTTTTGCTGTTCATCGCAGGGTGCCAGTTTCAGCGCCATAAACTGCGACGATGAGTCATCGTCAAAAACCCGCTAATCAAGTTTACTAAAGATAAATGCGAGGGTGACGTCAACATACAGATGGGAAATTGCAAAAAAAATAAATAAATCTGACTTAAGAAAGCGATGCAACACAAAGTGCAGCTTGAACCCAAAATCGAGGTTCCCACTGGATGCAAGAAGTTCAAGACTGGAGATGCAATGTGTCACGTTGGTGCAATAGGGGAGGGGAGGGGAGGGAGAGGTGGTGGTGGGGGGTTAACAAGACAATTTTAATAGGAACATAAAGTGTGGGAAGCATGTGCGTCATGCTCTTCACGTGCAAGCGGTGTTCCTTTCTCTTTCTTTCCCTCTCTTTCTCTCACTCTTTTCATGCAATCGTCACCTCTATTGTATCATCCAATTCTTTGGTCTGCATGACAACAGTACATGCAAAAAAAAAAAACAATCGATTGGGGAGAGGGTGCTGCACACAAAGGAGTCAATGCATTTGGCTACAGTACGGAGAACGGATTTGGAGAAATTAACCGAATCTGGGAGACGTTTTTTTATATAGAGTACGGAGGTCTTTGAGGATTTTCTTTCTTTCTTTATTGTTTCTCTCTGTTTCAATAAGAGAAGCTTTCTGAAACAAAGGAGTAACAAAAGAAAAGAGAGAGCACACCAACCTTCTCGAAGCTCTGAGGGATGGAAGGGGGTTGATGCGGAACACAATGACGTGAGGAGAGAGAACGAGGAAACACAGAGAGAATAAAAACGGCCTGCGCAAAGCCACGAGGGCGCACACACAAAATCACGCACACAATTATTAGAAATGATTCAACGAGGATTATGTGGATGCACAATGGTGTCAGCAATGTCATTGTTTTTGGACATCAAATGTAAAAATGTATACTTTTAACTGATTGACCTCGTAAGAGTTAAAATCAGGGTTGGGCAAACTTTGATGCTCTGGGTCTCCATTTCATTTCTAAATCATTAACGGTGAGCCGGGTCATTTGTAGATAAGAATTTATATATTTTTTTAATCTAATTTATATGTATGTAATGTCTGAAAATCATTTAGCTAACTAAGCCATCCATGCTTATATGTTGTTGGGCTTTTCTGTGAAAAAGAAATCAAAACAGTCTTAAAAATAAATGTGCACGTAATCATGCAAAATAATTAATTTTGATAATACCAATACAATCATTGATTTTCTTTTTATAATAGAACATAAGTTGATAGTTATTTACTAAAATGATTAAAATAATTTTAAATGCATAGGCCGCTGTATTTAAATTTCATTTTATTATTTACATTAAATCAATAACCAATGAATCATATGTTATTTTAATCACAGGGGAAATCAAGTAATTTTTTTCCTTCTAAACATAACATTGCGATTAAAATAGCATTTGTGGAATATGAATTAAGCAGGAACATGTCCACGTTTTTGTCCATCTCAGGAGGCGGCCATTTTGCAAGTGCTTACGGCCTCAGTTATCGGCCAATCACGACTCAAAGCCAAAAAACAGGTGAGCCGTGATTGGGTGCCTGTCAATTTAGCTAACGCATCCACATTTAAAATTGAAGATCTTTTTCTTATTTTTTGATCACGTGAGATTTCTGCTTCTACAGCATTTGAATGCTGATCATGATCAAGGTACTTTAGAGAGCTAATTATTGGTATTTGCTGTCAGAAAATATCTATATAGAGCAACCACTGATGTTACGGCTTGGCGGGCCAAATTAAAGAACAGATTGGCCTCGGGTTATAGTTTGCCCACCGCTGCTCTAACTCCTCAGGTCAGACAGCCCTCAGGTACAAAATGAATTTTAGCAGACAGTGACGTCTTCATGCAGTTAAACCGTGGTGTGTTTTCCACCACACCACAGTTTAAGGTGGACTTGTTAAGGTGGAAAATACCAAACAAGATCAACACACACTGCTGACAAATGGCTTGGTTAGTAGTACTTGTTGAAAGAGCACAGTCATGGAAAAGATTGGTTGGAACGCAACAGCACCCCAACAGTGGCCATTTCATCGTGTTTCTATCTAGCTATGTGTGTCATTGTTGCGTGTTGTGTTTTCAGGCCCTACCTCGTACGTAGAGGTTGGCTGGCGAGGAGTAGCGCACACCTTGAGAATTAGTGGCCACGCACTCGTACTTCCCTTGGTCGGTTTCCTCGCTGTTCTCGATCTGGAGAGCTCCTGGGGGGAATGATGGCATCACATGGTTCATGTCTGTTTTTTGGTCTTATATATTGTGACCCCGAGGGATGCTCACTTGAATTGCTTCAACATCTGTCAAAGTCTGTTTTGTTGTTACCGTATTTTGCGCACTATAAGGCACACCTTCAATGAATGGCCCATTTTAAAACGTTGTCCATATATAAGGCGCACCAGATTATAAAGCGCATAGAATAACTAACTCAACGTTGCTCAAACGGTAATGCAATCACAATATAGTAACACTCGAAATAGTGAAAACAATAACAATATATCAATAACTCAACATTGCTCAAACGTTAATACCACACAACACACAAAATAAACACGTAAAGATTACTTTAATAAATGAATCCTCATCCACGAATCCATATTGGTCCATATTAGAGATGCACCGATCCGACTTTTTCAGTTCCGATACCGATACCGATGCCGTGGCTTTGCGTATCGGTCGATACCCGATACCGATCCGATATGATTTTTTTTTTTTTTTTAAACGTTTATTTCGAACATTAAAGAAATACAAGAAAAAAATAAAAATACAGAAAAATGATAACTCCATAATACAATAGAATATAAAAGAAAAAAGATATTGCATCATAATTTTCCTTTATCGTAAAATCATATTTGTTCAAAAAGGGAGTAGAAGGAAGCCTAAGCTTATCTGACTCTACCCCATGTAACTACATGTTTCTATTTAATTCTGTCAAGAATTTGTCCATAGTCAATATATTAAAGAAAGAAAAAAAAAACATACATATATATATACATATATATATATATACATACATACACACATACATATATATATATATATATATATATATATATACACATACATATACATATATATACACATATATACACATATACATACATATATATACCATATATTTTCTCATTAAAATACAAAGCAACTTAAACAACTTCACAGCATGTTACGGTATCCCGTCAATATTTTGTCCTTATACATTTTTTTAAACTTAGGTAAGGTACTACAGTTCTTTAATTCGTCACTGCTGGTGTTCCATAGTTCCACACCTCTAACTGTTATACAATGTAACTTTAAGTTTGTTCTCACCAAATCTCTTTTAAACATACGTGTTCCTCTTAAATAATGGGTACTTTCCCTCCACTCAAACAACCTCTGGATACTGTTTGGTAATTGATTATTTTTTATTTTGTACATGAGTTGGATGGTTTTAAAGTCGACTAGGTCGTTGTATTTCAGTGAGTTCAATTTAATAATTGAACTCACTGAAATAATAATTCCGATTTTATTTAAGAAGCTACATAACTCTACATGTGGAACAGAAAAGACCAAAGGCAATGGCATCAGGCAGACTACACAGTTCTTTGCTCTAAATTAGGGGTGTCCAAACTAACGGTCCAGTTTTTATTGGCCCGCAGCAAATTCTGAAAACATAATTGAATATGGCCCGCACAAGAAGCTTGAGCTCAGCTTCTCAGTTTCCACACTAGATGGAGCCCGCCACACAAAGCGTTTGACGTCCCATTAACACCCCCCCGGAAGAGAAGCGAACACGCAGCGTTTGACATCCGATTAGCCTCCCCCCCCCCCCCCCCATTCGGGAGAGAAGCGAACGCGCAGCCTTTGACGTCCCATTAGCAACCCGAAGAGAAGCGAACGCGCAGGGTTTGACGTCCGCTTAGCAACCCGGGGAAGAGAAGCGAACGTTCGCTCCATGTTTGCGTTTGTTTAGAAAACTCTCGTGGCATGCGGCACACGTGCTGCTAGCGTATGACGTAGCCCGCGTCCCAATAGATTAAGGAAAGTATCGGCTCACAGATCGGCTGTATTTTCCGATACCCGATCCATCTATTTTGTTGATATCGGGACCGATATCCGATCCAGATATCGGATCGGTGCATCTCTAGTCCATATACGTATAAGGCGCACCGGATTATAAAACGCACTGTCGGCTTTTGAGAAAATTGGAGGTTTTTAGGTGCGCCTTATAGTGCGGAAAATACGGTATTTCTTTTATAGCAAGGCAACGTTTGAACCTAGTGCAAAAAAATATGAGGCAACTTCCTTAAAAAAATTCTGTCAGTGTTCTGTCAAACAAGCATGATCACATTCAAAATAAAACTTGTATCTCAAGGTACCACCAGGACCAAAATGTGACACCAAATAAATGCACAAAGTTTGTCAATCAAATAGAAGTCCCCAAACTACTCTGTGTGGCTCCCTTATACTAAAATTATACCCAACATTTGTCAGGTGTTCTTTCCTTCATCTGGTTCCAAAGCGTTCTATTCTTACTATTTTGACTTCTTCTCTTGCTAACGGGCCTTTTGAATTACGAACAGTGATTTTTTTTTTCTTTCTTCCCCTTGGAGCCGACTGTGTCACATTCATCTGATTTGAAACCAAGTTTGTCATCAAGCCGGGGGTGGAAGTACATAACCGGGGTTTACACTCTGCTGCATTGCGCTGAGCAAAGACAAAAATAACAAAAAAAATGGCAGAGAATTTGAAAGTACACACAAACTGGAAAACAAAAGGAACCCACACAGGCATATATACACACACACAAGATATTGCATATTGTAGAGTGAGACACATTAAATCCTCCAGGCTGATTAAATATATCTCGAGTTCATCGGAAAATATATACAAGCTGCACGAAAGCTTGGCTGTAAAGCACCAAAGAAATAATTTTTTTTTCCTGAGATGGCAAGGTATTCTTTTTAGAATGTTGCCTAGTATACATCAATTTAATAATAATATAATAAAAAAAAAATCAAATAAACATTTAAATACAACATATAAAATAAACATATATATTTTTAAACTCTTATTATATTATTGTTTATTAATTTAGGAAAGAATCGAATAGTGAAAATTAATTGTCAGGTATCTCTTGTCCTAAAAAAAAATTATACTAAATTAAATCAAAGGTTGAATTAGTGAGATATTCCCAAACTATTAAGAAGCTGCTCTGTCTTTCATTAGGTGAAACTTTCCTTCATTTTAGTGTTTAAGATCCTCATTTGTAGCCGTTCATTAAGTCCAGAGTGGGACAAATGCCTCTGTCTTGGTGGAGGCAAACGCTCCTGTAAAAATTTGTGATCCGGGTCCAATTGCAGCAAACCAAAAGGCCGACCAACTGTCTCTACTAGTTCTGCTGTCCACCGTCTTCGTAAAGCATTCCAAAGCACCGTTAACAATATTTACATAGTAAATATTTTTTTACGGTTTACTTGCAGTCTTGAAAGATTTTTTTATGGAATATTGTGGTGAGTATACTTTGCATTAAATTCTGCATAATGTCACTTTTATTAAATTAAATGTAGTGCATTGTCAATGGACATGATAAACTGTCACAAAATATTCCATCTAACCCAACAAACAAAGTTTTATTTGTTTCATCCATCTTGGCCTCAACTTTTCCGAACTCAGACTCGGCGAGCTAAATCTATCCTCCACCTGAGTCATTTTTTTTTTATCCTAGACACATGAAAGAAAAACAGCTCATGTCTCGAGTGTTTCTCGTTTTTTTCTTCCCCGTCTTCGCTCACAATGCAGAGAAAGCTTGTGATGAACAGGATTAAGAAATCATTAGAGCCAAGCTCTCCTCTTGTGTAGTCAGGAGTACAATCAGACATGTCAGAGGTGAGCCCGACGTAACAAACACAACAACTCCTGTCTGGCGCAAAGGTCACGTTGGGCGCGGCGGCGTACTCCGCATACACAAGCGAGCGGCCGTCAATCACCATGCGAGTCAGTCAAAGGCTGACCTACAAAAAAGTCCAAGAAATGAAGAAGTAAGCTGCTTAAAGAGCCAGACTGAGATACGAACTCTGTCGACACACTTGCAGTAAAATGGTGGGAGGTGTATTATGACTTGAACCGATAGCTCAAATGGAACACCTGGAGCCGGCCGGTGCTAGCATCCATTAGCAGACGGATAATTACTTCACACCTTTCGAATCGCTTGACTTTGATATCTTCAATGTGAGTCATGCTGGGTGACGATCGGTTTTCTTATTATAATTCCGCCATTGGCGATTCATCATTTTCGTTTTGTCAGGGATAATAAAATAGCCTCATTGATTTGAATTTCTCATTGTCTTTTGCCCAACTTTGGCCAACCTTCAACCACAGCACAAATTTTGGGTGAGGCGAGTCAATCTATTACCCAGCAGTCGACCTCTGTGGCCATATTGCGGGCCATCTGCTTGACGTTGGGTGTCAGAGTCCGTTAAGTGCTTTGGTAAACTCTCCGACTCTTAGTCTCTCATGTCATATATTTGACAGTTCACCTGACTTACATCTGAAGTAGGTAAGGGGGGAATCTGTTGATGAGCATTTTTAGAAAAAGTTCTTCTTAGGTTGTTCAGAGCAACACCTTTTATATTGTTTCTATAATCGTGGGGCTATTAAGAGATGGATTAAGTGGGGGCAAATCCCCCCTGAAGGCCCAGGTAGCAAATGCGAGACCGGCCATCGGAATGTTCCTACAAATAGAACCTGGTTGGGTCATTAAGGCTTTGGTCCTTAGAAAAACAACAAAAATCCTCCAAGGCGCTGTTTCTGTGCCCTTGACACTTTTACAGCCAGGAGAACCTTTTCAGCCCTGAAAAGGGCACAATGGAGTTCGATAATTAGCCCGATGGAATACATTAATGTACTTTGTGCCTTGAGGGACAGAAATTGATTACGGCTCTATTTCGGGAAGTATGGTTCTAAAATAGTTATCATTTTTCATCCTCACTCATATGAGCCACAGGAATAGTTCCAGATCTTGACAAAAGAAAAGAAAAAAAAGGGAGAGAAGGAAGGAAAATAATATTTATGTCCCCAAACACACTCCTGGCTGTGATCCAGCGAGAGCTGGCAGCCGTCTCCGAAATCAGAGCTTGGAAGGTGCCCTCATTTAAGGGATGCGAAATGAGCGTCATCCGCACAACATCGTGCCACTATTTTGTGCATCGCTCAGGTGTAATTGATTTCCTCTAAGGCGTCTCACTGCAGCGTTTGTTTCATTATACGGCGCATTTTGTTGCTGGGCTCTGGAGCGCTTTTGTTGAGTTGCAATCCCATTAAACCTCACGCTGAATCCTACCTTGCCATTTGTCTTGGTGCGCTTTCATCGGAGTGATACTCATCTTAACATGCTGCACTTGTGAATAAATGGCATGTCTGGGTGGTTTCCTGTTGACTCTTTTTTTTTTTTACTTTGATGAGAGTAGAAGCACAATTGCATTGTGCATCATTATCATCAAATTTGAACGGTGATCAAGATGCAGCTCTAAAAATTGGAATTATCAAATTATCTAGCTTTTTGACAGACATTAGGAATATGTATGTATATATGAATATAAATGAATATTTAATTAAATACATATATAATTATATATATATATATACAGGACTGTCTCAGAAAATTTGAATATTGTGATAAAGTACTTTATTTTCTGTAATGCAATTAAAAAACAAAATGAAATTAATAAAAAGCTTGCAATATTTCAGTTGATTTGTAATGAATCCAGAATGTATGAGATTTTTGTTTTATTTAATTGCATTACAGAAAAAAAACTTTATCACAATATTCTAATTTTCTGAGAGTCCTGTATATATGTATATATATATTTATACATGCGTATAATATATATATTATACGCATTATACTAATATATATATATATTAGCTACAAAATACTAAGTTTAATAGGAAATAGTAATTTGTGCTGCAAAAACAATCTGAAAACAAGTTGTTCATATTCAAATCAAAACTTAGCATTTTGTGCACGTGATAGCAATTTTGCCACCTTAATTGAAAAATTCAAGAATAAAAAGATCCCATGTCATTTAGAAGAGACTGATGCCCCATACTTTTTCCAAAACATCTATTCGGGCCAATCATTTGACAACCAGGAAGGTCCGTTGTTAAAAAATTGTTTGTGAAGCCACATTGGTCCAAATAGAGATTGCAAATGAAAGGTTGACAAAAGGGCAGCGGTGATCAGCCAGGCATGTCGGCCGAAAGCGTCGAGATAGCGAGGCCGGCGGCACGGACGAGCCCGGACAACGTGGGTTTGAGCTACAGCAAAATGGTTTTGCCACACCATCACTTTCACTACCCCCGAGGACAGCTGAGGGGGAAAATAGCTGAGGAAGGCTTGTCTGCTTATTCCAGAAGAGACTGTGTGGTCTCTGCAGAGGAGCACAAACAAAGCTGAGCAAACTGTCTTTAGTGCAAAATGTTCATCTCTCGATCTGCCTGTCAATACAAACCTTCTCTCTTATCTCCAAAAGCAAACATTCTTTCATTTGACGTGAACGCCAGATAACAAACGCATCGTTTCGGTTTAAAATCCACCTGACTTCCTATCCTTTGCTTTCGAGCTGTTTCTGTGACGCATGTTTAATTTAGTGAGTTTGTGAGGCATGAGTTGGTTTGCGGCACATCGGCGTTGCGTCGTTAAAATATGATGTGGGTAGAGTGAGGCACCTGTTAAGTACGGGGAGTCCCAAACGTTGATTAAAAACGACTTTCCCCTTGGCTGCTGAATGAAGCAAATTCGTCAAATTGGCTTTGAAAAGGTTGCAAATCCCCACAGCCTCGGAGAGGGGCATGTAATCTCTCAGCATAATCACAAATAAAGCAGGATAATCACAAAATTTAGAGCAATGGGGAATTTATACGATAGCATTGCTAAGCTTCAGATGCAGTTTGATTTGCTTTTTGTAAAAGGCTTGAAAAATATACTGGGGCACTTCTCACCTGATTTGAGCTGTTTGATGCGGCCTCGGCTGGTGCTGGGTTCAACGGGCAGAAAGTCTTTGAACCAGGAGACCTCGGGGTCCGGCGTTCCACTGGCGGCACACAGCATGGTGGCCGTCCTTGTGCGCTCCACCACCTTCAGCTGCGGGCCCATATCGATACTGGGGAAGCCAAACGGCAACAAGTCCTCTGGAGGGGATGCAGCAAAGAAATAAGAAGCATCTATCAGAACAATGACAACCAAAACTTAAAATGTGAATGGACGAGACGTGAATGGACCCCAGTGCAGGACCAAATGCGTAGTGCCAACAGGACAGTTGAGACTTTTTCTCCATCCATCCATCCATCCATCCATCCATCCATCCATCCATCCATCCATCCATCCATCCATCCATCCATCCAATCCATCCATCCAATCCATCCAATCCATCCAATCCAATCCATCCAACCCCATCCACCCATCCACCCATCCACCCATCCATCCATCCATCCATCCATCCATCCATCCATCCATCCATCCATCCAAAATCCATCCATCCATCCAACCCACCCATCCATGAATCCTCCCTTGTCTCCCTCAGAGGAGAAACATAAGCCATCCACACAAACATGGTGATGTGAGAGACACTGTTCCCCGCCTATCACATCTGCAGTGGCTTGAAAGAGGAGATACTAGCAAAGACAGCGGGGCCACTATATCCGTCCTCATTAAAGCCGCAGGTTGTTTTTTTTTTTTTCCCCTCCTCAGCTAGCTAGTCATTAGCCGATTTAGTAGGCGGGCAGACACGCAGTAAGGTTCTCCGCGTTTCACACGAGCCGTCACTACAGGAGGGTAAACATACCGCCCAATCGGTTAGAGAATTACTGGGGGGAGAAAAGAAAAACCTGCAAAAGGACACATAGACTCTCTCTGCACACAACCTCCTCCCTGCCGACAAACACAAGTCTACAGTGGCGCCGACATTGAACTGTGTGCGTTTCACGACGTGTCTCTGTGTTCTTGCAATGATTCCTGCTTAATTACTATGCAGAGACCTGCTCGGTAACAGCAGTGGCAATTAGAAGCCAGGATCAAGAGAAAGGCTAGGGCGTGGTGGGGGTAATAAGGACTTGTTAGCAGTAATTGTTTAAATGCAGCGACTATTAAGAGAGGCTGATCTCGGAAGAGCGGCCATGCTTCTGGATGACTGATTATGCCGTGAGGCGGCCGACGAGGCCGCGTGTCTGCGGTCATCGGGAGTGTCTCATCCAGATCCAGAAAATAAAAAAAAATCCCTTTGGTGGAACTGGACTGATATTCCAATGGCAAAGAATTGAGACCACCTGGAAGTGTTGACTCAAGTGGATAAAAATGTCCCATGCCCGAGCTGCCATCCATTCTTGTCACTTGTGGAACCTGAGACATCCGAGTGGGCCGGTCGCCCACCCACTCACCCGATAGTAGTTGCTTCCAATTCCACACAGATACGAATAGGCAAACAGGCTCTCAAGTAAATAGGATTAAGCATCTCGATGACAGCAATCCAGATGGTCAGACACGTAATCAAGCATCCATCAGCTCTCTCGGCTTCCTATTCTCCTTGCGCTTTTAGCCGATATCTCTTTTGCACATCCACTCTGACACCTCCCCCATACCTGCGCCTATAATTACATATTCCACTTTCCCACAGCCAAAAAGCAATTACCAGTGGCAATTTCCTTGGATGATAAATCAAGCCTACGGGAGTCTCTTAGACGGAAGGACAACACAAGCTGCTGAAATGTCGGCCGCGGCCACGTCATAGGTCTGGTCTGCTTGTTGTTCTTGACCAATTCCTTAGTCACCTCCTGCCTCCTAAACAAATGACAGACATGCCATCTTGCTGTGGTGGAATAAAGCTCCAATCATTTTGACTATTTTAAAATTCATCATGCAAGCAAGTCCAATATTTGCCGCTGCTGATAGTTGAAGAGAGAAATGACATCGAGAGGCAAAAGTAGAGTCTCATATCTTATGTGTAGCGATATAGACTAGAAGAATCGAGGGTGTGGACTACCTATCCCAAGTATCACACAATATAGATCGATGCTAATGATCCAGCTGAATGCCGAAAGCGGAGGGAGGGAAGTGCAGGGATATCGATAGGCAGGTCAGAATGCTCCCCTGAGGTGACAAATATGCTCCGCCTTACATCTGCTGCCCTCGGCCCTATATCCATCCCCCATCTCTCTCGGGGTCGACTATAATTTGCATGAACTCCCTAGTTGTTAAATACCGGAAGGGTCAGAACGGCTCTTTTTTTTTGTATTATCAATTTTATATAAATATAAAATGTATATATTTAAATACATTATTTATATATAAATATAAATAATATAAAATATATAATATATATATATAATGTGTATATATATATATATAAATATATATAATACATAAAAAATACATATATATATACACGTATGTAGACATATAATGACAGGAATAGATTTATTCAATTTGCAGTATTTCCAATTGGAAAATCTCTTTCACAACAAACATTGTTGCTATGAGTTAGTTCTATTGCTGTATAGACAAAAAAAAAGATGTCTGCTCAGTGTGTACACGTGCATGTTCTGCAGATAATGCACATATCTCAGCTACTGGATGCTTCGTTCCAGATGACTGGTAAGGAGAAGAGGGATGTGGGAGCTACAGGTATCGAGCCAGCCTCATGGGTGAGTCAGCGGCTGCTGGAAATAGATACTGCAGGCATGGCCTTGATCACGCTTTTCACAAAATGAATCATTTATCAGACACAAACACTGCAGTGAAAAAAGTCCAGCTTATTTTTCATCTCCTGGTTAAATTGATAAGGCAGCATATGGGGGAAAAAAAAGAGCAGTGGGTCTATAAACATAGCACGTGTCAACATTGGCAAAAAACAGCCAGCATTGTTCCTCAGAGCTTTGTGTTTGTGCGCATCACGTACATTTTGGCCCGGTTATGTTTACAGAAGGACATCCGGGCCCGGTGCCCAAAAAACAGGCGGCAAAGGCAACCCGATTTGGGCAAATTCATTCTTACGCCGACACTCGCGCTGGAACTGGCAGCGAACACACACACGGAGTCGAGGACCTGATGCAAATGATGCAAACACACAAAACACCATTCCAGCTTTCCTCTCCCGTGTTGCCTCGCCTTTTTGTTTCCCTCCCTCACACACACACACACCAAGTTGAGCGACCCATTGCCTATTCTTCCTCCAGTTCATTTGTGTAAGCAATGGCCCACGTGCATGAAAGGAGCCTTGAATAAAAGCCGATCGCAGGGAGTCCGATTCGGGAATAATCTGTCGTCCTCAGAGGCTCTAACGCTTTGACTCCTATAGACTGCAGAAGGGCTGAAGAGGAGCACTTTAAATGCTAATGGGCCTTTATGAGAATAGATCACCACACAACACAATGAAAAAGAAGACCCGCGAGTCACCTCCATCTACAAGGCTCGCTTTCGGCTCGACACAGACATCAAATTCGCCCGTGTTGCACACTTCCACGCGTGGAGAATCATATGCAGGGAGAAGAAGGGGAGGCAAGAAGTAAACAAATGTAAAAACCAGCAACATGTTTCTTCACTCAAGGAGTGTAATCCTCTTGCAGGATGACTTGGCTGTTGTTGGGTTTTTTTGGGGGGCTGATTGAGCCGCCGGTCAAGCGCAGACGCTCGAGGGGGGGTGATCTGACCCGACTGTCTGTCATACGAAGAGTGTTTTTATGCTGATGGTGGCATCCGATCATCTTTTCCCTTCTCTTTCCTCACCCTGAGCCTCCCCTCACCCCATGCTTCCCTTTCTCCAAAAATGGGGCACTGTGAAGTGAGTGTAATCAGGATTACACTGCACAAACCACCCGCACAGCAAACACGCACAAAGCAACCTACACTCCTCGAGGAGTCGACGCATTCGCACGCAGCCACAACACACCCCGCTGCAGTGATGAGATGCTCTCGCCCACTGGAGGCTTTGCAACTTGCACAAGTGCAGATATCCACCTTTCCTGAAGGCTCAAAGAAATGACTGCAATGTGTATAGAAGTGCTTGCTTTGCAGGGGGAGTGAAGGCGGGGCGGGGCGAGGAGTGAGCTCGGACAGACAGTGAGGTCGGGGCGGAGATAGATGACTGCAAAAAAAAAATGGAAAAATGAATAAAACCATGAGAAGAAATTAGAAAGGAACTGCTGTGGGCTATAAGAAGCCTGGTGAGAGAAATGTGATTTGGAAATGAGTAGCGTGTGGTTAATGGAACAGAAAAGGTAACATCCAAGAGCTGAATGACGATAAGATGCCACATCTTCGTCCATTAGCAATCCTATGGAGCAGTAAACCACATCCTGAGGCCCACCACAAGCACCACACCAGCTGCTATTAGTGATGCTCAACCATGATCCTAAATGCTGAGATGAAGCATGGTAGTGGACAAAAATACTTAGCCACTAGCCATTAGCCACTAGCCACATAAAATAGTCACAAGCATCTTTAGGACATCAGTGGCGATTTCTGGAGTGAATCAATTTTATGTGATATTTTTTTGGAGATGTAACACTTCATGCAGATTTAGAAGCCAAGTAGATCCATATCGTGTTTGCAACAAGTGGCCTCACGGAAGCCCATGTTGGTGTGATTATCATATCCCGCCCTTTAAAGTGGCGTGAAGTCTAAGCCGTTAAGACTTTATATTAAAAAGCAATGAGGGTGAAGGTCACGCCAAAATACCTGCGTGCAGTATTGTGATTCATCCCATAAAACATTCATACGTAAAAAAAAAAAATGCTGGGCTAATGTTTGTCTGCAGTCACCATGCATCTTTGAAATCACAGCAGTATAATTGAATCCAGCCGCTCTATTGTTTTGCAACGTAATTACATCATACCAGAAGAACATTACCTGTACACTAATTTAATTTCGAAGATTCTTTTTAATCTTATTTACCAATGCAGACTGCACAACAATAAAAAAAAATCATTAAGTCATCTTGAAATCCAGTACGAGCACTAATAGATTCTGCTTTCAAAAAAATATTAATGCTCACTATTTGTTTAGCGACTAATCAATTTTATGAAATTATATTTCCGCTTTGTTTGTTATGTAGTTTAAGAACTGCGCGGCATCCTAATAAGTTTCATAATATTGGTGAAGTATATTATTATTTGCAGGTGGAATATTGTTGACATCCTCGCAATTGAAAGCACACAGAGATTAGGACGAATCAAATCATGATGTATTCATTTGGATGAAAGTTAACACAAACACAAACAAGGCACACGCTCCAGGAGAGCCCCTACAACCCCCCCACCCTCAGGTGAAGTTCATGTGGTAATGGCTTTTAGATTGGGGCTGTGTACATAGATGATGGGCCCGGTTAACAGATGGCCAAGGGACGGCCGGGCCAACCTTCTGTTCATCACTCAGCAGAGCCCTCTCTTCCGTTCTTCCCTCCTTTCTCTCTTCCTCCCATTCTATCTCTTTTGTTTCACTTGACTCACGCCACCACCCGTTCCTTCACCCTCTAGCAAGTGTGCTTCACCTCGCCTCGACCTCCCCTCCCCTCGCTTCCTCAATTTCCGCCGGCAGATACGGGTTGTCTGCCAGCTTCAAGTCTAATCCGCCTGATTTTTTTTTTCTTTCTTCTTCTTCTCATGGAGTGTCGTCGCTCTAGCGGCCACCCCTTCCCATTTCTTTGTCCTCTGCTGCTGCTGTGCTGGGCAGATGGCCAGCGCTCACAGCTGCAAGTCAAGTTCATAGCGTGTTGGAGCACCACATTGGGGAACATTCCTCCGAGGAGGCTGTGAACCAGTGATTAACCAGCACTTTGGCCAAGACTTGCGAGTGATTGGGGCACGCTGGGATGCAGCAGGGCTGATAGCCTGCGAGCCTGATGCGACTATAAAAAGAACAGCTTCATGCAGAGGTCGAGCCTCGCCAGCGACGGGGGAACAACAACTGAAGCCAGGTGCCTGCATGAGCGATGAAACACCCAGAGCCATGTGTTCCTTTGTCCAGAGTTGGCTAAAGTACTCACTCAGTAAAGCTCAAATACTAAAATAAAATTGAAAAAAATAAAGGCGTAACAATTTCATTCAAAACCTTACACTTGCTCAGACCAAATCTGAATCCAGCACAGCTGGCTTAGTTTTGATTCAGAAATACGAAACAGAAATGTTCAAATACGTGTGAATATTAGAATAATACAGTACCGTATTTTCCGCACTATAAGGCGCACCTAAAAACCTCCAATTTTCTCAAAAGCCGACAGTGCGCCTTATAATCCGGTGCGCCTTATAATGCGGAAAATACGGCATATAGTAATATAATATAGAAAATCTCACCTCTGATAATGGCCAGCTTTGCCGTGACTGACAGCTCTCCTTCGCTGTTCCGTGCGACACACTCGTAGATGTTCTCGTCTCGAGGTGCTCGGAGAGGTTGGATCCTCAGCACGGCGCCAGCGCCTTCGTCAAATTCGATGGTCTGGACGCAGCAGAAAAATACATTATTTTCATCGCAGTGGAAACGGATCCACAATAGTAAACGAGACCATTGGAAGTTGATGTTTTTGCCTCAGGGTAAAGTGTTTTTGTTTGTTTTTAATCCCGTAGAAGTTGCTCCATGAATTTAATGTTGGTTTTGCATTTATTATAATAAGGAATACTTGAACCCCATCATGACGACACATACCTGCGGGAAACTGGTGTCTTGTGGCAAGACACCCCAGAAAGTCACACTTACCATTCTGGGCTCACTCTTTGGAATGCAATATAGCACCAAGTTACAATCAATTATTCATTTTCAGGCAAGCGTGGTTTTAGTTGCATGCTGATATGAAATGAAGGAGATACTAAAGCTTTATTCACATACAAGTTGCTCATTTGTGCTTGAACCCCCGCAACCCCACCTCCCTTGCTTCCTCCTAAAAAAAAAAAAAAAATGTTGGCCTGTGATGATTTGCAGCTGTTCAACGCTCCAAGCAAGCCAAGGATTGCTTCATTTAATCTCATTTCCCAATGGCTCGGCCTCAACTGCCCAATAACATAATGCAGAATAAAATAAAAAAAATAAAGCAAATAAAAAAAAAAATATATATAAATAAAATATAATTTAAAAAAACTATTTGTGAGAGCTGTGCATGCCATGCAGCAAAAAGATCTTCACATTGCGCACTGTGACAACCACCTCGATACGTTGAGAGTTGACCTTCTTGCCCTTCTTGTTCCAGTAGACAACCGGCTTGGGATTCCCGGTGGCCTGGCACACGAACGACGCCACGCCTCCTGATACGCCAATCTGGTCTGTGGGAGTCTTGGTAAACTTGGGCGCAGCTGAGAGGAGAGAAAAAACAACAAAAGTCTCATGCATGTGAAAGTTGATCTCCGAGACTGACTACACAATAAACACCCTGCTGACCACTCTCAAATTTGCACCGGTCACAGTTTGTTTTGTGCTGCCTTGTGTTGAGCTAAATTCCTGGGTATCATCTAGAGGACACGCTGAAGGACTTCCTGTGGGTCATAAATAAAAGATTGGGTTGGGCTTTAGAGGAACGCCTCGCTCTCTCCGTCCACGCTGCTTCTTCCGGGCCGGTCGAGCCCTGAACTGCACCAAAGACACTCTTATGTAAGCGTTAAGTGCGCATTATTTAAGCATCTAATTGGGGGGTATTAATAACCATTTGTCAGCAGAAGTATCACCTTGGAGGATTTGTACATTGGTAAGATCTTTAACATTTCAGTCAGTCTATCAACATTACAGTTAATTTGCTTTGGCCAGAGGGTAGAATTGGAGGAGAATGATGGGGACTATTATACTTTGTGTTGGAGTGCCGGATTAGAAAAGTACTGCAATTGCCCTGTGCACGAAAACAGCAATTTTCCAAGCAGGCCATTGAGCCAATTGTAGTGAACCTCCATTTTTTCCTTGCGAGTGAGTCAAATCAATCAAACAGCCAACGTGCAGCCAGCCCTCGCTATCTGCCTGTGGACTGTTGCCATGGTGGCCAGCTTAACTCTTCGTCAGCCCAGAGAATCGCTGCGATCCATCAGGGTGAAGGCAGGATGACCCTTACCATGGCAACTCTCCTCCCTCCTCCCACTCCCCTAAGTCTGGGCGGCTAAGGTCCTGCTGTGTGGACTCACTCTTCATTCTCTGAAGACGGACTGAGGGAAAAAAAACTATCAAATAATCACTTGCAGATTGCAAAAGGCTGTTTGCAGATTTTCCCAAAATCAAGCCCTTGCTAAAATATCGGCTTTTCTGAGATGTGAGGTTAGAGCTTGTGATTGAGGTTGATAAGAAATGAGTGGATCTGATTCCATTATCGACACTCTTTAATTCCTTCTCAGCTTTCTCCGACACATCTGGAAGGGGGCGAAAATCAAGGGAAAATATGTATTCGGAAATGTTTTTAAAAATCACCCCACCCCTCCGAAAGTCTCAGTTCCAGCTGGAGAAAAACACGACTCCCACAGGAATAAGGATCTGTGGGAGTGGTTTTCCTCTGGTGATAGGCCATCTTGTTCTGGAACCTAATGCAGATGCTGTGGCCAGAAATTCTTTCATCAGCACAATTTCTGAATATTGTCTGTTTTAATGTTTTTGTACTATTTCTAATAACACACACACGCATACAAACTGCTGTGTGCTATAAAGAAAAAATAATAAAGCAAATCCTGAATGTCAAAAATGAAATGATCTCCTTTAATACTTGACCACAATCCTCAACAGGATGATACCTAAAGCTGGAGTTTGCACAGTGCAGTCAATCAGAACAATTTCATGGCCGTCATTCGAAGTCCCAAGAGTGCCACGTTACTGGCCTACTAAACTTAAAGAGAAGGGCTTAGGGACGAGCTCCTAAAAACCTGCTAAAGTACAAAAAAAAAAAAATTGCAACCTCCTTGTTTCAGTGTTGGTATTATGCCTGAATTTCATATGCCTTGTTGAGCTCCGACATGATCTCACTGGCTTTACGTACAGTCCGGAATGTTTTCTGTACTCTCTTAAATGCGCTTCAACACCAATCCTCTTGCAAAAGCGACCCCGCTGGCAACGTTACCACTTAAGCCTCTTCTTAAAGCCAGGGAAAAGCCCTGCAAGGCACTGACTTTGACCGGATTTGCACTGAACAAAAACTTAGGACTGCGCCGTTGGCCGGAAAATAAAGAACTAATGAGGGGATCTTTCTCTTAATAAAAGCTTTCACTTGTTTCACCAGAGTAAGTCGACTAATCTTGTACCAATTGCCTACTTTTTGTGAACCTTTTTAAACCCGTGATGATCGAAGCGACTGATTGAGTCTGCGCTCGGTGGTAACAAAGCCAGCGACATTGGAACGAATGGAGGTGACGATCCATTTAAAGTGGTAAATTCAAATTAAATGCATCCTCTTTTGAAAGACGGGCCAGGGAGAACTGCCGTTTCAAATTGCATTTGGCTCTTTTAGACAAATGTATTTGACTGATGTCAGAGAGAGATGTATGTATGTATGTATGTATGTATGTATGTATGTATGTATATATTTCTATCTATATATATTTCTATCTATCTATCTATCATCTATCTATCTATCTATCTATCTATCTATCTATCTATCTATCTATCTATCTATCTATCTATCTATCTATCTATCTATCTATCTATCTATCTATCTATCTATCTATCTATCTATCTATCTATCTATCTATCTATCTATCTATCTATCTATCTATCTATCTATCTATCTATCTATCTATCTTTTTTTCCCCCCACTACTGCACTATATGCTAATTTTATGTTAATGTAGGCGTGATCATTCAAATGATTTTTCTTTTTAACAAATGGGATTTCAATATTTGGTTATATGCCTCACAAATGAAATGTGCACTTTTGGTATTCTCTCTCTGCTGGATTTTCATGAGATGCCTCTAAGTTTCAATTGACAGGTTGCTATGGAAATGTGGACCTTTACTGAATATTTCCGATACGTTCCATCTATTGTATAATTCAATGATATGACAGCGACAATAGCGTGGTCTCAAATTAGTCGTACGGATGAAAAAGAACATTACAAGAGCAATACCTTACAGAGAAATGTAATTTGCATTGTTTGTTTCGCGAGTGCACGCATGTGTGTGTTTGTGAATGGACGCATACGTGCATGTGTGTGTGTGTGAGTGTATATGTGTGTGTGCGCTGACCACTGAGGCAGGAAATCTGTGCAAATGTTGTCATCAAAAGGATGATGAGAAACATGCTGATGGGACCTCCCGGCTTATCAAAACACATTAACAAGCAGCAGTCCAGTTCCAATGTACTCACAAAGCGGCTTTCACTCTTCTATATCACACACACACACACACACGCTTTCTTCCAGACGTGCAAACACGAGCATGCCAAATCCCACACATGCACTTCTATACGATCACACTACGGTACAATACATTCACACCTGATTATACAGCAGCTGCCATTGAGGTGCAGAAATGAGACAGCCATGATTGGTTGGATATGGTTGCAAGGTTGTTTTGGAAGGTAACGCGACGGCGAACGCTCAAATCTGATTGACGGACGGACTAGTTCAATGTCAACATGGGATCTTTCCAGACATGGTGTCTATTTCCGGAGATGTGCTCCCTGCTATCACAGAACTTTAGTTGCTATGGCAACTAAATAATGTAGGACAGCCTGTTCTCAAGATTTTAGGAAGGTTTCAGACAAAAGGAACCAATTGTAATGAAGATAAACTGACAGAGTATTGTGTGAAGGTCCTGGGGAATTATTTTATTTTGGCGGTAACAGCTAGGAGCGAGAATTTCTGCAGCTTTTTTAATCAATATATATTTTTTCCATATTCAGTGTTTCTTTTTTAGTTTTGTAGTGATGCATTTTTTTTATTTTATTTTGGTTCTACATAGCTCCCAAGACCTTGTTTACCTCTGGCAGGATTTTTACTTTCTGGACCAGTATTTGACACAAACAAAACAACGTGAAAAATACATACCTGGCATTGCAGAAAGACTGTTGACTTTAATTAGCAGGATGATAAAATGCAGAAGGAGACACAGGGGGGAGGTCCTGAGCCTTCTGGACTGGACCAGCGCACGGCCTGTATTGCACAAATGCATGGTCCCACTTTTGGCTGCTTGAAGATGACTGAAATGTGGTTGGGGCTTCACTCAGCAGGGGTAGGCACTCTGCAGACACACACACAAATACATGAAGGTCAGCCAAAAGGGATAAAAACATAGCCGCCCCATCTCTGATTCATGGCTGAAATGTCAGTGCACTGCGAAGGCAAGAGAGGACTCATCCAAATATTCGAAGAGAGGTGGAGAAAACCTCTTGGAAGAAAAATGAAAGGGAAATTCATGCTAATGCAGGATTAAGTCTTTTGATTTAGCCAGAGCACTTCTAACTGGGATTAAGCACTCGTGTGGGCCAGCCCTGACTCAACTAATACCAGAACAAAAGCACCACTGTGCACCGACAAAAACAAGAAACAGGCTAAAATTTTTATTTTGCCACACCGCTTCGGCATTAAGGAGCCATTGTGCGAGCGAACCGTGAAATAAGCTGCGGTGATACATTTTCAAGTTGCTTTACTCTCTTCAAAAGTCATAATAATTTAATTTATCTTTAGCTCTGATTGAAGTAATTCGATTTCACCGTTATGGGGGAACATAAAGGAGTCAATTAATAATAGCGCCCGAGTGTGCCAGCGTAATGGAAAACATTTCATTCAGGGATCAGAATGCGGCAAAAAATGCCAAATTTAAGGGAGGTCGTCATTGGCAGCCGGCCTCGTAAAAAAACACATCATTCAGGTAGAGCAGACTGAGAGCTCACTGTCCCTTGGTCAATAATTTCGTCCTCCACTCGTTCGTGTCGGAACACAGGTGGGGGAGAAAGAAGCTTTTGTTAACCTGTCGACACAAGACGAGCACTAGAGTGTGAAGATAAAAATAACAGGCACACAGACGGGCTCACCAAAAATAATTCAATAATCAACACCAGTGGAAGAAAGAATATGAAAAATACAAACTGGATGGTGGCTGCTCAGTGGAACATGTGGCTAAAGCATGTGGCCAGAACATCTGCCTCATAATGTTTTGTCGGAATCTTTGTTCCCTTTTTCCCACTCAATTTGTGTGAGTTTTCTCCGGGTAATCCAGTTTCCTTCCACATTCTCAAACCATCCAGAGGTTTACTGAAACTCAAAATTGCCCCTTAGGCGTTAATCTGAGTGTGAAGGCTTATTTGTCAATACTTGTGATTGACTGGTGAGTATAATCCGCCTTGCACTCAAAGTCACGTGAAATAGACTCCGGCTCACCTCTGAACCCTGAACGGGATAAGCAGGAGAAAATGGATGGATAGACCAGGAGGTTAGGGAGTCAGGGAGATCAACTGTGTGAAATCTTCTGGACTATAGATTTTAAATCAAGTGCCAATATATTGTTCAAGTAGTGAAGAAAAATCCAAAAACACCCAAAAGTCAATTATCTGTGGGGGCGCACCTAAGAACCTAACATTTTTTCAAAAGCCAACAGTGCGCCTTATAGTCCAGTGCGCCTTATACATGGACCAAATACCTAAATTTAAACTGGCCCGAAGCATTGTGTCATGAAATCAATCATAAGTGGCCCGCTGAAGACGACAAATCATGAATCAAACAGACTATGTATCATTATTTCGTGATTTTAAAGCAATTTGTTGCGTCTGAAGTTGAAATAAAAAAGATAAAATGGAGAATGATTTGATTTGGATTAAAAATCTGACATGATGCATTAATGGTGCGCCTTATAATCCGGTGCGCCTTATATAAGGACAAAGTTTTAAAATGGGCCATTCATTGAAGGTGCGCCTTATAGTCCGGTGCGCCTTATAGTCCGGAAAATACGGTAAATATATCGATTTGCCACATATTTTGGTATTAACAGGTGGATTCAGTCATGCAAGTCCCCACTGAACTAGCACGGGTCAGCACGGCTAAGTGCCCAGAGCGTGCCAGCGCACTTGATCGTCCATATTGTCATTGACGTATCAGCACGAACAAATGGCCGCGTCGCCTTCACCGTGTCATCCCCCCGGCTGCGTGGGCGCTAATGGTGTGTCGAGATTACCGCTGACCCTTCCTCGCCTGTTCTCCTAAACCAAAGCGGCATTTCTGGTGCGTTACATATTCAAAGACTTCCCCCCCCCGTCTACTTATCGAGCTAATGACCTGCTCCGACACATTACTGGCTGCCACTTCCACCTCTAAAAATAGCCAATTTGGAAAAGAGAGAAAAAAAAAAAAAAGCATGTCCGTCTATCTGATATACGGGCTCGATTTGGTTCAGCGCTGGGTAGCCTCGCTCTTATCTCAGGCCGGTGTAATCGAGGTTGAATAGGAAAGATTTCAACATGTCCGTTTTTTCAATTGAACCATATGATAAGAAGAATCAGAGCTCATTCAAGCTCCAGCGGCAACACGTTAAGTAAATTCCCCTCTTAGGGAAACTCAATTTGCTGCTGTTAATCCAACTAGGGCCGCTGCTCGGCGTGCAGACACACGGCCGCTCCGACATTTGACGCTGCTCTTATATATTTGGCCGTCTGCTCCCGGCTCGTGGAAGCCTGACCTCGGCGTAACACTTCATATCTTTCGCTCCCTGTTGTCTTTCACCTGCTGACAAAGCCCTCTCCTTTCCCCTTCCATTTTAGTCACTCACCCAGACTCCTAAACCCCTTAATCTTTCCCTGGTCTCACTTCTGCATTAGGTGTTGTACACCTCAAATCTCCTCATCTGCCTCCTCCGTTGTCTTGTTAACCTCTCGTGATGCAGTCGTCAGTGCGGCGGGCACTCTTACGTCCCCCCCCCCCCCCCCCCTGCCTTCTAACCTCCCGCTCATGGCCAAATCCTTTCTCCCGTGCCCAGCTGCTCGGCCCCTCCAGCTGCTGCTGAGGATTCACACAACAGCGTTTTGCAGATGGGTTATTGGAGGAAGCCGGCGGGCCAAAGCAGATGCGGCGATCAGTGGCCTGCTGGTGGTTGGGTTAAAGCAGTGCTTCTCAAATAGTGGGGCGCGCCCCCCTTGGGGGGCGCGGTGCTATTCCTGGGGGGGCGCGTGTGACCCTGGGGAACAGGCTTTTTTTTTGGCAGTACTAGAATAAAGTGTAATTGCGAATCTTCACAGCAGGGGGCAGTGGCGCTCTCATTGTTACTTCTGTGACGTTTGCGACAGTACAACATTTTACGACTTACAAGACAAGTTAGGATAGTCACGGTGGGGAAGGGGGGGCGCGAATAGTTTTCTTCTTGCTAGGGGGGGGCGTAACAGAAAATAATTGAGAAGCACTGGGTTAAAGTCTTTGGGCGGGTAGCAAGAAATTTTGCTGGAGCTTCAAAGAGACATGTTTTGGTAAAGTCTGATTTATAAAAAAAAAAAGAAAAAAAAAAAA
The DNA here is from genome assembly GCF_033458585.1 of Syngnathus typhle. Lineage (NCBI taxonomy): Eukaryota > Metazoa > Chordata > Actinopteri > Syngnathiformes > Syngnathidae > Syngnathus > Syngnathus typhle. The sequence continues at coordinate 7,902,553 of NC_083750.1, read as the reverse complement.
GATTTTTTTTTTTACAGGGACCTTCTCATAACCCGAACTAAACATGGCTGCCATGTGTACTTCTAAATTTCAAGGGAATCCAAATATATTACAATATTTTCATAATGTTACTGTAACAAAAAAAATATTTATGACAAATTTATTGCAAATTATTTTTTCGTCGACGCCCAAGAAACAACTCACCAACCCAGTTTGATAACCGACAGTTTAAGGTTAATGAAGAGTAAATACGGGAATAATAATAATAGTAATAATAATAATAATAGTAATAAATAAAAAGAAATAGTTCTGACAAATAAAAAGCAAAATAGAAAAAATGTCAAGCATAAATTAATTCTAAGGCCAACATCACAACATGCCTGATCCTGCCCTAGCATCAAGCCAATATAACACAAGAGAAGGTGTTGGAGGGAGGGAGGGAGGGAGGGGTGCTGTGCTTATTCCCGTTTCACCGTGACAACACAGATGGTCATCCAGACAGATAGATAGATAGATAGATGAGGGATACATGTGCTATTTATTGCACCGAGCAGATAATGAGACTGCAGCTCAGGTGGTGAAATGTACACTGCTTATTGTCCTCCATCAGACCGATGCAATATCATTGTTTAGCGTGGCCTCGCTCCCCTGGGAGCCCCTGGAAGATTTTTTTTTTGTCACCACCTCGCCCATTTACCCATGATGCCATTCACCGGCAGCAAAGGTAGCTCCAGACGATCTCCATGACAACAAGCGACGGGCGCTAAAATTAAAAAAGCTCATTTAGCACCACATCTACAAGCTATGACAATTTTTAGCGGAATTCCAATTAATTCGCAGTCACTGTTTGCATGTTTACATGCCAGCCTGTGATCTAATAGTGCTCACCATGCAGCTCCAAAATAACCTTGTTTTCAAATTATTCATGGCTTTGTGTGCCATTCTTTTGATAAGTTGAGAAGAAGGCAGCGTTAGTCACACACTGGGAGCGACCAGGACTAATATTACCTCACGCTTCCTGTGACCCTGCAACCTCTAGGCGAGTGACACTTGCAAATTCATGCACACCCACGAGGCAATTTACCAACACACACACACAGAATGGGGGGAAAACCACACACACGCACTAAACATAACAGATGGCAAAGCATCACGGGGGAGATTGGCAGTCGCTCTCTGTCACACTTTTTTCTTTTAAACAAAAAACTTGAAGACACACACGCATGCATACACACAAACACACATTGAGGATCAGAAGCACAGGATGAAGTATGGCTCACTGCAGGCATGAGTTGCGTTGCCCTGGTTACATTTTTAGGAGTGGCGAAAAAATATATCTGAGACGTTCGAACAGAAAGCGCACCTGTCACTCAAAAATGAAGAATATAAATGAATGTGCTTTCCTCAGCGGCATTTCTTTCGGTCATTACGCTTTCCAATGTTTACATGGTTGTTTACATTCAGAGGTTAGAAACAAAAGGTTCACGTGCGTCATGTAATGAGATCATATGAGTTACCGTGATTGTATGGTAGATACGACGCTTAAAGTATGACTCTCGGTTTTGACACTGACACCAATCGGATAGCACTTGATTAGATTCTATTTTGGGCCTTTCTGTTAAATGTCACTCCATAATTTACACGGCGAGGCTGATTGGACACAGAATTTAAATCAGCGAGATATATCACATCATTATTCAGGACAAGAACGCGTTCATAAAACAAAGTCCATCTTTAAGGCCGATATTCATGTTGTTTGTCTCGCAATAAATTTCAAAACTGGAAAGGGGAAATGCTAGTCGAGATCAATAAACAGAGCGGCGCCGTGCCATTTCAATATTTTTATGGGTGTGAGCCGTCTTTTCGTCGGTCACATTGGGCAAAAGCAAATTAGAGAAAATCACAACATAAAATTATTTTCCCTCGGCAAATTCTCTCAATTTCTCTTTCCTTAATTCAGTATTAAAGTGTGACTAACCGGGATATATTCAAAATGAGAGATTTATAGGTGCACTTTGCTTCATTTGAGCTACATTAAAAGCGGCATCACCTGTTTTTTGGTGCTTTGAATGGTAATTGAAGATGCTATTAACCTTTGCCGATGCACAACATCAGCATGTCATTAAAATTACACAAAGGCATGGCAATTGCTTCGGACCCTTTTAACTGCTGGATCCATAAAATGTGCTTCAGCTGTTGCTCATCACAATTTCATAGCCAGGACAACAGAAGAAATTGATGATGAGGCGTAAAAGGAGGGAAGCCTGACTAAACTTCTCTCCATGAAACGCAACATAAAATACTCTGCAAAGCTGCTACAAGCCAACAACACGGCAATAAACACCCACTCCTCTTATTGGGGCGCCGAGATCAAAAGCCAACGCTGAATCCAATAATGGAGGCAGGAGATCAGCTGGATGGAGCCATAGATGGAGTGAGTGGCTTCCACCGAGCAAAAGAACGTATTATCAAAATGGCTGAAAGTGCGTAGAGAGAAGATTATAACAGGGGATCAGCGGAGGGGAAACGCTCGCAAAGTGTTTGTGGAAACGGGCTGTTATCTTCGCACAAGCAAGTGTGTGTCGGAATAAATCAGACACATCCAATTCAATCATTGAATCGGAGGGCATCTAATTGCGACAAATTTGAATTAGATCGCATTAGGGACCGATTTGTATATTTTGGATACAAAAATGTGTCAAAAAACTGTCAAATATTGTGTTTTTATATTTATATACCCCTACATGTCCACTAAGGTCAATGCTTGCTCACTCAGTGATAACAAAAACCAAGGACGGGCAAATTCTGTATTGCCTAGCGTTTTTTTTTTTTTTAAATGTCTGTCATAGACGATTGCTCATTCTCTGCTTGTTTCTTTTCAGAGGCAAAAAAAATGGCTATGGAGGCGGCCACACGTTTTATAGTCTGACAGTTGAGTCCTTGTCAACTCGCTGTCCCTATTAGCATATCTAAGGCCTCCTTAATACTCGTAATAGCAGCTACTTTGTGTATATACCGATCATAACCGATTCCTGCATGACAGTCGTTAAGACAATTTTATGCTCTTGGAAGATCTATAAATCATCTCTCCATTCATCCAGCCATCCATCCATCCATCAGGCCACATAGCCATCATTTCAGAAGGGGAACAGGAAGACAATTTTGAATGAGCAAATGACATTCAACTGCTCCTTTACATAGTGGTCCAAAAAAAAAATCAGCAATGTCGATTTGAGGTCAAACTGCACGATGATGATCAAAATAATAATCTGGATTTTTTTTTTTTTTATAGGTATTTTACTGAAGACTTTAATCCTGCGTTCGCCCCGCTGGTGGTTGGCTGCAGACGTCAATGGCAGCGAATGAGTTCATGCTTTTAAGGCAGGGGTGTCAAACTAATTTTTTGGGGGGGCCGCATTGTAGTCATAACCTCTTTTGGCGGGCCATTATGACCGTCAACCCAAATTAATGGATGAGCACCTCATATTCTATACAGTAAAAGCTACAAAACAAACTGACAAATAACTCGTTTTCGAATCAGACGAGTAAAAACTGGTCAAATATTTACAAAAAAAAGATATTAAAAGTGAAGACAATTTGCAATTCTAGTAATGATACACAAATGTGATGCACAATTTGTCTTCGCGGGCCACATAAAATGATGTGGCGGGCCGTATCTGGCCCCCGGGCCTTGAGTTTGACACCTGTGGTCTAAGGGAAGGCAGAAGGGCCATATTCAGAATGTGCCGCCATCACACACCTGTTGTCATCATTTTCCATGAGATGCAATGGTTAAATGTCTATTGTGAAAACAACGCCACACACACACACACACACAAGACAAACACAACCATTGGAGGCACACTGAAGCCAATTAGCGAGTTCCTCCAGGAGAAAGGCTCCCTGACAACACGGAACAACACTGTCTCCCAGGATTGTCATCGTTAGTCTTCCCATACCAAACCTTCGTTAACACGATATGCAAAAGACACCTTCTTTATTCATGTCAGGCATCATGATTTGTTAGAAACGATCATCACGGGCTGATAACCGTAGCCTGAAGGAACACAGTCACTAATTGGTTTAGCATTCCAAAAGAATCCATGTTGGATGCTTTTAATGTGAGCAGACTTGCTTGGATTGGAATAAAAATGTCGTTTCTGCTATGATGCAGTTATGTTAGTGTAAATGCAGACAGGCATCTGGCACCAAAACTGAAATGAAATAACAGTATAACGCAGACTGTGCTGACGATTACTTCTCGCCTCCTCCTGTGCTGCAATCGAGAGGCAATTATTTATTCATTCCCAGTTTATGCAAAAATTCCGCAGCCCGATCAGGATGATTTTATTAATTTCCTGGAGATGTTTTGATTCTCTCCTGTATATTTGCGCTACCATGGTACTACCTGAGTCACATGACCTGCCGTCCAGAGGGAGCTCATTATCTCACAATGGCAACGCTGCTGAGATCATCCATGAAACTTTACTTTACATGATGGCATTTGCCTAAGGTTAAGATGGAGCAACGACAGAACCCAACAGCATTGCTGATGGATGAGTTTCATTTCGTCGAGGCGGCATATGCTATAGCGACCGAATTCCGCTTAAATGCTCCTCACGCGTCCCGGCCTTGCCGTTTTGTCACTAACCAGCCATTACGCGACTTCCTGATGGAGATGAGATTTGTGACGGCAAATGGATTTCTCCTTGAGGAACGATCAAGTTGTGTATCGAATCAGAAACTGAAGTAATGGACTAGAAAAAAAACGGTTTGTCCTCTGTCTTGCCCAGATTGGACCAAAATGTGTCCTGCTAAGTATTACGCATGCCAAGGGGAACAGACGTCTGTTCGGATGCTTTCCATCACTGTCTAGTCATTATTTTCCACCCGTTCGTAGAAATAAAACCCTTTATTTAATCAAGTAAAGCACTTAGAACCGATTCTTATTTAATTCATTAGGCTCAATGATTCATCATTGGCTGAAAAACAACCAATTACAGTAAAGTCAGACCGATACCAAGTACCGATACTTGCATCTTACAGTCTGGATGAATTTGTAATTTATTGCCATAAAAAATATATGATGCCAGTTCTTGGAGCAAGTTCCTGATGAGGCATTCTGTTTTGGTTTGTGTCAGCCATCTTGTCAGTCAGTCCGAATGGCTCTTGTCAGTTGGTGATGCAACTGTCAAACTAAGTCAATGTCCTCACATCTCCCTCCCATTATTGAGTAATGACCTCCGATTATCCACACGTTTCGCCATGTTGCGCACACGAGCACTTTGACCCCGGCGAAGAAAGATTCCTTTCAAAAAAGGAGGCAACGCGGAGGTATAATAACGTCCTCCTTTGCATACGAGGGAAGAGAAAGGTGGCGTAGGAGAACGATGAAGATGTCTTTAGAAGTGTCAGCTGCGATCAAAGGGTGGCTGGAGACAAGAGACAAGTGGACAGGAGAGGAGGAGATGAGAGGTCGTGAAGGAGTGTGCATAATTCATCCCTGCTGACACATCGCAACCTGTGATTCATCTGGAGAAGGGCATCAAGTCAAGTCACCATCCCGCCATCTCCTAGCCTTCACTTTTGTGCACACAAGCACGCGTGGTCCTACACACACGCAACCGTAATGGCAAACAGCCACCTGCTTTAAAAATGGATGTCCGTGTGTCTAGAGACCTTCAACGAGGTCTCATACTTGGGCAGATACTTTGGTTACACACACGACCTTAATAATATAGGCACAATCTTGAAGAGATCCAGTACATCATTTTTATTAATTTATATTTTAATTCAATTAATTTTATTTTTTGCTTCATTACTATTATTATTATTATTAAACGCACACCCGTCACATGTATAAAGTTAGGTTTTTATCTTGAGCTCTTTTTCTCATATTTTCGAGTGAAATGCAGCTTTTATTTACTTGCTTCGTGACACCTTTGGTAATTTTGTAGACGGAAACACTTTTTTTTTTTCATGCTGATCCCATTTCACAGTTGCTCATGTGTTGCGTGGATGAAATGTTGAAGGTTCTTGGAAATTTTGTTGCTTTCTGTGTTCTTCTTCGCCCGTTTGTCGTGTCATTAATGTTTACTTGCTGTTTGCTTCCAGCCGCTGTAGTTTTTTTTTTTAAGCTGCAATTACGGGAGCTGCGTCGGGGTACTCTGTGTGAATGAAAGTCAATGTTTTTATTATTATTTTTTCCCCGTATTATAAAATGTCTCACTAGGGCATTGAAAATCGCGATACTACCGTCTTTGTTCTTTTGTATTATTATTTTGTTATATTTGAGTGAAATATTTGTGGTTTTGCTAATAATTTACAAATTCATCCAGATTGTAAAATGCAATGGCAAGTATCGGTACTTGGTATCGGTGACTATTCAGCCATGATGGGTTGATCCTAAATGCCACATGCGCCGTTTGAGCCGACTTCGAAATAACCCCACGAAGGTCAATTAATCTCGGGGGCCTTGAAAACAACCGACTTCTTGTCATCTTGTCATACATGTGACCTCTGGATCAAAGTTGCCTTGATGTTCTCATTCCTTTCAGACCAACAGAAGGTTAGGAGAGGATGTGAGGACGGCCACCACGTGAGGCACAGGAAGACAGCCAGCGATGAGATACCGTGAGCATGTGGGAATGAGACTTCAATGAAGGACTTTTGACGAGCAAAACCAAAGCGGCTAAGCTGGGACTGCGTGTCATTTGGCGTATTCAAGATGGGACGGCTTTTGCAGTTACTTGAGAGAGGCGGGAAAGCATCGAGGCCTCGGGTTGAACCCTGTGAAATGCTATTTGAGGGGATTCATGCCATGAGTGATTTCATAGCGCTTCCTCGTAGAGGGAATATCTGCAAGACGGAGAATTTTGAAGCTCTTGGGAGGAGACGAGGACAACTAAAGAATTCATTCACTTTGCGTCCAATGACCTATTCCTGTCAAGCAAATGCCAAAATCTGCATCTTGGTCTGTCCCGTTTAGGTGAAGACGGTTTGAGTGGGCGGGGGGGTTGATACGCACGCTAAAGAAGGGAATTCATGCGTGCTAAATGACTGATTAAAATAATTAGAGATGTGGAAATGGTCTGGAACAATAACCAGCAGACACATTATGCCGCGGGGGAAAATGTCCCATCTGTGCGTGTCGGGAAAAAGACTTGGCCCAAACGGCACAACATTTGGGCGTACGCAAGCGAGGGGAAACCACTGGAAAGCCAAACAGGCACTCTGTAGAAGTGTACTTATTCAAACCCTAAAAACAAGCATCAGCAGTGGGGGAATTGTGCACGAGTAAATCAATGTATAATTAAACGATGCTCAGCTCAGGAGCCTGCCTGCCTGCGCGTGTGCGTGTTGGGAGAAAACCTAACTGTGTGTAATTATAGACATACACCAGTATTATATACGCACGTTGATATTTATGCACACTTTGACATCAGCATATGTAGCAGCAAGTCTATGGTCTAGAAAACAGCCTGCTTAAATAAGTCCTTCCACTTTGCCACCTGGTACCAAACACACACAAATCTATATTTCCCAATAAAGCCTAGTGTTGAAAAACTCCGAACTGGTGAATACCTTGCAGGCATTTGAAATTAGAGTGAGTGACAAACAAAGGATGCTCCGACGTGCATGCAAGCTCTGCCAACAATAAGCACAGAGGGGGCGATGTGAAGGGGTAGGGGGGGGGGGGATGCATGGCACACGCGCCAGTGTGCTGTTATCAACCAGCCTGAACACAAGTCACAAGAAATGGGCTGACACCCCCGCGCACATGCATCCCTCTCATTTGAAATAGAAGAAAGCAAAAACTCAAAAAGCGTCCGGGGTGGGATGTCGTGTGGATTACCTTGGTAGGATGTGCACCGTCTCCTCCTGCGCCGTGTGCGAGATGCATGGGTGGATTTACAACTGGAAGAAGCTTCCTCCTCTGTCGTGTAATCCAGTGGCAGCCCGGCTCCACTCAAAAAAAGGGGGGGCTGCCTTAGAGAGGGGGATGCATGTCCTGCAGCTCCTCGACGCCTTTTGGGGGCACAGGAGTGGTCGCTCGCTCGCTGGGTCGGGCGGCTTCAGGTACTGAGGCTGCTTGATGTCATTGAGAGCCGCTCGCTGTCTTCTGCCTCAGCGTCCTTCTCCTTTTCTCTCCTCCTCCCCCCCTCCCAGCGCTCTCCTTCCTCTCTTTCATGCACACGCCAAAGCTCTTCCCCCACCACCCTCCCCCCGACGTATGACGTGATGCAGGAGAGGTCTCCTATAGCAACCGTATCCCCCCCCCCCCCCCCCATCAACCGCCTCCCCTCCCCATACTCAAACTGGGCCGCCGACTGGTGGAATAGTGGGTAGTGTTAGATTATTTTTGCGTAACCAGGGGCTAGAAGGGAAGAAGAAAACGTTAAATGCATAATAATGTCACATTATACATATTGTATCAGATGTTATTACCAAGTATTGAGCAGTACAGTTGCAATCAAAAACAATAGACCATCATTCAATAGATCTAAATGGTCCTCTTGTTGGTTCATTACAAGCCATTCTTCAATGATCAGCTTTTTGGAAAATAAAGGAAAATACAATGGGGGGTTGGCTGAGGAAGAAAAAGAGCAGTAATTAATCCCTTGAACATTTATACAGGAACCATGAAGAAGGTAGTTTATGAGGTACAGATCCAACATAAAAGTATAATGGAAATCCGATCGTAGTCATTAGAGAGGCAATTCAGCCACACTGATTAAGTAGGCCTACTGTAAGTCTTGACAACATTAGGTACATACATATTTCCCAAAATGCATTAATATTTACATGTGTACAACTAACTTAATTGTTTTTTGTTAACTTCTGCACCATAAGTCTTTCTTTGTTGCAGTTATGGGTCACCTAGATCACAAACAAAAACAACAGACAGAGGAAAAAGATGTTCTTACGTGCTATACTTACGCATAAGGATGAATTTTCAAAGGTCACATTCCTGCTCATTCAAATGATCATTACGATTACATAATTTATTTAATTAAGCACTTAATGTCAAAGAATAGTGCATGTATATTGCTCACTTCTGCTGGTGAAATACGGACGAGCCTTTTGTTCAGAACAAGGCCAGGGTGGCTTTAGGATTGAATAGTCCGCCATCTAGTGGCGAGACACTGTTATAACACTTTGTAGCAAAAAGTCTATCATTCATTGACACAAAAGAAAATACACAACAAATGTGTGTTTAATATTTTTGAAGTCGCTGAGGCTGCTTATTTAAGTCACCATGTTTAAACGTCATGATGGGAGCAACCATCTGAGGTCAGAAGGTCACGTGTGTTAGCTAAAAACCAAAAGTGGTGTTTTTGACTAAACAACAGCAAACCATTCATTCATATTGTAGTAGGATCAACATACCTCTAGATTCATGTTTGGTCCAGATGACCCCACAGTGTTTGTCATTCCATCCACAATAAAGGGCATCTCTGTTGACCGAGTGGCATCGGTGCCAGTCACCCCGTGACCTGCCCGAGTGGCAAGTGTGACACTGTCCCCATTTTCAGAGCAGATGCTCCGGGCAAAAGAACCCTAAAATTAGCAGAGCGAGCACCCCCGTCTCTACCCCGCAGCAGTGACGTTCAATACTCTATTTATACGAAGGGAGCACGACTCGCGTAGCTCGTGTTTCTGTTATTCTTTATATCGGTAAGCTGCGGTTTAAGCCAGTTGACCAAAGTGACAAGATTATTTAAGACACAATTTTAGGCCATTCAAAAGAAGCACCTTATGGCTAACAGCAGTATAGATGAATTATAAATAAGATTACCACAGAGAGCGCTTGGTGCCGTGCTGAATTTTATTCAGGCGTTCTCTGACACACACACACACACATCTTCATACCAATGCAAAAAGAGAAGGCAGCAACAGTGTGTTGCTCGAATGCAAGTCCATTTAGAGTCGGCATTTGATGAGGTGACGCTTTCAGCCTGCGCACAGGGGACACTTTCAGGGTAATGCAAGAGAGAGTTTGCAAATAAGACTGATACCAATTCAATTTGTGAGAATTGCATCGGAGCTTCAAGCGGATTTGAGCAAATCTGCAAGTGTTGTGGATGCCACATGCGGGGTCAATGAAAAGCAATTGTTAAGGCATTTCTAGGAACATTCAGAGGAAAGGTCTAGAAAGCAGTGAGAAGCAAATTAGAAGTCATCTAGTAGTCCAATCTTTTCACAGTGATTCTTTGCTTCAAATACTGCCAGATACAAATATCCGCTGCTGTCACATTGTTTTTTTTTTTTTTTATATTTTCATCAAAATCACCTGAGGAACCCCAAGTATTAAATCCAAACGATGTTTGTGGCTTGCCTCACGAAGACCATAATGGCGCCATGGTTGGCACAGCAACTGTAACATCCTTCCAAACTGACAACACGTCATCAGACAGGAAGCAACTAGAACCAATAAATAATGTACCAAGCACGTGTCAACCCATTTGTGCCTTTAAATATTTTTCATTTGAGCGGGTGCGGTCGTTTGCTAAGGTCGCCCATTCGAATTTTATTTTAAAACGCTGGACCGAACATTTGTGGTGGAACAAAGGAGGAGGAGGAAAGCAAGCAACTAGGTCAAAAGAAGTTTGATCCAAATTAGCGTCGTCATGGAGGTCAGTGCAGCTCAATAAACGCTTCCATCTCCTCGGTGATGAGTCCCCTGTAAGGAAGTCTGTGCTTTTCCACCGCACGGGCCGCCAGGCACTGAAGCGTGATGTAGTTGAGCGGGTAGAGAGCCGGGTCACCCATATTGTGCTCGTCTAGCAGTTCGTAGGCCGCCTTCCTCCGCGCGTTGGTGGCGTCAAAGTGCGCCCCGGCCTTCATGAGAAGCACCATGATCTCTGGGCAGCCGTTGCAGGCGGCGATGTGCAGCGCCGTGTTGTTCTCGCAGTCCCGCGCGTCCACGTCGGCGCCGCACTCCAGCAGCAGCGACGCCACCGCCTGGGAGGGAAAGCGGCCCACGGGGTAGCGGCCCACCGACGTGGTTTCCTTATCCACGGCCATGTGGAGCGGCGTGAAGCCGCAACGGCCGCGGGGATTCAGCTTCAGCAGGCGGTAGACCGTGTGCTTCTTCTGGTGCTCCTGCTCGGGGTTGCACTCCAGCTTCTCCAGCAGAAAGATCAGATGGAGGATAATGGCCAGCGCCTTGGTGAACTGAGGCGCCTCGGGCGGATTGTCCTTCTGCGCCACGGCTCGCTCCACCTCCCGCACGCTTTTACCTAACACCGTCATCAGATCGTGGAAGGTGATGCGAGTTGACAGGGTGCCTTTGGCGCGGTCTTGAAGGACAAAGGAGAAGAGCTCGGCAAAGGATAAGAAGCTGGAGGCCGTCATGGGGCTGAGTGGGTCCAGGTTGCTCTGCTGCATATCCAAGGCGTATTTCCACAGACTGATGCATCTTTCGAAATTGCCAGAGTCTGCGTAGACGGCTCCCCTGTAGCGGATGTAATAGGAGGTGTCCGGGTGGGATGGACCCAAGATGCGCTCGCGAACCAACAAAGCCTGCATCCTCATCTCGTCGGGGTCTGTGATCAGAGCCTCCAGCTCCTCTGCACTGTTCACCTCCTGCGCCCAGCCGTAGGCCGGAACGGGGGGCCCGGGTGGGGGCTTGGTCAAGCGCCCTGCTTTTTCCCCTGGCTGCCTGAGCTCCACGGCTCGTCTCCAGTACTTCATCGCTCCCAAAAGATCGCGTTTTTTATCCACAAAAGTGGCTCCGAGCAGCTCGAGCGCATCTACGCGTTCCTCCCTGGAAGTGCGGGGTTGGTGGGCGAGGTACTCCACAATGTTGGTGTGTCCCGTAACACTGGCCGCTAGGAGCGGGGTCATCCCGTAACCGTCCCGTTCCATGCGAGCGCTGGACTTTAACAACAACTTCATGATGTCCAGGCTGCCTGACTCGGCGCAATCGTGGAGGGCCGTGTTTCCTTTGACACTTTTACGGTTGACATCAGCACCACGGTCCAGGAGGAACTTGGCTATCTCCTTGTGGCCCTTGTAGCAGGAAATCATCAGACAGGTATGGCCGTGTCTGTTGGCCACCTCCATGTCAGCCCTGTGCTCCACCAGGTAGCGGACGATCTCCAAGTGGCCGTCAAAGCAGGCAGCTCGCAGCGGTGTGGAGTTCGTCAGAGTCGCGTTGTTCACCGAGGCACCGTGTTTTAAAAGAGTCTTGACCACCGCGAGGTGACCGGCAGCCGAAGCCGCCCACAACGGCGGAGCTCCTTCGATGGTCTCGCCGTCAAAGTTCACCGAGCCCCCGAGTTCGACATTAGCTTTACAATGCTCAAGGAGGTAGTCTACGACATCTAAGTGTCCATATCGCGACGCTATCAAGAGAGGAGTGCCTCCTTGTGTTTTCTCTTCGGCGAGAGCTTCGAGCTCTTCGGGAGTTTTGTTGCTCAGCAACTTCTGGATAAGTTTCAGCTTACCATCTCTGGCCGCGTTGAACACAGCCGTAGTTATATCCATGGTTAAGGGCTCCGCGTTGCCTCACATGACATCAACCCCATAACCACTCGTTGACCATCAAAGCGATGAGTGTAGCTTTTAAAAGCGCGTCGAAGGAATTTTGGTCCGGGCTCTGCTTTGAGCTCTCATCTTGCTTCCATTTTGAGGGCGCTGGCAAGATGGCGTTTGCGTTGCTCGACGGTTTTGTGTTTACGGTGGGGGCGGGGCATTGTGGGTAATGTAGTTCACATTCACTAACTTTGGAGGAGCAGACGCATTTTCGCCGCATGCTAAACTTCATCTCCCACAATGCATTTGAGTCAAACGCTAGTATCTGATGGGTTTGTTTGGTATTTAATTTTAGACAAACAAGCTACACTTACTGCCTTCCCTAAATGAGACGTATCACGTCAGTGCTGCGTTAACACTTGACAAACCCAGCACTCCCTTTTATATACCACAAAAGTGTATATTTATGTTATCTGAAAACGTATTCAAACAATAAATACAATACAATAAATAGTCATTATAAAATTTACTAACTTATTTATATTTATTTACTATTTATTGTACATTTTGTCCGAGTACTACACTGTATATAAAATGCGTATAGTTAAAGTTGGATTGAGAGTTGAGTTAGTCTGGTAAAGCTTTCAGAATCTTTCAAAAAAATGCCTTTATTGTGTGTTTTTTTTTTTTTCTATTTTCAGCATCATAATCATTTACAACATTGTCGCCATGACCGAAAATCCAGATTAGTCACTTAGTGTCATTATACACTTTGACCAACAGAGAGCGCTAGGCTCTAGTTTTCTAGGTGCGTTTTGCTCTTACCCTGTTCCACTGGTTCTCAAAACCTTTTTACACCAAGCACCATCCAAAAAATACTTGCAAGTAGTCCGTAACGTTGTGGGCTCAAGTAATAAAAATAATACAGAAATGTTCTCCAAGTGTATATCCTATTTTTCAAGACATTGTAACATTCTGTACACTTTAAAAAGACTGCATCTCAATACTAGAATACCAGAGGAAAATAACAAAACTTTAAATAATGATTCAATGGAAGTTGGATAAGAATAGCACCTAAATGCATATATATTGAATTTAATAAATACAATGGAGCTGCAATTCCGTGGTTCTTTGGAGTACCAATTGAGAGAGCCAGCATGCGTACATTGGGAATCACTACTGTCTTATTGCATTCCATTGGAGACCATTAAAAGCTCAAAATTACTCACCTCAAAATACTGTGGCTCATATTCTCTTGAGAAGGGTGATGTTTGCCCTTTGTTTCCGAAGAGCAATAAATCCACAATTCTATTCCTTGTTACCCTCTCCTCTGTGAGGTACATTTCAATCAGATCTTTCTTTCCTGATATTGAACAGGGAGTTTACTTTTGGAGAGACAATATTTCATGCACAAGCCTCTCAAAGCCTCCTCTTGGACTTTCCTCTTGACACAAAGGACCACTTCTGTAGATTTGTGTGTGACCAACAAAAACACTTCAACAAAGCTGCAATTAAAAACATTGACAGAATAAACGTTGGATCATAGAGGAATTTATTGTTTTGACAGCAAGTTACTAGTACAGCAGCCTGAGGGTTGTTACAGTCAGTAGCCAATACATTACCAAATACAAAGTCTATCAAAAACAAAACGGCATTCATTTGATAGCGCAGCTTATACATTTGGCATCCCATGTAAACTAGACCATTACAACTCATTTAAAAAATGCCAATACAAAGTACATTGTGCAGCTCAGGAGTAGGTTCCACTTATTGTAATTGTAAACTGTAATTTGCCAGTCTGGTTTTTGGTTTGGCCTTTAATGTGCCAGATACATCTCCCATAAGACTTTCATCTGTCCAGTATTGATCAGCTCTGTGAAGTGGAATGACGCCCGAAAAGCTCTGAAGATGAAGGGCTGCTGTCATTTTCGTCGGCATAAATCTCGACAGGGATTTCCTACAGGCCTGCGAGCAACTCACTAAGCAACACTTCCCGTTCTCCGAGAAGGATGTCTCTCTTCAAACTGGTTCCCTTGTTCACTACTTTTATCTTCATGGCTAGACTTTTGACTTGCGTCTTGGGGAGCGAGTCAAAAAAAAAATCCTCGTTAAAAACAGGATTCCTGCTATTCTTTATAATCGTGCTTCTCTGTTTCTGTTTCTTGCCGGGTTTCAGGTAAAGCCCCACACAGCAGTTGATGCTTTTAACGTCCGTCTGCTTGCCGTAAATGGCCTCCGCTTTAAGCACGCGAACCCTCAGCCGCGCCGCCTCTGGGTCGTAGTGCGTGCTGAGTCGGAGCGTCCCGCCCTTGTGCAGGTTAATGGTGTGCTCGCGCTGCAGGGGGTCGGATGCCCAGGCCCTCGAGCTGCTCCCTTTGTATTTGCGGAGCGCGGGAGAAGTCGGGCAACGCGTCCGCCGGCGTTGCATGTTGGGGCTGTTGTCGGCTGAGCTGCAATCGTCCGTGGAGAGAGAGCTGTGGCGGGCCAGCGAGCGCTTGGCACGAGATACCTTGAGACAAACGACAAATGCAAACGTCAACTGGCTGTACCAAGGAAGGCAGCGGAATTGACTGATTGTTAAAGACCTATGAAGTCAAATCAGTTTAATTTTTTTTAATCATTGTTCGCATCAGTAATTACAGTGGTTGTGATTAATTGGCCCATATATATATTATTATTATTATTTTTTTTTAATTTACCAGTACAGTGTGCAGTTAGCTAGCTCGGTATGCCTCCAGAAGGTTTCTAGCTGAAGGAGCATCAATTTTTCAAGTGGTTTCACATAAAAACAAAAACTCCTCCTTGCCTTGTGCACCGTCTCTTGTGTGATGGAACGCAGGAGCGAGGCCGAGCGGGACAGCAGAGGAGAGTTAAAAGGGGACGAGTCCGCCGAAGAGCAGGTGTCACTCTCGCCGCCACTGAAGTAACGGTAGAGGTTGTTGTCAGCCGGGGTCAAATGAGTCCCCCCTTGAGAGCGCCTCTGGGAGTTTGGGGAGGTCAGAGGGCTGCTGGGGTCGCTGTGGAACAGGCTCTCTTTGCGCCGGGTGTGAGGAGACTCCACCAGTGTGGAGAAGCCATAGGAGGTCTGGGCCTTGGGAACGTAAGGCAGCGACATTGCGGTCTGGGACTGAGGGTCTGCGTTTGTGTTGGCGTGCGAAGTCACGGCGACTGGCTCATCTGCGCTCTCTATTTGGATGATGTGACGATTTGCTGACTTTTGGAGATTGCGCCTTTCCCCTCCGAAACGGGAAAAGAGGCGAGGGCTGCATGAGTTTTTACTGCCTCGAGCTCTGGGAGTCTGGACGCAGATGACGTGATCGGAGGTGGAGGGTCGTAAGGTGGAGCAGTGCTGAGGCTTGGGAGTGGCTGGCTCTTCTGGTGGGCAACAGATGAGTTTGGGGGGGATGAAGAAATTGGGGATCTTTTCGGGGGTGAGCACATTAGCGTACACAGACACCGGAATGGCCTCGGTGGTCTGCGAGGGCTGAGATTGGGATCCACTGGTCTCCATTTTGTTACGTAGCTTCTCCAGGAGCCACATGTCCACCTAGGAGTGTCAAGCCATCAGTTCTGCATTAACAAGTAAATATACTATGTATATGTATACATATTTATATATATTACAAATATGATGTCTCTACAGGGTCAAATGTTTTAATACAATAAAATAAAAAACGTCTCTTGTGTGATGGAATGCAACAGGAGTCTGTTTGATACTGTAGAATTTAACAAACCCCAAATAATAATAATAATCATTCCACACCACACATTTACTTAAACATTCATGAAACAACTAACACACACAAATGAGAAAAACATTTAAATAAGTGATTTGTAAGTGTTGAGAAAATGTGGAATTACTTTTCAATTACACTGTAACATTTGTTTCTCTTATCATCAAAGTAAATACATACATTCCCTAAAATACAAAATAGACACAAAAACGATCCACTCTAAATTTCAAACTCAGCAAAAATTAATTACTTAACATGATTTGCTATTCATGCCTCAGTAAATGTAAATTCCACCACACCCCAAAGCATTAACCAAACTTCTTTTTCACGTATAACGACATCTAAATATTTTCTCAATACATTAAGAACAAAGTAGAACTTAGCTGAAAAAAAAACAAATCGGCTACATCTGGTATGGCCGAATTACCTGTTCACTGCCGAACTTTGCCTTCTTCAGAATAGTTACAAAGTGACGTGTGCGACGTTCTCCGAGGTTATGTGCGCGACGAAACGTTCTGCTGCTTCCAGTGTGATCCAGAAGCAGGGAAAAAGCAGCGCAACGAGGCGCTCGTTTTATAAGACGAGCTGCGCTTCAGCCAGGAGCCAATCGGAACGTTGCAAAAGCTTCCAATGTATTGATCATCAAACGATTCAATACACGCGTGAGGTTCGGGAATCCAATTCAAAATGCCATAAAGGTTCCTCGGGATATCAAGTAGTTTTCCATAATAAATTAATCTTGAAAAAATAGTAACATTCTTGACAATGACATGCTTGCTTGAAATTGACACCAAAATTGATCACCTTTTGATTCCAAATCCGTTTAATCTGCAAAATAATATTATTTGCTTTTGTCTTCTTTTCTATCTTGATAAGTTTGTGTTAGATGAGAGCCAAAAACATGTCCAGTCCAACTCATTGAGCTTCTTGCCTGGTGTTAAAGATGGAGGTGGTTGAGCAGCAATCTCGTAGGTGTCACTTGGACCAGCCAGTGCTTTTGTTGCGTTTAAAAAATAAAAACACAGCACAGAGTGAGGTTACTTCACATATTGTTTTGCCCAACAAGTGTAACTAATTACATTTCAATTAAATTGTAATGTGATTATCATCACTTTTGAAGCATAAAATCACAAAACACAATTCTTATTCCGATTTCATTAAATCATGATAACAATAAGAAAAAGTAACTGTACTTTCAAATATTTGCTTTTATTTGCCCTAAACTAACATTTATTGTACAGTACAATAATTAACATTTATTCTACATATTCGCTTTTCCTTAATGCTTTACTATTGTAAATCTTCCATTTTAAATGTACTAATTTTTTAGAACCTGGAAGACAAACGCTTAAAAGAAATTGAAAAGTGTTTCTGCAAAGTAAAAAAGCAAAGGTAAATTTATGTAAATGAACTCATTCATCCATTTAGGTTTCCATCTGAAAATAGAACAAAGTCCATTACGGATTAGTGAAGCCTCATTAGACACTGGGATGAATCATCTAGTGGTCTCTCCATCTATTTAGCTATCTGAACAGTAATTATTTTCAAATTAAGTCTAAATTTGAAAGTGTCAAGACGCGAACATTTGGGCCATGCATGCGAACTAAAAATGTTGGGGCTTGCAAAAAATAAACATAGATATATAATACGGATGGTATATACGGTCCCCCCAAAATTTCAGTCTTATCTCCTTAAACAATGAATACTTGATCACAAATGGTGGAGCAACACATGTAGACAGATCATTTTGAAATACTACATGGCATATATTCTTCATCCTCTGCAGAGAACAAATATTACTACGCCTTACCACTACCTTAGGCACACACATACCAGAAGCAAAACAATGTACGATAAATTGAAGCTAAGAAATTGGCAAAAAAATCAATTTATGACAATGTAGTGTTTGTAATTATGTCAATACTGTAATTTTATATAAAGTAAAACACAATCATTTTATTTATTTTTGATTATCTTGACATACAAGTGTTTTATTTACCAGCATGGAACAAATCAAACTCCAACAGTGATTGCCTGCGAGGAGACTTGCAATCCACTGTCAGACAACATGATTTATTTTCGTCCCATCGTCACGTTGAATAACGCAGTACAGAATTGTTTGAGTCCTCCTACACGTTTTCGCAACAGCATCAGCCTTCATTAGTAAGTATTCCGTGTATGATCTTTGACTGCTAGCCTCTGTATACAAAACTGTTCATATATCGCAAGGAGATAGCAAATCTATCTGTTCTTTATTGTCACTTTTTTTTAAACATTGTCTTCTCATGGGAGCAAATGAGGGCAGTATTTTTCTTCATACATATAAAATTCAAAATTTAATACAAACAATACTGTAGTGACAATACTGTAGTCACTACAGTATTGTCTGTATTAAATTATGAATAAATAAATAAATAAATAAATGAATGAATAAATAAATAAATAAATAAATAAATAAATAAATAAATAAATAAATAAATAAATAAATAAATAAATAAATAAATAAATAAATAAATAAATAAATAAATAAATAAATAAATAAATAAATAAATAAATATTTGCGCTGCACACTAAATAAATGTTTTGATGAGTGACATCAAACTTTCACCGCTATTTGAAGTTCATCCCACAGGTATTGTACAGGTACATCGCAAGTTCGACTTTCATCTTGTTAAGAATGCTTAGTTAAGTTAAGTTGCTCTCTCAAGCCAAGAGAGAACCAGTGAATTATTCAACCATGCTCGTTGAGAAAAAAAAAAAAGCCTTTGAAACTTTCTTCTCTACAAATTTAAAAAGTGAACTTCGACCATTTGAGTCATTCCTCCTCTTGAGAACGACTGAGGACAAAATAGTTGAGTCATGCACATAGCAGCAGGAGGATCGTTCTGATTTTGAAAGAGCTGCTGAGGTTTAATTTAGAAAAGATTTTAAATGAAAACTTTTCTGGTGGCAATTGCCTTTAAATTCATCCTGCACAAAGAAGCGTAATTATTATGCAATTTGTGACTCCGATTTTCTGTTTTTGACATTCACAATGTGTTCTTTTATAAGAACATAAAAATTTACCCAACCTAGAATATAGCATTTAATAAATATTTATTGGCATTGTAAAAAGTCAAGCAAAAAGAACTTGTACACATGTTTGAAATCAAACGTAGAGCATCGTGATAGATGTTTAAATTAGGCTCCATTATAGTCTTATCACGCACGAATCAATTCACACATCCCACACATAAATAACAAAGGGATTGTTCATACGTGAGAAGGATTGCACGATCGCTTTGTTCATGTTGTATATCGCTACATTTTTATCATATTTAGCTTACTTGAGGTTTTATGTTACAGAATATTGTTGATAAACTTAAATGTGTCTTCATCCTCATCAAAAAAAGTCTGATTATTTGATTGCTGGAATGCCACTCCCACTATGCTAATAACTAATTAGCACTACTAAAGCTAATTTGGGGCAAAGTCAACATTGCTAATGCTAAAATTTGAACTATTCCAAGTGATTTACTGAAACAGCCTCGGTTTTATTTTCGCGTACAGTTAGGCGGCTTTTCGGTTGTGTACGAATTGCAGTTGCCACTAATTTTGCGTTTTTTTTTCTTAGCTTATCCTCACGAACATATGATCCAAAACTATCCATGTTTTTGTGTTTGTCAAATAGCTTTGTGTCACAGCGTTGCCATATGGATGAACCATATCCAACAAAAGTGTTTCATACAATATTAGTACTCGGACTCACATACATATTTGTGAGGTTCTCACTTGAGGAAACTATGCGCAAGCTGGCATCAGACTCATTCACCAGCTGCACTCAAATCCTCTTTAAGGCTCTTAAAGTCCATCACACCATTTGCTTTGAGGCCACCAGCAACCAAAGTAAACAGACATCAAGCACGCTCGCAACTGAAGAGAGAAGCATTTCTTGTGTCGGCCTTCAGACTTGCGATGATACACTCATTTGAGGATTAGCGCATATGCGGACCAAAAGAGCAGACGAGTGGAGAGTACATAGAACAAGTAAACATGGTGAACAGAAGATCGGACAGATGGCGATGGGGTGAAGATGATGGAACATGCACAAATGAAGCATGGACCTGTACCATCTGTAAAACAGTTGGGGAAAAAACACTGTAGCTTATTGGCGACGGCGGTAACAAGAACACCAAAAGAAGGATTTTTCTTTTTTTTTTATTCTTTGAACTTACTGCAGTCAATGCAGATGTTCACCAAAGTGGAGCATCACTAAATAGCCCATGAGGACACAATTTGTAAACATTATTTTAAGGATATTAAACTACGAGAGTGTATTGATTCTTTCAAAAGAAAGTTTCAAACAAATCCAGTTTGTTTTTTTCTTTTTACATAATTCATGCTATTCTTAAGATCTATGAAGGTGTACAATTAGCTTCAGAAAAAAAAAAGCTCGGAATTGCCTTTTAGGTCCACGCTCAATGTAGCAGTCGTGAACAAAACAGCCTGAACCAAGAAAAATCAATCAAACAAATCTTTTAATGACAAGCGCAGCCAGAAATAACTGAGTACAACTAAACCTTGGATTTATGTATCGTCTTGGATTTATAACCACTACAGGCAACTAATTGTTTCTCACATAAAACTTTTATGGTGCTTTTTATTATGTAGACCTAATGGGTGAAATTAGCGCAATAATCATTCAACATTTTACAATGCAAACTGGTGTAACAGTTCAAATGATCACATGGTGGAAATTTGGAAATAGCATTGTACTTTTTAAACAGTAAAGTCAAATTTAAGTTTAGAATATAACCTTTTTCGCAGATGTCTTGTGTTCTGTAGAAAATGGATGCAGTGATTCAACATGACAAATTTCTCCGTTGTCTTCTTTGTCTCTCCATCCTTTTTTTTTTTTACACTTGTGTTCCATTTTAGTTGCATTTTGTGACAGCTTGAATGTTTTGACACTTGTATCTGTCTGAGTGATGCGTGTTCACATCAAATGCAAACTGCGTGACAGCAAAGTAAGAAGCACTGCTGACAGCCAAGTCATTGTAAACATCATCATCACCAACCATTAACACAAGTCGATGAGTGAACTTCGACGGATGTCGATTAGGTGAGGGACTAGAGGATCTTGATTAGTATTGACAACCGGCAGTTGTCAAAGACTACAAATCGTCTCGTTTGTTCCTGAATGTAAAAGGAAAATTACAACGAATAAATGAGGTCCAGACAAGCTCTTAAAAATAACAGTTCTTTGTGATATAAATAAATAAGTCTATTTTTTCGAGGGGGGGAACACTATTTAATTGATTTGTTCTTCTAGTTGGCTTTTTCTGACTTTATTTTTTCCTCGTAGCAGAAGCATGAAGGTTTCGTTTCCACTGCAACGGTTCATAATTCCCTCCACCTTATTTAAGCCCCGCCTCCCCGTTGTTGCAAACTACCGCAAAAGTTAAAATTCCCAACGTACATCATCAAATTGTCGTTACCTGTATTCTCTGGCTTGTGATGGCCTTTTTTGTAGAAGGATGGAAATACAATGTGCCTTTTGATTGATTCATCTTTAATAACCACAAATTATTACAACTGCCTTAAGGTTCCTCTACTAGCAGAGGGAACTCAAAGCTCAAAACAATTACAGGAAACATATTTGTATTGTCAAGCCATAACACTAGTTTGGCTTTCTCATTAGTTCGCAGTGGAGTTGAATTTGCATATCTTGATACTCCATGTGAATTTTCTATTACAAACACATCCAGAACAATATGTATTAAGTCAATTAGACGTAATACAACTCTGGTCCCTCTGTGAGTGTTATTTTCAAAAAGGCATACAGATCTTGTTTTGCATCTCATTAGAGGGGGTACATTTACCAACTGTTGTGTTGGTAAACAGAATCCGCAAAGTACGGTCACCAACAAGAAGTACTGGGCAGGCTAACGAGTAAGCGGAAAGATGCTCATCCGCGATCGTGCTAACACGCAAAAACTGACTTCTAAAGGAATATTTGGAACAATACTACATTGTCCTAAAGGTTAGACACATGTTTCCTCAATTTCGAAGTTTTTATTTTGACATTTAAATGTTTTTTTAGTTTGGGAAAAAAAATCTGCGATGTAGTGAAGCCGCAATAAACGAAACGCGAAGTAGCGAGGGATCGCTGTAGATGTTCCCTATGGGTGATGAGTGGTGTATGTCAGAGGCAGATCAACACATATTGATTTTCTAATTACCTTAAATCCATCTTGTGCAATTGGTGTCGATGTCAAATGTCAAATTAGCATATTAATCATTTCATTTGGACCTGTGGCGAGAAAGCATAGTCTCAAACACTCTTTGTATGTAAAATATAATAGGTGGAGCCTCGAAACTCAAACAGGCTAATTGTATTTTTTTTGCCACAATGAACTACTTACGTTGCCTTGGGCTATGTTACCCAGTGTGCTCATTAACCTTTATGATACTCGAAATAATACATACTTGAATGTGAAGCCCTATCATCACCTTGACTGAGTGTGAAGACAGCAAAGCCTAGATCACATATTGTAATACTGTACAGCACTGATGGGAAAACGAAGCTTCAAATGTGTTTCATGAATCGGTTGTATTTTCTGACTGATCTAGATGGCACTATTCAACACTGGGCTGAAAGCAAACCCACTTGGCAGTTTTGAAACCTTTTTATATAAACCAACACCCCCATCTAGAGGAGTTAAACAATACACACCTGGTTCATGAAACAAATTTGAAGCTTCATTTTCCCTTCATTATTCTACAGTGATTTTTATCTACTTGTATACCGTATTTTCTGCACTGTAAGGCGCACCCAAAAACCTCCAATTTTCTCAAAAGCTGACAGTGTGCCTTATAATCAGGTACGCCTTATACATGGACCAATATTGAGCCACTACAGCAGACGTGTCCAAAGTCCGGCCCGCGGGCCAAATCTTATATATGGACAAAGTTTTAAAATGCGCCATTCAATGAAGTTGCGCCTTATAATCCGATGCGCCTTATAGTGCGGAAAATACGGTAGTCATGTTGAGCAGCATAAATTTGACAATTCATAAATCCAATAAATAAAATACAGCATTGCTTTAGTTGCTTACACTTGTACTATACACTGAAAGTGAGACGTGTGACACCTTCGACCACTCATATTTCCACAAATGATTCTTTCTAACATATGCCGCCCACAATCAAATGGCCTATTCTTGGATAATGGCTGTAATTCACTGACAATTTGTGACTTTGTTTGCGACTGAATAGAAATAATCCCGGCTGGTTAGCGTGGCCCTGCTAGCTTGTTAATGTTGTATCATACAAGAGTTCAATATCCTTGCTGTTTGCTTTGCCTTCTTTTTTGTCTCTTTGCCAACCCTTGGAGGTGCACAATGGCAACACTGCAAGTGAGGGTGTTTGAAATGGAGGAGGACTTTAAGAAGTGGTGAGAGAATCACAGAACACGATTAACACCACAGGGTTTATTTTTAATGTTAAGACCGCCTACAAACTGCGCTTGGACGCTAATCAGCGAGTTTGAACCAGTGCACCATTGTTTGCTGCTCAGTCAACATTAGTTTGTACTGTAGGTATAAGAATTTGAACAATGGCAGTCCACCAATGCATAAACACTCCTAACATGCAAAAACAATCAGTCAATAGATACTGAGTAGATTTTAGTATTTTATAATACAACCCAATCACAACTTGACAAGAATATATCGTATGATTTCGTATGATCATTTAAAATTGATGCCAAATGTGCATTTGGGGTGACAACATTTCGGATCATTTTTTTTTTTTATAATTAACAATTTCCTTATTCGTGAAACAGCTAACATCTCATCTGGCTATAATCTCCTTTTCACTCAATTCTTTTTTCTAGGCTTGTGCGTGTACAGTGAGAACATTCTCTAACAAAGACTTCTGAGTCACCCACCACTCATTACCACGTTATGAGTGTCAATCACCAAAGAGAACGGTTTAATTAGACCTGAGGCACGCTGTAAAGTGTGACGCATTGACTTTTTTTTCCCGAGTCTGGTTCATGTTATTGAAATCCATCTGAAAATATAGCACACTGAAAATGTCACTTCAAAAGTTACGGCCACAAACAAATCAATGCCGGTGAAACAATTCCTTTGCGGATAACAACCATTTTTTATTATCATATATACTTTTGAAAAATGGTTGATGAGGTTATTGCTCTAAGGAAGGGGGTTGACAAGTCTTCTTCCCTGTTGCTAAAGCAACAGGTAATGTCATTTTCATTTCCAGATGTGAAACTGGGAGGGCAGGAGAGAAAACACAGCCACTGTATGTTCTCCAGCCAACATCTCCACCTGTTCTTCATCTGCTCAGTCTCCCATAAAATGAACACCAAGCGGAGGCAGCTGGAGAGTAGCAAATTAAAATCACATTTATGCTACTGTTAATATCAACTTTCCCGATTTGGAAGTGGATTGTACGTCTATTTTTATTGAGCTCACTTTGATGAAACAATGAAACCTTTCACTCATTTATAGCGTTGGAAATGCATGCCTACTCACTTGGTTACGCTTCATAGCCACGGGAGTGTGTAATTAACTCTGGGTGATGATGCTAAAGTTTCCCGCAGTCCTTCTTTGGTTCTCATGTGAGATGATACTAATTAGACCTCGGAAATATTTTAATTGCTGAGGACAAAGACACCGATTTTGTTGTTGTTGTGATGTTAAGTCTTTGTACACAGCGTGGCAAGTGATGAGGGATGTATTAAATTGGGGACGGTATCTAATCATTTGACAAAGGATTTTATTTGTATTTTGCTATCCACCATATTGGATGGGGTCATAAAAAGAGTGAGTTAAAAAGGCCTTCGGAAATGATACGCGTCCAGAAAACAACAAAGCTCAAGCTGTCAAATGCTAATGGACTAGCGGCATCTGTCACAATAATACTTTTTTAGTTCCAATTGAAACAAAATAGAAAAAAGGCAAGTGAATTCTCTACACTTGTTTGTAATTTTTGTAGCCCCAAAACTATTTTCTGTTTGATTTATAAATAAAAAAAAAATATGGAATTTTCACTCACACTCATAATCAAATACGTCCTGTTTTCACCCACCAAAAAAATCAAAAACAATCCAAAGACCTCAAACCATATCCTGAAAATATCACAGACCGCCTCACTGATATTCTGGATATTTACCAAGCAGTAGAAATACCAAGAGCAGTATGTCAACATTCAAAATTGAGAGAAGAATTGAGTAGGATTTGAAGATAACCTTCCTGAACCTCACTAGTCATCCATGCGACTGTCGTGAGTCGATTGAGTGGGTAGGGGGGAGGACGGGGGAGTAACACACCCGCTGAGCGCCAAGGAACGAGTCGAACGAAGGAATTGATAGGCACTATACTGATTAGCCTGAGGAAAAGCCAACTCATCTACAGAGGTCAGTCTTGCTGTGAGGCAGGAAGTGCACGGCGAGGTTCTTGCCTTGCTTTTGTGATGTTTGAAATCAGAGAGCAGCACGTCACACCACTTCGCAATCCACCAACATTTCCAACCGAGGCCCTTTCCGCTGTGACTAATGTTTTATCTCTCTTTTTTTGGACATGAACAATTTTTTTCTCCCAATATTTGCTTCACAGCCATCTTTATCAACACTTTCAATCTTCCAAAACCATTACGACTATCAATGCCCTATCAAGTTCCTTGTCAGATTTTTCGAGACATACTTTCTTGTATTTTTCCCGAAGGGCAACGACTGCTGAGTGACTGAATCTGATGTTATTTTAGTCATTATCATCATTAGGCAAATTGCCGACGGGATGATGGTGAAGGTGGGGGGTGGGCACTGAGTGTGGGCGTGTTGTGCTGTGGAGAGACTCAAATGACTTTTTCATGCTCGGAGGGTAAATTAAGGTAAATCACCTTTGGGATGAGCACTCTTCTACAATTTCGAATTTAGAGTCACTAAATATAATTACATTATCCAAGATGGACTCCCAGCACCACACCAGTTTCTGCTCACTCGGGAATGTCAAATTATTATTTTTTATTTCAATTTTAAAATGATTTACATTGTTTTTGTAGGGGAGCTGTTCCAGTAGTTGCCACTCAATATCACATGCGGCCACATCGCTGCTTCACAGCGTGCTTGATGCTTAATGAGCTGTGTCCGTTTTCATCCAGCATTTTCAATTAGAGCACAAGAGTTGGGTTCGGTTTGTGTCTGACTAAAGGGGGGGGGGGGGGGGGGGTGCCCTTTTTGCTCTCGCTTGTTGCAGTGGAAGAATGCAACAATTTTAATTGCTATTGCATTATAGTAACTACTGGAGCACTTTTAGAATGATCGACCTTTGCAACCAATTTATTTTGGAACTCTTGAATGAGTATGTCACAGCTGGTCTACAAAATTTTGTGAAATTCTACAGAAAGCGCTGATCCAGGTTATATTTTAAAAGTCAATTGTCTGGGTTGGCATCTTGGGGGGGGGGGGGGGGGGTCTAAGCATATTTTAGGGGTAGGGGCTATCACGACCCCATTAATCACAAAAAATGAGGCTCCACTGTAGATTATCAAGATGATTTGAAATTTCCTCCTATTATTATTACCAAAAATGTTTATCTATTGGTTTTCACATCGATTTTAGGACGAAATTTTAGTGGTGTGGCTTTGAGGTGAATTCAATGGGCTGTTAACTACCTGTCGGATAAACGTTGACGAGCTGAGCATGACATGTCAGCCTTGTCTCGCGATGGTCAGAAGGAAAGTGGAGGATAAGAAGGCTGATGTGGACGATTGAGAAGCGCAGTTGGGGGAAACAGACTGCAGTATCTGTTGCCTTGCCAACCGAGCCCCTCAGAGTGCGAGGGTTAAATGTAAACGATTCTCTCCCGGTACAAATATAGGTTGCCATCTGTTTTCTTGACACTTCCTTTGTTACAATTTCACAAACATGCAAATAATTAATGTGTAGGTGTTTTCATTAGATTGGAAGTTAGTATGATTTTTTTAATATGAAAGTGATGAGTGGGCGTAGTCATTCTTGAAATGAAAAAACAATCCGCCTTGTTTCAATTCCTCGATTCTTTTTTTTTCCTGGATTGAAGTGTTCAGGTGGAGCTGCTAAAGTTCTATGGTCCGTTTAAGAAAAAAAATTCTGACACGTAAAAGATGCAAAGGCAAGCGGAAAGCAAACTTGTTGCTTAGAAACAGTAAGAAATTAGCCAAAGTTTTTCTAAACCATCTGATCTAATCTCCCGGAGCGATGTGTGTGCGTGCATGTATGTGCCTGTGTGTGTTATGGAGGGTGGGGTTGGCAGACTCAAGTTTAGCAGAGGTGGTTACTAGGCAACTGTTTTGTTTTCAGACTTAAATAAAGCTTGTTTTTTTTCAATGTCCTTACTGTCATTAATTTCTTTGAGGGACTTGCTCTCAGTGTGTGACGCAAAAGAACTGTTGCATCAATTTAATTAATAGGAGTTGCTGTCACCTTACGCTACCCAATAAATTGTCTCAAATCTTTATTTTAACCGCAGTGGTGCTTTCAGATATGATTTAATCCGTGGCCATAACTCAAAACGTTTTGTATTTGTATCTCAAATCGTTGTACTCCACTGAAATAAATGAAAACGCCATTGATCTGTGCGCTCACATGCAGACACACAGACCTGATCCCTATTATAGAAAGCCTTTCATTTCATTTTGAGTTTTAATAGGCTATGTGAGAGGAGTTTAATTAAGGGCTTTGGAGAGGGCTTTACAGATGTAGAAGTCATGTTTTATCACCGTGCTTAATTGGAGGTTTCCACTCTAGACAACATGACACTCCACATCATCCAATGCCTATACGCTCATACATGTGTTTGCAAGGAAGACGTCCCACTGCCTCAACTGCAGGGGATGCTCATTTGCAGGAACATCTCTGGATGGCAATCGCTCAGTGCTGCACATAACGTCAACCTGGTCAACTACTTGCATTATGGGAGTTGTGTGACATTTTAATTGAATATGCATCTGCTTTACTGAACTTGACTTAACAAGATTTACTGACAAACAGTATAAACTAGCAGTTTTAAAACACAGGACTCAATTAAAGGAGGCAAATTGCATTACACAAATATTTTAAGTAGCCCGATCAGAGTCTTCAAGTCAATTTCAATACATTGGCCTTTTATATTTTGAGATTCACATTTTTATCTTTCAGGTTTAACCACGCCCCTCACGCCAAAGTCGGGTCATTCTATCGTGAAACTCGAAAAAAAGATTTGAACCTGGGAAAAAAAGATCAGAATCTGAAAAAAACAAGAGTTGAACCTGAAAAAAAGAGATGTGAATCTGAAAATATAAAACATGCAAATAAAAATAAAGACCTCAAATCTAGAATACATGGTGAAACCTGAAAATAAATATATTAGCCAAAACATTTACCAAAGTGAACCAAAAACTATTTTCAACTCAAAAAACCTTTAATTCAAGTATTTTTATTTTACTATTTTTTTTTTTTACTTTTTATTTCTTTGTTTTTCAAGTGTCAAGCTCAACACGTTTATTTTCAATTTCAAGTTTTATTTTTCTAGTATGAGTTTTGTATTTTTCAAGTACAAAACCTTTGACCCCACTAATACGCCTGCAGCTACAGACATGCCCATGGAAAGAGATACACATGCATACAATATATAAACCATGAATAACCGTATATAAACAGTATAGTATATAAACCGAGATGCGTTCTTTCTATACTATATATTTTGGACAAAATTCAGCTCATTAGAAAGGCTTGGGAAAAAAAGCAGGCATCTTTTCTACAGTTAGACTGCGCCATCTGTCGTTCAAGAGTTGAAACCGCACCCCTAAATAAAAAATAAAAAAAAGGTATTGCCATTCATTTGCGTACATGCAAACAATTTATGAATGGCTTTGAAATGTCCATTGGCAACGTTATAGAATTTACATTTTTTGTAATTTGCATTAAAAACATCGGACACCACCCATGCGCGTTACTCAATCGTTGGGTGGGGCTAAGAAATGACGTAACACGAGTCGTTGGTGTCATAAGCATGTGGTTATTCCGAACGACTTCCGTATTGATAAGCGTACTTGGGAGCAGAGGAGTAACCCGAACAATGGTGAGGCATTTCAACCCAATGCAATCGATTTATCTATTATTACGTCTTTAAAGCGATTTCTTTATCCACCATTGTCAATGCGCTTGCAACGTTGGGTGACCTGTGCTACTATTTTTAAAACGCGGTGCAACCGAGAAATAGGTCCGAGCTCGGTACAATAGTTCTAGTGGGTTTTTTGTTGTGTATGCATCGATAGCAAATAATGGCTTAGTTATGTCTCAAATGTGCTCTTTTATCATGCATAATTAACTCTAGTCTGTTGGATTTGTGCCATTAGCTTCTTATGCTAAATACACATTATCTTTATACAGCTTGACCTTTACCCCTTATGCTTCCTCACCTTTATGCAGTGTGCACAAGTGAACGACTGGCAAAATGCCAAGTCCATCTATGAGTTCTCTGCCAAGGATATCGATGGCAATGAGGTGTCTCTTGAAAAATACAGGTGAGATGTCATTGTGCATGACTTAATGTATTGGCAGACTTCCCCAATCATTTCTTGCCACATAAGTGCATGCTTTAGTGGTGGCTGATTGGGGGTACTTGAACGCATCACTACTATGTGTTTACTAGGGGTGTAACGATACATCGATACTAGGGGTGTAAATCGCGGGTTTTGTCATGATACGATATAATATCGATATAAAGAACTACGATACGATATTTGCCGATATCTTAAAGCCTGCTGCGATTCATTCACGATATATCGCGATATAGTGCTCTACGATCGATATTTTTTTTTTATAAAAAATATAGAACAATATCCTGATTTATAACAATTCATACGCAAAATCAACAAGGTACTGCAAACTCTTTATTTAGGAAATTACAAGAGTATTGTAGTATACAAATTGCTTACTTTAACACTGAACCTTGATGTCGTGTTTTTTCTTTAAATGTGCGGCGAGATTTGTGCTCCTTGAATATTTGATCACCGCATGGCAGGATTTACAAACTGCACGTGTCTTGTCCGTTGACTCGTTGAGTCATCTTTTCTTTGGAATCCAAAGTGTTTCCAAAGAATGACTTGAAGCCTAAAGGGGAGCCAATTTCCTCGTCTTTTTGGACACTAGCCATAGCACCAGCCCAGGAGCCGCGTACTAGTTGTCCCCTCCCCTTTCACGTGCGTGCTTTGCTCACAACACAACGCCGCGCACTGCTCCCGGAAAGAGGAAGCAAGCAACAATGAACTGGATTTCAAAATAAAGTCGCGTCTAATGTCCGAGGTCAAACACGGCGATATAAATCGATGTTTACCTTTAGCATCGATGCCAATAAATCGTAGCGCATTATATCGATTAATCGATGTGTATCGATTAGGGGTGTAACGATACATCGATACACATCGATTAATCGATATAATGCTCTACGATTTATTGGCATCGATGCTAAACGTAAACATCGATTTATATCGCCGTGCTTGACCTCGGACATTAGACGCGACTTTATTTTGAAATCCAGTTCATTGTTGCTTGCTTCCTTTTTCCGGGAGCAGTGCGGGGGCATGTTGGATTGTGAGCAGAGCAGGCACGTGAAAGGGGAGTCGACAACGAGTACGCGGCTCCTGGGCTGGTGCTATGGCTCGTGTCCAAAAAGACGAGGAAATCTCCTCCCCTTTAGGCTTCAAGTCATTCTTTGGAAGCACTTTGGATTTCAGAGAAAAGATGACTCAACGAGTCAACGGACAAGAC
Organism: Syngnathus typhle; assembly: GCF_033458585.1. NCBI lineage: Eukaryota > Metazoa > Chordata > Actinopteri > Syngnathiformes > Syngnathidae > Syngnathus > Syngnathus typhle. The sequence goes on along the minus strand of NC_083750.1, from coordinate 7,871,563 downwards.
ACGTGCAGTTTGTACATCCTGCCATGCGGTGATCAAATATTCAGGGAGCACAAATCTCGCCGCACATTTAAAGAAAAAACACGCCATCAAAGTTCAGTGTTAAAGTAAGCACTTTGTATACTGCAATACTCTTGTCATTTCCTAAATAAAGTTTTTGCAGTACCTTGTTGATTTTGCGTATGAATTGTTATAAATCAGGATATTGTTCTATATTTTTTATTTAAAAAAAAAAAAAGTATCGATCGTAGAGCACTATCGTGATATATCGTGAATGAATCGCAGCAGGCTTTAAGATATCGGCAAACATCGTATCGTAGTTCTTTATATCGATATTATATCGTATCGTGACAAAAGCCGCGATTTACACCTCTAGTGTTTACATTATACTTGTCAGAAAAAGAAAAAACAAACAATATTTTGTTATTTGCCAAGCAGCTACAGTAAATGATAGTTTAATATTAGGAACACATTTCAGTATTACCATTGCAATTTTAAAATCGTAATAACTATTCATGACTTGTCCGTTGGCTGTATGTTTCTGTGACAGGGGTGATGTTTGCATCATTGTAAATGTGGCCTCCAAATGAGGAAAGACCCGCGTGAACTATACTCAGCTTGCGGAAATGCACGCTTCCCTGGCTGAGAAGGGTTTACGCATCCTTGGCTTCCCTTGTAACCAGTTTGGAGGGCAGGTAACTACCACAAGCCCTTTTGATGTATAACATTGACACAATAATGGATAAGTTTTGAAAAATTGTTTCTTCCTGGTGATGGTTTACAGGAGCCTGGAACTGATGCGGAGATTAAGGAGTTTGCCAAAGGTTTCAATGCAAACTTTGACCTCTTCAGTAAAATTGATGTGAACGGAGACAACGCTCACCCTCTTTGGAAATGGATGAAAGCACAGCCGAAGGGAAAGGGAACCTTTGGAAAGTATGTTTTCCATCATAAATGTATCCATTGTAAATAGTGCAAACTATTTTTTATTTTTTATTTTGTCATTTCATTGTTAGAAATACAAAACTGATTTGTTTTTCTTTCTTAATGTTTTCACAGTAACATCAAATGGAACTTCACTAAGGTAATTTGTAATATTTTGGTAATAATATTGTTCCTGGGCTTTTTTCCCTGCACACTAATCAGACACATTTTAATTCCTTGACAGTTTCTTATAAACAAAGAGGGACAAGTGGTGAAACGGTACGGTCCGACAGACGATCCTAGCGTAAGTTACACTGTTTTGCATTTGTTCAATCCACAATTTCTATTTATTCATCTTCTGAACAGCTTATCAATTTATATATTTCATTTGCAGGTGGTGGAGAAGGATTTGCCTACGTACCTGTAATAACAGCTAATGTCTTCGATCACAAACGGATCTCCCATATGGACTTGAGGGTTATTTGGTGTGCGGATGTGTGGGCCAATGATGCCCTGTCTGTGAACCCGATTATTGGGACGGACAGGTCTGATGACTCGGCGTGCAGCTACCTCCAGACGTTTTGCTACACCACCCTACAAGACCATATGAATAAAGATTCCTTAGTGATCTTGCAGCAAAGCAGCCATTCCTTTCTTATGTAATCATTGGTTTTGTGTAGTATATTCGTTATGCTGTTTGTCTAAAGCCAAAGATGTTATAGTCCGCTCACGCTCCCAAACTACTGAGAATAGCTTCACTGCAAGCAAAAGCGGTTTCTAGATTGAAATTTAATTGACCAATGTTGCTTTGCATTCACTTGCTTGTGAGAATCATGGGGTCTCGGCCGTTAATGTTTAGATTTATCCGTATCCACCAGGTAGAAATTATTTGTCTGCTGTACTTGCATAATTATCAGTGTTACTTTACAGAGAATTAAATGTCAATAAAAGATGAATTATATTTTGATGCACAGTTATTGCGTCAGTCTCAAGAATTTCAAAAGTACAAATGGGGGAAATTATCCAGTTACCATTGACCTATAACAATTTATCTCAGTCGGGCATTGTTATGTTTTTATTTTCTCCATTTAAAAACGATTTCATCCTTAAATTTGTTGTATTTATGTATATGTTGTTCAAAGAAAGTTGAGAGACTAAGTGCAGCAGCGAGCAGACGCAACTGAGCTTGCGCAATTACTCTGCACGCGTCCAATGTTTTCGGACACTTATTTTGCGCTTCGATTTGGCATAATCTAATATATTTAATATTTTTGTGTAATAACACAAACTTAATCTCATCGGACATGATAGATCTCAAACGGTGGGCAACGATTGCAAAACTAACATAAACGGAGATTTTACATTAAAGTAACAAAGATGGCACTGGGAGCAACAAAAGTTGACTAAAAAATGACATATCTGAAAATATATTTAAACTTTCTTCCAACAATGACGAGAAATCACTAATGATACAGTTGGATTTTTTTATTTTAACTCTGCTTTTATTTATATGCGGCGGTTCTCGTGTTAGTATGAAATGGTGACGTCAAGATTTGACTGAAGCTGGATTTGTAACGTTACTGTGCGTGGACGAGCATCCGTCGCGAATCAAGTGACGCGTGGCGAGGTGGCTGCACAATAATGTCACTTTTCTTACTGGCTACCATTTCCGTTTTATTTAACCACCATTGTGAAAGTTATGTGGGCTGCGGTGCCGTGGTGGTAATGTGACGCTTTCTCCGACCGCCGCATCCGGCTCGGTTGCCGTCATGGAGCTGGACCAAGTGACTGCGGAAACTAGCCGGGGAAATGAGGAGGAAGCTGCGCTCAGTCTGCATCTGGACCTCGCAGACACAGGTGGGAATTTATGCATTTCGCGTGTTTGCAAAGATTTCCCATCCATCATATTGCCCCGTATGCGGTCGTCAATTCGCCATTTTGAAGTGCTGTAATATTTAATGAGGAAAGGTCTATTCCATTTTTGACATTGAGTGGCTAGAATGCGAAGGGTTATCAATATTTGTGAAATAAATTTGCTGAGATTTCATGTGGTTATATTATTATTATTATTATCATTATCATTATCATTATCATTATCATTATCATTATCATTATCATTATCATTATCATTATCATTATTATCATTATTATCATGTGAAGACACTGATCATGTTAATGATTTCCGAATCAATATCACCCTAACCTTTTAGATGTCCCCATAATGCACCCCTTCAAATGTTTTGCATTAAACATCATATTCATATTAAGAAGCTCAGTAGTACTACCTGAAGAAAATGATTTCCAAGTGGCTCACATTGATGCTATGACTAATTTATAAACCACTGTAACATTATGTACAGGCTGACAAATAATATATAATGACTATAAAAAATAAAACTGCACACATCTGGGAAAAAATGTATTGCACTTAGGTTAAATAAAGAAATATTATTCTTAGTTGTACTAGGTTCATCTTGTTTTTTCTTTTTCAATTACTTCTCTGGTTCTTCTATATCAAACAAATTTGTTTTAGGTTCATTTACCTGACATGTTTCGGCGGAATCTTCCGCCTTCATCAGAGTGTCACTGATGTGTTTGTGACGCGTCTTTATCAGCTGATGGATGAAGGCGTGGCTCACCTGTCAGATTTGACAGGTGAGTCACGCCCTCTGCTGTCAGTTCACCTCTCCAAAACACTGTTCCAGGTTGTAGAGAGCATGTATGCTCCCTCGTCCCTGTTGATGGTCCTCGGGCCCCGCTTGCGGATCTCAATGGCCTCCCTGATCCAACGCTGATGTTTGTTTTCTTCAGTGCGGATGACTCTGGCCTTCTCCCAGTCCATGATGTGGTTTTCCCTTTTACAGTGGTCGGTGATGGCTGACTTGTAGTGTTCCTGTTCTGCTTGTAGTTTTATTGCTCTTGTTTGTCTTGTTGCTGTCTCCTTCTCACATTCCTTCTTGTGTTCCATTTTTCTTGTGATGAAGTTCCTCCCTGTCTCCCCGATGTATGATTTATTACATGATTTGCATGGAATCTCGTATATGGAATTGCATTTATTTTCCGGATTTACTCTGTCCTTTGGGTGGACCAGTATCTGACGGAGTGTTATATGTGGTTTGATAGGTGTGCTTATGTTGTATTTTTTCATGGTTCTTTTGATGCGTTCCGTAATTCCTCTCACATACGGCAACGTCACCATTCCGCTGGGTTCCTGTTTCCTTGTTTGTTTCTTTCTTTGCTCCTGTGTTTTGTATTTTTTGTTTTTTACCTGTTCTGCACCTTTGGTTATTGCCCATTGTGGATACTGACATTTTTTGAGTGCGTGTTGTATGTATTTTTCTTCCTGTGTTATGTCGTCCGGATCTGTGATTGTTGTTGTACGTTCGTATAGTGTTCTGACTACTGACAGTTTGTGTATAGTGGGATGTTCTGATGTCCAGAGGAGGTATTGGTCGGTGTGTGTGGGTTTTCTGTGTACTTTTGTTCTTATGTCACCATTGTCTGTGTGGTGTATGTTAATGTCTAAAAAGGCTATGGATCGAGCTGTTTCCTCTTCATGGGTGAATTTGATGTTACCCGTGGTGTCTATGGTGTTGAGATGGTCTGTGAGGTGTTGTGTATGTCCTGTTTTTACTTTTTCCAGAATGTCGTCGACGTAACGTTTCCATAGAGTGGGTTTGTATGTGTCCGGGGCTGTTAAGAGTGCCTTCTGTTCTAAATCTTCCATAAAAAAATTGCACATGATGGCAGAAAGTGGGTCTCCCATGGGGAATCCCTCTTTTTGCCTGTATATTGTGTTTCTGTATTGAAAGTATGTGGAGGTAGCGATGAAATGAAGTAGTTGGGTGATGTCTTGTGCTGTTAGATTTGTCCGTTTCTTGAGTGTCTTGTCTGTTGATAGTCTGTCATGTACTATGCGTATGGTAGGTTGTGTGGGCGTTTTTGTGAAGAGTGAAATGACGTCGTGTGATATGAGCATTTCATCTTTCTGTACTTTTATGTGTGTGAGTTCCGTGGCAAGCTGTCTTGAGTTTTTGCAGTGTTGATCCGTGTGTCCTAATAGTGGTTTTATTATTTCTATGAGTGCTTTTGAAAGGTTGTATGTGACTGACCCTATGCTGTCTACAATGGGGCGGAGAGGTGTACCTGGTTTATGGATTTTTGGTGTGCCATAGATTCTGGGGATGATGTTTGCTGTGGGTATTAGGTGATTGTATGCCTGTTTGTCTATTTTATTTTCCATGAGTAGTGGTTTGAGTAATGCTTTGAGTTTATTTTTCTTGTCTTCTGTTGGGTCTTTTTTTATTACTTCATAGGTATCGTCCTGTAGTAACTGTTGCATTGATTCTTCGTAAGTGTCCGTGTCCATAATCACTGTTGTTCTGCCTTTGTCCGCCGGGAGGATTGTAATGTCTTTATTTTTCGCTAGTGTGATCATTGCGTTTGCTTCCTGTTTTGTAATATTACTGGGTGGTGATTTAGCCGTTTTTAATATCCCTGCAACTTCATTGCGTAGTGCTGCTTTTTGACCTGGGTTATGTATTTTTTCGCATGCTAACTCCGTGGCTAAAATGAAATCATCGTGGGGTATGTTTTTGGGTGTGATTGCGTAGTTGAGTCCTTTTGCTAATATGCTGCGTTCTGCCTGGGTGAGTTTATGGCGTGACATGTTGTGAATCCATTTTTCGTTGATGTGTGTGTGATCCGGTTGTGGTAGATTGGAATCGAGCACTCGGTGCTTGACTGTGTGGTCTGTCTGTATAGAGAGTCGGGGAGATGTTGACTGAGCGGGCAGTAAAAGATCGACTTATACTGCATCCTTGCCTCCGTGTATTATTGGTGAAACAACCAGTAAGCAACCCACGGTTAGTGACAACACTACAACAGTGTATCAGAGCATAAAGCCACAACATGGTGTCAGAAGACGGAGTTACGGAGTAAGTCAAGGACAGTATTCAACACGTGTTGACCGAAGATAAGCGGCAAGCTAACGGGAGCTAACACAGCCGACATGGAGCAGTTCAGGCCACCGTCTCCGCTGATAATCACGGGGAACCTCGCTGAAAACTGGCGCAGGTGGGAGCAGCGTTTCCAGCTCTATATGGTTGCTTCTGGCGCGGTGGATAAAAATGAGGGGGTTAAAATTGCCATCCTGCTCCACACTGTCGGCGAAGAGGCGCTGGAAGTGTATAATACACTTGCCATTACCCCAGAAGGGGAGGAAGCAACGATGGAGGAAGTTTTGGAAGCATTCAGAGGCTACTGCAGTCCACAAAAGAACGTTGTTTTTGAACGCCATCAGTTTTGGTCACACACAATGTCATCAGGAATATCGGTGGACAGATTCATCACAGAACTACGTCAGAAGAGCAAGAACTGTGAGTTTGGAAGACATGAAGATGACATGATAAGGGATAAATTGGTGTTCAGCATTAGTGATACCCATCTGAAAGAGAGACTGTTACGTGATAATGCACTTACTTTACGCAGAGCAATGGAAACATGTAGATCAGCAGAACTCGCCAAGTCACAAATACAAGCGATGCAAGCGTCACCTGTTGTCCATGATGCCTCAGTGGATGCGTTAAATAGAGCAAGAGTGCAAACACGCAGCTGGGACAAGAACAAACCAAGCTACAAGAAGCAGGTAATGACTGTGTGCCGTAAATGCGGAAACAAGCACGAGCCTCGTCAATGCCCAGCTTACGGCGCTGTGTGTCATAAATGTGGAAAAAATAACCACTTTTCAAAGGTGTGTAGGGGTGGCTATGAGAAAAATAGCCATTGTAAGACAAAGACTGTAAACAATTTAGAAAAAGAAATGGACTGTTTATACATAGGCATGATTGGAAATGGAACCAAGAAAACAGCACACCAAACAAAGGACACTGTATGGCGCGAAACAGCCACGATCAGAGGTGTTGCAATTGACTTCAAGCTGGACACTGGTGCTGACGCTAATGTGCTGCCCAGGCAGCTATACCAGCAGCTACCAGGTCCCGTTCAGCTGCGTCCAACAAAGACTATGTTGATAGCTTTTGGAGGGGCACGCCTGACAGCAGATGGTGTTGCATCTTTAGAATGCAGAACGTCTAAACGCAAGGCTGTGCTGGACTTCCACGTGAGTAGCCAAGCAGACAAGCCAATTCTAGGAGGGGAGGCTTGTGAAGAGCTGCAACTGGTGAAGAGGATGGGGTCGCTCGCGGCAAAGGCTCCACAACAACAACAACCGCCAGCCACCAAAGAGGAGCTACTACTAAGATATGCTGATGTATTCACAGGATTGGGGGAATTTCCTGGAGTTCATCACATACACGTCGACCCCAGCGTCACTCCTGTGATTCACGCATGCAGGAATGTACCCCTCTCCATCATGGATGCGCTGAAAGTGACAATCAAAGACTTACAAAACAGAAAAGTGATAACACCGGTGAATGAACCAACAGAATGGGTGAACAGTCTTGTTGCCACTAAGAAAAAGAACGGGTCGCTGAGGGTGTGTTTGGATCCTTGCAACCTGAATGAGGCAGTCAAGCGCCAGCATTACTCCATTCCTACTCCTGAAGATGTGCGCAGCAGACTGGCTGGAAAATCCATCTTCTCCATCTTGGATGAGAAGGATGGGTACTGGCAGATCAAGCTAGATGAGCCATCATCTAAGCTCTGCACCTTCAACACGCCGTGGGGACGCTTTCGCTTCCTCAGGCTACCATTTGGGATTAAGTCGGCCAGTGAAGTCTTTCAACAAAAGAATTGTGAGACCTTCGGCGACATTCCAGGTGTGTACGTCATAGCAGACGACATGATTATAGCAGCATCGTCAGAGCAAGAACATGATGAAATCCTGCAGAAAGTAATGGAGAGAGCAAAGTCTGCCAATGTGAAATTTAACAAAGACAAAATCCAGTTCAAAGTGAACACAGTAAAATATATGGGACACATCATCACGGCAGCAGGACAGAGGGCTGATGACGCCAAGATCAAAGCGATTGTCGACATGCCGACCCCGGACGACAAACAAAGTCTCCAACGCCTGCTGGGAATGACAAAATTCCTGGCGCAGTACATACCAAATGAAGCCTCACTCACGGCACCCCTCAGACAGCTGCTAAAGAAGGACGTAGCATGGCAGTGGTGCCCACACCACAGCGCAGCACTACAGACGCTGAAGTCTACCCTCACACAGGCGCCCTGCCAGGTACACTGAGTGACAAAGTGATGTTGTTACTCAATGTTAAGAAAGAAAGTGATGGAGAAATTAAAGTGTGGATGTTTTGTGTTTATCGTGAAGTGTTATAAAATGTTATAGGTTCGGAAAGAAAAAAAAAAAAAAGATTGTTGAAAGCCATTTGGGTTGTTGAAACATGATTTGTTTGTAATTGATATATGCATGTCGAAATTGTGATCAATGTTGATACCAAAGAGTTAAGGTAACCGATACTAGATAAGCTACTTCTCAGTTGGAAAAGAGGGATGTGGTAGATTGGAATCGAGCACTCGGTGCTTGACTGTGTGGTCTGTCTGTATAGAGAGTCGGGGAGATGTTGACTGAGCGGGCAGTAAAAGATCGACTTATACTGCATCCTTGCCTCCGTGTATTATTGGTGAAACAACCAGTAAGCAACCCACGGTTAGTGACAACACTACAACAGTGTATCAGAGCATAAAGCCACAACACCGGTTGTGTCTTCTTTTGTGCAATGAGTCTGTCCAATTTCCCGATGTGTCGGTTTTTTGTGGCGACAAATTCCTGTTCGTGTATATTATCGAAATGTTCGTGTAGTGTTGTTTCCGTGTCATTGTCCAGGACATACCGGTGTTTGAATTGTTCCGTCCGTCGCTGTAGTTCATCGTTGATATTGTTGAGTTTGTTGTTTGTGCAGCGTATCCTTTCTTTGGCCAGAGCCATCCGCACTCTCCTTACAATCCTTTCCGCATTCCTGGTCGGAATTGGGTTCTTGATTGTCAGGCTGGCCGGCGTTACTTCTTCATCTCGGCAGCGTAGATTGAACCTCAGGTGGTTCCTATAGCGAGCTCGTTTTTTCGTCAGTTTTTCAAGGAGGCGAAACTCTTTGACGCAGTTCTCTCCATAACTTCTTCGTAATAGTTGTACTAGGTTCATCTTGTTTTTTCTTTTTCAATTACTTCTCTGGTTCTTCTATATCAAACAAATTTGTTTTAGGTTCATTTACCTGACATGTTTCGGCGGAATCTTCCGCCTTCATCAGAGTGTCACTGATGTGTTTGTGACGCGTCTTTATCAGCTGATGGATGAAGGCGTGGCTCACCTGTCAGATTTGACAGGTGAGTCACGCCCTCTGCTGTCAGTTCACCTCTCCAAAACACTGTTCCAGGTTGTAGAGAGCATGTAGAGGTGAGAGGTGAACTGACAGCAGAGGGCGTGACTCACCTGTCAAATCTGACAGGTGAGCCACGCCTTCATCCATCAGCTGATAAAGACGCGTCACAAACACATCAGTGACACTCTGATGAAGGCGGAAGATTCCGCCGAAACATGTCAGGTAAATGAACCTAAAACAAATTTGTTTGATATAGAAGAACCAGAGAAGTAAATATTATTCTTATAAACAAGCAGTTTTTCAAGATAAAATACATCTATACTATCTATCTCCAAAGTTAAACACAACTAAATGGCACTGAAGAAGCTGTTGAAATGAATAACACATTAGATTGTTAGATAAAGGCGTATCATAAGTTCACGCACAGCTGGTGTTCTGTCACAAAATGGCCCAATAGGCTTGTTTAGGATGCTTCCATCCAACACTTGAAAGCGTGGAATAGAACTGCTGGAGGGTAAAAAAAAAAGTCGACGGAATGGGTATGTACTGGAATTTTTTTATGTGAATACATGCACATGAAACCGATTCTCGACACCGATCCCTAGTGGATTTAATTCCTCAGCCTCTCCTCATCTTTGCATATCTTTTTTTCCCCTCCTCCCTGTCAGATCTTACATAATGCGACATGGAATTATTAGAACATAAACCACACACACACTAATCCCTCGTTGCTATCGCTTCAAAGAACCGCTGCAGATATTCAAGCAAAAAAAAAAAAAAAATAATCAGAGTATGCGTGGCAGGTTTATGATGTTTAGTTACATCAGAGTATATTGAATGTGGAGTGTTAATGTGTGAACCTGCATAAAATTAGCATCAATTTACCGGATTATTCTTCTTGTGCATGATGCCAAAATGGATTTAAAAACTACAGCAACAGGATGTACAATATTCCCTCCATTGATCCAGAAGACTCCTATAGTAAGAACATTTAGTATAACACTCAAGTCCCTAATATTTGATTTTACACTGTTCAGTTTTCAAACGAGCCAATAGGAAATGGCTTGAAACTTGTGTTTTGCTTACGCCTCATGACATAAAATTCTTTCTTAACCCCAATCCCCCGTATGGATGTGTGTGTCTACCAAATCTTAATCCTCATTGTTATGCTTGACAGGCTTTGTCTCGGGATTAAGACGCAGGTTTGGACATCTAGGCGCATTGCTTTACATAGACTTGTACCTTCCCATACTTCAATTGGCTCACAAAATACATGTTGAGAAATTGCAAATAAAAGATTTATGTGCTTATTTTATTTTACACTTGATGGGTAGATGGATAGCTAGCGAGCTAAATAGCTAATAGTTAGATACTTTATTGATCCCGGGGGGAAATTCAGTTTTCCAGCAAGACAAACTGATGATACAAGTGCAAACGTAATATTGTTTGTATTTACATATCCACGAGAGAGAAGTTGATGTTTTTTGTGCTATCAAGCCTCAGAGATGAAGTGACATCTGCTACAAATGCTTTGCGTGCCTTAAAAGTTCATTATCCCTACTTTGTACTTAATCTTCGCCCTGGCATGGCCTGATAGAAATTACATGACCATGCAAGCCAAGCAGTTTGTTAAACTTCGACGTAGATAGTCATTTCGTTTCCCTTTGACTTCCTCCACTGCTGCTTTATCTTGCCATGCAAGCCAAGTAAGCAACGAGTCATCTTATTAGCTGAACAAACGTCTCGGAATCCTCGTGTCTGGTTGGTTAGCAATGTGATCTTCAGACGTCAGCCAATGGTGACACTAAGATTAAGGAGGAAGTCAATCCAATAGAGTGTTTTCCTTCTCAGGACCAACGTGGTTCTTGTAAGAATAGAAATCCTATAGAGTGTCAACTGCTCTGGTCTGGTCTGATTCCTTTTTCATTGCTTTTCTGTTTTGGCGAACATCAAACCTAAACTCGTTTGCTGGTGAGTTGAGTCATAATTTGCTATGAATTAGGTTGCTAAAGTTTTATTTCTGTATACTCGGGCGGAAACAATTCATCGAGTAATTCAAATAATTCGATTAGAAAAAAGGATAGATTATTTTTTCCTCTGGCTCGATGATTTGTTGTGGAGGAAAGAATACATAGTGTATTTTCCAAAGAAAACAGCAAAAGCATGTTTTATCCGATTACTCAATTAATCGATGTAAAAAAATAAAAAAACTCGCTAATTACTCGAATACAAGAATTATCGATAGCTGCACCCGTATTGTATACATACCAATATTTGTAACAATGATTTTGACTCTAGGAAATTAATTAGTACAGACAGGTGGATTCGAAAATCTGGAAAATCTCTTAATTCTGTAAAGGCATTTCGGACAATCAATGTTCAGCACCATTGACCTCACAAAAATTCCTACGACAGATCAAACTTGTTTTTATTCCTGTTGTCCATTTTGGCAGCCAAATCCATTTGTCCCTTTGTGTACTTTTATTGGCGGGCCAGTAGTAGTGTGATGATGATATTTGTCATGTACAAACCGAGGTGGGAAGCAGGTGAATAAATATTGAACTCGACTATGTTACCAGTTACATCTGGACAAATAGATGCCGCCTGATTCTACAAACAATTATCACATTAACATTTGCCCTTGTATTTTCCCTTCTGTCCGTGTAGATCCAGCCAAAAAGTGTCAAGCAGAGGTGAGTGTTCCACCTCCTGTCCGTGTAGGCTAAAGTCTGAAATGACTAGACGTCTATGTTTTGATACAGATGCCGTCCCCATTTGGAGCAGGCCAAGCTCACGAGAAGAAAATCGGCCACAGGAGAGTCGATGCCTCAGGAGAGACAACGTACAAGAAGGTTGCCATTTTTATCCTTCTCTTTGCATTTCGTTCCGTGGAACTATTCAACTTTTTTTTTTTCATGCTGCCCCCAGACCTCCTCCTCCGCCTTAAAAGGAGCCATCCAACTGGGTATTGGCTATACGGTTGGCAATCTCAGCTCCAAGCCCGAGAGAGACGTGCTCATGCAAGACTTCTATGTGGTGGAAAGTATCTTCTTCCCCAGGTGGCTTTTGTACGAATGGCACAGGAAGCATTTTAGCGAGCGGAGTAGCTAATCCACTTTTGTTTTCGTCGCAGCGAGGGCAGCAACCTTACACCGGCCCACCACTTTCTAGACTTCAGGTTTAAAACCTACGCCCCCGTGGCTTTCCGCTACTTCAGGGAACTGTTTGGAATCCGGCCAGATGACTACCTGGTAATGTTTTTTTTGGGTGAAGTAGAAAAAGGAATGAATTTCTACTATTTTAAGAAGTAAAAGAATCGATTTGAAAAATTGAAAATCGAGGTGTTCCAAAACTTTTGAGCAGGCGTTTTAATTTGTTGCACGGCAAAGCATCAAAACAGCATTTTTAATCATCACCGCTTCAAGCACCAATTAACAAGGCTTGAACTCATCATTTAATCCACTTCACAGATCTGCACAATTTTCTTTCACGTGCTTGATAAACTTCAAGATAGCAATGTAATCGCTCTCACTCGATCATGAGCTAAATAGAATTTAGATTTGTGGGAACTTATCAAATAAAACACCCATGCACATTTGCATCCATGTGCAGACACACGCTGCACGAGTCTTTAAGCTCATGCGGTCTCGTTGTGCCAGAGGAAGATTAGCAGACTAATGCTCCCTTTTTTTAAACTCAACCAGGAGCAATACACTTTCTGTCCTTTGCATTTGCTCGCTCAGTTTTAATAAAGCTGCCAAAATGTTAAATCCTGCTTAAAAAATAAAATAAATCAAGGTGTGTCCTTGCTTCAGTTTTACATTACATTTCTGCTTCTTTCCAGTATTCCCTTTGTAATGAGCCACTGATTGAGTTGACCAATCCAGGGGCGAGCGGCTCCATTTTCTACGTAACACGCGATGATGAGTTCATTATCAAAACTGTCCAACACAAGGAGGCAGAGTTTCTACAAAAACTGCTTCCTGGCTACTACATGGTAAGTCGCACGTCAACACACTCAGTTGCCATTGGTTACCAAATGTAGCCATTCCTAAGTGAGCTGCATCAAGTTGTGTGTTGGAGAGGTTGGACCTAGCTAAGTACTCCTTAACAGACTTAGCAGAACCGCAGCAAGAGCTAAGACCTCGTGAATGTGTCACGCTGTCCGGCAGGTGCAAGGATACAAATGTTACCTTAAAGCCCAATAATACTTTTTGTGATTAGTGTATGTCATGTACACAAATAGATTTCTTTGTTTAATTTCTACATTTTTACTGCCCTCCCTAGAACTTGAACCAGAACCCTCGGACATTGCTGCCAAAGTTCTTTGGCCTCTATTGTGTCCAGTGCGGGGGTAAAAACATCCGACTTGTTGTGATGAACAATATTCTACCGCGCTCTGTACGCATGCACCTTAAATTCGACTTGAAGGGCTCCACTTATAAGAGGAGAGCGTCGAAAAAAGAGCGGGAGAAAACCAAACCCACTTTTAAAGATCTGGACTTCCTGAGTGACGTTCCCGAGGGTCTCAGTCTGGACCAGGACACGTACAATGCTTTGGTCAAAACCCTGCAAAGAGACTGTCTGGTAAGACTTTTTACGTCCTTCTCAGGAAATAAAGAAACATCCAAACTTCTTCAACTTATTCTTTTCATATCAGGTGCTGGAGAGTTTCAAGATAATGGACTACAGTTTGCTCCTCGGAGTCCATAACAAGACACAAGCACAGAGAGAACGTCAGTCCCAAGGTTCGCCAGCAGGTGGCGTGGATGAAATGCGGCCTGCTGCTCAGAGAGCTCTGTACTCCACTGCAATTGAGTCCATACAGGGAGGGTCCACATGCAGGGAAACTCTCGATCATGATGACACGTAGGTCTCACAAAAAGCTTATCTACACACACACATGCACACACACACACACTGAATGATAACTTCCCCCTCTGTTGCAGAATGGGTGGAATTCCAGCCATGGGAGTCAAAGGAGAGAACCTCCTCCTGTTCGTCGGCATCATCGACATTCTGCAGTCCTATCGGTATAAGTCGCGCATTTTAATGATTCATTTACTATTGATGCCGAAAGACAGTCACTTTGAGACATTGTGTGAATTTCAATAACGTTATAGGACATTGTGGTTTCGATGTCAGTCATTTTGGAAAGCCCTTGACTCTTTCTAATCAACTAAATCACATTTTAGTAGCTTTTTTTATTGCCAAGTTTGGTGAACAGTTACCCCCTACCTATTGACTGATTTTTATTTTTTTTCTGAGACCCATCTTCAAATTTTTGCTGGGGGGGGTTTCCGCTCATTCTGTAATGCCCTAAGATGCCACAAGATGGTGCCAAAGTATAGGTCAAAAAGGCAAGCAGTAAATGCTGTCAAAAAATAAAACAAATTTTGTGTTTCTTGAAATGCCTTAAGTTGTCACAAGATGGCGCCAAAACACTGTTTAAATATGAAAGTAGTGCGTACTGTAATAAGACTTCGGCTGCCATTAAAATTACACGTCAGGAATTTCAATCAATCATCTCTACATTGCACATTACAAATAGATGAGAGCTAACGGAATCAACCCAGCCCTGTACGACCTGTAATAAAATCTAAAGTGTGACTTTTAGCACTTTGCTTCACATAAGTTAGCAATTAATGCTTTGGATAAATCGAGAGAGTTGACCTAAATTATTCGATTATCTTCCAGCTTGATTAAGAAATTGGAGCACTCCTGGAAGTCTCTCATCCACGATGGGGTGAGTAGATTTTCGTCTCACGTAGCACTCAAACAAATCAAGCTAATAAAACTGCAACCGCCTCATTTCTTTTAGTATGTCTTTTATGCAGCACACATAAAATACCGCTCTGATATCAGTCGTTTGTTTCCCTAACGATCCTCAGGACACAGTATCCGTTCACAGGCCGGGTTTCTACGCCGAGCGCTTCTACAAATTCTGTAGCGCAGTTGTCTTCAGGAAGAGCTGCTGTGAGTTTGGAAAAAAAATAAAAATAAAAAATAGCTGCATTGAGCTTTAATAACTAAGATGATTTCTTTTCGCAGCATTAAGACCATCTCCTTCAAAGAGAGGTCGAGGAACTCTCGCCATGTTAAAATCCGGGTCGGCCGGCCAGCGTCCGTCGCAAAACGACGAGGTGCAGGAAAACCTGGAGAGCCTGCGAGGACCTCACAGCTTCCTCATGCTGGAGGACAGTGGTAGGACTTGTTCAACATATGTTTTCGGTGCAGTCTCATATAAATCCCAAAATAATCTCTGAGCAACTTGACAGCCATCACGAGTCGTAAAACTAAAAAGATTAAGCGCTCTTTTTTTTTTATTCCTTTGTATTTGCATTGTTTCATTCTGAACTTTGGCACGCCAACTTTAAATCCTCCCCACTTGAGTGTTCCATTTTCTGTTTAAATGGGATAAAGTCAACCTTTATTGATCTTCTGGAGAAAGAACAGCTCAGCAGCGGCAAGCAGCAGTGCCAACAAAATAAAGTACAAGCAAAACTTTCCCAAACTAAAAGTGCACTCTTAGGATGCTTATGCCTCAGCCATTTTAATCACCTGTTTATTTTTTTTCCCTGAATATTTATTTGGTTTTTGGTAGGTGTTCTTCATGTAGTTTTTATCCCAAAACGTTCCCAGCTCAATGCTCATAAATTCCACCTTGTCAGTTGTGTAACCAGACAGACTACATGCTTGCTGGTCACACTGGAACATTGCAAGCTTTCCAAATTTTACCCCGTCTGTATAAATTCCAGAGCTGCCGTTCTGCAATCGCTCTTAAGAATCTAAGCCGGAGAAATAAAAAAAAAAAAAACTGCCCTGTGCTTGTGTCGCTCTGCTAAGCTGGGTCAAAATCACATCAGTGCTTCTCAAAAAAAGCTTTTAGGTTCCTCATCATAATCATATTCTCTTCTGTTTGCCAATTAGGGAGAGAGCCGCCTTGCACGCCTCCCTCTTTTGAAGACGCCACCACGGCATCAATCGCCACCACGCTCTCCTCGAACAACTCCTTACCCACCACCACCCCCTTCGATACACCCGAGCACCCGCGCTGCAGGAAACAAATGCTCTCGCCCAATATGGCCAAGTGAGGAAAAAAAAAAAAAACAATTAAAAAAAAAAACAATTAAAAAAAAAAAATTAGCAATCATTAATATTCTTGTTGTATAATTTTAGGCTCCACAAAGAGATTGTTGACGTCCATGAGAAGAGACAGGACACCATAACGGTAGAGGTTGAGCTCAGGTACACACTGGTTTTATATGTGATAACATCAAGAGGTGTCGAGTGATGAAAAATTATATCAATTTTTTTTGTGTACAGTAAAATTCCATCCAGCACTGAGCTGACACAGAAGACCGAAGCGAGCTCGCCAGCTGACAATCAGCCCAGCTTCATTCCTCCTCCTTCCACTGCGCATTACTCGTCTACGCTTCCTCCCACCTTCCTGTCCTCCTCCGCCACTGCTCAATCAGCTTGCCAATCCTCCTCCACACTTTCCTCTTCCATCCGCCCCTCCACCGAAGCACTCATCTCCCCCCTCACACGCGCGGCGACCCCTCGCACGCAAGCTACACGTTCCGCTTCGGCGAACCCTCCGGCCCCAACCGCACTGCAGCCGTCCTCGGCGTTTACCCCCATCCGTCCCGCGTCCCCTCACGCCTCCACGCAAAGTTCGTCTGCGGGCAAACCAATGAGCAATCAGCTGTCCGTCTCCAGCAGCCACAACTCACTGGATGGGGAGGTGCAGGTTTCTGATATCTACTTTGTAAGTCCTTTTGTACTTCTGTCATTTTGTTCGGCTTGACGACAAAATCCCACTTCAAAAAAAGTTGAGAAATAGAAGCAGTGATTTTTGGCACTCTAGATCAGAAGTCACTAAAATAGTCTGGCATCAACCAAACCGCTTCTAAAAATTACACGGAAGGGCAATATTGTGTTTGGAGACTGCTGGTCTAGTTGCTAGATTTTTTCTTCCTTTTGTTCATTGTTATTGTCTCGCCGCTGAAATGAAGTGAAAATCCATCTTTGCTTCTTTTGCTCTGCTGGGTCTCCTTGCAGTGGCTCAGTCAGGACAGCGTGATAGAGTTATGATGGTGAGAAGGAAGGAGAGCTTGCGTTACGGTGTGCACGCACCTAAGGGGGGTTTCTCAAGCATGAGGCTGCCTCTGCTGCCAGCGCTTGTCGTTTTGAACGTGTCAGCAAAAAAAAAAGGGGGAAAAAAGGCTCCTTCACTTGCATGATGTATGTCAACCTGCATTCCTGCACCTGAGCAACCATACCATCATTCGTACAGATTTGATCCATTTCATTTTTTTTTTTCTTTTATAATTCTACATCAACTTTTCTGTGTATGTGTGAATCCATTCATCTATTTGTCCATCAGTATGCAGATGGAAGATATTGGGTGTACTCTCCCGTTCTTGGCCGTCGTAATCTAAACTCTAGCTCGAGTTACACCGTAAGTCACCAGCATGATAGTTTGAGTTCTGGACTGATCGTGCGTAGCTGCACACGACTGTAGGAGAGAAGCTCGCAGATTTATTTGTGGCTCTTCAGAAGTTGTCAAATGTTCTGAATGAATTGTAAATTCTCTCTTCTGAAGGGCCGCGATCTTGCAACATGTTTGTATGAGCTTCTTTAGAGATGTAGTGGCTTTTAAGCACGTCTGAGCGGACCGAGCTTATCGGCAGCAACTGAATCTTCTGCCCCTAAGTGAACAAGTCACATCATAATTAAAGCTGCACATGAGAAGTTGGCTTCACACACATCTGTAATAATTCATAAATCTATTACTACTGAAGAAAAATAAAAAGTGTGAGGTGATCATTCAAAAAATTATTTGCAGCTTTAAATGAAACTGTGACAAGGAATAGCTTTGCTTTTGAAGGCTTTTTGTCATCTCTCATTTCCTGCATGACTGTCCTCCTCCTTTCTCTTATTGCTGCCCTCTGCTGGTCAAATATGGTAACGTCAGACTCAGGACGACCAGAGCTGTGTGCATTCTCCTCATTCCAGCTCTGAGGATGACTCATGAGGAACGTCAGACAGTAAGTACATCATCCATCCATCCAGATTTCCATCCAAAACCCATACAACCACCCACCCACCCATCCATCGACTACGCTTCTCAAGATTACCTGATTATTGCCTCCTTTACTCCATTTTTCCTTCAGTCGCTCAGAGAGGAGCAGCGAGAAGCAAGAAGAGTGTGAAAGAGCTCGCAAGTTGTCGATCGAACTGATACAGTACTCCTCTGCATTGATGCTGAGAACATAGGTTGCATGTGGAATTTTGTAACTGTGATTCAGATCGACCTTAAAAGCATTTAGTCTAAATGATCCTCATACTGTACATAAAGGCAAATACATACTCAGCCATTCATAGAAATACATATATAAAAACAAAATACAAATGTAAGAAGAGAAAATTCCCAGAGATGAAATTCCAGACAATTTAGAGTGGTGCAATAAATTATATTGATCAATATGCTGGCTATGCAATATGGACTATTAATTTTTTTAGCAACATAAACATATTGCACTTTATTATTGTACTTTTAAAAAAAGATATTGTTTTTCAATCAACACCTATTGTATTTTTATTTTATTTTGTCATAACCGTTGCAGACAGATATTGTCGCAATGTCTACTGGTCCAATGTCAAACATGCCTTATTGACTGTCACATTTCGATCTGCAATATTATGTGAAAAATATTTTTCTAGTTTTCAATGAAAGCATGATAAAGATGGCGAACATCTTTTGACAAAATGTTAAGTCAAACACTTTTGTGAATGTGTGCACACCAATAAAAAATGGGCAATTAAAAAAAAAAAAAAAAAAACATACCTGCATGGAGCATTGGCCAGCATTGAAGAGTCCTTCCGATGAGATGACGCTGATATTCGGCTTGCCTCTGTGGCTGATGTCGCTCCAGTCTTCACCAACCCCAAACATTTGTTCTTCTCACATCTGGAATTTCCAAACGATCCCAGAGAACAACAATCCAGAAATAATCCAATCCTGGGGCTAATAAACAGTGTTAACTAGTATGCACTTGCATTTGAAAGTAAGGACAGTTCTGATGGTGGTGAAGGTATATATATAAAAAAAACAAAAGACCTGCAGGTTTATTTTCCCAAACGATAATTGTTGGCTACCTGTCAAGCCCTGCCATGTTCAAGACAACCTCGGGTTTTATTATAGGCTTCCCAGGACAATGCATGACAATGCATGAGAGTCTCTCTTGTGGCATGGAGGTAAATTACATCAACCCAAAACTAATGCAAAAGGACAAAAAAAAGGCTCATCCTGGTTTTCAGATGTCATGGGAAAAAAAATGTTAACAAATGTTTGTTAACTGTACATTTATATAAGTCTATATATGCTTCCACATGTATAAATGATATCTTGACAGAAATTGTAACTGTGCAATTCTCTATTGATGTTATGTTATTTTTTTATTATCTATCATCATTTACTTTTGTTCCTTTCCTGCACACATACTGAATATATAGAGAATGTAGTGAATAAAGAGCATGTAAATATACTTAAAATAATAAGAGCAAGCTAATGTCTATTCGAATTTTTTTCATTGCCTCACCCAATGAAAATCTATGAGAATCGATAACAAAATCAAGCAATAAATATTGATAATGGGATTCTTTTCAAATCCCATAACAATCCACAGAGGGTATGTTTGTGTGTGGATGTTTGAGAGTGTGTGAGGAGACAAAAGTCGAGAGCGAGCAAGCAAGCTCAGATCAAGGGTACCTTTCTAAATGTCTTTGAGTGAAGGACCAAGGCTCACCTACGCAGAATGCCTTCCCTCACCTCTCCTTGCTTCCTCTTAAATCATCTCCAGCTATTCTCAGAGAGTGTGAAGCTAACTTGGCATAAAAACCTGCAGTCGGATGTGATCTTCTACTTCTGTTCGTTCGTATTTTGCTTGGCAAAGTGGGCAAGATGTGTGTGTGTCGACGCTCTCTCTCGCACACATAGTCCTCAAAACTCTTGTCAGTGTCTTACGGCACTGTTTATCTCTGTCAGGATGAAGAAAACAGCACCATTGATTTCTAATCCTAATCCCCCTCTACCAGCCTGCTGCTATTGATCATCTATCCATCCATTAATGAAATAGGAGTGAAGGGCCGATGAAGGACAAACCCAACATGTCGGTGCGTGTCTTTTGTCTGCAGCCAAGCGTCCCCTGTCACTTCCGCATTTGGCGCCGAGAAGAATACATGCAAGCGTTCACTTTGGATGAGGATTACCATCTGAGCCGCTTTGCCTAAATCTTGAACGGCCATGATATGGATGAATGCGCTAAACATACAGAAGTGCACTCATGTAAATCCACAGGATTCAATTTCACTTCCAAAACAACGTGACGGTATGTTGCGTGATAATAAGTGATTTCCTCCTCGATGGTGATTGCATAGCATTTCAGGATCATTTTCTCAACAACCCGATCCTAAAACAACACCAGTGAAGCTGTGCAGATAGAAGGTAATTGTGTCTAATAATGTGTGCTCGCTCTCAGTGGTCTGTGTCTTGCTGTGATTGGTTTAAATTCCCTTTGAGAGCTTCAGGCACACATTTAAGGATTCAGCATGGTCAGCATCAAGATGAGGTAAAGGATCTGCATGCTATCTGCATTGAGGGTGGGGACACAGTAATAATTGATTGGGTAGGAAAAGCCTTACTGTAGTTAGCCTTTAAAAAAAAAAAAAAAACATTCTAAACATGATCATTTTTATATATATATATATATATTATTTTTTTTCTAAAAGCCTTACATTCTTTTTTTACTATTACATTCTTTCGTCTCAAAGAATCATTATAAAGGACATAATGCTATTTAAAATGCAATTTTAGTTTAGTTCCCAATTAACTTTACCCACCGTTGGCCACTAGCCATGGGGAGAGACACCAAAAATGAGATCATTGATTTTCTCCATGGGGGTTTCTGATCCGTCATGCTGCTAAGCTTTGGAACACTGCAGGGCATCGTGCATCATCTCGTTTTTCAGAGCCATCACCTCCCCCCCTGAAAACTTCCACGCTTCCTTGACCTGTCACCTCATGAGACACAAAGCATTATTTGGATAGCAGACAATGGGCTGACAAACTTGTCCAACTTCAACCAAACATTTTTTACTCTCAAAACCTCTGTCGCTGAAGTTGGCATTTATGCAGGTAGTTGGTGGAGGTCAAAACAGAGGTGGAACCAGAGTAAATATTGGAATTGCGTGGCCGGGAGCATGACTCCCAATTAATGCTAATGTTGCTACTCTCCTACAAATGTGTAAACAGGCCAGATGCTTTGCTCACAACTGCCAAGCACATGAGGTGATAATGTGTCAATGTTATGTTTGCACATTTTTCCGCAGCAAGCTGGTTGACTTACAACAGTGTTAAAAAAAAGCCACACCTAACAAAACTAACCACTATCAGTTTATTTTACGACTACTTTTCCTTTCCAAGATGAAAAAAATTAAAATCCATGTAGAATATGTCAGATTGAAGACCAGCATGGTGTCAAACTGTTTTAAAACCATTAGTCTGTGTGAGTACGAAAAAGAGCTTGGGAGGAAACACCTGCTGTTGATGTTGGAGATCCCAAGCTGCCGTCTGCACTGTTTGCCCAACGACTTGTAGGATTAATGTTAATCGCTGCGCTATTCCTTTCGGGATCCGTGAGCAAACAATCATGGAGGCCCACTTTTCACAAGCTTCATTGTTTCACCGGTGACATCTTCAAATCACATGCACGTTGTAAATTTAATTTTAATCTGTCATGTGAGGCTGAAAATAATCAAACTAGACAAGTCCACCTTTTGATATGATGTCATCAGTTTCAACATCCATCCATCCATCCATCCATCCATCCATCCATCCATCCATCCATCCATCCATCCATCCATCCATCCATCCATCCATCCATCCATCCATCCATCCATCCATCCATTTTTATGCTTCCCTGGCAAAAATGATAACTTCAACAACAAGAACTTAAAAATGCACACCACTGCAAAAAACAGAAAAGACAAAAGAGAAAAACACCCCGCCGGGGTTGTTTTTCTCCAAGTGGGTAATAATGACTGCAGCAGAAGAAGTCATTATGAGCAGGCTAATGCGTGTCAGATGCTACCTGTCCAAAACGGCAGCAGCAGGGGAGAGCGAGAAAAGACTTGTGTGCCCGGCCAGCATAATGAGAGAGACACATTGCCTGCCGTGCCGGACAGCTGCGTGCTAACGTGCATCCTCAGCCTCACTCCTTGCCCGCTGTAGTGTTTCTTGGCGGTAGTTTTCGAGAAATACACACACAGCTTTGTCAGGGTTGCCGTGGGAATGCCTGCGGCATTGTGTCCGTCTTTGAGGGTGCTGCCTTTAATCCTGAAACAAATCTCGACTTTGTGTTGTGTGTCTGCGGCCGTGTGCTAGCGAGCGTGCCCGTGTACAAAACTCAATCTCACAGCCATTAAGTTACGGCTGGCTGTGCAGCAAAGACGCCCCGCTGCCACTCCCACATGGAAGAGCAGGCAGGATTAGCCGGATCCATACGAGCCCTAATCTGGGGACAAAAACCCCACAATGGCCTCCCACTGAGACATGGAGACAGAAAGATTCAATTTGATCTGCCCTCCTCAATACATCAAGAGTGTCTTTTGGGGTTAACATTACTACTGCTCACTCGACCATCGGTCAACGTGGATTCTGTTATCCATTTGATCGATTCCTTTTAGCACCATTTGGGACACATGCTGGCCTGATTTGTCACAGTCATTGCAAATTAAAATAATCTAACTTCAGATTAAGTGGGGAGAAAAAAGAGAAAATAGAAGCGCGCCATTGATGTGCTTCAGGTGGTGCTTCTGTTTGGGTTGGCAACAGTGAGCCACTTTGTCGTTACGGCTTCCCTCAGAGGGTCGTTATGACAGTGATACCAAATAAATATTTAATCGTCTCGCATTGACACATATACACGACAAATAAATGGATGACTAGTTTTCAATTCAGAACTAATGTTTTCTTCAGTTATTGTTCAAAAAGGGTCAAACAATTCTTACAAAATCTCAACATTATTATTTATTACACATGAAAACTAAAAATGATGGTACAGATTTTATCAAGTTGACATGATTAGATCTCGCGGGCCATATAGAATGTCATGGCGGTCCGGATCTAGCCCCCGATCCTCGGTTTTGACACCTATGCTCTAGTGTGAGTATATTTCTGGCACCTTTGTCTACCATTAACGTAACATTTAACAGTCAGATTCAGTATGCAATGCACCACCATGAAAGATGGCTTGGTCATGTGACACCACTTGCTCATTATTATTGAGGAGCAGCAAGTTTCAGAGCCTGGAGCCAAACGGACGATTTCTCTCTCTCTCTCTCTGTCTGTCTCTCTCTCTCTCTCTCGCTCTCTCTCTCTCTCGGTCTCTTACTTAGCGGCATCTGCCTCATTAACCACCATCAGCATTTCATTTCGGGAGTCATTGGGTGTGAGTCATGGCGGTGTGGGGGGGCGTCTTGTGTATCTGTGCATTTGAACGTGTGTGTACGCAGCCAACTCTCATTAGCCTGGAAAAACATTGGCATATTTGCCAAAAAACAGATTGTATCGTCCCTTCCTTTATGTATCAAAAGCATCCTCCAATCAGCTCCCGTGCGTGTGTGTGTAAGAATATGTGCATGGCGGGGTAGAAGAAGAAAGATGTGTGCTGATTGGACAAGTTTGCACAGTGAACTCAGCCCAATTTATCTCGACAAACTCGTGATACCCCGTCAAGAGAGCCCGCAGCTTTTTTTCTTACCCTTTTGAATGCAAGATCTCTTGAAATTCCATCTTTCTTCCCTCCTGTCCTCTCAGACACAACTGTAAGCGAAATCAATCAATAAAACTATCTGCAGTCAATATTGTACAAGAATGTCCATGGATGGATTTGGGCATTTATTATAATGCAATATGGCAACCAATTCATTTTTTTTTTCCCCCTCAGTGATTCTAATTTACAATATACAGTAGAAACTACTTAAAAAAAGACCATAAATAAAACTTTCCATGTAGCTAATAAAAGACATTCTATTGTAAATGTCTAATTATTACAATTCAACCAAGAGAACTATCAAAAGGAAAACATTTGCTCCGTTAGTATGTAACTATCGTGATGACATATTTGTCCTGACTCCTCCCAATTCCACTTTGCATATCAAGAATGGTCAAAGACGTGCGACGCTCGGACATAAGGGAGTCGACTATTGGTGAATTTACATGGCATGGTACGCACACGTTTTTTTTTTTTTTCAAGTCGAGCCCAAAGCAGCGAAAAAAGTCCCACATAAAACTGGAAGCCATTCTGCTGTCAGAAAACAGAAAAGAAAAGAATGCAAGGATGGGCCTTCAGTCTCAGTAGCAATCTGTGGCCACGTCCATATTGTGTTTTTAGAAAACTTGACAAAAGTGCTGCTTTCTCATTCCACTCCTTCTACTGGTCCACTGGTGAAAGGTCCCCCTAAAGTGCATGGATGAGGTAAATGGAATTCAGGTATCCCACCTGTGACTCAGACCGGAACCATTGTATGTTGCATGTGCTGCATTTGAGACAATATTTCTTGCTGTATACTGGCAATTAGTATGTCCTGGTGCGATGTTGCGAGGATTCCCAATCTCTCCATCTCCCTGTGGACATGGAGGGGAGAAAACACAAAAAGAGGGGCGCTTTGAGGGCACTAATCAAAAATGACATCATCACTCGTGACAAAAATTCATAGTAAAAACAAGCTATTTGCATGTTTGGTTCTTTTTCTATAATGCCACAAGATGGCGTCCAAAACACGAGCATTAAGAAAGTAGTAATTGGTCTCAAGGAAGAACTGTGATACATGTTTAAATGTAGAACCCCAATAGTTGGAATTTATTCGGAATAAATAATGTCCGCGACATAAAGTGGGCGGCCATTTTGAAAAAGTGTCATAATAGAATGGGTACACTTACTGGTGTGTGAGCGACAGTAGGTTGTCAAGGCTGGAATATCCTCCTGCCGCCAGCGTCTCCGTGTACCTCTCCAAACCGATGGACTGCAGCCACTCACACAATGACCACTTGGACACACACACTTCTGGTAGGACTGACACACACACCTCCGGACATGCTCCTGACTCTAGCACTGCAGGTCTGTGAGCACACAGAAATAACTGTGTGAATTTTTTTTGGGTTAGTTTGAAAAAAAAAAAAGCCATATGACTGTGGGGACTGTACCTTTCCCCTCCAGTTCTGCGCAGAGTCCCCGGGTTCCGAATAAGTTTATCCAGCATGTTAAGGATCTGGCTGAAAGTGGGTCTCTCGGCTCGGTCTCGTTCCCAGCAGTCCAACATGAGCTGGTGCAGGACCACTGGGCAGTCCATGGGAGCGGGAAGTCGGTAGCCCTCCTCGATTGCTTTTATTACCTAAAGGAAGGACACAAGCAGAGTGTTCATGGGCTAGAAAACAACTATGATAAATTCAAATCTGAAAATGAACATTAAGAGACAACGAAAACGAGATGTAATTTGTAAAGAATTGAAAGCAGTTTTTTGCCCATTAGCAAATGAAATTGGAGCAAAAAAGAATTCCTAAAAACGGCTGTACAGAATTCCCCAAATACACTACCAAGGAAAATGATCTTTGACGTCTATAGTCGTCGATGGTAGTGAATGAGTGAAATCGCACCAAAAATGTTGTGGTATTTGTCAATATAAGTATGTTTATTTTGGATTTTTTTTCATTCAAAAAGAAAAAGAAAAAGAAACCAACCCCCCTCCAAAAAACACAAACCACCAGACAGCAACTACTTTGTACACCGTAAAATAGACAAGGAATCAATTTAATCTATGATCTCGATCTTTTTTTGAGGGTGCATAATTCAAAATGCCTCACAAAGGAATTTCAAATTGCTTGAAAATCCAACAAAGCAAAATCAACTTTATAATTTCTAAAAGTATGTTCACATTGATTTATGATTCTGTGGAAGCTGTCAAGATTTATCGGCCGTTCTGCTTTGAAAGTAAAAGCAACAAAATCTATTCGAGGGTGCAAAGGTTACACACACACTCTCGGCTTTGTTTGCCTCTCCTGAAATATCAGACGGGAAGCCTGTTTCATGTATTCTTCTACATCAAGGGGCCTCATTGAAGTTTGCATAATTGCTCTCTACAGGAATAAACGTTTGAACATCGACCAGTTGCACACAAATTGTGTTTTGTCAGAGCAATCTTCGAGCTGACGGTCCATATGTTGTTGTTTTTTTTCTTTGCTGTGGGTGCAGTAGAACGACTTAATTGCTTCACAAAATCACAAACAATATAAATCACTTTCATGACGGAGATCCATCATTTATTTTGGAATAACTGCTTTAAAAGTCCTTTAATGTTACACTGATTAACTTGTAATGTGAAGCGTTTGACTAATTATGGATTACAAAGAAATCTGTGATGTTTCACATACAGTGCCAGAAATAAATCAACTGAATCTATTTATGTCCCCAAGGTAAAACTCACGTAACGCATCGGCGGTAAAGCGAGATCATTTTACTTCGGAAAGTAAGAAGACTTGAAGGTCAGAGATGTTAAAAACACTCACATCCTGGTTGTTCATGTCCCAGTATGGTCTCTCGCCGTACGAAATCACCTCCCACATGACGATGCCGTAACTCCACACGTCACTGGCTGTGGTGAACTTCCTGTAGGCGATGGCTTCGGGAGCTGTCCACCTGATGGGGAGCTTCCCGCCGGGAGAGAGATAAGTGCCAAGGGCTTCCTGAAATATGAGGTGTATGATAAGTTCCCTCCAAAACAATGTTTTATTATTTCAATGAAGAGGCGGAAATGGAAAATGTCTACATTCTTACCCTGGTGGTGTAAGCGGCCTCCGGGTCGTCCTCCAGAACCCGACTGAGACCAAAGTCAGACACCTTACACACAAGGTTGCTGTTGACCAGGATGTTCCGTGCAGCGAGGTCTCGGTGAACGTAGCTCATGTCCGACAGGTACTTCATGCCCGAGGCGATGCCGCGCAGCATGCCCACCAACTGGATCACCGTGAACTGGCCGTCGTGTTTCTACGTGGTGACGAGAGCCAATCAAACAACACCATCCAACTTCAAATTGACACAAAGAATGAATCATACCCGAAGAAAAGCATCCAGGGATCCATTTTCCATGTATTCCGTAATGATCATGAGTGGTTTACCTGAACACAAAAGAGTTATTATCATATGAATGAAATGTTGTTGTGATTCAATATGGCCGCCGCCGTTTATCCGCGTCAACTCACATCTGGTGACGACTCCCTCCAGCCTGATGATGTTGGGGTGGTCAAACTGCCCCATGATGGACGCCTCCGACAGAAAGTCTCGTCTTTGTTTGTCCGAGTATCCCGCCTTTAGACTTTTAATGGCGACGTAGACTTCTCGCTTTCCGTGCACACGCAAGCGCCCGCTGCATACCTCGCCAAACTCTCCTACACACCATACGGCAAGGTCAAGTAGGTTCATGGGTGTGTGTGTGTGTGTAGCATTAGCGGGCTCACCCATGCCGATAACTCTCTCGATGTGAATGCAGCTCACATCAATCTCCTTGGCAAACTCGTGGATGGCCTGATCTGGGTCCTCGTAAGTGAACGGGTCCACGTAGATCTTCACACCTGCAGTAGAAGAAAGAAGAATTGCATTTTTTGTTAAATTTCCATGGTAATTTGAATCTGGAAATTAAAAATGGCGTGCAGCATTAATTTGCAAGCATTTGAGTGAAATCTACCTGGATTAAGATGTTTCTCCTCCTCGGAGTCTTGCTTGGTTTTACTGTACTTGCTCCTCCTGGTCACAAATGATAATAATATTACATACATGAGATTGAAAATAAGATTTTTTTTTCTTCCATGTTTGCGTTGACACGTTTTCATTTTTTATATCCTGGGAAAATGATGACAATAAGAAGAAAGAGCAGGAAGGACGCAGCGGGAGGGGACATGAAAGCGTTTTTGGAAATGGGGGGGGGGGGGTTCGACATCAGGTAGTATGAGATAAAAGGTGTTTTCCGCTAAACAAAGAAAGTATCCCAAAAAAAACCTTTGTGGATGAGCAGGAACAGGTGTGTTTTTTGTGCATCTGTGCGCACCTGCTACGGCTTTGTGTGCATGAGTGTGTATGTGTGTGTAAGAAAGAGAGCGGAAAGTGACACACATGCACACGGACACACAAGAGGAGACAGTGATGACAAGTCGGGGACAAAGGGATTATCACTGTCTCCACTCTAATCCCCTTTAAAAAGATGCAGGTAACACACACACACACACACACGCCTTATTAAGCCTCACAATAGCAGCGATAGCGTGGGCGTCTCTCTTAATGATAGTGCTGGCGTTTAAGGCAAATGCATTATGTATTAAGAAGAGCCTCAATGGCCACTTCATTGGACACACCTGCACCAGCCAATGAGAAGGCACTGAATCCGAAAGCTGCCCTTTATACTGAAAAGATGGCATCATAAAAGTATAATTTTTTTTTTTAGTTTGAATTCATTCATCATTAAAATTAAGAAATAAAATAAACATGGGTTCTTCATGGGATGGATGGATGGATGGACGGACGGACGGACGGACGGACGGACGGACGGACGGACGGACGGACGGACGATAGATAGATAGATAGATAGATAGATAGATAGATAGATAGATAGATAGATAGATAGATAGATAGATAGATAGATAGATAGATAGATAGATAGATAGATAGATAGATAGATAGATAGATAGATAGATAGATAGATAGATAGATAGATAGATAGATAGATAGATAGATCGATAGATAGATTACGTGATGCGGGAGATAGATTACGTGATGCGGGTGTTTGTTTACCTGCGACTGATGATGAAAACAGCTGCAGATATAAGCAAGAGAATTCCAACGCCGCTCACGGACAACAACAGGAAGGCAGAGTTGACGCCTTCTCCAATCAGAGGGAAGGGATCTAACAGGAAACAACACAATTGATTCTTCCCCGCTGCAAACATAAACACGATCCATCAAACGCGACAATAGTTGGATACCTGAATTGGTTGCAAATTCAAACGGGGCGCTAAACTCTCCATAGCCGGCGGCCGTGCGAGCCCGCACGTGAAAAACGTAGACAGTGAGCGGGTTGAGTCCCGTGACTTCCACGCTTCGAGAGAAGGTCCTCATTATGCGGTAGGACCTCTCCCTCTGATCCTGATTAGATCAGACACAAAGAGGGGCCTGCTTTGAATACCTTCCCACAAGCCCATCTCACAAAATATTGGCACCACAAACAACTGGCTGAGCTCCATTAACCTGCCGAACGCTCACCTTCTCATAGAACTTGACCTCATATTCCAAGATGACCCCGTTGGGTTGATCGGGCTGTTGCCATGACAATGACAAAGTATGCCTGGTGACATCTGTGGCTTGAATGGATGACACCCGTGAGGGAGCTAAAAGATGGAGACAGATCAAAAGATGCAGATCCATTCATGTGGTGCATGCAGCAGAAGATTGTGTGGACTCAATTCAAATGCATAGGTGTTCCTAATATTGTGACTACTGCGTTATTATCTTCTCCTATAAGTAAGGTTTGCTGAACCTTTCTCCACAATCCCATTGACCCAGCGCTCAGGAGAACTAACCTAAATCTTATTCTGTCCTATTCCTCTGGGAGCAAAACACCTCGCTCACTCTATAGTTCCCCATCGCTCCATTTTCCATGGCTCACTTTCATGACGTGGAGCCATATGGTTGTGCAGCTTGGGCTTGACACATCCCAGGCACCAAGCTCATGTTGTGCGCTCCAAGCTAACTTATTTCCCCGGGGCACCTCAAACTTAGCAGGTGTGCCACTTTTCAAAATGCCAACGTGAAGACAGTCGAGACAGAAAAACTAATGGTAGGCCATGTGTGTGTGTGTGTGTAGGGGGGGCGCTCAGCCGACACCCTCTCAACTAAAATGAAACACGCCGTAAAAACAAAATGAAAGGCATTCTTCTAATCATTTATGGCTTCCTGTTACTATTTAAAATTGCTTGTTTGGAAGTTAGTGATGTGCATTTCCCACAATGCTTTCCGACATCCGGTTGAGAAGACCTCTATAATTAAGTCAACCATTGTTTAGTGTAGGAGGACAGCGTAATCGCTATGGCAACAATGACAGTGAGATGATACTACCGCTCCGAGTGGAGAGAATGCAATGGAATTTGAAAATGACGATAATTTAATGACTGGTCCTTACCAGCTTGATTGGTTGTTACGGAGACTGACACGCTCTGAGAGGCCCCGGCGGCGCCGCCCTGGGAGACCCCGTTGCGTGCCTGTACGATAAAAGTATAGTGAGTGTGAGCTCTGAGCTCGCTCACCACCACTCGGGTGCCCCTCAGGCCGCTCTGGTCTGGAGAGAAAAGCACGTCTGAGCTGCAGGGCTGGCACAGCTGCGAGCCCGAGGCCACTCTGGCGGAATCTCTCTCGTAGACGCTTCTCCCCATCTGGACTTCAGTTCCCACAATGCCTTGGTCTGACTGCATCCCCTCAGGTTGGGAACTACTATGATTCCTGGGGATGGGTTTGTCAGCCGTCTGGCAAATGAGACATTCCAGGCTGTAGCTGATGTCGCTTCGACCTCCCAGGCGGCGTGGTGGGCTCCACTCCAGAACCACCGAGGTTTCGTTCACAACTGAAATCAATTGCTGTGGCGCCGATGGAGGCTCTGAGGAACAAAGATACGATAGAAAAAAATTAGGATCTTGCTGTTTTGACTTTTTCTGAGCACGCACCAGTTTTTTTTTCCCAAGCCAAGAAGACCCACATGCTCCGTATTGACATAATTAAGTTTTACGACCGAGGGCTCCAACACAGGACTTCACTGACGGGCTTAGAGGAGCAGACAAGGAGAAAGAGAACATTTATTCACGGCGGCGTCCGAGCTGCCTAACAGGATGTGGACGGCCGTTTAGTCATAAGTAATCGGATCACCAAAACAAGAGTACCATTTAGACAAGTGCGTGACGAAGAAACGTGTTGTCTGTGTTTGTCATTGTCTCGACGTGATTTCCATCATTACAAGAAGTGGACCGATGTTTTTTTTTTTCTTACGGGAACAAGCCATAGCGGGAGGGTCGCTGTCAGCTCGAAAGTATCCGGAGTGGCAGTCGCAAACCGTCGCTCCTTCTCGGAGGGAGTAGCTGTGTGGAGGACACTTGGAGCAGCTTGTGTCAGATGACCTGGACTTGTAGAAACCAGCAGAGCAGGCTGTGAAAAGATGCAGGCAAAAAAAAAATCAGGATTTGTTTTTGCATCAGAAGACACACACAAATTGTTTTCATGGACCATGATGTGGTGGGCCGTATCTGGCCCCCGAGCCTTATGTTTGATAGCTATGTTTTTGGCTCTTTTGGCTTTGGCTACCAGTGTAGCATTTTTGGCCGATTCCCGAGCTTCGGCAGCACTGATGTGCCAGCAGTTTCCTGCAGCTAATCATCACTGATCATCAGTGAAGCTGTTAACGCACGAGGAAAGGCGGCAATGCGCCAGCTAAATCACGCGGACACAGAAGACCGCCGGCGAGCCACTTGCTCACTCTGCAAGCTTGAACACACGCCATCATGAAAAAATAAAGAAATAAAATGCAAAGATTGTTTTTGGGGGTTGGGGGAATATTTTGTAACACTAAAGAGAACATTTCTGTCGTGAAAATTGAATGAACACGAGGTAAAGCCGTTTGTTTATGCCCTTGAGGGGGACACCTGTAAATATATTGCTCGTGGCAAAACGGCTGCCCACCCTCCAAGCAACGTAATCACAAGCCACTCAG
Organism: Syngnathus typhle; assembly: GCF_033458585.1. Classification (NCBI taxonomy): domain Eukaryota; kingdom Metazoa; phylum Chordata; class Actinopteri; order Syngnathiformes; family Syngnathidae; genus Syngnathus; species Syngnathus typhle. The sequence continues at coordinate 7,839,476 of NC_083750.1, read as the reverse complement.
GCCAAGTGACCCTTGACCCTGTCATACAGTTCTCTTTCTCTTCCATATTGACAAATCACAAAGGCCAGACAATAAGATCATTGACACGAGCAAACAACCTCAAGAGAGTTTTCCAAAGACATTTTGACTCTCAGCAAGTGACATTTACAGGAGAGAAGAGTTGCAGAAATAGAGGAGGGGTCTTTCTCTCCCCCCCACGCGTGTATTGAAGCGGTTTGTGCATTGACAGGCCGACAAAGAGCTAAATGAGAACATAATTATCCATCTTGACATTCACTGGTGGAGCCAACCAAATTGAAGAGCAAAGAGGCTGAAATTTTTCCTCTTTTGAATTCCCGAGTGGGGAAAATCCTCCGTTTGTTTCCATTGCAATCATTCACCTTTTTCCCTCATCACGACATATTCATCTGCTCGGCCCTCCCGCAATTCCAAAAAAGATGGAGACATCCCAGCGCTTGCTTGGAGGAAGAATGTGTGCTTTCCAACGAGTGGATGAGAGGGAGGAAGTCTTGACTCACACGGACCATCCTGTCCCATCTGTGCGAGCCTCCATAGATTTTCCCTCCCTTTCACAACCTCCTTATTGGCTTCCTGCACATTTCCCTCACGACCTCCATTTTTCATGCCTCGAATCCTCGATAACGCCGAGTGAATATGAAAGTATTTTATATCTTATTGATGCCGATTCCAACGAGCCCGTACGGAAAACTGTTCTCTAAATTCGTTAGCATAAATCTAATAAAAGCAATAAAGGTAAAATGCAGCTCAAGCCAGAAAACAACAGAGGAGTAAACCAGACCAGATAAAAAGAGTCAGAGCCGCCGAGGTTTTTTGGGGTTGATTGCAGAAGGGGGGGGGGGGCACAGCGTCTTTGTCTATGTCCAACCCAATCACTTTATCCCTCTAACCAGCATCGAGCTCAGAATAAGCGAGGACGTGAAAGAAAGGAAAGCATTTGAAGCCGTAAACTTCTTTCAACGTCCTCTCTGTTGTCCGTAGGCTTTTTTTTTTTTTTAGGAGGGGTTGCAGTTTCAAAGTGTTTGAGAGGGGTGGGGGCGGGGGGCAGTCTGACCTGGAATAAGAGCTCGTGCGGATGTCATTAACCCAATGTGAACCCCTCGTGCTACTGAGAGCTGAGAACAACCTGCACGCTAAATTGATTGTATTGTCAACACAAAGTACATCATTGCTCCATTAGCCTTAACACTTAGCAACATAAACTAAATGCATTGGAGACACCTCTAAAAGCTTACGGAGAGAAACAACCCAAACAGAAAAAAAAAATCTTGGAAATATGGTTTTAAATTGGTTCCTGTGTTTGTAAAGTGGGACAACTTCACAAAAACGTCTACGAACTGAATGAGGAAAAGATTTCTGAGATGACAAAAAAAAAAAAAGGTGAAGAGGAATACAGATATGGAGGAGGGATAAAGGCAAGCGGGAGAAGGTGCCCTTTGATTACTATCAGCTTTGTCGACATTTGCATATGCATTCTTCATCCTTCTAAAATGCAAATGTGGCTCGGTGCAAATCTGACGAAAAGAGCCTTGTCGGCACAACGTATGCACACGGACGTGTGTGTGTGTGTTTTCCTCTTGGAGCCGTGTCATCTGTCAACAATGCCCAGCGGACAGTTTAGGTGCAGGAAGTACCCCACGCTGTTCCGTGTCCGACACCTGATGGATGGATGGAGGGAGGAAAAGACAGATTGATGGATGGATGGATGGATAGACGGACTGAGAAGGAGGCACGCTGTTAATCACAGGGGTCATGCCCTGTTAATTACAACCTACAGAATGCGAGAGGAAGGACACCATTCTTATCTTTTTTGTGCCTTCATTTAAGTCAACCCAACAAAACTTGGCAATAAATCCAAATTTACATTAAAGCCTAACGAATGTCTTCAGTACAGCGGGTTGGTTAAATTTAAAAACTGGTACATTGAAGAGAAATCCAAAACCAACAGTTCCAAGCATTAGCATGTGAAAGAAAGGGGGGGGGGCTTGAGAACAATGACCCCCGCAAACCTCCTCTCTGTCACACAAGGATCAAGCCTCCAGTAGCACCCGCTACCCCCCATGATCGTGGACGAGGAGAAAGACGGGATAATGAGAGAGAGCGAGAGTGCAGCTTGTTGCCGTGCCAAAGAGCTCCACAAGGACTAACTGGTTGGTGGGCCTGCTCGACGTGAACCTGACAGGACACCGGAACACACATATTTGATTGTGATGGAGAAATGCAAAGTCGTACCCCAAAGGGCTTCACCATCACTTCAATCCAGTCTCTTTACGAATTTTGGCAGCTACCATACATTTGTACAGTAAGCCCACACATACACACCGACTACATGCACTGTTTTCCTCCTACACACACTTCTGAAGGCATTGCTAGGCAGAGCTCCAGAGTGAAAGTACAGACACCAAAATCAGCAATCCAAAACCATTTAGTGCCCAAAACTCAGTTGAGCTCAATAGAGGGGCTTTGGCTTTATCTGCATTTCCCACAACGCATTACCGGCGGACATTTTGAAAGCCTATCATGCTAACGTAGCATCATTTGGGCATCCTTTCATTGTTGGCTGTAAGAGTCAGGGGGGAAAGGCAGAATTTATTTAACACCTGAAAAATTGTCAAAAATAGGGATTTGACACCCACCGAGAACTGTTGCTTGGGTTGCTAGCCACAAGCATCGTCGTCGGTTAGCAATCTGAAGAGAACTTCACATAAACTGAGACATGCTGTTTTTTTCCTTGTCTCTTTGTTAATAGTTATCATGCAAGAAGATAAGAAAAAAAAACGTTGTGTTTTTTGAAGGTTTCTAATTAAATGAAACAACAGTGCTAATTTTGATTAGCATATCTGCCTTTCATCGTATGATAGCCTTAAGCTAGCGGACATTTCTTAGATGCAAATGACTCACAACTGACTCCACAAGGAAGGAGTTATTTGCCCGTGATCCGACCTCAACCCAAATATTGACTGCGTGTAAACGTAGTCAGAGCTGCACATTAGCAATGCCAGAATGCCCGAACAAGAGCATTAAGCTTCACACTTGTCTCCCCCGATTGCGTTGAAAGTAATATCGCTATCCGACAAGTGTTGACGCATTTAATTTGAGTTTGATTTTGGAGTGCTGTGTCAACTATGTGAAAGCAAGCTGGCATCGGGCTGTGTGTAAAAAGCAATAGGCGGCTTATAGCCTCTTCTGTCATGGCATAGTGATGTGGCTATTTTGCTAGAAGCCTCTTTTTCATCTGACTTCATTTTCTCTCTGCTGTCGATGAGACACTGCAGGTGCGCTGGAAAGAAGCACAAGCATGAAATCTGTCTCGATGGTGGGGATTGGGAACGGAGAGACTGTACACAAAGAGGTATTCCAAGGCTCCCAGGCGGTGACGGCCCCGGGCCGCATCAGAAAGCCAAAAGCAGGAGGGGAGGTGGGAGGCAGGAGTGAGACGAAAAGCAGGAGGCTCCGCTTCCATTCTTCAGCCATTCCCATTTCAAATTCTCTCTGTTGTTTCTCCGCTCGTCTCCCCGCCCTCGTTTCCGATCTTTCCAGACGGATCGCAGCTGTCAAACTTTTGACGACTTCATCTCGCTCGGTCGCGACCCCGCGCTCTGCCTGTATGGGAGTGTGTGCGCGGCTGTCAGTCAAGAGTGTTTGACGTCTTCATCGGGCTCAGTCATGACCTCAGTCTTAACCGGGGGTGTAAAAAAGAGGGGGGAGTTCCCGCACTCTTGTGTTTCTCTACTCGTCCCCTTTGCACCCGTTGATGACCCCCCTCGGGCAGGGGGAGAGGCGGCTCTGCCTTCTGCTGTCACTGGCCCTTTTTCAATATCTCACCATTCAACATCTAATCCCTTCTTCCTTTCCACAGCTCCTGCTATTATCCACGTCACTCTGTATCAACCATTTTACTAGCTGAGCCTCCTCTTGTTTCAGGAATCTGAAAACTCAACTGGAAGGTTTAGGATTGCACGTTGAATTAGCCGTAACAGAACTTGAAGTTTGTCTATAAACTGGCAAAATGACAAAAACCACCCATTAAGCACTCCGGTTCAATTTGCTTCGAGAAATCTTCTCGAAGTTTGTAAAAGAACGAGTGAATATGTGGCACAACACGGCTCTGCTACGAGTACACTTGAAGTGGCAGGTGTCTTTCGGCGCAGGCGCGAGAGTGAAGAAAATCCAGAAACCTTTTGACCTTGACGGCGGGTGGGAAGAAAGAACGTCTAAATCTGCTCTCCGGCGTCCCCCTCCCCTGCCCTCCCGTCATTCCCTCTCCGCATCACCGCAAACTTAAAATGGGAGAAGGTGCCCGTCCGCCACGGCGGGGTTAGAGATCTCACCGCAGTGCCATTTGCTATTCACACGCACTTTGATGGATTTCCAGCCGGGGCGAGCTGAGGCCGGCCGGCGAGCTGACAAGCGGCGGGAGGAAAGGCAGGAACTTCTGACAGATAGATGGCACTTCACATCTGCTCCGAGTTCAACCGAGTCAAGGGTGTCCCCTAAATCTCGTAGAGGAGAAACCTTAGGGTCCCACCCTACAAACCTCCTCCCTCCTTTCAGAGTGAACAAACGGGGTGAAGGTCCTTAAGAACATTTGTCACACAGAAATTTGGCTACTGCTCATCTTATTCAAAGGAGATAAAAAAACACCACGCTTTTCAAGTCCATGCATCGCCTACTGGCACCGACCGCATTTCCCTTTAGGTCTTTGTTTTTCTCTTTCTCTCGTCTTTTAAACTTTGAATTATGGCACTGTTTGTTATACAATTAGCCTTCTGGGATAGGCTCCATAAATAAAAACAGTTCAGGGAGAGGCTCCGCCATTTCCCCCCCCTTACCGGTCTTCGTCCATCTGTGTGGGAGTGAATAGGGGGGAGTGATGCCATGTTGTGTGAACGCGTAAGACTTTTGTCTAATGCATCACACACACAAACACGTACATTTGAGTCGTCCTCGCCATTCCCCTCCCGCGTCATCCGCGCCTCAAGTTCGTTGCTGAAAGGCGTGAACAGCTTGCATATTTGCTACTGTAAAGTTCGGACCACACTTATAAGTGACAGGAAGGCGTTTTTGTTTTTTTTATTCCTCTCCGTTCCTTTTTGTCCAGATGGCGATTCACAACGAGACCTTACAACTCGAGTGCATAGGAAATGAAACACCAGAATTGAAACCAACATTTACCGTAATTTCCCCACAAGCAACCCATTAAAACTATGTTCGTGTTTGCGTATAGTGAATATAATTTGTAAAATCTTATTTGTGTGTTAAAATAAAATGTTATGTGAAGATACAGTATGTGCAAGACCATATGTCTGTAACATACATGTTTTGTTAACAGAGCTATATTGTGCTAATTATGCCATTATGGTGCCAATCTGAACTCGCTGTTGCCACTTTTCATGCTAAGCTATTGCAAGCATTTCAATGTAGCATGGAAAAAAAGACCAGATCTGTTGTTATTATTAAATTAGTTAAATGAATCATAATTGTGACCATTCAGACGGGAAGTAATGAAGTACATTTAAGCATATTGCACTGTAATGTTCTTTTTTGTTGTTTTAATTTTACCTAAGTCTGAGAGTTTTACCAGAATCTTTTTTTTTTGTCAAATCCAATTTGAAAAAACATCCAGTGCAATGTTTATGGCAGTCAAGCCACAGTACTCGTATTTGCTAACATACTTGTCATCCTTCAACTCACTTTACTACGTAATGACAGAGTGAGACGAAGAGCTGAATGAATGTGTCGCGTTTACCGCTAAAGCCTCATCGCTGTCACTCGAATGAGTCACACTGTAATTATAACAACAAACAAGTCGCTTACCTTTACATGAACTTCCTTTTTCTTCGTATCCCGAGGTACAAAGACATCCGCCGATCGGAACCAGCCACTCTCCATCAGCACCGCAGTACATTTTCGGCTCTTCCTTCTCCTCCGATTGGTCCACGCACGACCCCCTGACCTCCACTAAGGAGGAAGTGTCAGCTCCTGTCACTGTGTCCGGGAAGGTTGCCAGGTTCCGAATAGTCAGGGGGCAGGTTTTGTAGAACACCCGCACGGACACCAAGGCGATGCAGGCGCCGACATCCTGGAAGGCCAAGTAGAAGCCCTTCCTGGTTGTCACCTTCACGTCCCGCACCTCAGTGTTGAGTTTCATGATGCGGTCTCCAACGTCCACCTGGACACGCAGAAAAACGATTTATTTATTATAAGGCGATGGATAAAACAAAAAGTGGAGCCGTGCTTTCTTCCTCATTAAAAAGTCTTTCATTTAATGGAAATCAGTAGCACAGTGGTCTGTAATTCTCCTTACTAACAAATAATCAAATACTAATGAAAACATAAACCCCCTTGGGAGAGGTAATTAGCGAGGACTGAGAAATATTCCTACATGGTCCGGCTTTAAGATAAAAGTGCTTGTTGTGCAAATAAATAAATTATAGCTGATTGTCGCAGGAGACTTTTCTTCCAGATAAGAGCGAATTGAAGTGAGCGGAGGCGGGAGGCTGAAAAAGTCGCCCGTTACCTGAGTGAAGCTCTCGTCCGCCGCCACCGTGTCCACCTTAATGAAGCTGCTCTCTTTGATGAAGTTCTCCCTGTCTTCGTTGGACTCGTGGTAGTATAGATTGAATGTCTCCTGGAAGACAAAGAGGATTTGAAGAAGAGAGATATCTATTTATCTCCGTCGCTGCTCATTTTCCCTCTTTATATGATAATGAGTCAAACTGAGCAGAGGGGGGGGAGGGGGGGGGGTGTTCCAGCTGTAGTAAAAAATACAATAAATATCCATCAAAAGCAGCCTCGGGAAATTCCATAGCGTACTGTATATTCTAGCATTTACATTGGGCGATAAGATAAAGACCCCTCAGTAAGATATATCCATGATAAAGAGAGACCATATCTATTATTTAAATGCACTGGGTGGCAATTTAATATATGCAGACAAAGCTACTGTGTTTCACGAATCCGCAGTTATTCGTATTGTTTTGTTTTGTTTTTCTACATAGGTTGCTGCACCGTTTGTGTTCAAATTTAATAGACGCTATTTGTTAGCCTATGTCGTTCCCCACTGTGCGTTAGCTTTAAGGCAAAGTTATGTGGTTGTTTTAAAACGCGCAAATTCTATTTCGCTTTATTTCATGTTTAGTTTGACAGCAAATTTTTCTTCATACCTTGCAAGTGCCAGTGACCCCAGGCAGGCTGTTGCAGTCTCTCAGGGTAAACTTGACCTCCACATAAACCCTCTGAGCACCGGACCTGGGGATCCAGTCCGTCCTCAGCCAGTTGTTCTGATTGGGTTGCAAGACGTTACACACCTGGTACGTCCTGATGGGGATGTTCTTCTCATCCATGATGCTCACTTCTTCCCACTGCAAAGCCACAAGCAAACATTTTAGCAATAGTAGCATGTCCATTTTTAGGGATTATATTATTTTCCATTTGTTTGTGCGACATTAGATGCTCCGTCATAATTTTTATTTTATGACAAACAAAAGGAAACAGCCTATACCAAGCTACAAAAGTTAATCACATGTATTTATTCCAAAAACTCAAGTGCTGCCAAGTGGAGACACTTTGAAATGAATCTGCCAGAGAATGAATCCCTGCTGAAAAGCAACAAAATGTGGTTAAAAATAAACCTCACGAGCATGAAATTGTCGTTTGTTCTGCAATTTCAGACACCATCTCTCGAAAAGCTCTCAGATAAATAGTTGCACAAAACTATTGGAAAATTTCACTGGAGGACAATCTCTTCTTTTTTTTTTTTGCATCCAAAAGCAATGGCCAATTAAATAAAAAGTTCATTTTTGTCCAAGAATTGGAATATTTTTAACATTGGGTTATCTAATTGACTGCAGCCATTCATCATCGCATCACTATTCCGCAGTGGTATCTCATTTGTTACCACTCGGTTTATTTTTTATTTTTTTATTTATTTTTTACAGCCACATTTCCATGCAAGTAAAGCAGGTCCAGCCTTCACCGCATCATCCATCTCAATAGAGGCAACCACTTGCCTTGTACAGCGACCCCTCAAATGACCGCCGAGCCTCCCGACTCCAAATTGGCTTTTTATTGCCACTGAATAATAATCCGCTCTCTCCCAACAAGCCTGAGCCACACAAGTTTAAATGTGCCATGTCCAATGAGGGACAACAGGAGGGAGTGTGCGTGAACGACGCGCTTTGAACCCTCATCAATATCAGCGCTGATCTTGTCAGTTAGTTAATTTAATGCTACACATTTATGAATTGATGATTAGCCATTGTGTGTGTTGGTGGGAATCATTCTACCAAATAACACAGATTAATGCGTAACTGTAATATACTGTACTCGCCGGACTCTCAATTAAGATTGTCCTCTTTTGGGCCGCTAATAGATCAATCTGAAGAAACATAAGACCGGAGAATTAATTAGGGGTGTCAAACTGGTTTTTTTCGCAGGCCGCATTGTAGTCATAGCTTCTTTCGGAGGGCCATTACGACGGTCAACCCAAATAAATGTATGAGCTCCTCATATTATATACAGTAAAAGCTACAAAACAAACTGACAAATAACTCGTTTTCAAATCCGATGAGTAAAAACTGGTCAAATATTTTAAAAAAAAAGATAGACAATTTGCAATTCTAGTAATGACACACAAATTTGATACACAATTTGTCTTCGTGGGCCACATAAAATGATGTGGCGGGCCGTATCTGGCCCCCGGGCCTTGAGTTTGACACCTGTGCTTTTAATCAACAAGAACCAGTAAGCGAATGTTTTTGGCTTATGATTAAAAGCTTTTCCCGCTGTCTATCAGAAAAGAAATTTAGTCAAGTGCCCATTCTTTGTAGTTGCATTAACAAGTCCCCCTGAAACATCTCCATACATACATTTTCTATAGCACTTATCCTCAAGGAGGGCATAGGTGAGCTGGAGTCCATCCCGGTTTACTTTGATTCAGGCGGGGGTCCACCCTGCACTGGTCGCCAGCCAATTGCCACTTCAAGACAAACAACCCTTCACACCAATAGAGTCTTCAATGTCGCTAACAAGCATGTTTGTGTGATTGCAGAGGAAGCCAGATTATTTGAGGGGAAAACACAAAATCCAAAGCATAAAGGAAGAGCCACGAATCAAACCTCGCACCTCAAAATTGCGATGCAGACGTGCTAACCGCTAAGCCACCTGTAAAAACATCTTTGTACTGATTCTAGTTAAAAGCGCCAAAAGAAAGTTGAGCTTCAAGGGATGAAAATTTTATGAGCGGTATACGATGCTTGGGAGGGTTAATTTGCGGAGCGAGGGTGTGCGTGCATGTGCAAGGGCATGAGCACGCTTCTCGCGTGCCATGCGTGTTTTTAATGTGTGGGTGTTTGGAAGGCGGTCTGTAAAGAAAAATGAGGTGTGATGCTTCCTTGTCTCGACTCATTTGGAGTCTTTGTTAGTTGAATGAAAATCGCAGCTGCCAAGAGGGGGAGCAAAGAAAAAAAAAAAAAAAAAAGCTTTGGCCCTGCAAAGCGATCCCCAGCGATATGTGTATGTGAAGCAAGACGATGCAGAAAGTGTCAGAAGGGGTGAGTCGGGGGAGTCGGGAGGGGGGTGCTGTAATCAAAAGCTTGGTGTGTGAGGACCAGGACCCTGCCAATCAAGCGGTCTGTGAGAGAATGAGCGTATAGAGAGCTGAGAAACTGGTGTCAAGTTCACCAATAACTCTTAAACCAACAGAGAGGTGAGAGAGTCAGTAGACAACTTTTTACCATGAATTCTGGCTTATGCGTGGCCCGCTTTAAAAAATGTCGACACCCACCACCAGGCTGCTTTATGCCACGTGGCATGCCATACACAATGGCAACTAGCTCATATTAGCACTTAGGTTGGGTGGACAGCTCATTTTCAAATCTGTGGGATGAATATTTAGTTTCCAGCGTGCACGTCTGTGTGTGTGTTGCCCAAAAAGACAGCAGGTTGTCCAAAGTGTGTCTGATAAAAAAGTAAAAAAGAAAAAAATGGAGAGCTCCCACTCACCCCTCCTTCTGAGGGACTCGTTGCCCATTTCAGCTCTCCTGGCACTGTCCTGGTATCCAGCAGAGTCACTGAAATGACAAATTCACTGTCAGCAATGGTTCAATTAAAAAATAAATACATATATATTGATGGAAAAAAAAAGAAGTTGTTGTGCATCCATCAAATCAAGCTAAAAATAAATATGTGATTCATAGCAAGCAAACACATCATTTTAATAGCTTCTAATGTGGATTTAAATAACGAATTATTGTACATTTAAAACATTTAAGGTCTCTAACCTATTGTGTTCTGTGGTGCCTTGAGATACGAGTTTCATTCTGTGACCATCTTTGTTACTCAAAAGAATGTTGACTGCATTTGCCTTAGTGTTGTTTTACTGTCTGTCTACATGTGTTGTGGCACCATTGTTGTTCAAATAACCGTCATTTTAAGGATCTCATATCACAAGGCACCAAATAACCCAACCTACCTGGCTGAGAGCAGAAGGAGCATTTTTGCAATCACACTTGTGGGAAGACTGTACAAGTGTGAATTTTGTAAGGTCAGAGGTCACTGATATTGAGAATGACTGAAGTCCTGGCTCAGCATTTCTATTCTCACTCATCACCAACATGGATGATGGTGTTAAATCAAGTTCTTCCACACCAAACTCAACCTTAGTGGACCTTTGACAAAAATGTTATTTCAAAGCTCCCGAAAACTAAAAAATAAAGAAAACAACAGATTTTTTGGCATTTGATTCAAATTTCTTGCTTGACGTCTGTCCCCATACTTTAAATAAGCAATCATTTGAATAATAATCAGCGACGGGGTTGTCAAAATATTTCAAGACAAACCATTCACGTAACACATCTCAAAGTGCTTGTATCCCCACGCAAAATAATAATAATAATAATAAAACTGTCCCAGTATGTCAACTTTTTTTTTGCCCTCAGACCGAACCATCCAAGGACGCACACGGAACGCACGAAGCCGGTCCTCACCGCGCAAAGACGCTCCCGGTTATACGGACTCCTTACCTTCATTGGCCGGATAAATCCTCGTCCTGGAACTTGAAACTAGACATATTATCCACATAATCGCCGTGAATGTTTGTCCTACATGCGCAGCCATGTGTAACGAAGGAAAGCGTGCGTGTTGGCCGCTGCCTGTGCGCGCTTGCTGCGGAAGATCCATCCCGGTGGGAAAAATGTGTGTAAATGAAGAAACCAAGGGTGTGTGTGTGTGTGTGGGGGTGGTGGGAGTGAGTTGGATGCAGAGGATAGTGGGGCGGTCTCACACTCGCGTGCTTGCAGTAATGGTCATTCAAACTGCACGAGCCAAACGATATGCATAGACCAACAGGGAATTCTACATGTTTTCAAAATGAGACGGAAAACCATAAGGTCGTGATTTGGAATGGATACAAAAAGTAATTTGTTTGCTTCATTGTATTTTTTTTTAGTTTAAAACCTTAAACACCCCCGAGTTGGACCACACAACCAATAAATATTTAATCCGCCCTATTTCTCACACTTCCTTTATTTTTTATGTGCTATTTCATGGTGAAGAATCCATAAAACGCCACACAAAAATCACACGATTAAGCTTTTTAGGAGATCTGGAAAAATGTGTCAAATCAGGCGTTTTAAGGTTGACTTACTGGTTACCTCAACAGCATCTCGGATGCTGCGGGCCCAGTACACGTAACTAGAGCTCCCCCTGTTGGATATTTGTTGCTCATGGAAGCTTTACAAGTGTCAATCAAATCATTTTTGACTTATTGTGATACCTCTGTAATCGTAAAAGATGTCAAAGAAAAGGCATATGCTGGAATAATGTAACCACAAGTGAGCGCATTTGGGTAAGGACGGGAAAAAAAAGCACACCGTGCTTGTTTGAAGAAAACAAAACAAAGAACAGCCTCGTGACCTGTCCTCCTACACCGTCTCCTCCCTCAAAGAGAGTCGAGAACAATCGCTAATTGTGAAATCACAGCATGATGAAGTAAATGTTAAACTCCAGCGCGTCGTCTTTTTTTTCCAATGATCTTTTGTTGTACGCTGAACTGGTAAAAGGAAAACAGCCTAGATTGAGATATGGGTTGAAATGTTTTCTTTTTGTGGTCGACTGTAACGTGATGAAAGTCAATCAAGTCAATTCATCAATGATGTTATTGATATTTGGTACAGTACAGTGGACAAAAATTAATTTGGGGGGGCTCGAACGAATGATCTCAAGGCACCAAGATATTAAGGTTGTTGTTGTAGCATGTGTGTGTTCACATTTGCATTTGCATGCTCCACTCTCCATTTTGCTTTTTGTCTCCGCGGTTGCTGCACCGATACCATGTCGATCCCGTGTAAAGCATTCTAATGAGCCCAGGAAGAGCATCTGGCGCTTTGAGATGGCGAAATAAAAAGACGAAAAAAAAAAACCCCACTCCTGCATTCGATGTGCCACTCTTCCCCCATCCGCCATAATACCATTTTCACGTTTCTTTCTCCCCCAATGCCGCGATTGACTGCGCGATAACAAAAGCCGAATTATCCCGATTTCGCCCGGGGGAACGCCGGACCAATGGCGTGGTACGGTAAAAAGGCCTGTGGCGTAAGTGGCGTGGGTGGGTGGCGCTTGGGCGAGCTGTTGTTTGGGGTCATTTGTGTCAGCAAAGTTTTGATTGATGACTGTTGGGATGTATTTCCCACTCCTGAGATTCACAGCTCTCGGGAGAAAAGGGGGGCTCCACAGCGGGCCCTTGGCACGCCGTCGTACAAACGTGTCTACACCCGCCCCGCTCCCCCATCTTTTTGTTCAATTTTGGTCCCCAGATGGCTGCTGCCCACACATCTGTATTGTGGCTCTCACACAGATTGTGTGTGTTTGTGTATTTCACATGTTAACATGGACGCACGCGGTGGCATCGCCCAGTGTCTAATACGATAGGGATCAAGACAGAGATGGCGACTGGAAGGAATAAAAGCCTTTCCAAATGTAAACGTGTGAATGCGTGTGAGGGGGAAAAAAAAAAAAGCCCAAGGGACGGCTAGGTGTGTGGGCGGCGAGAGAGACGAACAAAGAGAAACCGGGGACAGCGCTTTGGCAGTGTGGAGATGGGATTGGATGGGTGGGCGTTGGTGGAGTATGGATGTTGGTGGTGATGGTAATGGCGGCCGGGGAGAGGAGAGGGAGGGGGGTTGTTGGGCGAATGAAAAGGATCTTCTCGTCTCAAAGCCTCGCTAAGATATTCTTGGAGCGATTTGGGCTTTCTCTCAGCTTGCAGCTCAACACGAAGGGCTACGATCTTTGTGGGAGCTGAATGTGTGTACACTTTGGAATGCAGAAGGCATTTCAGTTGTATTTAACTTTACAATACATGTTTAATAATAATATTTAGATTAAAGTGACTTGTATTTTTTGGGGAACACATAGAGACCTACTATATAATTATTTAATTTCACTTTTAATAGTTGAGTACTTAGCTTTTATTTTTATATCACAACAACCTGGCATTTGAACAGGGGTGTGTAGACTTTTTATATCCACTGTACATGTGCATGGCAAGTCAAAGTCTTTCATTGTGTCAAATGGTAGACAGTCAGGGAAATATGAGGGGGGCTGTTAAATTACATATATTTTTTAGGGAAAATTGTTTTACATTTTCAATAAGAATTTTTTTTCATACTATTAGGAGAATAAAATCAAATTTCAAGAAAAGATGTCAACCTGAACATATTTATTTTACTATATACTCTATATACGTATATTTATATATACTGTACAATATGTTTGTGTTTGTGTGCACAGTTCCATAAACATGAAGTGACAGTGATGAGCTAGTCTCTCCCTTCTCCCTCCATCTGTTCATCTGCCATTTCTATCTTCAGACAACCCAGCAAAAAGCGCATAGTCAACATAAATGGTCAAGTGGGAGTTTCTCTCTGTGAAGTCACCCGTGGAGATCCCGCACGAAGAATGCAAACAACTGGCCTTCTGAACACGCAAACAAACCTATGGAGTTGTCCTCCTCTTTCTATTCATTTTTGATTTTAGAATACAATTTGCCTGTGCTGCTTTCCTGTACCTGTGAGAGGATGTTAAAGCGTGAGCTTTGCGCTTGGCTTCCTGTGTGTGCATTGTTCCTCTCCTCCTTATCTTGGCGGAGAGCCTGGACCGCCTTCTCCCCTCAGCGATGTGACCCGGCTCCCTCAGATAACAGACCACCCTAAAAATACTTCTCAGTGCTCCTCTCCCCTGTTCCCCTCACCTCTCCTGGCACGAGCTATCCTCAATAGGCTCTGCCAGACTCAAACACCTCGGGGGCACCTTGTGATGTCACACAATACATGCCATAAAATACCATTATTCTTCTCTTTTCATTCTGCGTCTTGGCCCCGGACGGTAGGAGTGCAACTCCGAGTGTTACATCACAAGTTGTCTTATCGTTTCGCTACAATAATTGCTCATCACCCCCGCAGCTTTTGCAATCACCCACACTGTGGACACGCAGATGGGATGTAGGAGGTGATGGAGAGGACACAAGCTTCTGGACTCACTAACAATTCCACATCAAGTCATTTAGCATGCTCAAAAAACAAAACAAAAAAAAAACATCAACAAATAGTGAGGTTGAAATTAATCTCGAAAGCATTTTCAGAGCTCTCTGTTGTGAAGTGCTTTTACTATATTGTACTTATTTTCTTGCTTATTTCTTTATTTCACAAGTGGAGTTAGAAGGCTGTTTTTTTTTTTTCTTTATGTGCAACTTCTCGTGCGTGAGTAGTGCACCCTCGCCTTTCTTTTGGCCCGCACCCACGCAGGTGACCAGAGGGGGCTTTATGTGGGTGGACAACTCAATGGTGTTTCTTTCTCTTGATCCTCACCCTTGCTCAATCCCTTACTTAAAAAAAACAACGAAATCCTTTCTCACCAATGGAGAAAAAGACTTCTGAGATAAGCCTTCTATAAATAATCCAACTCCAGAACTAAATTACAACTAAAACTAAACTGATGTATTCATTTAAACAGTGGCCAAATTGAGTGAATGTTTTTAAAGAATAACTAGCTGGAAATTATTTTAAATTTGATGTTATTTAAAAGATTATTTTTCTTACATTTTCAAAAAAAGTTTCAAATATATCTCAAATGTATTCACAATAATGTTCAAAAAATCATGTTTGCCATTTCCAACCTCCCAGGTGTAGGGAAGTAGATTGGCTCAAACAAACAGCGCCCCCCGTTGGCCAAAGAGTGCGAATGTATCATTGACGTCATTTACATTCTAGCAGGACCTGGAGGAAGGTGCTACATGTTGACGTGTGGGACTGTGCAAGGGCAGCGGAGGCCATCAAGTCCGATGAGAACGAAATGAGTCACCATTTCTCATACAGTCATCGAAAATGAAGTTCACGACAAAATGAGGCTAAACTAACTGGCGAAATAAGTTGGCAGCATGGCGGAGAGACAAAAGGAAAAGTATAAGAAAGAAGATATCAGGATAGTTACCTCACGTGGACAACAATAATACCACCATCCCATTTGCACGTTTTGTTGTTCAATAATGCAAAATCAATTCATATCACATCATTGAATTAAATAAAGGGATAACTAGTGGACGAGAGATCGTGGAAATGCATGCAGACTCTTTCCTGTCTGTTCACTACAATATTGCTGATGATAAAAAAGGAGAGCAATGCAAGACGCAAACACGTCTCATTAATTAAAAATGCTTTGACCCTATTCATAGAATTGTGTATTTATGTCGTGGTTGCACAAAGAGCCCTAAGGAAACTGTGCATGTTCTACATTTGGAGTCGTCACATTTCAGCAGATGAAATAGGTCAAGTAGAGGAGGAGTAGGGGGTGGGGTGGCTTTGGAAAAATCAAATCCAGAAGGAATAAAAGAAATGAAAACAAGATTGCTGATGAAGTAAAGCACCCATACCTGCACTTCAAGACACAGCATGAAATTATGACAGTGGTTATTAGTCGTGTCTCCCTCGGGGGAAAGGATGACAAGACAAAGGCAATATTATGTGGAACAAATCACATTAGCGCAATTATGCATGCATGTGAACTAAATATTCCATCAATGAGTAGACTTTAGGTTTGATCATAAATAAAGGGAGTGTAAAACTGCTTTTTTTTACCCTCCAAATATTTAACTGGAAGGAGAGGAAAAAAAAAAAACAGAGTGAGATTTCTCATGAGTACCACATAAACCTTTCAAAGCAACACTTCAAAGTTCCGATTAGCAACATTTGTGGTGCAATTAAGGAAATTGCCAGTTGGAGGTCATGAATCTGTTGGAATGTATTCATGCTAATAGTCACTTCGGCGGTCATTCTGTCAACCTTAATGTTGAATAATTATGACTTTAAAGCAGCGCATTCATGCGATAAATGGAGAATACATTACACTGTGAACCTTTGTGCTTTCTAGTCAAGTTTTATAGTGTGGCACCGTTATTGTAGAGAATGGCACCCGCCTGTAGTGTTTAAAAAACATAAAAGAAACAAAAAGATGCCACATCAGCTGGAGGGAGCCTTAAAATGAGTCGTCCTGCCTGCTAGCTCATGCAAATACATGACGCGACTGTCAAGAAGACGCTATTTGCTATTTCTGCTCTGGATTAGAAGCCACGGGGCTTGACGATGCTGCGGTCACGCAAGGTGACTTCATCCATGAATCACTTGCTGCAGTAACTTAGACTGGCCACTAGGTGGCAAAAGAGAACCGTTGAAGCTAACTTGATGAAGCTTGTGGGATAGGAAATGATCCAAGCAAGCTGCAAAATATTTATAGTCGATAAAAAGGGGACAGGGGTTCAGAAGTCACCAATGTGGTTCCAGTAGGCACCTGGTGGCCCCCAAGGACCGAATGAGTGCCTGACCCTGTTCTAAAAATAGCCTACCAGTGATAGGGAAATTGTGACTTTCTAGGAATCGAGGAAACGTGAACACTCGTAGGAATTTATAAAAATAAAGTGTTGCGTATTTAACATTTTCCAATTATTGTGCGTAACTATAAAGTATTCAGCATTTGAGAGCTGAGACAACGGCTTGATTTTTCGTTATTTTGATTTTATAGCCTTGGTGATTTCTTTCATTTAAAGCAATTCACCGTGTCAATTTTCCAAGACATATTTTCACTTTACAGGGCCTTAAATAAATCAAATCAATTGGACAATGAAATCCCTTTTGGTGGAGGTACCGTAATAAAACAGAAAATATATTGGAACAAAATAACATTTGTATTTAGATCAAACAACAGCATACATCTCACTAAACAAGAATCGTACAAGTAAATAAAAGTACCATGGCAGAAATGCATAAATAAAACAAATGCCAATAAATATTAAATTAAAATAGTAAGTATTTTAAATAATTGAAATTAATAGAAGGCAGTTGTGTTTGTCTCCCCATGAGCGGAAGGAGTGCTGTTTACTTTGGCCTTCCGTGCTTCACTGAAAAACACAAACACACATCACATCAGTGTTATGATCAACATGAGACATGCTTCAAACACCAACTAATGCAAACTCACTTGAGCTCCATGATCTTCTTCATGATCCACTCTTGCTTCCAGTGGCTGCAAACTTCTCCATCAGTGGTTTCAAACCTGAGTGTCAGATTGAACAAATCTTAAAATCTAGTGTTGCTCAATCAATCACGTTTAAGCCTTGAAGAATCTTACACGATAGCACGGATACAAGGGAGGTTCTTCCTCTGGATCCTGTAGCCGATGATAGGAGCAGAAATCTGCCCCAAGGTGCTTTGAGTGCAGCATGAGGTCATCTTCATTCCTGTTCACATGTAAAGATTCAATTTCACCTCGAGCATAAATGGGAAAAGATGCTGAATCAGCAGAATGAGACGACTTACCGGGGCCTGCAGCAGCCAATGCCAGGTAGCTCGTGAAAAGAGCCAAGAACGCCAGTTTTGCAATGCACACTTGCATGATTTCTTTTTCTTGAGATGGTCCAAATGATCTTGGAGAAGGATGACTGTTTGATCTGGCAGGAGGAGAAAGCTTATCCACTTGGGTCAGACCTCAGGGTTTTATAAGAGAAAAAGAGGAAGCAAACTGACCGCAGGCATCATCTTGTCTTCGACATTGTGTGTATGTTGGGCGGGGATCAAGTTAGGTGACGCATTTCTTTCCCTTGATTTCATCATAAATCCAACATGTCCATTCAGACCGCTCAACAAGCTTGTCCATATAAATTCAATGTAACAGGACACAACTTTTTGCATGCGGAAAACGCTAACTGGAGGTTTATTTTTATAAAATGATTCACCTGTAAGATTTTGGTGATTGTTTGATTGAACAATTGCTGTTTTGTTGTTGAAGTATTCACGTGTAATTTCTTATCGGAATTTGTACTGTACACGTTCATTCTCTAATTAATAAAATGTTAAAAAATGAATCTGGTTGATTTTTCTTTCATTTATAATAAGGATCAATACACAGATTTTCACAAAACATAGTAACATTTCACGGGACCACTGTATCACACAGTGCTGCCTTGAAATTTAATAAGTCTAATTAGTCACTTGACCATGCTTGACCCAAATATTTTTTCCTAACTGAAATGAATGGAATTGCTATTCATCCGTTCCAGCCCCCCACCCCCAAAAAATAACTAAGGAAAATAACAATAGTAACCGTCATAATTAAATGGCATGTAGAGAATGAAATGAAAATTCATTCTGTTGCCCCCTGAGGAGCAGAACAAGAACGGTTACACTGACACAAACGAGGAAAGGTTTCACAACCACTCTCCACTCGGTAAGATGCAGAGGATAAAGAATACATGCCCGTGAGTACTATTATATTGTTTGTTAAGATGTGTCACATCATGTTTGTGTTCAAATAGCAGTTGATGATAGCATCACATTGAATTTTTTTTTTTGAAGTGTGGAACCCACGTATTTGTTTTCCCCTGCCCTTTCTGAAACCCCCTAAAATACCACAAGACAACACCAAAGTTCTGGTTCATAGGAAAGTAGTAATTAGTGGCGAGATGAATTTTACGGAGGTGTTTTAGATTCATAGTGTCAAGGAATTTTCACCCTACAAATAAAAGGATTTCGCCGGAATCATGTCCCGTCTTGTCCCGACAGCAATCTCATTGTGAAATAGGAATTCAAGTTATCTTGATGAGTTCAGCAAAACCATACATGCACATGCTGATCACTCGTCAATGTGTCACGGGGTATTTCTTTTGGATCAAAAAGAAAGGGGAAGGAAGGAGATCCTGAGGTTTCCACCACAAACATCCGCCAACTATTTGGCCATTAATCAGAAAAGCATTGTCTCGACATGTATTTGAATTGGGCTCAAATAGTCATTCATTTTCTGAATTGGGGCAATTTGTTGAGTCAATAATGTCAGACGTCTTAAAGGATTTTGTAAAAACATCAATCAACAGATCTCTGTTAATGGGGGAGGAGCTAAATTTGAAACGTAGTGACTGAGAGCGTCATGGCCACATGTGTTCTTTCTTTGAGGCAACTGGTTATGACAAAACGGCAGATACTGTAAGTGAAGCAACGGAGACTGGACGAGCTGAGGAAGGCGCCATCGTGTTTCCCAAGATTTTAAAGTCATCATGATATGTGTCAATATTGCTGTCCTGAAGTTTCTGAATGAAACATTACAATTCATGGCAAGAGAAAAAAGAAGAAGTGCAACCCACAAGGAGGAAGGAAGCATTCACTAAAAATCAATGACGCACTTCTGTGAATTGTATCTTGTGATTTCTACTGTGTGAATTAATAAAAAAAACAAGATTCATTTTATTTTTAAGGACCATGACCGACAGAGAAAACTTATGAATTTGTTGGAGGGATAGAGAATAGTGAAGATAGAGGCTCTGGTGAAATGTTCTCAAAATGACTCACTGGATTCCAGAGTAGCAATAACGAAGATTGCAAAATTAGTGATTCATAATGAGTGTCAGAAGAACTTTCAAATAACAATAAGATTTCTGATGCAGTCTTTTTTTTATTCAATAACTAGAATATTTATTTAAACAGAATATAATTCCTGGATAGATTGTTTTTTTTTAAGCATTGATGTGGACCTCATGTTTCAGTCATTCTCTACACAGGAAAAGGTTTACAACACAACCATGTGACTCTCTGCACTTCTTGTCTTGTAGCAAAGATCAAGTGACCACAAAAACGGGGCTTTTCGGGGGAACTTGGTTCGGATATCCGTTCACAACCACAAATTGTTTTGAGAACATCACTTTCTCTATGAAGGAAAACCCACGGCCTTATCTATCTATCTATCTATCTATCTATCTATCTATCTATCTATCTATCTATCTATCTATCTATCTATCTATCTATCTATCTATCTATCTATCTATCTATCTATCTATCTATCTATCTATCTATCTATCTATCTATCTATCTATCTATCTATCTATCTATCTATCTATCTATCTATCTATCTATCTATCTATCTATCTATCTATCTATCTATCTATCTATCTATCTATCTATCTATCTATCTATCTATCTATCTATCTATCTATCTATCTATCTATCTATCTCCATAAATCTTTAGTTGCGTTTGGTTAGGTTGCTTCATTGTGCAGCAGGCCTAACGCTTCCAAACCAGTCTTTGTAATGTCCAATCTTTTTTTTGTCTTCTCTATTAAATGCATAACCAATACGACGACTTCATTTTTTTGACCAGTTATCGTTCACCTGTTCAAAGTTGCATCTGTTTCTCTCGTGATGTACAAAGCAGAGCAATTAGATTGACCGTGAAAGATCAAGATGACATATTGGCTTTTTGTTTTTTTAAATTGAGGTGTATTGCAATTGAAAGAGAATGCTTGCTGACGTGATATGAAAAGTAGGCCATTGACACCCTCGGTCTTGAGTAAAAACAAGGCCAAGGGCTGTGTTGGCTTTTTTTTTTCTGTGGGAGGAAAAAATTATTTCCAGGTGTATGTGCAACTGTGGTTGCATCGTTCCTGACTTCAAGTGACACAGATTCCCGTATTTGATGATGTTAGCGGGCTTTAAAAGGCCCGCAGCGCAAACATCCACTTCACACCCGATTACGTCCGACAAGTGCGATGACAGCTCTTAACTTGGTCCCATTCTTTTTGGTTGCTGTCATGTTGCCCGGCGCTTTAACTCAAGGTAAGCGTCATGTCGAATTGGTTCACATGTGAGATGATGTGTTTTTTGATTTATTCATTTAATTTCTTTTTCAGGAGGATTGCCCAGTTGTTGTCGCAAAATTTCTGACACGCACGTTCGTCGAGATCTGCTGACCAAGTACTACGTTCAACGACCGCCTGCTTGTTCTTTGCACGTTGTGGTGTAAGTCATCTTTGTTATTTATTCAACGTTGCATCTGTGTTGACGGTATATTTATTCAATTAGAAAAATTGTGTAAATAAAATATTGAATATCGTGAGATACACTATCACAGTATTTTTGTTTTTTAAACATTATTCAGATTACAATGGATTATATATAAATGATTAAAAAAAAAAAAAAATTTTTCATCCTTACATTTCTTTCATAATTATTCCTCAGTTTCATCACCGTACAAAACAAGAGAATCTGCGCTGACCCTTACAAGCCATGGACCCAAACCAGCATGGCATACCTCGATGGGAAGAACGGCCATGCCCAAAAGAACGGCACGCAAAGGAAGCACACAATTTCTCGTGAACTGCAGTAGCTTTTTTCTATCTTAAAACCTCCATGAACCATTTTTTTTTTTTTTAGAAAAACTGCAATGATAAGGCCAATTGTGTTGCAAGGACTCTAAATATCAAGAGCAAAACATTGCTGTTTCAAGAAGTGTGTATGAAACTGGTAGCCCTTTGCAAGAAGTAGCTCTTAGTTGAAAAAAAAAAAAAAAAACCTGGTCACCCCTCCAATACTGCCTTGCCAAGTCAAGCAGAAACCAAGTAGTCACATCCAAATTAGGAAAGTACGATTGGTTCTGTCAAAAAGTTGGAACTAAGCCAATGTTTGGAATAGATCCTTAATTAAAGGAAGGATTTTATGAGGCATTTCTGGGAAGAAAATAAATAAAAGAGAGCTCCCAGCTGTCAAATCTGAGATGCAGCCATTTTTTGAGACATTTAGATATGCAAAGAATGTTCCCCTCATCAAGCAGAGTGAAAGAAAAACTGAGTCAGACGGTATTCGAATGATACCACCTTCCTGATATGGAAATGAGTGAGGGCAAGCTTCTGGCTGCCCAGGTGGAAGCTTGGGGGAACTTTGCAATGTGTAGGAAGTCATGCTTTCTCTCAGTGGTGAGTGAGTTATTTTTAGCACCTACGAGTCAATCGCACCGACTCCGCCCACCCATCAGCCCATTTACGTGGCAATGAACTCAAATACGTTTGTCGTTTTAAAGTGTAATGAACAATAAAAGGTATTGCAAAATAAATGATGTTACAATCAACTCACATCAAATTTACGCATATTTGCTGAAACAACTTTTAAAATGACCTACCGTACAATTGGACAAAGTTGACATTAGCAAAGCCGGTTTAAGAATACATTTTCTTTATTTTTATCAAGTCTTGCATGTCAAACGCTTACGACTGTACAACTTTGGACAGTATAATAGAGTGTACTGATAATTATAGTATAAACTCCTTTAAATCATCAGAGTGGATGAAAATGTGTAACAAATATTTTTACATCCGCCATGAAAAATGTAAGCACTACAGATTTGATATAGAGATAAATTAGATATAAAGACAGAGATACCAGCTAGATATCTACACCCTTTGTTTTCCTCTTTTCTTCCTTTGTGACTTCCTCAACGAGGTGCATGGGCCAGTTGTCCCATTGACACTTGTCGAATTGCTGTTACTCGCTTCCTGCTGCTGCAAAAGTCCTCCATCCACTTTTAAAATGGCTCTCTGTGTCCAACAACTGTCGGGGTCTGCGCAAATTCTTTTGTTTCCGTTAGTGCGAAACCTGGAATTGATGGAAATATTTTAGAATGATCACACAAACCACACAGAGTAGTCTTTGGGGAAAACAATCAAAATAAATAAATAGATCAATAAAATTACAAAAAATATTTATAGATAGATAGATGGTTATTTGAACAACAATGGTGCAACAACACATGTAGACAGACAGTAAAACAATTAAAAGGTATTGATAGTCAAACTTACACTACGGCCTTGATGGAGCAGGCGCCCAGAGACTGAAAACCATAAGACTTAATTTTTCTCAGTGAGACTTTGGTCTTGGACAAGCCAACGCAGCAGTCCGAGGGAAGCCCGTGTGCTATACGAGACAAATGCAAAATGAATCATTACATGGATGTACTTAGATACTCAGATTAGACAATGACATCAAACATATTGCAACACTCACTTGCGAGGATTGAAGTCATCCACAGGGACAAGAAGAAAAGAAGGTTGAGTCTCATCTTGGACCAGGTAATGTTGATTTGAATGACGGCCTGGGCAGTTGTGAGCGTGTTCGATTCATCACGTTTGGGATAGTTGCTCTTATAGAATATTGAACTCCCACCTCTTCCATGAAGTGCAGTGGTCGTTGGAGGTGGTTACTAATAAGGGGGGCTTCGTGGAATAGATGTGCGAAAAAACATTGACCACAGTTCTACCCACAATAAAACAATGGTTTTAACACCGTCACGTAGCACTTCCTAGGGAAAATCTTACACGTAGCTCTCATCAATTTACCCTGTTATCTATTTTTTTTTCCACTCGGTAAAGCAGACCACACACGTAACCTCGCAAAGAACCATGTGAAAGTGATTGCATTGGCTTCAACCGGAGTGTTTGGAGATACAAGCTTGGTCTCGGAATGAATTAAATTTTAATTAATAGCAACACGATGAGAATTGAAGATGGTGAATTTAAAACAAATAAAAAAGGATAGTAGAGAACACTACACAACCACAACAAACCATAAATACTGTATTTTCCGCACTATAAAGCGCACCTATAAACCTCCAATTTTCTCAAAAGCCGACAATGCGCCTTATAATCCGGTGCACCTTATATATGGACCAATATGGATTCGTGGATGAGGTGTTTTTTTTGCGTGTTGCGTGATATTAACGTTTGAGCAACGTCGACTTATTGTTTTCACTATTTCGACTATTTGCATTAACGTTAGAACGTTGAGTTATTTATTCTATGCGCTTTATAATCCGGTACGCCTTATATATGGACAAAGTTTTAAAATGGGCCATTCATTGAAGGTGCGCTTTATAATCCGGTGTGCCTTATAGTGCGGAAAATACGGTAATGTATTAATCTCCTGGAATTCCCAATGGCCACCCTGATTTGTTGCTACCAACTTTTTTTTCCTCAAAAAAAACCTCCTGCTCAACCTTCTTCATGTGCTGTTGTGTTGAATACTGACAACTTGCAAAATCCCAACCTCATCATTATCATTGCCTCGCTGGATTATTCATTCCTCTCTGATTCATTAGCCGTCGTCCTGGCAGCAACTGGGACTGTCAGCAGAACGACAGTGTCGCTGATAGGAATTAGTCTCTTGATAAAGCTAGAGACTGGAATGTTGCATGGCAGGAAATTGCAATCAATACCGACTCTCATATCCTCGTTGGGTATCGATTCGCATTTAGGGATGAGAAGCGCATTGTCAGGTATGGATGTGTGTGGGGGGGGGGGGCATCCTCACCTCCCGACGCATAGTAAACCGAACAAGGAAGCTCAAGAAGATCTTTGAAAAGGGTTCTAAGTGGCAAAAAGTATTGGGAGATTTTTTACATCCGGTCTAGCCGCTAATCTGCTACCTTAATGCTATTGCTAACAGCAACTGACATTCAACAGAACAGTACTGTCATATAATCTTTATCCTCTGAGAGGACCTGAGATGTCTATACTGTACAGGAGTCCATGAACAGTCTGTCTTATACTGCCCCCATGTGGCCAAGGTGGGCAGCAGAGAAATAGTCATTGAATAAATGCAAATTGTAACACTTTTAATATGTTAAATTAGTATGACATTTATTGGCATTTTATTGCTTTTTAGCCAGTCATCAGAACCAGATAACGGAATACATTAAAGCTTGAGATGGATGCACAATATTAATAGCTTTTAAAAATACAATTTTCATACAAGAAACCTGGGCTTCCTCAGAGACAAACCAAACGCACCCAAGAGTGCCGTCTGCGTGTGTGCTGCAAAAATTACAAGACGTTTGATGGATAAATTTGGCTCTCTTTGTTTAATGAGGACTCCGCTGCAGACGTATCAAGCTTTCGTTTTATCCTTCTTGCCGCTCCGAGGAATGTTTTTGATTCATCCCGGAAGATAAAGATGTGTCATTTTCTTCCTTTCCCTCACGATCAGAGCGCACCCCTCCTTTTTTCTCCCCTATCTTTGTAAACACTGTGGGAAGTTCATCTGAAGTCATGGGAAATAATTGGACAGGAAACTTTTTTAGAAAGGATGTTGCTACTGTTGGAGTGTTTTAAGACAGATGTCCTTCTGGACAGTGTTCAGAAGAGCAGAGATGATTTTGATATCAAGAGTAGGGAGCGGTCGATACGCTGACCTTTACCAGCGTGATGTTCTGCCCCCTCAGACTCACTCGAGGTCCATAAAACCTCACGCATTTTATTCTAAGCTCGGGTTGATCCTAAACCATTTACCAAAAGTCTTCATGAATGTCTATATTCCTACTCAATACCACCAGATGAACACAAATCCCTCCTGAAAAATGTCAATTTATCCTCTAATTAATATTTCAATTAGCAAAGTCATTTTCTAAAGGTTACTGCTATTGACCCTTGCACATGAAGCTTCAATTGTGCTTCAAGCCGCCATTTGAAGCAGACGTCAATAATTGACGGAAAGCCAGGCTTCCATTAGCATGGCCATTAGCATAGCCATTAGCATAGACATTGCTCTCGTGGCTCCGTAGCGCTTCTTGCGAGAGTGACTGACCCACCAGGCGCCTCTCCCGCACGCTCTAGAGGACACTAAAGTCTAATCAATATATGCTTTAATTATAATGGCGCTCGGCCTGCGTTTCTTCACGCTTGGACGGCGTGCAATGCCACAGCTGATCCAGCCCGATCATTTCTGAGGCACTGGCTTTTCACCGCCTCAGTAACTTGTCTCTTTCTTGCCAATGCCATTATAGACGGCAAATTGTCCTCCCCTCTACTTAGATTGGTAAAATGGACCGATTAGTAAAGGTGGCGGGTACCTTTTTAATCTTTCGATAGCTTTTTTTTATGGCTTAGTCAGCAGGCCATTGTGGCTAAAGTTAGCGGCAAAATATAGAGGAGCTGCTACAAAATAAATTCATGATCTGCTAATCTGTGGAGGCTAAAAAGATTCTTTTGAATATGTCAATGCACTTTTATCTTTAGCCACTAGATGGTAAGCTTCCCCTACAGTCTCTGAGACGGGACCGCCACCTTGTCCGGGTCTGTGAGAAAACCATCTAAATTTAGCTCGCAAGTTGAGAGTGGTAAAAATATAACCCTCAGAGCCTTGAGGCGATATCTGACATGATTCTGCGTTTCATGGCCCAAAAGTAAGTTGTATGGCTAAAGTGAAAATGTCAGCTTGCCAGGAACAATTTCGACTCCTTCCTCCTTGCACAACCTCACTAGTACTACTAGTAAAAAAAAAAGTACTTTTCCAAGTAGGCAGGAAATCTGTTTAGTGTCTTTATTGGTCATTTATCTCCATTGGCGCTACCTCGTGAAAACCGATATTAAGAGGATCAAAAAGCATGTGTCCCCTTTTTAGAGCAAGGCGCTCATTCATAATGAGTTGCTTCACCGAAGGTCTCTTCATCCATCCCATCATTTGTCTCCTTTGATCACAAAGTCCATTTCTAAACCTTCTTTCTGCCTTTTTAGCAGGCGAGCAAGCGGGTCTTTGTGGGTCAAGCACATGGCTCCATGATTGGCCTACCAGCGTGATCCTAAACTGGCCTCTTCATTCCGGTTCTTCCAACGTCACTATTTGTTCCTCTGCTGGGTTAAGCAGGGTCATATCAAAGCCTTAATCCCCAAGTGTGTGTATGTGTGTGTCCTTCTGTTTGGGCTCGATTATTCGGAGTTTCTGACCCCTGGGTGATGAGTGAGGCCCATGTTTGGCAACACGGGCCCTCGTCTTTGTCTCCCGAGCCCGGCAGGGGACCTCGGCCCGGGGAGGGGGGGGCTCTCTTGTCAAACTAAAGCTCAGTCGGTTTTGGGAGCACATCGTCTGCTCCTCGGAGCTATCTTAATATCAATATGGCAACAACGGCAGGCAGCTGGTTGGGCGAGACCAGATGAGTTTGGCTTTAGAGGAAAAACATCGATTCACGGAGAGTTCATCTGGCCCCGATAGTCACTCGAGTGTATCGGCTTGATCTGATGTTTGCCGATAAGAAAGATTCCTCCCAGGACGTGTACACATGTGCATGGGCGTGTGCCATATTGATTGCCGAGTCACACGGAAGTATGGATCCACAGCAGCTGCTGAGATTTCGAATGAGGTCTGCTTTTTTTTTTTCCTGCAGTCTCAAAATGACAAGGTGTTTTTCTGATCCATCCCCAAAAATATGGCTGCTACTGATCATAAAAAATCTCCAAGGGTGGGTGGGCCTTGTCAAGGGATGGTCTATAAATCAGAAAATGCATGAGCAATCCTGATTAAATTCATTGGTGACATCTTGCATGGCGTCTAGACCATAAATGTCAAGCTTTGGGCACGTGCAAGGAATAGGCAATAAATGGGAGTACTTTTCATCCCATCTTTTTATTTATTAATTGACATTCTTATCTGATCATTTATCATCTAAGCATCTGTGAATTGAAATTTAATGTTGAGTTTCTGATCTTACATATTTTAATTCTGCTCCTATAAATCACTATATAACGTAAAAAAAAAAAAAGTTTATGGTCCTTATCTATTTCTGCAGTATATTTATTTTTGTATTTGTACTCTGTGCTCCTCCACTAAGTGCATGCTGAACAGCAGTAGCAAACCAATTGCACTACAGGGATCAATAAGATCTGATTTATGGAAGTGCCGTCATAAATTCCTGGAGTGAGGCACTTTTCCGTTAGACGAGCGAAATGAACAAAGTTTCAAATGATGATGATTATTATTATCATGATGCTATCTTTGTCACTGTTACCAATCATGCCGTTTATATTCCAGCCCGTCACCATGGATTATATTCGAATTGGCAGGAAAGTACTGGATCTGAATAATTATATTTAGTCTATTATATAATTACCGTATTTTCCAGACTATAAGGCGCACCTAAAAACCTAAAATCTTCTCAAAAGCCGACAGTGCGCCTTGTAGTCCAGTGCGCCTTATATATGGACTAAATTCCTAAATTCAAACTGGGCCGAAGCATTGTGTCATGAAATCAAGCATAAGTGGCCTGCTGAAGACTATGAATCATGAATCAAAAAGACTATGGATCATTATTTTGTGATTATAAAGTAATTTGTTGCATCTGAAGTTGAAATGAAAAAGATAAAATGGAGAACGATTTGATTTGGATTAAAAATCTGACATGATGCATTAATGGTGCGCCTTATAGTCCGGTGCGCCTTATATAAGGATTAAGTTTTAAAATGGGCCATTCATTGAAGGTGCGCCTTATAGTCCGGTGCGCCTTATAGTCCGGAAAATACGGTAAATTCGTTTTCCTTCTCACCCAACTGGGAGGGATGAGAACAGACAACAGCCTAGTCGGACTGATGATTATGGGATGGAGAAGAAGAGCATCTCAGACAAACAAGAGGTGAGCGGTGGGAAGAAAAAAGCCGGTAATGTATATATCATGAGAAAAACAAGAATGATAAATGCTGGGGAAGAAAGGAGAGGACAAGACGAGGAGAGGGAGTTAGCCTGTCAATCCGATTATGAACCAATCATTTGGCTGAGAATTGCTTTGACCCGAAACTTGGCAGATCACATTCACTGCTACATACACACACACACGCAATAACACATTCCCAGATGCACTCAGCATCACTTCCACACACTTGCATTGAGATAAATGTGTCTCGCTCGCATCCAGTCTGGTGGTGTTAAGTGTGTGTGTTTGGGTGGATCAGCCTTCATGTGTGTGTGTGTGTGAGTGTAAGTAAGCGAGTGAGTAATGAGTGAGTGACGGATGAACCATAATGCACATTAAGATACTCTCGAGAGGGTTTGGATGTCTCGTCTAGCTCGTGCACTCTGAAAAACGAGGGGATAAGACGCCAGGTTTTTATTTTGTGGGGGGAAATAAAAGTTTAAATCTCGTCCTTGCATCATTTTGCCGACTTGTTTAGCGTTAGGTGAATCAATTTCCCGCTCGCTCCCGTATCTTAGACCTTTAAGTTGTCTTCATCTGTCTCTCTCAGCCATGCTGTCTGTCTGTTAGTAATGGAGCTAATTTGTTTAGCACACAAAGAGTGTTTGTCCATTAGAGGGAACGTGTCCGGGCCTCAGCGGATGGTGACAAATCACACCAACGTCTGAATGTATGTGTGAAGCAAAGTCTTGAGGGGTGTGTGTGCAATTTTGCAATTTACACATTTATTTTTATTTCTTAGGTACGTTAGTGTGGAACTGCCAAAATTGTTGACCAGCAAATATTTTCAAAAGTGCTTGGTATGAGTGTGTTCGAATGTATTTGGGAGTACCGTATTTTCCGGACTATAAGGCGCACCGGACTATGAGGCGCACCTTCAGTGAATGGCCCATTTTAAAACTGTGTCCTTATATAAGGCACACCGAACTATAAGGCACACCATTAATGCATCATGTCAGATTTTTAATCCGAATCAAATCATTCTCCATTTTATCTTTATTATTTTAACTTCAGACGCAACAAATTACTTTATAATCACAAAATAATGATCATAGTCTTTTTCATTCATGATTCATAGTCTTCAGCGGGCCACTTATGATTGATTTCATGACACAATGCTTCGGGCCAGTTCAAATTTAGGGATTTGGTCCATATATAAGGCTTTTGAGAAAATTTTAGGTTTTTAGGTGCGCCTTATAGTCCGGAAAATACGGTACATCAAACATACTCAAAAGTACGGGACTATTGACTCGGCCTTGGGATGTTTGAATATTAGTTGAATTGTTTTCTCTCATCCCTTGCGCTGACTCTGCATGTTTCGACTTTTTTGCTAATAGGTCAGTTCAGGAAGAGGAGTGATCCTTGAAGGTCAGTTTTTATTGATTGATAAATCATTCCTGGTTGAGGATGACACGCGTAAACCACGCCTCCCTTTCAGACTTCACGTAAATATTTTTCTTCCGGGCAAGAGCAATTTTTGCCAGGCCTACCAATCTGTCGTATGTGTGTTCATACAAAATGTTAGTCAGCAAATGGAAATATGTCCTGAACAACAACAGTGATATCCCTTCAAATTATGTTTTTAATGAGATAGCAATTTCTTAGGCTCTCTTTCGTGGGTTAAACTGGCTGACACAAAGGAAATATCTGTTTTTAATCTTTTGAGTCTCCCATCGCTCACTCTGAGTGGTTGTCAGGACTGGAGGTGTTTCAGAGACATGGTGATTGATCAATTTGTTGTCACAAACTCGAATATTTTCATTCTAGCAGTGGCAGTTGGGACTTGTGTGTACGGTGATTTTGTATAATACATTTTTAGATGCAGTGCTCGTTCATTTTTAGGTAACATGAACTTCGCGGTCACAAAAATGTAAGTCACGACTAAAAAATAAATAAAAAAAAATAATAATGAAAAAAATAATAATGAAAAATTTCTTTGTCAATATAAATTAAGAGTTCCAAAATAATGTATCCTTACTGGTAGCACTTTTTAGTACCTTCTGCTGGTCTCCAATGATTCTGTAGTCTCATAGTATTTCTAGTATTTCTATATCTCTGTTCATTTGTCCCAACTTTTCCTGGATTGGTGTTGTGCAAGGTGGGGGATGCTGATGATATGTCAACGTCCCTGCAACCAAGACAGGAGGACAGACAGACAGGGGGCAGGGCGGGCTTTGTGCACCAGCCCTTTCCCACACTCCCTTTCACCTTTTGTTGTATGGGCGCTCTGAGACTCTCTGACATGACGAATCGCACTGCCTGCTTACCCGAGACGTACTACTGGAAAAGTAAAAATGGAATGAAGTGGAGTTAAATGATGAATGAAAGTCTTGTGTGTGTGTGTGTGTGTGTGGCCTTGAAATCTCTGTGCTGCTTCTGCCTGATGCTAAGAAATCAAACTCTCCGGACTTCAAGCGCTTGATGAGTCAGTCAACATGCAAAGCACGAGATGGACTCACGCCTCTGCCCAAATGCCAGCACCAAGCTGTTGCCCATAAAGCATTTAGCTAGCCACAATGGAGACATTACCACATGAGTGAGCGGTTTTCAATGCCTCCAAGGGGTTGTGTGTATATAGAGTGTGGCGGGCAATGGGGGGGAAGGGGGTGCTTCCTGAAAAGGCAGACGACCCTATTATCACCTCCGACTCTTGTCGAGCAAAGCGCGCGCCGGCAGTGGCGCATTCACGGTGGCGGCAAATCAAGGTGTCTCATCGAGTAGGTTCTCGTTTGATCCCATAAACCGACGGATACATTTCCTGCTTTCAATTGGCATCTGTATTCACGCTATCTTTTTACATTTCAAGACCAAGATGAAAATGATCAAGAATATCAGGTCAAGTAGAAAGTGAACCGTCAACGTCTAGCCGGAAATGCACGTAAAAGCAGTTTTATTTGTTCGAGAGCATTCGTTCACTACCATTGACGAGAATAGACGTCAAACAATTCTTTGTACTGGCAGTGCAGAAGATTGTAAGCAAAAAAAGAGAAAGTCAGCTGCAGACCAAGTTAGTGCAAGTTTTGAATAGCTGACCCAGTCAGGCCAAGCAGGGTGAGGGGTGAGCATGTTGGAGGTCCACAGAGGAGGGATGAGCCATCTTTCCCAGAAATAATAGCGGTCATCCTCGGTCCAGACTGATTGTTTCCATGAGGAAATGCTGGACATACTTCAAATATGTGACATAGGTGACACTATCAACTATGCTAACACAAATGTGTTAGTATGCAGAGTCATGGCAGTAGAAGATGTTGGAAGAGAAGAAAAAGAGGAAGTGAGATGTGCAGAGAGGAAGAATAAAAAAACACCTTTTCCTTCACCCACACGCTCAATGGGAAATTAGGTCATCCTTGTACAACCATTGTAAAGAGCAAATCATCATTGTCATAATTGGATCCTAAACCAACGTGGGGGCTTCAGACACATGCACACAAACCACAAAAGCCGTCACACGTTTCTCCAGCCGCTCACACGACCCCGGGCGGGAGTAAAACGGGATTCCGGCATAAATCCGTGTGTGTTTGACACTTTTATACCTCATTCAGGAGCCTCATTTGGAACAGAAGCATGATAGAGGCGCGTGATTTGTGCTATATGTAATTGTGGTCGTGATCTTTTCATAAATCACCGTATGTTTGCATCTAACGCCTAGCAGAGAGGAAGCATCTCAAAAGTCCAACAGGACCATTGTCGTATTTATAATTCAGAGTGCCTTCGCTCTAATTTTAGTGAGTATCGCCATCTATCATTTGTCTTCACTGTGCAATAATGATAAAGGAATTCAATTCAATGTAACACTATGAGCAGCCACGGCAGTCGCTGCCCCTTTAATTGTCAATTTATTGTACTGATGAGGCCCCCCTCAAGGGAAAATTCAATTTACACTCTGCTGTACATGTTGCATTGTACACAACGCAGACGCAGGTATGCAAGGAGAGTGATTGGGTATGCAAACCAGAGCTGATGGCGGGAATGATTTGGTGCCTTGCTCAAGGTCACCTTAGCAGTAGTCAGGATGAAAAGCTGCATCTGCAGTTACAATTTTTGTTTCCTTGACTACACACTCGAGCACAAATACAAGAGCCGTCACCAAAATTCTGCTTTCAATAGATACTGCATACAAAGAGATGTTATTGAGAATAAAGGTATTTTTTTATTTATTATATGTTAATTATTAACTAAAATACTGTCTTATTATGATTATTGTATTTTTAATGTTATTTTTTAATAATTATCATGTTTTTATATAATATTTTGTATGTTAATTATTAAGTAAAATACTTTCTTATTATGATTATTATGATTATTATGATGATGATTATTATTATCATTATTATTATCATTATTATTTTTGAAACACATCCCCGACTAAGCCAACCAAAACTGAGTGCTTTTGAATTATCATACTGGTTCTTTTATCACAAACAAAAATGGAATTTTTACTATTACAAAGAAGTTATGGAGAGAACTGCATCAAGGAATTTCGCCTCCTCGAAAAGCTGACGAAAAAACGAGCTCGCTACAGGAACCGCCTGAGGTTCAATCTACGCTGCCGGGATGAATAAGTAACGCCGGCTGGCCTGTGAATCAAGAACCCGATAAAAAAAACAAAAAAAACTTGTTTGTGATAAAAGAACCAGTAAAATAATTGACAAGCGAAAACAAAATGAACATAGTACAACTATGAGTGCTTTTGATTTAGGGGGGGGGATTTGCATTTTTGTCTAAGTGTACCTAATATTGTGGCCGGTGAAGATGTGCAGACCTAAGTGTGAAGTTAAATCCTCTTAAACAGCATCTTACATCAAGGGCAGAGGTTTCACCACATGGGCGCTGTCAACTGACTGTTGCATAAAGTGGTAAAAGACTGCGAGCTTGACCTTAGCTCCTCCTCACACATTTTAGATGAGGCTTCGCACATTATTTATTCATGTTTAAAGACAGTCGGTTGGCGGCATCCCGAGAGCTGCCAACACATGCGCACTCCTCTGCATCGAAACTGAAATCAAAGCTGTGCAAAATAAGCTGAATATATTTTCATGTTTGACGGTCACAGCGTATTTTGGTGACATTTGCAGGAAGTGGGAGATGACAAAGTTGACACTAATCCCCGCCACAAAAGCATGTTGCCGCGCTAATTGACAACATTTTGTACAGCAAGACGCAAGTGGGGTTTTTTTTTTTTTCCTTGGTCTTAGCCACACTGTCTTTTGTGCATCTTAACAAGTGTGGAGCAGTAATGAGACGTGTGGAGTTGTTGCGGTGTCTTTGTGGCGGCGGTTAAACGCATCCACTCACTTTATTCCAGTGTAAATGTAAAATTAAATGCATTTGGACTTACACTTAATGTTAAGTAGTCAAATGGAACAAAATGTCAAGTTAGATGTCTCAATATTCATCATTTGCATAATTACAGCTGATCAGTATTAGCATTAGATGTAGTTTTTCATTTTTTGCAGTATTACAGCACTACTGGACACGCTATATGATTTTTAGAGATCTCTGTGTTTTGTGTTTGCGCCCTTAATGTATACTACCGTATTTTCCGGACTATAAGGCGCACCTGAAAACCTCAAATTTTCTCAAAAGCCGACAGTGCGCCTTATAGTCCGGTGCGCCTTATATATGGACCAAATAGAGAATGATGGATGGATGGATGGAACTTTACCTTTTTAAGTTTACTGATCTATCTGACTGTTGACCATTTCAAGTTATTAAATTGTGATTGCATTAATGGTGCGCCTTATAGTCCGGTGCGCCTTATATATGGACAAAGTTTTAAAATGGGCCATTCATTGAAGGTGCGCCTTATAGTCCAGTGCGCCTTATAGTCCGGAAAATACGGTAAGTATAATATTGTCAAGTGTTTTTTAAATTAAAGGTATTACTAAATGCTTTGTTGTTGTTTTATATGAGACAGGATGGATTAAAGGCATTTCCATTCATTTCAATGGGGAAAGATGCTTTGAATAGGCTACCAGTCTGGTCATGTGAATTAAACTCACAAGTCAAGACACCATTTCTAAATTTGAATCTGCGGGAAATAAAATACTTCAGTAAAGATACTCAAAATGCTGGACTTTGTTACTTTGCACCACTGCAAATAAACTTCAATTTGGAAACATTATTGCATTCAAAAGAGCTAGGGGGGGCCAGGCGGATGATTGACAGCACTTGGCTGACTAGCGACCCTCCTTCCCGTCGTCCCCACCTCCTCCAACTCCTCCTCTCTCTCCACTCTGCTCTCTCTCTCTCTTTTCATCTCCCGGCTGCGCGCACACTCTCCACGCCGCCAAGAGGGATGCATCGAGGGCGAAGCGCAGCCTGAAAAATGGCCCTGACTCCGCGCGTCTTGTGGATCTATCCTTCCCTTTTTCTGCTCACCCCCTCTGTGGTTTTTCACGTGTTGTCACCCTGTGGAGCCTTAAGGAATTACCCTGATAATGAAGGTAGGTAGGTGGGTGTGCGTGGTCTAGTTGGTTGTGGGCTGAGCTGGAGGGGGAAAAGGGGGGGTGGCGGAGTAGAGGGAGCCCCATCTGGAGCGCCCACTTGCCGGGTGAGGAGCAATGGAGCTTCCCGATGAAGTTCTCCGCTCGCTTATGATGAATCATGCATAAAGAGCCACAAAAAAAGCATGGAGATGGGGGGGATGGAGCGTGCGTCACGTTTCCCCTCCTTTTCTCGGGATTTTGACATTAATTTTGCATGACATGACGATAGAAGGCTGATGGGGACAAGGAATATCAAAGTGGGTGAACTTGTAACAATGAAGCCTTGAAACAACACTAATCTCATCCAGAAACACGCTGAGGGATGCTGATGTCTTTTCTTCTGCAGACTCAAGTCATCTAACCGAGTCTGCAAATGAGAGGCAGCAATTGCATTACATTTGTCACAGCCTTTCCCTGTTATTAAATTAACATCGATGTTCGGCCAATACATTTAGTCGCTAACTACTTCTGACTGCTTCTCGGGCTGAAACATGTAAGATGGCTTGTTTACTGGCAAGTTGCAGGAGGGAAAAAGAAGTCATCGCTCTATATGGAGACAGGCGGGGAGATTCATGATGAGCACTTTATTAAGCAACTTATTGGCGAGGAGAAGAAATGATGCTGTCAGGCGGTGTCAGTGCAGCATGTGTCATTTGGATAACTCCACAAGTTTACACATCGGGGGAAGGAAAGAAAGAAAAAAGAAAAAGAGCGGCGTTTCATACGAGCAGACTAAGATGTGATTTAATGCTCTTCGGGTGATGCCTATTTCGCCGATGTTTGATTTAGCTTTTATTAGGGGCAAAAAGATTTTTGGATTGAGGACGGACATTTTACTGTGTCCTTGATTTATTATGTTGAAAATGAATACGCTGTTATATTAATATGTGTTTAGACTGCCAATTAGACAATTAGACAAAGTCAACAAGGTCTCACTATTTTGTGAAATTGCTATCATTCAATATATGACACAATGACTTGAAATATCGAATAAATAGAATAGAAGTGAGAAAAAAATACTTCTAATCTATGTAATGTTTGTAACTATTTCAAAACACGCTTGATGCTCTCAACGAATCACTTCACAAGCAGGCCACACCTCAGCTCCAATTTAAACGTGTAAGCGCCAGGTATAGGTACAATGCTGAATGTATGTCACAGCCCGGAGGAGTTCTCCCCGGCTCGGGAGGATAAACGAGGAACGAGGATGAGCAGAGGCAGTCAGGGAGGAGTGTTTAAACAAGAGGAGACAATGCAGAATGCATGTGATGAAATATTCATTGAGGTGAATGCAGAATGAAGGATGATGAATTGAAACTCCTGTTGATTTAGATAAACGAGCCGCCGTGTTTGCAGCGTATACGATCACTGACGAGATTTTATTCCCAACTTGGTATCGTGCTGTTTCACACGTACTGGCCCAATTTGCACCTCAAGCTTCACTTCCGTATGGTAAACACCTCCCATTTCCAATTAGGGAAACTTGCGCAACCTAAAGAGCACTAATTAATATGCTTAGTTTCGATGATTTCAAAAAAAGGGTCACTCAAAACGGAATACAGCATCTTTGTCCGCCACCGAGCCGAGGTTGCCATAAAAAGTTACAGTCCCCCCATTCCGGACCAATTAAAGAGCAACAAGTCCCTTGGATGGAGCTGATATAAACTGAAATCATGTTTCAATGTCAACAAGCTTTGTAATCTTGTACGGAAATTGTTGGCATTTACAAGAAAAAATGTAGTGAGGGTGGACAAGCGGAACAAAGCGCTACAAGGGGAATTGATTAGATTGCTTGAAATTGGTGGTAACTGCAAACAGGGGAACATGATCTATAGTGGAAATGAGGTTTTTTTCCCCCCACAAGTGGCTTTTTAAAGTGTTTGTCAGAAGCATTAACAAGAGGAAGGGGATTAGGAGTTAGGAGATGTTTGGCCTGCCAGCAGAGGGCGCTCTACACACTCATTCAGTATTGCTTGAACCCCCAGGGCAAACTGATGTAACATTCGGATGGGTGCCCTCAGGTCTGCACTCTGTGTGTGGCTCCATCTTTTAGCATGTTTGCAGTTTAGAGCCTGTTTTCCCCATCTTGGCGTATCGTCTTTGTCTGCGCTCTTTTCCATTTTTCTGCTTCCCCTCAATTCTAGAAAAACACAAATGGGGATTGCTTTCATGTTATGCTAATGAGTCTGTAGCATTTAAATAATCAGTAAATCTATGGACGAGTTTTTAATTTAAGTGTGGTTACGTTGGAATGTAGGTAAACATTACGGGAAGGTGTTATGGCCATTTCAAGGTATAAATTGAATGCTTCAAGGTATCCTGTATTTTCAGAACATTTACCGTATTTTCCGGCGTATAAGGCGCACCGGACTATAAGGCGCACTTTTCGCCTTGTTTTAGTGTGTCACATGATTAGCTACAGTATTCCTCGTCATCCTTTAGTGGGACTGATGCTTGTTATTCACTGCCACGGAGGCAAGGATTAGTAATTCATAGAGCCGCTCCACAGTGTTTCGCCATGTTAGCTTGCCAACCGCACTAGCTCAAGTTAGCTAAGCGCCTAACTCTACCCAAGCATGCGTAAAAGCAGGGAAGATGGCTGACTGGTTCAATGTATATACACTTATGTCCAACAACTCATCCAACTCTGTTGCTAGAATTAATTAAAGACATTTTCAGACTGAGGCAGGTAAAATGACATCATTAACAAGCGTTATTGTAATTGGTCCGCAGAGTCCAAATCTATACCGTAGGTCGGATTTATACCGCTGGTGGGGGTGGCATGGCTGTATTGCTTTGTAAGGTTAACATGAGCAGATATTGCAGAGACAAGCATATGTAAAACATGCCCTCTACTGACACACAAGCACACGCACGCACCAGCCTAATGATTCACACAAGATCCTGACTGTGGTATAATGCAGGGTCAAAGGTCTCCTTTGCTTTAATTGCTTGAATCTATAAGGGTTGCTTGTAGTTATCGGAAGAGGCATATCTCACCGTGAATGTGCCTTTGTGCGCCCGCAATGGCAGCGCTCCCGTGTAACAACCATGACCTTGAACAGAAGAGGCTATAGATCGTTGTTGTCATCAGAGAGCAGTAAAAAAGAGAGGCGGCACAAGATCTGTTTTTCCCCCTTGGCTTTAATCTCCTCCTCTCATATGTGTCCTACTTTGCCTTATCTTTCGTTTGGATTGTTTTCTGCTTTTAGTTGGGCTCTTTCCTCATTCAACCTCTTCACAGTTGGTACAAGGTGGGGCTGCATACGTATAAAATACATCGACAGTGAGCTTAGTGCCCATGCATTGTGCATGCACGCCCACAGACACTCATTCCACCCTAATGTATGGCTAGGGGGCAGTTTGGTGGTCTTGGTCCAGAAAATAACATCAAGTATTCCTGCGGCAAGCTGATAGATGAGCCTATAAATACAGTGCAGTGACAGGGAATGATTCTGGTGTGAAGGCTAGGAACATATACTGTGTGTGTGTGTTTGTTGTTATCAATGGAAAAACAAAAGAAAAATCCACCAGAGATGAAAGAGGAAACAAAAGGAAACATGTTGTGACGATAAACAGACTGTAAACTTTATATATACATACATTTGTATGGCTATATGAACGAATTAACTCTATTTCTATTCATCTCAATGGAGCAACATGATTTGAGATCCATATGTTGACAGTTATGAGTATGATCAAGAATTAAAAAAAATATCCTGCAAGGCTCCCTCATTCCTTGTGAATTCTACCATCATGTGCAACACAGCCTCCAACAAAATTCCTTTGGATGTTTGGCAGTGACAGACATTGCCGCATGTGTCCACGCATGGCTAGTAACAACCTGTCTGCCATGTGATTTCCTGGCCGTGTCAACTGCTAAGGCCCACTGCTCTAATTTCCCCTCCTGTGGCCAACCATTGTGTGACAGAAGTGTGAGTCCACAGGCTACCAGGACTCTGCTCTCATCAGTAGGAATGTCCTAAACTGTAAAAGGTCAAGAGGAAATGCAGAAACAACAGACTTGAGCTTTGCCACATTCAGCGTTAGTTAGCAGTCCTTTTAATTACTTCCCTTCAGTCACACAATGAATGCCGCGAGTGTCAAATTGCGTGTTGTGTTGATAGTTTGTAGTCCTGTTGTGTGCGAGTCCTCAAGGTCTACTTAAATATGTGTGTTGTTGCTCATCAGTAATCTGCAGCGTGAGAAACCCGTGAAAAGTTGCCACCTCGCATGAGGAAGACCAGTTGTGAAACAATCATGGAAGAATAAACGCATGCACATCCGCCGTCTCCATTAAAGCGACATGACCAGAGGATGCGCACGGCGAGAGATAACTAGAAGAAGAACGAGTGCAGAGCCTCTGGTGGGTTGTGGATGAGTGGAGAGAGGACTGATGAAAAGACAGCAGTGAGTGGAGCCCGCCTGCTGCGGGGCTGCTTTACTCCAAAAGTTCATAGCTCAACTGCGCGGCACTCTGCTCTCCGTCGGCCCGTGTGTTGCCGTGACAACCCTGCCGGTCTCAACTGTCAGACAAGAGGAAGCACATTGAAGTCTGAGTGGACTCAGACAACACATGCAATTCATCGTTTTAAATACCAGACAATGAAATGGGGAATTACGTTACTAGTAAATTGAGACGCATATGAGCTTAATCAAAATGAAAGTTGCAAGCCAAGGTATGGCGGTAATGAGCCAAAAGTATGCTGCTCCCTTACTAGTTATAAAAGGAGCTCTTTATTAAATAACCATTCCTTTTATATTCTGCATTACGGTTCTCTTTAACCAAATAAAATCGGATCAGTACGAAGACTATAAAACGTGGAGGTTGCGTTGTGACTTGAGTATTTGTGATTTGCAAAAATACATACAGGAAGGAGAAATTGGGCACACCCGGGATTGGTCGCCGGTCAATCACAGGCAATCATTTTAATTTAGAGTCTTTAATGAACTTTATGTGGATGTTTTTGCAGAATTTACACAAATACAATTTTAATAATAACAGCTTTGGCCTGCTGTATGTAATAAGCCACTCATTTTCATTTTACTTGAATAGTATCTTATATAATACATTTTTATCTTTTATCTTTATTTTTATCCAAGTCATAGAAAAAAATATGACAGAAGGCTTAATCTAATGTTTTTTTTTAGCAGCCATAAGCATCCTTGCTGCAGTTCAGACTCGAGCATGTTATTCTGGGAAGTTGACATTCCTGGAGATGCAACTTTTCTATAAAATATTTTGGGCTTGTGCAAGTAAGGGCATGAATGGAAAAAGCAAGGCTGCATAAACGTAAACAACCTATAGATATGTGTGTGAGGGCGATAAGAAGAAAACTTACATGAGTTGACTCAGCTAAAAAAGTACCAATAAAGTCATTTGTCAGTCAGCTGTCAATCATACGCTCCATATTTATTTTTGTTTCATGTTTCGTTCATGTGATCATGCTCTGTGATGTCATCGTTCAATTCATTTAAGGTCCCAAGTTGAGAAGACAGAACGTGAAGACGGTAGAGGATCATGCCGAGGCAAATAGAGACGCGAATGCTCGCTGATGTTTGCTTAAGGAAGAGCTTCGCTCCCGCTCTAATTCATTAGTTCCACCTCCAATCAACATAAGAGCTCCGGCCATGAATTCTACAACCGTGACGCTTGCGATTTTACAACGTTTGTTCAAGGTAATAACTCTGCTTTGTTAAGGCCGTGGGAGCAGATTTGATTTCAACGTTTCCACAAATGTTACACGCTCATATAGAAGTCTTGTATTCGCGGAGGATTAATACTAAGTGCTCACTTTGGCCGAAAAGCATCTGTAAAAATGCAGAGTCAGAACAGTCAGGAAAGGATCGAGAGTAATACATAATTGATAAGTGTGCCCATTGATTATAGGTGAGAAGTGGTATTGACAAGAGGTGAGAGGAGACGAAAAAGTGTCGGTGTGCATTTTAAAGCGCCTCTTTGCTTTCCCATTTATTTATTTATTTATTTTTAACATGGTTTTCACAATCTTTACTGTATGCTATTGTTTTAATTTGTTTTGAACTTGTTTTTAACTCTTCTAAAGTGTCCTTGAGTGACCTGAAAAGCGCTTCTAAATTAAATGTATTATTATTATTATTTATTTATTTCTGTATTTATTTATATATTTATTTATTTGTTGTTATAGTGTTATTTCGTAATGAACTGAATGATCTGCTGTTACCCACTCTGCTTAATTTAATTGGCACCAATCGAGTACTCTTTTTTTTTTCCACTCAAAGCACTGATTTCATAGCGGCGTTGGACGTCACATGTAATCATGTTATTTCATTCCCTTTCTTTGTACGCCACTTGACCGAGGGAGGCAGTCGACAGTAAATGCTCGTAATGTGCGAGGCTGGAGGATTCACGTGACCTTTAGCTGCTCAGCACCACTCCTCTGTTCTTTTGTCACTGGGCTCATTTCCTCGCAAATACAGACACAATTACTGCACGGCGTCCCGCTCTCCTGTCACTGTTTGATGAGCTGCGAAGTGCATGGATGTTAGGGAGATGTCCTACAACGGGTGAAATTGACTCATTGCGCCACAGATGAGTTTGCGAGCTTGGAGCTGATGCAAAAAAGGTAATAAAAAAACTAGATGCCGTAAACTAATATAAGCTAAAACTGTGCCAAATCTGTAACTTGTATAAAAGTTCCTCTAACTTTGTAGCCATGCTGTAATCTGCATAACAGAGAAGCTTGGCATGATGGCCGTTGAGTAGTGAGAAGAAAGAGAGAAGCAGGCGTCTCTGCATATGGATGCTGATTAAATATTGATGATCGAAAGCTTGATTAGGACCCAAGCAGAAGAAGTGCAGCCATACACATTTAAATGAATCACCGGAGAAGAAGCAGGTTTTCATTATGCCGCCTGCTGGTCAAGCTGCCGCCTTTCTCTCATCACTTGTCATTGTCACTTTCCTGCATCTTCACAAGAAGCAGCACTACAATATTACAGAGAGCTATTTCTCCTTACGAAAAACTACCATTAAGGAATTTAGGCACTTCATTTCAGTCGCGATACAAATCTTTGTAGCGTGGTCTCGGAAAGTATTAAACGAGTCCCTCAAGGCTCTTGACTCAATGGCGAGTATGAGATGAAGTGAATTTCATTCATATGAGATGTTGGAGGTTACGGCGAAGTTGTATGCGTGTATGTGTGGGTGATCAGTGTCCTTAGATCATTGGTGTCAAACCTAAGGCACGGGGGCCCAGATACGGCCCGCCATATCCTTCAATGTGGCCCGCAAAGGCAAATTGTGTTAAATCAAAAACAACAGATTGTCTGCACTTGTAAAGAATTAAAAATGCTTGAACAGTGTTTAACAATCTCTGATTTCAAAACTAGTTGTTCATCAGTTTGTTGTGTAGCCTATACTTCATATGATATGACAGTCATAACGGTCCTCCATTTGTCCCGTATTTGACTAGAACCTCCACATTGGAGAGCGTTAGCCAAAACAAATGACTAGATAGATAACCATCACCACTCAATAAATCTAAAGAACACCCTTGCGATGAACTAGAACAGAACCAGGGCTAATATCACTAACCACCCAAAAAAATTATTCCACAGACACACTCCAATATCTTTGGAGAAACGTACGAGCTGTTAAAGCTGTAGTGAGCGTTTACGGCTAAATTACAAAGTCACAGCGGCCATGTTCCACTAGCTGCGGTTGATGCTGGCAAGAAGATCACTTCAATGTTTCAACGCCAACTCTTGGCGTGGTGACGTTCGGTCTCGCTGGGTAACTTTCTGTCCCCCATTTAAACCAGGAGCAGCTGCAAGGCGACATTCTCCAAAACTCTTTCCCAACACAACACAAGTCTTCCAGACTTGATCTGGTGCATTCAAGGCACGGACGTCACCCCCTCCCCCCCTGCTGAGTATATAAACAAACCCCTTGAAAGTTTGGCTTCACATGTTTGTTTTCTTTTTTTTTTTTTTTCCTCAGTTACGTTGCTGGACTCCATGTCCGCCTTGGCCGACCTGGGCTGGGAGGCTTATCCTAATGAGGGGGTGAGTACGAGCGGCTCACACATCACACGCTCACACACACACAAACAAACATCAAGCCTTTCTTGGAGCCGCCACCACATGTATAAGTTATGCACGTCATGTTTTATTTTAAGGGGAAGGAAGGCGGGACTTAGCAACCGCCGCAGTGCAGTGTGCTCGGAGGGAGCGTTGAGTTCTTGAGCCGTCCTCGCTAAATCACGAGTCTTCGGGGGGGAATTTACAAATTATTTCCGCTGCACTGAAAACTGTGCTGTGGAGCCGGAGCCTCCATTTATTACGGCTTGCTTTTTTTATTTATTTTTTTTAGGATGAGAAGAGAGTTAGGTTATTATGTAAGAAGAAATGTAGATGT
The DNA here is from genome assembly GCF_033458585.1 of Syngnathus typhle. Classification (NCBI taxonomy): domain Eukaryota; kingdom Metazoa; phylum Chordata; class Actinopteri; order Syngnathiformes; family Syngnathidae; genus Syngnathus; species Syngnathus typhle. The sequence continues at coordinate 7,795,754 of NC_083750.1, read as the reverse complement.
TTGCATTGCGTGCAGGCCTTTTGCAGGTAAAAGGAACGCGAGTCACCTCACATCACGAGAGAAGCGTCCAAACGACCGACCGAGATTCAATCTCGAATATAAGCGCGACTTCACGCAAGCAGAAGAGCCGTTGGTTGAATGGCACTGATTAGATTCCACTCCATTCCAACTTCCGCACGGCTATTCAGAACGGGCGACTTGAATTGCGGGATGCCACACACGCTTTCATGGTTGCGAGCGGCAAAGAGGCAGCTGAAGCCAGCGTAAGCTTGGAAAGGTTGTTTTCTCAAGCCACGCGGGTATCGAGTTCATGCGCTTGAAATGCATTGATTGTGTGGCCATATTGTTGATGTTTGTGTATGTTTTCTTTCAATGAGGTTCTCATGGAAGAGCGTAATGTCTTCCATCTGCGACTCATTAAGGACAAACAAGAGTACACAGGTTTTTTTTTTATTGACAATATGATTCGCTTCCTGAAAGGCACGTGTTCTCATTTTATAATTACAAATTACCGAGCGGAGAGTGAACGGAATCTTTTTTTTTTTTTATCAAGCAAGGATTAGTCGTCACTCCCCCAGAGAGGAAATGACATAAGTGGATAAAAGCGGTCATCTTTGTTTTCACTCGATATGTTTCCTTTATTAACATACTTGTCTTTTTTTTTCTTGTCTCGCCTTTGCCACTTGAACGACAAGGTTTTGAATTATGGTTTGACAGAAATTACAAATTGTGTGTTTGCAAAAAGAAAAGGGTAATCTTCACATGTGAAAGGAACAAAAACAAAAAGTACAAAACTGATGGACTAAAAGCAATGCAGTTTAGATAGTGAATATGAATATTGTTTCCTAATGCCGTTGAAATTAAAGAACGAAAACGTTTTGGGGATTCTCAAGTCAGTAAGGTTGAGTCTGGTAAACATTTGACGAATGGACTTTATATACTTGCGGTTTGACACCTGTGGATTCACATATATTTTTATTAATTTAATTTAATTATTTTTCCCATACTTCTACTAAATTTTCATGTAAGACATATGCTTATGAACATTTTTTAGAATTTATTGGGTTTAAAAAAATAAAATAAAAAAGAATCCCCAATGCATTTCAATGGGCACCAATTATATGCAAATTTCTGCTATTCATGGTTCCCTAAATAGACGCTGGGATAGATTTTCACTTTCAAAACCAAAACAAATTATTTCCACTGAGTCCACGAGTCTATCAATCTATCTATAAATTGGCGGCTTGTTGGTGAAAATGGTCAGTCAATGTCAAAGTACGAGAAGTGGCTGGAAAACAGAGGGGGAAGTCGTGCGGTTGCAAGAAGGTCTTGCCTTTCATATATTGGGTATTATCAAGTTGACCTTTGATCTTTTAAAACCTTGAGATTGGTTTCAGCGAGAGCCAATCTCGACCAATCTGAGACCACTGTCTACCTGAATTAGTCCAAAACCCACACTTGACCCCCCACGGGTCAAATTTAATCCCAACTGTGCTGGGCCGGATGTGGCCGAGACGGAGAGGAGAGACCCATTTCTGTCGCCGAGCAGGCGAGGGGGGGGGGTTTGTCGTCAGGGACACAAAACAGATATGTCATAATGATGTTTGAAATCGAGAGGCCCCATAACATCTTTCCACTGCCGGAGGCTCTTCACCCCTCTCTAATTTGCTGGGCCTAAACTAAGCCAGAGCTTTTTCCAAACTTTGGGAGCCAATTATGTGCTCGTAGGTGTACACATCAGATGATTGCGGCGGTGGGGATATTATGGGAAGCCGGTGAATGGTTGAACTCCGACCCTGATCTGACATCTCTGCTTCACTTCAAAGCAATCAGGAGAGCTCTGTGCTGATTGGCCGCGTTGATTGCGTTGAGGGAGAAGGCTCCTTTTTTTTTTCTCAAAATGTCAATTAGTGTTCAGTTCTGAACCCGTCTTTCAACTCTGTGTGCAAATGTGATGACGACCGAGCAAGCTTATTGTCGTTTTTTTTTTTTTTTTTTAAACGTTATGGGCTATTCACATTTTTCCATCAGAGTTAGTTTTTATTTGGCTTTGCGTTTGTTTATTTTAAATTAAATTCATTTTAATAAGATTTTTGCGTGGGTTTCTTAGTTTTTATCTTTTTCATAAAAATGTTTTAGGACAAAAATGATTTCAATTTTGAAAACCCAAACTGTAGTTTCAGTCAGTTTTTTTTTTTTTAAAGCATTCTGATAATATTTCATTCTTTATTTTAGCAAATTGACGTTAGTTAATTTGCTATTGAGTAAACTTGGCAAGAACTATTCGTCTCTTTAGCTAACTTGCTACTAACTAAACTTGACGAGAACTCCCAAACTATCGAAATACCTTCCCAGTCGAAAGCCTTTTTATATTTTTCCCACTTTTTCTCTCTAGCGACAAGTGTAGTGTTTGCAATGAAAGTAGCGCAGGTTACTTCCCTGTCCATAAACACACCTGTGCTCCACGTCAAGCAAAAAAAATGATGATGAACAGACACGCCAACTGGGGAAATAAGTTGCTGCTTTGGAAGTGGCAGTAATCCAGCCACTCCAAACTCTGCCTACAAAGAAATAAACACAGACATTATAAAGCTCTCTTTATCCCTCAATGACTATTCCCATAAATGCTTTAATCACTACTCTCAAGGGAGCGTTGTGTGCATGTCCGCCTTGTGATGTCCGACTGGTCTCAGTGCTGCACAGATGGGTCTATTTAGCTGCCAAGTAATTTACCAACATTTATTCCCCCCCCCCCCCCCCTCTCTTCTTCCACCGGTCTTTGCACTTCTAATTAGATCGAGCGCAGTTGATCAGGAGGACTCTCGGACATTTGGTAGCGACGTGGTCTTTCAGGAATGCAGTGAGAGCGACGGGTTAAACTTTCACTGACTTTCAGTTGGCCGCAGTAGCTTAAGCAATCTTCACACACATGGTCTCATCTCTCTGCCTCTGTTTTCCCCGTTGGAGAGCTGGTCGCGCTCCAATTCATACACGCTTGACATCTCAGTGGAGATTAAAAACAGCTGAGTGCGAGGAAGTCTGCGTGAGAATGCGTTTGTATCGGTTTTGGTGCTCAGGATTGAGGTGAGGGGTTTTATTGTTGGGACGTTACATGGCGTTCATTAGCCGAAGTCGGGAGTTTCGTTTTTAGGGCCTCGGCTGTTGTTTTATTTGTCCTCAAACTGGACGTCATGACAGGTGGACGTCTGTCTGTTGTGATTTAGTGGAATTTTATTTTGAAAAAAGACATTTGGAAGTAAATCATTGGGAATGCTTGAAAAGTACAGTTTGGTAGACATTGTTTCCTCTAGGCTTTTATACACCCCCCCCCCCCCCCCAAAAAAAAAAATTGCTTAAATATTTAAATCAATCTTTCATTGTGAGAATTAAGTAGCATTACACAAGTTGGAATGTAAGTATAAATAATTTGGAGAAAAAGGGTTTTGGGGGATGCTTGGGCCTTTTTAAAGTATTTTTTTATTAGTTTTTTCCGTTCTAGGTTGACATACATAATAATACGTAATTAGTTTTAAAATTTGAATTTTTTTGTCTGGGGGTGTCACAGTATTTGGTGTTCCCTAAACATTTATTTCAATCTTTCACGACAATATTTTAGAAAAAGGATACTTTAAGTTCTTAAAGAGGGACTTTCTAAATAAATAAGTGTTGTGAAAATAACAGAAAACATGACAGTTTTAAAATTGAGGCAAAATAAAATTACAAAAGTTAGTTATAAAAAAAAGTCATCCATGTTTGTTCAGTGTCTGGACACCTCCATATATAACAATATTAAAATTACAATTGTACTGAATTCATAATGCGTCAGCTCACGTTTATTTGGTTGCTAGGTGATAGATCATCACTACGGTGGAGAAACTAGAGGAGCAGGACGATGACAGAAGTGCAGAACAAATATGGTGGTCTACTCACGCCCCACAAACATCTGCGTGTGCATGTGCGTCCAGTCGGTTCCCCCTTCAATGGATCAGATATCTTTAAACACTGAAACCGCATGGGTTTATTTTTCTTGTCTTTAAGGAATAGAAATGTTCTTTCTGCGCTTGCCGACTGTTGGCGTGCGCGTGCGTGTAGATCGACATGTTTTCCTGCTCATGCGAGAAGTGGTCTCAATTACTGCTTTAGTCACAAGTGGAAACAGATGGCAGCAAATGATGGGAGACAAAGTTGCTCTGTCTTACCTATCCACACACACACACACACACATTTGCACCATCCTTCCTCCGTAAGCACCTTTGCTGGAGAAATATTCACGAGTAGCACAAAGACGGTCGTCTAGTCACGTTGACACAGCTCATCACTCATCCTCAGCCAGAAAGAATAAAAAAAATACAACTTGCAGGTTGTGCGACACCGCACTTCATTGAGCGTGAGCCCGCCCCAAAAAAAACAACCTTTGGACTTAGATTTCCTTTTTCCGTAAAACCGTCTTGCAGCTGCGTGTATTTTTTATTTTTTTCCAAAAAATAGGCTTTTACTCGTCTTTCCCATATCCACCACTTACCTCAGGTATTCATTTTGCTTCTTACCTTTTTTTTACACGCACACTGTGAAAGACAACTCCTGTTCCCGGCTCTTTCAAGGCTTTTACTGTAAAGTATGAAAATGACATCAAGTCGAGCCCAAATCCGACATAATAATAATCCGAATGTACAATCTCTCTTACGTTCAGTGGGAAGAGATCAGCGTGATGGATGAGCGGAACACCCCGATGCGGACGTACCAGGTGTGTAACGTCATGCAGGCCAATCAGAACAACTGGCTGAGGACACGCCACATCAGTCGGGAAGGAGCCCAACGGGTTTACATCGAGATCAAATTTACCCTGCGCGACTGTAACAGCCTGCCGGGGGTCCCTGGTACCTGCAAAGAGGTTCGTGTCAACTCACACGAACGAGCAGCAACTGGCAACAACACCTGCACTAGTTAATGTCAGTGAACTCAAGCAAGCCAAAATTTGTACAAAAAGCTTCAAGCGTTAGTACCCTATTTTCCGGACTATAAGGCGCACCTAAAAACCTAAAATTTTCTCAAAAGCCGCCAATGCGCCTTATAGACCGCTGCGCCTTATATATGGACCGAATTCCTAAATTTAAACTGTCCCGAAGCATTGTGTCATGAAATCAATCATAAGTGGCCTGCTGAAGACTATGAATCATGAATAAAAAAAAATATGGATCATTATTTTGTGATTATAAAGTAATTTGTTGCATTTGAAGTTAAAATAAAAAAGATAAAATGGAGAATGATTTGATTTGGATTAAAAATCTGACATGATGCATTAATGGTGCGCCTTATAGTCTTATATAAGGACAAAGTTTTAAAATGGGCCATTCATTGAAGGTGCACCTTATAGTCCGGAAAATACGGTAAATGGATTCCTTCCACTATGCCACTTGCAGTTGTTTGATGCCTTTTCTTTTCCTTAAGTCTCTGCTGTTGTAATTAACAGGCAAGTCCTCCTAATTCACTCAGTTCCTAGCTACCTCCTGCAGACGTCTTTTTGAAGAACAGAAAAAAAAGAAGTATTTTTTCTTTCCTTCAGAAGGAGATCAATAGCAGAGCAGCACCTTTGATTTGAAACAAGTCATAATTGCAGAGATGATTCATGGAGCATTTTTGGGTGATTTTGAGTAAGGTTATCAATGTCATAACTAATTTAATGACATTTACATAATTGAACAAATTTACCTTTTAGGGCGCCTTCGGCTGGAAAAACTAATTAGATAATTGAAGGCTTCTGACATTTTGGGAGGAATTGTTCCAATTATAGATGCCGTTGGTTTACATCATTTTGATTATAGCAAAATAAAGCACATAATTACGTACACATACACAACTGAATGAAATTTGTCTGCCTTTTGAAAGTCAGGTCTGATTTGAATAACAATCATAAATGAATACGTTTCACACCCAAGTGTGTTTATTGTGATAGGGTAGAATTGAACACCAAAATATATGTATAATAGTTTGCAATATGTATTAATTTTATTACACAGTTGTGGCTCCTGTTAAGAGTGACTTGGCATACTGCAGCGGGAAAAACAGCATTTTTCCATTTTTATTTCCTCCCTTATCTTTCCAATTTCAAAGACTTAAAAACAATACCCCGGGGACACTCTCTAGAACTCCTTGTATATTTTTAATTCCCGATACATATTTTTCACAGGCCCCCCCTTCGTTCATATCTGTGATTTGACTGCTCCTCTGTATTCACATCACTCCACTTTGTCTGTCTACTGCGCTCAGTCACTGACCTAACATTTTTGGAATGAGTGGCGGAGAGATGATATGAGATTGCACAGAGCAGCGTTTCTCAAAGAGCCGCGACTAGTTATCGAGACAGATGGACTGACGGACGTGAGAGGAGAGGGCGCCAAGCTTGTTAAAATTTCACATTGGGTGGACTGCTGTATCCCTGAGTGTTCTTTCCAAGCGTAGACGTTGATGTAAATCTATTTATTTTATTGCCGTTGCAGACGTTCAACATGTACTACTATGAGTCGAACAATGCCAACTTGTGGTTTATCAAGGAAAGCCAGTATGTCAAAATTGATACGATTGCTGCAGATGAAAGCTTTACGCAGGTAAGGACACACACACAAAAAATAAATAATGCTCGAGCGTCGGTCGCGATGCACTTTTCAGCCGGTAGAAAATAGTCAAACTGAAAAACTCACGCAGAAGCTGCTGTCGGCCACAGCTCACATCAGTTTAAAACGTTATTTGGGATTATTTTCCGCCTTATTTCAGCTCCGCCCACTCTGTCATAACTATATATAGTATAATTTGTGTACGCCATTCTACAAACTTGTATCCTTATTCAAAGATAATAAAAAATACATCGAATAACTATTCTGCTATTGCCACCTACAGCAGTGGATGTGAAATTACATTTTATTCTAATATGGCAAAAAAAGAGAAAAAAGTTATTTACTTGCTAAATCAGATGTGTAATGTTTTTGTCATCTGATACAGAATGACAAAATGTCTCCTCTCTGCAGGTGGACGTCGGCGACCGTGTGATGAAGCTAAACACGGAAGTGCGCGACATCAGCAACCTAAGCAAAAAAGGCTTCTACCTGGCCTTCCAGGACCTGGGCGCTTGCATCGCTCTGGTCTCCGTCAGGGTCTTCTACAAGAAGTGTCCACTCACTGTGCTTAATTTGGCCCAGTTCCCTGACACCATAACAGGGGGAGACACGGCCCTGGTGGAGGTACACGGAGCGTGCGTGAATGCCTCCGAGGAATTTGAGGTTCCAAAGATGTACTGCAGCGCAGACGGAGGCTGGCTGGTTCCTATCGGGAGGTGTGTGTGCAAACCGGGTTTCGAGGAGAACAAGGACATCTGCCAACGTGAGTGGACCGCGTGTTTGTCTGAAATGTGTTTTCTGGCTCTGGACAGCGTAACGCTGAGATATTTTCCTAACTGTCGCAATTAGTGTGCATATTTCTGCACGTTTGCAATCGCCAGGCCTTCAAGAAACCTCCCCCTCCACAATGTTTGGCCAGAGAACTGTTGGAGATGCTTTGAGGCATCTTTTGCTCTATTTTAGAGAGTTGTGTGTGTTTGTCCAGCTTGAACATCTCATTTTCCCCGCTGAGCTGAGGAGAGGCACAGTTTGAGAATGTGTTTATTGCTGTTTGCGTGTTTGTGTTGAAAAAGGAAAAAGGTATGCCCGAGGAAGGCGTTTATTGAGTCGTAAAACTCCACAGATGGCATGTGCAATGTGCGCCGTGCTTGTCTGCCTGCATGTATTTGGTAGAGTAAGCTCTATTAGTTCGACGCCTTCCCACCGTGTCCCCGCAGGCTCACTTTCTTCCAGGAAAGAAAAACAAAACAAAACAAAAAAAATTCAGGGATATTCATCCTTGCAAACTTACAACCCGAGCACATAATGCAATCTCGGATGTTTTTTTGGAGAAGCAAGCGCCAAGACACCCTCAAACCTTGGCAGTTGGGGCCTTAGAGACAAGTGAATAAGTACAAGCTGTACACTGCAGCTTGCGCTTTGGTAATGCGCACAGATTGTGACGGAACTCTGGCTGCATCTCAATCGCAGTTGAGCTTCGCGTCTGTCTGCTGCTTGCTTCATCACGGCTGATTTCATTTCCTACTCTGTCGGTCCTTTTGTTATAATGGACACTCCATTGCAAAAAGAGTTGACCTTAAGGGACCTCATAGGTGTCCAACTCAAGGCCTGGGGGTCAGATACGGCCCACCCCATCATTTTATGTGGTCCGCGAAGACTGACTGTGCATCAACGTCATGTGACTAAAATCACAAACTGTCTTCGGTCTTAAAAAATAGACATATTGCTAGCATTTTTCCTTAGCATTCAATGTAAATGTGTGTGTGGGTCTGTACGTAGAATCATGTGACCTTTGTGCTCTGTAATAAGGAGATTAGTCCTCGACAGGCTTCCATTGTTGGTCGTAAATCCTTTTTGGTTTGAGTTCAAGTTAAAGCATATTTGCTTGTGTGGAGATTATTCTAGAAACAATCAACGGGTACTTGTCAAAAAATGTTAATTCCCTCGTGATGACTAGAAGCATATCGGTGGCAGGCTTGCCTTCGCCACCTACTCAGTCTTACAAATGTATTTTGGTTAATTTAGGAAATTTAACAGCCAGCATATTACGACCACCTGCAAATGATCCAATTGTAGGAACTGGAAAAATGATAATCAGTTTTGATTGGGGAGTGTGGGAGTTTGACCATTGCATATTTCTAAGATTACAACAGCTATTTATTATAGTAAATATGATGTTAACTGGAAAATCTGAATTTATTGTTAAAAATCTATGAAAGTTGCCAACATGCATCCACACCAAAATAATAATTACAAACCCATTGATGTTCTTTCATAATCCATTTTTTTCTATATTGAAAAGAACTGCAATGATTGCAAATGGCAATCATCCCCGTGCACAAAAAAAAAAAAATAATTTCACCGTATTTAGAGTGGGTGTACTCATTGATGTTGATCCCTGCATCAGCATCCACGGCGCATTCAAAAGAGAGGCCGCCTAAATGTACGACACACTTTAATGTGCCCCCACTGAGAGGCGGCCAGGCAGGCTCCGCCGCGTCCTCTTACACGTCCACGGCGACTCTAAACAAAATGTTCCTGCCCTGACACATTCAGAAGGTCCTCCACTGGGAAACCACACGCTGCTAATGCATTTAAATCACTGCCTGCACACAAAGAGTTGTGGAGGGAGAAAATGGATATGACTCACAATTGCGCAGGTGAACAAGTCTTGTAATGGCCACTTTGAATTCCTTCTCTCTTTTAGCCACTTTGCTGCACTGCCGTTCATTGTTTTACCGTGTTAATGTTGTGTGTGGATCTCCTCCTTGAGCTGCCTCGTTTTGTCTCGGTGTTTGTCTCGGACTCCCATCAGCTCTCCTCGCAGCGTGTCTCTTTGTGTGCCCGTCCCTTTCTCTCTTTCTCTCTCGGTGTGAGGCGCTAATGGAATCATTACTAGCCCTTTCTGTGTTAGACAAACAGCAGACACCTCCAATTACTGCCCTCTTTTTTCCCTGCAATCTCCCTCCTCTATGCTACCGCTAACCTCGCTTTGGTCTTCTCAATAATAGGCCTCATTGTCCTCACGCATTCTTATGATAGTATCTCACTTTTCCCACTGTGTCATCTTTTTAAATATTCGGTCAATTTAGTCTATCAAGTAGATGATCATATAAGCTAAACCCAATAATAATAAGAAAATAATATTTGGTGCAGCAACACATGTAGACTGACAGCATGGATGGATGGATGGATGGATGGATGGATGGATGGATGGATGGATGGATGGATGGATGGCGATTGCGTAACGCCGTTCTGTTTGCCCGTGTTATATCACTGGCACGTGCGTCGCCTGTGAAGCAAAGTGTGCGTGCTTAACAACACTGCGCCTCCATCACACTGATGCGCCTTGTCACTTCACGGGGACTTACACAATCTCTCCCTCACTCCTACTCAACCATCATTTGCACACTCCAGGAGGCCACCACCTCTTCTAGGCAAGCTTGTTTGTCGGTCTCTCCTACATTCTGCTCCCATCCGCCATTACTCCCTCCAATCCCGTTTTGCACTCCTTCGCACTCTCCTGCTTTCTCCCAGACGGTAGGGAGCGTCGTAAAAACCTCTTCACAAACCTCTTTAAGCCCAAGGGGTACACGTTGAAGGGCAGGAGTGTGTGTTTGCGTGTGTGTTCTGTCCTCTCCTGTGTGTCTGACAGCACCAATTACTGCCTCAGATGGCAAAAAGAGAGCGGAGAAGGACAGACACCTGTCACCTCAACACAAGTCCTCACAAGACCTCCTCGCACTTTCTTTTCCTCAGCGTGCCGCAGCATTAAAGCTCTTCGTGGCACGTCTTTTTGTTGCGTACGCGATTCCATTTACCGGTGTTCTCGTCGTGCACTGAGGATCTGTTTTTCTGCTGCAATAATGATGTCACATGTACGAGAAGAAAGTAAGACGCAACAAATTGGCATTCCTTTTTGCTCGGTGGAAAATTGGACTAAAAGCAAATGTGTGAATGAGTGAGGACCTCGAGGCTCAGGCACTGCTGACATACTGAATATACGAATCTTTATAGAGCCGTGCCGACTATTTAGGACATTATAAAATAGCACTCAGACCAAGAGGAGTGGGACCTCTGCCAAGGCTTGGGCATTTGTCTCCTGCAATCTACAATCTAAAATATTAAGTCTGGAGAGCACAAAAGGACCTCCGATTCACTGGAGACATTATCACTGTAAATTAAACATGTGTAAGAATTATTATGAGAATCTTTATTATATTTAAATATTACAATTTTTTATAATATAAAATATTATAATAAGACGTATTATATTTCTAATATTTCTTATAAGAAATATCATTATAGTATTAATAATAATTAGATAATAATAATTCAGAATAATATCTTATTCCTCTTATTATAATGATAATATTTCCTGACTCTAAAACTCGCAGAGTTCCTCCTGCTCCCATCCAACTCATTGAAAGTGACGGATAAAGCAACCGCTATGAAAACAGAACCTCCTTGGCAGAGAACCCGTCTATTAAGGGCCGGCCATGTGCAAAAGTCAGGCAAACATCACTTTTACACACCGTAAAGTCCACTTGGCTGCGGCTATGAGATCATAACTTTGGGGAGGCAACGCAATGTCATTTACAGAAGAGTTTTGGGAAAAACACCCGTGCTGTGAGGGGAATTCAGAATTGCGTTTGTTCAGGGACGGGCGGGCGATCAAAGGAGCGATGGGGGGGGGGGGGGGGGGGGGGTTCCTTCTCAGCTGTTAGGACAATCAAGACTTTGGCTATGACCACAGACCAGAAGGAAAAAAAAACCTGTTTATCCACCTCGGCGAAAACAGCGGCAAGCTGAAGGTTATACGACATGGACTCAGTCGGGCTTTAATCAAGATGGCCCATTAGATGCACAAGATGAAAGCCGGTGCACTTAAAAGGCTTGCGAGTGCACACATAGACATGGACACACAACAGACGTCATATCGCATTGGAGGATTCCAGCCTCTGTTGACAATTAGCAAAAGAACAGATGTAGAGAAAGGGTCATCTTCGCACCTGCAAAAGAGATGGAGCTCATTTATGGAAAGCTCAGTGGGGAACCCGCTTCACTTCAGTGGCTCTTCCACACACAACCTGAACTCTGTCTCCATCCCACTCGCCATGTGTGTTGGCTTGGTAAAGTGAGCAATTTTGTGTTCACTGCATGCAGACGTTTGAAGGTCAATATCTTGGCTCCATACACCCACTTTCCATGTTCACACGAGGAATTTTTTTTGGGTTTCTGCGCTCAAGTCTTGGTGGCAGCTCAGGGAGCTTGAGAGCACGAGGGTGAAAGATGGCAGGGAGTGGGCGGCAACAAAATGATTTGAACAGTGAGTCAAGATGCTCTTGTGCGGTTTTTACAATTTGTTTAAAATAAAATAAAAAAAAATAGGTCGATGGAATATGATTCCAAGCCGGTTCATTTTTCAGCGAAACGATTCAAATCGGTTCGATTTAGATTTGATTCAATATGGAACGAGATCTCGTCATTTTATAATACGAGTGAATCTTTGGTTTTTCTACTCAAGTTTATTTTAGGCACGGCAAAAATATTTTTTTCTCATTACGGTATTTGAAACGTAATCTTTTTTTTGGAACGAGGGTCAATAAAACAGCATTTTCTTTTACACAGTCTATTTCATTTTTAATCAAAATATATTTGGTCCATTAACAAACATGTTCTCTTTAAATAAATCAATAAATATTATTCTTGTGTTCTCACACAGGGCATGAAATGATTCAGAATGTCTGCAAATAACATTCACGAGAAACTAAAGACTTTCGCCAAACCATTTCTTCATTAATTAATTGATAAGCAGCACGTTCAAAAAATGGAACAAGAAAAGGCTAGTGGCCTTTATCTTCTACCTGTCTCTACAAAACTCAACACCTTTATCTCTTTATCTTTTTTTTTCCCCAAAATGTCTGCCTCACCACCATTCCACATTTCTCTCCCTTCGTTTCTCATTTCCCCCCCTTTTGTGTTTGAACAAATGACACGCATGCTTACAAAGGCTTTGGCACTCACGTGATTCTCGCCATACAATAGCCACCATGTACATAGCCGTGCGGCATTGATGCAGACAATGTGGAATTACACGCTGGCTCAAAGCTCACAGCCTCTTTCACCACGGCGGATCACCTGCCACACTCCGACGCGGAGCAAACGCGACGGTCACGGTGTAGCCCGTCGGCATGATTGCGGCAAAAGCGGGACAAGAACTGAGAAACACGTGTGTTTCCATCTCCCGGTGCCTTAATATAGCCTTATCCCCCACAGTTGGGGGAGGGGGGGGGGGTTCCTCTGGGTACAGTCGCCATTAATTGGCTGTGATTCATATGCTGCTGAGTTCCAGTTAGTTAAACAAGTGCACATTTCTGTAGTGTTGAGTCAGTTTTAGCTCAGCTCCATTTAAGATCTAAAGCTTTTTCAAGATGGCAGCGAAAGAGAGCCGGCAGGTCTGGCAAGCAGGAAGCGTCGACACAGGAAGGCAGCTATTGACCCTTTCCCCTTACCCCCCCCTTTTCCCTTCGTCTCTTTCGAGTTCATGGATGGCTTCCAGATGTACGATGGGTCTGTCAGAAAGATCGGGCCAACGTTAACACCAAACATGACATACAAATGTAGTGGCGGTCAAAGTCCAATTTGTTGAGGCTTTAGTTGGTTTCGTAGCCGGCTGCCAATCGTCTTTTTACAACAATTGATTGGCAGAACGGATTGATGACTGATGTTAAGTCAGCGCCCGGCAAACAAGCGGCGCAATGTAAAAGTCAGCAATGGCTGAGAGTGCTGATAAGGGAGCCATTCCATTCAACATATGAGGGTGCAAGCAAGCAGCTTTTCTTGGCACGACAGCTGTAGTTATTACCCCACAGCATTAAGACAAAAGCACTTTTGCGATGGAACGTTCCATTTCCTCAAATGATGAATACACCTGCCGACACGAGCTACACTTATAATAGCTTATTGACTTTCGTGGTTTGAAAGGCACTTTTCAGAAAAGCAAACAGGAAAGCAGTTTATTTGTTTCTGTTCTAGCTGCTGATGAGGAAATTCTTCCAATCACATCTGGTTATTCTTACAAACATACAGAAATAAATGACTTGCTTCATAAATTTATACCGACAAATCGAACTGAAAGGCATAACGTGAACAGTTTGTAAAAAATGATGGTACGAAGAATCTGGAACAACAGAACGTCCAGGCATATATTCTTTATCCTCTGTGGAAAACAACTATTACAAGTTACTGTGTTAATATTAGAACTAGTATTTGTCTCTCTGACACCGGTTACACAAAGTAGACTTAATTTTAGACCCTTTGTGACCAGGTCTAAGTTGCGGCACATTGCGATTTTAGTGGATTTGATCCGACTACAGGCAAACGCAATCTGTTCTCAGATGATATTTGTAGATGTGCTTTATTCGTAAATATAACATCAGCTCGCTTTGAACCCTCCGAATCATAGTAGAAATTAACATAGCGGCTGAGAGACATTGTTTTATATTTGTCAGTTGTAAAATTCCCGCCGTCCTTGGCGCAAGAACGGGCACAAAGGAGCCATCAACGATACCCACTTGGCTTCCCGCATGGCGCTAAATGAAAGCTTAGATGGCAAGCCCACTACGAGTGGAGCCGTTTCCCTTTTGCCGCCGTCAATATTATGCGCTCACCCGCCGAGAAAGTCGGCGAGAAGTCGGCCTTCCACTTGACAGGTGCGCACTTGTGCTTCCTCGCATGTGTGCCATTTTTCTGAGAATCAAACATGAGGCTCACGTTTAAACCTCCGCCTGAGAGAATGAATTATTGAGCGTGATGAACTGAAAATAACCACAGCGAGGCGAGGACGTGCACGGCTCCTCCTATTCCGACTCAGCTGGTCGCCGAATGACGGCGGATATTCGGAGAAACACGTGTGTGTTGAATTTGGTCTAGATGTGTGTCAAGGAGATCTGTCCAGTTCCATTCCAAATGTGAAAGGTGATGCTTTGGAAAAGGAGCAGGCGGAAGAATAAGCTATTCAGATTGTCAAGCAAACTCCCAGCAGAGTTCTCCTATGGGCCTGTTGGGTTCTCGCTCTCCCTCTTTCTTCTTTTCATTAGTCATGACCCCTCACTCACACATGCACACACCTGGCATATATTTAATCTTTTTTTTTTTAGCCTCTGGGATAATCATGTCGAGTTGAAATTAGTGAGCCATCCGCTTGGATTACTGCCAGCAAGGAGCGTGCACGTACGCGTGTGTGTATGTGTGTGTGTGTTTGCTTTAATCGTAGTGAAATTGAGCTTTCTGCGCACACGTACGTGCGTGTGTGTCCCTGTCAGCGAGAGGGTAAATATTTGCGCAGGAGCTCTGGAGAAGGTCAGGGTCAACATATGACAGACCGTCCACCGGGAAACGCGACACACGCGGGCACAACCAATCGAAAAGACGGCAAGATAAAAAAATAGACGGAAGGGTAAACAGAGACATGTAAAGGAGAAAAACAGAGTCACGGCATCAGAGATGAAAGACAGAGATGGACAGAAGGAAGAAGAGGACAAGCTTCATCCAGCGGTTCCCCTTCACCGCTCGCTGTAATTGGACGGCTATGGTGAGAACACACACAGCGTGCTCACGTGCTTCACACGCTCGGACATCACCAAGCGTTTCATATCCGGTCGGAATTTGCGAGTTGGCCAAGCCATATGATGCCATAAACACTGAGAGGGTGTGTGTGAGGTGTCAGTCACACAGTTCCGTCTGAACGCCACACACACACACATACGTCGGCTTAATTGATGCCAGACGACCTCGCTGCTTTACCGCAGCGGCTTTTTTTTGTGTGAATGGAGTACAAAATGGTAAATGAGAAAGTTTGCAGTTACAATATACAGACTTGAATATATATGACATAATTACTATGTATATATGTTTTTTCTCCCACATCTGGGATCATATTTTTTTGCCCACATCAAACTTCAAGTCCAAACATACAATCGGAGCCTATGTTCATTCTCTCCATGTGCTGTGTATTAATTTACTGTGGACAGACCGCGAGAATATATTTGATCTTTAGTAGTAGGGACCATATCTTAAAAATTGTTGTAGACTTCTTTTCAGCCAAGATCCATTTTTGGATGGGGAAAAAAAAACATATATATATATATATATAATAAAAAATTTGGGCTTCTCTGGTATTGTTCAGGGGGCCGGGCCAAATGTGAACGTGGGCGAGATCTCTGATCTATATGTCACTAACATAAATTGATGAACAAATAGACATTATATCTTCTAAATAAATAATTTTCTGACAAATTAAGAGAAATTAGATCGTTGGGTCGGAACTGCTCGCTTAGGCGTTTTCCATGATTTATTTTTCCAGCTCTAAAAACCCTCTAAGCACAATTCTGAATTGTCCTTATCTCACCACTTTAGATGATGCAACTTATGGAAAAGTTTCCCAGGAGAAGTCCAAAGTTAATACAATCCCTTAAGAATGAAAAATCTAATTGGTCCAAAGGATCCAGCCATTATGAGAGTGCATTGTGTGAGCATTTTGCTCGGCATTCTGCTGTTAAAAATAGCCATGAGTGCTAGTCTCAGCAGAGTACTTGACATCTCTATTCCCCACACGGCCGCACGTGGCGGCACGATTCCTCTGCAGCTTTTTTTTTTTTTGCAAGCTGACAATATTCCATCTCAGAATGGCTGAGAAACTCGATTACGGCTACTCGCGCGCATGACGACAACATTGTTCTCCATTCGCTGTTAGGTGTCGTTAATGTGGCTCCGAAGTTTGTTTAGCACCAAGACATGTCAATTCAAGTGTAAACATGTTTCACGCCCGTACGCACTCGAGCACAAACACGCGTAGAGATGCGACTCTAGTGGCCGTAAAGGATGTCACGTTCAATCTCATCACATTTCTCCACTGATGTTTGATGTATCAATTTTTAAGTAGCCTGGATCGCACACACACATTCACACGAACCTACGTGCACACACATGCATGCACTGCTATTTTGCTTTGGGAGCTCGTGGGGTACTAGGAGGGTTCCAGCTAGAAAGCCCGTTGCCATGGAGACCATTATGGAGCTCATCTCCTGGGGGCCACCGAGCTTTATACAATGTGAATACACACACATTTGGTGCCCATCCAACACCACCACACACACACACTTTTCTCCCTTTTCAGTGCTTTGTGGCAAACCTGATGGTGAGCCAATGTTTGCCTTGAACTGATTGTCTTAGAGGGCCAGGAAAGAAGTAATTACCAGTCCGACCAGCGCCAGAGTTGAGAGTAGACAAGAGAGCACAGTCTCAGCAACCACCTGTTTGGATGTTAATTAGAAAGTATTGACCGTGAGGTATTGGCTTTGCGCTTGTGTACGTTTCTGCATTTGTTTATAAATCTGCACAAGACCTTTAACAAGTCAGTTCCTAGTCTTCGTTCAAGCAATTTATAAAGCCACCACTGTGTACTAAATATCCTCAAGTGTACAACTCTCCTATCAGATCGAAATTGACGCTGGTGATTCTCAAAACAGCGACATTTATGTTTGAATAAATTGGTACAATGCTTTGCTTTTCATTTATGGATATTAAACCGTTAATGTGTGTTCCTCAATAAAGTTTTATCGTAAGGCTAAACACTTTCATTTAATGTTGGGCTCATGGTTTTCATAAAACCCCAGAATAAATATGAATAACCGACAATCATATTGGAAAGACAATAATTAAAATGATTCGGGTTCCGCATCCACACACAACTTGAGTTAATAAAGTGAAGTGACTTGCAGCCAAAGCGCATGATAGCAAGTTAATAACGTTTACCGTCATTTATCAAGCAAAAGCAATAAAAACTCGGGCGCAGCGGAACAAGCAAAAACTGACATTTCATCACCTTTTTTCCAAATAATATAGCTTCAGCGTTAACAACATTCTGCTGGTTTTAACCACCTCCAGATGTCCCCCGACACAGAGCAAATTCAGACTTTCAAAGAAATTGTGTTTCTGGGGCTTTGACAAATGCATTCTAGTTTCATCAAAGTTTAAGTCACAATTTACAACAACAAAAAATATCGCTTTTGCTACCAAGCTAGTAACACATTGACACCTAATGACAATTTAGAGCCTTCAGTGAAGCTAACGTGATTTTTTTGTAATGTCTAAGATGGGAAAAAAAAAAACATGTGGGGACAACCCTGGAGAAATAAAAAAATAATTGTTATTTTTCTAACTGTTCACACTCTTGCATGATACCAGAAGAGATGGACGGGCTGTTCTCGCCTCACTCCGAGCGTTCGTGCCCTCCTGATTAGCTCTACTACATCATATCTAAGAGCTATCGATTGGCATAAATACAGAGAGTCTCTCTGGTGACCAGATAAATATTTAATAAGACACTGGATCTGAGGCCATTCTTTGTCGTTAGAAGAAACATACTCAAGCATCCTCGCTCAGCCTCTGACTTTACAAAAAAGAAAATCATTGTGCATTTACTGGCACAATAGCTTGTCAGATGGGTGATATGCTAATTAGCCACAAAGTAGTACATTTCGATTGTGAGGCAGACGTGCTAAACACTGCGGCCATAGCAAGCGGGTTAGCTAGCGAGATCAATCTATCAATCTCAAGTGTTTCTCAAATGTTATTGAGCCAAGATATATTTTACATCTCCTGACAAACCACCCAAAAAATTAAGCTATATATACTGCAATAATTTTAGTCTCAATTTACTTACAAATGGTAGATTTAATTGTACCTTCTGCCATATAGCAGAAGAGCATTTAAGCATAGCTTGATTAGCAACAATATGTATTAGTATTAACTAAATGATACTTTTCAGACCAATTAATTGGAATTGGATTTTCCCTGCCACTTACAAACTCTCACGGCGCTGCTTGATAGTATTAGCCAATCAAAAGACTTCAATACCACTAGCTTCACTAATAACTGAATGTATTGTAGATTTTACCATATCCCATTAGATACCGTAATTTTCGGACTATAAGCCGCACCGGACTATAAAAAGCACCAGCTAAAACTCGTGATTCCGGGTTCAAAATCTGCAAAAAAGGTCGTGGCTTATAGTCCGAAATTTACGGTAATTCAAATGCGGCGTTCCACAGCTTCGTTTTCTTTAAAGCTTAACATCTCGTCTCGAGTGGGACTCTTTTCTGTGCAAAGTTGTGCTTGCGCGACTGTCTTTTCTTATCTGCGGCGAGGCATAAATCATAAGGGAACTCCGTCAGGTAGAATATCCCATGAGGGCAAAAGAGGGCGTCAGAGGAAAGAAGAGGTACTGTGTAAGAGACATAAAGCGGGATGAGGTACAGCAGCGAGGCAAAAAAAATAATAGATTGGGAGAGCAACGCACTATACTCAAAGACGCCAAGTTTTTTTACACAGACTTTGATCAAGAAGTTGTTGGAATGCCAGGCCTGGCAAGAGCAAGGACGCTCCGGATGAGACGCCCCTGGAGAATACTCGCTAGCCCACCCTACTTCTGCAGCTCAGCCAAACACACACACATGGGCACCCATTATCTTGGAAGGTGAAGGCAAGGTGGAAAGAGGCCAAAGAATCCTCCCTTTGAGAATAAACCCTTCCTGTCCTTCCTTCTCCTTACCTTGCTTTTACTTTTGTTTTCCCCCCCTTTTTTTTTTATACAAACACGTCTCCTGTTCAAGCATTCTATGGGAGTCTTAGGGGAATTGCGCTGGTGGACCTTGCTCCCAATATGATGAATGTTTTGCCTAAAAATAAATTCTGTTCACTAGCGAGCACAGCATCCAGGTGGAAGAACTTAGTTCCACTTTGAGAAATCACACTGCTTTTAGGCCACATTTCCAATGCTCTCTCTGCAGGTTAACTACTATTGCCTTGCATATATGTCGTGTGTGTGTGTGCGCGCGTGCGTGCGTGTGAGGGGGATGCGCATTAGTGTGATAATCAACAGCTTTCCTGGAATGAGTGGTTTTGTACCTTGATTAAATCCGTGACCTTCACCACCGTCACAAGCAATCAGCCGGCGCACACAGACACATACACATTAACAGCATACTTAATACACAAGTGACGGTCGGGCACACCAACATACAATCAGTGCCAGGTGGATTCTCATGATTCTGCTATTCTGCAGACAAATATGCATAAGAACACTCATGATGATCGTTTTCATTACATGGGGTTTGGTGGACTGTATTACGATCTACAACAGGGAAGATTGGGTTGAAAAGCATTTGAATATTATGAATGAAGGATTTACACTATCGTCATTTTGGAGCTGATCAAAATCGATTACCACTCCAATTCAGAGGATAGTAAAAAAAAAAAAGAAAATTGCATATAGTTGAAAGTCGTTTAAATTAATTGGCAAAAAGTCGGCCCTAAATATTGTCACCAAAACGCAGCCCCCCCCAAAAGAATTAAGTTGATGTTTATAAATAATTATATGATTAAAATGGAATTATATTAAATTATTTTGTTGTTGTATTTGTAACGATGAGAGAAAATGACCAAAAGTGTTTGCTGTAAAGTCTTATTTTGCCGATCCTATCACTGACATCATTCATCGATCGACAAATTCTAAAAGTCTGATCATTTGCATTACTAGTAAGCTTACCAAAAAGAAAAATGCTTTGAATCCAAAATGCACATTTTTTATTCCACAAAATGACAACTATGCAGCCCGAGCCAAAAAAGAGTCATATTCTGTCCCTGCCAAAGTCACTGCGGCTGCGTATTTGTGCCTCGCCGGCAGCTAGCCTGAAGAGCCGACGCTTACCCGAGACTCGTGACAGTTGAGATGCTGTTTGGCTATTTTGTTACAGTACGACCCCGCGGTCTGCCCGCCTGACGCGAAAAGATCTCACGTAGACCGAATGCCACAATACATTAAATCAGACTTGTTTTGGTGTTCGTTGCCATGGGTGCTGCACGACACATCGTATGATGCATCACTTTTTGCCTCTGCTGTTCCTCTAGTTTTTGTGCTTCGCAGATATTATAGTAAATCAGCTTATGTGTAGAAAAAAACATGTCTGTGAATAATCTTTAATAAATATCCCCTGTGCCTTTCGCGGTTATTAACGTTTTTTTTCCTCGACCCAGCATGCAGACCCGGAACCTACAAGGCCTCGGCCACCGACGCCTACTGCAACAAATGTCCTCCACACAGCTCGTCCCCTCAGGAGCAAGCCACAGAGTGCATTTGCGAGAAAGGCTTTCACCGAGCCGACAGCGATCCACGCTCCATGGCGTGCACACGTGAGTGAACCTTACGCCGAAATATTAGTCAAATAAACACACGCAGACGAAAGTTAATTTCATCGTGTGCTACGGCTTTAACTTATAACTATTGGATGACATTAAATTTAATTAGTTTGTGATGCATTTTTGGAAGGATTTACAATGCATGACAGCTTTCCAATTTTATGTTTTCCCCATCAAGCCATGCGTGCCGTTTCCCTTTTCCTTGGGCTTTGCCCGTTCAACACACCTGACGCACACATGAAGCACGCATGCATCCATGCGTATTAGCTGAGTGCTTGTAGGTCACCGTGCCGTGAGAACACATGACGCTGATACTCTTATCACAAGCACGTCAGAAATTTCTTGACCTTTCCCTCTCGCACACTCACACACACACACTGCCAAAGGGATTTAATTCTCTCCGATGAGCACGGAGGCAAGACTACAAGCAAAGCGATGGATTGAGATAGACGGAAGGATGTTGGAAGCGGGAAAGGACAGTGACACGATAACTGCGAGAGGAGAAGAAGAGCACGAACCTTCCGCACGGAAACACCCCAGAGTGTGCGTGCACACACACACAAACGTGCAGAGCCATTATCAGGTTATGGTAGATTACACTCATTAATCGTTGTAGCAGGTGAGATGTGACAGGTGTTATCAGCTGGAAATGACTAATGCCTCGTTCAAATATGCATGCTCCCCTAAATGGGAGAAGGAGAGAAATGGATCAAACAAGGAGAAAAGGTGAGCACCTAGTAAGTCAAAGGGAGATATGTGGAATGACACTTAAGAAGGGGGGAAGGGATAGAACTGAAGAGAATTGCAGCGGTCCAACACAGGCACGTGATGGACGCCAATGCGTGGTCGAGAGAAGTGGGGGATGCAGAAAAGAAAATGACAGAATTAGTAGGATAAATCAGTATGCTCTTCTGACAGATTTCTTTTCAGACAGCTCCAATTATCCGCCCCGCGTGGTCTCCAATCACAGTCACTGAGCTCTGCGACACTTGCGTCCCCCACTCATGTCCCTGAGACCACTGGGAAGGCTAATCAGGAAAGGCCCAGGCTGTGCCGGAGTTCCCCAGGGCTCTGTACTCAGCCATTACTAGATGACATGTCATCAAACTGTCTGCACTTTCATTTTTATACGCTTGGATTAACTTCAGCACTTTAAGTGCAGCCATATTCACTGGACTCATCACGTGCCCAAAAAGCGATTTGATCGACTGATGCTCTGCCATGAGAGTTTGAATCGACTTCCATAAACTTTTTGCAGTAGTGTTGAATTACACTGCATCATACTGGAGATATGGTTCAAATATTTGACCTCTCTTTTATAATTTAAGAGCGTGCCCAAAATAGCAGAAACACATACAACTAAATAGATTTTTTTTTTTTAAATGAATAAACATAATGAGCCTTAGCAACTTTAATCCTAACTGAGTCTGATTTATACTATACAGGATCTCATTAGAGTACCTAATGTTGTGTCCTGTGAGTGATAAATTGCTGCGCTTGCTTTTGTGGAGCTCAATGGGCTTTTAAATTGCACTGCTTTTCCTGGATCGTATATAAAGATATCAGTGGTAACTGCAGGTACGTCTTCTCAACAGCAGCTTGCTTTCTTGTGTGTTTTCGCAACTGGTTAATCACAGAATGCTTTGATATTCAATCTCAAACTTTGCTTTCGGGCGATTCCGAAATGAATATATTTGTTTTGGCACTCATATGTGACTCACACACACCTACTAGTCACGAAGAAATGTGGCGTCAGATTGGAGGTGATTATTAGCATATATAATGAAATGACAAGCGGCGCTACGTGGGAATGTGACACCAAACAGTTCGATTCAAATGTGAAAATATTACTCAGTGAAATGAAGTGTCAACCTCTCAGAGTGATTGCGGCACTACTCGGCAGACTTCGCCAAGTGTCATAAATTCACATTGTAAGCTGTTGAGAATAATATGAAGTCTTCTAAATCAAAAGATATACCCGACTTGTAAGAAATTGACTCTCTTGGCACTTTCTATGGATCAAATGGTCATCATGTGGATTATTTATAGTCCATGGTGTGGTGCAAACCCACAAATCAGCAAGAGCCAGCTGAGTCGTGGCTGTAATATTTTATTCTTTGGTTAGCAACCTTTCTATTATTCTCTACCCAGGTCCCCCATCTGGTCCAGAAAACCCGATCTCCACAGTGAACGAGACCTGCGTCACTTTGGAGTGGTCGTCCCCGAGAGACACAGGCGGACGAGGCGACATCACTTACAGCCTTTATTGCAGAAAGTGCTCTGGCGAAGGCAAACAGTGCGTGCCCTGCGGGAGCAGCGTCCATTTTGTGCCCCGACAATTTGGCCTCTCTTCAGCCACTGTCGCCATCACCGACCTACAGCCGGACTCCAACTACAGTTTTATCATCGAGAGCCAAAACGGCGTGTCGGACTTAAGTCCCACGCCGAAAGGAAGGGCGGTGATGAATATTACCACGTCACAAACAGGTGAGTGAGTCACCCATTTGTATCCACCAGTTGGATCACTACAAGTCAAAATGTGGAAAATAATGGGAAAATGTATCTGCTTGGCACCTGTAAGCATATTTTAGTGGTGCCCAGTGCCCCCCACAACCCCCCTTCTAGCTCCGCCAGTACGTAAGAGGCAGACTACAAACACATTCATCCGTTCTATCCTTCCTTCTTTTCCTGCAGTGAGCGTTGTGTTGAAGGAAAGGCGCAGCAAGGACAGCGTGACCTTGGCCTGGCAAGGCCCACAAAGACCCAAAGGTGTGATAGTGGAGTATGAGGTCATCTACTATGAGAAGGTGAGCGAGAACTTATTTTTGAAGGTGCCCCACCAGTTTGCCATTGGCATGACTTCAGTTTTTATGTTTGTTTTCTCAATGGTGAACATTTTTTCAAATAATAAAAGGAAAGCTGGACCTCCGTTTCAGAATCTGATCTGTGTTTAGTACTCCCGTTTTACTTGCTTATTAGCACGTACCGCATGTGCTAGTTGTCAGCTCGGTGCCAATGGTGGTGGGATTTGTGAAACTGAACATGCTCTTCTCCTATTGACTTATTGGCTGTGTGTTTTAGCTTGAGGGCATGTCAGACTTGCTCCTCTCCAACAGCTCCCAGCATGTCAATTACTCACACATCTGTTGGACAAACCTCGTAAAACATCGTCAAGGTGATGAAATTAAACCGTAGTGCTTGTGCGCTGGCATGCATTAGTAATGAAATAGTCTTAATCCATGCTAAGGAGTGTCTTCCATTAGAGAATGAGCAGCGTGTCTGCAGGGTTCCAGCTAACTGACACTTTAGTCATCCATACACACACACACACGAGGAGCTACTTCTTTGCTGTCGGGCTATTTGTGAAATAACATCATAAGATTTCCATAAAGTTATCGGCTGATCAAAGAAACACCCTAAGCAATTTGCTTTTTATTATTGTTGTTAAAGTCAACATGAAGTAGGGATCTACCAAATCAGTGTGGCAACGCATGTACTGCACATTACTGCCATCTACAGGACTGGATGTGTTAGCTATCCATTATTTCTACTATCTACTCAATGGCTTTTATCTGCTCAAAATATTCTTGAATTATTTGCTTCCCTTTTTATTATGTCCACTCCAGAACCAGCGGGAGCAGAACTACACTGTTTTGAAAACACGCTCCAATATGATGACAGTGGACGGGCTTAAACCGGGTACCACCTACGTGTTCAGGGTCAGGGCTCGAACAGACGGTGGATATGGGAGCTACGGTGGAGAAATTGAACTGGAAACCAGCCATGAAGGTATAGATTTTCAATTTAACGCAACCTAGCTATCATCTCAGATCCAGGAACATAATTGGAATATAATAATGATAATTGAGAGTCTTGTGTCTGAATTCTAAGAGCTGCTGGGCAAGGAGGACAAAGCTGCAAACATTGCGGCTCGATTCTATCTCCGTGGGGGTGATTTGTCCCTACTGGAGTTTAAAAATCAATACGGCGGATGGTTATTAAATAGCTCACTTTTCATTGAAATGGCTTCTTCAGTTCTCCTGTCATTGAAGTATACAAAAAGATTTATTAGATTAAAACGTGGCGTTGGTTAGCTACGACATATCAAGCTAGTTTTTCTTAAAAGAAGTTTTCAAAAATGCTTCTAATCGCATGCTGGTTTTGGAACTCCCTTTTGCTAAATATACACAAGAATTGATGAATCATTGATAAATATTCACAAAAAAAAATATTTATTAACACGTGGGTTTCAAATAGTTTTAGTTATTTAATCCTTCAACGAAAGGGTACCAATTTCTTCCTGCCTAAATTTCTGCCTTGTCAGCCGTCATTTACATGTATCGTCCCTTTATCACGGTCAAACGATTTTCTTGCAATAGAAGGCCCTATAATCTGCTCTTCAAAGTGCACATTGATTCTCAGATGGCCAAGCATAAAGACTTCATAAATCACTTCATGTAAAGCAGTGTGGCTATAGATCAGGCGGCATAAAGTGGAAACACATTAGCCTACTAATCATTGAATAATCAATAAATATGCTTTAAAGAAGGCTATGCTAGAAGTGACGCCATTTATCACGTGTTTCCTGGATTTGAGAAATTTCTTGGAATTTAGAAATATAGGGATATTTTTTTCTTAAATGTCATTGAAGATATGAAATACTAATTTTACTATACTATACTAAGTTTCATACATTCCAACCTAGATGTCAATTAAAATTTAAGGGGGCTTAATACAAGTACTTGTGGTACGTTTACCATGTTGGAAAAACTTCTAGTGTCGTATTATATCAGGCACGTGTTCCTAATATTGTGCCCAATGCCCTTCACTATCAATCAATTTTAATAACAAATTTGTTGTTGATTACGAAAGACTTAGTGTTAATACGCCAGATCGCTAACTTGAGCGAATTAATTCACCGACAGATGCTTTCATGCATTGATGCGCTCGTGCTTAGCTGAGCCAGATGAACTGGATATTTGTTTTGATTAATTGCTCGATCGAAAAAAGAAAAATCAATGGGTTCGGAAAGTTCTGTCCGGTAGTCTTGTTATACGCACCATTGGACAGCGCCAGCCCGAGTGGGAATTCACATCTCAGCGCCTCGCAAGTGCTTTTCATCAGGAACATTGCTTACTATTCCATCGAGCTCCCTCGCTCCCTGGCTCGCTTTTATCTCAACGGTGCTGTCTTTTTATATTTACCTATTTGAGCTTGCTCCCGCTGCTTTTATTAAATCTGCCACGCTCCCTCTGTCCACTCCCCACAGACGTCTTTGCTATCGGAGACCCCAACCAGACCACCATCCTGGCCATATCTGTCGCAGGTGGCGTCGTTCTCCTCATCTTCTTGGTGACGTGCTTCGTGGTTAGCGGAAGGTGAGGACAACCCCTTTGGTCTTTTTTATATTTAATACCGAGGGATTACGCTACTGCTGGGCGCATCCAACTTTTGACATTTAAGTCCAACTAAAAGCCGTGCTAGTCTTTCTGTGAAGACCACAGAGGCGCCTCCTTTCAAGGTTAATACCGGAAGGCCACACAGGTGATGGAGAAAAGAAGTTGAATAATACAATGCAGAGTTGAGAAGATGAAAGCAACTGAATTAGGCTCTTGGGGGAGGACTGAAGGAAAAAGGGGAGACGTGTGAGCAAAGGAGGACAAAAGGTTGTTTTGTTTGGTCGTTTACAAAATAATATTAGCAAAAAGTCTAGCAAACTCGGTCAAGACTAGCACTGACTGAACTTCAAACCTTTTTTTTTTGTCTCTGATTGATTGAAATAGCCAACATGGCCTTTTTTGGAAAAAAATATATATATATTAAAAATAAAAAATAAAAAGCCGTCTTTGTACTCATTTGTATTCCATCTTGTATTTGACCAACAGATAAACACCAGGCCAAGGAAAACAGGATTTATAAACATTCATAAGAAGAGCAAATAGATTTTTCGTCTCCTACACTCGACAACATGAAAAAAAAATTCACACA
Source organism: Syngnathus typhle (assembly GCF_033458585.1). Classification (NCBI taxonomy): domain Eukaryota; kingdom Metazoa; phylum Chordata; class Actinopteri; order Syngnathiformes; family Syngnathidae; genus Syngnathus; species Syngnathus typhle. The sequence continues at coordinate 7,768,893 of NC_083750.1, read as the reverse complement.
GTGACCACATTAACTTTACTTAATAGCTTGCACATTGTGTACGTGATTTTGCGTCCTGCTATTTTTTTTTTTTATTTATCATACTCATTATAATCCCTCAAGGGGAAAATTCAATTTACACTCTGCTGTATATTTTGTGCTTCACACTACACGTAGAACCAAATCACACACGGACTGGCAGTGAACGAGGCCAAAGGCAAAAAGGGGGCGGGGGTACCTTGCTCAAGGGTAATCTCAACAATCTAAACATTTATCAGTACCGACTAGATTAACAACAGGTTGAGATCAACACGCACCTATGCACCAGCACACACACGGACACACACTAATGAACACACACTAAATACATTAGTATTGATGGAAGTGACTGTTGATCAGGCGGAGAAATGTAATCAGGCCAAGACTCACACACTCATTTCACAGATAAAAAGCACATTGTCGTGTTTTTTTTTTTATTATTATTATCGAAAAGGGAATTATGAGCCGTAAAACATGTTGTTAAATGCAGCACGTTTTGTACACACGTGACGTGACGTGACACACACTCTCATACTAATAAGCTCTCACAGGCCGGGAGGTGTTAAGTGAGTTTTACAGGAAGGTCGATGTGCTGACATCAATTTGAGGTCGCTGTCGCTGTCTCCCTGCATCTCCCCCCCTATTTAGACGCAGCGAGGAGGAAGCGGTGTTGATTACCGCTCTCGATTAAATAGCATCTGTGCGGCTGTCAAAAGTTGTGCGCCGTTGTGTATTAGGTGAGACTTTGAGTTGTGTGTTTTATGTCGGGGCGAGGATCAAAGCTGCGTCGGGGAGCCGAGAGCAGCGGCAGAAGAGCTCAGCTGCCATAGAGGGAAAGGAATTGGGGCTGAACAATTTTGGAAAAAATTATTTAATTGCGATTTCATATGTGATCTTTTTTTTCTTTCTAGGTCTTCTTTTCCATTCATTTGCATTTTTTCTTCCTCATTGGAACTTCTCCAAGAATCAATAGGAATACCGTATTTTCCGGACTATAAGGCGCACCGGACTATAAAGCGCACCTTCAATGAATGGCCCATTTTAAAACTTTCTCCATATATAAGGCGCACCGGACTATAAGGCGCACCATTAATGCAATCACAATCACAATAACTTGAAATAGTGAAAACAATAACAATATATCTCTAATGTTAATAATGTTTTATTGTTGTTATTGTTGTATGAATAAGAAGGGTGATATTGGTGTTTGGGACTGCAGTAAACATATTTTTAATCCAAATCAAATCATTCTCCATTTTATCTTTTTTATTTCAACTTCTGACAACAAATTACTTTATAATCGCAAAATAATGATCCATAGTCTTTTTGATTCGTGATTCATAGTCTCCATATATAAGGCGCACTGGACTATAAGGCCTTTGAGAGAATTTGAGGTTTTTAGGTGCGCCTTATAGTCCAAAAAATACGGTAGCTACTGCGCTTTGCTATTAAGCTATTGTTATACCATGAGGGGAAACATGAGAAAGTGTGGAAAGCACCTCAGATGTCACGTGGCTCTGACAAATCACACCAGTTACGCTTGTATGGGTGCCATTACTGCTCTGCAAGCGCAGGCATGGAAGTGTGTGTTTGTGTGCGAACTTGCCACTTCTGGTCTTCATGGGGGGACTTTGGCAGGCTGGCAGGTGTGAATGGTGGAAGGCGAGCGAACGACTAGCATAACCATGAATTCAGCAGATGGCCTTTCACTCAATGTGTGCTCAGACTACTGATACTAAAAAGCTGTGGCAAGAGTCTAAGTACTTTTTTTTATTTTTTACTTTCCAACACTAGGGATTCGAAAATATATAATAAAAAGTCAAATAAAGACACAATATGGCTGTAGGGACATATGTCCTTTACATCTCTAGGATAATTTGGGCACATTATGCCAATACACGTTAGCTCGGCAGCATCTGTTGGGCCGCCAAAGGTTAGTCTTAAAATTTTAATGACACAAAAGAAGAGGTGTTGATATGCCATGGGGAAAAAAATAGCCAAAAGATAAAAAAGACATGAATTGTGTTTGGAATTCAAAGACATTCAGATTTTTTCGGATAATGACTAGTCATTGCCGAGGATGTTTTGTGACTTGGATGTCAACAAAAGAGAAATACTAGAATTATTCTTACAAGCAAATATAGTGGAACTAGAAATGTGAGTGTTGGTTTGGCATTCAAGGCATTGTCTGCATGAGACTAAAAAAAAACAAAACAACAGGCAAGTCTATTGTGTGCTGTGTATACGGGATGTGATGATATTAGAATGATGTTATTAGAAACATTTGGATGTTTTGCTTGGGTGCGAGCGAGCGAGCGCTTTCAATTCAACTGGAGGGTGTTGCCCGACTCATCTTTTGTGTGTGGAAGCTTGTTGCAAGATCTTTCCGGCTTTATGCAAATGAGCATATGTTGCGTTGGGATTCCTCAAACATCCCATAAAAAAAAGAATCGTATTTTATACGTTGTTCCAATTTGAAAGTCTATTGAGATGTATTTATTAGGTATTTTACAATCATGACCTCATTAAGGAAGTGACATCATTACTGATCTACATACGGATCTATTTACATATATAAAAATACACTTGACTTGATGACACACGATTCATCTGCCTTCTCTCTCTTTCTCCCGTGACCATAAAAACCTTGCTGTTTCCCGCATTCCCGCCCCTTTCTTCTTCCCCATTTCCATTCTCCTTAATGAGAAGGAGCTAATTGAAATGTTTCCAAACAGGGCGCTAATGAAACAAACAGATTTATTAGTCATAACTCTTCCACTAATCATTTCCCCGTCTTGATAATTAGCCAGCACTGAGTAAATCTTTTTACAGCGGTGTGGTCAGAGATTGTTGGCACCAACGGACAAAATGGAGATTGGGTCGGACTTTATGTTAGAGCACTCACTTTTTTTTTTTTCCTGTGTGTGTGTTAATTTGAACTCTGCCGTTAAATTGATTATTGTGGTATCTAGGCAGAAAATGTGTTTGGTCAGTCAGGTGGTGTGCCCAGCCACATTTTTACCGTGAAATAACAAGATGGTAAATTGAATCCATCAATTTCATTCACAGTAATTAGTTTTAATTTAATGGCTTGATACGAAATGGAATCGGCGGCAGTAATCACCACGAGGAATGAAAACAGCGGCCTATAGGTAGTAAGGTGAGGTGGTGCGAGAAACAGGATAGATGTCATGCCGCGGGGCCGGGCGGACCGAGGGGGTTCGTTGACTAACGACGTAATGATTTCATTTTTCTTGTCATTCTGATTAGCAGAGGGAAAATAATGTGGCGAGACAGGAAATAAAAGTGAAAAGGAGACGGGAGCAGAGCAATGTGAAAGACATCCGAGCCCTCCTGACTCTCCCTTGTTTCAGCTCGCATCAATCTGGCCAAGCTAGCAGCCTGACGCTAATCCTATAAAATGCGGCCAGTCATATAAAACAAAGGAGGTGATGTGACACGCTGCTGAACTACAAACACTTTATTAGCTGCCTGCCAGTGTCGCATGCTAATATCCGTCCAAGGTTATTCACTAACATGAAGCCACACACGATGTATTTTCAAATTTATAGATGGATAGAAAAAGTCTACACACCCTTGTTCAATAAACTAAAAAAATTCCGCCATCATTAACGGAAGTTCCAATCTGTACAGCTCAATTTTTTTTTTTGAGATCGGAAGTTGGGATTTATGAACAACCAGTGTTGGTTGACATAAAAATTTCAAATTTCTGCTTGTCAGGAAAATCCCACCAGAACATCTGAGCTTTATTTTTGAATTAATCAGGGTTTAGGCTGACTCCTCCTATTTAACAGGATGTTTTTTTTCTGAAAAGTCACATTCTTAGTTATTCCCACTCTGTCTCCGAATTTTCCTTAACTGCAGGATTGATTGATTTTTGTCCAAAAACAACCTCCTGCTTCTCATAGTTATTCGCATTCCGGCCACGTTGCTGCGGCACAAGCTCTGCCTCACCCTCTGTCTTTCTATCCACATCCCTTATGTCACCCGCTTGCTTTTCTTTTCCCCTTACGGCTGACACCCCCTCGACTCTCCCCACCCCCCTTTGTGATTGCTTGTTAGTTGGTATGCAGGCATGGAACCCCATTGTGCTTTCTTGCCTGTCAGCACTCCTTCGCATCCACTCCCATACTTTCTTTCTTTCCTTCCTTCCCATCCCCTTTAGTCCACTCTTTCCATCAAAAACAGCCCAACCCCAGAAGAGCAGAGGGCCAGAGTGAATAAATGGATTGATGCCTGGGGAAGAAAGCTTTGATATATGATGTATTGGACAAGGGAATGTTTTCACTAAAGGACAGAATTAGGAAATAAAATAATACCCCGAGAGAGATAAAGGCCGTAAAAGTGCGAATGACAGGGCGAGAGCGGGCGAGAAAAGAAGTGGGGAGGAGCCACGGCAATAATATGAGGATGGAGTTCTGCGAGGGAAGTTTGCTTGCAGAATGACAAATGGATCTCAAGTGACAGAGTATTATATTAAAAAGTACATTGATATGCAAATGTGGAGTGTATAGTGTTAGAGGACAGGGATAGCCTGTTGTCATCGCTGAAGTAGAACAGAAAGAAAGGTGAGAGCTCACCCGGGACGGCAAAATACTGCAGAGGTCTGTTCGCGTGTGTAATTGCGTCACTGACACCAACAATCTGTTAAAGCGACAAACTTTGTGACTAACTATCGTGCATTTTGGTGTGCGTGTCTTGTGGCCTTGAAAATGTGACGACCTTGCACAAATAACATGCAAAAGCTGATGACTTTGTGTTTGTGGCTCGCACGCTTGGACCTTCAGGCGATTGTCACAAACTAGTCAAAACAAAGTGACTAAATCGAAACAGACGCGCGTGAATAAGGATTTAAGTGGAATCGGGATTCGAGCTGACGTTTTTGAAAATATGTAGGTCAGGAAAAGCTGCACGTGTGTGTACTAGGAGGCTTCACTACCTTTCATACCAAAAAAGTGAAGATGCACTAACTTACTCATTATCGTAAACCAGGAGCTTGTTTGGTTCATAAATTGCTTAAAGACACAAAACTGAGTTTGGATTTCACGACAAATTCTCTGCTTCAAACTTAGAGCTTTCCCGTCAGGTTATGAACGAACAGTGTGTTGCGCCCAAATATGGAAGACTGGGAAACAAAAGGGGAAGCCGTGTCAGGTTTCACGCCATGTTTCAGAGTGTAGCGCTAATGATTCATGACACTTTTAACTAGAGAGGAGAAATGAGTCTCTCTGTAATTACTATGGAAATGTGTTCATTTCCCATCAGAGTCACACACACTCATTCACATCTGTAACCATGCACAGCGCACACACACACTTATTAAATATGGAGCAACAAAGTGGTGCTTTTGGTTTCATAGAACACGCATGTCCATGTGGATGGGGGGGGTAAGGGTTGGTGGACCCATGGGAGAATCACAGAAGTGTGACTCAGTGTCCCCCTCGGTCCCCATATGTTGGTTCTAAACACATGGCCCAAAGCTTGTGTGTTTCAAGAGGTAGTAATGATCGACTTATGGTGATCGACTTGCTTTTGCCCAGCTGATAACAAGGTGACACCCCACCACCCTTCCTTAACTGCCCCCAAATACAAGTCTGGATTATAATGTGTGTGTGTGTATTCGCCAACCGTGCATACATGCAGTCAGCTGTGTAAAACTCAAAGATGCATTAAACACCAAATGGCTGAGATTTAACGAGCAGCACCCGAACCCGCCTCTTCTGCAATTTTGCATATTTTATGCACGAGAGTCAATTGCATTTTTTTTTTTATTGTTCAAACCCCTTGTTGAAAGACAGATCTATTGAAAAATATATTATGAAAATTCTAACTGTGGCTTAAAAGCGAAGCGTGGACAGTCACTGTAGCTGTCTATGAATGTGTAAAATAGTACAAAGTGTATAATAAAGCTGGGGAGAACATGGCAATCCACCTCTTCCCAAAAAATAAGAGCGTACAATTTTAATGGTGCAAGTTGGTACATATGCGAGATTCAATCACCAGGTGCGTGTCCGGCTTTTTGTTGGCAATTGTCCAGTTCACTCGTGTTCATCCGCAGATGTCATTTGCGGCGGGCCTTAGGGAAGTATAGGCAAGCAAATTATAATTCAATTCCACCAACCATCAGACAAACGAGGCCATGCTGTGTTTAAATCATTTTTAGTTCATCATTAAGTGGAATTGCTTTTTTATTTTATGGGCTTGGGCCTGAAATATTTGCGCTGAATCTAAAAGAGCAGCGAGTCTCACGTGTTTATGGCTGATGGGGGCTGTTAAACCTGTTTCTGGATAATGCTCAACATAGTGGGAAAATACACAACACACTCATGCGTCGGCATCATCCCCCTGCAAGGTCGGCGTAACACAATCAGTTAAACACTTCCTCGCAGCTGGACGACAGGCGGGTTGATCAATTGATCAATATTTTGGTCGTTGCACAGAGACCACACCGCAGGGTGTGCGCACCGACGAGTAGGGGGTCGGAATGGGGGCCAGGACGTGTGCATCAGCGTGGGAGTGTGACCCCATAGTAAATTTGGAGGCGGTCATGGCCAGAGGGGCTGCAGAGCATTAATGTGGTGGATGTGCAACATCTGTGACTCACAAATGCTCGATATTTAGCGAAGCGCAATCTTGACAGGAAGAATGGGAGGAAATAAAATCAAGGTTTTCAGGATTTTAAGGCTAGTCTTTTTAAATTCATGTCATTGAATATAAATTTTCAAAAATATGGATCGGTTATTTTAAAATATTCAGTACGTTTTGCGTATCGGTTGTGAATTTTATTTTATTTTATTTTATTCTCCACTCTAATGGAGAAAGTGTGCATACGGGTTTGTGTGTGTATTTCATACAGCAGGATGCTCACCTAGCTGGGCGTTTGTTTTGCAGGCACTGTGGATACATCAAAGCTAAGCAAGACCCCGATGAAGAGAAGATGCAATTCCAGCATGGCCGAGGTAAAATTACATAAACCCAGTGCATGTGTGTGTGCGTGCGTGGGTGTGTGGTAAAAACATGTTTCGCCCTGCTACTGCTTTGCATATCAGCATGGATACTAATGTCGTGTATTTAATTAAAACAAATTGGCTCAAACTTCAATTTAGTTTCCTCGTGTAAGCATTGCGCCGTAAACAGTAAAGTTGACATTTATGTTGGCATAAACAATTTTCGCGCAAATGTTTTCGTGTAGGATGAGTCTCATGTGTTCCCGTTAAACCGACGTGTCATTTTATCACCACACCTAACAAAGTAGTTAGTGTATGTGTCTAATTACATAACCATTTTAACACCATCTGAGCGGCGTACTCACATTTCACCGCCGACAGTCTTACAGCGGGGATAGCAAACGCGCCTTTTTTATTAAAGCCCATAAAGCCAATATGCTAATCCTCCTGTAACATTTATGAGATGTAGAAGAACAATTGATGTTTGCTCACTATTTTCTATTCTTCCTCATTTGCATGTGCGCAGTCAAGCTTCCCGGCAGTCGGACGTACATCCATCCTCACACCTATGAAGACCCCAACCAGGCTGTCAGAGACTTCGCCAAAGAGATCGATGCCATCAATATTCGCATCGAGAGAGTTATCGGAGCCGGTACATTCGCATATTGGAAATATTCTTCATGTGTTTCGTGTCATCTTGGGTATTATTGTTTATCAGCATGAAAATGTTCCAGATACAAAACAGTTTTACACAAACTATGTGATTTCATCAAACGAAAGTCAGCATATAATGTGAAACACCATTGGCGGCTAACGCAAATTAGCATTGAGGTTCTAATGTTTGCAAACCTTCAAACAATATTTTGTGTGTGTGTGTTTGTAGGTGAGTTTGGCGAAGTGTGCAGCGGGCGCTTGCGTGTGCAAGGAAAACGTGAGATCTACGTGGCCATCAAGAGTCTGAAGGCGGGCTACTCAGATAAACAGAGGCGGGACTTCTTGTCAGAGGCCTCCATCATGGGACAATTTGACCATCCGAACATCATCAGGCTGGAGGGAGTGGTCACGAAATGTGAGTCATGCTTCTATGACAGACACACGACAATGGAACCTCAGCTCACAATTAAGCTCACAATTATGGCAATTAAAAAAATCTTAATTTTTTTTCCCTGTGCATTCCATGTCAAGGAAATCATAATGTAATTGCGGCTCTTTCTGGCATGTGTGACCTGGCCACTAGGTGGCACTATAATCGACGCTTGCAGACACAAAGAAGAGTTTCACAATTACTACTGTAAATGATTCAGGAAATTGAAATAAAATATGAATCATTTTTTTTACAGAGGATAATGAAAATAGGATGGTGATTAGTGAGGACGCACAAATGATTTTTATGCGGTGCGAGAAAAAAACAGCCTTCCGCATGTCGCTCTACAATTTAAAGCAATATCTGTCCAAAATATGTATTCCTAAACTGACGCTCCACCCCTGTACCACACAGCTAGTGTAAACAAGAGCTGACCCTCGTTCTGCTCAAGCTCCATTACCATGGTTACGCCTTCATGACGCATGGCAACTGTGACTGTGCACGCCCTGCGCGATTGTGTTGGAGCCATCGTGCATGTGTGCGTAGGTGAACGACACAGGCCAGGTTCAACAACAGAGCTGATTGGTTATCTGTGGCGCCCACTCCAGCAATCACTCTCTCTATTTCCATCTATCTTCTTGTCTCATATGTCCATCTCACGCTGCGGCTTTCTCCCTCAGTGTTGGTCTTATCTTCTCATTTAGTCTCCCCTCTCTCATCTTTCTATCTTCATCTCTCACTCACTACATTTGCACCAGCAGATGACATGCCCTGATGTGGTTCTAATGAAAGCAGAAACCGATAACACTCGAGCTGTTGCTGTGCAAGCCACCCTGTCTCTATCAAATAGTAGCAGGCTTTTATACAAAAAGTGGGACCTTGAAAGTTGAAAGCAATCCGTCCCCCAAACGGAACTGACCTCTCATTTAGTTCAGTCCATTTTTTACTGTCTTACGGAGTGGAACTGTTGCCGCCATAAAAATCGACGGCAAGTAATACATCACTCCCAATTAAATTTTATTAAAAATGAAAAAGAATATATATATTCTTTTTTATATATATATATATTTCATTTATTTATTTATATATATATATACACGTATATATATACATATATATATATATATAAGAAAATATTATTTAATTATATATAGAGAGGGAAATTTGAAATTATGATATGATACATACTAGAAATTAGCATACACGTTACGATAACTATAAACCTTCGAACAACTGCTACTTAAACACATTTAGAGCATTACCACACAGAGCATACAACAGTACTACTCAGTATTAACACGCTTGAAAATCCGAAATCGAGTGGGAGCTCCTTGCAACCACACTTCACTTGCAAGGGGTAAGAAAGAAGCGGATTGGTGTGTGTGTGTGCGTGCGTGTGCATGTGGGTGTGTACATTTAATTGCTTTCACTTTTTGACTTTTAAAATTGGTTAATCCAGTTCCCCCGCCGTCACGGCACATTGAGAGGGTGATAGAGCTCTCCCGAAACAAATGGCGCTAGCAGGACGTCATTTCACAGGTCACAGCCTAAGGTGTGCATGCGTGGCCCGGCTAGGTTGTTGATGGCCCGGTTCAGATGGGTCAATAATTCCTTCAGGCTTTTCTTTCTGCCACCAGCTGGTCCCTTTACACCATCCTCAGTATGTAATCAGCCGGGCTGACCCGGCGTGCACTGGGCTCAGATGGGTTCAAGAAGGTTGGGCTGCTAACGAGACTTCAATGGAAGGGAAGGAGATATTGCGGTTTTGGGGGAAACTCTTGAAGGATTTCAAAATTGTGGTGTAAATGCAACACCATTTTTTTTTCTATTTGAATTATTTATTAACCAATTAAAGTATGAACACAAGAAAGTGAATATGTCGGCAAAAAACTCAGATCTTGCATTATTAAAATTCGCAGTAGTATCTCGGCAAAGGTTTAACTATATTAATATAATTTCCTCAAAAGTCTCCTTGGCAATTGTTATTTTCCAATTTACTAATTTGTAAATACTTCAAATATGGGATTCATTTACACCAACAATAGCCCAGCAATTAACAAAAATCCCCTTTGTCTAAATGTTCTAAAGCAATCCGTTATTATTCTCGCCGACACAAAAAAATTGCCTTCTTTTGGTATTTCTTGTAATTGTGAGTCTTATTTTGTGTGGCGTTGGTGCTGAAGTGCATTTTGGCTGCAATCTTTTCAATTCCAGCGTTTGTCATCCTTTATGCTCGTTCTGTCAGCTTACAAGCTCGTAAGCCTTCAGTTCCTGCCGTGTTCCACCCTAATAAGCGTCTCTGCTGTCTGTCATCTGATTGTTGCTATTGTCTCGCTGATTGGTGGGCCACAAGCGAGGGGAGAGAAAAAAAAAGACCCCCCCCCTTCTCTATCTTAACATCGGGAAAAACGCCACAATCTACTCCCCTCCTCCATCCTCTCATCATCCCTTCATCTCATTCACTGCATGTCTAATTTGATCCAGCCGCCACTCAGGCTTTTTTTTTTTTCTAAAGACGCTGCGACAATCAGCTCATTGGAGAAAACCCTCAATTACGCCACTCCATCGCATCGGCTGATCAAATGCTGAATATTTATTTGCATTGAGCAGCTTCACAAAGGTAAAGTAGCAAAGCTGCACATGAGCAAAGGAGTTAAGATAGGAAAAGGTGATGATGGTTGCAGGATGGAGGGAAGACAGGAGGAGGGGGGATGAGATGAGATGAGATGGGATACAAGAGCGAGGAAATTAGACAAGATAAGACTTGAGAACAAATGAGGGTGACGGGGAAAGATGGGTGCGGAGATTTCGCCACGAGAAAGGCAGGCGGGCGAGAGGACGGAGGGCGAGGAGATGAACGTGAGGAAATGAGAGGAGGGGAGGTGGAGAGAGGCGAGGAGATAAGCTTATTGAATTTCTGTCTACCTGTTTTGCAGCGCCCCATCCCCGCCCCCCACACACCCGGCCTCGCTTCCCAGAACACAGACCTGTCCTGCTTTAAAGCAATAGATCATTTAGTTCATAACTCTAACATTAATCAATACAGCAATTATTTAATTTTCTCTTTTGTACTTTGAACCTCATTCAATAACGTCACAATGCAGGTCACTGGCACATAACGTAATTGTACTCATGTATACACACACACACTTTCATTTACACGCCCATTAATGCCCTCATGCCCAGAAACAGGCACATACGCTATAATAATAAAATTGACCAGATTGACCATAATGTGTTGTTTACTATCACTTCCATTGCCGCTTTTCCACTGCCCAGGTCGACTTGGCTTGTGCCGTTTCAATTTCTAATTAATGGGTGAAAAAGACGGCCAATTCCCCCCTAAAAAAATAATTCCCCACGTTTATCGAGAGAGCGCCATTGGCTTCAACTCCCGCACAAACACGTAAGGTTATGATGATTATCGTGCAATGGCCGAGAAAGGATAGACGATGCTTATTTCCACTTAATGAAGCGCCGTAAATACGTGGAAAGTTGTCGCTGACATTCCACCTGGCAGAATGTCAATAGCCAATCACGGAGCAACACTTCACCCCCCCCCCCCTCCAACCCTTCCAGCTCTTTGACTTCTTTCTCAGCATGATGAAAGGTATTAAATGCGAGTGAATAGAAATGTGATGACTTAATTATGTGCTTTTTTGGGGGGGTTCGTGACAAGCTCCACCCCGCAAGTGTTTGCTATTTTTATTTGAAAAGTGGATAAAGTCGCTCTGGGAAATGAAAAGGATTCATTGTCAACTGCGAGGAGTCAATGTGCTGAGCTGGAACGTGTGTGGTCGACTTTATTGGTAACCTCTGTTATCTGTCACTTGCAAGGATAATTTAGTATGGCAGGTGTCCAGATGATGGCTGCTGATGGTGTGTGTTCATGTTGATCGTCTAGGCTGAGACAAAAGGATGAATGTGTTTCATTGGGCTTCTCTCCCGATACAGCTAATACTGTCGGCCTACAGGTAATAGTAATACTTCACGGGGTAACATGCAGCGTATGACTTTTTGTTGTTCAATTTCTTCCCGTCAGTGTTGGGAGGTATGACTTTGTTATGGATGGTAAAAACGTGTGTGGGCTCCAAAGTGGTGGAAAGTAACAAAGTGCAAATAATCGATTTTTCAGATAGCTGTTTACGTGAGTGAGTGTAGAGCTGCAGACTAATTAAACTAATCTTAGACTAATTAATCGATTCAGACAGAAAATAGGCAAACACGATGGAGGTTTTTCCAAATTAAAATTAGGTTTTTGCACAAAGATGCATAATCGGTCTGATTTTAGGGATGACTGCAGAAATCGGAGAATGCTGAGGATTCGCGGTTCTTAATTCAGTTGCCGATTAATCGTTGCACAATCGTTATCATTTATTTTTTAAAAAATGTTTTTATTACGATATTGAAAAGATACAATGTACTTTACGCATGTGCCCGTACCATTATTTGTTTATAGGGTGTGAGTACTTTTGCTACCTCTGCTAATCCTACATACAACCTACCACTCGACGCACATACGCGGCTCAAGCACATGGGGCAAAGCATCCCATCCTTTTCCATCATTGCAAATCCCACCAAGTATTGTATGAACACTTTTGTTGTCACCATTTCTACTCGCCATGCCCCGAAACCAGTTCTCGGACACAGAAGAACGGAGGGACGCAAAGTAATAAACGCTACACAAACAAATACAAAGCGACACACAATCCAGGGACCCCGTGTGGAGATAAATGTGAGCAGCAGTCCTCACCTCCAGCACAAGAAAATCCAATTCCCTTTCACTTTTATCCCTGAGACTAATGTTACTGTCAAAAAAGACACCACCACCAGAGACCCACAGCTCTGTGTGTGTGTCTTTGTGTTTGCTGCACAGATAGTGAATTCATTTAAGGTGATGCATTGCCGCCTTTACCTACAATCTAACTCCAGGCCTCTGCGGTGTTGTTCTGACAAGATTCTGAGCCCAACAAGCAACTCCTCTTTGTATACATTTGATCTTCTCATTCCATTTTCCTAAGCGTCGCTTGTAACTTTGATTTCCTCTGATCTCATTTCTTGTCTTTCTTATCTGCTCATATCTCGACACGGAAGTGCAACCTGTTGGCAATTAAAGTCAAATCAATAATTTTCCTGCATATGAAGCACGCTACAGAGCTTCCCCCCCAAAAAATAGAAAGAAAAACAAGGGACCAAGAACACAAACACTATCTTTCCATAAACACGCATACAAAACGATTTCTGTTTGTTTGCCATTGGCAAATCAGGGCCGTCCGGGCTCCTGCCTTGAGTGAGCCTCGCCAAAAAGCTCTTTTAGTCTGTGTGTTTGTGTGTGATTGCATCTACTTTGTTAGCCATTTGTAAGCCAGACCAGATGCCAAGCAGAGGAGCACGGAGCCTGTCAGTCAACCATCCCGTTGCACACGCATAAACATACATGTGCAGGTGCAACCCCCGCCCGTCCTTTCCCTTGTGGCTTATTAGTATTCATGAGATCTCAGGAGAACCCACCCCAAAACACCCACCCTCCCTCCTTCTCGCGCACACACGCAGATATTCTCGTGGATCGGTCCGTTCTAATTATCGCCTGGCGTTCATGGAGAGGCTTGATTAGAAGCTGTCAGTGTGACTGATGACGACACGCCGCATTATCCCCACGAGAGACAAGTCGGGGCCAGAGAAGAAGGCCGGTCACAGCTGCGGGCTGCGTCGCTTGCCTGTCTACGTCTCTTTATAGTCTGTGTCTTTGTTCCATATAATTGCGCTTCATTACAGCTGCCTTGTTATGTCTCTTTCTAGGTAAGCCGGTGATGATCATAACAGAATTCATGGAGAATGGATCGCTAGACACCTTCCTCAAGGTGAGTCAATCGCGGCCAGATTTTCAAGGTCTACGTCCGTGTGGCAGGACTTTGATGCTCGTTCCAAAGCAAAATAACTAAGCTAGCCTAAAACGACACACGCAGTCGCAAAATCACACATTGATACAACAAACAAAAAAAAAACAGTTGTAGCAGTGCGAATTATAACAAGGGTCATAAAGACTGTCCGCAGTGCCTCGATATAATAATGGAACATGTTTTATGTTTTTTACAGCTGATCTGTGCTCCAGGCATCCGTATGTGTCTTTAATTATGCTGACCATTTATTAAACAGCTGTCCCTGAGAAAATACAAAACCACAGATCTTTCAGGGAAGGTCTTCCGCTCTCTCATTAATGTTCTACGATCCTCTCGGATAGCATGATTGGATAGATAGAAAGATGATAGATAGATAAATGACAGATAAAGAATTAGTTCCATGGTTCCTCATTAGTCTTCTTACTGAGCAGCCAGCCGGCAATACAATGTAGTGGTCAGATTGATAGAGGAAGTCTGTAGATTTGTTAGACACTCCAATCAATCAGCATCTCACAAAAAAACCCACCAGCTAATTAACTTATTCCACAGATGCTGAAGGGGGAGAACCAACCGTAGTTGTTGGTAGAGGGCGGTGTGCATATTCACAAAGATGATGGCCAAAAAGATAAATGGATACACGTCGACGGAATCTACCTAATATAGTTCTCTCTTGACAAGAAGCCATGCAAAGGCGGAGATGGATGGAGAGAACATTGAAACAGAGGAGGGAGAGATTAAATGAAGGAGAAAGGGTGACCGATAACATGAATGGGTTTTTAACGGGTACCATTGGCCCGTGGCGGGAATCATTTGGAGAGGAAGGTAAGCTGAACTGTCATCGATCAACAGGCTCTTCTTGGCTGACGAAGAAACAAAAACGACTTGGGTCCTTAGTTTAAAAAAAAGAAATCTCAGCTGAAAGAGGTCAAGTAGGGTTAGCAAGAAACAGAAGTTGTTCAGGGACACAAAAGCCAGTTGACATCATCAGTGATGACATCATCTTTCTGCAACTAGGCATTAATTCTTCTTTCTCCTTGTTTGTCCTCGCAGAAACACGACGGCCAATTCACGGTGATCCAGCTGGTGGGCATGCTGCGCGGCATCGCCTCGGGCATGAAGTACCTGTCGGACATGAGCTACGTTCACAGAGACCTCGCCGCACGGAACATCCTGGTCAACAGCAACCTTGTGTGTAAGGTGTCTGACTTTGGTCTCAGTCGGGTTCTGGAGGACGACCCGGAGGCCGCTTACACCACCAGGGTAAGACGGATTGCTATTTTATTCAGTATGTTCCGCTTTATCCCGAAGACGAGTATTATCGTGATCTCACCCGGGTTGACAAAACCAGAAATCATTCAAGTCTTTCCGAGACACTTGAAGTTTCAAACAGTGGCAAAAAGCTTAGAGCAAATAAAGTCCTTTTGCCTACTTATAGCTAAATTGGAGAAATCTTTGGTCGCATTCACACCCTCGCACAGAACCGTCGTCGTCAGTGAGTTAAGCCACGGCGGAGGAACTCATCTAAAATGCCCGGAAGGAGACCACGGCATTATTCATATGCATAGGAGGAACTGTCGAGGATGTTATTTTTAATATGGCATTAGCATTGCCCAGGGAGGGGTGCATCAGCCGCAGACTGCTCCATTGCAATCAGACACACACCCACTGATGTCAGGAGACGTCGACAGAGAGCTGGAGGCGCTGGCAGGGGGGCGGGGCAAGAGGTGGAGATGCCGAAGACATCGAAAGAGAGAGAGAAAGCGAGAGAGAGGAGCGGGAATCAAATAAGGCTGAGGGGGAACAAGGGAGGGATCCAGTGAGAGCAGTTAAGAGATAAGAGAGGATGTTTAGGGACGGACAAGGGGGCGATGGAAACTAAAGTACAGTGCACAGTGACTTGGCGGCTTTGTCTTTGACTTGACTTTGACCAGACAAGGAGAACGCTTGGCGCTGCCGAGGCAGCTGCTGCATGTTAAAAGGATGACTGCTAGTTATCGTGCAACAATGGCTCGGTCTTCCGAGCTAAAAGGCGCGGGTCCCAATTTGCGTCTATACAGTGGCGCTTTATAAAATGTGTAGGGGTGAAAGCAGAAAGGGAAATTTGATAGCTAGAGAACTAAACTAATGTCATTCATGACACTCCTGGGCCAACTCTCCCTCATAACATTGGGATAATGAAAGTCTTACACTGGCTTATTCAGTTAAGCCTTGCTAAGGACATGGTGTGACCTATTTACAGGGTGGGAAGATCCCCATCAGGTGGACAGCTCCCGAGGCCATCGCCTACAGGAAGTTCACCTCGGCCAGCGATGTGTGGAGTTACGGCATCGTCATGTGGGAGGTGATTTCGTACGGCGAGAGACCCTACTGGGAGATGTCCAACCAAGACGTGAGTCACGATCAAGCCCACAAAACGCCATTTCTGGCAGATCGGATTTACCGGCCTCTTTTTTTTTTCCCGTAGGTTATAAAAGCAATAGACGAAGGCTACCGTCTTCCCGCACCAATGGACTGTCCGGTGGTGTTGCATCAGCTCATGTTGGACTGCTGGGAGAAAGGACGCAGTGAGCGACCCAAGTTTGGACAGATCGTCACAATCCTGGACAAGCTCATCAGAAACCCCGCGAGCCTCAGAGAGCTGGCTAACAGCCCGGCGAGGTCAGTGGGAGAGAGCTGAAGACATAATCACTGCTCGAGATTTAATTTGGTGCCTGTTCAAGGGCAAGATTTTCAGACATTACTTGCTGGCTTACTGAGCAACAAGTCGAAAAGCGCAAGACATCCCACTGTTTTTTCCCCCTTATGTCATTAAATACAAAAGATAACAGCACGATTAATGTAGCCAAGTGTCAAAGTAATATAAGTATTAAGGCTGTCACTATCAAATTATTTTAGAATCGGTTAATCGAATAATCGTGTATTAGAAAAAAACCTTTCCCCCCCGATTAGATATTGTTGTTTGGTATTTAGGGATAAAAAAATGATGACAAAGATTGAAGGTTATTGTTTTCCAAAGTAAAAGCAGATGTTTGCAAACGTCTTTCGATTAGAATCAAAGATAAATTATGAAGGACAAAAGAAAAATAATTATTACTTAGAAGAGCATGAAATCATAAGACTTGGACAATCATTACTAAAATCCAAACGATAACTCGCTTTTTTAAAATACAAGCCGATGATGATTTTGATCATCGATTTGTTGTCGATTAATCAATTACTTTTGATTTTGTATCTCAACAGTGAGGAGCCCACCACTCCAGAATTCAGTGTGAGCACTGTGGACGAGTGGTTGGACGCCATCAAGATGGGCCAATATAAGGAGAACTTTTCCAGCTCTGGATACGTCAGCTTAGACTCAATCCTTTACATCAGCGTCAGGTAAAGACAGAACTGTTCCTTGTATTATTTAGTTTTTATGAAACTGAACTTTTTTTTTTTGCTCTCCTTTGCAGCGAATTGGCTAAAATGGGTGTAACTCTAGCCGGCCACCAGAAGAAGATTTTATCCAGTGTGCAGAGCCTGCAGACCCAAGGGACACATGTCCAAGTATAACACGCTCCACATTAACACATTGAGAGCGAGCCAAGAGTTCCTCCAACCAATGGAGACGTCACTCCGTTGCTTTTAAAAGTCACTGAGTTGGAGGACGACATGGACACTTTGACTCCTTCACATTCATCCACCATTCTTCCCTTCCTTGATGGACACCACCAGCTTCGGAGCCGCATCTACCACATCATTCACATTGCAACAGCTTAAAAAAAAAAAAAAGACTCAGAAAGGAAAGACAAGAAAATGGAATCTTTTTCTCACGTGAGGTTTCCAATTTGGTTTTGATGTCTTCTCATTTCTGCTTTCACCTTGAAGAGTTTGAAAAGGCGCCACAAGTACACGTGTATGTGTCGATGTATGTACGTAGGTGGCCGTGAGTCCCACGCCCGTATCGATGTATAGCCGGACCTAACGTTTGCAATGCTTTGGAGCTTTTGTGATTTCATCTTCCATTCCTCGGAGAAACACAAAGAGAAATGACATGAATGTTTGGGTGTGAGGGGGAAACTGGACCTAAAGAGGAAGTATTATAAACGTGTGCACAAGGGCAAGGGCAAGTGCTTCCCTCCATCACACTCAACTTTGGCTACACATCCGGTGTCACTTTTCTTCCATTTCAGCGTTTTCAGCAATATTCAGAAAAATCTCGATCGGATAAAGAAGCATTGTCCGCTTTTTTTTTTTTTTGCTGAATGAAGGGAATCGTGTTTAGGTGGACAGCAAATGTCAAAACAGAGTTGACGCTGCTTATGAGCGATAAGGGTCCGACAACGACGACTCCTAATTTCCTCTTCTATGGCTGGATTGTTACTTGTCACTGTACTTTCCACTCCTAAAATCATCCTCTGTGAGCCTGTGAGTTATCAGGTGAAAACTTTGTGATGGCACCGAGCCCCGTTTTCAGTGTTTTATTCTGTAAAACTCGAAAGGACAGAGCGTGGCATATGGCACCATATATATGATTGTATTATAGTGTAAAATATGTACAGTGTTGCTTTCCAATGATAGAATGTTTGTAATGATGCCGATGACCACTTTTGTTATGAGATGGAGATTTGCGAGTGCTTGTTCAGGGGAAAAGAGCAAAAGCGTGAGCTACTTATATTTCTTTGAACGACGGAATGTAGCATGAGTGAGAAGCTTCGTCTTTGTTGACAGGCAACGGTGATCACGGTTTGGGCATAAAATTAGAATAAGTAGAATGGACTTGAGCTGATTTAAAGGCCAGAAATGTCAGTGTCCCGCTGTGCACAGTGATTCTCTTATTGTGGTTGTGCAAGCAGGGGTGAAATGTGATTTTTTTTTTTTTTTAATATGGATTTGCACTGAAAATATCACTTCACCGAGCTCGCTCCCGAACTGATGGTTGTCCAACCATAGAAATCAAAAGTAATCCTAGTTGACCTGCTAGCGTTAGCAATTAACAAAATGTGCTAGGGCAGGGGGATTACTTACTGCGGCGGAAGAACAAAATTATTTGAAGGTTAAGTTCATAGCACTTGAAGAGGAGAATAAAATTCATAAGTTTTGGACTATTTCAAAAAAAAAAAAAAAAGTGTATATCAAAAATATTTCAGCATGAGCGCATTCTACTCATACTAAATTTATGATTTCATGGCAGAGTTCCCTTGAATGGTGGCCTTTTGGATGCCTTATTTTGGTCTTTTTGTTGCCCTCTAGAGGTTATTAGAAGGAGTCAAGTGTATGTAGAGGAAGTATTTATCTGGTCGTCAACTGTCCACGCATCGACACGCTTTCAATGATTTTTTTTTTTTTACTTTATGCGGGGAAACAAAAAGAAAACCAGACAGTATTGTTATTTATTGGATTGCTACGATGTTCTGTGAACTAAACAAATGCGAATGTGATCGATTTACGCACCTTTGGTCTATTTAGTTGCATATTGTAGTTGAATCAAGATGAAATGAACCCCCCCCCTCCCCAACAGATACGACTGGAATAGCATCATACTCACTTGCCCATTTTAAAGCCTCAAATCCCAGATTCCCCCCAAATTCACTCGGTAAAGTCTTTGTCGTCCATCTCGGTGAATTTGTGAATGTTGATGAGTGACTCATTTGAACTTCCTGGCACTTTTCCTTTCTTTGGCCACCA
Source organism: Syngnathus typhle (assembly GCF_033458585.1). Taxonomy (NCBI): domain Eukaryota; kingdom Metazoa; phylum Chordata; class Actinopteri; order Syngnathiformes; family Syngnathidae; genus Syngnathus; species Syngnathus typhle. The sequence continues at coordinate 7,749,256 of NC_083750.1, read as the reverse complement.
AATAATATTGATTGACCACCAAGCCGGTTTCCTCTGTCTTGCTTGTTGTAAAGGGTGTAGGCATTCTCATGTCTTTCATGTTGCTGTAATAAATATGCTAATATTTCTAATTTCTCAGCTGCAGCCTGCATTGTCCCTTTCTTTCATTTTATCACAAACACACGCACACACACACGCACAACTCCAGAGAGACCATAAACAATTCAAAGTGCCTTTACAGGAAAGTAATACGAGACGCTCGCTTAATTATTTTTGCTGCTAAAAAGCCTTAAAGTATCAAATGCTTTGTTGAGTGCTGACCGGTCAGCATAAAAGGTTGCTTAGTTAACCACACCCCTCCCCCTCCCTCCCCCTGCTGCAATTATGATAGTGGGCTGAAATTCTTTCATAACATTTGTGCAAGGCAAATATTGTCCAGCCTGTGAGCACATTCATTGTTTTTCTTCATTTTGTCTCCTGGGAGGAGGAAGGTCAGTGACTTTTGGCCTGAGTTAACCTCTTAATGCAGTGGCCCAGTTGCTGTCGCTCCATGTTACCGCCATTACGCCTCATTTAGTCCATCATATTATCCATATTCCCCTATCACTCGCTCCCCCGTCTCTCACACACACACACACATGTATATGCGGACACACACACACATACAAGACATACAAAAGCCCTTCCAGGGGCAGGGCAGCTCTTGATTTCCTCAATCTCTCCCCCTGCCCTGCTACCTTAATATCTCCACCGACCTCACGGGCTCCCATCCTGCCTGTCGTAATTCATTTGCGGCAGACTGACGGAAAGCTAGCAGTTCCCCAATTTTCAATTTCCCCTAATCGACGTTGCAGGCGTAGACCGATAAAGCAAAAAGTATTGGTAATTAACACAAAGGGAACTTGTGTATCAGCTTGTTCATTGCAGCTATTTATAACAATATATTAGACATTTTTATTTTTACCCCAAAAAATGCCACATATTGTAGCAACTATTCACCGCCATCCCTTTTTTACACAGGCGCCATCCTGCCTTTGTTATAGCTCCGAGACAAACTACCAATTTTCTGACACTTGCTAGTTGCAGGTTCGTGAGACTAGAGACTTATTTGTTCGACAGCGTCTATTCGAATGGAAGCCATTATTACGTGCCATGAAGGCCAAACAGTAAGATAGGCCTTTTGTCTTGACACCAGGAGGATAGCATTTCTCGTGTTTAGTCCGAATAACACCGAGGATGGCACGGGCAATTGATTCGTCGTACAGCTGCTATAGGCGTATTGTGAAAAGGTCACGTGTCCCTATGGAGAACACTTTAAAAGGCCACACATGACTGATGAGCCTGTCATGTTTCTATCACATACATGTACAAGTGGCCAGTCCCAAAGGAATGCTAATTGGTGCGCTCCTTCATGCTGTCACGGGTGGACTTGACATACACACACATGAAAATACAAGAGAGCAAAAGATTATAGATTCATCAGGACAGCCAAGGGTTACCAAAAAAAAATTGAAATAAGATATAAAACGGAGCAAATGCTCCCTGAGACGCTTGTTAAACTTTGTCATGTGCGATTGTGTCGTTACTCGCGTCCTCGCTAATCAAATATGACTCCGCGTTTGGTCGTTCCACACTCGCGCGCGCACACGTCTGCTGTCTCGCCGGATTTTGAGTTTGCTATCAAAGCCATTTCCTGTCTCAAATTTTTAACAGTAATCAAAGTTCCTGATTGAATTTGAAAACTGAGCTTGGCATTAGAAATCACATTACATGCCTCGCTGTCACCGCAGGAATGAGAGTTGTGACTACTAAAAAATGGATGCTAACGGAATAGAATCAGAGCTGTTCGACAGAAAAGAGTTTACAAATACAGTACAGGGAATTTTATATCAAAATTACATTTGGGATGCTTGTCAACCAAAATCTACTTTCCCAACCCACTTGAATGCAAATCAAATGAACCACAACTCAGACTCTATTTCAATTCTAAAGTAACTATCAAAGCCTTTTCCACAGCTCAATTTTGCCAATGTATAAAATCCTAGTACCGTATTTTCCGGATGATAAGGCGCACCGGACTATAAGGCCCACCTTCAATGAATGGCCCATTTTAAAACGTTGTCCTTATATAAGGCGCACCGGACTATAAGGCGCACCATTAATGCATCATGTCAGATTTTTAATTCAAATCATATCATTCTCCATTTTATCTTTTTTATTTCAACTTCAAATGCAACAAATTACTTTATAATCACAAAATAATGATCCATAGTCTTTTTGATTCATAATTCATAGTCTTCAGCGGGCCATTTATGATTGATTTCATGACACAATGCTTCGGGCCAGTTTAAATTTAAGAATTTGGTCTATATATAAAGCGCAGTGTCGGCTTTTGAGAAAATATTTAGGTTTTTAGGTGCGCCTTATAGTCCGGAAATTACGGTAACCAAATCAGAACCCTTGAGGGCATCATCAGTCATGCTCACTCATAATGTATTGGCCAACCACCTGAAATCAAAAGCAGATTTCGAAATAAAACAGCAGATTAAAAGGGATAAAAGACTATGTCATGTGTGATCTTGGATGAAAAAATAAAGTGGGGAAAGCAAGACGGGAGCGAAGGGACTGAGATCATTTTGACCACATAATCACCAACAGATGTGGAAATCCTACTTGATGCTGAAGCGCTGTTGGGCGGCTTCGTCCAAAGAAAAATAAATCAATCATCCCTCGTTCATATCTGGAGTTTCATCCGAGTCTACGTGTTGATCACAAATGCTACAGGTCATATTAATATTTTATATTCCGTTGGCATAAATGAGTTTGGAAATGTGTCACTTAAAACGTTGGGGCGTAAATCCAGCATGCATGAATAGCTTTTTTTAAAAAAAGGACTAGAATTTGGCTGCATAAATGACGAAGCTTTTGAGTTTCGTTTTTCAAAGTATAACCCAGCACAGTTTTTATAGAGTCAATAAAGCAAGTATTGACGACACAAGGAGAAGCCTTGAAACCACAAAACTGAATTCTATGGGGCTATGAGCGTGCCAGGAAAAGTCTGTTGCAAAAGGTTTTTCTCAAATCAAAGGTGTAAATGCTCCCTGGCATGTTTCAAAAAAAAAATCCCAGTGTGCTACTGAGATGTCTTAACTATTGCAAATAGACGTCGACGCATCAAAAGACAAAGATGCACTGCTGATCTTCTTTCTGTATTCAAATGTCTTTTATCATTTTCTCCCATGCGTTTGTTTTATCCTACTTTTGTTCCTCCCCTAAAAAATATGAGGCTATTCGAGGAAACATTGCAATAGCAAAGGAAAGAGTGTTTTTGTGTTTTGTGAGCTAAAAGTGTGGAGACTGCAGAAAAATGAAGCCTACTTTTAAGTGTAAGTGATTTGCACTTGGCAAGCTGGTCAATGTACTGAAACAGATGAATTGGTCGTGTTGGGTCAATAACCAATCAAGGACATTGAGCTTCTCAAGCACATTCAATGCGGACACTTGAGCAATCCAACTGATAAAATTCAAGATCCGATAAAATGTCCAATCGTTCTGATTTTCATTCAAAGAAATTCGACAGTTTTATTTTGAAAAATGTTCGAGCTACTGGCATTGGATTGAATCAAGTAATTCATCAATTGGACCGTTCATTAGATTCCTAATATTCTAACACTTTTTCTTTTTTTTATGTACGTCTTTGAAATTTGTACTTACCACCAATGGCGGAGCTAGGATGTTTTCCTTGAGAGGGGCGTGCAGGGTCTGTAATACAGAAAAAAAAAAGAATTCAAATCCAATTTTCAGAAAACGCTATTGATGATTCAATCGGTGGAAATGTTAAAAAATAAAAAATAGAAAATATCCATATTCATCCAGCCCCCCCACTCCCTCTTTGTGATGCCAGCACTGGTGCGTATCAATAAATGTCATAACGTCTGTTTTAAAGATATGCTCTTATTCATTTGACTGGTCATAAATGTGTCACTCCTGTGCCGGTTCAAGAATTTTCCTTCCATCAAATTACAAGTTCAATCTGTTTTGGTAGCGTAAAACCACAACCACAATCCATAACCACGAAGCATGCAAGTGAGCACACAACTATGATAGCTCATGTTTGACCACACAAGATGAACAGAGCGAGGAAGCCCTGACACAGCTAGCGGTCCGTTTCACTAAATACACAAAAACATGATGTGCTTCCCTTTTATTTGTTGTCAACATTGTCATATTTTCCTCCCAATGTGTTTTGAGTGTGTCTGAAGCACAAACACAGCAGTTAGTGGAGCCAGTTGATGCTCTAAATCATCCCGGCGCTTCCTAACAGAGGTTTGACCCAAATAACGGCTGTAATTTATGAAGGCTTTTAGGCTTTCAGGCAACCATGGAAATAGAACAGAAAATAATGAAAGTTGCATCTAAGCTACATCGTTTTAGTTTACGTTCCCGTGTTTTATTAGGACACGCATCTGTTGTTTGAAAATAGAGAGATAGTCAACACGATGAAGCATCTCAAAAAGCTGTCGCGGCCTGTTCCGTGTAGTGACGTACATAAAGTTAAGCGAAATGGTTTATTGAGCTGATTTGAGTTTTAGAATTTTGATCTGGGGTGTGTGTATTATTATTCAGCAATAGCCAGTGAGTTACTGAAATTTAGGATTTGAAAATACTGTCACCGACAGTACTGGAGTGGAACAATAAAAACTGTAGTGCAGAGTTGCAGATCCGCTTTTTTTTTTTTTTTAATTTCTTCTTAAACATTTTCCCAGCTATTTGGATTTTTTTGTGCACCTTCTGAAATTACATGAAAAACCTAAGATGTAGCAAGACATCCTGTAAAATAAATAAATAAATAGATAAATAAATAAATAAATAAATAAATAAATAAATAAATAAATAAATAAATAAATAAATAAATAAATAAATAAATAAATAAATAAATAAATAAATAAATAAATAAATAAATAAATAAATAAATAAATAAAATGGTGTCAAAAATGTCAGAGAGTTCAATCATCAATCCGCATGTTAAGGCGTTGTGTTCTACACTCATTTATTCTGATTTTGTCATCACCCATGTGTAGTCCTTGCAGTGATGAACCACTGAGATCATTAGTGCTCCGCTGTCAGCTCTTGTCCTCAGGCAGGGAGGTCCAAATGAACCATTGGCAGCGACCAGAAAAGGAGACATCTCGGGCAGGCGTAAAAGTCAAGCCAGAGAAATCCCTGCGTTTGTGTTTTTGTGTGCGGGACGGCACGTATCGAATGCCAGCAGGTCAGTTGGGTCAGCGTTTGAAGTGGAGATGCAACTTGGTGGATCAGGCTTCTGTCACGCTTCTCCACATCAGAGAGACAAGCTGTCATGAAAGAGGAGGTGCTCCAAAGGCGCACAATTGGGATGACAAGAGTTCCCACATGAGATCCAGCCGCGTTCACCTTTTAAGGCTGCTCCGTTCACAACGACATCTTGACTGAAAAAATGTTTCTCATACGGAAATTTCCATGTCAAACTGTGTCATTGTGACGCAAAGGAAATGATCATTTGGAGCTTTTATGGATCATTTTATTCGGGGAGAAAACTTCCAAAAGCTAAATGGAACCAAAACCCTGCCCCAGTCCTGTAGGTGGCGGTACTGTGTTACACAACTGCTGACGTAGAAGCGATGACTGATGTCCACCTGACTGATTTAATAATTCAATAATGTTAATTAAAGCCAAATAATTGGTACCGTAACATTTACGAAAATAATCCATCTTGTAATAAAGATTAGTTTTGTGTGTGCACATGGTCCAAAGAGTAAAAAAAGCAAAAGAAATGTTTCCATAGCAACACAAACAATGTGTAAATAATCACAATTCGTGATACACAAATTTCGACATCTGAATACTCCCGAAAGACAAGTAGGGGAATGACAGCACTTCCGAGAAAGCCTTCCATAAATGTCTTGCCATTTTTTGGATCGTCTCTCTCGTGTGTATTCCTAAACGGATGAGTCATAGCCATTATTTCAATCCCACAGTGTAATCCGAAAATATGAAGTCACGCATGTCAAGTGTTTCAAAAACACGCTGCCAGCCTGCTCCGTCAATCTGACAAATCCATATTTCAACTACGGCAACAACAACAAAAAAGCGCACATGAAAGCTTTGACCAAAAGCCGAGTGTTTGCTAAATAAAGATGAATGTGTCTGTTTGTACCGAAGGTGATATTTTATTTTGGATCAGACGCTTTCAGTTTGGTAATGTAGCAAGCTCTTTCACAACACCGTGACAGCCCCGGGAAATGGATATTGATTGGAAAGGTTGATGCAATAGCCCAACACACACATATATACGCTTCCCCCGGCGGCCTTTTTTTTTTTTTTCCTGCTTACGTTCACACCCTCATCTCTCCCTCTATTCTATTTTGCATTTTTTAATATGCCTCCTCCTTTTCCGTCTCGATAGCGAGGGGCTGCACTGTGTGACGAGCTATAAAGCATGATTGATGCCAGGGGCTGATTTTAAGGCCCGAGCGCTTTAGGGCTCCCGATCAAATCCCCGACATGTACGATATGTGTTATTTTGCATGCGTCCTATCTATATTTATGATGTCTGAGCACGCAGAAATTTGCAACACCAAAAGCATGAAGATGAAATGTAAGTGAGGCAAGTATCAGCTGTGTACCTTTGGAATGATTTATTACATTTTCTTGGCTTTGTTACACTGAAAGTGAGCTAAAGGGCTACGCCGAATCAATTCCTAGTATCTATCTATCGACTGTATCTAAATACCCTCAAATCAGTTTTTTCTTTTTCTTCTTTTCAGGAGGCAGTTTTGTCCTTTGTGTAATAATCCATGACAAAAAAAAATGAACTGGCGTGGAATGTTATTGCCTTGCCATGAAATTATTTTTCAACTAAACAGGTTGTGCAGCCTTTGTGATGTTTACCGGGCACTACTATTATTTAATGTGTTTTGATTTGTTCATCTGAAATAATTGGGTTGGATATGAGACGGGGAATATTATTCAGATGATGGAAATTTTATAAATACATGTAAGGAGAAGGTCAATTGGATTTTTTTTTTGTCTTATATCTTCTAAAGACCCCTGAAAATGAATTGAGAGATTTGGTTTTGATCTGGTTTCAATTTGGTTTCGATTTGGTTTCGATTTGGTTCCGATTTGGTTCCGATTTGGTTCCGATTTGGTTCCGATTTGGTTTCGATTCCTGAAATCCTGGGTGAGAATTTTGTATTTCGTGACTCCGGATGGAGCACACGATCCAGCAGCTCACGTGAACGCTCTTCATCCACGACAATGCAGATGTTGCCTCCAACTGGCCAGCAGTCTCGCTTTGATCGTTCGCCGAAGTCAAACACACTTAGCTGCCTTTTCACAAGCAGCAGGAGGGTCTCGGCGATCTCTTTTGCTTTTGACATGCAGATAAAAAGGCTTCCGCGATGCTCAGAACAAAGCCGTATAAATACTTTCAAATCTTCAGAGTCGCTCCGTAACTTATATAATTAGCTGATTATTCATGTAGCTCTTTTGGCGGTTACATTAATTGACACGCACTTTAAAACTCACAACGCAGACATTTCTCAAAGCAATTTTTGTGCCTCTGTGTGAGAATATTGATTTTTGTGTCATGCTTATGATGAACAGTGTTAGGATACAAATTGTGCTTTTTCTAGTACGCCTTTCATATGATAAGTGTGCCGGATGTCTTGTTTGGAATGCGACCGAAATCATCTCTTTTACAAGCTGTTAAAAATATTTGGTTCGGGATCAATGTGTCATATTAAAGCATTTTGATAGGCAAATGGTTTTACATACGGTATGTGGGCGTCTCTTGAAAGGGAAAAGGGCAAAGAGGCCGATGAGACAGCAGGGGCACACAGGAAAAAAAAGCAAAGAGTCGTCAGGGAAAGTGACATTGGCACAGCGGGAGCCAAACTGGACTCAGGGAAAAATTAATCCAAGCCGACTTGGGGCAGGATCTGTGGAAAACCCGACATAAAGGCCGACGACTATTCCAACTAGAATGTTTTGGGAGACAAATGGACATCTTTTGAAATTCTCATAGATCCAACACCTGTTGAGAATTTCCCGTTCAGCTCCTTCAAGGAACACGTTATGCATGTTGAACACGTAAACATGTGCAGTCAAAGGTTTTGAGAAGGTCAAATCAAGTTCATGTGGGGAAAAACATGTAAGATGCATGCCTCATTTTGAAACCTGAAAAGGAATCAACAGTTTGACCCGAGTTCTCCTTTGGCTTAACTTACATTCTAGTCAAATGCAGCCTCGTATTTATATTGACACAGGGCAAGCCAGAGGCTGCTGTGAAGCACTGGAGCACAGCAACGCTCTGCATCTTAATAACAGATGTCCACAGGCTGCCAATGACTCACGCTGGCTGGTCAGGAATTAATAAAAAGACCACATAGGTGTGTATCTGTGTGTGTGTGTGGTGTTCCGAATGAATTAGTGGCGTGTGCACAAAAGTACCATTAAGTATCAAGGTAATCATACTCAGCCAACATCATATCATTGACAGTCATTTGTGGCTGCATCTTGTGTTAATAATTTGATTGAAGAAATCCACCAGTCAGTCTCATGTGGTGTTTTTGTGCACTGTGGCATTTCCCGAAGGTCATTTGGCAAGCAGACAGTGTCGCTAAAATAGCAATGTGTTGGCCGAACAATATTCTGTTGTTAAACTAACAAATTATGTAGAGCACTCCCATGCCTGTATCTTGGACTCGGCTCATCTGGCTTGCCTCTTACACTAAAAAAAAAAAAATAATATATATATATATATATATATATATATATATATATATATATATATATATATATATATATATATATATATATATATATATACACACACACACCTACCGTATTTTCCGCACTATAAGGCGCACCGGATTATAAGGCACACCTTCAATGAATGGCCCATTTTAAAATGTGTCCATATATAAGGCGTACCAGATTATAAGGCACACCTTCAATGAATGGCCCATTTTAAAACTTTGTCCATATATAAGATATATACATTTGTCCCACGGGCCGGACTTTGGACACGCCTGCTGTAGTGGCTCAATATTGGTCTATATATAAGGCACACCTGATTATAAGTCGCACTGTCGGCTTTTGAGAAAATTGGAGGTTTTTAGGTGCGCCTTATAGTGCGGAAAATACGGTATATATATATCTTCTTCTACATATATTGTTATATAATATATATATATATAGTATTATGCTGTTGTTGAAGCATCCAGAGAGTGCAGACATGAGCAGGAGTGCCCAACCGAGCCAACTCGAGACACAGACAGGACCACACAAGAAGAGCCACCGGCTCCAGCCTGGACAGCACTCGGCTTTTTATTGATCGCTACAGTTTGAGTTTCTTTGTGAAACTGGATCTAAGGACATAAGCAAAGGCCTTATTTAAAAGTCTCCCTAGTCACATCCATATCTATTGATCCATGCACACTTTGATCCAGCTTTTAAGCAACTCTGGTCCATTTCTTTCTTTTTATACACATTCATTCTTTATTTGCTCATCCTGCTTTTCAGCCCATCACTGCTCAAAGTGCCCTTTAGTTTTTTTTTTCCCGTTCATATTCTCAAGTTTCACTCTTCATCCATCTCTGCTTGCCATACAATGCCACACTGCCAATAAAAGTCAATTTTTCGTTGCTATGAGTGCTTTATCTTTGGCAGCAATAAATTGAATGGATAAATCCAATGCAGGACAATCACATTTAGTGATGACATGGAGAAACACAAACACACACACACAAACACACACACACACATGCGAGATACGACACCACGGCCGATTCGATTGTGTGCGGCTACTGTCTCGTCTGACTACCGGAGTGAAAGATGGCTGTCGTTATTGTTTGCTGTCATAACTTGGCCTGTAAATCTCTCTCTGAGTGGAAGTGGAGAGGAGGGAGGAGGGAATTGATTCTCTTGTTGTACTTCATCTTTTGGTTTTGGTGCAAAGCCAAAGCCATCTTCATTACGTGTCAGTCTACAAGAGGAGGCAACATTTGTGTCCCGTGCTGATATCGGACATTGACTATTTGTGTGTGTGTGTGTTTTTTTCATACTAATTACTTGCATCTCTCAGGCTGCCCGTCCTCATGTTTTTAACCTTGACAGATTCCATCTATCCCAACATCTGTCAGTCTACTCCATCTTTTATCTCTTTTCCCGTCCGGCTCTAACGCAGACACCGCTCTGAGAAGCGCGCCCGCCTACGTGAAGCGGGCTTCAGCAGATAATGTCCAACCTGCCGCTCGTGATAGACAGTTGGCCAAAATGGCCGTGGCAGCATGCAGAGGCACGGCCAATCCATTTTCAAACTGCACCGGCGTCAGCCCTCATGCCCGCCCGTCTGTCAGTCGCAAAACACGAGTACGCATCCGTCACAGCTGACCCCGGGAGCCAATGCAAAGAAGAGCAACGCATGCTTCACTTTCAATCAGTCTTATCATCCCTGTGTGTTATGCTTTGAAAGCCCCGCACTCAATTGAGTTCAGTGGAGGAATGGCCTTAATAATCAATTACTGCAATTGATTGTCAAGTATTTTGCCCGATTGTTCACGTAACACAATTAAGATTGATCTCAACTATTTTGCTGGCACATTTTCTCAGCAACATCATTCCACTCATAGACAACGTCATAGATCTTAGCGACGCACTGCTTCCGGTGTGCATTAAGATCACATCAGCATCTTATGTATGGCCTATCCGATTTTCAGTAAGTAGCACAAAATTCTGAAAAGACCATCTCGGGTGTCACCGTTGTATAAATGAGACAACCTCAGGAGTACACTTGCAGTCATTACACGCAGTTTTTCTCCCATTGTAATTGGAAGTGCTATGAATCAAAGCGGCAGTACTTAATTTCACCTTTAAAAGACGTTGACAGGCAGGCGGTTGGTGTGTGCGGATCCAGGTGTGTGTATGTGCGTAGAACCTGCTCACCATCAAGCAAATGTGTATTTAAAGTGTCTTCCCTTCTTGTACTACTTAGGAAGAGCAAGGCATCGGAATCTTATTACTATAGAGCGCAAGCTACAATGTTTAACACAGTGCAAATGGCCGACAAGATAAACCCCGGAGGAATGACGCTTAATGCTCCAAGATGTATTAATGCGCAAAGCTGCCTTTATGCAGAATAATAGTTTAAGAGGGACCCAAATAAAAAAAAAATCAATGCGGTAATTTAATTCGGTCGAAAGTGAACACTTCTTTATCATCCGCAATGCTGTACAAGATGTAAATGAAATGCCTTGCCGTGAATAATGACCCATTTAAGGGGTTTACATTGAATTGGTCATTAAACACTTGCTCTCTGGCTCACTCGATCTTAGAAAAACATGTTTTGGTCGAAATAAGTTTACATTAAGGTCATTTTATTCATAGTTAATTGAATACACTAAATTGTGTTAGTGTGTTTGTCCACTGCCGATTAAAACCGATTGGCCAAGTCTTCATCTTCTTACAATCGTCACTCATAATGGGAACTGACATTGCAAATAATGATTTAAGAGTTGTTTACTTGTCAGTTGGAGGGTTTTTACTTTTTCTTTTCTTTTCAAGCTGAGATATGTCGGGAAAAGGGAATGGTACCCATGGCAAAGTGATTTCATTTCTCACAGATGACAGCGACGCCTCCCGCAAAAAATGACAGCTCTGGTGAACTGAAAGCATTTTCATTTACGCCAAACACCTCGTGTTTTATCAAAGCTACACCAGAAGGAGTACAGGTGATCTCCGGGAAACCAAAAGTCTTCATCTTCCACTTGACAAGTGCAACAGCTGTGATTCTATTAGACAAAAATCACAGGATGCTAGCTCGGTGCTAGCTCGGTGATTAAAATACAACCGTCTCCTCCCTCTACCTAAGATATGAAAGGAAAACCTCAATAGCAACTTTACTCATTCGTGGAGGGCGTTTATTTTCCAAAACTCATTATACTACTTGTCAGGAGAAGGTCAGCTCCCTGACACAGAGCTCCAAGCCGCCGGGAGGAATTTAGTATGGATCACCTTCCGCAACACGGGGAGCTCAATTCCAGCTGTCGTCAATCTGGAGGAGGCAAAAATGCATTACCAACCTGGAGAATATGTTTTATTATGTAGCTTATACGCCACCTCACGCCGTCCTTGGGGCAACGAGAAGAGCAATTACAAGGACGTGGGGGTGTTGAGCGCGTCTGCATGCATGTGGTGTGTATGCGCAGCGGTACACCTGCCAGCATTTACCTCTCAAAGTCAATACACCCCTAATGTGCTATTTTCAAAGTCGCATTAATGTTTCAAACGTTATCAGCATGCAGACATGCATCGCCGCTCGCTGATGATCTCCAGTACAAGGACACCAACCTTGTCCGTGCCAGCTAATCTGGATGCTAACCACATGAGCGCAAGCTAACCGTGTCATCCGAGCAGCGTAGCAGCTGGCTTATCTTTAGAAATTCGTTGAAACTCCGACAACAATCTAAAACTCGAAAAGGCTTTCTGCCATACAAACGGCGACGACGACAAAAGGCCAAGCTGGAGTGTCTTCGTCGAAATGCAATTTGAACATCACGCCGCTGATACGTCGCGCAGTCATGCTGAGAATTGACAGCTTTCTCATCCATCCAACAATACAGTAGACGTCTGCAATGGAAACACCAAAATATCAGCATTTCATGTTTCCAGATAAGAAAACCTCACAAAAGAGCGAATGAAAAATTCATCCCGTGTTACACATTGATCAGTAATCTCCTGTTTTCATTTCGGCTCTACCGCTTTCCGCCGCTGCCCTCCGGTTTCATCTGCACGCTCCCTCTGATGTAATCTCTTTGCAGGTGTGGAATAAAAAAATGATGATACATAAACAAGGACATGCTATTCGCCCCGACTGCTGCGCTTACTGATGATGTTCATCTCGCAGGTGAATGTGCAGGCGTTTCCCCTTTGCAAGAATCAATTTTGTCCTTTATCTATTAGATTCGACCCATCTCACATACGAATGTTGTGCTGCAGAATGAAGCCGCCTTGCCTCGACAACAGAAATAACAGCAAGCATGAATGATTTCCCGAAAGCCGCGGCGACACCGGGAGCCGACTGTGGCCTTGCACTTGTTAGCGGCGATAGGGTTGATGTATGTGGCTTTGTGTCTGGCCTCTGCTCTCCAGCAGTTTGTCTGCCGCAGAGGAGACGGCCACACAAAAAAAACACACAGTTAAGGGGAATGAGGCGGAACGCATGATGCAAACTTGCTTGGCCTATGGAAAAGACAGACATGCATCTTTTTTATATAACGAGAATTTAAGAATATATCAAAATATCCACTCTGAGGAAAAAGGCTTTAGTCTGATATGTTTGTGCAAAGCTCACTGGTGCAAAAGCTAACTCATCACACTAGCTAGCATTATTATAGACAATTAAAAGAGGTGATCTGGAATCAGTCAGTGTAGCATCCATAGGATTTTGTAGCCACTATTAAAAGATTGCATGTAAGCTCACGTTTAAAAAGCTTCATATCATAACCACAATTAAACCAGAGCGATGTTTCCAATTGGGATTTAATCGTGTTGATCAGCCAGCCAGTCCATGGGAATCTCTTCAAAACCAAAACAATGAGGTTTCCATTTGGTGTGTGCACATATTATTTCAATCTGTCGTTTTCTTCTCTCTATCACTATCCAAGCCCTCTCTCCCTCGCTTTTTCTCTGCTTCTCACTCATCATTGCAAGAGGTCCCAAAGGTAATTACAAGGAGTTTCAGACAGTGATTTCAGAGACCTGAGACTCTCCACCAACCATTATTCTCCAGATCAATTGCTGTAGACTGAGCAGAACAGAACACACACTCTCAGAAGCACAGAACAATTAAGAGTCAACACAGGGGAAACACACTCAAATGGACTCATGTATGCATGCACACACACTTTATACCATATACTGTATATACATACATATGCCAATTTTTTTATATATATTTTAATATATTATTTTATATATATATAAGGATCGCTTCATACTACACGACGTATTCTGTTTTCCCGGCACACAAACTGTGCGAGGATCCGTATGCATGACTTATCAAGTGTGTGTTTATTTCAGTGCCGGTGAATTAGGGAAGACTGGAGAAAAGTGGGCCGACAGGAGAGGCGTCAAGCGAGTCACATTAGATTGTCAATAATAGATCAACATGTTGCCATCAAACAGGAGGGGAGGAGGTTTGGAGACAGGGAGGAGGACAAAGAAGAGCAGAAAGACTGACAGTTTGCTGTGATCTCATACAGAGTGGAGGACGTTTGGTTTTAAAGGATCAATGACTGAATTTAGGAAAACAATCACACATTGAATTTCCTGTTAGATCAAGTCGAGCCACGCCAGGCAGACAATTCTGAATTTCTGCAGTAGAGGTTTAACCAAATCAAACTCAAGGCCGGGGGGCCAGATACGGCCCGCCACATCATTTTATGCGGCCCGCATCAAATTCATGTGTCATTACTAGGATTGCAAATTGTCTTCATTTTTAATAATGTCTTTAATTTTACTCGTCTGATTTGAAAATGAGTTATTTGTCAGTTTGTTTTGTAGCTTTTACTGTATAGAATATGAGGTGCTCATACATTTATTTGTGTCGCCGGTCATAATGGCCCTCCGAAAGAAGCTATGACTATAATGCGGCCCGCGAAAAAAATGAGTTTGACACCCCTGCCTTAAACGTTGAATGGCGACCACATTTGGCTATACTGCCAATAATCATCAGAGAGTTGCAAGATCTCGTCACAGGCCGTCAATAGCTTGAATACAGACATCCGCAGAAAATAGAAAGAAACTAATTTTCACAGCTATAAAACTGATTTAAAAACTGTACTGAATGGTTGATAGCGTAGTACTGTATTTTAATGGAACACAAAAACCCAAATCTTGAGTCGATGTTTGGATGGAGACAGAGTGAATGCAAGGGAATCAGAAAAAGTAAGGCAGAGTTGGAACTCAACCATTTTTCACATGTAAGTAGACAAAGCAGTGTGAGGGGTGAGCTATCCAACAGTGTTTCAAATCCATTTAGCCTAAGGTAAATGATGAAAATGGGATTCACAGGGCTCCACTCTGCACGCTATTGTCACTCTTGATTCATACTGTCGCAGCCTTCAGCAAAAAAAAAAAAAAAAAATCATGTGTGTGTATTGTTTTACATCTTGCGTGTAAGAATAGGGGAGACACAACAGGCCATGCAGAAGTCTTGTTACACATTAACCTGCTTATATTCAAAATGGATGGAAAATAGCATGACATGTAGCCTCATGATGCTACCATAAATTAGCTACTGGAGCCTCGATCTACGAACAATAAAATTCACATATTCCGTTGGACAAAATCCGCTCATATGATTAAATCCTGACCTATAGTCTTCTTCAAATGAAAAAAAAAATCTTAAGTGGATACTGCTAGAAAAAATATTCATAAACAGCCTTGGAATTTGTTACTGCTGAGGATTTTTGGCGACATGTCCTGCCATCACCGAGTAACAAAATAATAATCTGGGGAAGTGTGAGGACGTTGCTCATGGCAACCTTGCTTTGTCCACTTGACACACAAAAAAAAAAATAAAAAATCACACAGAGCAGAATAAAAGGTGTACACTGTTGACAGCTCAGTATTGACTGAACAAAATAAATCCCCCAAACAAATTAGCCTGTTCTTTTAAGGACTGTATTGACAAGCTGGCATATCGTCGGTGCGTACAATTTTCTCTATTATCCCTTCCTTAATGACCCTAATTGAACTGCTCCTTTTAATTAATGTGCCCTTGATAGAAGAAGAGTTTGTGTAGTATCGGCGTATTTATGCACGCCGCCGCCGATGGGACATGATAATCAAACCCCTAATCCCAACGATCCTTATTCTCGGAGAATGAGTCAACAAAATGTCAGGTTAGGTTTGACGCCGCACTCGGTCCCTCACCGTCACAAGCGCACTTTGGAAAACACAAACAAGAAGCAAAAGTACGAATCAATTCGTCTCGTTATTATTTTCAGAGGTTGCCATTAGCGATGAGAAGAGGAGCATCCCAACACGAGAGCAAAAAATAATCAAACATTTAGAGGCTGTTCTGTTTCTCTGATAAATACGATCCCTCTCCTTTCTTTCTTCCCCCCTTGACGCTTTCTTATTTTGCTTCGCCCGCGGCACAGAGCAGCCCACCTCAACCAGAGAAAATGAGACAATGTTTCTGCTTATTGACTTTCTGTTTTGGTTCTATAATTGTAGCCATAAAGCATAATTAAAGTTCATTATTCATTCCTACAGCTTCTCCGTCTTTTCGTCTTTTTCTCTCAGTTCCCCTTTGCGTTTCAAAGTAATTATATCTCGCCGTGCCCGTGAGACCGCACAGCCCTGATCCACTGATGAGGAAGCTTGGAGGTTGGTTAGAATGAAACGGAATATAAAACAGCACGCTGTGCGCCACGGGCCCGGCCTTCTGACAATAAACGCACCTTGAGCTTCAACCTATTCAAATGCCGTCGCTGTAACATGAAAGACGTTTTTTCTTTTAGTCTTTCATTTAAGTCAAAGTAACAAGCTAATGTGACGGCACGGCGTACACCCGGGGAGCTTCGGTGGAAATCAACTCCCTGCCTCTTTGTATATGTTGACAGTAAAATCGGATGCAAGACCAACACGAGGAACTTTTTAATGATCACAAATGCATGCGTGGAACATGTTATTTGCATTCCCTGTCAGGTTAGAGAAGGAAAAGGTAGGAGAGGGTTGAAACAATAACAACAGCGACCAAAACAACGCCCCGCAGAGGAACTCTCCAGAGAGAGTGCTCGTGAAAGTGGTTGTTTACTTTCTTTGACAAATATGCACCAGTCCCTCTGGTAACTTACTTTTTATGGAGAAAGAAAAACAGGATTAATACACACGAAGCAGAATTTTTTTTTTTTTTCAAATAGTGTATATAGATTAAGACATAACCACTGTTGGAAATCCTGAACGCTGCCACTTTACAGCACACGCATTCAATTAAGGTCATCTTTTAATTTGTTGGGTTTCCTGTTACTCATTACCATAAAGGCCTTTTTGAATGATTGCTGCTTTTTTTTTTCCCCGACTCTGCCCCGCCTATCTAGTTAAATCAACAGACGGCACATTTCACAGTGTATGTTAGACACTCCCTTCCAAAAGTATTGGGACAAGAATGCAAATTGACCTGATGTACAATTAAAAGGAATGTGTGACAAAAAATGTTTTTAATTGCGTCAATACTGTACAGTTACACAAAGTAAAATATATTTTTTTTTATCTATTTATAAAATCTAAAAATGTTTTTGAAAAGCTGGAACGTATTAATGGCATTCCCATTCATTTCAATGGGGAAAGGTGATCTGCGACACGAATCTTTTAGCATTCCGAGCGTTGCCGACTCGCATCTCGAGGCACCGTGCAGTATTTTTAAACTAGCAGTCTACGCATTTTTAACCACGCCATGCTTCTTTTATATACGTCTCAAGGCTTTGCAATCAATTGATATACGACTCATTTACATACTGTAAAAGCAGCTAGGAAAAGATGCACTGGTTGGTTGAGCCATTAAAATTTACACAAGAAGAGGAAAATGAATAAGGAAGTATGAGATAGCTCGGGGCGGTGTCACCGCTGCAGCCACAATTCGGTCAGAGCCAAGGAGCGGGAATCACACCATCAGCATACAAACATCTCGGTAATGAAGCTCCAGCAGTTCCGAGCCTTAACCAAGCAAACCTATCCATCTCCCGCATGCATTATTCACCTCGCACAGACATTTTACCGCCCAGCGCAGCCGACAAAGATTGCTTCCGCTTTTTATTTATCTGTTTTTCATCCGCTCCCTCCTGTCCCCTCCTCCTTCTTCTTCCTCTCTGCAGCTTTTCAATTAAATTAAGGCACGCGCAACACTAAATCCATGCAGAGGATGCCTGCGTAACAATTAGACTGCCGGAAAAGAACGGAGACAAGAAAGACAAGTCGACGTACGTAGCAGAAGCTAAACCTGTATTGCAGCATTCAAGGTCAAGTTAAAGGTCATGAAACTACTTCTTGTGTCATTTGGGGGGGGGGGGGTGCTGAAACCTTTATGCTGATGATCACGCGAGTTTGGCGTGAAGACCACAACCAGGACATCAGCACCAGCCAGCGGCGAGCTCCAGGTGCAGCCTAATGGGGTTAATATGGAGCAAGCAGATTAGCGATCAGGCTCTCGGGTTGGCAGAAGTGAGGAATAACTGCCTCATTATCACCCGCTGAGAACGAAGAACCGCTACATTCTTGAAACCGAATCCCCCCCCCCCCCCCTGCGACCGACGTAAAGCAAGCACGCCGCGTAAAATCCCGAAGGTGTTGTAAAGAGAGACAAAGAATTTCATTCTTCTCAACAATTACTTTTGTTTTATAGCCAATTAAACCGAGCGCATTAGTCGCATGACTGTGTTTGGCTCACCGTCGGCCACAATATGAAATCCTCTTTGCTTCTCAGCTACATTAAGATTTTTAGAACCACCTCAAGATTACAGATGATTAGGAGATTATTGGCTTTCTAATTCAAACCTTGAAGCATTATTAAAGAAATATTTCCCTAATTGCTCTGCAAACAAAGATGTGAGTGATGTTCACAGGAGGAAATACAAGTTTCATCTACCTGATCGCAAATATCTATCACTGGAAGGACAGAGAAGAAACATCAGTCTTCTCGAGCAGCCCTTTCATGTGACCTTGACTCCCGACTCGCCTTCCACACCTGATGTCGTCTTCCTGCACCTCTGATTAAATGCGTGCGAGTCGCAGCGATGTCAGCGGTGACTAGCAAAGTGAGCTTGGACCACAGACAATTGGGAGTCTGCAGTCGTTTTAGCCAGGCCGCCGTTCCTGAAATGAGCAGAGACAGAACCGAACCAAGCCATTAAGGAAAAGGTCAGCCTGGATAGATAGTCTCCCGTTCCATGAAAGAGTGGAAATACACACACTGCCAAAGTACTTTTACAGTCCTTATGAGGACTCGGTGAATCCATTAATTATGGGATAGGAGCGGAACAGCCTCCACGGCATATTTAACTATAATCTAACCTTCAGCAATTTTTCTTGGAAGTGACAATGTCTGGCTAATGCTGTAATCTAGATAATGCTTTCGTTTGTTACCAACAGGCCCCGTGATGCATTTCGTGAGGACAGACCAAATTTCAGTTTAATTAAGACGTTAGCGTATAAGATTGAAAATTGCAACGAAAAGGTACGCCGTACCTGATGATGATGCAACAGAGAAAGCAGATTAGCAACAGAGAAGGGTTGGGAGGGGTTGAGAGGGAGCGAAAGAAAGTCAGCGGAGCGAGATCACAGAAAAGTCCTAACCCACATTTAATTAACGCCTGATTGCTGTTTTATTGCTGTAATATTGTACTGCTGAGAGTGGCTTCATATTTCAAACTGAGGCCAAGCATTGGATTCATTCATGAGGTTGCCTCACACACACATTGAGACATTCTGAAAGAAACAAGAGTTAAAAAAGATCCGGGTGATGGCTTATTTTTCTGAAGGGCTTCAGTCAATCAAGCTCCTTCATGTAAATTGTTTCTCCATGTGGTTGTGTGGATTTTTATTTTATTTTTTAAAAACAAGGTCTTCCCTGATTAAGTTATTTATGTGGATTTTTTTGACATTATTCCTGATGTTTACTTTGCAGTGTGCTTTTAAAAGGCAAGCATCTCATTTGCAAACATTTACAATTCTAAGTAGTTTATTTTTGATTTTTTTATGTGTGCCTTTAAAAATAATAGTGTGTTCATTATAGCTGGTCCCGTGACAGCTCTGAGTAAATTTTTCTTTTTAATCCAAAAGCAATGGTGATTTATCAACTGCTCTGACAGTGAAGTGAGTGAAGCCGGACATTGGCGGAGCTAGGATTTTTTTCCTTAAGGAGGGGGCTTTGGGTGGCCAAGGATACGCAAACATTTATTTACAAACCCAATCATTCGGATGGGATCGATTATTCTCACCCCGACATCTGCACGCATGAACCTCAACATTATCGAGACTACCGGAAAGTAGCGGGGAGAATTTTGTCCGTCACGTAACATATCCGTCAACCTTGGAAATAGTCGAAACCATAACGCCATAGCGGGCTATAAAACAGCCACTGAGCAGGCAACAACGCAGAATGCCACGTCATCAGAGACTCGGCACGTCTCATAAATACACACTTTCATATGTGAGAACGTATACAGTTGAGTATTACACAGTAAATCCACAGACCAATTATATCTGCACTGTCATAACTTGTAGCACATGGACTAAGTGGCTTCTGGGGAAACTCAAGGTACAACGTTTTTTTTGTCCCTGACACACATATTAAGTGGCGGAGGGGAGACGGCGAACTCTGGTTGAACTCGGGGTAAAACAGAGGTGAGGCAGTGCCGCATGCACACAAACTACTATTAAAGTAAACAATCTGCGCTCTGATGCGGAGAGTGGATACAAATGTAATCGTCATGACGATTCAAGTTGACCTGTGCGTTACATGACGTCGACGTTAAGAGAACTTCCGAAAGCTTTTTCCAGACCGATCAGCCATTTAAAATCGAATTTGACTGATTCTGAAATGCTCTATTAATTATTCACTAAAAAGGGGGGTCTTTTTTATTTTATTTATTTTTACACAATAGAAACTGAACCTGACAAAACCCATTTGGAATTATCATCCATATCGTTTCTAACAATGAAAACAAATCATTTAAAGAAGAAAAATTGCCATTTTAAAGTTGATCTTGATGGGATGTGGCTATTTCCTGGCACAACGTGGTAAAACGGGTGGACCGTTGTGGCGGAGTTGCTATTCAATGATTTATGTGGAACTTTGTTTGACCCCGGTTCACTGCCTCAGCAAGTCTCATTGGCCAAGTTGCCCTTCAGTGTTCACCGAAAGCCGTTAGGCACGGCTCATCACACACACGTGCACGCACGGGTGAACCCGCAAGAACCACACAAGGGAACATGGACAGAGATCATGCACACAGGCATACACATTCCAATACACACACACACACTCAGACTGAGTGGATGGAAATCTACCCACCTGCTGATATAATATAGTACGTAAACAAAAACAAAGTGACCCACGGAGACCAACTGATTTAAACAGTCCGTCTGACTGCTAAACAAGAAGATGCTAAACGATGCTCACCGTTGCTTCTCAAGCGGGTTTCAAAAAGCAGTGAAAAATGTGTGCAGTAGTTTATTTCTTTATTTTTAAAAACTCATGTCCTTGGTCGTGCTGACAAGTTGTTGTGTTTTTTAAGAGTAACATCTTAGCGTACTGAACGACAAAAAATTTACGAGATGGCATTGAGAGGAGAGCGGCAAATAACTACAGTAAATGGCATTACTACTATAAATCCATAGTGTGTCATCATCCCTCACCTCATGGTGCCCCTGTTGACCCCCCCCCCCACCTTCTAGCACTGCCCATGGATCAAAAGAGGCAACCATGTATCTCATCCAGTGGGTGGCAGAAACGGGTTTATCCCTAACGCAAGGAAGCCATTCTTTGTCTATTTCAAGTCTACCCTCTGTAAACTCCAAAGAAGAAGAAAATTGATTTCAGGTGGTCGGAATACGATGAAATCTGCCATTAAACTATCATCAAAAGCGTGCCTTTTCCTTCTGTATGTGCCGTGCCTCTTTTTTTTTTTTCTTTGCCATGATGAAGATTGACTTGTTGCGTAATGAAAACCCAGAGCAGCCATCCTTGGAGATACGGCACGCAGGAGAGGAATGAAAAGGGGGAAAGTAATGAGGTAATGAAGGAGCAAACAGCTCGACAGGATTCCACTTTGGATGGAGAAAAGGGAGCGTCTCTGGGGGACAGAAACAACAACGGTGCCACAGAGCGGAGGGAGGATCCACTCGCCGTTCCATCTTGGAGAAAAGTGCTGGCTTCAAAATGGAAGCCAGGACTCAGGTGCTTGACAGGGAATCTGTTTCGCCTTTATCATAAATCCCACGGTGACCCCTGATCTATAATTCATACCGACAAATGGAAGCCAAACAGAAGGAAGACAGAATCACACCGACGCACACACAACACGCGCTTTGAAAGCTTTGAAATCTGTTGCTAGACACGCCATCTCCTACCTCTCGGGAAAAACCTCTTGGGTGGCGGATAAGCATCCATCGCTATGGTGATGGAGCTTGGGCTCTATCCAAAGAGACTGATGATATATAGATGGCTCCATCCTTCATGGATGGCCATGAGGGGGGGGAAAACGGCAGCCTAATAAAACCAGCGCCTAAAGGGCCCAGAGGCGTTTCAATTCGGGGGGAAATTGTTGCTGGAGGCCACCTGCGAGGATAGATCCATCACCAGACAATCCAAAGGAGCAGATCACTATCGATTGGCTGGTGTTGGTTTTACGTGGCGCCATTTGTGGACCACGAGTAAACTCACAAGTAGTCCCAACGCAAAAAATGGTATAAGAGGATGTTGACTTTGAAAAGATTTTTCCCACGCTCAAGCAGCGGCGGCTCTAATGCAGCATGGAGGCACCAACGGGAGATCAATGCGCCACAATAATACATAGCGAATAGTGTCGACATCCATTTTGTAATCCCCTAATCAGCTCAGAATCAAAAGCGTGCTGTGAAAATGTAGCAAGGGTGGAAATTTGCTTGTGATCGAGATTGCTAGCTTACGCGTGACGAGATGTGAGAGGATCAGTCACGTCTGAGCAATACAACATCACAAAGAAGGTTGATCAATCGGTTCCTGGCTCCTACTTGTTGATCAATGGAGTAGCTTTGTCCATAAATGAGGTTCAAAAAATGTCTTGAATATAACATACGGCCCTACGAGAGTACTTAAATCCACATTAGAATGCAACTTGCAGTGCCACGATTGGCCTGTTATGACTCGGCAAGAGAAAATTAAAATACTTTTTTTGAAAATTTGATAAGCGTCTAGCAAAAATTCGAATCCCGCATTCAGATCCTCAAGGTCCCCTTCACCTGATTGGTTGTTTCCCCCCCCCCCCCCCAATGGTGGTTTTGATTATTGGGAAAAACGGCATAATACGAGTCCAGAGTGGAATGATTTTTTTCTTTCTATTACTGTCAGTTAAAACATAGCTTGACCCAAGAAAAGATTGGATTTGCAAACTCCTCCTTTGAGAAACACACTTAACAGGTCATGAGGGTTAGAAATAAATTACCGTTGGCGCTGCCAGTCATTAACTCGAATTTCGTTTCTACCACTGACAGCTTATGTTTGCATAATCGCAGCTTTGAACTTGGTCGGAAAGAAAAACATTGCGAGAATAATGGAAGCAAAGGCCATTTTCAGACTGAGAGGAAAAGCGAGCAACAAAAAAGACAAAGTAACCATTTTTAAATAAAACGGATTTATTATTTAGACTTGATTTATTTTGATTTTAATTACTAATTGTGTAAATCATTTACCCGTTCAAATGTAGATGAGATTCCCAAAACAGACATACAGATGCAAATAAATAGCCTTCGGTGCAAAATAAAATATTATTTTGCCAAAGCAGCGCTCCCAGAGTTGCTTCTTGGTTATAATGGCGGTCCCTTGGACAAAACCATTTAAAACCCCCTGCTGTAAACGAGTGCTATGTTTAGGAGGATAAAAGCCTGCTTGAAGATGGAAGATATACCTTTCTCCCTGTCTCCTGGAAACGCTTGCCTTTAAAACCACAATCATCTCGGACTGGGAGAAGACAACTTTTTCCTCACCCATCATCGCCCAATCATCTTCCTCATTATCAGCAACATTACAGTAAAGTGTTGCGAAATCTCTCTCTTCTAAGAACCTTTCAATCTTGTCACTCTCTTTCCATCTCCTGTGTCTCATTTGTTTGCTTCCCAAATATCCAAAACTAAAAAGGAGCGGTTGAGTGCCAGTGGAAGGGGGGGGGGGGGGGGTTGTAGTTAATGAATTCTTCAGCAGCGACACAAAACAGATTGCAGATCAATTTTTAATAAGAACCCCGCCGTTCACAAGCAAAGCATGCGCGCCTTGGATACGAGAGCAGGGCTTGTCCTGCAGAGAGGTAATCATATTGAAAGCAATGGCCTCGGACCAAATATTGTGCACGCTTTTTGTGTTTGCCTAAATTGTATTCCTCCTAAGGCAACTTACTTAACATGCCAAAAATTAAATCTCGTGATTTTTCATCTCACATTTAAATTGTTACCATTCTGTCTCCAACGAGAGGATTGCATAATGCTCTGCGAATCCAAAAAAAAGTATTTTGACATTCAGAGCACATTTGTGAATTGTAGCTATGAGACCTTATCTCCAGGTGACTCCAGGGGAGAGCATCCATATTCAAGGCCAACGTGGCCTTTCCGTAGCCGCATCCATTATTCATGGGAGCCTTCCTTTAGCCCCGGACAGTTGGGCTAGCCTTCTCCAAAGGGTTGCACCCGAGCGAGCTTGACGTAAAAGCGATAATTCACTGGCGCATTACAAGCATCAGATGCAGGAAAGGCAAAGCGTTCGAGGGTATTTTATACACATCCCAATTTTGAAGTGTGAGAGCCATGAATCACCAAGAGTACGGGAATGACCTCTGATTTATTTGTCCGTTGGTCACCAATTTTCTCCCCTCTCCTCGGTACAAAGTAATACATCTCTTTCCCCCCCCGCTCCCCTCTTTTAAACACCTCTCGGCATAAAACAAGTTTACCTCTTAGTCTCAGCAATGAACTGCTGCAAGGGATTATTTTTCCTCGCTTGTCAAAAGAATTATTTACATTGTACAGTTCGTGTAGCACAGCGTTATCAGCAGAAATTCACACTTGCTACTCAGCAGAATACAACTCGAATTTTTCCAAGCATTGAGAACATTGATGACCACTTTAGAGGTGTAAAACTTAATCGATAAATCGATTAGGAAATGAATCGCCTTGTATTTTAATAATCAACTAATACTCGTGTGATATTGCTTAACTGTTTATTAGTTTTTTTTTTATCACTAAATAATGTCAACTAGACCAAAGGAACAGTTAAATAATAATTGGGGAAAAAAAAAAATCGTTCAATATCCTTTAAAGCAAACCAAATTGTATCCAATTAATCGATGAAATAATCAATACAATAATCGATTCTAAAAATATTGGTGATTCTAGACCATGCAATATATTTTACAAGGATATCCTTGTCTTTATGAAAACCTGACGACTCTACGACAAAAAAAAATCATAATGCAGTTTTGAGTGCTCGTATAAAAAAGCCACAACAAAATATTAACATACTCCAGAGGTCTGTCTAATGAAAATCTAATTTTTTTGCTGCATATTATTTGACTACAAAAGCAGAAGTGGAGGATGTTAATGAGATGGCAGGCTCACACATTTCACACAAGGACACGCATGCACTGGTCCATTCATTTGGAATTTGCGAAGTGACACAAAATGCCTGCAACTTGAACTATTGTTTTATTGACATCCTGATTTCACATTGGAAGTTTTGAAATTATTTTACCATCTTGCGTGTGCGTTAGAATTCCTTCCAAGTATTGGTATTTGGTAAATCCTTCATGCTATATATGCATTTAAATGGAGTCTCGTTTCAAGATACAATCTGAATAACTTAGCGGGGAGCGCTGGCTCCTATGCCTTTGTCAAATGATCATGTAATGTGACAGGTGACATTTTCAAACACTGTGCACAAATCTGGACCAGGATTCAACTCCAACTGGAAAATAAAATGAACTTTAGTCTACAATCTTAGAACATCAGGGTGAGGGCAAGTCAAATGATGTGTTGAAAAAGATTTTACAAAGCTGTAAAAAAATAAATAAATACTTGCTTTTAGAAACACGTCATCTTTTAGGACGGGTAAGCAATTAGTTGATGAATTTGTTTTTATTCATGAAGCCACAGAATAACATGCCAGACAAATGTAGAATTACAGTATATGTTGAATCGTTGGTTTAATGGATAAAGTGAGAAAGGGATAGGAATCTAAAAAGCTATGCTTCCTCCTACTCCTTTTCGAGCATTCTTTATTGATTTATTTACTTGTGTATTATTATTACTATTAATTAATTAGTTTATTTATTTCTGTTTGTTGGTTTATTTTTTGTTTGTTGTATGGACTTATATGTGGCACTTTAGAGTGTTATTTGTTTTGTTTTTTCTTTTTTGTTTTGGATGTTCGAAGATATCAATCAATCAATCAATTACGCAATTAACATCTATGCGTCAGTGTTCGTCCACTTTAAGCAACGGTGCAGCAACACATGTAGACAGACAATATTACAAGACTCACATATTTTTTATCCTCGGCAAATAGTGACCGATGCTCTGCAAAGTCGGTTGTTTCAAAGAAACTTCACACCTTTTCATATAATCGCCTGCACATACAAAATGGCCACGCACGACCAAATAAAGGCAACAAGAGCAAAAACGCTGGAGGCTACAGACGGATCACATGAGAGTGCAAAGAGTGAGAAAGCAGATTTCCGTGCAAGAACAGGTAAGGTTATGAAAAGTCTCTCTGAACGATCCAAACACCCTCATTACCGCATCATCTCTGAGAGGACGTCCAGAAATGAGAGAAGGCGCTCGAGGGGATCCATTTGCATTGACAAGACGCCGGTGCGGCTCAAGGCCACTTCTTTAAACCGGGTTTAGGAGCCAGACAAAGCAGTGAGAATAAAACAGGACCCGAGAGGCTGAGATGAGAGACAAGAGGGGCAGAGGACGGCGAGACGCAAAAGAAAGAGGTCAAGAGGTCTCGGTAACAGTGTTCATTAGCAGGCAGAACACAAGGCCCGAGAAAGACTTACAAGCCCACAAAGTGCTCTCAGTAGGCCGAGCACATCACCTGGAGAGAGCCGCCTAATTAATATTTCATGCTCTTTCTTCCTGCAGGTGAATGAAAATTAAGACAAAATACAGGCGTAGTGAATCACAGTTATCTAAACAACACTAACAACTCAGGTCCACCGAAATATTCCATATACAACCTACAGGATGTGAAAATGTGCACTTAAAAAACACCAAAATAGCATCTGATCACAATCTTACACAAAGATCGAGTTAAATGTCCCTTTTCTACAGCAACAATAATAAAAGAAATGACAGAAGATCCCTCCTGAACCTTTTTCCATCGAGCGTCTTTCGAGAATATCTCCCTGGCAGTAGACAGAAGGAGAGGAAAAACAGATTACCATAGCATTAATAAAACAAACGGTAATCAGGAACAAGAGCAAAAACAAAAGAGCTGCATCCGTGTGCCCCCCCCCCCCCCCCCCCCCCCTCAGGAAGATCATATGTGTGTGTCCGTAAGTCAAACACACGCATGCGCACGCAGTGGAATCCATCCAAGCTTGTAATGGTGTTGTTCCTCAGAAAGGTTAAATCATCCCAGTTCAGTCTGGCGTAGTAGCACAAAACAGAGGGGGAGGGAAAAGAGAAATGAAACCAGCCACAGGGTAGAAACTTTTGTTATGAAGATCTTGGAAAAGGATAACGGTAGGGGAAGAAAAATAAATAAAATAACGGATGGTCATAGGATGTTGGTGGAAATCATCCTTCTCATTGAACACACTAGCATGCAACTAGTCCAACTGCAAACAAGTTGACGTGTGGCATTGACTTCACTAACTTGGCTGGTATTTTCATTTCTCACGCCGGGGATTGTTGAGAGGCGAGGCAGATGGTGCATCTAATTGTGTGAGCTGGCTTCCGTTTCTCTGCCGTGTCTCACCGACTTTGTATTAAAAGTTGGCACGGGGAACAGTCACAAAGTCAATTTTTGTTCAATGAAACACGTATGTGATAGGGAGGAAAGGATACGGCGAGAATATCCTTAGCTCGAGTCACTGTGGAGCCACACAGGATGGAAATAATGTGATATTTAATTTTTAATTTATTTTTCAAATCACTATACACTGTCAAATAAATTGTAATTGGCTGAAAAAAACGTATGCAAAATATAATTGTAGCTAATTAATCGATGGAATAATCGCAAGAATAATCAATTCTGAAAATATTCGTTCAGTGTAATGTTTAATTATTTTGTGGTCTATCGCTATACGCTATCAAATAAATAATTGAGAAAACAATGTATGCAAAATCAAATAATAGCCGATTAATCGACAGAATAATCAATTCGGAAAATATTCGATAGTGACAGCTCTAGCATAATGGCACAAATGAGCAAAGCTAGCAACCTGTATTTCTTAATGAACACAAAACAATAATAATATGGAACCAAGTCAAAAATAAAAATCATGATGATGAATCGTGCTACATCACAACATTGAAACGTATACATAACAGGGAGGACGGGCAGTTCCTGACCCAATTTTCCTCAACGTTACTTCACAGGTTTCAATGAGCAACACATGACAAGTGAGGAGTCGCCATCTCGTTTTCCCGACCATTGGCCCTCTGCGTGGCGCTGTGTAATGTTGCGTCGCTAATGCCTCCAACCAGTCAAGTTGGCTAATGATGTTGGATCGGCGCAGCGGGGCGCCTGCGCTGAAGATAGGTGCATTTAAGCAGAAATAATGATATGCTAATGATTACTTGGGCATTCGCGGGGTTCCACTGGTCATGGAGAACATGCCATCAACTGTGAGAATCATCCAGGAACTGATTGGAAATTGATCGATGGACATGTTATGGGTGTTTAGATTGCGGAACAAAATTAATTCTAATGACTATTCCCTCAAACTTTGCAACCTTCGGAGTGGCCTTACCTGTCTCGATCGATAACTTCACTTTATTGGCTTTTCTTGTAGTCTGCTTTAAGGCTATTCCCATCCTGACTTCCACTCTGCCATTGTTCCATTTATATTCTTCTTTTATGGGGAACCATTTGAAAAGCCCGAACAGCCGAAGAAGAACTTGGGCAGCTTTGAAGCATCAATGGTCTGGGTGCACAAAGCAATCTATGTTCCAAAATGCTACATCTCAAACTTGAGACTTTCATGCTAGGTGAATGGAAGGCCCCTATTAACTTGAAGGCAGTATGACTGTCATAAAGGTTTTTTTTTTTTCTTCACTTGAAGACCTCAAATTTCTGTCAAGCAGACAGAAGAAAATAGAATGGGCTTTGTAGAAGCTAACTTTTCGACGGGTTAAATGGTTTCAAAAATTCAGCAAGCTCTCCTATTAATGAAAAAAGACCGCACATGACTACATAAAGGAGGGTGATTTTATATGATTGAAATATTTACAAGCAAAGATTAAGGGCACACAATCTGACTTCGTTTTCACTTTGATTTCTCTTACAGGCCAGTTGGCCATAACTACCTGCATGTTTTATGGAGAAATATACATTTATTGTTTGGAGTTTCTAGTAAAATAAAAAAAATGGCTTGGGCTTCTTTTCATACGCTCCGAATCTTTTACGAGTTTTTAAAAAGTAGCAATTACCCTATAAAGGTCAAAAAGCCAATCAGGACACTTGCATTTAACAGCTTCACATGATAATATCGTGTCTGCGGAATGCCTGCGAGGTATAACTTAAAACTTTGGAAAACCCTGACATGCCGCATGCACCAACTGTTTTTCAACTCGATGAGTCTTTGAGAAACGACAACGAGCGAGGGAAGCTAATCGGTCGGTGACGATCACTCAGCCACAGTTTGGCTAGATTGTCTCTACAATCTTCTCTCACCTCCTCTTTACCAAAAGCACAAAGTCTTTGGCACACGTGTGCCCATTAAACACACATGCGGTAGCCTCCAGAGTCGTGTACACAAGGAGGCCATCGCGCTTGAGCAAACACCAGAGAGGCGCAGTCAATCACCATCTTGGCCTGTTAGATGGAAGACATGACAGCTCTGTAATCAGCAGGTAATGATGGGATCCCAATAGAGGAGAGAAGAGGAAAGTTCATGAGGCCCTTGAAAGCAGCTTGAGGGGGAGAAGGAGGGGGGGGGGGGGTCTCAAGTGAGAGCTTCTCGGCGGCAGGTGCCAGCTGAATCCCACCCTGCATCCTTTCGCCTCATCTCACACGCTCACACCACCTGGTCCATACTATTTACCCACAGTGGGGTCCCCTCCCTCTCCATTTCGCTCATCCTCCACCATGCAGTTCATCGGGCCCTTTTTTGCACTTATGCGTGATGAAGACCTGTCAACGCTGAACTCACACACTGATTGGAGCGAGAGCCCACGCTGAGCGCACTCGCCGACCGATATAGCTATGCAAAGCTGCCATCTACAATTATGGGCAGGAAATATCAAATGTGGCAATCAAAAAATGTGATGAGAGCGCTTGCAGCTGCCACGTTGCACTGGCGAGAGAAAAAGAAAAAAATCACG
This sequence comes from Syngnathus typhle, assembly GCF_033458585.1. Classification (NCBI taxonomy): domain Eukaryota; kingdom Metazoa; phylum Chordata; class Actinopteri; order Syngnathiformes; family Syngnathidae; genus Syngnathus; species Syngnathus typhle. Next base: position 7,718,926 of record NC_083750.1, on the reverse strand, counting down.
TTAATTGTAGGATTCTTCAATGTATGCAGATGGCTCTTAGGCGTTTTGCAGCCATAATGTGACTTTGAACCGATGACCAAAAATAGTGTGTCAAATTTGTGACAACAAGGTTTCGTTGAATAACTTAAAGGATTAAAGTAGGGTCTTGAGAAAATGATGCATCATAGCATCTGCTGTAATGCTTTGATTATTTAGGTCTTTGCAAGTGACCACTATATGCAACCAAATACGTAAGGCCACTGCCGGAGCTAGAATTTTTCCCTTAGGGGGGCCCAAGGGGTGGCCAAGGCCATCTCAAGGGTCCACAAACCAACAAAAAAATTCATAAAAACCCAAATAATTCTTCCTAAAAAACTGAAAAGAATTCAATATGTGTTTCCTACAAGGGACGACTGGATATGTGGGAAAAAAATCCAGACAGAATTAAAAAAAAAAAAAAACACCCAAAAGTAAATTATCTGGCCTGGCACCTTGTTTTGTTACCTTCTGCATGTTTTTTTTTTCTTTCTAAAACCAACTGTTACCATTTGAGTTAAATATACTTGCTGAACGCACAAAGCGTTATTTGTGCTTGCACATGTGTGATATTGATTGTGGCTTTCCAGGAGGCGGGCAGCTAGGCGTGTGTTGGTGCCCAAGGGGCGTGCCGGTGCTGAGCGAGCAAATACTTCACCTGCACCAGAAACACACAAACATCGAAATACACACATGCCTGACCATTAAGATTTACTTCCGTCATACTGGCCCATTGATCTGAGCAGGAACAGAGAGAACATGGGAAGAGAACAATAAAACAAGAGAGACAGACAGAGAGTCATTGACGTAAAGATTCACCTTGAAGCAAATAGCATAAATATGACAAGGCAAAGGAGAAAGTCACCTCCAGCTTTATCCAACTCAATTCACAATTGCTGCAAATGTTTTCTTTATTTAACTACTAAACTCTTCACCAAAGGTTTTTCAGTCATATTGAATCAATACTTCTTCTGGTTCACCTTTTCAACAATGTTAATTTGGAGAATTTAGGAGTGAAGAGCTGCTCTCAACGGGGGAAATACTGTGAGGGCAAAAATCTTTTTGGGGGGGGAAAAGGTCACAAGCCCAGCAGCAAGTCAGCCGAGACATTTCATCTAACTCATCTTTTCACACGCCATTTAGCATTGCAGCCAGAGGATTAATGAAGAAATGATTCACATATGGAAGCGTCGAGATACTGGAACTGAAAAAGTTCCGCAAAAATTTGAAAGAATTTTATATGATAAAGCATCAATATTTTCTTACTTGACTAATCAGCGAGTTTAATACAAATAAAGGGCTGTTATCAGTAAAGTTCTCTTCATTAAATTTGTACAAACTTAGTTTCTAGGAAACTCTTCCCAAAAAGTGTGTCAATGTCAAGGGATTGTTTCAATGTCAGAATGAAATCATGTTGCTGGTGGCGTCTCTTTCATAGAACACCTTGTAGTCAGGGAAACTGGAACTATATGGTGCCAAAAAAGTACATATTTGCATTTTAGGGCAAAATATTCATTTCATGAGGTGGGGATGGTTGTAAAGTAAGTGAGAAAAAAAGAGTGTTCATTTCCTGCCCTGTGGATTGCTTTGGCAAGCTCACATCCTGACCAAAAAAAAAAAAAAAAAAAAAAAACACTCACTGCAATAATAATTACATGGGACGAAAGCACTGCTGGTTATTTATGAAATGCGACTCCTATTAAAAGTCACATTGATTAGATATAAATGCATCAAGTCTAAATGGTGCGTTAAATCTTTTCCACACACTTATTTCAATCCATAAAGAGCATAATTCACAGAAAACGTGTCAGGCAAGAGCTATTTATTCCAAAATCTCAAAGTGACCCTCTGTTGACTCATTCACTACCGTGGACATTTATACTCGTCAACTGGAATCCAACCGTTCACTACCAATGGCGGACGTGGTCAAGTCACAAACAAACAAAAATCTCGGAAGATGTAAGTCGCGCAAGTTTAACGTAAAATTCAAATCTTAACCATACCAAACACCTTAGCATGTATGTTAAAAAAAAGCTAACTCACGAGTTAACAATAACATTCTTCTAATCACGTCTAATTGTACAGCAATTCAAAGCTTGTCTGTGCCGGAGGAAAAGAGTCAACAAGTGGCGCTTTGTTTGTTCCCCGCCGAAGCTTAACGAGCAAGACCGATCCTCTCCAATTGTTCTCGCCACCCAGCGTGATGAACTTGAAAGCTCGCCACAGTTATGCACGCTTACAAATTGTGGCGGTGCCTCTCAGGAAACCGCCATGTTGGAACCAACAGTAAACAAAAAGGAAAGGATGGGCAAGCATGAAGGAGTGTCAATTAGGCAAATTGAAGCTCTCAGGTTGTTGTTGATACTTTTCCGAGATTGACACGTGTGCAATAACAATTGCCAGCCAGAAAATAAGGTGCAATGACGCAAGGGTGAGGAAATTTCAAGGGCGCCAGGTGCCAGTGAACCCGAGCGAAGAGAGACAAATGGGCCAACAATTGATGCAGATGAGATGCAAGGAAAGAAAAGTGTGACAGAGAGAAATCTTATATTTATTCCTTTTGCCAGACTCAATAAAACCTCTCTCCATCAATCAGCAGCCATAATGACTAGCTTAAAAATATATGATCATTTCTACTCATTTTCATGATCAAACAGTATATATTTTTAAATGTTTTCGAATTATGTAACAATCCCGGTTAACTCGGCAACTCATTATGCAGATGTGATGAGACATGATTTGTAATGGAGCGTGCCAAAAAGAGCGCAGCCTTCTAATTTGCCTCCATAATCACTTTCGGTGTTTGATGACATCACGTGGCAAATGTGGAAAAATACGTCAAAATACACAAGAATAAAGACTATAACTATTATAACCTTGGTATTGAATAAATTAGACTAAATGAGAATAATTTCGCTAATTATCGAGGGATTATTGAGGAACCTTTCTGTGGGAACGTGATTTAAAAAAAAAAAAAACAGGACGAGACGATTCAAGGTGAAGGCTTGGACACTACACACGACACACTCCGAGAGCCAAGTCAAATGAAAGCGACAAACACCAAAACACTTTTTTAACTTTCAAACAAAGTCAACGACATAGGAAAGACGATCTGTGTGACATTCACACATGTATACGCCGTTGTGAAGCATTCGGCAGAGTGGGGATAATGAAATGTAATCATGTCAGTCAACAATGAATTATGGATCATCATCTAATGCCTGACTTGCCTTACTCATTACTAGCATGCTAATGTGATTGGGTGACACGGGATTATCAGCGTCATTCAAGCAGAGAAGGGGCCCCGAAGGAAACGGGGGCTTGTCAAAGTCACACGAATGAAAAGGGGAGACCAACACTGAGGATTGTTTTACATTCATTTGAAGTCTGTTAACAAGTCTGTCTTTAAAATGTTTTTGTCGCGGCCCGCAATGTAGTCATAGTTTTCTCCAGACGGCCTTTATGAATGTCAATTATATACAGTATAGCCTGCACAACAAACTGATGAATTACTAGTTTTCAAATCAGAGACTAGTAAAACCTATTTGAATACTTTTTGAAAACAAATGGGAAGAAAAATGCTAGCAATATCTCTATTTTTAAAAGTGAAGACAATTTGAAATTTTAGTATTGACGCATGAAGTCGATGTGGAATTTGTCTTCGAGGGCCACATAAAATGATGTGGTGGACCGTATCTGGCCCCCGGGCCTTGAGTTTGATATCTCTTCCCGAATGAGAACAAAACAGATGAGATCATTCCTAATTAACTTGAAACTGCACTTTGAAATAAAAGTTTTTTTTTAAAAATATTATGGCGCTACTATTTTGTTTTAAACACGAGTCTCCTTGCGAGTGAGGTCACAAAATGGATTCCCTGAGACTTATTTCCCCAGCAATCTGCACGCACCTACATCTCCCGACTGATGTAATACACAGGAGTGCATGTAAACACACTCTCCGGCATTCATCACAGTAACGGTCAAGGTGGAGACATCTCCCACAATCCATCTCTCGGCTTATTGGCACCGAAAGACTTTGCCTTTGTGTTTTGCTCACAGATTTATGAGCGACTAAAGGCGCATGCAGGTGCTTATGCGAGCATGTCAATGAGTGCGGATGCATACATTAGAGGCATCTGGCAGTTCGGGGGGGGGGGGGGGGGGGACTGATGTGCTTATTGACACCTCCCCTCCCTTGCACTTGTGGAATCACCTCCCCATGTCCTTCTCTCCCTCCGCCCAGCTAGCCCCCGATCCATCACATTTCTTTAAAAGCCTGTTAGGAAAGCCAATACCATTCATTAGCACAAAAAGATTAGCTTTTCAGCAGCGCGTGTGTTCGTTCGGGAGTGTGCAAGGGACAAGTAATCATAGAAGCCTGTGGCAGACAGCCACTTAGTTACCCTACAGAGTTGGGCGCATGTTGGAATCTGGGAGATGCCATTCACTTTAATACAAGGGAACCAAGAGTAAAATTAAAATGATGTTATATATTACATGGATTCAACAAGTAGGCAATTTTTAAGGAGACATTATGGAAATTTGAATGTTATGATTTCAAATATTTGAATCTTGAGTGCTTGCTATACTTACCCATCAAGGGTGGAATTAAACAACCAAGTAAATGTGTTATCCACAGAAACAGTGGGGATAATTAGCATAGGAATCTACACTGAGCTGTCTCAGCAATGACATCATCAGTTGGAGTGAAGTTCCAAAATGGTGGAACCAATTTAGACAAAGCCAATATACTATAAGCAGAGCTGCAGTGTTTGCAAAGTTTGGTGTACCCTGTTCAGAATGTTCTAATATATTTAAGATACGGGAAGGACTTGGGAAAGGATGGCAATTCTGGCAGTTGTATTTTGGTGAATTGTTGATGAAATGTGTGTGTGTGTGTGTGTTGGGAAGTGGGGGTGGATCAGGATACTAATCACATTGCCACAACCATAAAAAATAAAAATGCACCTCCCTTAATTAATCACTATATCAAACTGTCTATTATATGCTGCACCACATTCATCAGCAAAAGTAAAAATGACAAACCACTTTGCATACACTCAAATGACTTAATTCAGAGTCACTGGCAGTGCAGTAGCTAAATGAACCCATCACTTTGAAGCGTGATTAAAAAACACCACTCACATCTGAATCTGCATACAGCGACATCATTTACAACTTGACGCTTGTATTAAAGCGCCTGATTGATGGGAACAATACAAACAAAGTAGGCCTTTTTTTTTTGCCAACTGCAGGTACGTTGCTGCCTAATGGTAATTGCAACTCGTCAAGAAAACGCCAAAAATCACTCTTATGTCAAATTTGGATAAAACATAGCAATGCAACTCACCGTTTATTGAACTTGCTCTTTGGGCAGTGAAACTGAAGCCGAATCCTCAGTCGTCAATTGAATTTGAAGGTGTTCACCTGGAGTTGTTGAGGCGTTCAATGACTCAAGGTAAATCCGTACGTCCCATAATTACATTGAAGAGTTTTATATTTTATTTTTTTCCCCCGGCAAGGGCTGTTCACGAATGTTATTTTTCCAGCACCACACTTGTTTAAATTAATCGTTTAAATTGTATTGATTAATTATAAAAACAGATCAATGTGAAGAAAACTTAAAATTAATTAATTTATATTGTATTTTATTTCCCGGTAGTTTATGTGATGTGATGGAATTGCACACTAAGTTTATTTTGTATCCTTACTAATTTTCTGGCCATTTTTATATATTTTTTTGCATTAAATGGGTTTTCAATACAAATATCAACGCTTTGTACATTTCCATATTTCAACGATGAATGTTTTAATAATAATAATGACTGCTGATTAAACTGTACAAAAACTGTAAAAAAATAATAATAATAAATGCCTACATGCATAATGCATTGTAACAAATGGGCCATTGCTTGTGGCAAATTCTCCAAGGGGCAAAAGATTTAATTAAGTCAAAATGAAGTATTGGCTGCTCAAACAAGCGCACTCATATAGACACACCTCATTAGTGATATTTTGAGTAATTGGGAAGACTTGTCATTAGCTAAAACAATAACGATGAATTCCTCCCGGGACTGCAATTGTATTTATCTGTCCAAACAAACATATCTTAAAAGATACACACAAACACATGGGCAGTTATTTAACCTTCTCCATCCCCTGGGATTGGGTCTTTAACCGTAACAAAGCAGTTGCCCAATCAGTTGCATTCTATTCCCTAACGCCTATTCCCTTCATATGTAGAAAACAATCTGGAGAACAAGATTACACACAAACACACACACACATGCCTTCACTAATACTCATCAGCTTTTGGGACAGAGGAAAATCTATATTTCATCTGCGAAGCTGAGGTTCTCGAACACACGCTGAGTTTGTTTGTCATTAGGCCTAATCCCTGTGGCTCACCTAATCAGTTTGCTGTGTATGCGCCTTTTCCTTTTTTTTTTTTTTTTTTTTTTGCGTCTGTGTACGATGTATCGGGTTGAGAGGGGCCATAGCCGGAATCGTGCAAACACACACTGGAGTCTGAATTAAAGGCATCGATTGGACATGGCGTGCTCTCACACACGGATCAAAGCTTACCTTTGATCAATGACTAATCTATTTGTTTGTGGAGTTTTATGCATCTCAATTTCAATCAGTCGAAAATGCTCATACTGCAAAGGTTATGTGACTGATCTGCGCTAATATACAGTAAGTAGTGTTAAAAGCCAGGCAACAATCAAGGCCTAAATAGAAATATTTGTTTACATTACAAAGTAAACTGCAAGATGCCCCCTTGCGGATGCTGTGCAGTCCGAGACCACCATGTGATGAGAGGGGTGTGCTATAAAAATATTTTTAAGATGGCATCACATTAATAGGTGGTGAAGAATGAAAAAAAAAAAAAAAGAATGGACACGTTTCAGGCGAATAGGAGAATTCCCTAGATGCTAATCAATATTTGATAATGTCAACTTCCGAGTAGTCCCCGCAGTAGATTTTAATGATAATTCTGCCAGTATGACTGACCAGCCAAGTCTTCCCGTGAGCTAGATTGAACTCAGTTATCAATCAAAGCTTTGGCATTCATTTAAATCGAAATATGCAGGCAAAACATATATTAACAAAAGGGAGGGTGAAAACCATGGCTAACCTATATGCGACATTAAAATAATTGGCCATCAAAATGACACATAATCAAGCTCACCCCTTCACGTTTTTATTCATCAGAGAGGAACCTTAGTCTATCATTTTCTTCATTAGCAACTCTTGTCTATGTAATGAACGAGCTCTGTGGCGACCAATCAGAAGCCAGACAAAGTCTTCCGAAAGAGATAGCAAGCGTTGGTGCTTTAGTTAGTGTGACTAATTTGCTGCTTTGTTCCCGCAGATATTTCATTGAAACGATGGAAATGATCTTTTCAGCCCCTTTGACTCACAGCATGAAAAATATGGGGTGGAACATGATATTATGCTTTAATCACATCGCCGCCAGGTTTGGGAAGAAAGGTAAATAGTTTCAAGACACTGTGCCTCGCACGATTGTCTTATTTTATGACCTTAAAGAGACAATATTTCTTCTCAAGGTCAAAGGCAGAAGGAATTCCTAATGTACTCAGTATATTAAAATTCAGATTTCTTACTGCATGTATATAGTGTTGTTTTAACTCGATACCCGCATTGCTGTTGTGCCAAATCTATCCCAGCCTGAGATGATGAGCCTGCATGATGCACAACTCCCCTGAGCTCATATCCACAAGCAAAATCTGGATGAGGCATCTTTCAATTGGCTCATACGGACATTACGTGCGGCTTCGTAGATAAAGAGCTCCATCTACAGGATCTAAATACTCTCTGGCATGGAATGGAAAAAAAAATTTTGTCTTAATTAAGCTTTAATAGGGATTGCCAACACAATCTGAGTATTTCATCTCGAGTATAAAAAGGACTTGAAAACCATGAAAACGACATGCTTCTATTTGGGGTACATGGCAGAGTGCCCATTCCTAACCGCAGGCTTGGAGGGTGGCCATGTCCTCGAGCCACCTCCTGTAGATATCAGTGGAGAGGGACCTTTGCAGTACAAAGGAGCCATCTGATAAGGAGCTCCTGGCTTGGAGCTTTCAGAGTGCCTGTCTCTGGCGGTTAGTCGGAATTGTCCCCGTCTCTTGACTCGCTCTGTGTGGAGAGCCAATAAAAGACACACGAGGGAGAGAGACATGTAATGGCAATTGCACACAGGAGGGGATCGGGAAAGTGACAAGGAAGGTCAGATCTAATTAACACATACAAAGATTTTTCAAATCAAAGTCTGTATGGTTCATTTGCAGTTTGGGTTCGGACTGACTCTACCGTACGTATATTAATGTGACTGTGCGGGCATGCCAGCAGCCATGTTAGGCCATGAGACTGTGTGTCGGTCATAACCGTAATCGCTCCATTTACTTCATCTACCCTGGGAGGAACGGCTGGTCAGCACCATCTGGACTTCTGCACAAGCACCAACGTAGACATGCTCGTTTGCATGGCTCGTCGCTCACGAGCTTCGCGTGAGACTCAAATGATGGTGTGCATTGGCTTGCTTGGTCACTCTTGGTTCCTCCAAATATTTTTTATTTATATATTCCTTTATTTATTTAGCCCCCAGACACCTAAGATTTTTGGGCAAAAAAAAAAAAAGTCTTCAGAAAAGACTCATGAGAGCAGGGGTGTCAAATTCATTTTTTTCGCGGGCCGCATTGTAGTCATAGCTTCTTTTGTAGGGCCATTATGACTGTCAACCCAAATAAATGTACGAGCACCTCATATTCTATACAGTAAAAGCTACAAAACAAACTGACAAATAACTCATTTTCAAATCAGATGAGTAAGAATTGGTTAAATATTTAAAAAAAAAGATATTAAAAGTGAAGACAATTTGCAATTCTAGTAATGACACACAAATTTGATGCACAATTTGTCTTTGCGGGCCACATAAAATGATGTGGCGGGCCGTATCTGGCCCCCGGGCCTTGAGTTTGACACCTGTGCATTAGAGATTCATTATGAAAAGAAATTTTTTAGACAATTCAGAACATACCCAAAAGTCAATTACCTGGCCTGGCACCAGGGGTCCAAGCATATTTCAAGGAGGCAGTGCACCCACGCTCACCCCCTTAGCTACGTCACTGCACCGGCAACTATAAAAGAGACAAAGCAAAGATGAAAGGAGAAATGAGATATTCATTGTTTAGTATGTGCTTTTCTATGTCACAGTGGAGCAGAATCTATTGCGTTCTCATTTGGGTGATATTTCAGTTACAGTCAAGTTTAAACATCACCTGAAGGGCCATTTTTCCCATTTGCTCTTTTACCAATTGCATTACTCAGCAATGAGCGTGTTGACAAAGTATATACATTTATTCTGCTGCTCCTCACCGCCGCACCTTCATCACTCTTCACTCATTTGTATTCGTGTGCGCTCGCAGCCTCTCCTCGTTTTCCATCTCGGCTTACAGCCTTTCTTTCTTTTTTTTTGTGACCCTCTTTTGTCTCACCATCGGCTCCCTTTCATGCTCCTCTCGTCCTCCCCATTCTTCAACAATCTCTTTTTCTGGCCCCCATGCTTCCATCCCTTCGGAGCAGAGCTGACATTGGACTTGAGGTCAAAGAGATGGGCAGTCATGCTCTTACTGTCAACTGGCTCAAATGGGCTTAGATAGACCCAAGGGAAGCCAGTCCGCTGGCCTTGGGCTGTGCGTAGATATACATTCAGCCACACATTTTTAATTGAAACATACTTATAGGAACAACAAAGCAAAAGAAAACAAACAAAGCACATTTACTAGAGAGCTTTATTTCACTCATGCGAGTGTATAATATCATGGAATTACAGATGTATTTTTTGAAACCAAATTCCCTTGGAGAATTGCCATGGATTATAGTTTTTACAGAGTGGGTTATGCACAATTGAAATATTCACTGTAGATGAATGCTGAACACTGAAAATAAGCCTACAAAGGTCATGAACATCCATTAGCAGAAGAACATGAGTGAAATAAACTCCATACAATTGATTTCAGTAGGTTTCTGGAGGAATCAAAACAGGGATGATGATGCAACGCAGAATGTCTATGTTCTTGGACATTTATTTGAAAAGTAGCTAAGCAGAAATGACTAGTTACAGATCTTTAATCGGACACGTGCCCAAAGGTTATCTTTTGCATTTAGGGTATGTTATATCAACATTTCTAACATCTATGCCTTTGGGTTAAATTCAAAAGAGTAATCATTTTGTTACAACTATTTTAAATGGCACGACATGAAGGTGATGGCTTGGGCCAGCATAGAGTTGAGGCATGTTTGGTACATTGTGCCACACTGCCCTCGTGTGGTCACTATCAGTGTTGCATGTCAGATGTTATGTACTCCAGCTACTGCGCACAAAATGGATGAAATATTTTTACGTTAGTCAAAGACTCATCCATCCGTTATTTTGTCACCATTGCAATCTGCTCGCAAAATACTAATCAGAACATATATATTTATATACATAAAATATATATTTCCTTTCCTGGTGGGTGGTGCTTTTGTTGTGGACCTGTTGAAGGCTCAGGTTACTGGATACGGTTACAAAGAAGGTCATAAGCAGTTGTATCACTTTACTTGTAGATTTCCGAGCTGCAGGGTAGTCATAAAAAAATAACTGGAGACATTTTATTGTCTTTTGGCATTTTCATCTTTGAGCCATTGTTGGTCTTCCTTCATGGCAGAGGCCCTCAGCAACATCACGAGGGCTACTAACCCTTCCCCTAGTGGAAGGGCTTCAGCTGGAGTGGTGTTATCCGACGAGAGGGTGGACTTCCTCCGAGAGCAGGTTGTGTGTGTGCTCCGCATTAAGACGGATAAATGGAATCGCTTCATCTGTGCAGAGGAGAATCAGCAAATCATTTTGGACTACCTGGACCACATTTGGACCAACCGGCTGCTGCTCTTCACTGGACCTGGAGGGACACTGCATGTGGGGGATGCTCAGGTGAGATAATAAATGAATGAATAAATAAATAAAATTGAATGGATAAAATTAAATAAACTAAATTAAATAAAGAAAATGTCTAAAAAATACTGTTTTTGCATCTGTGAAGACATCCCCACCATGGAAGACCAAAATATTGTGTGTGCTGAAGAAGGGCGTAAAAAGAATTGCTCGCCAAGGATTCCGACACCAACTGCGACTGGGGGAAGTACCAGGATACCCGATGGAGCATTTACCAATTGTCATCTCACAGGTGGGCTTGTGGACATCCAAGTTCTCCTTTGCAATGTCGCAGAGCTGGCAAAACTACTCAATCACCATTTGGACCAAATATGAAAGAGAAGTTATGGATGTGCACTGCCTCTGTAGGTGCTGGTGTGCGTGCTATCTAACAGTCTAAACCACGAGGAGTGGCCTCAGGTCGTGTCAGAGGACATTCACCGACACCTGGAGAAGCTAAGAAGCATCATGGTCACTCTGAGAGGACATGCTGAAGGGCGAACTCTTCTGCCTCTTCCTTTATGTGTGGAAAGGGCAGGACCTCAGGAGATTAGGTTAGCGGACTTGATATTTAAAAATGGTGTCTTAAGAACAAGGATCATTCTAAAACAGAAGTGCTGAGTCAATGTTTCTCCATCAGTCACGCAGGTCCTCTTCCGAACGAAGGATTGTTATACTCCATCGAAACGCTGATTGTGCAATGGTCTGGACAAATATGGAATGTTCTGAAGAAGGACTCTGGAGCCCTGTTGCTTAAGGGTGAGCACCCAGGCCCTAACGTAGAGCTCCAGTTCTGGAGCTCACAAAGGGAGAATCTTCTGGGAATTCAATCCCAGGTACAGTCAAACATTGGCATAACATTTAGATTTTTCCATCCCACTTAATTCGAGAATCACGGATGGTGCTTTCAGATTCAAAGTCACAAAGTGAAGCAGATCATGGAGATCTTGAGAAGAGTGAAGAGCAGCTACTATTCTTCCTTCTGGGACATCTCTGTCAAAGTCAACGATGGTGATGATCCAGATTCTGACTTTCAGGTTAGGTAAAGGCCTTGCCTGATCTTATTACATGAAGCATTTTTGTATGTGGCTGTCACAGCGGTGCTGGAAGCCGAGGATATCGATCTATATCTGCGTCCTTTGAGGAGGCTCATCAGCAACCTGGAAGAGAGAAGCTTCCCTCAGGTGGACACTCTGCTGCCTCCTCTCTTCCACACCCTCTGTCTCATCTGGAGCAGATCACACTACTACTGCACTCCACAACGCATGGTCGTCCTACTGCGAGAGTTCTGCAATCTGACCCTGGAAAAGGTCCAGCGATGAATCCGAGATTTGGTAGAGGTGGTTTCTGACTTTGAAAGTCTTTGTTTGACAGGCTTTTGCCTACCTGATCCCTGAGGAACTCTTTAAGATGGAGCTTGAGGAAGGCCAGGAGAGAATCCAAATAACCATCTACGTCCTGCGCACCTTCAAGCAGCAGTTTCACACTCACCGCCAGAAAATTCCAAATTACTTCCAACGCGACCAGACCGTCAAGCTGTGGGACTTTCCAACCTCGCTTGTGTTCCGGCGCTCAGACCGCATCATGGAGAGGCTGCTTATGATTGAGGTAGGATCAAGTTTTGACACAGAACGATCAACTTGTTAGCTATTGTTGCCGATATGATTTTAGTTGTGGCCATTTATAGGAACTATTTGCTTCAGCGCTGGACTTTCTAAAGCTGGAGAAGGTGGAACTCGGTGGATCCAGAGGCAAGGTCCTTGGCGAGATGGTCTTCAACATGAGCGAGGAGTTTCAGGACCGCTGGCGAGCCCTAAGAGAGAGCAAATACGACCCTTTGGACTACACTAATGATGTGAGGCCTCGTAAGACTGCATCAGCGGATATAACCAAAGTTTAAGAATCGAAACAATATCGTATCATCGAAATAATATCTTATAATGATCGAAATATGTCTCAATTTGGTCTGCAGGATTTTATTCATCAATACAAGTGTTTTATGGAACAAAACAAAGACTTTGACCAGAGACTGGGAACTGTTCTCAATCTGGCCTTTCAGCACTCAAGAAATCTCAAATCTACATTCAAGGTGAGTCTCTACTGCCAATTTCTGAAACAATTTGTTTTTACATTGAATAAATGATTTCATTTCAGATGCTGAAGATTTTTGGCAACCTGCTGGAGAGACCTACAATCCATCAGCTCTTCTCTCCCAACTATACCGTGTTATTGGACATGTTCAACCAGGAAATCAACCACTGCCAGTTTTTGTTTGATCAACACAGGGATGGGGTGAGACGATATTTTGAAAATAATTATTACTATTAATATTCATAAGTGATCACTGCAAATCATGTGACCCCAATACATCTAAGCATCTTAAGCACAGGAATCACAATGGATGAAACTTGTTTTGTTTCAGCATACATCAGGAAATTTGGTCCTCGGGAAAAATATGCCCCTGGTGGCCGGGAGGCTGAAATGGTCACAGGAGCTTCAATGTCGCATCTTGACCAACAGAGCCAACCTTTGCCAGCTTGCTCATATGTATGGACGAAGAACTCGCTCACTCACCTTGATTATATTTGTACCTTGTCTTTCTGTCCGACTATTCCAGGCCTTTGGCTGGCACTGAGGCGGACGCAGCCCTCCACAAGTGTGAACGACTTCTGGAAGCTTTGGAGCAGCAGGACCAGGAACTTTTCTCACAGTGGACTGAGGGTCTGGAGGAAATCTGTCAAAGACATCTGGAGGACCCGCTGTTGACTCTTGACACCAACACGGGCTTGTTCCACGTCAACTTCAGTCTAGCCGTAAGCATCAATAAACAGACACTAATAAATATGATTGCACCCTCATTCTTTAAAAGTGTCTGAAAGTATCCAAGAAAAGATACATAAAATCATATTGACAGAACATTTCTGGCTAACAACGCCTCACTTTACATCCAGCTGAGATCTGTGCTCAAGGAGGTGAAGTATTTGGGAATGCTAAAGAGCCAGAACATTCCCAAAGCAGCTCTTCAGCTCTTCTCGAAACGTGAACGACTCTGCTTGGTGAGTTCAAACTGCCGCTGGTCGGATAACTAATAAAACTTGAAACTGTAAAGCATACTGACATTGTGCCCTGCAGCAAATTCAGACACTGATCCTGGTGACCCAGTGGTACAACCAGCTGAAGAGCACTATTCTGGATGTGGAACTGGGACTGGTAAAAGTTGAGATGGAAAGGACCAGGCGACAACTGGATCCAGCCTTGCAAGAACTCACCTGGGCGCAGGATGACGTCTGGGACTACATTAAGAGCGCAAGAGATCTCGTCCAGGTTACTTTAAAATCAAAGTGTCCTAAGGAGCCGCAGTAAACTGCAAGAATTGACGAACACTTTTCTTTTTGTATCCCAGCTCTAAAAATTCCTCAAATAAGAACTTGTAATTGTTTATTGTGACATCACTAGAGCCTTTGGAGTCGTGTTCAGAGGAGCAAAGCAAACGTGGAGGCTATGCAGACGCTCATGGGGAAATTCAGTCAACGCGCATGCGTTACAAGAAAGAGCCGCGACTCGACTCTTCTGCTCTTCTCGGACATTGATGAAAATGTTGCCAAGCAGCACGCTCTCATCAGCAGCACGGGCGAGCAGATACACGCACTTCTGCAGGTCGAGTTTCATTTGGGTTGAATGGGAGAGAAGCATTTCTAATTCTGCATTTTTTTAATTTTTTTTTAGGAGAACCAGTCACTCCTGGCAGTGTCTGACCTGAACAGCAGCGAGTGGCAGGCCTACTCTAACTATGTGGACCACATGATCCTGGCAGGCTTCTCTCACGCCATCCAGTGCTCTCTACAGTACCTGCTAGACAACACTGATGCAGCCCAGCGTGTCAGTCCGCTGTTTGAGGTCCAGTTGGTGTTGAACGGCAGCGAGATGTGCTTTAACCCTCCGCTAGACTTCAGCAACAGAGGCAACTTCTTTGATATTGTGGACAACATGGTTGCTAACATTCTCAAGATGGCATCCTTCATCCCCAGAGTTGCAAAGCACACGCATCAGGATAACTACCAGGTCAACAGATGTCTGGACTTTTTCACTGTTATAGCAGTAGAGTTTTAGAGTTTAGAGTTTATTTCAAACATGTGAAAAAAAACTAAATAATATTACTGTACACAATATATATATATATATATATATATATATATATATATATATATATATATATATATAAATTAAAAGAGTAGCAAACAAGATATTTAATCCCACCCCCTTTTAATAATCCCTAAATACCCAGCCATAAATAATTTTGCCTCACTTATTCCAACAAAATACTAAATACTACGAACAGTACTTGCAAGTAATAAAAGAACATTTACAATGATTCAAGAATTTTAGTCAGAATTTCATTTCAGTGGTAGACAATTTTCTGCTATTCGGAAGGATTATTGATGTCCCTACACATAAATCTATTTGACAGTCCCTCCTTGTGTTCCTGCAGAGTGACATCAATGAAATGAAGGATTTGTCCGAAATGTGTTACGCTTTACGCGCTCGAGCACATGCAGCTATCAGCAAGGTGAGTAGCTGAATGTCTAGTGATGGTACAGCTAAGGCTATCAACTGGATTTTTTTTTTTTTTTAATCAGGTTAGGGAATATGAAGCATCATTCAACAGCTACCGCTATCTCTGGACTGATGACAGGTCAGAATGTAGAATTAGCGTCTGATCAAGGCGAGATTTGCTGATTGTTTCTTGATCTTGACATGCGCAGGTCTGAATTCATGAGTCAGTTCCTGCTCTATGGCCACGTATTGACAACGGAGGAAGCTGAGCTGTATGCAGACTATGAACTGAAGAAGAACCCCCCCACCCTGGAAAATTTTAAAGAGCAGGTTATTTTTAGCTCCTTTCCAATTATTCCCCCTTGAGCAATCTCCAAAAATCTCTCTTGCCGGCAGATCAATCTGTTTGAGTCTCTGCATGAGCAAGTGAGCAAGATGGAGGATCGGAGGGTTTTCTGCAACTGGTTGCAGCTGGACATCAGACCCTTCAAGCACACGCTCATGAACATCATCAAGAGATGGAGTTGGATGTTCAAGGAGCACCTGCTCAACCACGTCAACCAAAGGTTGCACACGTCACCAATTTTGAAAGCACACAGAAAGAGGAAATCACATGACAAGTATTCGTGTTAATTTACCTTTCCCGTTCTTCTCTGTACTGCAGCGTGAAGGAACTGTCCTCTTTTGTCCACAACACAGCCCATGGTCTTTCTAACAAGGTGTCGGATGGTGACTATGCTGGCCTGGTGGATATCATGGGACATCTCATGGCCATGAGAGATAGACAAATCAGCAACGAACAAGACTTTAAACCTCTCAAATCCACCGCGGAGCTCCTCAAGACTTATGGGCAACAACTCCCTGAGAGCGTCTACACACAGTTAGAAGTTGGTGCACACAAATGGCATGACCAGGAATATAGTGTGCCCCAAAAGTTACTGTACATTTCCTTTTTTAAATTTCTTTTCAAGTAGAAAGTGGATATGGAACCATACGGTGACTTTTGGGGCACCCGGAAAATAGGTAGACCCGCATTCTTACGCTACATTTTTTTCAAACCACAAAACAAACGCAGGAACTACCAGAGAGGTGGAAGAGTTTGAAGAAAATCGCGTTCACAGTCAAACACGAAGTGGCACCGCTGCAGTCTAACGAAGTTTCAGTTATCCGCAGGAAATGTGCCCGGTTTGAGGTGAGTTAAAAGTCTGAGTGACCCCGAGGAAACCCTGACAAACCTTCTCATTTTCCTACATGCATTATAAATGAGTATCACCACCGCATGCACGTTACAGAGCTGGGGTAACTGCTGAAAACGTTGCTTATTTAAATATTTGAATATTTTTAGGTCAAGCAGTATGAATTCAGGGAGCGGTTCCATACCGAGGTGATTTTTAAGATCAGTGTGGAAATGCCGTACAAGCAAATTGATAAGGTGAGCAATCATACTTGTTATTATTATCCTCTCCATGCTATCAAGTGTATGTGCACGTCTCCAGTCTAACTGTGCAGTAGCCGCAATGGAGGCAGAAATGAAGGTGCTCCAGGACACCGCCGATCTGTTCGAGGTTAGCTTCCCAGACTACAAGCAACTACGCCAGTGTCGCAGTGACATCATCCTCGTCAAAGCAGTGTGGGATATGGTCATTTTTGTCAAGGTCTGAAATGCGTTTGAGATCCAGAAGGCCTTGCGAAATTCTGGTTGGAATGCAACAATTTTCTTTCTCCGTTAAAGAGCAGCATAGAGGACTGGACCAAGACACCATGGAAAGAGATCAACGTCGAGCAAATGGACATGGAGCTCAGACGTTTTGCAAAGGTACAACTAAAAATGATGAACAGTTGGAGATGGGACCGTTCATATCTAATTGTTTGTTGCACCTTCTAGGAGATGAAAATGCTAGATAAGGATGCACGTTTGTGGGATGTCTACGTGGGTCTGGAGTCAACGGTGAAGAACCTGCTGACGTCTCTGAGAGCGGTCAATGAGTTGCAGAACTCTGCTGTCAGGGAGAGACACTGGCAGCAGCTAATGAATACAACCAAGGTATGGATGGCCACTTTGAGAGTCAATATTGGTTTCCCCTTCTATCACCGGATTTGATTAATATTACAAACATACTACCTGGGCCATACTTTCTGAGAATCACCCATACGCATAATCCATATGCAATTCCCTTTGAATTGAAATGTGGTCCTGGTCATCTTGGGTTCCCTTTGGTCCACAGGTAACGTTTGTGATGGGAGAGGACACTACTCTCGGAAACCTGTTGGAATTGCAGCTTCACCGTGTGGAGGACGAGGTCAAAAATATAGTGGACAAGGCCGTGAAAGAAATGGCGATAGAGAAGGTCAGCGTTATCAAACACCACACGTACAGTATATTGGTTTTGAGTTTGCAGAGGCAATCCTAGCCACCAAGAAATACCAAACTTAATTGGACCAGCAACTCGTATCCCTTCTTTTTTGGTTTGAGATATTTGATTAAATAAACAAAACCATCTATTTTGTCAGGTCTTGTCAGAGATTAAACAGACATGGAGTTTTATGTCATTGTCCTATGACACTCACGTCAATACTGGAATCCCTCTCCTCAAAGCAGATGAGAACCTGATAGAAACCCTTGAAGACAACCAAGTAAGACTCCATCATGTTGGATGGATTGTGAAGATCCATTGAGGCAGTTCTAGACCCTCATGACCATAAAGCAGACCGTTGAATTTCTTTTCAGGTGCAGCTGCAAAACATCCTCATGAGCAAGTATGTGGAATATTTTCAGCCAGAAGTGAGTGTATGGCAGAGGAAGCTGATGGTGGCTGACCTGGTCATCTCCTTGTGGATGTCAGTGCAGAAGACTTGGGCCCACCTCAATAGCATCTTCACCAACAGCCATGACATCCGCTGCCAGCTGGCCAGCGATGCTGAGCACTTCCAGGGAATACACAATGACTTTCAGGTACTTGATGCACACAAGTGCCCTACATTACAATGCATTTTAATTTGAATTTCTTCTCCCTAGAGTTTGATGAGTCAGGTGGTGCAGAACAGTAATGTGTTAGAAGTGACCAACCAGCCTGGCTTCCTGGAGAACCTGGAGGCACTGCAGCAGAGACTGTCTGTATGTGAGAAGGCCCTGGCAGAGTACCTGGAGACCAAGAGGCTCACATTCCCCAGATTTTACTTTGTGTCTGCTTCCGACCTGCTGGAGATTGTCTCCAAGGGAACGCAACCCAAACAGGCAAGGGATCAAACCCAATAAAAAAAATCCACAAAGGTCTAGGAGAATGCAGTTTTATTACAGAAGGATGAACCAGTCTCTCGGTTTGAGTGAACGCACTCTCTTTTTCAGGTGACCAAACACTTGCTCAAGCTATTTGACAACATAGCAGACCTTCGCTTCAAGGAGTCACACAGAGATGAAGGAGCAGCTATGGACAGCGACACCGTGTCCGTAGGGATGTACAGCCGGGAGGGAGAATATGTTCCATTCTCCGAGCCGTGCGTCTGTGAAGGACAGGTTTGAAATGCTCCATTTGTTTGAACCATAGTCTTCCTGCCGATCTATATTCCTTTGCATGTATTTTCTACATCCAATCTAGGCGGAGTGCTGGTTGGGTGCACTGGAGAGCTGCATGCACCGGACCATTCAGAAGGAAATCCAGGAGGCGGTAGCCGCCTACGAGGACAAACCACGAGATCAGTGGCTCTTTGATTACCCTGCACAGGTCCTCAACAAATCATATCCGTAGAACATGCCGCTCACTTTACGTAACAATCCGCTCTGATGCTGTAGGTGGGATTGACTGGCAGTCAGGTGTGGTGGGCCACAGATGTGGGCATTGCATTTGCAAGGGTGGAGGAAGGTTTTGATACGGCTCTCAAAGAATATAATAAAAAACAGGTTGGTGAAAGATGAGAGGGAAAAGCAAATGTTTTTGCTTCATCAATATTTGTTGATTTGCCAGATCACGCAGCTCAACTCACTGATCCATATGCTGCTGGGAGATTTGACGCCGGGGGACAGACAGAAAATTATGACCGTCTGCACCATTGACGTCCACGCCCGAGATGTCGTGGCTAATCTCATAACTCAAAAGGTTGAACGCTTCAATAAGATCACCGGAATTCTTGACTATTTTGGCTTTGTTTGAAACGCAGGTGACAACAGGACAAGCTTTCGCATGGCTTTCCCAGTTGCGCCATCGTTGGGACGATGAAACGCGACATTGTTACGTTGATATCTGTGACGCCCAGTTCCGCTTCAGTTATGAATATCTGGGTAACACCAACAGGCTGGTCATCACACCTCTTACTGACAGGTACCAGTGCATTAGATCCAGGAGACCTGTTGGGGATTCAAAGTAGGTTTCATGTCTAACTAAGTTTACATATGAAATAAACCCTGCTCATGTCAGGTGCTACATAACACTGACCCAGTCCCTCCATCTCACGATGAGTGGCGCCCCCTCTGGACCAGCTGGTACTGGTAAGACCGAGACCACCAAGGATTTGGGACGTTCCCTGGGCATTATGGTTTATGTGTTCAACTGTTCAGAGCAAATGGACTACAAGGTAACGCTATCCTTTTTGTAAAGATTTTATTTTATCATTTCAACAACACAAAGGAACTGACAACTCACCCCTATGAAAATATGTAATAAAATATTTGCAAAAAGGTGATAATAGCTATGTGTTCCTCCAGTCTATTGGGAACATTTATAAAGGTCTGGCTCAGACTGGAGTGTGGGGCTGTTTTGACGAATTCAACAGGATCTCTGTGGAAGTTCTCTCTGTGGTGGCTGTGCAAGTCAAAACCATACAGGACGCAGTACGCAACAAAAAACACAAGTATAGAAATCCCACTCGGAGCTTATGTTTTATTATTTAATGTAACGCTGCCTATGTACGTAGGTTCCATTTCCTTGGAGAAGAAATCGAGCTGAAGCAAACAGTGGGAATCTTCATCACATTGAACCCAGGTTATGCAGGCAGGGCTGAGCTACCGGAGAATCTCAAGGCTCTCTTCAGGTTTGTCAATTGGACAATATCCTGACAACCGTTCAAATTATCATGAGGCGGCTTTCCAACCATCCAGGCCTTGTGCCATGGTGATCCCGGACTTTGAGCTCATCTGTGAAATCATGCTGGTGGCGGAGGGGTTCATAGATGCTCGTCTACTGGCACGCAAGTTCATCAGCCTCTACACGCTCTGTAAAGAACTTCTGTCCAAACAGGTACATCATTTTCATTGAAGTCTTCAAAAGAACAATGGCCTGATTGTACTCCCTTCTGGATCAGGATCATTATGATTGGGGTTTAAGGGCCATCAAATCCGTTCTGGTGGTAGCTGGCTCACTGAAGCGAGAGGAGCGTAGCAGACCTGAGGAACAGGTGGGCATAAATGTGGCCGCTTTGACCAATGTCACGTTCGGACAAGCATCTGGTTGCAGGTGACATCCACCATCCCATTTTTCTCCTCAGGTGCTGATGCGGGCGTTAAGGGACTTCAACCTGCCAAAGATCGTGACCAACGATGTGCCCATATTTCTTGGTCTTATTAGTGACCTCTTTCCTCAGTTGGATGTTCCACGTAAAAGAGACCCTGAATTGGAAAATGCTGTACGACAATCACTTAGCGAGCTGAGCCTTCAGCCAGAAGAAAACTTCATACTGAAGGTACAAATCCAATTTTTAAAAATTTTCATCAGTTGGTCAAACAATATCAAAATATAATTTGTCCTTCCAGGTAACTCAGTTGGAGGAGCTGCTGACCGTCAGACACTCAATATTTGTCGTGGGTGGACCAGGAACTGGAAAGAGCCAGGTTGACACAATTACGCATTACTGCTTTATTATCACAGCTTCTTAATTGTTATTATTTTTTGATTGACACACAATTTTCACAACTTCTTTACCAGATCTTGAAGACCCTCCATAGAACCAATGCAAACATGAATATGAAGCCAGTGTGGCATGACATTAACCCGAAAGCCGTGACCACAGATGAGTTGTTTGGATATCTGCACCCTGCCACCAGAGAGTGGAAGGATGGTAAGGGAACGTCAAAATTCATTTCAGCACATGCTCAACGTTTTGCTGCGTTTTCTGCTTCAGGCGTGTTCTCGACTACCATGAGAGAACTGACTTCAGTTACCCACGACGGCCCCAAATGGATTGTTCTGGACGGGGACATTGACCCCATGTGGATCGAGTCTCTAAACACAGTTATGGATGACAATAAGGTCCAGAAGAGTTTACCTTTTCATTTTTGTCAACCTGTATAAAAAGCTAAATCAATTTTAAAGGTTCAAAAAGCATTTGCTTAAATATCCCCTTGTGTTTGTCAAGGTACTGACTCTGGCCAGTAATGAAAGGATCAGTTTGTCCTCCTCCATGCGTCTGCTCTTTGAGATTTCCCACCTGAAAGCCGCAACACCAGCAACTGTGTCCAGAGCGGGAATCCTCTACGTCAACTCCCAGGACGTGGGCTGGACCTCGTAAGGCGCAAGCTCACCCCCATGCACACGTTCCAGTTCACCTCAACTATGGTTTGGCTCAACTGTGTCTGCAGTTTTGTCACAAGTTGGATAGAGACCCGGCCGGCCCAGTCAGAGCGTGCTAACCTCACTATTCTGTTTGACAAGTACGTTCCGTACTGTCTGGAGCAAGTACGCTGCAACCTTAAAACTATCACTCCTATTCCGGAAAACAGCATGGTGCAAGTAAGGTGTTCTTTTTGTCCTCATCTAAAAACACTGATGGAGAAATTTGTGGCACTGCGCAAAAGGTTGATCAGGTCCTTGTTGTATTCTTGTGTAACCCATCAATCAGACACTGTGCTCCTTGTTGGACTGCCTGCTGACAGATGACAATGCTCCTCCTGACTCCCCCAGAGAACTTTATGAGAGTTACTTTGTCTTTGCCTGTGTGTGGGCTTTTGGAGGAGCCCTCTTCCAGGATCATGTAGGTTTCTAACTAGCATTGCATGACCACATCCAGATTCCAACGGTGCTAAGTTTTTGCACTTGATGCAGCTTCATGACTACCGTGCTGAATTCAGCCGCTGGTGGTCAAAAGAAATGAGAGCTGTCAAGTTTCCCTCCCAAGGAACCGTCTTTGACTATTTTATCGATCCGGAGACCAAAAAATTCACACCCTGGAGTGAGAAGATGGTTCCTTTTGAGCTGGAGCTCGATGTGCCTTTGCAGGTTCGGTACCAATGATTGCCCACAAAATGTGCTCAAGTGTATTTCAACAAGGCCTTTATTGGTTCGGTTTTTCAGACAGTGCTTGTCCACACCCCAGAAACTATCTGTCTGACTTATTTCATGGACCTACTACTCAACAGAGGCAAACCCATTATGCTAGTAGGCAACGCAGGAGTAGGGAAAACTATCCTCGTGTCTGATAAAGTCTCCAAACTGAAGGAGGACTACATGGTGGCTAAAGTCCCTTTTAACTACTATACCACCTCAGCGATGCTGCAACGTAAGATTGGTTCTCGGACTAAAGTACTGTCTGAAATAGAAGCGGTGTTTTGGGGCTAATAATCTTATTCCATCCTAGACTTGGGATAAGAATGTTAGCTTTTTTATTTGTTACATAAGCACTATTTTGCATGTAGGTGTACTGGAGAAACCACTCGAGAAGAAAGCAGGTCGAAAATTTGGACCTCCTACCACCAAGAAACTCATCTACTTCATTGATGACCTCAACATGCCCAAGGTGGACGTGTACGGGACCGTCCAGCCTCACACGCTCATACGTCAACACCTGGATTATAACCACTGGTGAGACGCACACTTGTCTTCTCCGCATGCAAGACCCACTGACACATTGATTCTTTGCAGGTATGATAGACAAAAGCTGGTACTGAAAGACATTTATAACTGCCAGTACATCACCTGTATGAACCCAACAGCCGGGAGCTTCTCTATTAACCCTCGACTGCAGGTGCAGACTGCCGGAAAAATAAAGTATACCAAACTTATTTGATGATGGCTTACTCTGCTTTGTTCATACAGAGACATTTCTCCGTCTTTTCGGTCCATTTCCCCGGCGCTGATTCATTGGCCACTATCTTCTCCAGTATCTTGTCGGCTCACTTCCTGCAGGGTGGATTCAGCTACGGCGTCTCACGATCGGTCGGACCGCTCGTACAGGTGCAGCCTCATATTTGTGTCGATGAAAATCTCACATGTTGCTATGTGAAAAAATTCTATCAATCCTTGCAGGCTGCCGTCTCTTTGCACCAAAAAGTCAGTCAGAACTTTCTGCCCACTGCAATTCGCTTCCATTACATTTTCAACTTGAGAGACCTTGCCAATATCTTCCAGGTAATAACAATACATTAAAAAAAAAAAAAGGCAAATGAAACATCTTCGAATGGTTGCACAGGGCATCCTGTTTGCCCAGCCCGAGTGCATTCGATACCCCATGGACCTTGTTCATCTGTGGCTTCATGAGAGCTCCAGGGTGTACTCAGATAAACTGATGGAAGAGAAAGATGTGGAGCTCTTCAACAAAATCCTCCTGGACACTGGCAAGAGATACTTTGAGGTATACGGCGAGCAACGTCAAATTAATGACGGCCACTCAAGGAAACGCTTGGTTCTGCTGCACCTGTCCAGGGAATCGATGAGTCCATTTTCATCCACCAGCCTTTGGTGTACTGTCACTTTGCTCAAGGGGTGGGAGAGCCTCGCTATCACCTGGTAAGCATTCAGGTCAGGGCTTCTTTTGCAATCATCCATTCATTGTCTGTCAAGCATGATGCAATTAATTGATTTGGACTTTAATTTATTTAGAAGATTTCAAGCTTTATATTCGTAAAGCCTTGATGTAGCGAGGCAGCCGTCATATCTAATCTGTCTGAATCACTGAGGAAGAATGTGCATTCATTAGCAAACTAATTACCTTTCCGCACGCTTTGCTTTTAATTTAATGGATTCTTCATGAGAAATTAAAATGATTAGAGTAACTGGAAGTAGTTACAAAAGTGATGCACTTTGCGAGCTTGTTTATTTTCTCAGGCATCGGACTGGGAGAAACTCCAAAAGATGCTCGTTGATGCTCTGGAGCATTATAATGAGCTGCATGCTGTAATGGACTTGGTGCTGTTTGAAGAAGCTATCCAGCATGTGTAAGAACACGACACATACATGCAAACATACATGGATGCGAGTCACAGAGCATATACGCGTGTTCCAGATGTCGAATCAGCCGCATCCTGGAAGCTCCCTACGGTAATGCCCTGCTGGTGGGGGTCGGCGGCAGCGGGAAGCAAAGTCTCTGTCGGCTGGCTGCCTTTCTCAGCACGCTTGAAGTTTTCCAGATTACGCTGCGTAAAGGCTACGGCTTCAATGACCTCAAAGTAAACCAAAATGTCAACTCACTGTGCCACTGCTATCACGACAGCATTGTTTTCTTCACGTTTCCAGAGCGACATAGCAGCGTTGTATATGAAGGTCGGAGTGAAGAACATCGGCACGGTCTTCCTTTATACGGATGCGCAGGTTCCCGATGAAAGTTTCCTGGTGCTCGTCAATGACATGCTGGCTTCGGGTTAGTCCGCCGCTTCAGTAAAACTGTCTGCCTATTTAAGAAGGTGGATGGATGTGATCGTGTCATGCCGGTCTTGCGTTCAATTTGATTGGATGTACCTAATGAAGGATCCAGTGGGTGGAAAAAAACGCGACTTTGAATATTTGGGTATTTCAGGGGACATCCCAGACCTGTTCAGTGATGAAGAAGTGGACACAATTCTGACATCAATGCGAATGGAGCTGCGAGGTTTAGGACTTCTGGATTCCAGAGACAATTGCTGGAGCTTCTTCATTGAGCGAATACGAAGGCAGCTCAAGGTCCACAGTGCTGTTTGATATATTTGGGTCAACTCATGCCTTTTTGCTCTTTTCAATGTACTCTTCATCTGCTATCTGTTTTGCGTCGACAGGTTGTGTTATGTTTTTCTCCCGTGGGTTTCACACTGCGGACACGAGCGCGGAAGTTTCCGGCTCTGGTGAACTGCACAGCCATTGATTGGTTCCACTCTTGGCCTCAGCTCGCTTTGCAGTCTGTCAGCAACACTTTCATAGAGAAGATTCCTGGACTGGAGGTGTTTATGTTGCTAACATTCTTTTTTTTTTTTTTTTATATGGAGTATTTTATTTTTTATTCAAATGTATTATTTAACATATTACAACAATTTATCTTCTGCAGCCTAATGTGAGGACGCCCATCAGTGAATTCATCTCCCACGCCCACACCAGCGTCAATGAGGTAAGCTTTTTGGTAAAGCACAAAAGAGACCTCACCTCCTGACGTCGCATCCGGCACCATCATAGGTCAGTGCCAAGTACCAGCAAAATGAGAAGCACTACAACTACACCACGCCAAAGAGTTTCCTGGAGTTCATGAAGCTTTACAGCAACCTGTTGGGGAAGAAACGAACAGAGCTCAGTCAGAAGACGGAGAGATTAGAGAACGGCCTGCAGAAACTGCAGAGCACCGCCTCGCAGGTCTGCAATAACATTTGTGAGCTTTATCAAAGTCTCTTACCAGAGGCGGCCACTCAAGTCGCATGACACGACTCAAGCAAGCCAATAAAAGTAGGTTTTTTTTGTTTGATTTAACTCTTCCTGAGAGCATAACATTGCGGTGGGACAGCACACGACAGAGCTGAAGGAATTTTGTCAATGTGGCATAAATTGGGACTTGCTTGAAAGTTGAACCTTAAGACTTTAGATGTGCAACTTAGTCCCACTTCTATTTCAGAAATGAAATGCCATGATAATAAGTTGGTTTTCTTCACTTGCTTTCCAGGTGGAGGATCTTAAAGCTAAACTAGCGACGCAGGAGGTAGAACTGTGTCAGAGGAATACGGACATTGAGGCTCTCATTGCTCAAATAGGACAACAGACAGACAAGGTTAACCAAGAGAGAGCTGTGGCTGATGCTGAGGAGCAAAAGGTAAAGAGATGTTTGGGTTATATTTGTTCACTGCCATTATGCATTTTCTGGATTACTTTATGCAGTTTTAATCCGTGCATACCGTGTCTTCCTCCAACGTCTCCAAAATATATATTCTAAATTCATTGAAGACCAAACCCATGATGATCCTAATAAGGATGAGCACTGGGGAAAACAGCTTGATGGATTTTGGTGAAATCCAACATTTTTCTTTAGGTGGAGGCCATTCAAGATGAGGTGAGCAAACAGCAGCGAGAGACAGAAGAAGACCTAGTCAAGGCTGAACCTGCCCTCCAGGCCGCCAATGCGGCCCTCAATACACTCAATAGGGTAACATGAAGCAATAAATAGTCAATTTTCCAAATGAACAAACTTGTAAAAAATAAATTGCTCTCTTAAATGATATCAAAGTAAACACAAATGATCCATACACACACAATATTAAATAAACAAAGGTGCCTTACTTTCTATGTTGCGAGTTCACTCCAAACAGCAAGGGTGGAGAAAGCAACACTCGAGCCTCTGTATTAGCCGCTAATTTCAATTAGCCTCTGTATTCGCGGCTAATTTCAATCACTGACGTCTTCTGATGAGTAGTCCACTCAAGCGACCAAGTCTTTCCAAATGTATCATTGGTGAGCAATTTTGGCAACCGTGTTCAAAGTTGCTCTTTACTGGATCCACTTGATTGTCTTACACTCCACCATCTTGTCGTCTACCTTTCTCAAGCCCCGCCCCCTCCTTGTGTCCTCTGACCCCGGATGTGATTCACACATTTACAACAATAATACAACACAAATGTATTATTCATCCCTCTTTTTTCCCATGTACAGACAAATTCAAAAATAAATTATGCAAAAAAATATATATTTGCTATTCATTAACATCACTCACCTTACATTGCAACTTTATTGCTGATAAATATATTTGAACTTTTATGCCCTTTTGAATTTATATTCACTTGAAAATATTTTTAACTTGGTTACACCATCATCTCACAAAAAAACCCATCAACAATTACTCATGGAAACTATGCTGTAGTGAAATACAATGCTGATGGTTTTATTCTTCTTCAGTATTTATAGGGTGAAAGAATGAGCAAATTTTTGGGGCCACCCTCCACAAATTATATTTGTGTATACCGTCCAGTTGAATCTGACCGAGCTGAGAACGTTCCCAAACCCTCCGGCGATCGTCACCAACGTCACAGCAGCGATTCTGGTGCTGCTCGCTCCTCAGGGCAAGATCCCCAAGGATCGTAGCTGGAAGGCTTCCAAGGTGGTCATGAGCAAGGTGGTTCTTTCATTCCAATCTTTGATTACCGGAAGGAATCATGTTGGTATCCTCTCTGTTATATTTCACCGTGAATTAGACAGAAATGAATCAGGTGTCCTTCCTTGTTTGTCCAGGTGGACGACTTCCTGCAGGCCCTCGTGAACTTTGACAAGGAGCACATCCCCGAGGCCACAGTAAAGGTTGTGAGGGATGACTACCTTAGTGACCCCGAGTTCAACCCTGAATTTGTGCATCACAAATCTTCCGCTGCCGCTGGGCTCTGTGCCTGGGTGATCAATATGATCCGCTTCCATGAGGTACGAGAATGGACCCAATGACACTTTGTGTTTTATCTTTATTTTTTTATTTTGTGTGTATCTGTGTAAACATTTTCCTAATTTAAATTCTTACGCTGCTACGGATAGATTTTTGTGAGTACATCTTCAATCTTTATTCAGTAAGAAAAAAATATATTTTGATGCTGGGAGGAAATGAAGAGAATTCTTCTGCAGGTATTCTGTGAGGTGGAGATGAAGAGGAAATGTCTGTCGCAAGCCAACGCTGACCTCGCCGAGGCCGCAGAGAAGCTCAGAGTCATCAGGAAGAAACTGGCTGTGCGTCTCTCACTGAACATTTGGCCATGCTTGAAATTGAAAAACTTGCTCTAAACTATTTCGCAAATGTTTTTCAGGAATTAGACAGCTGCCTGGAAGCTTTGACCGGCGAATATGAGAAAGCCACATCAGAGAAACTGCGTTTTCAGAAAGAAGTGAACTCCACCAACAAGACGATTGAATTAGCCAATCGGCTAGTCAAAGGGTTACAGGTCGCGCTCTGTGATTATTCGAGTTGAATTAAAAATAGCCCGTCTTTCATTTAATAGCTTTGTCTTTTCTGTCAGAGTGAAAATGTACGTTGGGCCCACTCAGTGGCTCAGTACCATGAGCAGGAGGCCACACTTTGTGGAGATGTCCTCCTAACCGCAGCTTTCATATCCTATGCTGGCTCCTTCTCCAAGAAGTACCGCAGGGAGCTAGTGGACAGCCTATGGAGGCCTTTCCTCCGCAGCCAGAAGGTGACCGATTCAAATTTATGTCAATATAATTCTTCTCAAATTTGGTTTGTTTTGTTCTTGGGCTCCCCTTAGAGGTGTTGAACATAATCAGTACCGTATTTTCCAGGCTATAAGGCGCACCGGACTATAAGGCGCACTTTCAACGAATGGCCCATTTTAAAACTTTGTCCATATATAAGGCGCACTGGATTATAAGGCGCACCTTCAATGAATGGCCCATTTTAAAACTTTGTCCATATATAGGTTTTTAGGTGCGCCTTATAGTCCGGAAAATACGGTATGTTCAAGACTAGATAATCTTCCACCTACCAAGCATTGATCATTTTGTGTTGATTTCCAAAAGATCCCCATTCCCATGACAGCCGACTTGGATCCTGTGTGCATGCTGACCGACGGTGCCATGGTAGCCCAGTGGAACAATGAAGGCTTGCCAGGAGATGAAATGTCCACCCAGAATGCCACCATCCACACTAATTGTGAGATTCACTTCCACATTGCCTTAATTAATGCTTTAAGATAAAAAAAAAAAATACTAATGTGTTTTGCTTAAGGTGAACGCTGGCCCCTCCTCATTGACCCTCAGCTACAAGGCATCAAGTGGATCAAGAGTCGCTATGGCAACAGCCTCAAGGTTGTCAGTCTGAGTCAAAAAGGGTCCGTCTGCTTCATCACGTAACTCTTGTGATGCTTTCACAATTTGAAGGTGGTTTTTTTGCACTTTGTTGCTTCAGTTACGTGGATGTGATCGAGCGAGCCGTCGTGGCTGGAAATACCGTGCTCATCGAGAATATAGAGGAGACGCTTGACCCGGTTCTTGACCCGCTCTTGGGTCGACACACAATCAAAAAGGGCAGGTAAGAAAATACACACAAAGATTATTATTGGATTTACCTTGTGTACGAAGAACCTTGCTTGAGCTTTTTCAAATGATTTTACAGTTGTATCAAGGTGGGCGACAAGGAGTGCGTCTTTCATCCTGGCTTCAGACTCATCCTTCATACCAAATTGGCCAACCCTCACTATAAGCCAGAAATTCAGGCTCAGACCACTCTTATTAATTTTACTGTGACCAGGGATGGACTGGAGGACCAGCTCCTTGCTCAAGTTGTCGACCAGGAGAGGCCGGACCTTGAACATCTCAAGGTACAAAACAATACAATTTGCACTCAATTACTACCTATGATGGACATAAAAACAAATTAATTTCCTCCAGAGCGAACTGACAAAGCAGCAAAACATCTTTAAGATTGAGCTGAAGCTTCTGGAGGACGAACTGCTGACAAGGTTGTCTGCAGCCGAGAGTAACTTTCTGGGTGATAATTTGCTGGTAGAGAAGCTCGAGAGCACCAAGCACACCGCCGCTGAGATTGAGATGAAGGTATTTATCGGGAGACACCACTCATAGTAGTCGGTCACACAACACGGAAAACTCGACCTCCTTCCCAGGTGGTGGAAGCTAAAGTCAACGAGGTGAAGATCAACCAAGCCAGAGAACATTACCGTCCAGTGGCTGTCAGAGCGTCACTGCTCTACTTTATCATGAACGACCTCAACAAGATCAACCCCATGTACCAGTTTAGCCTCAAGGTAAGCAGATATCACACGATTGGTCACTGTAAAAATAAACCTTTCACCGTCCTCAGGCATTCAACGTGGTCTTCCACAAAGCGGTGGACATGGTGGAGCCCTGCGAGGACGTGACCAACAGAGTGAAAACGCTTATCGATTGTGTGACATATTCCACCTTCAATTACATCAGCATGGGACTTTTTGAGAGAGACAAGCTCACATTTGCGGCACAATTGGCTTTTCAGGTATTTGTGTGCATTTGTGTTTGGATCATTGTTGGTAATCACTGGCGGAGCTAGCATTTTTTTTCTTTGGGGCCTGGAAAGGGGGGGCACGGGGTGGCCAAGGATATCTCAGGGCAACCAGAACACACGAAAAAAATGGACATGCGCCCAAAACATTTCTGAAAATACTTTTATTTCAGCGATGGGGGGGGGGGCACTACCCCCATAGCGCCGCCAGTGCTGAAAAAAAGTCTCTCTCTTTCCAGTTGCTCCTAATGAGTAAGAAGATAGATGTGCGTGAGCTTGACTTTCTGTTACGCTTCAACATCGATCACTCTTACCTAAGCCCTCTGGACTTTCTCTCCAACACTACTTGGAGCGCCATCAAGGTACGCTTCACATTTCTTACTACAATTGCACACAATTCATATATGTAGCCCATTCGTACCTTACATTCAGGTGATGAGTTTCACTGATGAGTTTCGAGGTCTGGACCGAGACATTGAAGGCTCTCCTAAGCGCTGGAAGAAAATAGTGGAATCCGAGTGTCCAGAGAAGGAGAAGTTCCCTCAGGAGTGGAAAGGCAAAAGTTCTCTGCAGAAACTCATCATGATGAGAGCTCTGAGACCTGACCGCATGACATATGCTGTCAAGTGAGAAGCATCTATACTCACTTTTTCCCAGATGAGAAGTACAATTTCATATTGCAATTGGTTTGTTGCCATCGTAGGAACTTTGTGGAGGAGAAGCTTGGGGTGAAATATACAGAAGGCCGTAAGACAGAATTTGCAAAGTCTTTCAGAGAAAGTGGTCCAGCCTCTCCCATGTTCTTCATCCTATCTCCTGGAGTGGACCCACTTCAAGATGTAGAGTCGCTTGGTACAACAAAGGGAACTTGGGTAAACATACCGTGCGAAACACTTATTCCGATATTTCTTATCCCGCTCAGGGAGAAAGCTGGGCTTCACCATCGACCTTGGCAAGCTTCACAACGTGTCCTTGGGTCAGGGGCAAGAAGCAGTGGCTGAGGTTGCCATGGAAACCGCTGCAAAGGAGGGTCACTGGGTCATATTGCAGGTGCACTTGACGTATGACTGATGGGATTCCCGTATGAATAACAAAATCTCTATACAGCATTTTTTTACTCTTAACCTCTCATCTCAGTTTAACACGGTATAACATAATGTCATGTTTATTGAGAGCAGCCAAAAGAAGACGGTGGTAAAAGTTTGCTGATAATCTGTGCAGAACATCCATCTGGTTGCTCGCTGGCTGGGCTCACTAGAGAAGCTTCTGGAGCGCTACTGCGAAGGCAGTCATCCCGACTACAGAGTATTTATGAGCGCTGAGCCCGCGCCAAGCACCCAGGAACACATCATCCCTCAGGTACATGCAGCAAGCAGCATAATATTTTCTTTATTTTATTGTTTATTGACAGTCACAATATTAGGTACAGGAATTCTGCATATCATTAGGTGAACACAATAATTGCAGGAATTTTCAAATTTCTATTACCGTATTTTCCGGACTATAATGCGCACCTAAAAACCTAAAATTTCTCAAAAGCCGACAGTGCGCCTTTTAGTCCGGTGCGCCTTATATATGGACCAAATTCCTAAATTTAAACTGGCCCGAACCATTGTGTCATGAAATCAATCATAAGTGGCCCGCTGAAGACTATGAATCATGAATCAAAAAGACTACGGATCATTATATTGTGATTATAAAGTAATTTGTTTCATCTGAAGTTGAAATAAAAAAGATAAAATGGAGAATGATATAATTTGGATTAAAAATCTGACATGATGCATTAATGGTGCGCCTTATAGTCCGGTGCGCTTTATATAAGGAAAAAGTTTTAAAATGGGCCATTCACTGAAGGTGCGCCTTAAAGTCCGGTGAGCCTTATAGTACAGAAAATACGGTATTTCAAATGCAATCAAATGTTGTTGTTGTTTTTTTTTTTGTCCAGGGCATTCTAGAAAATTCCATCAAGGTCACTAATGAGCCTCCAACAGGAATGCATGCTAATTTACATGCGGCTCTAGATAACTTTGACCAGGTCAGTGTCTCCCATATTTCAGTCAGTCAATGTAAACTTTACCAACCAAATGATGTCGTTTCTTGACCAGGGCATCTTGGACCAGTGTAGCCGCGAGCAGGAGTTTAAGACCATCCTATTCTCTCTGTGTTACTTCCATGCCTGCGTGGCCGAGCGGAGGAAGTTCGGACCTCAGGGATGGAACAGGAAGTACCCTTTTAATACCGGAGACCTCACCATATCAGTGAATGTCCTCTACAACTATCTGGAGGCTAATGCACAGGTGGGCTCCTCCACGGTGATGAGAAAAGTGTCTCCGATATAATCATGTCCATTGCGTTCATGATGAAGGTGCCATGGGAGGACCTGCGATATCTTTTTGGTGAGATCATGTACGGAGGACACATCACGGATGACTGGGACCGAAGACTCTGCAGAACATACCTGGAAGAATATATGCAGACCAACCAGGTTGGCGCCTAGGGGAATGTC
The DNA here is from genome assembly GCF_033458585.1 of Syngnathus typhle. Lineage (NCBI taxonomy): Eukaryota > Metazoa > Chordata > Actinopteri > Syngnathiformes > Syngnathidae > Syngnathus > Syngnathus typhle. The sequence goes on along the minus strand of NC_083750.1, from coordinate 7,685,714 downwards.
AGGATTCCGATATTGAAGGAAAAACCGTTTTGTTTTTATTTAGTTTGACAGGAAGCTTGCATTGGCTCCAGGATTTTTGGTTCCATCCAACCTGGACTACAAGGTAAGGCTTTTCTAGAAAACACTTTCCAGATGTAACACTGGTGCAATACTTGAAGTACTCCATTCATGGTAGGATCCCCATCAAACTTGTCTTCCCAGGGCTACCACAACTTCATAGATGAGATGCTGCCCCACGAAAGTCCCGTGCATTACGGGCTGCACCCCAACGCAGAAATTGACTTCCTGACCGTGATGTCAGATAATCTTTTCCGCACCCTGCTGGAGCTACAGTCTCCTGATGCTGTGATAGGGGAAGGGACCTCTAGGACACTGGAGGAGAAGGTAGGATGAAATTTTCATGACAGCAACATTTTGACATCATTTTCTTACGGCAACGACAGGTGAAAACAGTGTTGGATGAGGTTCTGGAGAAGCTTCCAGAGCAGTACAGCATGACCGACATCACCGCCAAGACAACTGAAAGGTCTCCCTACATCCTGGTTTGCTTCCAGGAGTGTGAGCGTATGAACATGCTCATCGGCGAGATACGGCGCTCACTCAAGGAGCTGGACCTGGGACTGAGAGTATGCTTAACCCTCGCTGCATCTTTGTGTGGGTGACCTTCTGCGTAATCACCATGTCCTTCCGTCAAGGGAGAACTTGCAATCTCCCCCGAGATGGAGAAGCTCCAGGTGGCTTTGTTTCTTGACAATGTTCCTGACGCTTGGACCAAGCTGGCCTATCCGTCCACCTACACCCTCGCCACATGGTATGTGAATAACGAGTGGCCCGATGAATTTATTCAAACTATTTATTGCTATTGACAGATTCAATTTAATTTACAAGTCTGTGTGCGTGTGTGTGTGTCTTAGGTACAATGATGTGTTGCAGCGTTGTAAAGAGTTAGACAGCTGGACTCAGGATTTATCACTACCCACTGTCGTGTGGCTTAGTGGACTCTTCAACCCACAGTCCTTCCTCACTGGTACCACACACTCCATCCCATGAGACCACCAAGCATTTAGTATTTGAGAAAATTATTTTTCTTCATCTTTAGCCGTGATGCAGAGCTTGGCTCGTAAGAACGAGTGGCCCCTGGATAAAGTCAACCTGACTGTGGACGTGACCAAGAAGTTTAAGGAGGAGTTCAACCAGCCTGCAAGAGAGGGCGCTTATGTATATGGACTTTACATGGAAGGTAGGAGTTACCTTCAACATGGATCGGCTTCTTTTTGTAGTTTTTATTAAATTAATGATCATTTTGAAAGGAGCCAGATGGGATACTCAAGCCGGGGTGATCACAGAAGCACGTTTAAAGGAGCTGACCCCAGCCATGCCCGTCATCTCTGTCCGAGCTGTGCCCAACGACCGACAGGAGACCAGGAACATCTACGAGTGTCCTCTTTATAAGACCAAGATCAGAGGGCCCACTTATGTGTGGACTCTGAGCCTGAAAACAAGGGAACGCCCTGCCAAATGGATCCTGGCCGGAGTGGCTTTGCTGCTTAGCGTGTGACTTGTTTTTTTTGGTGCGTGTGTCTCTCTTTCTCCTCCTCTACCATATATTTCAATAATAATAATAAAAAACATGACCTTACTGCATATTGTGGTGAGATTTGTATCACTTTTTTTTATTGAAAAATGAAAAATCACACAAGATCACAGTTAGATCTGATCCAAATCTACTCCAATCTACACACTAAGCAAAAAACACACAGACATACAGTATGTTATGTAGCAGTACAGTAAATTACACAGGTGAAGCCTTTAACGTTGACAGCAATCGTTTCTGTGTCTTCTGTCTTCACAGTACATACACAATGGTTTCGTTTATTGCTTTGATAAAAAAAAAAGAAAAAAAAGGGAACATTTGAACAAATAAAAGACGTGTTTTGTAACTTAATACACACATTGTTTGTGTTATGGCCGCGTGTCTTCTAATCGCTGTCGGACCAGTCGAGCTCCATCATGTCCATGGCGGCGGTGGCCATGTTGATTTTGGATCCGTGTCGCACGCTGCAGCTCTTCACAGAGTTCTGATTGGAGGAAGCCCTCATGCTCACTTGCACCCCTGAGTGACCCCTGACCCCCATCTCGCTCCTGAGCTTCACCATCCCCACATCTCCCATGTTCACGTCCATGTCGCCTAGCCTGTCCATCTCCCCTATACCGTCCAAGGTCAACATGTCCCCCAAGCCCCCTAAACTGCCACTGAGACCTTTTAGCATGTCGGGAAGCCTCCCTCCTTCAAGCCCTCCCTCGTCCACTTTTTCTGCCTCCCACCCTCCATCCTGTTCCCCCTCCGCCTCTCCGAAGCCGCCCGAGTAGCCTCGGACGATAGTGGTCACCCTGCTCCTCTGCATCCCGCCTCTCTCCACGTCCCCCTCCTCCCACGTCCTCTCCTCGCGCTCCAGCCTCCCCCCCGGGAAGCTCCTGAGCGTCACCTGCACCCTACCTCCCTCCAAGCTCCCGCCTTCATCCCTCTGGCCCCAGCCTTTCTCCTCCAGGGTGCCCTCCTCTTCCTGCAAGCCTCGTAGCATGACGTGCAAGCGCCCGCTGTCCAGAGAGCCCACCGCACCGCTGCCCCCCTTTTCGCTGTCGCCGTTGCTGAGAGTGCGGAGGAGGCAGCTGACGCCCGCACTGCTGACTCCCGCACTGCTGAGCCCCGCACTGCTGGAGTCTTGAGAGTGCGAGCGGAAGAAGGAACCGGTGGAACCGATGGATAATGGCGTGAAGAACTGATGGGACGCAGAGACAGAGAAGTGTCAGAATTTGAATGGCAGTTTGACCAAATCAATGACACATAATCAGAATGAGATGGACATGACTTCACCCCGTGACTCACTGGCGACATGTTGGATCGATCCATGAGTAAGGAGGTGGGGCTCGGAGTCATGTTGGACCTTTCCATCAGCCTCTCTTCCCACAGCCTAAGCCGCCTCTCCCGCTCCTCCAGCTCCTTCTCCTTGGAGTAGAGCTCCCTCTCCAGCTTCCGAAGGCGCTCTAGTGTCGACTCGATTTCACACCTGGAATGTGTGCATAATACATTTTCATCTCTCAAGCGCACAAATCTGCGAACGCACTAAATGCAATGCATTTCATTTCTAAGTGTAGTCCACTACCACAAGAGGCCGCTAGAGTCCCAGTGATCAAATGCTATGTTCCAAAATATTCTCAGGGACACGAAACAAATCAATCACGTTGTCATAGCGTCCCTGTTCAATCACCCCACAACAAAATGTAGAAATGACAGTCTTGCTGTAAACATGCACAGAATGTCACACCTTCCTCTTTCTGCTGAGGGCAGCCACAACCTCCCTGTTATCTATCACAATTGCTGACCCCCCCCCCCCCCCCCCCCCTTCAGCTCACACGCAGCCAACACATTCTCATGGCCACTCTTTCTTGTCTTTATTGGAGGGACGACGGCAGGGGAGCAGAGGAGTTTCTATCGTGAACACTTAGCAGGGTAGGGGGGCTTATTATAGACTGGAGCAGAGTACAGGGTCAGTAATCCTGAGCTCAATAGCCCATAGACCTCTATATGGGGCGGGCGGGGGGAGAATAGACATTTGAGCAGTGCATCAAAGTAAACTTTTTATTTTTTACCCGCCACCAAAGCAAATTTATGCTTTGAACATGAGTTGATGTAATTTATCACGAGGAGCCATAAAAAACAATACTGAAACACCTCTCACACACAACGTAAGAGATTTTTTGGTTGAGCATGTGTGTGTGTGTGTGTACCTCCACTGGTCCTTGTTATGCAGAAAGGAGTTGCACTGGTCAGGAAGCCTGCTATCATTCGCCATTGTCTCCAAGGTTACCAGCACCTGTTTGAACTGCGGACGCTCCTGTGAACACAAAGATGATAAATGAATTTATAACATCACATTCCATTATCTATGACAATGAGATGCAATAGGCATTGATTTACCTTAGGCTCGGCTTGCCAGCACTTCCTCATCAGCTCTGCAAAACTTGCTGGGCAACTGGTGGGGATGGTAAGCCTCTACAGAAGAAATTGATGACAAGAAATGATTTGGAACAAACATTTTCCAAAGTTTACCATTGAAAAGTGTTATTTGATTACAGTTATTATTTGATGATATTTAGGTGCAGTATTGAAACTGTGCATAATGTTACTTTTTTAACAAAATACTTCACATGTAATAATAAAAAAATAATAATAAAAAAAAAAGAATAAATAAAAATGCCCCTCCATTAAAAAAAAAAAACACTTTCACTTCCAGGTCTGAATGAGACCAGACAACTCCATCGTACCGTGGCAGTAAATGGAAACTGTTTTCTGTGGGGATTAATCCTAAAATATCAGCCACTCGGTGAGGAGAGAAAGATCAAGTAGGAGGGTCAGGACGGAAGAGTGGCGAAGCAACGAAGGGGGAAAGCAGAGAGAGACACTGGGAAAGAGGAGTTGGGGGGGTTTATTTAGGGAGAGAATTTGGAGAGTTGCCAACAGCTACAAGGAATCATGTTCTCTGGGTTGTTTGTTGGCCCCCGCCGTCCGTGTGTGCGAGTGAGTGCGGCGGCGTTCAACTAAAACACACGCTGTATAAACATCATCTCCAATAAACTCTTATCGCCAACGTCCTTTCTTCTATATTCCTCCTCAAGCTGTAAAAGTAGCAAAAGTGGAGAGACTGGCCGAGCTCCACCGGAGACCTTACCAGAGCACATGACTGACGTCGGGACTAAAAATACACTTCAGCGGCTCACAGTGGAAACCATGAGAGCATCACATTGTTCATCCGGCCTCCTCAAATGCTGTGTGTATACTTTACATGTTCATAGTGTGTTTGTTCCCATGTGTGTACCTCTTGTTTCTCCACCACCAGCCATGCAACCTGCAGCCCTTCAAAGCCCTTGAAAGGTACTTCACGAGTCAGCATCTCCCACAGCACCTGCTCACACAGTGTTCTTTGCATAAGAACATGGTCTGCATGACACGTTGATGAATAGCAGAACACAGCGAGGCCGTCGTTGCGTGTTTGGGACTCCGCAACACTTGTCTGACAAATTTACTGTGACCAGCGGAGACACATTACTTACATAACTCACATTCTCTAGTCAAATCGACGATGGTGATCTGCGTTTGTTGTAATTACATTCTGACCTCAATTGGAAATCCGTCATTAAATAATGAAGCAGCATCAAGAAGTATCTCACCACGCCATATGAGTACGTGTCGCAGGTCTCGGAGACAGGCAGGCTCTGAATGACCTCTGGAGCCATCCAGGGAAAAGTGCCCACCACGGTCATGTGAGTGGTGTGGGATAAGAACTTGGATGCACCAAAGTCACAAATCTGCAATTCCATTAAAACAAAAAAAGTAATCTAAATAATTTCTCAAAAGGCATGGATGAGTTGAATATATCAGACTTTTTAAAATTCACCTTAAGCACTTTGTCTGCTGTCATGACCACTGGAAAAAAAAAAAATCAATGTTAAAATGTGGAAGTGGAAGAAGAAATAATAATATTACCATTCCGTGACTTGAGGTCTCTGTGGATGACTTTGATGGGAGCCTCCGCGTGGAGGTAGTGCATTCCTAATAATTACAATTGACAGCATCAATAAAAACCGGATGTATAAAATGATAAATATAGCTCAGTATTTTTGTACAATAATATATTGATTGTTCTGTAGTGGTGGAGTTTGGTGGTGGTCTTTTGGGAATACCTTTAGCCATCTGTATAGCCCACATCATGATCTGCTCCATGTCCATCTCCTCACTCTGCTCACTGGATAGGTACTCAAAAAGAGACCCACCACTGGCATATTCTGCACACAAGTTAAAGCGGCATTTTTTTTACGTGGACCCAAAGTCAAGTATCATCATCCCCATTCACCTCCCACAATATGACGTAAGGTCTAACTGCTTTCTGTAACGTTGGATCCGACTCGATGTTGACTCATACATCAGCTCTGACCAAATGCAAGTCATGCTTTATCGTTACAACATGCTGGTATCAGTTTCAAATGTCCAGCCAGAAAAAGCAGCAATAACTCCTAAGTCAAATTGTACATCAAGTTGTAGACGATTACTGTGTTGAAGTGCATGCTAGCTTGAGTTGTTTGTTTACACAGGAAAGGACGAACAGTGCTTTACTTTATCGATACATTTAGACTGGGACTGGGGATTGACATCTTAAAGACTTTTTTTCTAGAATTGTTCACTTGCTGTGAAGTGAGGAGTTTACTGCCGCCATCTTGTAACATTTTTGTTTGCAAGTCAAAGCGATAATTTGGTTGCGCAACAGCTTGTTTCTTGAAAAACCCCAAATGTTACACACTTACACACACATACACACACTCACACAGGGTCAGACCTGTGACGATGCCATAGTTGGGAGATTCCAGCACGGCTCCATAAAACTGAATGATGTTCTTATGACTCAGGACACTGAGAATCTCAGCCTGCATGGGAAGACGAGCCAAGTGGAAGACATTATTAACCTCCTCCTCTCCCATGACCGCAGCGAAGAAACTTGAGCTTTGAGATAATCGAGTGTAAATCATTTGTAAGCGTACAACTTCAATCCTTGAAATGTTGTGTCATTAGTGCCATGTTTGAGACTTGGCGCTACGGTAGCAAACATGGCCTAGTGGGCCGTGGAAATGATGCTATTTGACGAAATTGGTTATTTAGTCATTTAATTTATGTTCAATTTATTTATGATAGCGACAGGCAGGCATAAGCAGCAGAAGGTATATGATTATCATTTTTTGTAACAGTCTGTTTATGGACAAGGACTGCAAGAGCAATTATTTTCCAAAACCAAAGGTACTTTGAAAGTACAGAAGACAAGTTATAACGCTGCTCACAAAACGAAGCACTCGTTTACATGAAACGTTGCAGGAATGCCTTTGAAGGATTCCTTCCATTAGCTGATGGATGACCTCCATGCGCACGTTTTTCCTTTTCTGCCCAATGAGAACGAAACGAGTGTGACAATTAATCAACTTGCTCTTTGTTTTTTCTCCATCATCAGAAACACTTGACACGACATTGTTTCCTTGAGTTGCTGCAACAATACCAATAGGAGCCAACTTCCTGCCACGGCGGTTAACAACCCCTCTACTATTTTGATATTAATAGCACGGCCGGCTGGAAATTGCGATTGGATTCTCCTCGCTGTGTGATGTCACCACGTCCCTAATGTACATTTTGCCCCCATGTACAATAGGAGGAACCCGTCATAAATCATTTCTTCTTCCATTAAGTGTTGCATGGGTGGGGAACACAAGGAGAGGTATGTTTTAGATAAACACAACAGGGGAGGAGGGGACTCTCTGGGAATCTGGGAAGGGATTCTTCCTCTGATTTGAAACTTTTTAATTATTTTATGACATTTTGCCAGTTTGCTATCATCAGTGACTGCATGTCTCGGTATGTGTAGATGGATGTCCTACCTCTTTGTCGATCTTCAGAAGCTTCTTCACTGCCACTTCCTTGTCTTGGGATATCCAGAGGGCCCTGTAGACGCTGCCAAAACTGCCTCCTCCACAGTTCTCATAGTAAAGCAGATCCTCGTGCTTTATCTGGACAAACGACGAGCCGGGGGACGACATGGCATACTGGCTCTCACACGCAAGCACACACACATAGACACACACACTTGCACACACACGCTATCTCCGAAAAGCGTCCGCGCTCGACCCGCACCGTGACCTTTGGACGCAGAGGATGAGGACCGATGATGAACGCCAATGTTGTCAGTCAGAAAGTCAGCGGGGGCGATCGTCGCGGAGAAGAAACCAGAAAGTACTGGAAAGAGTGAGGGGTGGGCTGGTTGGGGGTTCTGTAAAAAAAAAAAAAGTCTGCAGGAGGCATGGCCTGCCTGGCTTTTTAGTGCAAGGTGTTACATTGCCTTGTAGTGGAGAGAAGTAGAATTACAGCCAATGATGGCGTGAGCGACCTTTCAGCTATGATGAGGTACAAATAATCGACGGAGTGTATCTGCAATGGGCCGTCTTCTGCCAGCTTAATTTTTTACCTTCCAAGATTCTCCATTTTATCTAAAAAAATAAATTAAAAAAAACATACAAATGAGGTGAGGTTTTCTTTCAAAAATGATCAGCTGCCATGGCTTGCTAACTCTTGATTTAAAACATGCAAAGCTAGTGGGTAGATTAATGAATATTTATAGTCAAGTAATAGTACTATTATTTCAAAATAGGACTCAAATATAAGTAAAAATTAATCTACCAATAAATAATTTTATTTTCCAAACAGTGGGTGAATGGTGAGTACTTCTGCCACCTCTGAGTCTGAGTTACGGTTTGCTGCGTGCGCTCTGCAGCAGACTCACTGTTCAAATATGGTCAGTGGCATCCAGGGCATTCCTTCTTCCTGGATGAGTGTGGCTATATAAAGCTCTCTCTACACTGCGTGAGTGCACATTCAAACACACACACAAACTCCCAGACCATAACGTGACAGACGGTAAATCAGTTAGCAACTAGCACATATACGCCACCCTACCTCACAAATTGCAGCGTGCGGTACTCAACCCGACAGGAATGACCCCGTGACATCAGCAGGCAGGAAAGCCGTTTGACATCACTGAGTCCGAGGGGCTGGTGAGATCAACTGTGGAGGATTCTCAGTGGTTATCACAAGGAGGTCTCACATTATTATAATTTTCATTACATTTGCATCATGTAGGGCAAATTCACACCAAAAGGTTTTACCTGATATCCAAATGTTGCTTGAAGGTCTGCCGATGTCCAAAAAAAAATGTTATTAAGTCACGGTGTCTGTTAAATTAGTTATTTTTATTAACGTGTACAGCACAGATACCAGCTGCTCATGATGGAAGCAAGCCACCGGGCAGTTCTCGATACACACCAACACATTGAAAGCTCCTGAGATCAAATGAAAAAGAATCACAGTTGTCACTATCACACTCAAATCCTACACACGGTAAAAGAAATAATACAGACGGAACATAATTGCAAGGGTTGGCAAGATTTCTCCTGAAATGATAAACTCGACACAGACAACTGACTTTGGAACAGCAACATCACCGAGGGGTAGTAAGAATTTTGTGCCGAGGCAAAAAATTAACTACTGTGACAAATTCAATCGCTTTTTGAGCACCACTTAAGTTGTTAGGAAAGACATTGACACTCATCTAAAGCGCACAGAGATGCTACGGATTCCCCGTTTGTATATTGATAATTGTTAGGTGTGTGCATCGCTCCAAAAAAGTCTTTTTAGGTATCTCGATACTTGTGGTGCGACATGATTCAAAGAGGATTCATTTCGAAATGGATTCTGTATTCTATGCTAAAATCATGCTCGCTTTAGTCCAAAATATGATTTAGGTTAACCTTTTTTACATATTTAATTCCCTTCTGTTTTGTGCATCAGTTTTACATTAAATGATAGTGTCAAATAAACTGTGTGAGAAAGCCAAGAATAGTAAATCCCTTTTAGGAACTTGCACTACGCTTAAAGTGTGTGGAAGAGAGAAAACTGCAATAAAAAGCTCCCTCGATATTGAGATCAATGGAGTTGACTGTACTGAGTATGGTGATTAATAATTCGAGATTATACTTCAGTTTGGAGCGTTTGAAGAATAAAAGAAGCAGTAAAGAAGTGGGACAAGATCGAACAAGAACTTGTTGGGGAGCACAACATTGCAGGACACTCTGATAGAAATCCACTGTATAGAACACCGAGCTTATGAAGTTCACTCATGCAGGATATTGATTCAAGTTCTATACATGACAGTTCTATCTAACAGGTCCCAAAACAGTAACAACTACAACAGCCTCATTTTTGCCTGAGGCTAAAACACGGCGATAGGAAGAGGCCTTTAATGGCACAGTATTTGTCCTATGAGTTGTCAAAGTCACTGTGTGTTGCTACTTTGTGTGTAGTCACGAGGAAGGCGACGTGGTGAAAGATTCCAAGCTCATGTCCGCCGAGGCTCCAGCCTGTAGGAGAGCTGCGTCAGCGCCCTCTGGTTGTCGATCACGCAGAGATTCCTGACGTAGCCTCTGACCTCCGCCTGATTCTTGTTGGGTTGGCAGATGTCGGGATCTAAAACAGAGATAAGTACTTAGGTTGCTATTTAGCAAAGAAAAAGGGGAAACGAGAAAACCGAAAGACTTACTGAAAGGCTGGCTCCGACAGTGCCTGACTTGCCGGATTGTGTTTGCTATAATACGCTGATGAAAAGGGAACCCAAATGTCATTAGATCTTGTGAGTTGACATGTCAATTCTTTCCAGAAAGGAACCATTGTTTTCACTATTTTTTGTTTTTATTTGCAAGCAAAAAATTAAGATACTGGTGATCTACGATGTAAGTAAACTCGGTTTGTTGTTCAGTACTTGTTGCTGAATGACAACTTTTTGTGAGTCATGTTCAAGATTCATTAAGGCAATACGAATATAGTACTTACCATTTTCTCAAAATTCACCATGCTGTCAATGAATGTCTTGTTCCCGTCATGCGTAAAAGTCATATCTGCAATGAAACGATTGTGAGAAGATACAAAACAAAATGGGCCGTCCAAGAACGCTACCTTTGAGTAGGAGGGGCATAAAGGGAATGATTGGCGGCTCAAGCTTGGTAACGGTTAGTCGGTAGGATCGATGGTTTCTGGATGGGTCCTGAATATAAAACGTAAGATCAACGTCAATTCCTTATATTGACATGAATAGTCAAACTCACCATCATGCTCTCAAATTCTGCGTAGAACTTCTTAAACTTGGTCGGCAGCTTCTGATGAGGGAAGACGTAACAATTTGACAGAACTGTGTGGTGAAACTGCTCAGCGCCAAGTATGAATTGATGTTTACCTCCCATGTCTGACTCAGTCTGCTTACAGCAGGGTTGCTCATGCCCATGATGATAGCAAAGAACGAATTCAAGTTCTTGAACTCCCGACAGCTGCAGACAAAACAGAAAAATAACTTTTTGGGCTTTTCCATTTCTCCCATTTGGCAATCCGAAGATGTTCCTCCCACTCACTGCGCGGCTATCTTGATGAACTTCTTGAGGAGTTGGACCCTCTTACTGAGCTGTCCGCAGAGGGACACCTCGGTGACCACCCATAGCTGAACTTGGTTGAACCTTCGCAGGAAAAGGTCCAGGTTGGCTGTGGTTCTTCTGAAGCTCTGGCGGCCGAAGGTGTGATAGAGTAGTTCGTGCTGTGGGTTGTGTGAAGATACCAAGCTTTGTGACGAGTCAATAGAAAATATCCCTTCATATATGCATGTGCAGCACAGCTGATCATTGACTGAGCAACTTTACTACTTTCCTATTTAGACAAGTTCTTTTATGTACTGTACGGTACCTCGTGCACACAGCTGAAGAGCTCCCAGTCAAACATTGTCATTTGATAGGCGAGATCCTTGGAACTCATCAGCTCAAAAGTGGACATTGAACCCGCTGAGGGTCCCTCCTGCTCTGTGAGAGGAGTCTGATACAAAGATGGTAGAATCAGCAAATATCAATACTTGCCTCCTCGTTATAATTCCAAATTTACCAGATTACTGAGTTGCTCTCGCGCGCAGGCGAATAACCTCCCGTTGATACTCAGAGTCGAAAACACCGACAGATCGTTAGGCTTCAGGATTTGTTTCTCTGTGGAGCAACACATCATTTCGTTAAATCCCATGCTCTTGTGTCGCGTCTCAGCTTTTCTTCGTACCGCCGGCAGAACTGAGGTTGAGCAACACGAGCTCGTCAGTGGAACCGAGTTTGTCGGCAACTGCGCATAGAACATCTCTGCCCGTAGCTGCCACGGCAACTCGGATGGTGGTGTAAGTGTGGTCACTGCAGTACACCTTCAATAGGACTGGCACAAAATGCAAATTAGGATAAATAAATAAAAAGATATTTTTTATCCAGTCCCTTACTGTCATCTTGGTTTCTAATGGCCTGTTTCTTCTGCAGCCTTTCCTCCCCGTTGCTGAACTGCCGTATTAAAGTCTTCTGCTGAATGAAAAAAAAACACAATCAGCTCATACAGCACCACCATTCCGCCTACACATCTTTGATATAGACTCGCCTTTTTTGTGGCCTTGGCTTCCTCTGAACTATATAAAACAGACAGGGTTGCGGTTTTAACGGAATAAATTCAAGCTGCGGTTTACAATATCACAGACTTTAAGATACGTACTGTAGTTTGACAACTTTCTCTAGGTCAGGAACCAGGTCTTTCAATGCTCTGAGCATCCGTGAATCATTTGATACACTACTAAGCAACTCCTGTGGAGAAAAGAAGAACAACATGGATGTCTAATTTAAGTCTCAGAGTGGTTTGCTCAAGTCAGCATGCCGTCGCTACCTCCAGGAAAGAAATTGCAGCAGGCTCCTCCTGTAGGAGATACGTGTGTGTGTTAGCCCAGCGCAGAGCCAGAATGAGAGCCCTCCTCTTACAGTTCAGCGTGTGCTCCAGTCTCTCCTGTTCAGAGCCGGGCGGAGAGGCCGCATGGTAGGTGCATACCGGGTTAAGGATAAAAAAAAAAATGTAAAAAGAGGAGGAAGACCAAGAAGAACGTCCCTATAAAATGTTCACCATAAAATTGGTTAATAAAATCAATTTCTGTTAAATAATTGGATATTTCAAGATTAATAAATTAATTCACGAATTTTAAAGGATCAGTGTAAAGAGGCGGACAAAGGTAGAGAGCATGGCAAGTCGAAAAGGATATTGTGCCATGAGTAGAGGGCACAGCTGGCTGTTGGGCATGAAGACACAGTGCATGAGGACAAAATCGTCCACTGCTGGGTCTGAGATAAAAACAGAGCAAAAAGACAGGACGAATTAGAGGGCAATAAAGAAGAAAGTAAATCAGTATTTGCCAACCTGGTTCACTGTGATGTATGTCCATTCTCATGGTCTCCAAAAAGTGCTCAAGAATCTTCTCTGGAGTGCCTGAGATCACAGTGTACCTAAAAAAAAAAAAAAAGTTGATGATGACAATATAAATTACAACTCTTTCAGGAGACGAGAAGGAACAGTAATATATTTAAAAAGAAAACATCTATACTTGATGCTTCCCATGGTGGAGGCTCGAGGACTCTTCTCTAAGACCAGCACAGCTTGGTCATGCTCTTTCAAACGCACCGTGTTGGCCTCGACATCCTGCAATTAAGACACAATTAACTACTGTATTTAAAATGTAGGAGCGCTTCTCTACCACTAGGGGGGGACAAACGTGTGTTATCACGATTAGTAAATGGGTCATGTCTATGTAGTTGTGATCCATGTACCCTGAGAATCCTGTTGAAATCGTCCTTGTCCACACGAAGGAAGTGGCAGTTGTCCTCCCTCAGGACAATGGAGGCAGCGCGAGGTGAATCAGTAACCAGGGCCAACTTTCCAAAGTCGTCACCCTCGTGGAGTGTGCATACCACCCCCTGACACACACACACACACACATCGAAATTCACACAATATTCCAAGAAAAAAAGTCCTAGAAGACTCACAAGTGGAATGATTCATCAAAACAAGTGTGCACAGTGGATGCAAAGCGATGTGTTGTGTGGATTTGCCTGGAAGCCATTTCCCAGCGATGGCATGATTGAATTTAGAAGAACTCAGCTAGTGTTCTTCAGACACTATCTTGATGGTGACAGATGCATTTTACCCACCTTACCATAGATAACCACGTTAACAGAGCCCTTCTGGATGATGTACCATGAGGTGCCCTCTTCTCCTTGGTTGAACACTGGTAGAAGAAAAATACATGTTTCACAAAAAGAAGGGAAAGAAAGTGAAGTTCACACCAAGCGTGCACCTACACACAGTTCCAGCTTTCGCGTGTGACTCGAAGATGACGACACTCGCCAGTTCCCTCTTCACCTACAAGTGACAACACGGAGGAAAATCAGAGGGGTTGGCTTTTTGGTCATCTGAATGAAGCACAGCGGTTGACTCACAGTGTTGGAGAGGTGAGCTAAGGCCTTGATATGAAGCAACTCGTCATAGATGATCTCGAGGTCATCGCCTGTCCTCTGACCAGGCCTGCACACACGCACATTCCGTCAAATCTTACTTAGCTGTGACAGAAGCAGCTCTCCATCTCCATCAAAGAAGGTTTCATCATAGTCAAAGTCAAAGTCTGCTTTATTGTCAATCCCTTCATATGTCAAGACACAAAGAAAACGAAATTCCCTTTCCTCCGTTTGCTTTGTCACTTACGACTTCCTGAGGATCATGCGCAGCAGTGCATCTGGTCCAATCTGAGCGAGGAAGAGGATGGTCTCTGGCAGTTCCTCTTCGCTCTCCCGCTTCTCTTCCTCACTAGGCAACGGGGTGTCCTCTTCCTCGTCGTCGAGAAAGCGGTAGAACAGGTACTTGTCCTGGAAGCCCAGCTCCTGGTCCACTAGACGAGGGAGCCAGAAAACAAAAAGCAATCCTCGGAACAGTTATTCCAAAGTTCCTGTGCATAGATGAAAAACTAGCGATAGAGGATGAGAGAATGTTGGCTACCGTGATTCAGCACCTGATCTTCGAGCAGAGCCTGCCACATGCCGACAGCATGGGAACGGGTCAGAACACATGCGCTCTGCAGTACAAGCCAGTCCACCAGTTCTGTGCCTACACAGCATTGTCTGCAAGAAACCACATGAGCATCCAGCGAGGAGAGGAAGACGATTCCACATTTTGGATGCAATCACCTGTATGTCTTGAGGTGGTATTTCCTATCTCGGATCATGTGAGGGGCTCTGGACAGGATGGCGTTGCGGAGAACTTTACCCGCTCTCTGGAGTTTCTCTGTGGGAATCTATAGAACACCGATTACTTCTAATATTTCCACAACATCTACATTGTAATATAAAAATTCAAAGCTTGAGCTTGGTTCAATCACTCATTTCACAGGTGTTTAATGATCAAGCTAGGGCGGAAGTCTGTGCTGTGCATGCACGGCAGCCGGAAAAAAAAAAAAAAAAAAAATTATCTAAAGAGGCAGATGTTCATACGCTCACGCCACCACGCTTCAAAGCGACAAAGGAAAATGCACTAATTGGCCCGATAGGATCTTTCTTCCATGTGCATGTATTAACTAGTATTAGCATAACTAGAGAGGATCACAGTGGTGAGTCATCACAGGTTTCTGCTCAGAGAACATGCACACACACCACTATTCTAGCATTCTAGTTAATTTGCAGACATGAAAGTATGCAGCGGTGCACAATGTTTCTATTTTTGAAACAAGTAAAATGTCCCCATGTAAACTAACAATGATGAATGGCAAACAGCATATTTGCCCTTGGGGTAGTCAACATTTCCAAGAATCGGTTTATTTGTGAATCAGCTGCTCCTTGCAGACTTTTAAGCTTGAAACATTGAATTACCTTATTGTGATATTTGTTTGCAGAGTCTGAGTTCATGTTGTCTTTGTCTGCGGCTCCTAGGGAGAAAACCGTATTGAAAAATGAATTACTTTAAAGTTACCATCCGTGGAAATTAACAAGAGTGGTTACTTGAAATACAGGCATGAGCTACTAGGTGATATTGCCACTCCAAGTCAAAGTTTACTATCAAACAAAACATTAAACAAAATTACATGTGTATTTAAAACCAGCGCATAAAACGGGAGATGAATGTATCCATGTCTGTATTACACTGCCCGCTGTTGGCCAAAGCATGCATATCACTCGGGGCAGCAGCAAATGCTCAATTTAATGATGTCATTAATGCATGTTTTTAAATATGTACAATCTGCTAATTGTCTGTTTCAGAATACATTTTTGGTAGTGTACTACATCATCATCAGTTTACTCACTGTCATTGTTGGATCCACTCTCCATTGCCCCGTAAGGAGGAGCCAACAGTCCAGCCAGGCTCTGACGATGCTTCTGCACATCCCAAAAACACACAAGTGGGTCTCATTACATTTGGTTTACCAATAAATAAGAACATTTCAGCAATTCCATCACATCTGTGTCGTTTACTTGTATGTCTATCGTGTACTAGGTCTCGTCACCGTGGGATAGAGGAAACGTAATTTCGGTTTCCTTGTGTGTCTTGACATTTGAAGAGATTGACAATAAAGCAGACTTTGACTTTGATCTGTATCCAAGCAACAGACGACTCAAAGAAACTACAAAGCGACATGTTTTGGATACGTTTGGGTACGTATCCTCTGCTATGCATCGTCATCCATTCAGTCTGTGGCATCCACACGCTTGTCAAACAGACACACACAGACGGCACTATGTCAAAACAAAGCCCTTTGTATAGCTGAGCCGGTTTAGATGCAGAACTGTTAGCGTTACAGTAAAATTCACTTTGAGTGGCTCGATGTTTTTTTTTTTCTTCAATGCCTTAAACTATGTTTGCACGTCTACTTCTGAAACAAAGAATCTTTTAAGAGTTCAGGCTTGAATGTGTCACTGCTTCTTTCGCATGGTCATTACCAAGCAACGCGTGTATTCTGAGAACACGGACACACATGAGAAAAAAAAAAAAAGAAGAATAGCGGCAACATCTGTCAGAGCACACACACACACAGACAGTACATTTGTGGGACTAAAACAAGCACAAACAAAATGACAAACACGACAGCTACAGGCAATAATCCAGACTCACCTGAGTAAACAACCTAATTTCATCTAAAAGTGAAAAACCGAGACCCCCCCCCTACCCCCCGAGAGCTGGCCAGTGTTCCTTCGCGCTTTACACACACCGCCTGATTGCATCGTACGTCGCACAAGCTGCTCGCCTCCCGCCTCTCTCTCGCTCTCTCCGCCACTCTCCCGCCGTGACCGAGCCAAGAACCCGACCGCTTTTCTCTCCCAGGTTACCACAGTGATCCGAGTCTTTCTGTTACCGAGCTACTCCGGAGGGTGAAGAGGAAAGAAAAGAGGAAATGAGGGTGAGGAGGATGGAGCCAGAGGCCAGGAGAAAAGACAACACAAGAGAGAGGAAGTGAGGAGGACAGATAGATGCACACGAATAAAAGACAAAATGCGTCTGTCCAAAAACACTCCTTTGAGGCGAGTCGGACATCAAGAACAGCATCTTACTCAATCCTGTCATTTCTGCTCAGTGAGAACGGTGGCATCAGTGTCGCTTTCTTTTATTCCGCCTTCAAACAAACACATCCTGTTTGTGAAACATACACACGGGAAACACAAAGAGCCTTTTTGCAACGACGTGAATAAGATCAAAACCAACACAACCTCGGGCTGCCATTGCTGCTTTATGGACCAAACTAGGCGGCGCGGGAGCGGACTGACTAAGTGCACACAGCAGCTCAAAAACTAGTCGTGGCCTCATGACCAACTTTATCCCAAAGTCAGAGCTAAACTTTTACTATGTTGATTAAATTTCAGAACACTTTTGTTCCATAAATGACAAAACCGTATTGTTATCGATACACTAATATGGCAATATAAATATCATAGAGTGAAGAACTTCCAATATGAGAGAGTCTTGAATATGCCAATGTTAGTAAAATTGCATAACTTACTGATTTAGAGGGTGCGAGTTGACAAAATGGCCACTCGCAGCCTCTCGAATGACTACAGTGAATTTATAGCTAGAGAGCGGCTGCTCTGGCAAGGACAAGCGACCTTGTGAATGGAGCAGCCTCAGGGAGGCCAAACTTCAACAAGGAGGCCTGCAGGGACCCTGCCACTACTATGTGGAGCGGCCCAGCCCATAAAGAACAGCAGAAAGGTGCAGCTTCACATTTTCACGCAAGGTTTGTTTACAAAAGTCAATCTTAAATGACATAAAACTAAATAATTTTCGTTAACAACATAGAAGGTTGTCCAAACATGGCTTCTGCAAGCATTTCGAACACATCCGGTCTTGCATCCCACCCCATCTCACCTCCCAGAGGGTCTTAAACTCCCTCTGTTCAATTCGAAGCAGCTCGCTGGTCTCTCTGCTGATGATGGTCGCGTGACGTGGCGTGTTGTCCAAAATGGACTCCCCGAAGGCTGTCCCGATCCCCAGAGTGCAGATGGTGACTGCATCCTATAAACAAGAAAACACAAAATGTTGAGCAAAGAGATGTTTTCATCATTAAAGTGCACACGCACTCGGACAAATTAATACGAGGTAATTCATGCAAATGTATTCACGCATGAGGGACAGAAAATATGATTTTACCGTAAATATCTCTAGGTGCTAGACATAATTGGAACGCTGAGAGGCACGGACTCTTTCATTTTGTATTCTAAAATTATCCTGAAAGCTATAGAAAGCTGTCCAAACTGTCATTTCAAATATAGACACTGAATCTAGGCCACCAAGTGGGTTGCATTCATGAAAACGACCATTTAAAATGGACGGGCTTTGTTATCCTAGCCTTTTACTGGAACAAATCCGCTTACTCTTCTCTCATGTGTCTGTCCTTTACTACAACTAGAAAATAATCAAAGCGCTTCATTTTTTCCCCACACAGCCTTATCCCAAAATTGGTTTAGAAATTACCGTATTTTCCGCACTACAAGGCGCACTGGATTATAAGGCGCACCTTCAATGAATGGCCCATTTTAAAACTTTGTCCATATATAAGGCGCACTGGCTTATAAGGCGCACCTTCAATGAATGGCCCATTTTAAAACTTTGTCCATATATAAGAGGCTCGCGGGCCGGACTTTGGACACGCCTGCTGTAGTGGCTCAATATTAGTCCATATATAAGGCGCACCTGATTATAAGGCGCACTGTCGGTTTTTGAGAAAATTGGAGGTTTTTAGGTGCGCCTATAGAGCGGAAAATACGGTAATGTGCCCAATTTTCCCTACATTAGTCCTCCACATTTAAGAATAAAAGTTGAAGTAGCAGCCACAAAAATAATAGTAAGTAGAAAAAAAATCATTTTGTATGCGTGGTGGCAAAATGTGTTAGCCTGTGAGCGCTACGTTGCGTCTTACCTGATGATTAGCAGTTTCGGACACTTTGACATCTAGAGAACCGGACAGAACCGCATACCAGCTGGTGCCGATGTCTCCCTGTCGAAACACTGCAACCGCAATAGTTGATGTCAATCTATGATGGTTGCATTTATATTTGCGATTTTACATACATGTAATGCCTTTCTCCAGACATTCATAGAAGGCACACGTGCAGATCTGCACCAAGAGTGGAGGTGGAAACTTGATGAAGGCTTTAACCTCTTTCAGTCTGGTCAGAATAATATCCACATCCTCTCCCGAGCGCTCCGAGGGCCTAAACAGAAAAGACAAGCGATGGAAGAAGAAGCCACTTTGTCAGGAGCAACGTAACAATTTTAATACTCTGTCTTTATTGTCTGAGCTCAACCAGTAGGGAGCTGTGAGCGTTCTTTCTCATCTCAGACCTCCCAGTGGGTGTTGATGTAGGATCTCATTTAAGTCCTGCCTCTATTTCTAATGCTCTTAATTGTGAGACATCTTTTCGAGTTTGATCAGAGTGCCGTTCTGCTCCACCATCACGGCGTCTGAACGAGCGGGTACGCTACGTCATCCATTCACTTTTTTTTTTTTTCCTTGCCAGTGACTCATCCACGCATGCCTTCAACAACTCCCTTTTCTCGACACCACCAATCTGCACTCTTCTTTTATCAAACCTCATAAAAAAGAGGCAGACTTTTTTCTCCCTCAAGCACTCCATTACTGCCATATTTTCACCTACCTCCATCCATTACTACTAACCCACCACGAGCTCTTCCTCCATTAATGTCTGCTATGCAAGCTCGCAGGCAAACCTGATGATTCTTCCATTTCACACACGCACAACACGTTTGCGTCCCCAAGCAGTTGTTAGTCCTCAAGGGAGGCACTTGCAAATCAAAGCTGAGGTGGACTGCAACATCTACCGTGAGCTTAGAGACATTGCAGCCATGTTTTTGTTTTGTTTTTTATCCGTGACGTCTTTGGTGCACAGACAGAGTAATGCTACTTCACATCAAATAACAGACTTATGGTATTCCATGAAATTGTTGTTACCAGTCATTCAGATGGTGACGTTAGTTCCAAGCAGAATGGCAAACACTGTAACTGTAGAAACTTGTTCACTCACTTCTCCCAACAACCATCTGTGCCACCACCAACCCGTGAGACTGCAAGCAACACTGAATACAAATCAGTATAAACACAGTTGTAAAAAAAAAAAAAAAAAAGTCACACATCATCCAATCTGCCACTTACTGAATTCCATAAAACAATCTGTATTGTGCAGCATTTAAATGTTTGTTATGCTGAACTCAATTGCAATTTTAAGCTTGATGCCCCAAAATTCATCAGATCTTATCTCATATTTCACACTCAGTTGCAATCATTGTCTGCAAAGGCATATATGGGAGGTCACTTTTTAATGTCTAGAGTCTTGTCACTGTCTTCCTCCATCAGTATCAGTGTAGATGAAATGCTACCAAATGCTCAGTTGGATTGTGATTGAATAAAGAAGGGAATGAGTGAGAATCACTGAGTGATGAGATCTTGTTCAATTAGATCTCACCAGCAAGCCTACCTTCACTGCTGTCAGGAAGACTCTATATGCCATTCAAAACCAGGATGAAAACTAGTAAAGAAGAACGTTGCAATTTTCTACGAATTAATCTAAAAAAAAAATAATGTTTGACATCTCTTAAACTATCAAAGTGATGACCTTCCATTGCCACCTGACCTCTTCCCAAAGTCAATCACAATATCTCGACTGTAACCCTAATAAGAATAATCACTATACAAACTGTATGGATGAATTATTATTATTTTTCTCATCACACAATGTGTGCTAGTTGCAGCATTTTACACAGATGATGATGACAAGATGGTAGGCTCACGTTGCTAATGGTAACCTGGGGATGTGTCGTCCGTCGGGGTGTAGGTGTGTGAGTTGTGGGTTGCATGTCTCTTTTTTTTATCATTATTTAAGGTGTGGACAACCTCCCGTGATTACTGCTTAGCACTTTTGTTTTCTTTATTTTAATGCCAATTAGGCAGCATCAATTGGGTGGTCAAGAAATGGAAAGGGGGGGGGGGGGGTATTGGTCAGCAAAAAAGGCTAATCTCAAACGAGACAAAGATGCTGACAATAGAAAAACAGACATACAATTTCTGAATGCTCTTAAACGTGCATCCATAAGTCTTCTATTTTGTCTCGGGCATAAAACCATGTGCGTCGTGCAACAACGTGTGCAGTACAGTATGCTCCTCCTCGAATCCGCCACCTCACCGTAGAAGACGCATTACTAAAAGAAAATATCAAGAAACATGTGGCGTGCATATCCGCCTTTACTATGACTGACAATGCGCTAGTTAGGCATTTAAATCCGGCTAGCCAAGCGGATTTCATAGCACAGAGCTACATTGCATACACAAGGCGATCGCCGGTACTGATCAATCACAACGCTTCGGTTCAATGAATCAGGCCCCAGGGGTGGAGGGGGGGGGGGGGATCCGGGTAGACCTCGATCCCCGCCTCGGTGATTGACGCGCGACGTAGGACGGTGCCACCCACCTCTTGTCCAGACAGCAGACCCACTCGGGGGATGGAGATAGATTGGGGGACGTTTGCACCGCGACCATCCTTGTCCTCCACTGCCAGTGTGATGCTCGCTTGGGATGCTACCCGGTTGTCGGTTAATATATGCGAGCTGTGGCTGCGGCCCCTCCCGCTTTGCCGTGCGCAGCTGCACACTGCTGTGCTGCTGCACGACGCCGCTGCTTTTCAGAGCCGTACGTGGCTTGTCAGACTTGACTGGGGTGGGCAGCTGGATGGCGTCAAAGATAAAAAATAAATAAATAAAATGCAGTAAAGGAAAAGCTGTCAGATATAAACCCGAGTCATAATATTAGGTACACTTGCACATCTGTGATGGAAATTGGCTATTGGAATGATTGTCAGTGTCAGAAATTTTAATAATGCCATCCATATTGTAGTACAGATACTTGGGTAGATTTTTTGGATTTTTTTTTTTTTTAAACCTTTTAAATGATTTTATCCTCTCTAAAGTTAAACACGTTTACCTCCATACTTTCTATTCATTATTTATTTCAAATGGGCTAATTTTTCTCAAAAAATGATTACAGCAACAGAATCGGAGATATTGCCTATCCATTGCATTAAGATTTTTTTAATTGTTAAATTGCTGATTTAAAAATGATATAATCCAGAATATTCAATGGCAAGAGGAAGTAACTCGGCAATGTAAACGCAACTGTGTCCATTATTTTTTTTCATCAAGACCATGTTTAAAACCCACCATCTTAATTGCTCAAAGCTTACTTTCAATAATCGACACTTTTGCTTTGTCGCAATTTACTTTCACACCCATCTCAATTTATTCTAATTTCTTCCAATACTTCATTTATTTTCCATCCCTTCCCTCCCTCCTTTGGTTCACCTCATTTCGTCAACAGCTTTTTCATTGGCCACTATTAATATTATCTAGGTCCCACTGCCACCTGGGACATTGGTCTCCATTCAGATCCAGGTCACACTGAGTGGAACCAGTCTGCTTTGTGTGGCTCAGTCCAGTACAGTTGAGTCCATCTGCCACACAAATTCGCATCACACAGACACAAGAAGTATACTGTACCAACACAGGTGAGACACACACACGACACGCGACACACACGGAGTAGGTCCTGCATCACTGCTCTTATTTGCCTCACATCACACATGCAGGTTACCAGTATCTGAATGCACTAACCTCCATTGATGAACACAGGTGGGTTTTCATTCTCTATGAATATCACTAGATGAAGAGAAGCTGACCGTCTCAACAGCGATGCTGCAACACAAGTAAAGGTAAGTGGACGTCCAATATTGCATTGCTGACAATTTATCTGACGGTATTACATTTGTATGGTAGATGGATGGATGGATGGATTGCATTGCTGACAATTTATCTGACGGTATTACATTTGTATGGTAAATAGATAGATAGATAGATAGATAGATAGATAGATAGATAGATAGATAGATAGATAGATAGATAGATAGATAGATAGATAGATAGATAGATAGATAGATAGATAGATAGATAGATAGATAGATAGATAGATAGATAGATAGATAGATAGATAGATAGATAGATAGATAGATAGATAGATAGATAGATAGATAGATAGATAGATAGATAGATAGATAGATAGATAGATAGATAGATAGATAGATAGATAGATAGATAGATAGATAGATAGATAGATACATACATACATACATAGATACATACATAGATACATACATACACACAGATATACATACATACACACAGATATACATATAAAGTATATAGATAGATACATATGTATCTATTTATCATTTATTTATCCATCTCTTCATCTATATGGATGAAGAGATGGATGAATAAATGCCCTCGTGTTGGTACCCATTCGTCATCAGTGTTTCACAGTTACTGGACTCGTTTACACAGGATTACCTGGGATTATCCATTTACAGTATTTAGAAGCATGAGTCGCCATCTGTCTGTCTTGGTCGTGGAGTGAGGGAGACACCTTCACATGACTCCGGAGCGAGAGCACTCACGGTAAGACGTAAAAAGATCTTACTTTAGAGTTTTGAGCAAAAATGACCAAAACAAAATATTGTGTTATCCTTAAAATGAGCGCGCTAAACAGGAGAAGGAAATCAAAATGCTGCTTTCATGACAGTCGTCAATTCCCATATCCACGCGTTGACATTCGGCGGGAAATGTTTTTTAATGCAGGGCTACAATGCATTTTATTTGACAGATAATGTGTCAAATGAATTACGAAGTATTGTTTGGTATATCTTTTATAACATTACAGGAAAAATAAATATAAATTTGGCAATTTCCCATTGTTAGTGAACGCAGCAAACAAGGTAATTGAAAAACTACCTGCGTGCAGTGGGTTCTTAGTTATGCTCGACGACCCAAACGAATAAGTCACTCATCTTCCTGCTGCTCGGTGAGTCAAGCTCTTGTGTCTTTTTTTTCACTTTTGTGCTTACAGTTACATGTACAATTAGTACTTTGTGCGTTTAACGGTTTCTTTTGTGTCAATTTTGTTTTAGAATTCGAAGTTCTCCCACAGTACTCCTCGTGTCGTGGAGAAGTTTAGCATCTCTCCTTTGACCACTTCTTGCACATCATCTGATTTTACCAGCATATTTCAAAAACATCTTCTAAAGATTTACTACCAATTAGTTTCTTCTAACTTCAAGTGGACCTTCATATCCTCATGATGCGGACAGACCACAAAGGCCGAAGTGCCTCTCCACACAGGATTTTATATGAGTCTGACTTCCGCACCATTAAATGTTCATTTGACAGTGGGAGCAACCTAAAGCGTGGCTCCACGGCTGCCTCCTCCCGGTGTTCTATTGTGCACCATTCAGGTCTACCAACCAGCCTCTCCGATTCCCTTGTGACCCTCCACAGCAGTGGCCGAGGGAGAGCCAACAGCACCAGAGGAACTAAAATTAGGGACAACATCTTCTTCCAAATGGACAGCCAAAAACAGCTAAGACAAATAAGTGACTCGGGGCAGTGTGGTTCTAGCACCACGGCTTTTCTTTCTCCTCAGAATCCTAACATTCAACTCCAAACGTCTCAAATTCCCACCACCAGACCTCTCTTCATTGGCTCCGCCTGCAGCATGTCCACGCCTGAAACCTTCTTACAAGATAAACCGGGCAGATCAGAGGAGATAAAGGACATAGACAGGGCTGCTCTTGCGCAAAAGTTCTCGGTGACCAGGAAATTGTTTGAGACCAAAGCTGAGAGTGGAGGACAAGTGTCAAAATGTTCTCGAAGCAAAGATGAAAAGGATAACGTGGGTGAAGACAAAGGCACAAAAGAACACGTCATAAATATCCTCTTACCTACTACAACGACAAGCCTTAAATCTCTTACATCAGATGCCCTCAGTGGGGAATCAATTAAATCTCCTTCCAGCCCTGAGGAGCATGGACAGACCCCAGCGGGTGAATCCAAGGAAGTGGAGGCCAATAATACGGCTCTTGACTCGAGCTTGACCCCTGAGGAGCCACTCAGGGCAGAGCTTGTCCATGTGGATTCATCGGAGAGTGATGATGGTGAGGATAAAGAAAAAAAGAGGGGTGCTTTTATTTTTAATGCATCATTTGAAGAGCTGGCGGATGATGTTTTTGAAGATCCCATTTTGGAAATGTCAAATACTTGCTTGATGGAACTCATCGCGAGAGACTGTAGCTTCATTGCAGACAAGTACGAGCAGGTGAACGAACAATGTTGGGAGGAGCCGAGCCGACGTACTGACAAGCCAAGAGAGGAGCGCTGGGACATGGGTGAAGTTTTGCAAGAAAATGCAGACAAAGAGATTGTTAAGAAGACGTGTACGGAAAGTGAAGTTGAAAAGAAAGCTTGGGTGACACCTGAGATGCAGGAATGTGCCAATGCGGTGCCACAGGAAAGCGGGAGAGAAGAAGAAAGCAGCGAGGGACGAGTTGACATCAACGGAAGCAACAAAATGCTTCATTGCGGGATGAAAAACCGAAATTCAAAGCAGGAATTCTGTGCGGAGCGTGTGGAGAACTCTCTCCACCCAGGCAACGGGCTTTCATTAGAATATGAAGAAATTCCTGGCATTCCTAAACTGTCTGACCAGGATGACGATGGCACAAAGAAAAAAGTCCGTTTTTCCTCAGCACCAATTAAGGTGAGCAAATGTTTTAAGATTTTTTTTGCGCAGCATCTCCGAGCGTGTGTTGCTTGAGAAATGCAAGCCCTCGGCCATGTTTGGAGTGGAGTGGAGGAAAGACAAGATTGCACATGCTTCAATCTGTCCATTAATGTTCCATTAAAATATAAACGCTCTGGTGGTTTACACAGTATTAAATTAGCTTGATTCCAGAAAAACATATGGAAAGCTTATTCAAACATAAATTAAAATAATGAAATCACAAAAATGACTGATTCAAATCTCGTGCTTTGTTGAACGCCAACAAGTAACGTTTCAAAAAAATGGAGTGAAATGTATTTTTTATGTTTTTTGTTCTGCGCATCTTTGTCCTCCAGGTTTACACCACTTACTGCAACGGAGAGTACAATAGACGCAATGACGATATCGACCCCGTGGCCGCATCGGCCGAGTATGAGCTGGAGAAGAGAGTTGACAAGATGGATGTTTTCGAAGTGGAAATTCAAAAGGGTTTGTCTTTTCCTCTGCCAGTTATAAAATGATATGAAGCCTTACTGTACATTTTTGGTCCCCCCCCCCCTCTCTCTTCCAGAAGATGATGGACTGGGCATTAGCATCATCGGAATGGGGGTAGGAGCAGACCAGGGGCTGGAGAAACTCGGTATTTTTGTCAAAACGGTCACTGAAGGTGGAGCAACACATAAGGATGGAAGGTAGGGATTTTTTTTTAAAGACACTTCAAGCCATGCGTGTTACGCTAACTACTTGTCTAATTATTTGAACGTGATAACAAACTGAATTTTGCATAATTTATAATGTGATGACTTTAAATCGAGCCCAATGGAAACAAAAAAAGGATTCATTTCGATTTTTAGGATTCACGTGAATGATCAGATTGTGGAGGTGGACGGTGTGAGTTTGGTGGGAGTGTCGCAACTGTTTGCAGCCACAGTGCTCAAAAATACTTCAGGCCTGGTCAAGTAAGTTATTCACATTGCGCTTCTGTTTTTTTTTTACATACTAGCTTCTAACTCAGCCATTTATGATCAAATGTTTTTTTAAAGGCTTGCAAAAATATCCTTACGTGCAATCAATTTGATTTCTACTTCACCATAAGGTTTCTGATCGGGCGAGACAAGGAGGGTGTGGAGAGCGAGGTGGCCCGGTTAGTCAACGAAAGCCTGGAAATGGAGAAGGTTCATTATGTGCAATATTATTCCGAATCCGCAAGAAAATAAGATGGAGGGGAATGGTGTGAAGTTATTCTCTGATTGCGGCTCATAACAGAGCGCGAGGACGAGTGAGGATTCAGAAACTGATGTCGGCATACCTGAGGATGAAGATGAAGAGGACATGTCTGTACTGTCGTGTCTGGATAATGACCAGCTTTGTCTCAAATACCAGAAGGTACAAAGTTGGATAAGGGGAGATGCCAAATTTCTACTTGCTAATATTTGTAAATGTAGCTGGATTTTTTTTTTTTTGTGTCACACATTTTTCAATTGTCATCTTGATAGCTTCAATCCAAACTGCAAAGGAGAACAGCTCAGCTTGAAAGTGCCCGAGAGAAGGTAGGCCAATCAATCGCACAATCCAATGCTCATGTTCATAATAAACTTTTACATTTGTCTGACCTCATTTTAATGGCCGATGAGATGGCTCAACGTGGCATAATTAGGACACAGGGCACCTCTCCATGTCTGCTTCTTGCTGCGGTGAAAATAGGAACGCGATACAAAAATCTGTCTTTCCTCTCTCCGCCCGCGGAACATCAATGAGTCTTTTATTTGGCGTTTTCAAAGTCCCAAAGTAGGAAGAGTGAGCCAGTTTGCTAAAAATATCTCTTTGGGCATTCGACTGATGAAGAGATAAGCGTTTCCCTTTGTGTATTGGATACGCCATATGCTGAGCACATCGCTAAACCAATGTTGTTCTCCTCGTAGGTAAAGGCGTTCGAGCAGGAGAAAGCGAGATGGGAGAGCCAGACGGCAGAGCTGCAACAAAAAGTGGAGGATGGAGCCGACAAAGTTGACAAGCTGGAGAAGTGCGATATGTCCATGATTTTGTCATGCGTCCTGAATCAATTTGCCTGTTTTGACCCTATTCACAACACAAATTTCCATTACTGTTTTTACGAATCAACATTAGCGTTGATGCTACTTTTAGAAGACGTCCACGAGTCGTCACTAATACTTTGTGATGGGTCGCAGTTTAGTCAGCCCAGTTACAGAGATTGTGAAGTTGTACCGTACATGACTTATTGTTGTTTTAACAGTCTCTCTGGCTTTACTAGGTATTGGCAAGAGGCCCAGACACTCTGCAGGGTTGTGAGCCAGCGACTGGCCGATGCCCAGAGCCAATCAGACAGCCTGGAAATCAAGTACAACAAGGCCAAGAGACTGCTCAGAGAGTACCAGAGCAGGTAATCGTTTAATTCCTCTCTCTTAGCCAGTTAGCTCTGGACCGCACTGCACTGCACGATAGTAAGCTGTCTCGTCACTTGAGGGACTCGACTCTTAAATGACTCAGGGAGGAGGAGGCGGATGCTAGGGAAGCGGATTTGCGGCAAGAAATGGAGGAGAGAGACAACAAGCACAGGGAGACTGTTGAAAGGCTTCAACTTCAGGTGGGGATAGTTTCCTAACATCGCACAAATAGTAAACATGATGTACTCCTTTCAGTTGGAGAGAAAAGAACCGAGGACGGCAGGGACACCTCTTGATGTGGACTCATCAGTCCCGGGTAGGGAACTCCTAACATACTTTGACACTGACCACCTTAAAACAAAATGTTTGACAAATATGTGTGTCAGATCCAGAGTGGTACGTCGCAATTCCCAACACAGAGCGACTGGACTGCAGTGCGCACATAGCTCGAGGTCAGCTGGCCCAGAAGTTCAAACGCCATCCACCCACCCGAGAAAAACTCAGGAAGAGCTTCAAGAACGAGGTGTGAGGTTTAAAACCCCGGCGGGCAGCAGTTCAATGTCATCCCAATGATGCTTCCCGTTGTCGCCAAAGCAGGAGGAAGGTCAAAAGCCACAGGAGAGCCAATCGCAGTCCGAAGGCATCGTACAGAGGAGCAGCCAAGTTGAACTTTCCAGTTCTTCCCCTTTCTCAGTCAACAGTCCCGGCGACTCGTCTGTCTTCACGCCGCCGATTTGCATCACTGACACAAATGCCGCTGTCATCACCTCCCATATGAAATCCTCCAGGAAATCCAAAAGAAAAATGCCTGACTTCAGGTCTGCTAAACAATTGTTTTATTTTCTCTCTCTCAATACGAGCCCAGACGTATCTAACTTTTCGCAATGTGATGTTGCCGCGCAGTGGCCTCCGTAAGTCTCTGACCAAGCGGAAGAGTGAAAAACTGCACAGAGGGTCCATGAACAGCAGGTGGGGTTGATATTTGCCGTCAGAGTCTTGACGGTGCTACTTGAAGAGCCATAGAACAAATCTCTCAATCTGTCCAGGGCGTCTTGTGGCGACCTGGTGGACGAACCAGCTGAAGTTTCTTCATCGGGCTCTGTGACCTCCATGCCCTCCTGCTTGCCCTTTGGCTGGTTTGCAGAGCGAGGGAAGGAGAAAGAAAACCAGGAGGAACGGGAGAGGAAAAGAAGCACCATCGAGAAGATGCGCTCCCTGTCCAGCAGCAGTTTGCCTTACTTGACCACCTCCGGTAGAAAAGATCGGGTATGAAGAAAATATTGCTAACTTGCGGGACATAGTGGGCAGTAAAGAAACCAAGATGGTTGGCAAGTCTTTGAAGGTTTGTGTCGGTTCCAGAATGTCAGCTCCGCCATGGATAGCTTCAGCATGAGGGATCACGGTTCTAATCACTCTCTCCCCGAACACGCTAACACCTTCACCTTTGTGTCCACAGAGGTACGGCTTTCCTTTCCTCCCTTTGCCTTCCTCGCTTCCGGCCTCCTCGCACATGGCGCTTGCTTGATTGCACTTTTTCTCCAAAGATGATTTTTATTGACCATCTTAAACTGCAGTTTCCTTTTATTTGTGCTCTGTGCGACTAGAGCTTAGATGATGACACTCTGCCGATTAACAACAACAACAACCAGTGGCAAAGTCGACCTGTATTGGAGTGGAGCAGCCAGCAAGTGTGTCTGTGGTTGGCGGCCGTCAACATGGAGCAGTACACGATTCATTTTGCAGCCAGAGGAGTGGACGGGGCTCTGTTGCTCAGCATGGACACTGACAAGCTCAAGGTAATGGGTATTAAAAAAAAAAAAAGTTATATATATCTATTGAAACCAACAGTTACCTAATTTCACAAACATTCAAATTCAATTTTATTGTCAAGAAGTCTTCTAAAATTGTTGTGACCTAAAGCTGATCTCAAGTATTTCTTTATCAAGTCATACCTTTACCAATGTCATAAAAAATATTTTTTAAAATAGCATTTTTTTCTTTATTAAACAGTTCTTTATAATTAATGATTATTTAACAATTAAAGAGGGGAAAAAAAACATACGGATTCGTTTGGGCAATGGGCGTCCTGGTGGTAGACATTTTAGTGAGGGCAAGATGGTGCATTGTGTTAGATCTTGCTTCCCTTCTGTTCCAAGGCCATCGGCGTGTGTCAGAATGACCGCGCGTCCCTCAAGAAGAAGCTGAAGGAGATGAAGAAACGGGAGGAAAAAGAAGAGCGAGGAAGAGAGAAAAGGCGCAAGGAGTCAGCTAAGCAAAATGAGAAGAATTGTGCGAGTGAAGGTGTGGTGATTGAGAACACATCTGCTCTGGCGTCACGACACACCGGAAGAACGGCAAGGACCGAGTCGCTCCTCTAGAAGAACTTGACGTTCCCACCAGCACGGATGTACGTTTGAACCATCCCACTCACAAAAGGATGATTTAGATTGGCATTTCCTGAAGGACTTTTTTAAAAATTATGCAGAACACCAACAATTTCACATTTACAGCACTTGCGCAAATGTTTTTATACTTTAAATTATGTATGAATTTTAAGTCTTTTTTTTTTTTTTAATAAATAATGCTTTAAACGTCCAGCGTTAACTTGAAGATGATTACACACGCACATGCATGGATATGGCAACTTTAATTTATTCTTTAAATTTGAATCCATTTGCCAATTCTACACTGCAGTCATTGCACAATGTGCATTGTTGGGAGCAATTAAAAGTCACACTTGTTAGCATTATATAACTCTTTGGTCTGTCTCGAACGTAACAAAGTACCCCTTAAGTGAATAAATACATAAACTCAACAAATGAAAAAAAATTATAATTCCCTTGCCCTCAATCCCACCTGACACAAAATGTACAAAACATGCTCTAAAGTAATTCAAGACCATCAACTGAACAACATTGTCTCAATTTTCATTTAAGACTAAAAATCATCACCTTAAGTGGACATTTTGGAAAAAAAAAAAATGTACAAATGAATATCTTGCTATTTACATTCCACCAGGATGTGTTTCGGGTTAAGAATAATGCTTGTTGTCATGCCACGTTGTCACCCAAGATTTCTTTTCCAGGTTTTGCCAGTCAGCATTCGCATCCCTGTCCTTACGTTTGATCCGAACTGCGTTGTAACTGGGAACTTTGTCTTCGTCTTTGGCCCGTTTGAAGAAGCCGCACTGTACCAAAAGAAATATATGATCAGTGAAGAGGAAAATCCTGAATGTGTTAAGTAGCTATAAGTGCAGTAGCAATCAAAGAAAAGAGCAAAACAGAGATGCGCAAGGGCAATTATGAAATGTTGAAGAAATATGTCATTGCTTATGTGCCACCAACCCAAGGCCAAGCATGCACAGTGCTACCTTGTCATTCGAGTTCAATTTCTCAAAACATTCATTTTAACTTTTAATTCCAATGCATAACGAGAAGTTGAAGCACTCTTAAGTCAAGGTAACACTGTATATTAATTCAAGTGATAGTCACATGACCAAAAAAAAAAAAGCACAGTCAGCTTTTGAAATAGCATTCATGGTATTGAGTAAAGCCCAAATTCAAGTGCTACAAAAGCGACAGAGAACTAAGCACCACATTTTCACTCATTATTAGCAGGCTGGGTAAAATTCGCCTCACGTTTTGTTTTCCCCTTTTTTTTTTTTTTTCACGCATTTGTCAGCTTCTGTTTTTCTGACAGGTCCTGTTTGTTCCTTTTCCTACAGACTCCACACTGAGGAAAGGCAAGTTGTTAGCGCATCTTTATCATCACAAGATGTAATGCCAGTGCGTGAGTTTATTCCTACCTTCCAGAGAAGGAACGCCAACAGCGCCAGTAAGAGCAGCACCAGAAGAACAGACAAGACAATGATCCACCATGGGACTCCTCCACTTCGGGCCTCACGCCTCTCAGGGTATGCAGTCAGTGTCATCTGGAAGAAAAAAAGAAATGAAGTTTATCTCATTTAAGTCACATAGTGTGTGCGCGAGCTTACCTCGGTTTCAGCGTTCTCCAGCACCATGTTCTTTCTCGTGCTCTCAACATGTAGAGTCGCCTTGACGATGATCTCCACATGATGCAAATTGTTGTAATCCTGTTTGGAAAAGCAACAATAACAAAAGGACAAATGCAGCCTGGTCATGCAGGAATTGTGTCTGACAGAAATCATTTTGTTGATTAATCGAGAGCTGTTACCGTCAACAATGTGCCGTTCCAGAGACGGGAGTGAAGGGTGATGACAGCATTACTGTCCAGGCCTTGCAGGGGACACTTGATCTTCACACACTTGGCCCCATCGGCACATGACTGAAATTAGAGAGCCAGACAGGTAACTATTTAATGAAATGTACTAAAATGACTCAAATAAAACAATGCTAGTGGTAAAGTATTTTGTTTTTTTACCAGAATTTTAGCATTCCCCTTGTCCACCAAACGTGAAATAATTCCTTCGTCACCTTTCCGGGTTTTTTGTGAGGCCCTTTTGTACCTGGTGTTGCTGGGGTCCTTTTAAAAAAAAAAAAAAATGCAAAATTGTAAGCAAGATCACACTAACATTTCTAAAACTTTATTTAGCCAAGGTTCAACAGACAAGACGACAAATCATTTTAAAAAAGATAACATAAAATTAATATTTGTCCACTAATCTTTATGTATGATTATCAAATATCGAGGTGAAACGTTTTGTTCTACTGTTGGGACATAAAACCGCATTAAAAAGGCACAGGTTGAGGCAAACAATACTCTGCCACACTGAAAGGGGGCGGACGTGAGCCAACGGGTGATTAATGCTGCCTCATTTGTAGCGTGTAGAAGTAGACGTGACAACAGCTGTCACAACCTCAGCAAAGCATTTTTGGGATTTGATGACGTGATGATAGACGAGCGTCAAAGCTTCATGAGTTGCTGGCCAAAATGAAAAAAAAATGTGTCTGAACTAAAGGAAATTAGGGAGGACTTTTACAACAAAGTAACGGAGCTTTATGTGGACATCATCGACAAATAAAGGTAAGACCGCAAACGTAGAATGCCAATGAGATACAACATAACCAGTAGCCAATTGAATAAGATACTCTTTTGGATTTAAATATTTGTTAATCTTAAGGAGCCAGTGCCTCAACAACCATGAAATATGCTTGGACCACCAAGGTGCCTGACTAGATGATTGTCTTTTGAGGATTTTCAAATTTTAAAAAAATATATTTATTTTTTGTCCATATTTCCAACAATTCCACCCAACATTTATCAGCATTTTCTGAAGAGTTTTTGTGGCTTTGTAAAAAAATAAAATTGTAGTTTTATGGACCCTTAGAAATCCTTGGTCCCATTACCCCCCCCCCCCCCCCCCCAAGGAAAAAACAAAATCCTAGCTCCGCCAGTGACATCCTTGAGATCAACTCTGTTTAGAAAGTGCTTTGGCGCCATCAAGTGTCATGTTGGAGCTTTATAGAAAAAGAACAAAAACAGGAGGTTGCATCAAATCCCATTTTCTACCCACTGACCTTTTTGAGAGGATTGATCTCCGATTTTGGCGTACACTCTATGTGGTTCACGCCTGTGGCGGTGACCTTCGTCAAGTAGAGAAGCCACTTGTTCTGCTCGGTGGTCTTGGGCCAGTCAATATGCAGGGTGGCAGTGCCAATATCTGTCAAGCGCCTTCCGCTGTTGATGATCTGAAATACACGATATTATATCAATAATTGCAGAGGAAGATGAGGAAAAAGAAGTGAGCAAACTTTTCTTTTGTACTCACTCTGATCTGATGTGTGACAGGACTTCCAATGTCTCGTTCTGTTTTCATGGCAGACTGATCTTTGGCTTTTCCTGAGAATTGCACCTGCGAGGGCTGAACTTGCCTGGGAAAATGGAAACTGCCTTCAATTCTGTCCGGTTGCGCATATTTGAAATAAAATATATATTTTACCCGATCATATTCAGCTGCAACATGATGGCCACGTTGGCCTTGGCTTTAACAGCGGCGAGGGTCGGCTGCTCGCTGGTTCTGCAAGGAATCAAAAGTAAACAGCTTGTAATTAGCCACACTAGCCACAACCGGCTAATAAAGGACATATTTTTAAGACAAGGTTCTATGGTTGGTCACTAACTCAGGTTTGCAAAATAGTTAATAGTGATAATTGTATAAAAAGCTACTTCTAAATACACACATTTGGAAACTACAAGATCAATGATAAATATAGTGTTCAATTACTAAAAAAAAGATGATACAAAGTGAAAATTATTCATTTTGAAATGACTCAAGTCCAATGTATCCCACTGGAGATCCTCTACTGTGGGTATAAAAAGTCGACACACCCCTGATCAAATAACAGTTGTTTTTTTTTGTGATATTATGTTACCTATGACCAACTAAATTTTATTGCGTTTTGAATGTATATTTGACAGCAATCATTTGGTTGCATAAGTGTGCACACCCTCTTCGAACTGGGATGGGTGTGATTATATTGGGAATGAAATAGTCACATTCCAACTCGTTAAACTGAAGTTAGCACAAAGTACATATTTGCCAAAACGATGTGATGGTAAAACGATAATAAAAGTGAAAGTGTACCGAATGTGAACTTACGTATCCGGTCGAAGATCAACCTCGAATTCTGTGGTGTTTACTGAGATGGTGGCTGTTCCCAGAATAATGTAGAAGGTTTTCTAGAAACACACATACAGACAAAACCACAAGATGGTGGTTTGACTGCTGAAAGTTTCTTCATGGATTCCATTTTAGCACTTTGTTGCCAGATTTCGCAACTTTGCCAAACTACCATAGCAACTAACCGCAATCAACAACTCGAACATTTCTACACAAATACGAGTTCACTTACCTCAGCGTCGCGTTTGAAGGGGTTCCCGAGTTCACAAGTCACCAGAGAGCCATTCTTATTGGCCGTGCAAGTTACAAGCTGGAATCAGAGTCGTTCAATTACATTCACAAAATGTGTGAGTGAATTTGTTTGTGTGTGTGTGTAGGCATACGTTGGGCGGGCTGCGGAAAGCGGAGTACGTGATGGCACGTGGGAAGGAAGCCACCACTCGTGCCTCGTGCGCATCATCTCCGTTCTGATTGGTCACTTTCACCTCCAGGGCGATATCCCTCTGCTTGCTAAGCGAGATCACCGGCACGCCATTTTCCCTAAACACAAAGACGGCACAGTAAAAAACAAGATGTGTGTGTCGGGGGGGAGGGGGCATTCTTGCTTTTTTTCTCACAATGGCAACGGTGTGAAGGTGTCGTCCTTAGTTGTCATGTAGCCATAGCGGTGCGCCACCTTTAAGTTACTCCGGCAAATGTTGTCA
Source organism: Syngnathus typhle (assembly GCF_033458585.1). NCBI lineage: Eukaryota > Metazoa > Chordata > Actinopteri > Syngnathiformes > Syngnathidae > Syngnathus > Syngnathus typhle. Next base: position 7,650,343 of record NC_083750.1, on the reverse strand, counting down.
CTGCCGCAACCCTCTTTCACAAATTGAATCTAGCGAGATATAAACACATGACATACGTGACGTGATGTCACGTCCTAAAAGAAACGGCGACACGCATCTTGCATACCTCGCTGCGTGTCAGCACTGTGTCTTTGGCGTCGAGGACAGGCGACATATCAGATGAGCTCTGTCTACGTTTGCGTTGGCCGTTCTTGATCTCCACATCCACGTCGATGGGTACCCCTCGAAGTTTGTCGCGGATATTGTCCTTATCGAGGATTATTTACGCACAGCATTACGTACACGTCAATAAGGAAATGATTTTTCCTGTCGAGTGGGATGTCAACCTGCATGGCCAGCTGCCGTGTGATACATTGCTTCCTTCCTTTGGTATCCAAGACCACGGTCCCTTTGGATTCATATTCGCTGTCAGAAGCCGACTGTTGAATGAAGGAGGCCCTGGGGAGGAGATTCTTCTTTCTTTGGTCAGCGTCGACCGACATGGTGTATGCAACCGCTTGAAGAAGGAGAAGGGAGTCAAGTTTGGTGTAGAAAAAGATTTTCTTGAAGGAAAAGATGATCGCTCTTACTCAGTCTCGGGGTGTAGCTCTCGGGGTTGGCGTTGTAGGTGAAGCAAGCTTGAACGTTCATGCTGAGGGAGGAGCACAATCGGAAATGATGTGGACAGCAACCTTCTCCGCAGTAATCCATCCATTTTCTCAAAACTCACCAGAACTTGTCCCCACAGTTCTTATTAGTCAGGTCGATTTGTTTTGGCGTGTAAGTGACTTCCTTCTCGATGCCGATGACGGGGCGGGCTCTGAGAAGACAGGATGAGCTTCTCTATAGACGGGAAGCGGAGCGGAGCGGAGCACTCACCTGTACACAAAAACGGCATCGGAGAGGGATCCCACAGCCAGGTCAGGGTAGGCGTTTCTATCCAGATCCATGTTACCCGCTAAAGAGTAACCGAACATTTTCACTCCCGCGGGCTTGCCAGACAAAATCTACGGGGAAATTTGTTCAGCAATTTTGACATTTTCTCAACTTTACGCTTGACCAAGAGGTTATTTTTGTGAACCTGTTCTGCTTTTTTGGAATGGAGTCCTGTTTTTGATCCATGGTAGATGTAGACATTTCCAGAATTGTCATCGTCGTAAGGGGCTCCCACGGCAAAATCTGTTACAGTGAAGAAGAATCGTGACTTTAAGGGAGTGGGTCTCAAACTTTTAGGTCCAGGGACACCCGTATAAGGGGTACTCGGCCAAAAATTACTGCTGAGGATTTATGTCTGTATTTATTTATAAAGTCAAATATCCAGTGCAATGTCTCGTACTGAAAAAAAAAATCATTGTTTAGGGGTGCGATGGAACGAATTAATGGCATTTCCATTCATTCCAATGGGGAAAGATGATTTGAACTTAAACTTGGGTGATTTGAGTTATTTGGTCAAAGAACAAATTCAACTTGTACCTCAGGGCACTGCTGTATTTTAACAAGTGATTCTTTTTTTTTTTTCTAATATGATTAATTATAATATTTGTGCAATATTACACCTTTTATTATGGCAATCTCTTTTCGTTTATGGTTTGATAATCAGCCTCACCATGGTAACCATCCAGGTTTATGTCACCCAGATTTTCCACAGCCAAGCCAAACATGGAGTCCTTCGGTCCGTCAATTCTGGTGGGGGTGATCTTGTCCCATTTTCCGTTTTTGTTGACAAAGACGTACGTGGCGCCTCCAATCTCGCCATCTTTCTCAAAGTACTGAGGCGCTCCCACCACAATGTCATCCCAGCTATCAAACCACACCATTAGCATCTGATATACTAGCATACACGCTCTGATTTTGACTCACCCGTCTCCGTTGAGATCCAGCACGGCCAGGTCATAACCGAACGACGAGGCCAGCCCCTCGCCTTCGACTGTGTATTCTTCCAACAAGATGTTGCCAGTATCGGGGCCTTTCTTGAGCAGAACTATCGCACCACTGTGATTGGCCCTGGGAGCGCCCGCCACCACCGTCAGCTGACCTTTCTTGGTCAGACGCTTACTCGAGTCCAGGGAGAAACCTGTGACCAGGAGACAAAGGCTTAACAAACATGCAGTGGTGGGAAGGAACAAATATTTGTGTACCCGAGTAGATTTTTCAGGTCTTGTACTTGAAGATTTATTTTGTGATGACTTTTTACTTTTACGTAATTGTACTTGTCGATTTTTCTGATACCTGCACAATTTTTTTCTAATGATTATTTTTCCGTTTTTTTTTGTTTTAACAGCAATTTTGCCACCACTGTAAACACATGACATTGTAAGGAGTGAGTGCTTCACCGAGGTAGCTGCTAGCAGGTGCAGGGACAAGATCGGGGTTCTTCTCATTTTCATCCCCTGCCTCAAAAGGCCCGTCGTCATAAATGCCCAGCTCTAGGAGGGTGTCATTTCTTTGTTCCAAACGTACCACACCTAGAGAAGATGAAGCAAAGCAATGTTAGACATCAACCGAGGATCACTCAGACATGGCACAGTCTTATGTGTCACCTTTCCAGTTGTAAGCTCCAGGAGCTCCAAAAATGAGGTAATGATAGTTCTTGTCAAAAGTGGCCGAGAGGCCCTGCTGGCAGGAGCCAAACATCTCGTGACCTCTGGGCCTGCTGTCGCAGAAATGCCATGTTCCTCCATCCTCGCTGGATAAAGGGTCGATTTCCAAATCCTGACTCAGCACGTAACAGCGGCCGATGATGTCGCGGGATTCAATTGGGGTCTTCACATTGGTCCTGCGCTGGTATCGATGGGCACAGGCCTACATGGGAAAACAATTGAAGTTATACTCAGCTAAAAAAAAAACTCATTTTTAGAACAAGTTGCCAAAAGTTGTTTACCACAACTTTGCCTCCTGGCCCCTGACTGTTGACCGTCACTCCCATCCACTGATTCTCTTTGCTTTCTCTCTTAGTGTCCTCTGAAAGTTTTTCCAAAAAATGAGTGATTTTTTTTTTTTTCCCAAAAGCTCAGAAATACAGTCAGCAAGAATCTCACCGTCTTTATCAAATTGAACTCGCGCACAGCTTGAAGAAGGTGAGCTCATGTCGCAGCTGTACAGTCCCCCCGTCACTTTTGCCGTTTGACCGCTAAAGCCTTTAGCTCTCGGGGCCCCGACCAGTAGCCTGGATCAGACATAAGAAAGATTATATTCAGAGAGAGAAAAAAAAAGCCATTTGTGGCTTCATCAATTGCACACTGTTCAGTTTTAGTAGCTTAAACTGTCATCTTCACTCAACGAGCTCTTCCTCTTGTGTGTCGCATTAGCACACATTCCACCGTTTCACACAGCCAGCTATTCAAAGACGGGTTCTATCTCTCGCAACACACACACACACAGGATGTCTTTGTGGGTTGAAAATTTGAGGCAAATGCCACCAGCTCTTTTAAATATGAGCCGGCAGAGTGTTACTTAAAAACATGGATGGAACGGATGCTTGTCGTAGCGGAGATACGATGACCCACCGTTGACCCAGTTGTTGAACTTATCATTGAGCAGCAGAGGAGGAAGCCCTATTACGTTCCCTCAAAGAATTAAAAAAGAAAAACGGAGACAGTCTGTGTTGGTGTGGTATTGTTTACACACACACACACACACACACACACACACACATACCGTGGTGCATAATCACCGGGAGACCAAGGCCAGAGCAACAGAGTGACCATAACGTAACAGAGGCATCCCATTAAAAGCGGTGTAATTTATTATTTTATTTTTTTTACACAGCAGTGCTTCCTGGGGCACAGCCTGTTGCTTGGCAACATCTGGCAGCGCCCTATCAGAGAGAGAGAGAGAGAGAGAGAGAGTGCAAACGAGAGAAGGAACATAAAGCCATGTGCTGCCCAACCTCCATTTTTCCACAAAATGTCTGCCAGAAGCCCATCCCAAGCCGGTAAGAATTTTTTTTTTTTTTTTGCTGCCCAGATGAATAAATTATTCCTTTCTTTTCAGCATCACCATTTTTGAAAGGTATTTGATGTTGGATAATCTTACACAACCTGAGGCAGAAGAAAAAAACGGACACTCCTTGTTGTGTAGCAAATACTGAAGCCCTCACAAGAATGCAATGGTCAGTCGATTTTTTTTTTACACCCCCCCCCGCTTTCACTAACTCAGTCTGATAGTGATTGAACACGCCTACTCACGCAAACACACGCAAACTGTAAGAGCTCCTCGTGTCCTCACCTGCAGGTACACGCACAACACATTGCTGTAGGGCAGTGCTTCTCAATTATTTTCTGTTACGCCCCCCCCTAGCAAGAAGAAAACTATTCGCGCCCCCCCTCCCCACCGTGACTATCCTAACTTGTCTTGTAAGTCGTAAAATGTTGCACTGTCGCAAACGTGACAGAAGTAACAATGAGAGCGCCACTGCCCCCTGCTGTAGTAAACGCGCAATTACACTTTATTCTAGTACTGCCAAGAAAAAAGCCTGTTCCCCAGGGTCACACGCGCCCCCCCAGGAATAGCACCGCGCCCCCCAAGGGGGGCGCGCCCCACTATTTGAGAAGCACTGCTGTAGGGCGTGAATTTCTGAATATGATATAACTGAATACTTGTTGCACACGTGGCTGGGAGACGACTGTTATCTATTCCAACGACGTATAGTGACGGACAGAACAATTAAATGCTTTTCCACTAGGTGGCAGAAATTTACACAATGATTGTTATTTTAATATGATTAGGCCTACTGTGCTACTGTATTTGAATGTTGGTCATAATGACAGGATTTACTTTGAAAATCAAATATACCTATTTCTTAAATTGATTCCAAAATTGAAAAAATAGATTCAACATTGCTTTATGAGACGGAAATAGCAGGGGAAAAAAAGCTAAAAAGCAACTTTACAGCAGCAACCTGGTTCACATTCCACCACTGTCAAGGTAAAAACCTTCCATAACAAGATCTGTTGTCATTACAGAGTAAAATGTTGACAGCTACTTTCTGGATTGTCACAATCCACAAACTCCTGCAGCGCAACGTGAGCGCGCGCACAAACGCGCACAAGGCCAAAGGCTCATAAATTATTAACTTTAACGGAGAAGTTCTTCAGAGACTTCTTAAACATGAACAAAAGTTGCAAAGTAAAGTGCGCAGATCCATTCATGTCGAAAAGGTGTTGATATCTATACCTGAACCCAAATGATGACGTAATATTTGAGAAGTGTACAATTAAAGTTGCTCTCACATTCTTTTATCCTCTGGCTCTAGCTGTCGGTGCATGGTCATGGAGAAACCGAAAAGGCTTTCTGGATCTCCGTCCTTGCGCACGACGTCCTCGGTGTCCAGGTTGAAGGCTGAAGACAGTCGAGCGCATCCCAGCAGGAAAGCGAGCAACAGCCGCAGTGCACCTGACGTTTTGCCTTCCATGACACCCGTGCGGTGCGAATTCTCTGGAAAAGTTGCGGAGAAGGTGAATCCTTGCTGTAGGAGCGCAGTGACACTGAGAGAATGTAAGGAGGGGTTAAGCGGTGTGCACTTTTCACTTTGGTTTGCCCCTCCCTCCACTAGACCCACACACACGCATATGCGCGCACACACAACAACCCACTATCGTCCCACGCAGAACTGGAAACTAGTTTCAAATACATTGTAATAGGCAAGACGATACACTCTGTTTAAAGTTTGCAACAAATTATAAAATAGCATAACTTTTTTTTTTTACCTTTGAGAACTTAAAAGTGCCTGTACCTTACAATGACTACAGTAATCCCTCGTTTATCGCGGATAGTTGGTTGCAAAAACCACCCGCAATAAGTGAAATCCGCGAAGTACGATGCTAATTCGCGATCGTACTAACACGCAAAAACGGACTTCTAAAGGAATGTAAACGAACATTTGGAGCAATACTACATTATCCTAAAGTTTAGACACATGTTTCCTCAATTTAGAAGTTTTATTTTGACTTTTAAATGTTTTTTTTAATTTGGAAAAAAAAATCTGCGATGTAGTGAAGCCGCGATAAACGAAACGTGAAGTAGCGAGGGATCACTGTATACCTGTATGGTTTTTATTATATAACAAAATGTCATTCTTGATATGGTCATATAATAATAATAATATCGATGTGGCTGTTTGGCGACTTCCTGACTATATGACGGTGTCGCAGGCATTTCACGCAACCCACCGCTTGTTCCTCACAACCAAACGTGTTAGCAGACAACGCGGGCTTTGTGTGCAGGGAGAGAAAGAGGGCAGACAGAAAGGGAGAGGGAGAAAGAAAGAAGCCGCCCACATACTGTACAAAAGGCAAAAATAATGGTGGAAGATGGGAGTGCTCAAGCATAGAAAGGGCAAAGTGGGAAGAATGCTGTTCTTATATCCATCCAATTATTACGCCATTTGGAACTGTGTGGATTTGCTTTGAGAATCTTCTTGGAAAACGTTGTTATTTATTCGCTTGCAGGTTTTAGAACCCACGACAGGTTTGATGCTACTTAATCATATTTGACATGATGGGGAAAATATACAAAACTGCTTTGTTTTAGTTCAAGTAAAGTCTCGCATGGGAGGAGCACCAGTAGTCAGCAACATGAATCAGCCTTATCGTGTTGAAAGAGCAGCGTTCAAAGTTGGCGAGGTTGGGTGAAAAAACTCCCTCTGACCTTCAAATTGCTCACACACACATTTGCCAGCAAATATCTCTCCTTCCTTTCTTATGCACACTTCAGCTTCCCTCACAGGATGAATAACAAAAACTTATTTACTAACACAAAAATGCTTTATCCAAATAATTACGGGTTACTTGGTGTCTGTCACATAGACTAGCCTGAGGCCCGGCCTACTGTTTGTCCTTAAAATCACAACTTGTGGAAGGAACAAATAAACAGAGTGCGGGGAGTGTCATAATGGCCATAGAGGTGTAAAATGTTTGTGTGTTTTTATGGCACTGTCCAAATATGTAGCCTTGGGTTATTGATAAACGCAGTAGTCTGTTTTACTGAGCCTAAGATCTTTCACAACTGTGACAAGGTAGTCCACGTTTACTGAACACAACTGGCACAATTCCATATTCAGAGTATTTTAATTTTGAAATAAAACATAGGCATACTCAACCACGACATGGATTGATTGCAGGTAAATCAAATGTACTAATCTGTTCAATCCAGTGGTGTTCAAATACCCTCGGGTCGGTTTTGTTCATTTCTTCCACCGGGAAGCAATGTAAGTTGCAGTTGCGACAAATTTTATGGAATGAGCTCAGCGGATATATGCGCTCGCACACACGCATTTGAATAGTGTGTAACCTAAAGCTGACACCAGCACAAAGCAGACCAGATTGCCCCGCAGCCAAAGAGAACCATTATTGCCACTATGCGCTAGAACTCATTTTAATTCAAAAACACACATGGTTTGTTTTAGAATAAAATTAAATTAAATTAACAGAGATATTCAGAAGACAAAAGAAAAGTGCTGGTAAATTAAAAACTGAGAAAAGCATACCAGGCAATAAAAGAATCAAGTTGAGAAAACAAGGTTTTCTAAACTTTAAGTGTCAATCAAGGTGGGTTCAATGCACCCGATTTTTTTTCATGCATTGCCCACTCAATCACATCCCCATGCTGAATCCCGTTTATTATTAGAAACTGAACGAAAGGCTGAAGGGATGGCGCAGCTGGATGTTACATCTGCCATTTTCTCAACTATCTTTCAAAATGTGTTCAGGCTGCAAAGAGGATGTTATGTCGTATTTTTTCCCCACCATTTATTCAGTGTTATGTATCGGTATTGATATACCGTACGTATCGAGTCGACTTTTATTGGAGGAATGCACACCCCTACTATTTAACATTAGCATTAAGCTAACAGACAGAAAAGTGATGTGGTTCTTCAACGAAAGACAGCTCAGTCGTATCTCAAGGCAGCACTGCAATCTGTTTTTAAGCTTACTCAACTCTTCTTGCCCAGTCATAGATGCTCCTTTAATCAACCAGTAGCTACATGCCCCAGTAAAATGAATGTTCACTTAAAAATGATGTCTTGCTTTACTGTCCTGCAGGTGCTTTGGCTATGTCTGTTCTGTAAAGGTGACTGACTGCATGAATCACAAATGTGGTTAATGCAGAGCAGATGTAGTCAGACAGATCTGCATAAACAAGTCTTGAAGATAAACTCATCGTATTCTGAGGTTAACATGGAATCTGGGAATTCCTGTGGTGCTTCCTCAGCAGTATCTCAGGTAAGTGTGATAAATCACAACTTCCACATATGGGAATGTAAAAAAAAAAACTTGACAGAATGTTATGCACAACAATATCAAATCGAAAATGAAGGGCCCATTGTTAGATGTTTAGACAATTCTTTGTTCACTTATTTATGGGAAAAGTGTGATCAAGACGTCTTTCAGTTCCATCCCAACTGTGAATACAGCAAAGCATGCTTGGATGACTTTGATGAATATGACAGCGTACATTTTTGAAGCTTTTTAATCCAATTTAAAGATATCCGAGCAGAAGAGAATTGTTTTCCAGCAAAGAAGTGCAGTAGGATGGGAGGCCGGGAATGAGTCCCAACATGCCGGAAAGGAATGAAGGATGAATTCATGACCAGAGTCTGACACCTCGCCCTGTCACTCCCTAAATCTTCAACGCTTACCCATTTTCTTCAGCTGGTACTGTTGCAATTTCACCTTTACTAACAAATGATTTGAGTCATGATGAATTCCAGTGTACCAATATAAATTGCTGATATGATCCACAGTTAAAATATTATGCAATCAAAGAGGATTATGCAACAATTTTATTCCTTCAGGTCGAATACAATATGTACAAAGCAGGATGATATCTTTTATCATAACACACGTGGCTAATAAAATCATAACATGTGAATCATTTCCTGGCCGGACATGAGTAACAAACTCACCTTTATTTGTCCAATCCTGCCTGCCACACCCACAACACTGGCATAAGCACAAGTGTAAAGGAGGATTTGGCGCCCAATGTTGGGGAGGATAATACGCTAGATCTGGGGGTATATAGTGTACAAGATGGTGTATCGGTCAGAATACAGGAGGCAGCAAAGGACGTTTGGACACAGGGAATGGCCAAAAGGTAGATGGAGGGATGGACAGGTTTATTGAGTAGCAGGATTGAAGGTCATAATAGAATTGCAGATTGATAGAATTGCGGAATGATTGCGGAGTCTGCAATAACAAATAATAAGAATAAAGGTAAAGACAATCCCAAACTAAACATTTCAAATATGGCGCAAACATGCTTTAAATGACCCTAAAGGAAATACAGTATAATAACGTCGTTGCCAACGTACATAGTTGAATTCTAACGCTACGAGTGGCCGCATTATACTTATCTTAATGACACTCATCGTAATGTGGGCAATCGGATGGTCTGGGGAGACCTCTAGTGATCGAAATGAGGAACAGGAATGGCGGCAACAGGAAAGTGTCTCTCGTCCGCGAATCCGCTCAGAGTGCCATACAAGGACCCGAACTGACACGATGGCAACAAATACAAACAAATATACTTATTATACGACAACAACGATCTAGGGCTTACCTTTTGGTCATGAACTCGGCTTTTTTACTTGCTTCAACTATAACTAGAAAACTTCTACCCCACCATACCGCGAACTGCTCTCTTCCGGAGTGCCCTGCTCATGCGCAGAGAACGCCGCGTCACCCCATGGAATCACGTGACATGCGGAGCGGGAAAATAGGCAGAGCCGCTGCCAACACAGACATGCACATAGAACAACACAACATGCAAACGATGTCACAGCCTGTTGTACAGCCGCCCCCAAATGTGCAGGGCACATTTGTTTCAAACAAAGGCTCATCAGTCTTTATGAGAGTCCTGAGTCACTTCCGCTGGGAGGGCTGGTAGCACCACCAGTCGAGCTACTGGTCGGGTGTACTGCCGCCCTTTAATGTCGACATCAGCTGACCTTATGTGGCCATCGTCACTGCGATGAACCTTCGTCACATGACCAATAGGCCACATGGCACGGGGTAACTGTGGCTCGGTGATCATGACCACTGACTTCTCCAGGAGGTCGGGGGGGGAGGCTTGCCATTTCTGTCTTGTTTGCAATCCCGGTAGGTAATCCCTGATGAATCTTGACCAAAACTGGTCGGCAAGGACTTGGGAGTGCCGCCAGCGCCTTCGGCTCAGGATTTCGCTCTTCGGGTAGACGATCTGGGGGAGTGATCCATCAGGCCGCCCCAGTAGGAGGCTGTTGGGGGTCACGGGGTCGACGTCAGACAGGTCAGCAGACACATAGCCCAAAGGTTTTGAGTTGAGAATGGCCTCCACTTCCAACAGGACGGTGGAGAGGACGTCCTCATGGATAGGCTCAGTACCTAGACAGGTGCGGAGTGCAGACTTGACTGCTCGTACTTCTCTCTCCCATACTCCACCAAAGTGAGGGGCTGCTGGGGGGTTGAAGTTGAATTTGATTTTACGTGGAGCGAGTTGACTTTGTAGGGTTGGACACATACTTGTGAAGGCTTCCCGAAGCTCCTTCTCTCCCCCCTTGAAATTGGTCCCGTGGTCTGACCACAGTTCCGAGGGGGTTCCTCTTCTGGCAATGAATCGCCTCAAAGCCATCAGGAAAGCATCGGTGTCCATATTTCGTATGAGGTCCAGATGTACCGCTCTGGTGGTCAAGCACTTGAAGATGAGACCCCAGCGTTTCTCATGGCGTCGTCCAATCTTTACTAACATGGGACCGAAACAGTCCATGCCAGTGGCGTGGAAGGCAGGTTTATGCAACTGGAGGCGTGCGGTTGGGAGGTCAGCCATTTTAGGTATGGAAGGCTTGGCCCGCCAGCGCTGACAATCTACACAGGAACGTTGATAGCGACGAACTGCTTCACGGCCGTGAATGATCCAATAGGTCCTCCGCAACTCTGCAAAGACTCGCTCTGGCCCTGGGTGTTTAAGGTCCTGGTCATATTTCTTTATGAGCAGGCGGGTCACAGGGTGTGAGGCGTCGAGGACGATAGGGTGTGGGGTGACCTCGTTCTGGCCCTCTAGACGGCGTAACCGGCCTCCTACTCTGATTAGGTCGATGGAGGTGTCGATGACTGGCGCTAGAGTAAGAAGTCGACTCGAAGTTTTAACAGGCTTCCCTGCAGACAGCTGAGCACAATCGTCTGGGAAGGATTGCTTCTGGGCTCGTTGAAGGATGAGTACTTCAGCTTGTCGGTATTCTTCAGCGGTAGGTGAGTAGATCGGAGGGGCCTGGCCATGAAGCTCCCTTGCAGTAGCGTCCATGAGTTCCTGCCAGGTGTTGCACGTCTTGTCTTGTAGAATGGCAATGTCAGGTGAGGTGACGGTGGACCCACAGAACGTACCTTTCCTTAGTTCAGCGGCATCATCAGGTGGAATACCGTGTGGCATTTCTGGCCAGGTGGTTGGACCCTGTAGAAGGAAGGTGGGTCCTTGTGACCATCGATTGGGCTCCAACAGGGATATCAATGTCTTCCCTCTTGTCAGGTCGTCGGCAGGGTTGTTGTCTGAGTCTACGTAGCGCCAAACAAAGCCTTCCGTAAGCTCCTGGATCTCAGCTACTCTTGACCCTACAAACACCTTGTATCGACAGGATTGCGAGTGTAGCCAGGTGAGTACAGTGGTAGAGTCAGACCACAATACTGTGCTGTGTACTGGGAGAGCAAGCTCTTTCTTGAGGGTGGAAGCCAACTGCGCTGCTACAAGAGCCGCACACAGCTCAAGGCGAGGTACAGAATGCACACGCTTAGGGGCTATGCGGGAGCGAGCCAGAACAAAGGATAAATGTACCTTACCCTGGTTGTCTTCGGTTCGGAGGAAGGCTACAGCCCCGTAGGCCTTTTCTGAGGCGTCAGCAAAGATGTGCACTTGCCGAGTGGTCCCTTCGCGGTGGCTATCCGCAGGCGCATACGGACGTGGCATGGTAATGTCCGGCAGATGCTTGAGCTCCGCCTCCCAACAGGACCAAGCCTGTAGCAGGTCAGGAGGGAGGTTAGGATCGTCCCAACCTCGCTGCTTGTCCCACAGCTGTCTTAGGATGAGCTTGGCGCGAATGGAGAATGGCAGCAGGTATCCCAATGGATCGTACTGTGAGGCTAGGACTCTATAAATGTTCCTCAAGGTTGGTACATCGTAAGGGACTAACCGCTGCTTGTAGCCTAGGGAGTCTGCCTGCCAGTTCCAGCTGAGGCCCAGGGTCGACTCAAACGGGTTGGACTTATCTTGGGCTAGCCACAGGTCTAGACTGGTGGATCTGAGCTCTGAAGGTAGGTGGCTGAGAACATTTGGGTCATTGCAAGCCCACTGTCGCAATTCGAAGCCGCCCGAGGCGAGGAGTTTCCTGAGCCGGTCCACCCGACCCTTTGCTTCGCTGGGTGTAGCCACACTCTGCAGGTAGTTGTCGACATAGAAACAGTGCTCCACGGAGAACCTCATGTCATCGTTTGACTTACTGGGATCCTTGACATGTCTTTGCAGGGCGTATGTCGCACAACATGGGCTACAGGTGGTCCCAAAGGGGAGGACCTGCCATTCAAAGATCTTGGGTGGTTGTTCTACCTCTAGGTCTCTCCATAAAAATCTCAGAAGGGGGCGATCCTCAGGGAGGAGACGGACCTGGTGGAACATCCCTTTAATGTCCCCACTAACTGCAATGGGACCTTCTCGGAACCTCAATAGGACCGCTAGCAGTGAGGCACCTAGAGTTGGGCCTGGTAGGAGGAACTGATTAAGGGACTGGCCCAAAAATTGATGAGAACAGTTAAAGACGAGGCGGTTCTTCCCGTTATGGGTCACGAGGTGATGGGGGATAAACCAGCTCTCCGTTGATGAGGTGTCCTCGCTAATTTCCTGCACTGCGCCTGACTCGATGAGTTTCCGCATCTCCGCTTGGTATGCTTGTCCCTGCTCAGGGTTCTTAAGGAGGCGTCTCTCAGTGCTGCGCAGCAGGGCCATAACTGATTCTTTCGGTGCTTGCAATAGTGGCATAGCCGCATGGCGTAACAGGGGAGTAGCGTATCTAAGGATGCCACTCACCTCGGTACGTCCTGTCTTCGTCTCCAGCAGGGCTATGGCTTGCTGATCCTGCTTGGATCGTGTCACTTCCCTCTCTGGCCTGTAGGGGACTGTATCCACTTGCCAGAGTCTCTCCACATGCCTGTAGAGATCATCCATGGGTGGTGGAACAGAGGTGAACAGGCATTGAGCTGGGTGAGCTGGCCGCCCCGTCGACTGACACGGGCCCTGCAAGGTCCACCCCAGTCTAGTGCGGACAGCTGCTGGGCTACCATGAGGACCAAGCCTGACAGGCTCGATGGGGGTTACGAGGTGGGGCTGGTCTGAACCTATGAGAAGCAAGGGCTTTACTTCTCGGAAGGTAGGAATAGGGATTCCACGCAGGTGCTTGAACTTCCTCTGTAGGTGGCTAACTGGGTAGCTATGTGGGGCTAGATTAAGATGGCTGGCTGTAAAGGCATCAGTGATCTTAAACATAATATTAGGGTTGGTGGGAGAGGAGACCCGGAATGACACTGTATGGCCATGCAAGACTTGGATGTCCGAGCGCACTGTGCGCAGTGGGAGGTCTTCGGGAGCGCCGTTAAGGGCTAGGGACTTAGCAGCGGTGGGGAGCAGCATAGTCCTCTCAGACCCATCATCCAGTATAGCGTAGGTGTCTAACTTCTGACTACCATAGTGCACGTGTACTCGCACCACCTTCAACATGACTCGGTTCCCCACGTGTGGTCGGTCAAGGTAGAAGGACTCGGAGGCACAGGTAGTCAGGCAGCTTTCAGCCTTTGGAGGTGAGTCATCCTTAACTTTCTCAGGTCTTATGTTAATCTCGTGGAGAGCGAGAAGGTGCTTGCCTTGACAAAGGTTACAGGGTTTCTTGAGGTCGCACTGAGCGGCGAAGTGTCGACGGGCACAGCGCCAACACCGCTTGTGCTCTTGGATCCACCTCTTCAGCTCGTCTTTGGTGAGCTGGGCTACACCACTACACTGGCTGAGGTAGTGGTCTGTACTCTCACAATAGGCACAGTATACCTTGGACTTGTCTTTCCCTTTGACAGGTTTCTCTTTAACTAGTTTCACTGAGGGCTCCTGGCTACTATGCAGGACTGCTGTTTGCTTAGCCACAGGACGAATGTTCCATTTAGTGCTCTGCTTCTCCTTGGAGCTCCGGCTACTGGTAGGATCGTCAAAGTCCTGGCACCATGACTCGTGGCGAAGCCACTCTGACAGGTCCCGCAAGGTGGATGTGGCTCCAGATCGAGTGGGCTGGGAACGGCGGAAATCGGCTCGCTGTTCAGGCGGAAGCTTACTCAGTAGGCGAGCTACGTGAGAGCCACAGCTTAGTTCAACTTCTCCTTCGTGGCCCAAGGTCTGGAGGAGACCCACCAGTGATTGTATTTGAAGGGCAAATTTCTGGAACGCCATTGGATCACCCCGCCTGACCTCTGGGCCGTCCAGGACGCTGGATATCTTCTTTAGGGCAAGCTGATGAGGTTGACCATATTTGTCATAGAGAGCTGTCATGGTGTCCGTGTAGGGTGTTGGAGAGTTTAGATAGGCGTCAGATATCAGTTTGGCCTCTTCTAACTTAAGATGGTCTACTAGTACCTGATACTTGAAGAGTTCTGTAGCATTGGAGGGGAGGAGGTTCTCTAATGCTATACGTAGCCGGGCGAACTCACTAGGGTCCGGGAAAGTGAACTTGGGAATGGTCGGTTGGGGTCCTCTGTACACTGGCTCTGGGTATGGAGGTTGCATGTAAGGGGTGGTTCTGTGAGAGTGTGGCACTTGAAGATGTGGTTGACCAGTTGGGGATGCTCCTAGAGGTAAGGGTAAGTTACGTGGCGGTACAGGAGGAACGTGGGAGGACTCACGGCTAGAAGGAATGAACTGTGGATGACGGAATTGGGCTGGTTGTGGCTGAGGCCTGTAGTGTAGAGGCTTGGTCTCCGGTGGAGTCGGGTAAGGAGGTAGCTGATGAGCTCCCAGATTCAAGGCACTGAGGTTGGCGTTTAGGGCTTCCTCGGGTTCAGGCCATGGCGGAGGATCAGGCCAATCCTCCTCTTCCTCTGACTCAGTGAATCTCGAGCTGTTGCTCGTGGTGACGGCCCCATCAGGTGGTTTGGGACTGGAACATGCTGGTAGAGGGATGTTCACTTGACTCATGCCTATTCTTAGAGAGTGGGCCACGTCAATCAGCTGCTGAAGGTCACTACGGGCTTTATTTAGCTCCTTCAGTCCGGCATGGATGGCTTCGTGAGTCTCACGCAGAACCGCATTCCCATCTTGTACGGTGTGGCGGTTCGGGTGGTACTGGTCCTGGTTTGGCTGTTGTTGGTATGACTGGACAGGTGCAGATAAGGTTCTATCATCCGCATTCCTCCTCCGGGTGAAGCTTGAGGCTAGCTGAGGGGCTCTATGCTGAGCAGCATCCTCGAAGCTCTCCGGATGAAATTGAGGTGCACGCAAGGAGATCGTCTGGACTAGTCCCTGCTGTGGGTATGACGGTCTGCCTGTTGGGGTCGGTGTAAACGAGTCCCAACGTGGTTGGCCGCTGTGCTCATATCCCACGTAGTCCACCTCGAAGTCCTGCATCCAAGCTGGGGGGTGCGTCCGACGTTTTGGCCTCACATCCAGGTGTCTTTCTTGATCTTGCTCCATCCTGAACACTATATCCGGCTCGAAGGACCACAATGTAAAGGAGGATTTGGCGCCCAATGTTGGGGAGGATAATACGCTAGATCTGGGGGTATATAGTGTACAAGATGGTGTATCGGTCAGAATACAGGAGGCAGCAAAGGACGTTTGGACACAGGGAATGGCCAAAAGGTAGATGGAGGGATGGACAGGTTTATTGAGTAGCAGGATTGAAGGTCATAATAGAATTGCAGATTGATAGAATTGCGGAATGATTGCGGAGTCTGCAATAACAAATAATAAGAATAAAGGTAAAGACAATCCCAAACTAAACATTTCAAATATGGCGCAAACATGCTTTAAATGACCCTAAAGGAAATACAGTATAATAACGTCGTTGCCAACGTACATAGTTGAATTCTAACGCTACGAGTGGCCGCATTATACTTATCTTAATGACACTCATCGTAATGTGGGCAATCGGATGGTCTGGGGAGACCTCTAGTGATCGAAATGAGGAACAGGAATGGCGGCAACAGGAAAGTGTCTCTCGTCCGCGAATCCGCTCAGAGTGCCATACAAGGACCCGAACTGACACGATGGCAACAAATACAAACAAATATACTTATTATACGACAACAACGATCTAGGGCTTACCTTTTGGTCATGAACTCGGCTTTTTTACTTGCTTCAACTATAACTAGAAAACTTCTACCCCACCATACCGCGAACTGCTCTCTTCCGGAGTGCCCTGCTCATGCGCAGAGAACGCCGCGTCACCCCATGGAATCACGTGACATGCGGAGCGGGAAAATAGGCAGAGCCGCTGCCAACACAGACATGCACATAGAACAACACAACATGCAAACGATGTCACAGCCTGTTGTACAACAAGCACAAAACACACACCCTGATATCAAGTGGAAGTTACCAAACATACCCTTGGGGCTGTTTTTTTTCTCTTCTCACTGAGGTGGTTTACACCTACTCAAATCAAATGTATATCAAACTCATAGTTGAAGAATATGCATCCCCTGTGAAGATGCTTTTTTTCCCATGCAATTCTTCAGTTTGGAATTTTGGTGGCAGTGTTTAGGGTGTTTTTGTTTTTTAGACAATGAGACAACCAGCGTCGTCTTTAGCCATGAAAAACTGGAAAACATTGCCATCCGGTGGCGAGAAAGCGCAATTGCAGTTTTATTTTTATCTTATTTTTATGGTTGAACGCAAAAGTGAATGGTGAAGTCGATTTTAACGTAATCTGTCAGTGCTCAAATGTCACGATGTGTACGCATCTCTCTTTACCCGTATCTCACCAAGCATCCATGTCTGTCGGAAAATGACAGGTATCAAATTTTCCATCGCAATGCTGCAGATGAATAATCACATACAGCCACAATGTTAACAAGAAAAAAAAAAAACTCGGAAGGTAGCTTGCTGCCGTCGCGCCATAGAAGTGGCGTAGCCTCCATATATAACAAAAGAAATGTTGCACTTACTGCACGACACAGGTGGGAGGTATCTAATGTCAAGAGTTCACTTGCACAATGTAATATGACTCAAAAGAGCTATGATTTCGCTTCTTGGAGAACTGTAGAGGAACCAAAATTAAAACAAATACTCTAATGAACTAGATATGGTCATAATCGAATTATTATTTAAATGATTAGGAATTGGGAAAAGCTGAGTGTTGCTTAAATTTTACTATTATGGGGATCTACCTGGGTTGAATATCGACGGTAATATGTTGTTTGCGCAAGTGTGAATACATTAGATATTAAATAAAATATATTAACATATTACTATCTTGAAATAATGTGCAGTTCTGCAAATCGTTCATAATTTTTCATCATACGTTTATATATTTTTACCATATTTAAATCATCTTAACGTTTCGAGTATTGTAATAATGAAATTTTAAAAAACTCAAAGCAATTTTAGCACTCGTAATCCGAGGACAACGAGCGTTAATCCTCCACGAACAAAATTCCCCCTTGCATTGTCGTCGTCGGTTTATACAATCGTCTTTGAGGGAAAATACAAATTGTTTATTAAGATGTGAAACGGCGGTGTTTTTAGCCGAATTGAGCAGAGTTGCATTGAGGTCACTTCTGATGTGGCTGCCTGAATTCCCCCCTTTGTGTTTACACATCCGGGTTTTCCCAGCTCGCAGCCCCCGCTCCCCATTTCGAAGCCATTTTGGACACACATCACACTAACATGCACGTAAACCCCGGACGACCTCGCGACGCAGCGACGCCAACCGCACCGCTCTCCACGCTTGTTCACCGCCAGAAAGAACGATAAACGCACATTTCTCCTTCCACGTTCTTTTTTCTCAAGCCATGCGGGACTAAACGAGCCAGCCGGCGGCCCGACTAATCTGCCCCCTCCGTCTTTTCTTCTCGGTGGTGGTGGTGGTTGTTGGTGGTGTGGTGGCGGCGGCGCTTACAAGCCGCGAAAGGCTTTAGCTCGGAGGGGGGGCCCTGCGGTTGGTTTGACTCTGCCGGTGCTGAGGGGTGGATGTGCGGGACGGAACCAAAACGGCGGACCTCTGTGGTGGTGCTTTTTAAAGACGGAACATGTCTTTCTCGTGGCTGACTTGTTCACTTCTGCTGGGAACTTTATGCGCAGGTAAGCGGCCGCTAGGGGCTAGCTCCCACCATAGACAATGTCACCTATTCGAGTGTTTATTTCAACTTTTATCCATATATTTATCTTGTAAGTATCTCCCACCGTCCGCGTGTTACTCAATTCTTTATGTGTCAAATGTTAACGTATATTTAAAATAAATGCTGGAAAGTGTGCTTTGTGACAAAAGGTGCTGCGTGCTAAAACTGTTGCGTTCGATGCCTTTTGTAAGCCCAGGGCAGGAATAGAAAGCAGCAGCTGCAGCAACATCCTGAAACCTTATATGCTCCGTAACACTTTTTACCCAACAACAACAAAAAGAGAAGAAAGCGTTTCCCCCACAACATATTTAAAAAAAAAAAAAAAAAAGGCTAAATCGATCCATTCGAACAGACAATAGAAATACAACAAAGTACAAGGGGCCTCAGTTTGTCCTCCCCCCACAGCTTTCAATAACGTGACTCCACAACGTGGGCTTGCTCTCTGACCTTCTTTATTATTTTGGAACATACGGCCTCCCCTCAAACCCCCCCCCCCCCCTTTTCTCGTTTAGAATGACAATAAAATGTCTACTCAGCTGCCCCCCTTTTATATATGCATCTGTCCGCGTTTGTGTCTGTGTGCCACACTGCCATTTTCCTTCTTATATGATTTGTAGACTAATGTTGCAGTAAGCTGCTTCCTCGAGAATCCATGTTGTGGGAAGTGACAGAAGGTGGGAGGGAGGGTGTGAGCTCAGGATATTGTAGTAAAAGTCTTCTTCATAACGTGGCAACCTATATGGGATGGATGGAGCATCATCCTGTCGTATTTCCCCCTACCCGTACTTTTTTTAAAGGTAATATTTCGAAGTATTTGAAGTCCATTGTTTCCTGCTGGACATCCAAATGTGTGTGAGTAGTGGGGGCATAACTGGGGGAGGGGCAGTCTCCTACAGAAAAGGATTTAAAGATACAGGTTCTATTTTCCCCCCCCCTAATAATGAAGCAATTCTCGCTTGGCATACATTTACATCTCCCTTTTCTGTGTGAGAACAATGGATGACAAATTTCATTCATCATTTTTGAACTGGTGTAGTACAAAAGATTTTTGCAAAGCATCTAGTTGCATATTTTTGTTCCGTGGAAACGGTGAAAACAGCAGCGTGGTGTTATTTAGAAAATTCTTGTCGTGCAATGTCAATTTCAATACACCAGCATGGGAGAAGTGACTGTATTTAAAAGTTTACTCCCAGGTATGGATTTATGCTTTGCAATGCATGGGTAAAGTGCAAAGAAAAACCTTTTAGTTGTTTAGGTGTGGCATAAATGCAGCCTCATTAAAACACATTGAGATGAGTGTAGAAATTGCTCCATCATAAAGTAAGTGAATTTAATATTTATTAGTGACTCCTCTACTTTTCAGTCATTTTTACTTTTGATTTTTGAGCGGGTTTTACCAATGTTGATGATCATTGAAGTCTTTCTGCAACAGATTTGTAAATAGATTTTGATATTCATTGGTATGTCCAAAAATAAAACACATTTTTCAAAGTTGTGATGTCATAACTGCTAACTGACAATCCAAGTCAATATGCAGCACAGGCAGGATGTACAGTGAAGTATGTACTCAAGGGGGGTAATCCCTCGGTCCGTGTTTATCTCGAGAAGCGTCTGGCGTGTTCCTGTTATGTTTTGTTTTGCGGCTAATTAAAAGTCTAAAGAGATCTTTTAAGCGAGGCGGATTATTGGGTGGCAACTTCCGAGCCCCTGTGGAACGCCTGAAGTTGGCGGCACGCCAAAGCGATAACGCTCAGATGTTCCCTATGCGACCCGTCCATCCGTACTTATTTCTGCTTTGCGAGATTGCTTACTGTCTGGTCTGTTGTGGTATCTTAACAGGGTACAGCGTGGGCGAGGCGGAGACACGCGAGTGCGTGTTCTACAATGACAATTGGCGCGCCGAAAAGACCAACCAGAGCGGCTACGAGCGTTGCGACGACAAGGACAAAGACAAGGACAAGCGGCTGCACTGCTACGCCTCCTGGCTCAACTCCTCAGGGACCATCAAGCTGGTGAAGAAAGGCTGCTGGCTGGACGATTTCAACTGCTATGACAGGTGAGTCGCACTGTCAACTTTTACCACCTGATGCTGACAAGTATGGCCTGCCGATTCTGAAATGTTCCCGCCAAATTTGTCGAACGGCAACCAGTCGTAAGCCCCTTTCACTACGCTCATCAGCGATGGAAAGATGACGACGCCATGTCGCTACGTGATAAGCCCTCGCGCCAATTTTTACGCAGTGGCACATTTCTAGCGTTTTGGTTGGCTGGCATCCATCCAGATGGGGCGGCCCCCAACCGGATCTGCTGGCCGCACGTTGAACTCCTTTCGAATGTACGCGTCCGACGGGATTGGAGTTGAACGCAGCGTGACTGTGTATTCATGTGATTAGCATTTCGGTCAGTTGGTAAGTGTCCAAAGTAAATACCCGCCATGCACGCAGCAATGTAAGTTCACCGCCATGTACATAGTTAGAAAACGCCAGCTTTAAATAATTCAGTGTTGCATAATGTATGCCGTGAGAGCGGGAGAACATGCTGAGGCGACATGAAAGCTGTTTTCGTAATCTGGTTTTGAAAATATCGGGGTCAGGTCTCAATTAGACACGGGTGGATATGTACATACGCAGAGATTTGTGTGTGCAAAATAACGTTCAGTAGCTTGCAACGCTTCCTGATCCGATTTTGCGGGTTTTGCTGCACGAGTTAATAGCGGATTTTGTGACTGTAGAAAAAGTAGTGTCACTAGGTCATTATTAGGATGTTGTTGTTGGTTTTGATGGAGAGTCTGAAAAAATATAGAATTTGAGGCTGCACCTGCACTGGACCCTTCTCAATTGCAGCTGAAGAATGGAGATGCTTCGTCTTCTTTTTTTTTAATCTTTTTTTTTTTACTTTTCTCAAAGCAATGGGTTAAAAATGCAAAAAGTTGTTCAATGACACTACAGGGAAGGAACATATAATCATATTTCTTGTCGTTCTCTATTCGCCGCCATTAAAAATAGCAACGCTCGTCCTCTGAACGACTAACAAGTGTGTGTTTATGTGTGCGTCATCCCGTGGCTTCAGGCAAGAGTGCGTCTCCATGGACGAGAATCCTCAGGTCTTCTTCTGCTGCTGCGAGGGCAACTACTGCAACAAGCGCTTCACCCACCTCCCCGACTTGATCGGCATCGGCAACCGAGGTGAGCAGCCAACCTGGCGGAAAATAGCTCTTGCATTAACGCTAAGGACATTTTATAAATATATACACAAGTTTTGCTCTTGGAATGATATGCTGCAGTTCAATATGAATGTTAACGTGCCACATAGATATAAAACACATCAGTTCCACATCAGAGTGAAGCCACGAGGTAGATTCTATTTACGGATGCTAAATACACTCATCGCAATCATGGTAATTTGAAAGGTTAGCAACAACCGGCAGACACTTTGTTGCAGTCGATTATTGTTTCCCTAATGCAATACTGATGATTTGGATCATTTGGCGTGTTTATAATCATCAATGGCCTTTTTCCCCCGCACAGTGAAAATCCGGCCTCCGCCCCGAGTGCCGTCTATGCTGAATGTGCTCGTCTACTCCCTGCTGCCGCTCTGTGTGCTCTCCTTGGCAATCATCTTGGCTCTGTGGATGTACCGTCACCGTAAGCCCCCCTACGGCCACGTGGACCTGAGCGAGGTAAGACATGATTTTGTCTCTCGCGGTGCCCCCCCCCCCACCCCCCGCCCCCGCAGACGACCCTAATCAGTATTGAAGATATTGAAAATCAAAAATGTCTTTGTTTGTGCCTTAGGACCCTGGACCCACCCCTCCATCGCCCCTTGTGGGCCTTAAACCGCTGCAGCTGCTGGAAATCAAAGCCAGGGGGCGCTTTGGTTGCGTTTGGAAAGCCCAGTTCATGAGCGAATACGTAGCAGTCAAGGTCTTCCCTGTACAGGTGGGTCAACGCTTTTGCGCCGTAAACTCCGATTGAACGTTGACATCCCCCTTATTGTTGTTGCACAGGATAAGCAGTCGTGGCAAAACGAGCGGGACATCTTCCTGACACCGGGCATGCGGCACGAGAATATCCTGCGCTATATTGCCGCCGAGAAGCACGGCAGCAACCTGGAGACGGAACTGTGGCTCATCACCGAGTTCCACGAAAGAGTGAGAATTCATAGTCTATTTAATGTCAGCTATACTTGTAAGTCGCCTATGTGCCGGCCTGGCCAGACCTTCCGTGTGTGCTCCGATATTGACGGAGGCCTTTTGTTTACCTCTGGAAAAGGGCATCGCTGCTTTTATTAAGAGCGCAGTTTTATTAGATTCTGGTCAGGATATGTTACAGATTTTTTTCTTGCCTTTTGTGGAGCCATAATACCCATCTTTGTTTAATTAGCGACACGCTACTTGGTATCTAAAGCTAATGCATACAGGGAACATTCTATATTTATTATACATATGAAAAAAATATAGTATCTCATATCACCTCTTTCACACTCCTGTTGTTTTGTTTCAGGGTTCACTGACCGACCACCTCAAGGGGAACACTGTGACCTGGGGGGAGCTGTGCCTCATAGCCGAGACCATGTCCCGCGGCTTAGCCTACCTCCACGAGGACATTCCCAGCAACAAGGGAGAAGAGCCCAAACCCACCATCGCGCACAGGTAGGCGCAAAAAGATAACGGCTGAGAAAATGTCTTGTCATGGGGTCAGCCGGTGACCGTTACTTTCTCATCAGGGATTTCAAGAGTAAGAATGTCATGCTCCGAAACGACCTGACCGCAATCATCGGAGACTTTGGGCTCGCTGTGTGCTTTGAACCAGGGAAACCTCCAGGAGACACTCATGGGCAGGTAATAAAAAAAAAAAAAACAGACCTCCACTCTATATTTGAAATAATGATAACCAAATTTTTACTTTACACCCCCCTCCCTTTTATTTTTTTCTTTACCGACCTACTTGGAACACACCATTTTCCTGCAATCTAGGCTCTAATAGCTCTCAAACCGTCAGCTCAAGTTAAAAATTGCTCTTGTAGCAGTGAGTGCAGTGACCCAGTAAAAGCCAAGTGAATCATCGGCACGGAGACGAGGCTCACATGCTAACCCGACCGAAACACGTTTGCCGCATGTCAGACGCCAGCCCCCGCCCCGTGTGCCGTCACCCTCACACACTTACACTACTAGCTTACCTTCCGCTTATTTTGACAGAGCCTTGCGTTAGAAAATAGCCACGTTAAACCTGTATCTAACTTCCAACTTGTGCTTCCACCAGGTGGGTACGCGACGCTACATGGCACCCGAGGTGCTGGAGGGAGCCATCAACTTCCAACGAGACGCCTTCCTGAGGATCGACATGTACGCCATGGGTCTGGTGCTGTGGGAACTGGTGTCGCGCTGCAGCGACACTGAGGGTGAGTCCATCTGAAAGGGCTGTACCAGTTGAGTAAGACGTGGGACTCACTTCTTCTGTTCCAATGTCCCTCTCAGGTACCGTGGGCGAATACCTTCTGCCCTTTGAAGACGAAATAGGGCAGCATCCCACCCTAGAGGATTTGCAGGATGTGGTCGTGCACAAGAAAATGCGCCCAGCCATCAAAGACTGTTGGCTAAAACATCCTGTGAGTATTTTTTTTGCTTTTTGCATGCACCGCATCATGCCCCAAGTAACAAATCTGAGAAAAACTCCCCAGAGGGGAAATGATAAATTGCAGACTTATGCAAAAGCAAAAAGAATGACATGAGTACCTTAACCTCTCCCTCGCAGGGTCTGAGCCAACTGAGCGAGACCATCGAGGAATGCTGGGACCACGACGCCGAGGCCCGCCTGTCGGCCTGCTGCGTGGAGGAGCGCATCGGCCAGATCGCCAGGACCACCGGCAGCACTACCTCAGATGGCCCCGTCTCCATCGTTACGTCGCTCACCAACGAGGACCTACCTCCCAAAGAGTCCAGTACCTGAACACGGACTGTGCTCCTCACATTTTTTTATTTTATTTTTTCAAACCCAAACTCAGTGGATCTTGGTGAATATTTAATAACATGCAGCTGCTACTTTATCCCCAACACTGGTATTTTTTTTTCTGGGGTGTCGGATTTTATTAACACATCCACCTGCTGTAGTTTGGACGTAGTATATAAGCTATACGACAGGCAACATTCAAAGTCGGTATTACCTCATGTATTGTTTTGCGTTAATTACCTCATTATTTTTTAAACGTTTTTTGTTGTTTTTTTTAAACTTTTCTCCCGACCCCCTTTCCCCGTCAAGTGAACTTTTAAGCTCCGAAACCTCTGGAGGATTTTGAGACTGTTGGAACAAAATAGATTCATCTTCCTCAGGGGTCGAAGCTTCTCTAATTTTCGAAAGAAATTCTTCAAAGTGTGCTCCCCTACTTTTCAAACCTGTGAATGCCTCCCTCCCAACAGAAAAGTTAACAAAAAAAAACAAAAACAGACAATATATATAAATATATATAATGGAGCACAGTGGCGTTTTATCAAGCTAAAATGGGTGCTGGACTTGTTTGGAGATTTTAGGGACACCGTGTGGTCCCGCGGGGAACTACCTCTCAGGTATCCAATAGGCTTCTTTGGTTGTGCGTGTGTGTGAGTGTGTGAGTGTCTTCTAATGCGAGAGGGAGAGCCATGCTAGCTGTCATTATGGACTTGTTCCCCATTCTAATGAGTTTTTTATTTTATTTTTATTATTCATTCGCATTGTTTTTGTCTGTAGAGTTACTCCTTTAGCCAGTGCCGGGGGCATTGACAAATGTCTGGAGTTGCAATGTTACACATTCTTGATTTTGAGCTGTTGTGTATGAGTGTGATTAATGATCATGCAGTTAAGGACAAAATGAGTCATATCCTGGCCATAATGTTTGAAAAAGTGGATGTTTTGATTACATTGAAAATAATTTAATATTAGCTTACGTACCAGTGTGCAAACCTGTAATTGTTTAATCCCAAATACAGGCCCAAAACTCTAAATTATTTTTAAATTTGAGATTCAAAAATTAAACAGCAGTTAGTTGTGCGTAAACTAATAACAATGATCATCTAAATTGGTCACAGTTCAGAGGGGGTTCGAGTCCACCTCCGGTCCTCTCTGTATGGACATTGCATGTTCTCCCCGTGATGATTGATTGATGAATGATTTCCACTTTCAACAAAAACATAAGAGCCGGGATATGAACCATTTTTTGCTGCACGTTCGCGTCTATAAGTGAGAACAGCCGACCCGGCCGCCATACTTGAGTACAAGCAACATGTCTGTTTCTGTGTTTTCTCTCGACGTGTCGAACGGACTCGCTCAAGTCAGTCGTTTGTCCCCGGATACCTCAGTCCTCCACGTACATCTCACCGGGAGATCTCAAAACGGTTGCCTTTTTTTCGTCTCTCGCCGATGCAATGCCATGCAGTGGCAGTCGCCGCAGTTGCGTACGTGCTGTCATACGAACACGAGTACCATACGTTTTTGAATGTCCGTTTTTATGCTGCTCTGACTATTCCAGGACTCTCAAGGATTTGTATTCTTAGCGTGCTCTAGAACCATCAGTGATGTGACACGAGGCTAACGTTCTGTTCTTGTAGTTGTTCGTGTGTGCGTGCGTGTGTTTTATGATGACGATGAAGGGGT
The DNA here is from genome assembly GCF_033458585.1 of Syngnathus typhle. Classification (NCBI taxonomy): domain Eukaryota; kingdom Metazoa; phylum Chordata; class Actinopteri; order Syngnathiformes; family Syngnathidae; genus Syngnathus; species Syngnathus typhle. Next base: position 7,624,407 of record NC_083750.1, on the reverse strand, counting down.
GAGCCCTCAAGCTGCTTCCTCTCCTCCAAGACTGACCTCAGATCTTCTGAACAAGTACCTCAGGCTTTTTTTTTTTCTACATGTACATGGACTTATGTGTTCTTAAGATGTATTTGATTGTGTGTTTTATTTTTAAGAAAAATACCGTAGTCCAGATGGTTTAATGTCGGACGGGCCTCCTTGTCTTGAGATTTTTAATTACTTTTTATTTCAAAGAAAGTTGTTTTAATTTAACTTTTTTTTTTTTTTTTTAAGGAAAACTATTTTACTTTTTGTTTTGTTAACCATAGCCCCAGCAGTTGTCACACTGTCCACAAAAAAATTGAAAAAAAATGACAGATTGTTGTAAATACACTCTGGACGCAATGTTTTTGTTTTGTAAGGAAAAGGATTCCCTATTCTAAATGTTTTTTAAAGGGGTTCTATATATACAGCAATTAAGGTCAAAACTACAAATTTTTAAATTCTATAGACAAATATGACAGTTGACAACCATCTGAATGGTTCCTTCCTTAGCTGAAACAATAGAACTTTCCGGCCCCTTTAAAATCCTACCCAATATTTTAGCAAGCCAGATTGTACAAAAATGTGCTGTTACCACATCCTGAACAAATACACTACATGTAAAACACACAACGGCCCGCATGATGTTGGCAAAAGATTATAGATGTACTTAAATAAATGACATTTAGTAATGGACCTTCCACAAATTAAAAAAAAAGATAATTTTGGCCTTAACTGTATGTAAAAGCAAAAGGTAAGATTCCCAATGCTTTTGAACCCCCCCCCCCCACAATATTACCTCTAAATAAACTCATAACCTGCCGATGAGACGTGCTAGTTTAGACATGTGGTGCTGTGCAAAGATGGTGACTTTCTTATCATTTCTGTAAAAAAAAAAAAAAAAGCGCTCTGTCATGTGTTCTCTGGTCGTGGTGGGGGTATAAATGTACAAAAAAAAAAGTTTTAACTTTGGGGGATTTCTTTTATATAATGCTGAACGATTGATGTGCACAGTGGAGTGTGTGTATGAGCCGAGAGTCCAGCAATATATCTAACACGGCAATAGTCATTTGAATATCATTTGATGGTCACCTAGCTGTGTGTGCAACAACGACACCCACTCCCACCCTACCGGTCCACCCAGGTGCTTTCAACGCCCCCCCCCCCCCCCCACCCCAAAACCACCTCCAGTTCTTCTGACCTCTTACCTCACACAGTACCTCTGTAACATAGCGTCATCTGTAAAAAGGACAAAAATAATGAAGTGAGCCATTAAGAGCAAGAGTGAGCCAACTCCTTTTTGGCCGCCTTTTGACGGAAGTTGAAAAGAAATTTTATCAAGAATGCAAGATGGGAAATAACGCAGCGCAATAATGGGCTGCTGCTCTGGAACTAAGTTAAGTTGGGCTTGTATTCACACTGTTCATTTCTGATCTTAAAAAGGGGCCGGAGTTGGCTCACTCTTGTTCAAAATCGCTCAAAGGTTTTTTTTTTTCTCCATGATTCTTACTATCTATATGAAAGCAAAGAATGTCCTTGTTCTAGTGTGAATGATGAGCTTTTCCCCGTTGATGTGATGATTCCTGTGCGAAGATGTATGATTTTTGTCTTGGAAAATGCGTAGGGAAAACAAATAGATGACATCTTTTTGTATATAAAAAATAAAATACAAATGCAAATGATGCGAGTCTTTTGTCATCATCCTCTTTATTATGAAATAAGCACACCCAACACAACTTGCTTAGGGCATCTTTGTATAATTACTTCTGTATTGCATTCTTGCGGTGTACTTATGTTGTGGTTATCCAAAAGAAAACAAACCACGTGCTTCTGAATCCTCTGAGGCCTGGATGCGCTTGACACCTTTGCACACTAGATGGCGGCATGAGTAACACAAACTTCCCAAATTTGAATCTCAAGAGTTGTTAACCATACTTTTTGATAAATTATTTCATTGCTTAGGTTTATTTTAAAAAGGTGGCTTGGGTCAAATATCGTTCAATTAACTGAAAAAGTATTTATAAATTCAGTTTTTCATGACATCTCGGTGCCGTTCATGTGTCACTCGGCCAGAAGAACATTTACTGAAAAAACACAAGTATAATTCGTAAAAATGATCAAACCCCTTCTGTCACGTCTTAAACTCGTACGCTGACGCTTTGCTCACTTCAAGTTAACAACGAGTACTCAAATACGATAAAAAGCCACTCATTTTTGTGTTCCTTTGATGATTAAGCTTTTTAAATCCCCACACATCAGTTCGTCCACTAAACGTCGTCGAGGCCCCGCCCTCTACGGTGCTCTTCGGCCAACCAACGCACGTTTTCAATCACCACGTGACAAACGGGCTTGTTAATGACGAATGAGTTGAGCGTTGCCTCTGATTGGGCTCTGGCGCATCGTACTCATACAGTCGAGTCGTTATCACCCACTTTTTTGCTGTTTTAAAGTTGTTTTTATATTTTTTACTACCCCGAACGGGAATACTTTTCGTCTTAAACTTGGTCTGGATATCTCTGCTACCATGTCCTACCAGTACTGTGCAGGTGAGTGGGGAAAACTCTTTTTTTTTTTTTTTTAAGACATTGCTAGCGAAATACTTTAGACCGACGTGAGGAGTTAGAATACAGTAGAACATTCTAAGCCTATAAGCACGCAAAACACTATGAATATACTCCGTCTTAACAATAATAATAATGAATAACTTTTGTCTGCTGCCCTCGGTTAAAAGGTTTATTCTACGTCACGATTCACGTTTTTATCATACAACATCTCCATCGTAAATCGCACGATCCTTATCGATACATCAGTATCAAATGTCGATGATGTTGCACTCTTGTGGAATGTGTGACATATAAATGCAACTCGTTTGAGAACGTATTTTTGTATTTTGTATTATTTTCTGACCACATACGTTGATAGTATGGCTAAAATGATGACGTTTCAACGATTAATGGTGATTCGTGACACTTCTGTGCTGATCCTTGCAGAGACTGATATCATGCATAATGGTCATCTTAATTTAATTTATAGAGCACTTTAACCACTACAACAAACTTCTGTACTTAAGCGTGGATATAAACAAACTAGAAGAAAAACACTAATTATATATTATATATATTATATATATATATTATTATATTATTATTATTTATTAGTTATCGTTTGTGCCTTCTTGTTTTTTATGTCAGGACGCGTGTTGTCATTGGGATGGAATGGAGAATTTTTGGTCACATTTTTTTTATCTGGGGCAAAACTGAATTTTGGAATGAGAAAAATAATATCCCAGAAGGCATGAATTTATGAAATTTGTTGCAACTAGAATGATGAGTTATGTCTAAAAAGAGACGTGTCAAAATAATATTTATGTCCCCGTTGTATCAGCCAATGTGACTACTGGCCAAGTTAGTGCTTTAGTTAGGCCATCATTAACATCTTGATCCCGTGTGTTTCTAGGGGAAGCCATTAAGGGTCGGAGTGGCTGTAAAGTACACTAGCTCTCTACCCCCGACCCCGCTGCCAGGATGCTCCGTAAGAGCAGCGACGGCGGCAGTGTCAAGAGTGGTCACGCTTCCGCTACCTCCAGGCATCACTCCAGTTCCCTGACGGGCTCTCTGTCGGCCGGCTCTACCAAGACCTGGGATGCAGGGCACAGGCGGCGCTCCCACAACCCGCTGAGCGGCGCAGATCCTTCGGATCCGTCAGTGTCGGCGTCATGCCGGCCCGGAGTGGATCCGGAGTATGTCATGATGCTGGTGAATGACGTCAGGTGGTTCGCCAATGTGCTGCTGCACCTCAAGGAAGCCTTCCAGAGTCCAGGTGAGACAAAGGCCACACGTTTTCACAAACATTTTAAGACCATATCATGCGCATGCGTGTCACTCGACGTCGTGTTTGAGAGTTGGATAGTTTTTGTGTGGATAGTATATTGTATCATAAGAAGAAAAAACCATTCTCCATGATACCAAATATTACAACTGATTTTTGACACTCGTTTATCAATATCAACATCCACACTGTGAGAATAAAAAAACAAAAGATAAATTGCAGTGTCAATATTTTGTCCCACCTTGGCGATGTTTTGATTTGCTTGCTTTGTAATGCTAGAATGTCTTAGCTGTAGTTTGACCCCTACGAGACACACACACACACACACACACACACACACACTGTGGTCCTGGCAGCGGGAGTGATTTGTTTAACCATTCCTGTGCTTGGAGGAGGCCGGTCTCCCTGAGTGAGTCATTGCCTGTGTGTTTTTGTGTGCATGTGTGTATAGAATGAAGGTTTGTGAACGTCCTCTCCTGACTTTGTAAGCAGCTTAACGCATCGGAAATAATAACAATAATAATAATAATAATGGCATTATGCAGCATTGGCCGTCACAAGGCTTTAATCCCTCAGTCTGTATCGAGTGGATAAAAAGCTTATTTTTCACGGGGTGTGGACTCATTTGTGGGGAGTTCTGAACTGTACAGTACTCATTCCACCGGTCGTTAACCAGATGCACACTGAAAAGCAAAATGTTCGCCGTTGTCATTATTAAATATGAAATGTTAGGGAGCATGCTGTGTTCAAAACCTTTAGCAAGTCTGCCGTGATTGACAGGCCAGAGACAGCCCATAATTGAATAATATTTGATGATTGAGCCAGTCGTTTGCAAATTGCCACCACGTGTAAGCTGAAGGTAAACAGGATGACGTCCTCCGTGTCCCCCCCCCCCGATTACTGTCCGGCGTGTCGTTGCTACGCCAACGGCCGCGTGAGCCAGAACAGCAGGAACCAGTTAGGCCAGGAATTGATTTAGCACCTCAGCGGAGACGCGTTGAGGCTTTAGCTTAGCAGCTATTGCTGTCAAACCCAACCCCTCACCCTGCAACCGCTGGGTCGGGGTCTGACGTGTTAAGGACAAGAAGGTGAGGCTCTTGTGACCCAATGGGTGAACCCTGACCCCGTTCTCAAAGAAGCCTTTATCCGCCCCTGTAAGTTCCTTTATGTCATCTGACATTTTATGGCTTCCACCATATTTGTTGTTGGTCTGTGTCTGGACTAGTCGCCTATCTGATATTGATTGACTGCAGATTCAGAGTCGAGTGGTACTTACAGATCTAATTGAATTTAAAATTCAAATCTGCTTCTGGATGCCATCTAGCCATCCAGCAGTTCTGGTTCTGGTGCTGAATTTTGTTTTGGTTTGAATGCACTTGTTGTCACCATATGTGTCACATAACTCTGTCCCCTTGTTGACGTTATTAGCATCTGCTTGTCATTCTATGTCCATGTGTCCCCTTCTGCCTTGGCTAATTCTTTAAATCGGGTCGGGAGGTGTTGAAAAAAAAACAAGAATAAAGGAGCCGCCGTCAACGTACTGGCTTGAGCCGACACCCCCCCCGGCACCCCCACGCTCTCCCGCATACTCGGCATTCCTTTAGAACAAATGTTCACTTGTGGCTGCGCAGTGCCTTCAATAGAGCAGAACTAGGGTCGCTGTGAGCCACGCTTACGTGGAAAAAGCCTCCCTTCCCCGGAATATCTCACGGCCGGCCGGCTAAATTTTGCTCGCAGGGCCCACTCAACACCTCGGCGGTTTTACTGGACGTTGCCTTCAGGGCACCCTTAGAAAACGTACTCATGAACGTCAGGCATGTTTATTTTCGCAGCCTGCAGTCGAAAATATTTTGCGAGGGCGCCAAAATGTAGCGCTGCTGACTCGCATGTCCTCGTTCTGCAAAAGTGTTTGCCAGTGTCATCGCGACTCGCTGATAAGATTGGATTGCGTTCCAGTCAAACGGCATTGTTGTATTTCACAATGCCGCCGTCTTGTCACCGCGGCCCCCTTTCACGCGACCTGCCCGAGATAGCAATTGTATTCGACTTCTGTATCATCTTCAATCGTCTGTCTGAGGGGGGGGATATTTGTGCCTTAACACAACATTGTAAAAAAAAAAAAAAAAAAAAAAAAGTTCAAGGGATTCTTAGTTTTTTTGTGTGCGCGAAATGTACCACTGACTTCCGTGACCTAAAACAAATTTTAGACAAGGGATGGGTTTATTTAATTTAATTTTTTTTTTTATGGAAATTGCTGGGAGTAAAAATGAGATGCCTTGTCGCCAGTTACGTCCTTGTTCATTGGCCGTAAATCGTGAGCGGTTGCTGTGAATACCCGCCCAAGTGTGCCAGCTCAAGTGGCGGCTCGCGGGTGGCGCCTTCAATCGCGAGCCGTCGTAACGACATAATGGCTTAATGGGCTGAGAGAAACAAAAAGAGTGGGATTTGTCAGTTGGGGTGGTGGTGGTGGGGGGCTGTAACTCTCCCCTCCCTCCCCGTGATGCCACGTGAAGGATGTTTTGTGCAAGATCTTTCCTGGGGTGGTTATTTATGGTTATGGGCCAGGGGGGGATGTTTGTGTAGTAGATTGGTCGCGGTGAAGGAGAGGCGAGAAATTTACAACCTGGGAGCAGGTTTTTTTTCCCAAACTTTGTGCGTCACTTTGTTGTTGAAGCAAAAAGTCATCTCCAGGACACGTTCTCATAGTTGCCATACATACGTAGCAGGTGTTAAATCTTCACAACCTCGGTCCTTCACGGAAACTAAATCAAATACGCGCCAGGTGTTATAGCGCTCACTCCCGATTTTTAATATTCCCTTTCGGCCTCGGAAGGGAAACCCCCCACCCCACCCCGGTCCATGGTATTGGTAATAAAAGGACAGCAAAACAGACGGAAACACAAATCAGTTGTTAAAGGTGTGCAAGTATGACTTTGGGTTTTCACATGGGGGAGGGGGTTGTTTCGGTGCACCCAGGACAGAGGCCAGACCTCACACAGTGACGTGACCCCGCTGCCCCCCTCCACACTCCCAAGCAGGTAGCTGTTTATGGAGCGCCTGCTGTTTACTGTCTGCGCGGCGTCTGTGTTCTCCACTCGGTCTTCTAAACAAGGCATGCAGAACACCCGGGAGCGGACAAAATTGTTTGGATGGGGGGGGGACATGTTTACTGATGGAAACAATTCCACCTGCCGCAGATCACGTTTCATGTGGCCGGGCAACGTTTGTGCTATCACACCCCCCTTTTGTTGTAAAATACCATTTAGATGATGTTTCTCCGTAGGAATGACGCAAAACGAATGGTCGGGAGAGCAGCATCTGTCAGGTGGACTGAGTCAACATGCGTCACGGTGCCGGAATCCTCGAGGAAGGGCTAGGGATAAACCACTTGGCAAAAAAAAAAAGCGCTCTCAGCCATTTCTTTTGTCGATGCTTGTTTTGCGTGAAACTCATCACGTGTCCAGACAGGCTCGCTGATTGTCGCTTGTTATCAGCCAGAGAGACAGAGAGAGGGGCACGATGGGGGTTGTAACCTCTTGTCAGGCCACCTGAAGTTTTGGATTAGATTGCCCCCCCCCCCACACACACACTAAAATGTAGGCCTGTTAAGTTTCTCAGGAACAGCAATCATTTTCTGGGTCAGTGGCAATTGCGAATAAACAGATATGCAAATCCTACATTTCTCTGTCACTTGAAATATCCACTTCAGCATATCCAAATAGACATTTTTTGACTGAGATTGCAGTCACTGCTGCAAATGTTCGGAACTCCTTTTCCATGTTGGTATGTCACAAGTCACATGGATCCTCTTTGTTGTGGTGTGTGTATTTTCCTAAAAGTCCGGGTGGGACACAGGCTCATCACGGCAAGGGGAAATGAGATGCTAGACGGTGGGGTTGACTGATTGGAGGGGGGCTGGGGGGGGGGGGCTCTTCCTTTCCACAATGCCAGCCCTGACCGCTGTTATCTCTACCAAAACAATGCCACGGACACTCCCCTCCCCTACCACCACCAGAGCCACCATCACTGCAATCAGGCAACACATTTCCAGGCCTCTTTATTCTCCAGCCATTGTTGTGACAAAAGCACTCACGGCTGATTCTCGCCGGCTTTCTCTGTGCTGTCACTGCGCCGTGAGCACGCAAGCCTCCCGAGCAAACAATAGCGAGCGGTCAGTGAGAGCCGTCACTTGAGATCGGAGCTCATGGCTTCATTCTATTTTGTAAACACTCGTCTTTTTTTCCCCTCTTGTGTTTTTCTGTCATTGTGGATCGTTGTGGGGGGTGCTGGGGAAAGGGGAAAGGGGGTGAATGAGCACTGACCTAAGTGGTCCAATTGGACATGGAGCTAATAGATGCGCTTGTAGGCTACTGCGTTTTGTTTTGTACATCCAAACACGAGTAAAAACACAGTACACTATTATTGAGTTAAGAATTGTGTCGAATCATTTTTTAGGAGCCGTCTTGGGAATTTTTAGATAGGTGCAGTTGACTAGTCTAGGAAGTTGATGCTAATTCAGCGTTAGCATCTCAATGGGGTTTTACATTGACTTTAGCGGTGTTTCTAAAATGCTTTCACAACATCAGGAACTCGTAACGTAGTGTTATCGCTTCCATTAGACAGTGATTCCTCAAATGGATCCATTCCAAACCTTCCAGGAAAGAAGACAAACATTTGGGAATTCGTTTTCATGCGGCTACTCAAGGAAGGGGGCGGAGTCTTGCGTCACGCTAACCGAGTGTTTGCTTCTTGCATCTCCTTTTGATTGTCAAAGGGCTTCAAGCACCGGTGAGCTAAACTTGCCCGAAAGGGAAAGAGGGTGAGCTCTTTAATGAGGGTCCATTGTCAGAAGGTTTAAGTGGTGGGGGGTGGCCATACTTCAAAGTGCAGGCGTGGATGCATGGTGGGGGTCTCACGTTGAGCAGGTGAGCTCTACGTCTCTCCAGTCAGCTTTGTTCTCTGATCTTGGGAGAAGAGTTAGACCTTGTCCTCCAAAGGTTTTCTGGAACTCGCAAAAAGTAATTACCCTTGAAACGGGGGCTTATTTTGGCTCCGGAACCGAAAGTCAGATGAAAGTTCCCGCTGTTCAAAAACACAGAAAGCTCCTAGGGGTGAATATCTATGGAAGTTGGAAGATTCCTCCTCCAGCTGTTTGTGTGTGTATGATGCATTTGTGCGTATGAGTCCATGTGTCATGTCAAGGGAGGGGCTGAGGAAAAACACCCAGCCTCTCATTTTCACTCCCCCCTGTAATTCCTTCAGCGTTCCAATAAATCCAGCCTCTCATCCTGCCCGACTCTTGATGAAAACCAGATGACTCTCTTGCCCACCTCCCTCCTTCACACTCACGCACACACACACACACACATGAATTTACCTGTTGCAAATTGCAGAGCATTCACCTACTTTATCAGTAAAAGGGGCGTGTAGCGCCGAGAAGGGTGCGACCAGTCTCTGAGGTAATAATGATGCTATCGTTTGTCATTGTCTGATTGCCGCACTGTCATCGATCCATCCCCATGCATCTGTCCACAATCCATCAATCTTGGTCACAGTTTTAATTCAATGCAACAGATTTCTAGTATTTGAACTTGCCAACTATTTGTATCTGTGTCACTTGAAGAGGCGCAATGTGCAGGGAGTCGTCAAATGCGAGCACCTAAGCGCAGAAAAATCACATCGTCCTGTCCTCAAGCTTCCTGCCACACGAGCCTCTTCCGTTGGTGAGGTGTTACATCACCGTTTGCGTCGTGATGCAACGGCTCACTGTTCTTTGCTCTCTGCCTCTCAACCAAACTTTCACTTTTTTGTTCATCTCCTGTTTTGTCGTTGTTCTATTTCAAAAAGCCTCCTCTCTCTCGTTTTCAGTCTATTCCCACATGTGTGATTACATGCCTGGTTGAGGCCCCCTGTTTGGCTTCGACAGCCCCTCAATTACTGCGCTCCCCAAGCTCATTTCATCTGCTGCTGGCTGTTGCTCCGCTATTGACGGCTGAGCCCATTTCAAATCTCTTGCTGACGCTAACCAAAACAGCAGCACGTATGGAGCGTGCAAATTAGCATTCGATTTGTCTGTCATGTCACAATGTGTGTGAAGCCAATTAAAGAGTCATAAAAGCACAACTTGTATTTTGTGCTGTAGTTGTCAAGCCCACAATGTCACGACTGAACCGACTGCAATTTTGCGTCTCCTTCCCTCCGCAGATGGCTCGGAAGCTCTCCAACAAATGGTCCAGGAGCGTCTGGCCGAGCTGCTGCGCGTCCTCAAGGCCGTCATCGGCAAACACCAGGCCCTCAACTCGGTGGACATCCTGGGCAAGGCGGGCACGCTCATCGCCAAGGTGAAAGGTGAGCGGTGGCTAACGTCGCATGCTGCATACGTGACACCTAGCCTAGAAATGTCACAGGGCGCTCACCTGCTCTGTTTGAGAGCTCCGAGGCGTGACCCCGGTGCCAGAGTATGCACGGGTACAAAGGCAGAAAGGAAAGAGCACGGTCCATTGCACTTCAATCACACTGGAAAGATGGCACCGGTCCAAGCAAATTATTACTGAACTGCAAATGATGCTTACATTATTTATAGAGCATCAAACTGATGAATAGTGACTGCTTATTAATGATCTGCTTTTCAAGAGAACAGTTAGTCTGTGTCCAAGTGCATCTAGATGGCAAAAATAGCATTTTGGTTGGTGGGGGGGGCCTGTCTCATTTCATTTTCTCTTGAGGAGAAACAGGTTTCATAAAGAGAGGACAGATGACAGAAGCAACACAAACATTAAAAATGGTATTCTTATGTAATATAACATTTTTAAAATGTTTTAAAATTATTTGAAATGATAACATAGCATATTGTTGACATTTCTATGATTTAAAATTCTAACATATAGCATGTTTTTGACATTTTTAGTCCGTAATAAAAAGAAAAATCAAAAATATGACTTGAAATTCTGAGCTTATATTCAGACGACTTTTTTTTTTCTTCGCTTCCTCAACCCTTTCCGGAAACAACTTCCTTCAGGCTTCTGATTGGCTAAAAAGGCCTTTGGGGGGCTACTCACACATTGCATCCAGTCGTGAGGAGGAGCGTTTGCGAGCACAGATGAGTAAGCGACGAGGAGCTTCATGCTCGCACGATAACAGGCCTCGATGCATCTCCTCGCCGCGTCTAGCGCGACACCTGCGGCGTCTGGAAGTCCGCCAGCACATACTTAGACAAACACTCGCTCGTCCGACCCGTTTGCAGACGCCGCTGACACCGAGCGTTGACATGTGCCGCTCGCCGGGCCGTTGTTGTGAAAGCCTCCCAAAGGGACTTTTTTTTTCACACATATGGGACAATGTCAAGAATGAACTCGCCTCTGAGCCACGGCACGAGAACGGATTGTTGCGGCGTCATTTCCAATGAATTGTCCATTAAAGAAGGAAAGGAAAAAAAACACCTTTTCTTTTCTTTTAGTGTTGCGAGGGATGTAGAGGCAAACTAAGAGCAAAATACAAGACATGAATGTATTGATGACATCACTTTGTTGTTCCATTTCTTTAGCCACCAAACTAGGTGAGAGTGAATCAACAGCACCGAGGGATGGGAGGGAGGTGGGTGTGTGTGTGGGGGGGGGGGGGGAGCTCTGGAATTATTGTTCCGAGAGCCACAGGATGTCCTGAGGAAGAAGCCGATGCAGTGCAGAGTCGCGCAGCAGCGTTCGGCAGCGCTCCTCGAGAGTCTCCTCAAAACATAAAATCAAACCTTTTTGGCGGCTCGGGGGGGGAACGTGCTGTCGCCTCAGCATTGGTCATCACGGAGGCAAAATCTAATAGCGGAGCTTAGCTTTACGTATTCAAGTTTTTGAAGGTAAGCGAGAGAGTGACAGAAGTGGAGCTACGTGCGAGCGTTTCCTGTTACAGAGCAGACCGGAAACACGACGTCCAACGTCACCGACTACCACTTTGGTCGCAAACGGCGTTCTTGCTGAGGAAAGTGCTTCCTGAAGATTTTCCACCTTCGACGGTCCTCAAGGTTCAAGCTGCAAAACTCTTGAGGATGTGCGAGCGTTCACGCCGTTTCATTGCGGATTACAAACAGCCCGGGTTGGATTTGAATGCAAGATTTTTCTAAAAGGTGACTAAAGGGTTTGGACTGAACAGCCTGATCGGTCGTGACGAGTTTTTGGAAGAGAAACTATGAGGTGGGGGACTTGAGATTTGGGATTTGACTCGTCGGCAGTTTTAGGACTTGGGATTTGCCTAGCGAGAATTTATGAAAGACTCGACTGAAGATTATTACATTTGGATTCAATTATTATTTTGGTAAAATTCTTAGTCTGCAAATCGAATGTCAATATGCAAAATGAGCAACTCAAAGGTAAGCGCGAATGTGGGTGGTTTCCCTAAAAGTTCCAGGACTGGCTGCTTCACCATTACAACACCCATCCTCATCAATCCCGAAGCATCTGACAGTTCCGAACCGAAAACAACACTCTCACCCAATATAGAGTCACGTGAACCTCCCCCCCCCCCCCCCTTTTTCTAAACTAAAAGGAGTCGTCAAGGGGACTCGTTTTAACGACTTGAAGAAGTGTCCTAAAACTTTTCTGACACACTTCCTACATTAGCAAGACTGTATGACCGGACTTCTTGAAGTTTAACACTTGACACATGACTTAATCCAACCTCTGGAAACTATCCTGAACTATCCTGTGTAAATGTTGCATCTGGATGAAACACCCACTACCAGGTTAAGTTATATTTCGATTTTCTGTCCCTCCGCAGGCATCAACTTCAATGACATCAGACCCAACAACCTAGAAAGCACGTTTGGCGAGATTCATGCGTCCATCGACACTTTAGCGTTCACCTTCGGCAATGTGTGAGTGCGACGCCGTTTCCAACTTTTATCACTTGTAAAGAAAATGACAAGAGGCTAACGTCAACCCAGCTCAATTAATCAAAAAAAGTAACGTTATCGCTAATGCTAGCACTGATGCAGCCTCTATATTGTCCAGACTCATCCATGATTGATAATAAATGCAATTAGGGTTACCATACCAATGCCAAACATTATTTCATTCCTTTGAGTTAGCCAGTGTAGCAATCCAAAATATTTTGTTTGTAATTTTAAGATATTTCACATATTGTAGCTTTATTAATAATTGTTTTGGATGGGTGTGTGCTTTTAGAGTTTCTGACTTCCTTATGGGAGATGTGGACAATGGCTCAGGGTTGGGGACCCCCCAGACCAGAAGAAGCCGGGTAAAGCCTTTTTTTTTTTTCCTTCTTAATTTTTTTTTTCCTTTTACTTGTTATTTTTATTGAAAGCTTTGGTCCCAGTAAACTTAAAAAGCCTCAAAGGCAAACTGTAATTTGGGTGTCGCGAGCACAGCTGCTTGTTAATTGCATGTCTGCCTTTGCCTTCCTGTCACATGAAACTGTGTCCTCCTCGTCTTTCGCAGTCTTTCGACAACCTCGCCGTGGAGCCCGAAGACTACGCGGCCGAGAAGAACGACCTTGCTGGTGAGTGGGCGTCCGCGTTCCATCGTTCAAGGGGTGTGGATTTCGTCGCGTGTTTACGGCACGTCGGCCAAGGGCAGGCCAACGTTGTCAACTTTGGAGCTCCCGGCGTGATTTAGGAATGCCTGAGGTGGAGACCCGCCCTGTTATTTCTGCCGGACCACACGTTTTCCTCGCTGGCCTGAATGTCTGACATTCCGAGGCCTGTTCGGGAGCGGGTCTGCGGCGGATGGGAAACACATGAGCTCCGAGTAGAAATGGCGGGAGTTGGGGTGGGGGTGGGGGCGGCATTGTCTTTTTTTAGAAGATGCCAGCGTTTTCACATCCTCTTGCAGTGTCATCAGCTTCTTCATGGTCACGTCTTCAGTTTTAGCCTCTATCAATCTGAACTCTTTTTGTTTTGTTTTCATATTTCATTAAAGCTAATCTTTCTCCTCAGGCCCAGATGTTTCCCTGTCACGCGAGGAGGAGGTGGACCTGACACTGCTGAAGCATGACAGCGGGGTGGAGTCAGCTCTGCTCTACGCTAAAGCCTGGTCCAAGTACATCAAGGACCTGCTGGGCTGGATGGAGAAAAGAGTGACCATGGGTGAGGCCCGCTCCGTATAGTACAGTACTGTCACTGATTAAATTGGATGAACTGACATGAAAAATCCTTTTATGGCTTTCAGATATGGAGTGTGCCAAAAGTTACGCCAAACTGGCAGAGTCGGTCAAGTCGCTGGTGACACAGCAGGTTATTTATTTTTTATTTATTTTATTTTATCTACAATTCCACGCACCTCCTTGATGTGTCATTATGTTTTGAGAGTGGATGGATTAATGCATGTTTGGCTCCGTGCAGGACTACATGCCCTTCAGCGACATTTACAATTCCACCTTCAAGAACGACATTGAGTATAACCAACTGCTCGTGCAAACCGCCATGGCCTTGCAGACGAATAAATTCATACAGGTTGGACATGTTTTTTTTATTTTTTTTATTTAATGTTTTTTGCTTTTTTTTTTTTAGTATTTCAAATGGATTTTGACAAAGCTTTGTCAGTGTAAATAAGGACGTGCACTAGGATGTTACAGACGAAAAGATTAAAGTTCATGAAATGACATTGTTTCCCTTCTTATGTATCCTTGCTAGCCTCTCTTGGGTCGTAAGAATGAACTGGACAAATTGAGGAAAGACCTCAAGGAGCAGTGGCAGAAGGAGCAGAAGAAAATGGTAAATGTCAACTGATAGTCCCAAATGAATTTAAAAAAATACAAGAAGAAAGAATTTAACATTATTTCTCTTCTATTCCAGCACGAGGCGGACACGAGCCTGCGAAAGGCTCGGGCGCTAAAAGCCCAGAGGCGAGAAGAGTATCAGAAGGCCTGCTCGTCCACCAGCCGCTCCCTGGAGGAGCAGCCCAACGCTGGCAACAAGCAGCTGGAGAGAAAGAGGAGGCTGGAAGAGGAGGCCCTGCAGAAGGTACGCCAACCGCCAACGATGATCCTTTTCATGCTGCTATCGATCACGTCGGTCGTTGCGTTGCCGCGTTAGGCCGAGGAAGCCCAGGAACAATACCAGAGCAGCATGGCTGACGCGGGCGTCAGGAGAATGGACCTGGCCAATGTCAAGCGCACCATCCTCACCCAAATCCGAGAGACCGTTTTCCAGTGCGACCTCACGCTCAAGGCGGTGGGCCACGTTCTGTCATCATTCACTAGAATTCTAAAATAAAAATGAATTCTAAAACTATCCTAAAATGATCAAATTGATCTCATTGTGCCCTGCTCTTCGTGCTTTCAGGTAACGGTCAACTGGTTCCAGATGCAACACGTGCAGATGGCGTTGCTACCCGCTCATCACCAGGCGCTGAGTGACAGCGCCAAGCTGTACGAGCCCGGCGAGTGCTACTCTGAGTTTGTGCGTCGCCTTCCCCGACACCTGCCCAGGGAGCGCATGCACTCCGACTCGGTTTCTTCAGACGGTGCCAGGTATGCAAGAGGGAACGACCTCAGTTCATAGTTCGCCGTTGCTAACCAAAACAGCAGCACCATGTCCTACACTGAAGCACTTCCAAGTCCTTTTGAAACTTTTTCAGCTCTGTAAATGACACGATTGTACAAGTAGCACCTTGATGGTGTGTACGTCGTACCGCGTCGTGCGGTTGTTCTTTCAGAGCAGAGTAACAATGAGTCAGACTGGGAGGAAGAGAGAGAGAATGTGAATGCGTTGGCCTTCCTCTCAGGAAATATCTGTGGCGCAGGCTTGAGTGAAATCGGGCAGATTGCGAGTGTGAGTAGATTGCCTCTCGCGTTTCTGTCCAAACACGTCGCTTCCCACACACACACACTACGCGGATGGAAATACTAAAAAGTAAAAAACCAGAGTCCACACACAGGTGCTTAAAACATGCGAAAATGCTTGTGTCGTTTTTTGGGGGTTTCAAAAGGGTAAAATAGTCATAATAAATAATCATAATGGTTTTTCTCTACTAATCAACTTTCTTTTCTCTTATTATTGTTAGTATTTCATGAAAGAAAAAAGCAGAGAGGACGTTTCCAGTTTTTATTCATTTTATTTTTTTGAAGAAAAAAAAATACACATCTATCATAGATTGTTGTTTTATTTATTCTTTTTTTGGGGGGGGTGGAGAAAATGAAATTAAAACCTGAACATCTGGAGCTGCCTGCTTTTCTTTCATTTTCCAAGCATGGAAAAAAAACATCAATCTCCAAAGGACTTGAAAAGTGTTTACGTTTCAGCATAGAGGTTTCGGAACCCTAAAAAAAACTCGTATACCCTTTTGCTTTGATTTGAGCTGTACAACTCGGCAGATGAAAGCAAGGACAAACCTCACGTGTCGTTACATGTCGAGTTTAAGTTCCTCTCTCGTATATGTGTCTGGCAAACCCCCATCAAAGGCGGCATTGTCATTAAAACTTCTCTCTGATGCTCAAACTAAAAGAAAAGGGGAACAACTTCTGGCTTTCAGTGTTAGCTTCATCTCTCTTCCACATTCTGAAAACATTGAAGATTTAAATTGCCTGTAAGTGAGTGTTTGTGTCTGTATGTGCCCTGTGATTGGCTGGCGTCCAGTCCCTGGTATACGGATGGATAGTTTAGTGGGGCCACTCCCTTCAACTCTCAACTCTGGTTGTCATGTTTCCTCTTTTCTACAGGTTCGCGTTTGCCAAGCGGTCAGTGGGCAGCACCCACTCCTCCCACGGAAACCTGTCCCAGGCCTCGCTCACCTCCTGCGATGTCCTCAGCGGCGACGAGGTGGACAGCCCGCTTCGCCGCCGGCCGGGGATCGCCAAGCGCCGCTCCAACAGCAGCACCGACATCCCTGGTGATCGATCATCCACGAAACGGCAGAGGAGCGAAGTCTGTTTTCTTGTCGGGACTAATGACACTTGTTCCAGCAGGGTTGAGGGGGCAGGCCCCGCCACTCCGAGCCTGGACCTCCGGCAGTCCGGGGAGCCAGGGTGGGATGTGCAGTGACTCTGAGAGCGCGGGCGGCAGCAGTGAGTCCAGGTCCATGGACTCCCCATCTGCCAGTCCAGGTAGGAAGGGAAAGAGGGTCACCTCCGGGAATGAATCCTTACTACAAATAATATCTAAATAAAATATGATGACACTGTTTTCAACGCAGGCGACTTCAAGCGACGCCTGCCCAGAACTCCTTCCACCGGCACCATGTCTTCTGCTGACGACCTGGACGAGCGAGAACCCCTGTCACCTTTGGACAATGGTATGATCCGTCCACCAATTTGTCAAATCCAAAAGTTTTACATCTTACATCAAATCTATAAGAAATCTAATATGAATAATCAGTGTTTGGTTCCGTTTTTCATGTTTTCTAAAAAGACAAAGATGACTCAAGCCATTATTTTAGGAAGCGGATGATATGCTAACCAGAAATACACACCGATCCTTTTGTGTTGTTCTTTTCCGTTTGAGATCCCTGTTATTTTTGGCCACGCTTGACTTCCTCTATCTGCTCTCACGTCCCATCATCAGAGTTAAAGTACTTCTTCTTTTCAGGTCTGGCCGAGATGGTAACAGAGACGGCCAGCTCTCCCGGCCCCTTCCGCAACGCTCAGATGTCCAAAGCGGCGCAGACGCACAAACTTAGGAAGCTCCGAGCGCCGTCCAAGTGCCGCGAGTGCGATAGCCTGGTGGTCTTCCACGGGGCCGAGTGCGAGGAGGTAACATCCGGCCGCAAGCTGTCTTTATGAAATGACGCTGCCTGGTTTGAATTATTTTCCCTCCCCGTCCTCCAGTGCTCGCTGGCATGCCACAAGAAGTGTCTGGAGACGCTGGCCATCCAGTGCGGCCACAAGAAGTTGCAGGGCAGGCTGCAGCTCTTCGGCATCAACTTCACCCAGGCGTCCAAAAACAGCGCCGACGGAATCCCCTTCATCATCAAGAAGTGCACCTCTGAAATCGAAAGCCGCGCTCTCAACATTAAGGTGAGCCATAGCAATCTGTCCAGCAGAAAAATAAGCCACCAGAAAAATGGTACAAAAAGCGTTTTTTATTTGTAGGGCATTTACCGCGTGAACGGCGCCAAGTCGCGCGTGGAGAAGCTGTGCCAGGCCTTTGAGAACGGCAAAGACCTGGTGGAGCTGTCGGAGCTGTCTCCGCACGACATCAGCAACGTGCTCAAGCTCTACCTGAGACAGGTGAGAGACGCGACATCAACCGACGGCCTTCGAATGTCCCCGAGCCAAACCGTGTTTGCTTGCGCAGTTACCAGAGCCGCTGATCCTCTACCGCTTCTACAACGACTTCATCGGCATGGCCAAAGAGTACCAGCGCCTGGTGGTGGAGGAGGCCCAGGAAAGCGATTCCAAGAAGTCCGACGAGCTTAGCGTCCACCTCAACCGCGTGGTCCTCCGCATTCGGGATCTTCTGCGCCAGCTGCCCGCCGCCAACTACCGCACACTGCATTTCCTCGTCACGCACCTCAACAGGTAGCGACAAACTGGTTTTGTTATTCCCCAAACTACTATTGTAAATACTAAAAAAAATATTACTTACTCCTACTAATAGTTCTTGATTAGATCTGATTTTATTTTCATTTTATTAAACAATCATACTAAAACAAAACAACAGATCTGGTATGATTCAAGTGACTTCACGTGTCCCATATTTTTCATGTTGTATTGCTCCTGCGTATCATCTGAAAAAAGTCATGTTGGTCTTGCGCAGAGTGTCAGAACATGCGGAAGAGAACAAAATGACGGCAAGCAATCTTGGCATCATCTTTGGCCCCACGCTGCTGAAGCCGCGGCAGGCGGATGCCGAAGTGTCCCTGTCATCCCTGGTGGACTACCCGTACCAGGCCCTCATGGTAGAGCTGCTGGTGCGACACTTCCAGGTGGTGTTTGATGCTTCGCCGTCGAGCCGGTCGGACGCCGCTGCTGCCGGCCGGAGTTCCCCTGGCCTCACCCCGCAGGAGAAGCTGCAGCGCCTCAGCAGACATTCTGCCTCCCTGACGGACATCAAAGAGGTAAATAGCGGCTGGCGTCTCACACAGTCCACGCAGCTAACAGTTTCTCATCAAACTTTTTTTCCAGAGTGCCAAAGTGTACAAGAGGTTCTCCTCCGTGATCCCGTCCTCTCACATCCTGGACGAGGTCCAGGAGGTTCAGCCCGGAACCGACCGGACGGACTCCTCAGACGGCGTCAACGGCGTCGATAAGCGATCGAGCCACGCCGCTCCCTCCGGCTCCACATCATCCAACCTGGCATCAACGGTGCAGCTCCGAGCCCATCGCTCTCGGCCAGCGTGCCGTCCTATTAGCATGCCTTTGGAACGCCTCCCTACGCCTGTGGAGCGCATCGACCCGGTGGTGGAAGCCATCGCAGAGACGGCGGGCGTGGAGCCGGCGGCTGCCCGCGCAGGCTCGTCTCGAGTCAGCACCTACTACATCACGCCCTTCATTGACACCCGGACCATGCAACGGCGGACGTGGGACAGGAAGTACAAACATTACGACGTCACGCCCAGGACCGCCATGATCATGGCAAAGCTGCCCACCGCCAGCGCTTCCGCCGGCACCATGTTCAACAACAACCCCTTCGCCTTGTCCGTCAAACCCACCTGGGCGTCCGCCGCACAGGATGACCAGCCGTCTTCCTGCTCGCCGTTAACGCTCAGACCCCCAAGAACTCTGCAGCCCCCGCCGGGGACCTTCTACAAGCCCCCTGTGGGCAGAGCGAGGACGGTCCCCGACTGGACCACCACCGCTACCACCCCCACCATGGTAGCCACCACAGCCACGTCCCCCAGCTCCCCGCCCGGCCGCCTCCAGACACAGGACTCTACCGACAGCGCCATTGACCCCGGGGCGGCCTCCCTGTCACCCCCGCAATCGCCACCCCCCGGCAGCCCCGACGATCCCGTCGAGACCAAGGCCGTCTACCAAAGACTGCGACCTCGCCGCCTCCAGGAGCTGGAGCACAGAGAGGCCCACTTTGTCTAACAATTTTTAACATGCCATTAAAGCAGTGCTTCTCAAATAGTGGGGCGCGCCCCCCTTGGGGGGCGCGGTGCTATTCCTGGGGGGGCGCGTGTGACCCTGGGGAACAGGCTTTTTTTTTGGCAGTACTAGAATAAAGTGTAATTGCGCGTTTACTACAGCAGGGGGCAGTGGCGCTCTCATTGTTACTTCTGTCACGTTTGCGACAGTGCAACATTTTACGATTTACAAGACAAGTTAGGATAGTCACGGTGGGGAGGGGGGGCGCGAATAGTTTTCTTCTTGCTAGGGGGGGGCGTAACAGAAAATAATTGAGAAGCACTGCATTAAAGTGTTCCCAAATCTTCTCACTGAACAAAACCACTGAAACAAGAGCCAGCCTATGGTTTTTCCTTCTTTGTTTCCTCGCTGAGTTTTCCTGGCATCCTGCAATGCACTTAATGCAGCTTTTATACTCAGCACAATGTTCAAGCTAAATGTCTTTGCACCCTTTTAAATGTTCCTGCACCAAAGAGCGTAAGGGGCCACACGGAAATAAGAAACAGGAAGGGGGGGGGGGCACAACATTTTTATTTTTTTATTTTTGAAGGGTTTTTAGGCTTTTATTAATTATCAATGGATTTGTTAAATTGATTGGTTGTCGATTAATGGTTGCACCTATGTTCTTTCCAGTCACATCAATTTATATGAAAAGTTATATATCAGGAAAAAAACGTTATCTCAAACCCGATTTCATTTTCTCAACATTATAACTTTTCTCTGAAAAAATACTTTTTATCTTGAAAAAAAGCAACTTTCTATTTCAAAAAATATTTTAATTTAATATTCCATCTTTCTTTGCTCCTATCTTCCCATCACGATACGACTTTTGTACTTTTGTCATGTGTTCCTCTTCCGTGTGGCTCTAATTTGCCTTGGTAATATTACTGTCATGCTTGGTACCTCCCTATTGTGGATATGTAAAGCATATTTATGGATGGTTTTCCTCTCCATCCTTCATACTGCATGTTTGTTGCGTCTTGTTGCCTTGGCGACCTCACAGACGATGTGCGGCACTGCTCGCCGCGGATTAAAAAAAAAAAAAAAAAAAGTTGTCTACCAGCAAATTTCTGGTTTATTTCGGTCTACAATCAAAGCCAATATTTTGTTCCTTGTCAGTGTGATGTTGCAACTATTTTGAAGATAATGTATAAATCTTCAAACACAACTTTCTTGTTATATGACAAATTAAAACAGAAAAAGAAATAAACCCAGCAAATGACCGCGATAATCAACAGATTAATTTATAGGTTTTATAACCTACACTTAATATTGTGTTCAACTTGCACTCTCTCTCCTCTGAGTTGTGTTTCAAAATGGATGATGACTGTTGTTGTTTTTTTTTTCTTTTAGTTGAGCCGGGAGATTAGAGCAATCAGATTAGGAGCGTTGCTGTTTCTGTGGCCATACTGCTGAGCAGAGTGGCATCCATCCATCCGTCCATCCATCCATCCGTCCGTCGGGTGTGTTTCTGCAGCACAGTCTACCTTGTTCCTGCATCCTGGTGGTCTACATGCAGCGTACCTCGGACCCGGCGCTCCTTCTGAGGTAAAGCTCTCACACACATTCACACAGTTGTATTTTTTATTGTCTTGTGTCAACTGGAGCATGAGCCTCTGTGTAAGAATGTCAAATGTGGGACGATTGCTGTGCTATTGCTTACTTGGTGTCGACAAGAAAAACATGGATGCAAAATTGCGTGATTTATGTGTTGACAAAAAAGTTATTTGCTCTCAATGTTTGTAGATTTACGGTAATCTTAGAATATTGTGATTTGTTTTGTCTTGAAAAAAAGTTTTGTCACAAAAAATATAACTTTAGAGCCATAAAAAAAAAAAAAATAGCTGAAATTCCCCACCTGCACGCTCGGCATAGCTGGTAGGCATCATTCCAAACAAATTACAACTCATGTATTCTGCGTCTCATCTGGTCAGGATTTACAAGTTTTTACAATGTCGCATAGATGTTATTGTTCCAAAGCCTGCGTTTTAAATCTTCATTCACGATACATCTGGCGTGTTGTAAACATGGCTAAAACAAAAACATAATTTCCTGCTACTTTGTTGCATTCTTCTCTGCGCTGTCTTTCAAACACAACCAATTATTGCAGATGGCAGCCTGCTATTGCATCTTTTCTTTGATTTGATTGTATCATCATAATAATGGGACTTGGAAAAATATTATTTGACCTAACTAAAAAAAAAAACTACAATATTACAGCAATATATATTAATCTTTCTGTAAATGCTGCTGTTTTGGTTAGCAACAGAGTTCAAATTGGCACAGTAGTAAACACTCAACTGTATCTAAATACTGTATGAATTAATATAATAATTTACTTCAGGTTTTGCGAGGGGATAAAAGGACCCTGACATGACTTGTTTCCCCAGGTTTAGCAAAGTCACATGACCCCATTTGAAGGTGAGCCATGAAGACGGGCTCTCAAATCCGCCTATTGCTTTGGAAGAACTGGACCCTACGCAAAAGGCAGAAGGTAACATTAATGGTTGCGCACTCAAATCTTGTTTCAAAGGCTTTCTGTCGCTAATACGCTTGTTTGTTGCAGATTCGCTTCCTGGTGGAGCTCTTGTGGCCCGTTTTGCTGTTTGTTGGTCTGGTGTGGCTGAGGAGAGCCAACCCGCTCTACCAGCAGCATGAATGTAAGAGCACGCAATTGGAGATGGGGAAGCTATCGATTTGATATTCATAAACCTTTGAACACGAGTTTTGTTGAGGTTGACATGGACCACACAATTGCAGAGTGACAATACGTCATGTGAGAGCTGTGCTAATATTTTAGCCTAATTTAGCTCTCCATGACATTCCAGGTCATTTCCCCAACAAGGCCATGCCATCTGCGGGCGCGCTTCCATGGATCCAGGGCATCTTCTGCAATGCCAACAACCCCTGCTTCAGACACGCCACCAGAGGAGAGTCTCCAGGGGTTGTCTCCAACTATAACAATTCAATGTGAGTAACTTGCGTCATTATTTATTGACATTGTACGGCATTTTACATTTGTTTTTTGTTTTTGCTTCAGATTGTCACGCTTCTACACAGACATCTTGGAGATGTTTAGCGACACAGAGGTGCACCAGCTGAGACGTATGTGGCATGAGGTGTCTGCCTTCTCCGACTTCATGGACACAATACGCAACAATCCAGCTGCCGTGTCAGGTGAGATGGAAATCTCAAATGCTGGCCAAACACTGGCAGAAGATTCAAATCAGAGTTCTTTGCTTGGTCACCTGAGAGTCAGAGCAAGGGAATCCCTACGAAAATTGTTGGTTCACCGTAAGTCGATTGATATCGAGACTGCCCTGCGTTCAGGTCGCGGTCTAAAGATCGAGGACATCCTGAAGGACGACGAACTTCTAACGGCGTTCTTGCTGCGAGATGCCGAGCTCCCCCAGTCTGTTGTCTACCAGTTGACCAATGCGGAAATCCGAATAGAACAGGTGAGGCTTGGTGGACGCTAATGCTATTGCTAATGACAACCAACTGTAGCTTCAATCTGCTACAGTTTAGTAAACATATAGTGTGGAATGAACCGATGGGAAGAATAAAGATGACATTTCAAAAGCCATTTCTTTTTTTAATCAACCTGATGTATATGTTTATTTTCTGCGTCTTGTTCCTCGGCAGTTTGCGTCAGGCATCCCGGACCTGCAGTTGAAGGACATCGCGTGCAGCCAGGCACTACTAGAGCGCTTCATCATCTTCCCGAGCCGCCACGGCCTCCACAGCGTCCGCAATGCCATGTGCGCCCTCACCCAACAGCGGCTGCAGAAGATCGAGGATGCGCTCTACGCCAACGTGGACTTCTTCAAGATCTTCCAACTGGTGAGACTTGTGATGTAATAGTGTACCTAATAAAGTGGCTGGAAGCGCTCAGCAGGTGACTCAGGCTTTATCCGTCTTGCCCCTGTTTCTCTAATGGGCTTAGGTTGGGCCCCACCCACATAGGCTAAGAAGTGACCCACAGCGTCGTGTCTTGGCTGACAGATTAAACAAGTTGTGCACCATGCTCATAACCTAATGTTTCTGCCATTTAAATGAATAGATACCATTCATTATTTGACCGCCGCCCCCCCCCCCACACACCAGAACATCGAGAAGCAGCGCACCACTGAAATAATAACAAAATTAATAGAAATAATAATAAAAAATGAATAGAATGTAAAATAATTAAAGTTTTTGCTTCATGATTTAATGCTTCAATTCAATTATTTTGGTGTGCCCACCTTGACCACTAGGGGGCAGTAAAAGACGCTCATACAGACAAGCCAAGTGTATGTATTCTTAGTGACTAAATTAACTGCTATATGATATTCATAATTTTTCCATAAAATTGCCAATATCTCACAATTCTTGTCAGAGTTTGTATACTTATGAACATGACTCAATACTCTTGAATTTTTATGATCATATTTAGAGTCAACCTTTCCAGGGGACTATGAAGCACGTTGTTGCAATTTTCCACCTCCCACCAAAGCTCCCTCGTCAGTCTCACTTCCCCTTGCCCAAAAATTCTCTTCATTGAGCTGCAAGCGTGAGGAATGAGCCAGGAAGGACGTCTGGCGTATTTGTCTTGGCGTCCCCTCCCGTGCTTTCCCAACAACATCACCCCCCGGCCTACTTCCCTTCAGCAAGACAAAGAAAAAGCTGATGACTCAACATGTCTTCTCCCCACAGTTGCCTCGCATTATGGACGGCTCTTCCGAGGGGGTGGACCTGCGGCAATGGGGTCGCGTCCTCAGGGCGTCGTCAGAGAGGATACGAGAGGTGAGCTAGCCCACAATGCATTGCTGCGGCTCCTTGTATTATCCCACCCCAACCGATACCTTCAGCCACCCACTCCTGAGGTCCTGCAGGCTATTATTAGCCTCTTAACCCCTGTTGTATTTTTAGTGGTCCTCTGATTACCTTTGCCAAGAAGCGGATGTGTTTTTTGTTTGTTTGTTTGTTTGTTTGCTTGGCCCAGTCTACAGTTTTTGAGGCCTTGATTTATTTTCCTTTAACATCAATTTTAACCTCATGAAAATTAAATAACTGTTCCTTATTTTCTATACGTGAGGTGGTGGGGCGGGGGGGGTTCAGGGGTCATCATCATCACTTCAGGCCAGATGAGTAAGAATAGTGGGTGGGTGTGTTAACATTCCACGGAGATGACACATCCAACCAGGTGGGACCTTCTTGTCGCCGTGGTGACAGAAAGGCGCCAAATGCTTCCTGTCTGACTTCATGTATTCTTTGGAATGTGTGGGTGACATCATCAAAAGCCAAGACGGCGAGAAAAAAAGCCGCAATAAATTATCAGGAAATATGAGACAAAATAATTCAAATACGTTTGAGCAGAAATAAATAAAATATTAAAAAGATTACAAAATGATTTTGAGGTAATTAAACAAAAGTATGGTGACTAAATATTTTTTGACAAATTTTGTTGAAAAAAAGTGGGGAAAAAAATGATAATTTTCCTCCCATCAGCTGATTCAGCGCAACAACTCCCGGGCACTCATCAAAGCAGTGACTTCGCTCTTCGGCGATGGCGGCCCTGCCTCTTTCTCGGAGCTGACGGCGTCCATGTCCAGCCTTTTCTGCGGCTACCCGGAGGGCGGCGGTGCACGTGTACTTTCTTTCAACTGGTACGAGGACAACAACTACAAGGTGTTCCTGGGTGTCAACAACAGCCGTGCCCGTGACACCTACGTCTATGACTACACTACCAGTGAGTTCAACCTGCCAACAAATATTTTCTTCATTCGGCTTAACATTTTCAGTCACCCATGAGGAAAAACCCAATTAAATGTCTAAAATGCCCTCATCCAACTTAAGATTCAATTTTTTTTTCTAAATTCTAGTTGCGACCCAAATTGTCTTTCTAAATTCCTAAATTCAAATTAAACTCAAAATGCCAACCAAATCCAGTTAAGCACCCAAAATACCTTCTTAAATTCAAATCATGACCCAAAGATAATTTTGAAATTCAATCACGCTCCAAAATATCTAAATCAAAACCCCGAAACATCTTCCTTATTTCATTTTTAATGTCCTCCCCCCATTGAGTGAAATCACATTGTTGACGTTTGCAGCTGGCTTCTGCAACAGCCTGATGGAAACGCTGGAGTCTAACCCGGTCACCAAAGCGGTGTGGAATTCTGTCAAGCCCCTGCTGATGGGAAAGATCCTCTACACTCCTGACTCCCCTGCCGTCCGGAAGATATTAAAAAGCGTAAGGGAGGAGTTGCCCGCCCGCCCGCCTGCCAGCATCCTGACCTCTCTGACACCCCTCTCCTCCAACACTTTAATCATGTTTGTTTTGTGTGTGCGTCAGGCGAACACCACCTTCGAGGAGCTGGAGAGGCTGCGCAACATTGCCAAGATGTGGGAAGAGGTGGGGCCTCAGCTGTGGGCTTTCTTCCACAACAGCGTGCAGATGAATGTAATCAGAGTAAGACTCTAAAATTATTTATGAAAACAAGGACCATGAACTTCCTCAATGTCTAAATTCCACCTCACTAAAAATGTTAAAATTGAAGCCTATGAACTTTGCCTGACAACAAATGAACCAATCAACAAGTAAACAACTAGATACTGCACACTTGCAAGTATTAAAAACTTAAAATGATCTATAATTCTCATATTCAAACACTACAAGGAATATCCTCAAATCACTTAAAATGATCTAGTTATGATGATCACTTTTGGTTTCATTGATGTATTCTTGTATGTGTCATGGCCACAGGACACACTGGCAAACCCCACGGTGATGAACTTTATGGACACGAGCCTGGAGGATGCCAACGTGACCACCAGAGATATCCTCAACTTCCTGTACAGTGGCTCAGAAGAATGGCGACAGGCAGGAATGTCCGGCTTTGACTGGAGGAACATTTTTAACGTCACTGACCAAATCATGCACACCATCAACAGATATGCGGAGGTGAGAATGAAGCCTATATTAGTGTGTACCTGTTTGTCT
The DNA here is from genome assembly GCF_033458585.1 of Syngnathus typhle. Taxonomy (NCBI): domain Eukaryota; kingdom Metazoa; phylum Chordata; class Actinopteri; order Syngnathiformes; family Syngnathidae; genus Syngnathus; species Syngnathus typhle. The sequence goes on along the minus strand of NC_083750.1, from coordinate 7,597,577 downwards.
ATAGCTACCTAACCTACCTAGATAGCTAATTCAAGAACTTACTGTAAAATTGTCTTTCCTGACTGAAGTGCATCACTCTGGACAAGTTTGTGGCCTACACGGACGAGTCGCAGATGATCCACCAGGCCTTGTACCTGCTGGAGGAAAACAAGTTCTGGGCCGGCGTGGTCTTCGCCGACATATACCCCTGGACCACCAGTCTCCCACCACATGTCAAGTACAAGATCCGCATGGACATCGACGCCGTGGAGCGCACAAACAAGGTCAAAGACAGGTCAGTGAGGATGTTCTGAGTTACATCCTGGTACTATTGGGAGGTGACATCAGAGTTGTAGTCGCGAGTGTCCTCCGTTTGCTTTCAGGTACTGGGATCCAGGCCCTAGGGCGGACCCCGTGGAGGACCAGAGATACATCTGGGGTGGCTTTGCCTACTTGCAAGACATGATTGAACATGGCATCATTAAAGTGCACACGGGTCACGATTGGCCACTAGGGGTCTATGTGCAGCAGATGCCCTACCCTTGCTACGTGGATGACCTGTGAGTCTGCACTGCTAGTTACATATCTAGAAAGAACATAGCTAAGTTGGTAACCCACAAGATATTTAGGTACGTACATAGATAATTACGTAACTACCTGAGAGTTCCTCATTGACTGAGTGAGTAGATTTTTTTTTTACAAGATTTTTGTTAACGAAGCCTAACCTCTCCTTGGCCGGCCATCAGCTTCATGATCACGCTGAACCGCTGCTTCCCGATGTTCATGGTGCTGGCGTGGATCTACTCAGTGTCCATGACAGTGAAGAGCATTGTATTGGAGAAGGAGCTGCGCCTCAAGGAGACCCTCAAGGCCATGGGCGTGGCTAACGGTGTCCTTTGGTGCACCTGGTTCATCGATAGCTTTGTCACCATGGCGGCCAGCACGATGCTGCTCACCTCCATCATTGTGGTGAGTTAGTAGGTAACTACCTAGCTCACTAAGCATCTATGTTACTGACCAACGAGTACCTGACCAGATAACTATAACAAATTCACTAACCTACTTACTAACATGATAGCTGGACAAGTAAGTACTTACATAACTTACTTACTTACAAGTACTATACCGGCTCAGTGGCATAGTGGTAGAGTGTCCGCCCTGAGACCGGAAGGTTGTGGGTTCAAACCCTGGCCGGGTCATACCAAAGACTATAAAAATGGGACCCATTGCCTCCCTGCTTGGCACTCAGCATTAAGGGTTGGAATTGGGGGGTTAGATCACCAACTGATTCCCGAGCGCGGCACCGCTGCTGCTCACTGCTCCCCTCTCCCCCAGGGGATGGATTAAAATCACACGGGGATGGGTTAAATGCAGAGGACAAATTTCACCACACCCAGGTGTGTGTGTGACGATCATTGGGACTTTAATCTTTAATCTAACTACCTAGATACACGCCATATGACCTACTTTCAGGGTGGCAAGGTGCTGAACTACAGCGACCCGGTGCTGGTGTACCTCTTCCTGCTGACGTTCACCGTGGCCACCATCATGCAGTGCTTCCTCATGAGCGTCTTTTTCAACAAAGCCAACCTGGCGGCAGCGTGCAGCGGTGTGCTTTACTTCACCCTCTACCTGCCGCACGTGCTTTGCCTCGCCTGGCAGGACCGCCTCACCGTCAACATGAAGATGGGCGCCGTACGTAGACAAAAGAAAAAACTTTTTAGAAAGAGGTTGACGATGTCGCTCATCTCCCCTCCAGAGCCTGCTGTCTCAGGTGGCATTTGGCTTTGGGACAGAGTACCTGTCACGCTACGAGGAGCAGGGCGTGGGCCTGCAGTGGGACAACATTCAGACCAGCCCGCTAGAGAAGGACAACTACTCCTTCCTTACCTCCATCTTTATGATGGCGCTGGATGCCATACTCTACGGCATCCTGGCCTGGTACCTGGACAACGTCTTTCCAGGTGAGAACTTGGGACTGAGGTGCTCTGCAATGTGCTTCCTTTCTTATACCCCCTTGTTGACAGCTTTGCAAATATGAATAGCAACATAAATGAATTATTCAGCTTATAACTAACTAAGCAATACATTCCTGTGATTCTTTGCAGGTCAGTACGGCATTGGTCGGCCATTCTACTTCCCCCTGCAGCCTTCCTACTGGCACAAATCTTCATCTGCAGCTGCTGCCACAGATGACTTAGGTATCGCTAGTTCACAAATGCACAAAATAATTTTGTGTTAAAAAGAAAACATTGAAGAAAAAAAAAACAGTATATAAAAAAAAAAAAAAGAAAACATCGCAGAGAGGTCACTCCAATACCTTGAAAGTGTTTAAGTGGTTAAATAACTGATTTCTTTCACAGTTGCACCAGAAGCGGACAATGCAGGAAAGGACCCTGAAAGTGGCGGCACACCTGCACACACTGGCAACACCTGTAACGGCTCAGCCAGGAGGAAAACCTGCAAGCACCAAAACAAACGGGAGCGCCTGGAGAAGGAGAAAGAGTGGCTGAGGCTACAGGAGGAGCAAGAGGAGAAGGAGGAGAAGGAAAACGCCTCCGGGAGCCAAGAGGGTGAGGAAACAATTGTGGAGAACATGCTAAGAGCTTCACCTAGTGGACAAGGGAGATGTTACATGTCTGATAAGATACCAGTACTGTACTTCAATTTCAAGAGCGTGAGGAAGAAATTGTGGAGAATATGCTAAGAGCTCCACCTAGTGGTCAAGAGAGATGTTACATGTCTGGTAGGGTTAGGGTTAATTAATTAGTAATTTAATTTAATAATTTTAACAGTACCATATTTTGAAAATAAATTTGAAATTCAACAAAGTTACTTCATCCTGGTAGGCCTGCTTTTGTTTGAGCCGGATCCATTGGGTCTGGAGTTGGGGGTTTGCATCCAGGAGCTGGTCAAGGTGTTTCCAGGAGGCTCTCGCCCCGCTGTCGACCGCCTCAGCCTCAATTTCTACGAGGGTCAGATCACCTCCTTCCTGGGACACAATGGGGCCGGCAAGACTACCACCTTGTAAGACCACGCCATCATATGTTTATTGTTTACCCGTTGTGATTTTTTTTTTTGGTCTTCTGTCTAGATCCATCCTTACCGGGCTCTTCCCGCCCACGTCCGGTTCTGCTTACATTTACGGAAGAGACATCCGCACCGACATGGACGCCGTGCGGTCCTCCTTGGGGATGTGTCCTCAATACAACATCCTTTTCAATCAGTGAGTAATAATAATGCTCACTTTTGATATATATATATATATAAAAAAAAAGATATAAATAAATCCTATAAACTAAAATAATTTTGGAATAGACAGCATTGTGTTGGGACTGAAATGTAAAATAATACTTCAAAAGAGATTTCTGGTTTTTGTTTGGCTTCCAGCCTGACAGTAGAAGAGCACATCCTGTTCTACTCGCTGCTGAAGGGTCGCACGCACCCCGAGGCGCAGAAGGAGGTCGAGGACATGCTGGTGGACCTGGGCCTACCTCACAAGCGAGAAGACGAAGCCCAGAACCTCTCAGGCTAGGAGTTGCTCTGCCTATTTTTTGAGTGGAAATGAGAAAAAGCTCAGCAAGCCTCTGTTTCGCACCAACAGGTGGCATGCAGAGGAAGCTGTCAGTCGCCATGGCGTTTGTTGGCGGCTCCAAGGTGGTCATCCTGGACGAGCCCACTTCCGGCGTGGATCCTTATTCCAGGAGGTCTATATGGGACCTCCTGTTGAAATACAGATCCGGTACAAATAGTTCAAGTTACGTTGAACAGGATTTTGTCTGCTTATGTTAACGGGATGCTGTGCAGGTCGCACGGTGATCCTGTCCACGCACCACATGGACGAAGCCGACCTACTGAGCGACCGCATCGCCATCATCTCCAAGGGCCAGCTGCACTGCTGCGGCTCACCGCTCTTCCTCAAGAACTGCTTTGGTGCTGGCTTCTACCTGACTCTGGTTCGGCGCATAAAGGACCTCAAGAAGAAAGAGGTGAGCTTTTCAACGCAGATTTGTATATTCCGTGTAAAATTAAAATAAATATATTTTGAAATATTTGTATTAGATCAGGACATTTTAAAAAAGCTATGAAAAACGTTGTGAATGACTTGTCCAGAACGACTGTGACTGTGCCTCCGACTGTTCCTGCACCTGCTCCATTTGCACCAGACACAAGGATCAGTCCCAAAACCTGTGCCAGACAGCCGAACGGGTCCTCGAGGGTGAGATCCAAGCGTCACCAAACCATCAAAATGCCTCACCTTAAGCCCGTCTGTGATGTCCGCAGGGAACCTGGACAGCATCAGCGGCCTCATCCACCACCACGTCCCCGACGCCAAGCTCATCGAAGCCATCGGTCAAGAGCTTACCTTCCTGCTGCCCAGTCGATGCTTCAAGCACCGCGCCTACGCCAGCCTCTTTAGGGAGCTGGAGGAGACCCTCGCCGACATGGGCCTCAGCAGCTTTGGCATCTCCGACACATCCCTGGAGGAGGTACACCTCCCTTTTGAATGGAGCTCATGTTCAACAGGAAAACAAAAAACACAGTTAGTAAATTTGTATTTTAATCTTTTTCATGAATGTACAACCTTTGCAGATCTTCCTAAAGGTGACAGCAGATGGCGAGGCATTAGCGAGCAATCCCGCCACCGCTGGTAACGATCACCACCTCCCCCCCACGTGTCCTAGCCCTCCACCGTCACACGTGTTGTGTGTTTGTCACCTGTGTTCTTCCCCATGTCACTTCTTGCCTGTAGAAGACTGGATGTTGCAGAGAAGGAAAAAGCAAGCGGGAGTAGATGAAGGTCAGACATGGGACAAGTGAAGCTTTTATTGGATTTTACCACCTAGCTTTTTTAAATAACAGTAAGATAAAAAATGACTTAGGCAATGATGCTATTTGGCTAATGATTTGTAGCCATCAGCTGCCCCGAGTTCTGCTCCTTCCAGTTTATTGCTGCATCGCTAGTCCATATTTGGTAAATGTTTTTTTTTTCTTCAAACGCTGTGCATGTGTGTCAACCACAGAGCGCTACGATGCCATGCAAGCTAACAGCGTTACGCTGCACGCCGCGTCAGACTCCAGCGCTGGCAAAGGATCAAGGCAGGTGAAAGGAGCCTGGCTGATCCTGAAGCAGTTTCACGCACTACTTGTCAAGAGATTTCATCATGCCACTCGAAGCCGCAAAGACTTTGTGGCCCAGGTACAATATGGTCTTTTGGCCTTATTTCCATCTAAATCCACTTTTTTTTGTGTCCAATATAAAAAGTAATCTAGATCAGATTCTGAATTTTGTCTTTCAGTTACAAAACAGACGTGAATCTGGATTAAAAGTGGTTTGGTTTGTCATTTTAGATTTGTTGTGGTTTGATTTTTTTTTTTTTTCTATGATGGTTCAGATTGTCCTACCTGCCAGCTTCATCCTCATAGCGCTCATCTTCACCACCATCGTTCCACCCTTTGGAGAGTACCCCAGCCTGACGTTGAGCCCCTGGATGTACGGACCGCAAGTCTTCTTCTTCAGGTTGCCAGCCATGTGATGTCACATTTGTTCCTCTGAGACGGTCTGCTCGAATACCGCAATGACCTTATTCATGGTTGTCTTTCCAACGCAGTAATGAGAAACCCTTGGACCCGACCATGAGGCACTTTGTAGAACGCTTCTTAAGACAACCGGGTCTCGGAACCCGATGCATGCAAGGGGAACCACTGGGGTGAGTAGCACAGAGGAGGCTGGTGTTGGCGGTAAACTGATAAGAATCAAATAAAAGTTGGATTTTTGGTTATTTTTCCACCTTTGACTTGCCATCCAGGCTGCCTTGCGACCACGAGCCGTCCGAGTGGCAACGTCCCGACGTGGATGCCGTGACGAGCAACATCCTGCAGAGTCCGGAGTGGAACCAGAGGAACCCGTCACCCTCCTGCCTGTGCAGCAGCAGTAGAAAGCTAACCATGATGCCCATCTGCCCCGCTGGTGCCGGAGGCCTCCCGCCCGTGCAACGCTTGGAAGCCACGGGGGACACCTTGATGGATCTCACTGAGCGCAACATCTCGGACTTCTTAGTCAAAACTTACCCAAGTGTCATCAGAACAAGGTGAATGTGCAATTTTGCCTTTGATGCTACGTTTGAATTCTCAGCTCTATGCATTCCGATACTGGAAGTCAAATGTTGCATTGCTATATTACTTGGCTAATGTAAATGTCTCATTTCTCTCTGATTCATCTCACAGTTTGAAGAGCAAATACTGGGTCAATGAACAAAGGTAAGGTCCAAAATAAAATCCATAGTACCACGTGTCCCAAATGAATGGAGTCTCTCCTCAGATATGGTGGCCTGTCCATCGGAGGACAGCTTCCTATCCTGGACGTGGAGCCCAGAGACATTGAAAACGTTTTCCGTCAACTTGGGCGGATGCTCAACATCACGGCGGTAACAAGTCCCGCCATTAGTTGAGTCGTTCTGACGTGACCTCCTCCAAGCCTGCTAATCAAAAATGTCCTCTGGCAGGGTCCACATTCCAGAGTGGCAGTGCAGGAGCTCGGACCTTTCCTACGATATATGGAAAGTGAATTTAACGTAAAGGTGGGTGCTATTTGAGGAATTAAGGTAATAAATGGAGCACACCAGTAACAAAAAAATGGTTCTTCCCTGGCAGGTGTGGTACAACAACAAAGGCTGGCATGCCATGGTGGCCTTCATGAATGTAGCCAACAACGCCATCCTGCGGGCGTTCTTGCCCACTAGTGCCAAGCCCATCGAGTTTGGCATCACCGCCCTCAACCACCCTCTAAACCTCACCAAGGAGCAGCTTTCCGAGGTCACTGTGTGAGTGCTGAGCCCGAGACACACAAGAGCTCAATCGAATGCCGGCAATTGCAAATTTGACAATTTGAGCTCATTTGCTCCCGCTAGACTGACCACATCAGTGAACGCGGTGGTGGCCATCTGCGTAATCTTCGCCATGTCCTTCATCCCGGCCAGTTTTGTCCTCTACCTCATCCAGGAGCGTGCCAGCCAAGCCAAGCACCTGCAGTTTGTCAGTGGCGTTAGCCCTTTTATCTACTGGCTGTCCAACTTCTTCTGGGACATGGTGAGGGGGATGCTACACCTAACAGTTTGAGGGATTATTGCTCTGTTTTTATTTTTCATGTTTCATCCAGGTGAACTACTCCATCAGCGCTGCCATGGTGGTCGTCATCTTCGTGGCATTTGACAAAAAGTGCTACACGTCCCCAGCCAACCTGCCTGCCCTTGTAGCGCTGCTCCTGCTCTATGGGTAACATTATTACCATTGTAAATTAAAAACTACAAAAAAGCAAAACTACTCATGCTTCAGAAGGACTTGACAGAACTATTGGTGTGCACATTCAGGTGGTCCGTGACGCCCATGATGTACCCCATGTCGTACCTGTTCAACATCCCGAGCACTGCCTACGTGTCGCTGTCCTGCATCAACCTGTTCATCGGCATCAACAGCAGCGCTGTCACTTTCATCCTGGAGCTCTTCGAAAACAACCGGGTACATTGGGTTTGTCATAAATGTGTCAGGGTCAAAAGTTCTCTCGCTAACCTTTTGGGTCTGGGTGTGTCATCAGTCGCTGCTGATGTTCAACAAGTGGCTGAAGAAAGGCCTGCTGGTCTTTCCTCACTTCTGTCTGGGTCGCGGCCTTATCGACATGGCCATGAACCAGGCGGTCACCGACGTCTACGCCCGTTTCGGTAATCAGGTTTTTTTACGCACGTGACTTGAGTCGTAATCTTCCCTGTCTGATGATTGTGTATGATTGTGTTTTGGGCAGGTGAGGAGCACACAGACAATCCCTTCCGATGGGACTTTATTGGGCGGAACGTTTGCTTCATGGCGGCGGAAGGTTTTATCTTCTTTGCTTTCAACCTCCTCATTCAGTACCGTTTCTTCTTGGACCACTGGTAACACATCATCATCATGACTACACAGTTAATTCTAATGATTTTTGTTTTTTTAAATATAAACAGTTTTAACGTCTTTGCAGGTTATCAGACAGGAAACGTAGCCCGGCGCCAGACGAGGACGACGACGTGGCATGCGAGCGACGAAGAATCTACGATGGCGGCAGCAAGTCGGACATCCTGCAGATCCAAGACCTCACCAAGGTCAGCAGTGGAGGATATTCTTGTAACTTAATGCTAAAAGTATGAGTAAAAACAAAGTCAGTGCTTTTGTTTATTTCTATTTCTTTGCTTCTCACAGACTTATGTGGGCAGCAAAAGGGTGGCTGTTGATGGGATCTGTGTGGGTGTTCCCGCCGGTGAGGTGAGCTTGCTGTTTTTTTTTGTTTTTTTTTTGGTAGGCAACACCATCTAAACTCAAGACAACTGAGGCAGAGTTCTGTACATAGATAAAATACACAGTAATGAAATAAATGAATGAACGAATATTATTGGGTAACATGAAATAGTCGACTATCATCATTTAGCAAATGAGCTGACGTTCTTTTTGCCTTCTCAGTGTTTCGGACTTTTAGGCGTCAACGGCGCCGGCAAGACGACCACCTTCAAAATGTTGACAGGCGACACTGACGTCAGCTCCGGGGATGCTACTGTGGTTGGTTACAGGTATAAAACCACAAACCTTCAGCTTAGGATGGGCTTTAGATTATCGTAAGCATCTTATGGTAAAGGGATGCGTTTTAAAAATATCTTTAAATTTGGATTTGACTTTATGTTAGGTTAGAAAAATCTTAAATTGGTTTCCACAGTCATGGATGTACGGAGTCCTCCCATTGTTGATGATTATTCCGATTCAAATTTCCATTTTTGGGAAGCCATCCAGCACGTTATAAGGTCACACTAATTGAAATATGAGTGTGACTAATCGTAATAACTACAAATATGAACGTGAATACATTAAATGAAAACAAATGGTTGTGGAGACGCTGCAAATGGCTTTGGGCCAACATTTTTCTTCCTTTCCCTCATTAACATTCTGTAAGGGTAAAAGTCACCTTTAAACGTCAAAGCCAGCAAAAAAGAAGAAAAATGAGTGTTGAGGGTGTAACTTGTCATGTTGTGTCACAGCATCCTGAAAGAAATTCTGGACGTGCACCAGAATATGGGATACTGTCCGCAGTTCGATGCCATTGATGAATTGCTGACGGGCAGGGAGCATCTGTACCTGTACGCCCGTCTCAGGGGGGTGCCCGAGGATGAGATCCCCAGGGTAAGGAGGACCTTGCCACAATATTACCGCTGTACTGATGAGCCCAGAGAAGTTGAGATCTCTCCGTGAACAAAATTATAAACACTGGGACAGTGTCAATTATGCCTAGATTTTTGCTACGTCTTGCTCCTGATCCTCCTTGAGCAGCAGGGCTTTGTGGTAATATTAATAATAATAATCCCACCCTCCCTTGCTTTAGGTGGCAGAGTGGGGCATCCAGAAGTTGGGCTTGTCGGAGTACGCCGGCCGCTGCGCCGGCACCTACAGCGGTGGCAACAAACGCAAACTGTCCACCGCCATCGCCATGATCGGTTGCCCGGCGTTAGTTCTTTTGGTGAGTCAGCCACTCGGCTCCTTGGAATTATTTATATGAATCACTGCGTGCTTCTCCAGCTGTGCAAATCTTTGACTTTCAGGATGAGCCCACCACAGGGATGGACCCGCATTCCCGCCGTTTCCTGTGGAACGCCATTTTGAGTGTCATCCGTGACGGGCGGGCTGTCGTGCTGACGTCGCACAGGTTGGATGATGTCGTTGATCACATGTTAGCATGAAGACGCGATAGCGTGGACAAGGCGGAGGGAATACTAGTCATTTTTGGCAAAAGATCTTGCGGGTTGTGCTAGAAAGCAAAAAAATATCAGGTTAATTATAGGCACTTTAAATAGTGACGTGTGTACTGATTCCCGTTTACCATGAATTTGAAAATGCAATTCTGTATACAAGGGTGTGCACACTTGTGCAACCACATTATATCAGTTTGTTTTTAGCTCTCTGTTTCGTATCCACCAGCATGGAGGAGTGCGAGGCTCTGTGCACGCGACTCGCCATCATGGTCAACGGCACTTTCAAGTGTCTGGGTACCATCCAGCACCTCAAATACAAGTAAGACAACCAGTGATGCCATTTGACACTTGTTGCTATGGAGAATAAATCAGTGGGCGACATTTCCTTTGCGCAGATTCGGGGACGGCTACGTGCTGACCATGAAGATGAAGGCGGCAAAAGCGGGTGCGCCTCCTGACCTGGAGCCCGTGGAGGAATTCATGGAGAGCAGCTTCCCGGCGTGCGTGCGGCGCGAGAAACATTACAACACGCTACAGTACCACATCGCCTCATCCTCGCTGGCCAGGATCTTCCAGCTGGTCGTCTCCAACAAGGAGCGACTCGGCATTCAGGACTATTCCGTCTCGCAGACCACGCTAGACCAGGTAAGTACCTTTTGTGTCCTCTACCGTTGTGTTTTGTGTACCTTTTGTGTGTGATCATTTTGTGTTGTTTGTTTGGTTTTATGTATTGAATTATAGCAATAATGTGTGTGTGACACCTGCAGGTGTTTGTCAACTTCGCCAAGCAGCAGACGGCGGAGGACGACGTGGTCACGCTGCAGCGACGCGGTGTGGGTGCACGCAAGGATGTCAAAATCGCGCCGGTGAAAAGGAAAACCTGAGATGAACTTCTTAACAAGCTACACATGTACAAATATATATTGTATGTAAGTACTGACAAATGAATATGCAAGCACCCGGAGGCTGTACAGATGTGGTGTTTTTAATGGATGTTTGCATATCTCATTTTTATGTAAATGACATTTACAAATGAAAGTGCATGCTGTATATTTAATATTTGATGATGTAATGCTATGCTCATTCTGAGAAAGCAGTGTAGACAGTTGCAGGTCACGATTTTATATTCACCACAAATAAAACAGTAGACGCTTTATATGTATATTCCAAAATGGCCAGCCGTCATTTAACCCTTTAATGCACAAGTGAGTTTACCTTACATTCTTCCCCCTAGGGCTGCATATGGTTCCCTAACCGGGAATCAAACCTAGGCCGCCTAGATGCAGGACAAAAAGTATGAGGAATAACAATATTATGTTTAATAAAGAGCAGGAATAACATATTTCCAATTAATCGGCAGATTATTCATTACTCTGCCAAATATCGGTATTGGACTCAAAAATCCATATCACCACAAAATGTCTGCGTTTAGGCGTCGCTGTCGGTTTTGATGATGTGGAAAAGCGTGACGTTGAAGAGCACCTGGTGTCCGTTGTTCCAGCCGTAGAGCGCTCGCTCGCGGGCGTTGTAGTCCAGCATGGACATGTGGAAGTACTGGTTGTGAAATGGGATGTCGATATACTCGTATGTGGACGTCCGGGTAGAGTAGGCATAGTACACCTTGGCGCCGGTCAAGTGCGAGTTGGTGATGTAGAGCGTGCCGCAGATCATGAAAGCCTCGCCGGCGTTGCGCTTGGAGTACTCTGTGTTCCAGGTGGCGAGGGGCCGCAAGGTGTCTGGGTCCAAGCGGCTCAGAACCACATTGCCGGCGTTGCGGTTGGTGGCGTAGACGGCCCAGAGGCCCAGCTCGTCGGCCATCAGGTCGATGTCGGAGAAGCCGCCCCACGTGTACGGGTAGACGTTGTGGAAGCCGGCTGAGTCCAGCGCCCTCTGGGTCAGCACGCGGGCCGTCTCTAGGCTGTAGCGCACGATGATGTTGCTCTGCATCTTGTTGTAGTACAGCGAGCTGTTGTATACCACGTGGTTGGTGCCCGCCCACTTGAAGGGCAAGATGTGTGTGCGGGACCCCACGCCCGACACAAAGTCCGCCATGGAATTGTACTGCTTGACGATCTTGTTGTTGGTGTAGCCGTCCATGTACCAAACCTGCGGAGAGAGGCCAGCAACACCAGCAAAAGTGATGGCCATTTTTTAGAAGCAAGTTGCATTTGCCTGAGAAAAAGCTTTTATTCTATTTGTTTTTTTCAGGAAAAGTTCTGCACTCAAAGGAAATGTTCTTGCCAAGAAAGTCCCACCAACAGAAATTTCCGAAGTCTGCCTCACAAAAAAGAATACTTACTTTGATGTTTTCAGGAGAAGCTTGCGGGTCTGTCATCCATGCCCCGAACCTGGTCCCAGAGGTCTTCACTGTGAGCGGGCTGCTGATCTTCAGCAGCTTGCCGCATGCTGCACACACACATGAATACGCACCCGCACAGAAATTCTAAGAAAAATATGCCAATGTATGATAGTGAGCCCCCAACTGACTGAGTTTGCTCATGCAGCTCCTCAGGCGGTTTTCCAAGTTGAGGACTTTCTTGTTGAGCTTGTCATAGTCAAATGTTCCCATCTGTTCCTGCACGGTCAGCAAGACTGCCGACAGATTCCTGATCTCATCCTTGAACTGGGAAATGATCTGGGCGTCCGTCTTGTACTGCTCCAGCACGGGGATCAGTGCCTGGAGTGAGTCCATCTTCTCCTTCAGCTCCTGAACAGACATCAGGAATACGCATGGGAATCTTCTAGCATTTGAGGTGGCATTGTGGGATGGACCGTATAGAGCACCTGGAAGTTTTTGCTGGCCAGCGTCCTCCTGTCAGAGTCCATCTGTCTGAACTTGGAGCGCAGACTTTTAATGAGGCTCTCCATCCTCACGATGTACTGAAAGTCCCGCTGAGTACGCAAATTGAGAACCTCCATGGACTGAGACATGTTCTGGACCTGCTTGGGAACAACATTCAACTAAGGATTAATGTTATTCATTCCATTCATTCCATTCCATTCCATTCCATTCCATCCATCCATCCATCCATCCATGATTTCTGACAACTTATTTATGTTTAATGTCTCTTCACACTGACACAAAGAAAGACATTAGAATTTGCCAGCACAGAGAATGACTCAACGTCTATTCATTTGTGTGTGCATGAGCGTTTCCACATGCCTTCTCCAAGAGTTGTCGCAGCTGGCGTTCTTTGGCATCCCGGGAGCACAGACTCTGCCCGGGTGCGACTACTGTGCACACACAGCGGCCGGCGGCATCCTGGGCAGAATCAAACACTTGCCAGCCCTCCCGCTGCCCCACAGTGGTCTACTTGGACACACATGTACAAAGTCACATTGGTGGTGGCTCCTATCGGCTTTTCTCCAAAGGGGTCGCCACAGCGAAAGACCCGTTATTGTCAACAAACAAAATATGCTAATCTTTTATTAACAAAAACAATTTTAACAAAGTTAAATTAAAATACATAAACTTGTACAGCATCTTAATTGGTCAAGATAGCAAATCAATTAGCAGTTAGTAGACTCGTTAGTACAATAATAATAATAAAATAATAATTAGAAAAATAGCTGAAATAAATATACAAAATAAATAAGAACAATGTAAACTACATTTAATCAAAAAAACGTTTATCATATGATGACATACAAATTAGGCAGCAATAGAAAGCATTATCCATATTTAAAAAAAAATTGAATTATTAAAAATAATAATTTTGAGTTTCGCTGATTCGAGCTGTCATTTGGAGGTGTCATTGAACTCACCACAGGCGGCCAGTAGCCAAACAGCAGCAACACAAATGGAGACGCCGTCCACATCTCGTGACGTGAAGGGGGAAGCAAACGGGTAGAGTGAAGAAAGAAAAAAAAACGGCAGCGGTGAGCCAAAGGTGGTCCACTCGTGACTTGGTTCTGTTGTCTCCGCTCGTGTTGGCTCGTGAGTGAACGATTCGTTCAAAGGAACAAATTGTTTTTCAGTGAACGAGAGGGAACGAATCACTTCCTAAAGTGATTCGTTCTTTTTTCAGATTCATATGACTTCAACCAGTAGGTGTCGGTAATGTGTATTGAAGTGGTGCCACCTCACCGTAAAACAAAACGAAGAAGAAAATAACGTAACTTCCCGTTCGCGAACAAGCTGTGAATTGCATTTCCCGTTCACTAACTGAACGTTTCTGTGAGTCAGTGAGGGAGTGATTTGCATTTCCCGTTCATCGCGAGAACGGATCAGTGAGGCAACGAATCTGGACTTACCCGTTCGCGAACAAGTTAATGGGTGAACTGCCTTGCCGTGCATCAACGGATCAGTCAGTGAGCGTGTTGCGTCTCCTGGCGTGAACTATGTAAACCAGAATGTCGATTTCCGATTTCCAAAGAAAGAACCACTCACTGAAACTCTTATGCACGTTTTCTCCAAGCTAACGGCTAACTTTATTGCATGAAGGGATGCGCCGTTATGCAACATCTTCTCTTTGGGTAATCTTTATTTTATAATACTTAAAATAACGTGTATGCATACATACGCCTAAATATTGTTATCCAATATATCTACTGCAATTTCACATTAGATTGCTGGTTTGAAATTTACTTTTATTATTATTATTTTATTTTATATATATATGACTGCACTGCAACCTACAGCGACAACCGTATCGTGAAGTTTGCTGACGACACGACTGGTGGGTCTCATCACCAAGGGAGACGAGACTCAATACAGGCTGGAGGTTGACCTTCTGACCACGTGGTGCAGGGACAACAACCTCCTGCTGAACGTCGACAGGACCAAGGAGATTGTTGTGGACTTCCGGAAGGGTCACACCCAACACCTGCCGCTGACCATCGACGGTGCTGTGGTGGAGCGAGTGAGCAGCGCCAAGTTCCTGGGGGTGCACATCAGTGAGGATCTCTCCTGGTCCACCAACACCGCATCACTGGCAAAGAAAGCCCAGCGCCGCCTGTACTTCCTGCGGAAACTCAGGCGAGCGAGCGCTCCTCCGGCCGTCATGACTGCATTTTACCGCGGCACCATTGAGAGCGTCCTCTCCAGCTGTATTGCTGTTTGGGGTGGCGGCTGCACTGACTACAACTTGAAGGCCCTGCAGCGCATAGTGAACACTGCTGGTAAGATTGCTGGTGCTTCGCTCCCCTCCTTGAAGGACATTTACACCTCCCATCTCACCCGCAAGGCGACCACGATTGTGAGTGATGCGAGTCACCCCGCTCACTCTTTGTTCGAGCTTCTGCCCTCTGGGAAGAGGTACAGAAGCCTGCGCTCCCGCACCTCCAGACTCTCAAACAGCTTCACACTCCAGGCTGTTAGGATCCTGAACTCGCTCCCCCGTTCTGCGTAGCGTCCTGTACTTTCACTGTCTGAATTGTCTGAATGCACACTGGCTCTTATTATTTATTATTTGTTATTACTCTTATTTATTGTTTGTGCCTTTTTGTTTATGATGTTTTTTACTTTTGCGCTATGCTTGCTGGCTCCGTTATTTATTGTGTTATCTGTTTATTTATTATTTATTCATCACTCTTACTATTGATTGTTTGAATTTTTGCCTTCTTGTTTTTATATTGTGTCGCGTACATGTATGTCTATCGTGTTATGTGTCTCGTGTCACCGTGGGATAGAGAAAAACGTAATTTCGGTCTCTTTGTGTGTTGTGACATGTGGAGAGATTGACAATAAAGCTGACTTTGACTTTTGACTTTAATAAACATTAAAACCTGTGAAAAACCTGTCTGGTGTTTTATTCCTTGTTTTTTATTTTTTTGGGCATGAAAACAAAAATCTGACATTTGGTTGACTGCTTTATATGACCATATGTATGTGTTTTACGTCGTGTAATATGTGTTGATGTCCCCCTAAATAAAGAGCAAGTAGTCAAATACACACTCTTGACACGTACAAAAAATGCATATATTAGGTTCACCTGAAAATGGTGGTGTACCTAATGGTGTGTCCGTGTGACGTCACAGATCAACCATCCAATCAGGAGGTGGGGGCGGATGTGGCACTTTTCACTTTCAGTTACGCTTTGGCCATTATTTTTCCCTAATGAAGTGGCCTGTTATTAGGTACACCTGAAAATGGCGGCGTACCTAAAGGAGAGTCCGTGTGATGTCAGAGATCAAACAGCCAATCAGAAAGTGGGGGTGAGGGCGGGTGTGGCACTTTTCACTTTCAGTTAAGCCAGTGCTTCTCAAATAGTGGGGCGCGCCCCCCTTGGGGAACAGGCTTTTTTTTTGGCAGTACTAGAATAAAGTGTAATTGCGCGTTTACTACAGCAGGGGGCAGTGGCGCTCTCATTGTTACTTCTGTCACGTTTGCGACAGTGCAACATTTTACGACTTACAAGACAAGTTAGGATAGTCACGGTGGGGAGGGGGGGCGCGAATAGTTTTCTTCTTGCTAGGGGGGGGGCGTAACAGAAAATAATTGAGAAGCACTGGGTTAAATAAAGGTTAACCTAAAAAAAAAAAAAAAAAAAAGTGAACCCTGAACTTTGAACCCGCGGTGACCCCGTGGTGACCGCGGTGACCCCGCGGTGACCCCGCGGTGACCCCGTGGTGACCCCTGGGTGACCTTTGAACCCGGAACTTTCAACTCTAGTTAAAAATCGAAAATGTGCACATGACCCCGTGAACTTTGAACCGACCTTTGACCCCTGGGTGAACTTTGAACCGTAAACTTTGACCTTTGACCCCTAGCTAATTACGTTTTTTTTTTTTTTTTTTTTTTTGTTTTTTTTTTTTTTTTTAAACCGGCATAGCAGAACGATCCATGGTCTTCAGATGCCGCGCTGTCGCCATCTCCTGGTCAGTTAGTGAAATGCTTTTGCTGATGTTTTTTTTTCTCTCAATTAAAACAAATCAATTAGCCAGTTGGTTTTCTTTATTTAATATCTATTATCAGACAAAACCAAATTGTGAATCAGTCACCTAGGCTATAGCAGAACAAACAATCCATGGTCTTCAGATGCCACGCTGTCGCCATCTCCTGGTCAGCTAGTGAAATGCTTTTGCTGTTTTTTTCCCCTCTCAATTAAAACAAATCAATCAGCCAGTTGGCTTTCTTTATTTAATATCTGATATCAGACAAAACCAAATTGTGAATCAGTCACCTAGGCTATAGCAGAACAAACAATCCATGGTCTTCAGATGCCACGCTGTCGCCATCTCCTGGTCAGCTAGTGAAATGCTTTTGCTGTTTTTTTTCCCTCTCAATTAAAACAAATCAATCAGCCAGTTGGTTTTCTATATTTAATATCTGATATCAGACAAAACCAAATTGTGAATCAGTCACCTAGGCTATAGCAGAACAAACAATCCATGGTCTTCAGATGCCACGCTGTCGCCATCTCCTGGTCAGCTAGTGAAATGCTTTTGCTGTTTTTTTTTCCTCTCAATTAAAACAAATCAATCAGCCAGTTGGTTTTCTTTATTTAATCTCTGATATCAGACAAAACCAAATTGTGAATCAGTCACCTAGGCCAGTGCTTCTCAAATAGTGGGGCGCGTCCCCCTTGGGGGGCGCGGTGCTATTCCTGGGGGGGCGCGTGTGACCCTGGGGAACAGGCTTTTTTTTTGGCAGTACTAGAATAAAGTGTAATTGCGCGTTTACTACAGCAGGGGGCAGTGGCGCTCTCATTGTTACTTCTGTCACGTTTGCGACAGTGCAACATTTTACGACTTACAAGACAAGTTAGGATAGTCACGGTGGGGAGGGGGGGCGCGAATAGTTTTCTTCTTGCTAGGGGGGGGGCCCACTATTTGAGAAGCACTGACCTAATCACAGGCCACTTTATTAGGAAAAAAGCTTCAGTGAAAGTGAAAAGTGCGATTCGTTGAACGATTCGTTTGAACGAATCTTTTGAGTGAACTGATTATAAAGATTCACTTCACTTAAAATAACTGGAATGCACATCACTAGTCTCCGCTTTGCGACGGTGCGTCCAAGTCAAGAGGCAGCTGCCCGCTCGTGCACCGGCGAGAAGACCGTCAGTAAGAGAGACACTGGGTCCTCGACTTGCGATATTTATTGGTTACAAACGGCGCAGGCTCAGTTCCTCCACTTGAAGCTATAATAACATAATAATAAAAGGTAACATTCACAGGCTTGTATTCTTTATCCCTAGTGGGAAAAAACTGACCAATATTAACATCACGTTTCAGAATCCAGTTTTAATATTTTTAAAAGGCACACAATAAGTCAACAAGGCATTTTGGGTGGTAAATTAACACCAAAGAACATTTCATCTTGCAAAAAAATGTATTCTAGAACAAACAACTATGGCCCACGTTTGTTTGAGGTATACAGAATAAGAACTTTTGGAAAATATTTATATTACTTTTTATTATGGCTCAAGTTCCCAATAAGTCAATAAAAAATACTATGTCTTTTGTGTTGCACTTTTGCCTGCTGTCATAATTTTATTTACAAACTTTTTGATACTTACAAATTTGTTCAAACGTGCTGTACGGTCCGGGTTGGATAATTTCTTAACACTTTAACAGGGAACATTTACGAGCTGGGACACATGCAAAGTATCTTAATGGTGGTGGATTCAAAAAGGCACAATATTGTACAAAATAATAATAATTATTATAATAATTACAGTTTCATTTTAAAGCAATTTGTGTAGCACCTTGAGTGTTTTGCGCAAACGCACACCTGTGGTCGAGCGCGTCAGCCCACCACGCCATCAAAAGTCCTTTTTTATTTTCTCTGACTAACTTCTCAGTCATGTGATTGCGACCCCACGGAGGGTTGCCACGACGACACTCGCCACATCTTTCATCTTCTTTGCTTTGCGCCGTCCGACCCTGTCCGTCAGTGGGGGCGGGGGGCGACGGCAGGGGGGCAAGGGGCTTAAGGTGGGAGGCAGGGGTTGGGAGGGGTTTCAGAGAGGGAGGAGGGGGTAGGGGTCTAGCCGAGGAAGCAGACGGGGCCGACTTCAAAGCCGAACCTCTGGTTAGAGTCGCCAAAGTCGTTGAGCATGACATCCAGGATGGGCAGCTGGTCGATGCGAGGGGTGTTGATCTCCAAAACCGTCTTGGAGTAGCCCTGCTTGGACTGCACACACCACATGTCAACGTTAGCCTTTCACGTTCGAAATTTAAATTTGGTTTGAAAGTTTAATTTGTCAATTACAGTTGTTACCAATTGAAATGACAGATGTTAGCAATTGAATATTGTTTGGTTGTGGAGGACTTACAGCGCAGCCGTCGAGGAGCGGCTTGATGAAGGGACTGTTGTCGTATGACATCTCCTCGTCGTTGGAGCCCAGGAAGCGCAGAGCCTTATCGTAGCTGTCGGTCTTGGCGTCGTACCACGCCGCCGACTGGTGGCACACGTAGGAAAAGTTCTGGCGCGCCGATGAGCTCAGAAGCTTCAGGAAGGTCATCTGCACTGCGTTAATACTGTTGTCGGCCACGTCCATGTAGTTGAGCTGCACGGCGAGGAGGAAGACCAAGTCAATGCTGGATAATGCTAACATGCTGCTATTTCTGAAGAGAGTCTACAAGTTTGACTTACAATCTTTCCACGTTTGAATTCACTGAACCAGGAACCAGGCGTCTCCTTGGGCCAATTGGATATTCTGACCTGCGGAGAACACGCGCTGACAGTCACTGCGATGTCTTCATACTGCGGCGCGTTGCGTTCCAACACTCACCCCTGAGGACTTCTTGTCTGGGTTGATACACGTCTCGCCGCCCGCCGTAAAGTTGCAGAACACTTTAATGGCATCTCCGATGCAACCCTGGTTGGGATCGATCCAGTATTCACCTGATGGGGGGGGGGGGGGGGGGGGCAAGCATGAAGATGAAAAAAAAAAAAAACTCACTATATTGGCAAAATATGTTGACGCTGCTAATGCCTACCATCAGGGAAGTCAGGCTGGCTGAGTCGCAGGTCGTTGCAGGTGCGGGCGGGGTTGTCGGCGGTACCCAGAGGGAACTTCATGCGCTCGATGTCCTGCTTGAGGTTGTTGAGGGAGCCGAAAACGTCCTCCATATCCAGGCCGTCAACGCTGTAGTCGTCCGCCGCCTCGTCCGCCTGCTCCTCGGCATGCCGTTTGTTCTTCCTTGACACGTGCTGGATTGGCAGTGACTGGATCATGTCGCCTGCTGGGCCCTGCGGGGTACAAGAAAAACGTTTGGTGTTTTTGCTGTTAGAACAGTTGATGTCAAATGCTAAGAGTAATGCTAATATATTTTGTCCATTATATTTCTTCTAGCATTTGAGTGAAGACTGATTTGTTAATTTCTTGTGCTAGCTCATTAGGTTTTTTTTTTTTTGACACATTAAAACAAGAGAAACTTACAGGAGGTCCAGGTGGTCCCATCACTCCAGGGTCTCCTTTTTGACCTGCTCCACCCTGAAGGCAAAAAAAAGCAGCATCACAAACACTTTAAAAAGAATCCATTACCTGGAATGACGAATGAGTTATTGTTTAAATCTCAACTTACGTTTGATCCCTTGGAGCCTTTTTGTCCATGAGCTCCCTGGTAAATAAAAATAAAATAAAACAGTTGAGATGAGAGAATATGAAGGTAGAAAAGGGTAAGAATAAAATGTGCAAAAATACAACTTACAGGAATACCGGGAGGACCAGGAGGACCAAGAGGACCTTGAGGACCCAGAATACCCTAAGGGGAGACACAAAAGCATACATTAGAATGTCATAACACCATTGTTTGAGAAGTCAATCTAATATGAACTCACAGCTTCACCCTTGCCACCACCAAGCCCCTGCGGTCCAGGCAGACCTCTGTCTCCCTTCTCTCCAAAATCTCCGGGCGGTCCGATGAGACCGATGAGACCGGGGTGACCCTGTCCGTGAAGGAATCGAAACAAACTTACTGAATAAAATAAAACAACTCCATACAATTTGTAAATGATTCTTACCTTCTCTCCCTTGAATCCAGAGGCACCTTTCATACCAGGAAGTCCAGGTGGTCCCTGTGGACAGTTAGGATGATGAGTGTGAATGGCAGTAGAAAAAAACCCCAACCTGCATTGAGCTATTTTTAAAAACTTACAAGAGGTCCAGGAGGTCCATCTTTTCCAGAAGCACCAGGAAGTCCTTGCTCACCCTAAAATGAAATAATATAGCATGTGCATCAGATGCGGATACCATCAAGAGTTTAATCCTCATCACAACCAGTCTTTCATAAATCGAAAATCAAGACCCACAACAGGGCCGGGGATTCCTCGAAGACCCTCAGCACCAGCCTTTCCGGTGGGCCCCTGGGCTCCCACAGGACCGGTCTTTCCAGGAGGTCCTTCGGCTCCAGCTTCTCCCTGCGAGGAAAAAAAAAAAAGAGTGTTAATGTGGTAAAGGCATTTTTTTAGGCATGTCGAATTATATTGTGAGAATTGATTAAATACTAACAGTAGGCATGCTAACAGGAGGCATGCTAACATAGCGAGATCTTAGTAGACAGCGGGCTAAAATTTTCAGGTATTATTTTGAACAAGGACTGATCAAATGCTAATAGGCATTTATTTTGCTCTTAAATCCACATTTTACCTTGGAACCCTTCTCTCCTTGTCGTCCTTCCTGTCCTGCTGGTCCAATGGGTCCCTTCAGGGGGACAAACACACACACAATTATTGATGCCGCTGTCATTTAATCCAATGCCGGCTCGTGCGAGCGGTGACCCTGAAAGAGATTTCCCATTATGTTCTAAACATGCTAAAAGCTAAAAGCTGACCAAACTGCCTCAGGTCATCACCACGCTTGTCGTGAGCTATTAGGCCATCATCAAACATGTGCACGCATTGGCACACATTGAAATTCGACATGGCCTATCTTTAAAATTGTCTCCTCACCCGTTTGCCAGGAGGTCCTGGTACGCCGGCCTCGCCAGAAGGACCTGGGGGACCCTAAATAGAGTAAGAAAAAAAAAAATGGTCACCTACTGTAACATGTTGATAATCTATCTTCAGACATGTCACAACATACCTGTTGACCGGCCTCCCCATCGTCTCCCTTGTCACCTCCTAAACCGTCTAGGCCCTAAATGAGACATTTTCCAAACATTCAAATCAGTGCAAATTTGTTGCTCTGCAAAATATATGGTGCAGAACAATGAGTTGTGACGACATTGGTGCTTTAGCAATCACCACCGCCTAGATTATAACGGATAAATTAGAAATTATTTCATACTTACAGCGGCACCGGGCTCACCAGGGGGACCAGGATCTCCTGGGAAGCCAACAGGGCCCTGCAGAGACAGTGAAAAAAGGACTCAGCATTTGAATTTAGAAAAATTATTGATGTGGTGATATCGAACGGGTTGCACATACAGCGTTACCCTTGGGACCATCATCTCCAGATGGTCCGCGGGCCCCGGCAGGTCCTGCAGCTCCAGGAGGTCCAGCTTCTCCCTTCTCTCCGGTCTCTCCTCGGATGCCCTGGACAAGAAAAACACACCAAAGGGTCATACTGATACTTCAACACCTATTTACAGTATCTCAGATGACATTCGAATTTGGTGTGGCAAGGACTTACGACTGAACCTGGCTCTCCGTGTGGTCCTGGGTTGCCGGCCTCTCCAGTTTCTCCCTGTTGAACGAAAAGCAATAATTTGTCTTATTGGATTGTACACCCTCACGATATAATACAATACGTGGAAAACCTGCTCACCTTCTCACCGACAGCTCCTGGTCCTCCAATTCCACCGGAGGGGCCTTGAGCTCCCTGTGGATGTAGCATACTTTACAGTGAAGCAATAAGAGCAATAAAAGTGTTGAAATTTACAACAGAGAAAACAAACTTACACTGGCTCCACCTGGTCCCTGGGGGCCACGGGGGCCTGGTGGTCCAGGAGGACCCTGTTAAAAGACAGGCATTTACATCATTATTATTATTATTCAGAAATAGAAAAATGCATTTCATTCTCAAACACTTACCATGGCTCCAACGTCTCCGTTCTCTCCCTTCTCACCTGGAGGGCCGGGCAAACCCTGGAAGAGGTGAGAGTCATTTGTTAGAGAAGTGTAGGGCAATAAAAAAAATCACAGTTTTGACCCTTCTGGCAACTATTTTCCTAAAAAGCAACCAGCGACTTTAAATCCTGCTAAGAAACAAGCAATATTAACAGAATGATTTTGCAGATTTTCTTATCTAAAAGGCAAAATCATAATGACCCGAGGTTTCATTCCTGAGTTTGGCGAGCACGGACAGTCAAACGCATCTAATAGCGTGGGGGTCGATAAATAACAACATTGACGCACTAATGGATTAGAAAGATGCACTCTTTGGAAAACCTCTAAAGTGTATGTTTACAAATGCTTCTCTATCTTTGATACATCCACCCTCTCCACATCCTGCACCAAAGATTCAGCTACATGAGAAAAAAAATCATCTATTTATTCACAGCCCACAGTGAAAAAATCATTAGCGCCGTGCTCTGATTTGAGTGGACATCTACTGAAGGGCATTCTTAATTAAAAGAGGGGAGATCAGAGGAGTGCAGGAGGCCCTATTAAAAGTCAATTAGGCTGAATAACGATGTTATTAGGCCCCACTGTCCGGCGGGGGCACGCCGGGTATGGAGGTAATGATTTTTGAAATATTCAAGTTTCTTTCCATAGAAATGTCCTTTGCAAGAGGTGAGCCTGCTTCATCTTTGTACAGCTTTAGTTCTGTAACATAATGTATAATAATTAATAATGCCTTATGAAATAAAAGACATACAGTACTACGTTGATCCCACAAAGATAACCTTATTTCATCCAAAAATTATTATTACTATATATATTTTTTGGTTTAATTTAATTGTCACTTTTTTGTGATTGCAAAATGAATAAAGTGTACTTGTGTTCGCTTCTCGAGCTAGCAACGATCTAGGTAGCCAGTTATAAGGTATCCCTGTACTGTTATTGTGGAAGAGAAATGTTTTCCGTGTGTAAAATAAACTTCGGCCCTAACAACAGTTTGGCAAGACGCCAGGCGTAGCTACGTTAGCGCTGATTGATTTGTAACAGGCTGCAGTATTCTAAGCAGAGGGAAATAGGAGGGGAAACAAACATTATTTAACAAGGAGCCAGGCTTCATGAATAAATGATGCAGGTTTTTGTTCCAAAGTCATGTAAATGTAAATGAGCTGAAATGTCATTTGCAGGAAGTCGTTTGTGCTCAGGAAACAAACGATGAACTAGGTTACCTGTAGTCCGATGGGTCCTGGAAGACCCGGGAAGCCTCTGGATCCTTCGTCTCCTTTCTGGCCAAACATTCCCTGTTGTCCTCGGGGGCCGGCTTCGCCATCGCTGCCCTACACGAGGCCCAAACGAGAGACATATTCGAGGTTACAGAGTCGAGGGGAGGGCCAATAAGAACATTACGATGCAGAAATATGTTCAATCAGGGCGGATGGTTCCCTTAACGAGAAATTGTAAAAAAGTCGTAAAACTACATCTTTACTCTAGAAAAAAGTGAGATTTTTTTTGTAACTTTACAAATGGCAAAAAAATGATAAAATAACACAAAATATTTTTTTTCTTCTAAAGTTTGAAATGTTTCTCCTATAATTACTGGATGCTGCCCACCCAAAAACTTACAAGGAAAAAATATCTTATCTGTAAAACTACTTGGCCTGACCTTAGCAAGAATCTTGTTAAACTTTCCGAATAATAATCAAGAGCGTTCTTGCAGCAGCACGGCAAATGGAGCGTGGACGATGTTGATTTAAACGGACAAATCAATGTTCGTTCAGCTCAGCCGTGCTACCTGCTCTCGGCCACTCTCTACTCGTGTTTATTTTTGTCGTTTTCGCCCCTCACGGATGCCGACTTTTGGCCACTAAACCATTTACCAGATCGTGCCGCTTGTTATGCTCACCCCTCCGTTTGGGTCATCCCCTATTGCCGAAAGCCTTCACGTTAATGAGGCGGACACGCAAGCGAGCGTGTTTGGCGGCTCGCCAACATCAAATGTACTGAGGCGTTTTTTTCTCCCCCGCCAGTACAAGATTGACAGCTTCGGCATGCTGATATGCATCTGTGTTATTTTTATGATACAATGTCAGCGCGGCTCATTAAAAAGTTTCTTGGGTGTGGGACAAAACTCTGAAATCAATGGATGCAATTCCAATAGGATTTATTATGCAAAATGTAACTTTTTCATTGTTTGTATTCAAATGGTTGGGTTTTCAAAAGAGGGGATTGCATAATCAAGTGATTCTTTCATTAGCCGCAGAGTTTTCGAAATACGTGCTAATTTACACTTGCTCTGAATTTCTCCATCCACGACGAGTTTTTCTGTATTAGTTACTCATCAGAATAGGATGTGGTACTCACAGCTGGACCAGGAGCACCGATCACACCCTGAAGACCACTGGGGCCTGGTGGACCCTGTCGGAAGAGCAGTTAGAGAGTTGAGGACAATGACACATCCTTATATATTCAAGCAAATCAAAAGCGAGGGACTTACAAGTTCGCCCTTGTCTCCTTTGCCTCCCTTCTGTCCAGGTCCGCCAACCTCTCCCTGCGGGACGACACAAGATCGGCAGCAGAGCTCACTTCCCTGAATCTATCCACCATCTTTAAAATCTACTTTTCAAAGTCACCATGACCGCGGCTGGCCAGGTAAATATTTCTCCAGAGATTCCAATTTAATTGGCCTCCACAACAACCTTGAAGTGAGTTTTGCACTTAATTGATTGCGGCGTACGTGACGAGGACTACTTTACACCCACCTTGTCACCGTCCTCTCCGGGTGGGCCCTGAGGTCCGCCCGAACCGGGAAGACCGACGGGACCTTGGATGCCATCGCGGCCAGCGGGACCCATGGGACCTTTTTCTCCCTAACACATAAAAGACAGATGAAATGGAGGATATGATCCCCTACGAGAATGGTATGGTGGGGGAAAGCGACTTACAGGAGCTCCCTTTTCACCAGCAGCTCCTGGTGGTCCTTGGGGGCCGTTGCGTCCCGTCTGTCCGATGGGACCTCCGGGGCCGGCCGCACCTCGCTCACCTGGGGAACCCTGTCACATTGAACATGCCGGTCACAACGAGAATGATTCCTACTTTGAGACGGAGATACGTTTCATTCAAGTGGCAAATCATGGTAGCGAGAAAATGGAGTACTTGGATGTGTCTCACTATTGGTGGCATGAAGGCAAAGCTGGTGTATTTGGTCCAAATGATGATATGCCGCAAGCTAAATTTGCCGTCAAAGTAAAAGGATTCGAGCAATGGATGTTGCAATGACACTCGCTGACGTTTCCGACAGCAGCAGGAAGTCAATGTCTCGCCTTCGCCGTCCCAAAATATGCCCAGTAATTTTAGCTAAGTGCCTCATGGCACTCACTCACAGATGATCTTTTCATCTCGGCAAATGGGCCGTCATCTGATGCCGTGACGCTGGAGAGGCGCTTTTAATGGTATAATTGAAGGAAGGCCGCATTTAACGAGCTGACAAAATGTCAGTCAGCTTTCTCACCATTCAGCCGCCTCAGAGGCTTTTAAGAGACACTTATTAATCTGAGCGTGACTACTAATGGGGAGGGTGTCCTTTTCGAGGAACAAACCAGGGAAACTATCTTTCCCCTACATTCCAATTGGAATTAGAACCAACACTACACACAAGAATCATGTAAACGGTGCAAATTACTTACGATGGGGCCGGCGACGCCCTGGGGCCCTTCTCCTCCCTTTAAGCCACCTGGACCCTGAGAGCACACAGAAAGGAGATGTTGGTGTCAGTCCCACAAAGAAATGTGTTGATGATGGGTGATGCTGAATTGTGAAAATTCAAAAATACAGAAAAGCCTCAAATATCAATCTCTGAAAAGATACAGTAAGTCTTCGAAGTGTCTGTTTGAGGTTCATTTAGATAAAAGGTTTTAGAACTTTGGGTCCATTTATTTCAGGATGGAAGTTTGGCTTCTTGGCTCGGCAGCAAGTGCTGCCTCTGCTGCATATCGGGAGGCATGAGGCAAAAGGCAATAAAGGGCTTTTATTACCCTAACTCATTCGCAGGCCTCAGACAGTACCCGCGGGCATGAAGGATGCCGAGCGAGCAGAAGATTCCACACGCAAACTTTTTTGAAAAAGAATCATTGCCTCATATAGTGCTGCTCTGCTTTAGTTTCAGAAACGATATACTGTATGGGTACGTGTGTGTGTTCCTAAAATTTTGCTAGAGAATACATGAAAGAAACAAAAAAGAAACTTTTTTATAAGTGCTTATTTTTTGCACTTGTATGACCATTTAAAAAAAGTCAATTAAGTTTCTATGTTTTTACATGTCAGTGAATAATTCTTACCATGGCTCCTGGAAGACCCCTTGTTCCCTGGAAGCCACGAAGACCTGCAGGACCCGGCTTACCGCTGGGCCCCTGAGGACCTGGATCTCCCTGTAAAGAGGTGAAGTCATGTTACACATGAGGGTAAGCAAAATGGATGCAATGGTTTTAAAATACCGCAAAAAAACCAAAACCCTCTTCATCCTTCAGAATATTCATTCAATAGTGCCAAAAATGTTTTGAGAAAAAAATTAATGGCAAAAACTATTTGGAAGATTTCCACAGGTTTCAATGTGACAATCCAAACAAAAGAACTTTTTTTTTTTTTTTCTTTTTAGATAATGAAAAGTGTTTATTTACCTTTCCACCCTCTTTTCCAGCAGCGCCTGGCAAACCTTGCTCTCCAGGGGGGCCTGGGGAACCAGGGTGTCCTCGCTCTCCACTAGGTCCAGTCTCTCCGGTTGGACCCTGACAACCAACAAGTTATTCAGTTAGTATTTTCATCACATTTCATTCAACATTTCAAAACTTTTCCTTCTACTTTTTCTTGCTATTGGTGCAGATTTTACAGTACGTATCTCACAACAAGGACATACTTGTGGTCCAACCACGCCTCCTGGTCCTGGTGGTCCGGTCTTTCCTTGGAAGCCCTAAAAGAGAAAGAAACAGCTCAGTTTTATTCAAAGTCGTCATGCTAAATTGTTATCTGAGCTGGTGTATGAGATAAAATATTGCTTTGGTTAGTCAGCATTTCCTGGGATGTGCTTTAGCAAAAGGTCAATCGAGAATTCAGAAAGATTAGGATTAACTGACCGTCTCTCCTCTCTGTCCTGGGTGACCTGGCAGCCCGTCTTTTCCTGCGGGGCCCTACGAGTAGGGTGGAGGGTCAAATAGACAGCATCAGAAATGAATATAAAAAAAAAATCTATAAAATAATAACAACGTGAATGCAATTCCTTACATTGGGTCCCTTTGGTCCGGGGAAGCCTACAGGTCCTTGTGGTCCTTGAGGACCCTTTAATAAGAAAAAGTGGTTGGTCAATTAAAAAAAAAAATGCAATTCAATTACAACATGAGTCATTCTTTTTTAAATAATAAAATAAAATAAATGATGAAAGCAGCGCCACTTTCTGGACCAAAATACAAATAAAAAATAGAAAGTGTAACACTAACCCTCTCTCCGGGTGGTCCTGAGGGTCCATCACTGCCTGAGGTGCCCTGAGGGAGAACAAAAAGATAACACATTGTCAACTTCCTGCAATTAAAAATCACATTTAGACTAAATCACACAGTCAACAATTGAACTGGCTTAGCACCTTTGCTCCTGGTTTTCCTGTAGGTCCTCTGGCACCACGCCCACCGCGTGGACCCTAAACACACAATTGCACATACTGTCATTATCGGAGGAACTAAATATAGCGTTGAAAATATGTAAAAAATGAATGCGTAGTGTCCACAAAGCAATTTGATCCCCCTTCAAAAAACACCACTGTTATTGATGTTTGGGCAGCATAAATTATTCATGATTCAGATGCATGAAATTGCCTACCGTTGGGCCGCGTTGGCCTCGAGGTCCGGATTTGCCACCAACTCCCTAAACAGAGACGCAAACAACAACAAAGCATAACAATATGTAAATATATAATTTCATATCAATTGAAGTGTTCAACAAATAAATTAGCTCTAAACTGGTCTTGAGCATCAAACAAAACAACAAAACTGACCCTTGCGCCTTTCTCGCCATTGGCGCCGGCAAAACCGGGGAAGCCATTGGAGCCCTGCAAGAAAAATACAAAGAGCAAATTGAAAAACCGCACAGGTAAAAAAAAAAAAAAAGCTCAGAAGGTACACATGGTGTTTTAAACAATGATTTATCCAAGGAAAATCCACTCGAAACATGTTAGCAATGGAAAAAAAATGAATGAATGACACAAGATAAAATGATTAATGAAAATTCATTCACAATCTAAAGAGAAACTAAATGTATGTCTGGTCAAATATTAATTTCCACCCAATCAGGTCATGTTATGAAATAATAAAGCGCACTTACTTTGGAACCTTGTCTTCCGGGGTATCCGGGCAAGCCGGGCACTCCAAGCTTTCCCTGAAGGACAAAGGAAGAAAAACAAAAAAATCTTTAAAACAAAGTCAACTTTCATTTGGACCTCGATCGTGATGTGTGATTGGATGCTTGACCTTTTCTCCGGCCAGACCGTTGGGACCGGAATCACCATTGGGTCCTGATGTGCCCTTGGGGCCCTCTGGGCCATCCTCACCTCGGGGTCCAGTTACACCTCCCTCACCCTGAAAGCCCCCAAAACAAACTCTCATTAGTATTTACTTTGAGACTTCCTACTTGACAGCATTGGGGGGGAAAAAAAATCACCTTGTCGCCCTTCAGGCCCATGTCGCCTTTGAAGCCAGGGAAGCCATCTTCTCCCTAGATTGAAGATATCAATCAATATTGACGATACTGTACAGTTTGTTGAGAGCCCAATGAACATGAACACAGGATGCATGCGTAATAGCCGACAGTGACCTCTAGTGGCGTTTTGGATTAAAACAGCTAAACCACAATATCTCTTGTTACTCTATTGACATCTGGTGTTTGGGGAAAAAAGTGTAGCATCGTGTTTCTGAACCTTTATTTTCCGCGGGGATGAACAAGAACGTACAGTATGAGTTAATGGGATTTAGGAAAATTTAAAACATTCTGTAAATTCAACACTTAATAAATGAACAGTGATGATTGAAATGAATAATAAATGAAACAATATCAGCAAAAATATTGACATGAAATATGACATGAAATTATTTAAAGGAGTATGCATTAGTATAATGAAATATCATAAATAAATATAAAAACATACTGTAAGGTTTTGAAAATATGAACGTAATGTTGCAAAAACAAACAAAATCGTTCAGTTATCGTTGATTAGGAAGACCATTAATATTGTCTCCTCAAAACAATGTAATTTTTATAAATAATAATCATATTTGTAATTCAATATGCACATTCCAAATAGTCACATTTATGTGACACTTTGTAAAAATAAAGAGGAGGGGGGGATTTTTTGTCTTGGTTAAATACAATCTCCTGTATGTTTACCTTTTCTCCTCTGCTACCTTTTAGGCCTCGGATTCCCTCTGCTCCCTGGAAGAAACCACAAATGCCGTTAATTTGAACGTACTGTATGTATTTATCAGTTTTGTCCAAAATGTGATGAGCGCTCACTTTGACGCCTCGAGGGCCGGGGTAGCCGATGGATCCCATTGGTCCGGGGAAACCCTAAGGACCAGGAAAAAATCTGGTTCATTTGTTATATTTCTATTGATTTCACAGAAGTAAAAACTGGAAGGAAAAACTGACAAGAAGTAGAACTAAATAGTAGACAATGAACAAGTTAGGTGAAATTCATATATACGTAATAAGGACGAGTTGGGCAATGTAGTACTAAATCCAGCAGATGGAAGCGTGCTAAAAAAAAGGCTGTTATATTTAGCCGCAGTGAAAAGCTAACTGCTATTTTTTGTCACTGAACGCTGCCTTTCCCTTTTCCAGCTTGGTGTGGCCTGAGGAATTCTCTGCCCCAAGTTGTCAACCAAATAGTTTAGTCAGTTGACTGGATTATTTTTATTGGGCAGAAATAAATGCGCCCTTTGAATTCTGCCTGGCAACAAGTGACTATTTGAAAGAACCCAAGTAATTCTGTCAATTGACATTGCTGCCACTTGGCTAAAATTGGATTTCTTTAATAATGATTACTGTGAATTCAAAATAAAAAGATCAAATAAGGAATTGGATGAAAAGTTATATACATTTTCAAAATATATAAACTTTAGATTTATATTAAAAAATCTATAAAATAAATATTGAGTTGCCATTTTACATATTTAAAATTAAACTTCCTGGGGTGTAAGCCTATGAAAGTAATTGGTGAGATTTATTTTGCATAAAAACATCACAATCCATAATTTGGCATGGTAACAAGTCCAAATATCACTTACAGCTGCTCCTTTTTCTCCTGGAGGACCCTCTTTACCTGGGTGACCCTAAAAAAAACAAAACACTTCCTTAGTTGGATATAATAATAGTTGTTGCCATTTTTAACGGAATGAGGAGGGAGTTTACTTACAGGAGGTCCATCGGCACCACCAAGCCCGGCCAAACCTTGTTTACCTTGAGGGCCCTACATTCACATGATGAATGGAGAGATACATAAAATACAGGAAGAACATCAAAATCATCTTGGACTTTGTAAAATTACCTAATAAGAATATTGTATATTAGAAATACCGTATAAGGAAAGTATCTGTAGTATGTGCCAATGAGCCAAAAACATAATAAAAGGGAATAGGAAAGTAGTAATATTTGTCATTTGTGGAAAAAGAACTTAACTTTAATTCCTACAAAACCCATCTTAGAGGCTCTACTTATATATACTGCATGTAATTTTATGGCTTTAAATTGAAAGTTGTCAAATGAGAGGCACGCAGAGTCAGACAAGGACAATCTCTTGAAGCTTTCTTCCACAGCAGCCATCTGCTGGAACGCTTTTAAGTCCAAATGGACTTTTTAGACAGAAGAAAGGCAATACTCACTTTTTCACCAGGAGGCCCGATCGGACCTTGAGGCCCAATGAGACCCTGAAAAAGAAAGCGAGACAGAGAAAGAGAGAATGGGTGTTACACACAACGTGCAAAAAAAAAAAAAAGCACCTGTCAAGTCTGTTGCCAGTTTTAATTAGCTTATTTTTGCTCGTTTCATTGCTTCCACATTGGAAGCACTTTAGCAGTGTTTATTCAGACGCGCTCAGCCGCCCATGCAAACGGACTTTTATGATTATTTCTTTAAGTCGCTTGATTTTACTCCCGAGGATTCTATCCCTGAGAATAAGCATTCAAGATCATATTTGACATCCCGTCTCCACCCCCAGAAAAAATAGTATAGTATAGTATAGTATAGTATAGTATAGTATAGTATAGTATAGTATAGTATAGTATAGTATAGTATAGTATAGTATAGTATAGTATAGTATATATAAAAGAATACCACATAAGTCTATTCATAATTAATAATTCTAGATATTGTGCAATTGAAAAATATCCCATGTTGAATTTATTGGTCTATTTATATTGTTAATATGATATTCAAATTTATAGGCCTTTCTGACCCAAGTTATTTTTTTTCAATGAAAGAATGTGATGTAAGAAACTAAACAACGATTCTAATTGTTCATATGAGAGTTAATGAGACAAACGCAGTTTATTGGGATTTCCTGCCACTGGGATCATTAAACTAGCCCAATCGAATCAACGGCATTATTGCTGTTCCTCCTGAGAAGTGAAAAAGTCAACTTCTTGTGTGAATTTCTCAGGCTAAAAAAAGGGGAGGAGATAAGAGAGCAAAGTGTTCGGGCAGACGTTGGATGGGGAAAACAGACGTCTGAAGAGGAGAATCAAGAAATAGCAAAGGGTAGAATTTAAGGCAGGAAGTCAGCATGTCGAGTTAGAAAACAGAGCACGCTGACAAATAGACGGCTGAATGGAGGACTTACATGAGGTCCAGAAAAACCCTGCTGTCCGGGAGGACCTGGCTCTCCTTGTACACCCTAGAAGTACACCGAGGAGCACGTCATTAATATTTGATGTGATTTTGTTGTTTGCAAAACAATACAACATTAACTTTTCATGGAAACGCAGAGAAAAGTCTTTTGTGCAATCCCATCATTGTGTTTCAATTTCATAGGTACAGTGTGTATTTCTGTAACTTCTGGGAGTGGATGACCACTTTCAAATGTGTCACAAACCACACACAGACAGAAAAGGCCTCCCAGAGGGGAAGACTGCTTTAGATGTTCCCAGCTTTGTATAAACAAGTCGTGACAACCTTGAAGGAAAAGAAGACTAACGAAGCATCCATGTGTGAGGACAATGAGGCCCCATGGAGATTAACCAAATAACATGTTGGCTTTATGAATATCTTCATGTCTGTGACTCAGTAACCACGCGTGGACTTCTTGACCCATGACCCCACCCCAATCCATATTCCCTGTAAGACCCTCAAAAAAACTGTCCTTATCTTGGCTGTTTGTTGTAAAACAAAAAATAAAATAAAAAAATCAAGGAAACAAAAAAAAAACCATGGTTCTCACCATATTTCCTTTGGGACCCGCTTGACCGTCAAGTCCAGGAATACCCTGCAAGGAGAAATGTGTAACAGGTTAGAGCTCTTCTCCAGAGAGCAAGGCAAGCACGATAATATAGCGTGAACGTGCGGTGTACGTACGCGCTGTCCTGCGGGACCCGCCGAACCTCTGGGGCCGAGCAAACCTCGAGGACCCTGTGTGGCGAAACAAAAGAAAAGTGCTCGACGGTAAATAGAATAGCAAAGACCACCATGGGTACCAGCAGTAATTAATAGTAGAAATAGTAAAGAGAACCATAAAGAGAATTGAGTCAAACAGTAAATAATATTAAGTATTGAGTACATAAAAAAAAAAAAAAGGACTAAAACAGCAATTTGTGTAATAAAATATACTGTGTTGAAAAACAGTTTGAGTAAAATGGTATAGAAAACAAATATTAACTAAAACAATAAAGAAAATAAGTCATTGAGTACAACATTAAACAGCATTGACTCAAAACGAAACAAGAGAGCGTATTGAAAAAAAGCGTATTGTATAAAACTGAAAAAATATTCAGGAAAACAACACAACGGTCAGAGTTAAGACCTTAAACAAAATAGTGAATAAAAAAATCATCAATGACCCCGCTTTTAATTTTTGATAAAATAGTGAAGAAAACTAACGTAGGAATTGGGACCACAGTGCTC
This sequence comes from Syngnathus typhle, assembly GCF_033458585.1. Classification (NCBI taxonomy): domain Eukaryota; kingdom Metazoa; phylum Chordata; class Actinopteri; order Syngnathiformes; family Syngnathidae; genus Syngnathus; species Syngnathus typhle. Next base: position 7,563,737 of record NC_083750.1, on the reverse strand, counting down.
AAACACTGACCTCGTGTGGTCAATAGTGGTATTACAAGCTCAATGAAACATCTCAATTTGGAGACTTAAGTTTGTTTAAGTGCGTGTTTGTGCGTGAGCGCTGTCATGCCGCACACAGCATGAGCCTTTCTGTTTCTCACAGACATTGTTTTTAGTTTTCCCGACCGAGACGGTGCGTTTGACAGCTTGATTTGCTACTGCGTGTCGAAGTTATAGTGCCACATTTTCTTTTCAGAAGGCAATAAATCCACTTACACCCTCTCCAGCCACACCTCTCTGTCCAACCTGGCCGTCTTCCCCCTGTGGAGGCAACGAGAGGGGGGGTTACTGGCTTGGAAACAAAAAGAAGGCTAAGTTTGAATTGGAGGGGATGTGCCGTTGACTCACCCTTGGCCCGTCTTCTCCTGGAGATCCTGGAGGCCCTGTCGGACCGTGCTCCCCCTGGAGAAAAGACGTATCAAAGAGAAGTTGACTAAGCATGGTGGAAGGTGGTGGTGGTGGTTATGTGTGCATGTGTGTGGGGGGAGTGGCAGGCTCACAGCTGTGGCCGAGGAAGAAAAAAAAAAAAAAAGCTGATGACTAGGCAATTACCAAACGATGCAGACTTGAATCTAAAGCACGGGTGACCACATTGGGAGAACATGCTTCCCTGTATTTACATGTCCTCTAAAATGTCCCTCTAAAGGAGTCTTCCACGTCCGCCGCCCAAGCCTCTTTCCCCCCCCAAAAAATGGGTCCAACGACATCACGACACTTTGGAACCAACATCTGACATGGATCAGATGCAGTTTCTCAAAACATGCATCTTAAGTAGATTGAAGACTCTAAATTGTCCATAGGTGTGAATTGTGAATGTGTGGTACTCAGTATCCAGCCTTTTGCCCAGTCCAAAAAAACAAAATGTGGTACTCACCCGATGGCCCTTCTCTCCGGGGAGACCGGGAAGGCCGTCGAAACCTCGGTCACCCTGGAAACGCAGTGAGGTCACAACAGGTGCATCAATGCCTGCGACGACAAATCACGTTACCTTGGTTCCGGACTCTCCTGGCATTCCTCGTGAACCGTCAGCTCCATTACGGCCCTGGAGCAGCACACACAAGCCGCATTGCAAAAATGAGTCAACAACACATCTTTATGGGCTAAATGGTCTCCGTCTATCCAAGCTCGACTCACTCTCTTTCCTGCCTTTCCTGGGGGACCGGTAGGACCCTGAAGACCTCTGGGGCCCTACGGAGCAAACAGACACCAAATATTACATAAGTCAAGTAGAAGGCTTTGTGGGAGATTTCAAAGTAATTTTGATCAAATTTAAGACTGGAGGCCACTTTGATCAATATTGGAAATTATGAGTCAAATTTCAGAATTGTTAGGGCAAATTTAAAATGTTTGTATAGGTTAGGAATGTTTGGCACAAAATTCAATTTAGGCAATTGTTCAAATTTACAATTGTGCTCGGACTGAGAAAAAAAAATAATCTCGAGCAACTGTCAAAACAAACAAAAATCTCACCTGTGGTCCGTTATCTCCGCCGTCCCCTTTAAGACCGGGAGCACCGGGACCGCCCTGTTGAAAAACAAATGAAATGTTTTGCATGTATGCAGTGGCTGAACAAGAAATGCAGTAAATCCTGAATCAGGCCTTTACAATGTAAGACAGAAAGGGAGGGGTCGGGCGTGTGAGACACATTTGGACCGAGACTAAACTAGAGATGACTGTATGACCTCAGCCGCCCAGTGACTTCCACATGTATGGGTGTGTGTGATGATATATGCGTAGCACTCATGACCTCATGTGTGGTGTGGGATCAACAGACAAGATGTGGAGTTTGAAAAGGGACTCACCACAGGACCAGACCGTCCCGCCATGCCCGCTGGCCCTGGAGGACCTCTCATGGCCAGCTGGGGGGGGAATCAAAGAGACATGTAAAACCACTGCTCGCCCGCATAGCACTTGTGGGCACATTTGCAGACTTTCTCACGGAATTGATGTTTCAGTATATGTAGCATTGGAGAAAAATCTTTCATGTCCAAGAATAGACCAAATTCTTCAATGCATTTTTACAACTCGGAAGATGTGGCATCTGTAAAGCTGAGAGTTGGCCTCATCCCTGACGGATGCCGGTAGCTTCTGCAGTTGAGTAATTAAAGACTCCCAGTCTACTACACGAGTCACTAGCTGCACCAACAGGTGTCTGAAAATAATTCAAATGAAGGTTAAAATTTCCAAAGTGGTTAAATATTTTTTTGCTCCAAAGCCAATAATGTGTGGAACATTTGCAGCCTAACGGACTAAAATGGAGCTAATTTTCTAAGGGAAGCTATCCATGTCCTACTCCACCCTCGCAAGGCAATATTATGCCGTTTTTCGGCTTCCAGGTGAGAGAATAATTCCTGCTGATTGTGTCTAGTGCTTGTAAAAAAATAATGGGAACGTGAAGAACATTTTAACTGTTATGTAAAGAGGTTCAGTAGCAGTGACGACTTACCCTAGCCTGGGAAAGGATGGCTTGAGCCTGAGCCTCTTGCGCCGTCACTACGGGTCCTTTATGTGCCTCGCCGCCTGCTCGGAACTGTTGATCACAATGAAAAAGGGTGACGCAACTCAAAAGAATCCCTTGATGACAAATTAAGCAAAGTAGTACAACTTACTGGAAGCATCAGAATGGTACCTGCAGGCCCTGGGACACCGTCTGAACCTGGAATTCCAGGTCGTCCTGGAAGACCCTGTGGAATGACAATAAGTGACTTTCACATACATTTTAACGGTTTTTATAACAGCAATAAAGAGTTTCCCAAAGGGGTGAATTAGAAGTGACTAGTGCTCTTCCGTAACATGTTTTCAAAATAAATAGTGGGGAAAAAAAAATCTTTATAGCCAATAAAGCTTCAAGATTTGAATCAGTGGTTGTTGCATATTCCTTGCAAGAAAAAAGAGACTTGTCTAATTGTAGCTGGATGTGATTTAATAGAGCAATGGAGGCTGCTGTGACTCCTCAAGAGAAACCAGATCAGTGAAGCCCTCCAACGTCTTGGAAAGTGACGTTAAAAGAGGGTTTATAGTGACGATGATGATAATGCGTACAGACGGAGTACTATGCCACAGAAAACCACGGGACTACAGGAAGGAGTCAGGTCTAATCCCCCTGGGCGGGCAAGACGGGTTTCCCATGGGAGGAAGTGACGGGAGGGGAGGAACTTTAAATCCAGAGGGATCACCACATCATGTCAGTGAGTTCACTTTCTTTTTCTTTCGCTTTTCTTCAATTTGTTTTTTTTTGAAAGAAGGATTTTCTATGTTTTTTTTTTCATGTTTTTTTTTTAATTTAAAATGATTAATTAATTAATCGTCAAGGATAAATGGCTTTAATGGACAATCCTTCATTTTTCTTCTTGAAAAAGATACTTCTTTGTTTCTCCCAAAAAACACAGTTTTCTTGAAAAGAAGTATTTTATACTAGTAAAAGACTGAAAATCACGCCAATATGAGTGGAAAATGCGTTTTAAAAGTGCTGTCCCTCAACTCACCCTTGGACCGGGATCTCCATGAGGTCCTGGGGGACCTGGCAGTCCTGGGGTACCCGGGACACCCTGAAAAACAACACAAATGCATACTTTGAGTTCATTATATCCCAAAGCTCACCACAGTCGGCCCATCCAGCACTCATGGTGTATCAGCCAACAACGACAGAAGCATAGATGGCTTCAAAAAGACCTCAAAATACAACAACCCCCCCAACTCTCATCATACTCCACCACTGACGCTCTTTCCATAAAGGCCCCCCTCTCTTTTATCCCCCTTTTTTTAGCTGTTCTCCATGTGTGCAAGGCAGACAGGAGAAAACGTGATACTCACTGCCTGGCCGGGGGATCCTTGGGGTCCTTCTATAAGCATACCCTGAAAAAGAAAAAAAAAGAAAAAGAGTAGATAATACAGTAGCGTTACAAATAACAGACGGCTGCTGCGGGTTTGAGGTCGAGGAATTTACGTATTGCTCCACGCAGTATTTCATCGACGGTTATGTGTGTGTGTGTGGTCAATTTGTTTGGACGGGTTTCAATGCAGATGGTACGGGAGGAGCTAGCATTTCACTTAATATTAGCCTTATATAGTGCGGAAAAAGTTGCTTATATCACATACGTTTAAAATCTTCATTAAATCTCACACTCTGTCTACATTCTATTTGTTAGCAAATTAGCAGCCGCTTGACAGATTAGCTGTCGAAAAGTTCATGTGTTTGACAGCCAAGTCGGTATTGTAGTAGCAATTAGACACATTGTTCATCTTTAGACACATTCAATGGGAGAGGGATCATTAGCCTACTAACTAGCCATGAGCCAATTGTAGCATTGGGACAAAATCATGCTGATTAGCAATAATGTCTATTTTTCACATTTGGACTGATGTAAAATGGATATATAGACAAAAGGGACGAGTATTGAGGAGTTAATAAACAACTTACGGGCTCAATGATGGCAGGTTCTCCTTTCTCTCCTTTCTCACCCAGGTAACTTTGACTTCCTCCCACCTGTGGACATGAGGAAGTCTTTTCTTAAACACTGCCAAGCACGTTTATGTTATGGGGGGGGGGGGAAACGTGAAAAGGCGAGACTGGCGGACCAGCAGGACATAGCGATAAAAGTGCTAAGAAAAGCGCCGCAGACTGCTGACTACTGTTCTTGAAGATTAAGGTAGCTCGCTGCTGCTGGCTTGGAAAAATAAACCTCAGGAATAATACAGCCAGAGGCTATAATTTGGACCCCTATTTAGTAAGCTTCCTTACTAGACATAAAAAAAAAAAAAAAATCACGACCCCAACTACAGGGGTGGTTTAGGTTACCTGACACTATTCATACAATGACTTCACATGAGAGGCATTCCCAAGGCCCCAAAAGAAGAACAGTGTCCAGCAGTTTGAGAAAGTCATTGAGGACTTTTGCGGTGCGTTGGGAATGTAGCCCGGACAGAGAGTGCTAATAGCATGTTGGTGATTAACCCCTGAGGTTTGCCAAGTCCTGCCTTAGGAAATCATCTCATAGATAGTGCAAAAAGGCCATGACTAAACTACAGTAGACTTAATTTCAATTGTTTGATTCATTTTCTTTGGTAGTATTCAATAGGTAGGATTTCAAGCCAGGGTTTAGGGTCTCAACTTTAGGGTTCCAGAGAGAGGTAAGGTTTTGAGCCAGACCTAGGGTTTCAAACAAGACGCTTCAAGTTACAACCCGACATCGTTTGGAACCCGCTACGTTCCCACCACCACATCTCCGTTGTTTTACTTACGCCGCTCGTCCTGAAGTCGGTTTCCGCCGGAACACCAGTACCGAAGTCTTCCTCGCCTGTAGATTTGTGGGTTTCAGTTGGAGTGCCGTAGTCGCCATAGTCGCCGTAGTCATAGGGCGTCTCCTGGGTCTCCTCTCCCTCATTCAGGTCGTATTCCCTGAATACGTGTGTGTTGGTGCCAGCGTCCACATTGTCATTGGTGTCCACCGGGGCGACTGTTTCGACACCGGGGGTGGGGTCCGCTCCGACCTGTTCCACGCCGGTGATGTAATCATCCACGTTTGCCTCTTCATTTGTCTGGGATGGGAGGGAGAAGGGAAAAGACAGACATTTAGAAGGCATATTTATTCTGCGTAGACCCAAAGAACACATGTCTGAAATGCCACAGATAGTCTGACGTTTTGATTTAAAATGGCTATTTTTAGGACTGGAATGAAATTCTGCTGGATATTTTGTGCAATAGAATCCATATCTGAACGTGGCAGCAAAGTTTGCGGACTCGCCATAAAACAATTAACTGTTTTTTTCCTTGGCCAAAACCCTATTGCATTATTTAAAAATGAACAGAAATGAGTTCAGTAGCTTTTCCGTAGCACAAAAGTTTGTTTCAATTTTGATTTTAATGCTACCATGCATCGAGTGGACAATGTGGTTCAAGGAAAACAAATGGCCATGTTGTTCCAATTTAACCCTCAAATGTTCCTCATTAGGATATTATTTATGTTTGTAACGATTAAGCACAAATTAAGGTTGCCAAATTCTGGATGTGTCAGAATTATGGAAAGGGGAGGGATGACTTATCTGTCTGCCGACCCGTTTTCCAATGGTTATGCTTGACATAACTATGACAACGATTTCCTGCTGTGGCCATCTTTACGACGTCATTCGTCGTGGGGAAAAACAGTAGCATATGCGGCTTTATGATTTTGACCAAATAAGGCTTTTGACCACCAACAATGATCATTAAAATTTCTAAAACGTTTCAGAAAATGGATGCTCGCATCAAGACAGCTGATGAATGTGGAATATAATAGTAGGTCTTGAATAATTTAATGACACTGGAATTGACGACTTATTCGACACTAGAATTAATGACTTATGCCACCCATTCTTACACACTGTATCGATGACTCTGTATATAAGACTTGACATTTAAAAAAAAATAAAAATAATTACCTGGCCCGCCGTGGGAGTTTCAGGCTGACTTCCATCCACAATGCTGTAGTCATAGTCGGTGAAGTAGTCGCCGTCTACGAGGGTCTGAAATGATTAGCACAAAAATAAAACTTAGCGATATAGCAAATTAATACTGACCAAAGACAAATTGGTCAAATTATACCCCCCCCCCCAAAAAAAACCACAATAGTATGTCTGTGCGCTTTTTAAAACCTTTTAACTGCAGCTCTAAGGCTAAAGAAAGCTTGAACTTCAGATTTTCTTTTTAATACTTGTGCCGTTTTGTGAATATTTTACTGCATAGCTATTTAACTGTTGGCCTAATTAACACCGAAATAAAACTTGTTGAATTTTAAACTGGACAAAAAAAAAATCAAAGAGGAAAATATAGACAGACAAAAGATAGACAAGAACCCAAGCTTAGACAGATTTGTTATTCATGACAATGGCTGCCATGAAAACAGTATTAGTCGCGGCGGTACCTCGGTCTTGGCGCCTTCCGTTGGGGCGGGTTCGGTGGTGAGTACTCCTTCGCTGTAGTCATAGAACTCACCATAATCATAGTTAGTGTACTGTAAAAGGGGAAGAAGAAATAGACAGGAAAGGGGTGCAGTCAATCCATCGATGCCGTCATGTAAATAAACCAGCACAATGTCATATTGTACAGTATTTACATGGCAAAAGAAAGCAAGCATGTTATTTTAGAAATAACATGTTCAAAAAGAATAAATCACATCCATATGAACAGAATTAATATATATGGATAAAAATAACAACAAATCTTGTTTGCTTCCAAACAAGTCATTGTGCGGTCAAACCGTGACATGTTGCTACACGTAAGGTCTGAATGTCAAAGTTAGCCAGACGCATTCATTAATGGGGCACCATTAAAGTGAGTGTGCAATCCTGACTCATGGTGGGAAAAGGCAAAATTACAGGAACAAATTGCAGCCACTAAATGACTTATAGCGCTAAATAAACGTGCGGCCTGGGCTCGGAAATTGCCCACATGAATGCAGGGCAAAATAATCAGCTACAGGGATATAATGTTGCTATTTATTTACTGCGTTAAAGTCGAGCCACCCAGGACAAACCGCACAGGAAATGGGTACAAGTTTCTCTGATTCGCATAAAATGTGGGAATTGGTGCTAGCCTAAGCACCAATTCAGAAAACGTTTACACTAACTTCAAGTTAATGACAAGCTGCACTTCACTAAAAAAAGAAGAAAAATTGCATTTTGCCAGAAAAATAAAGAAAAAAGATTGATGCTGTTAAATATGACTAAAATTTCCTGTGCCAAAAACTGCCGTACATTTATTGACAGTTTAACAATGGCGAGACCTACTATAAAGCCTCAATTCCTGATACGCATTACACGGATGAATATTAGTCCCATGGACAACTGTTGACATTGTGAAAAAGCGATAAAAGCTGCAATGTTGGCTAAACATCCGTCCGGAGGTCACACGAGGAGCCCAGGCCCGGCCAGACAGGCGAGACAGTCTGACATGAGGGGAGATAGAGAGCGCGGGAGGGTTGAGAGGGTTGTGGGGGCGTGGATTTACGACAGTGGAGTGCTTGGCTGGGAGCTTCACCGCGAGGCTTGGATGAAATTGGAATTGGATGCGGACTCGTGCACACATATGGACACGCACTCCCGTATCACTTCGCTTCCTTTTTCCTTTCATCCTGAGCCGCACACATGTGGCTGACAACTGCACAGCGACGGCGGGGTCAAGGCGGTTGATCCCTGGCGCTTTCCATACGCATCCATACCAAGTAAATATGTTCAAAGATTTTGAAACTTTGTGACTCTTAATGGTGAATAAACTGTAGATGATGCACTTTTGAACTCGCCCACTGCCATTGACGATTATTGACGTCAAAGCTCCATTGTAACTGGTCTGGCAGGGAATGAGGTAAAAAGGAAACTATTGGCGTTGGTCTTCACTTAAAAGATAAACAAAGGTCTCCATACACGTCCATAATGAGTAAATCTGTCTGAAAAGCTATGAGGAGGGGGACCGCGTGGAACATTACGGCTATAACGTCAACGGTGAATAAACCATACGTGCAGCCAAAGCGTCTCTCTCTCTCTCTTGCTTTGCTTGACAGCCTCCACCAGAGTGAACTTGATGATGATGAGGCAACATTTTCCAGCCACTTCTTCCATACTTGAACTCGGCATTGAGAAAAAAAAACATTTCCAGGTATTAGAAGTCTTGCTGCATAGAGGAAAGGAAAAAACGTTGGATTTCGGGTAGCGCAGCCTGCTGAACTCATTAGTGATATAAATCACGGGGCCACTGCAAAGCGGCGCTCGGTAAGAGCTCAGCGGCAAGGAAAAAAAAGAGGAGGGAAATTTTCCAGTCATTTGGTCAAATACTTGACGGAAAATGTCAGCTGACAATGGAGGCTCACATTAGAGAAGACACAAAGAATGATAAAAACTTTGATGGACAAGGAAATATTTGGAGCGATTTTGGATGCTTCGCCCGGCCGTCACTTTAAGACAACTTGCGACTTCCCAGCCAATTATTATAAATTGAAGTTACAAATGACAAAGTGTATAAAAAAATCGACTTTCCATGTATTCCCTTTTTCTACTGACCTCTTCCTCCTCAGGTTCTTGGGCCTGGGGGGTGTCCTGGTGGTTGGGGGTTTCACAGTCGGGGCTGTAGTGTTCACAGTAGTCATAGGCGGCCCGGGGGTCTGCCACAATCAGCAGCTGCTGGATGTCACCCTGGACGATAACAAAGAGTGTCAGGTAAAACCCCCCCAAAATGTCATTTTCACACAGTCAGCACCTTCTTCTTGAATGATGATCATAAAAGGTGACAATAAAAACACAACAAGCAGGATGTGGTAGAGAACGATAGGCCGTAATCCTCCTGATCGAAAAGGTCGTTAATCAAGGCTTGAGGCCAATCTGCAAGCATCTGCCACGAGAGAGACTGCCAGTCCCCGTGCACAGCAGATAAATAACCAAGGTCTGTAGTTATCGCAGGACGTCTGGTTTTCATGAGCGTTTGGAAAAGGAAATTACATCTGCACCGCTAACACTGCCGTCAGCCAAAACGCCTCGCTCGAAGGCACGTTGAAGAATGTGACCGCTTCCAGTCGATCAGCAAATAAAAACATTTGGAATGAATGGTTATTGCACTGTAAGTGTCCTAAATTAGTGTTTAAAAATATGTATTTTAGATTTTAGTTTTGTGTCATTTTGATTGACAAGGAACCATGCTGGGTAACAATCGGCAAAAAAAATTAAATAAGAGCAACAACAAAGACTTATGAAGTAACAAATGTCTTTAAATAAATCCTAAAGCTGCGACAAATACGTTCATACTTGGAGATAGTCTTGTCACGAATGATTCAGTGTGGACTAAGATGCAACAACAAGCCGAGCAGCAGGGTGCTTATTTGTCTGTTTGTCTCGTCTTTGTTGTTATTAGTGCGCATATCCGCTCCACATTCTCCATTCTTTGTTTATTAATTCTACGTGGTGGGATGTTTACGTTGAAATGTCGGTGCTACGAGGAAGCTCACGAGATTCGACGAACAGGGTTACGTCACAAAATGTACTTCCTGTCTTCAATTGCGTCTTTTATTGTTATTAAGTCTCGATATTGATATTAGCTTGAATTTACACTTGTATGAATGGTAAAATGGCACTTTGAAAATTGCCTGCAGAATTATGAAAAAAAAATATGATGACAGAGCTGGCACAAACTGAAACTTTAGACAATGTCAGACTGTCTTTTTGTCTCTCTCTCTTCCTCACCCCGATGACATCACTCTGGCCTGCCTCTGACACCAATCACGGCCCACATTGAGTCCAGCCCAGGAGGTGACACACCATCCAGCTACTTACTCCTCTCCTCCATATGAGCAACTTGCTTTATTTCTTATTGTCTTATTGCAATAGCACAAGAAGAACTGTGGGAGTGGAACAACACACGCAGATGGAATTTGAGGGGGGAAAAAAGCACAAGGACAACAATTAGCCAAGGGAACTGTGCCTAACACTCTCCAGATTCCCAGCCCGACCACGGCTTTAAGTAGCAGCGGAAGACAGAAGAAGTCTACTGAGATAAGAGAAAAATGCGCTTTTTGAACTGGACAGGTGGGATAACATCACATTAGGTACAATGGATTTGTAGCCATAATAATAAACTGCATTTGAATTGAAGCCAGGCATCTTAAAACTTCTGGTTTTCATAGTAAACTCAATTCTTTTAGCATTCATGCTAACCTAAACGCCTTCGCAATTAACAAAATTCATTTTTATTTCGTTCTCAGCTAAATGAAAAATGGCCTTCCTTCATAGTAAAGAGCTTAACTAACCCGAAACACAATTAACGGAGTTCACACACAACTGACTCTCGAGCATCTGTATTAAATATAAAAAAAGTGGGAGCACAGAGGCTGCATAATTGGAAGACCTGCTGGGTGAGGATATGTGTCTACCAGCTGTGGAATGTGAGCACATGCGGATCATTATTCCAGCTTCTCCTTGCACTCGCAAGACTTCTGCATCTGCCACCCAGCACTAACATTAAATAGTTGGAATTTAACTTAGGGTAAAAGACGAAATTGCTGAGTCGATCTTAGCATGAAGGCTGTAAGAGTTTAGTTAAGCGTGAAGGTATGCTGACACGAAGACACAACGTGTTCAACTTATTCAGCATCAATGTAAAAGAGTCTAAAAGATGTCACCCTAGGTGAGCGTGAAGGCTAAAATAATATCTTACGTTAGTGCAAAGATTATTACATCATGAAGGCAAAACGAGTTTAATTGAGTCCTAGGACCATAAGTGTTGAGTTTAGGGTTAGTATCAAGGTTAAGTACACCCAGTAGGCCAGCAATTAAGAGTAGGAGGCCTGGTCCTGAGGTCCACCACAGTGTTTAGTGTCACGATGAAATAGTTGAGATGAGATTAGCATGAAAGCTAAAAGTTGAGTTCAGTAGGAAGACAAGACATGCAAGTGAATACAAATTTTACTATGCCCAATAATTTCAGGCTGGAAGGAATTAATTTATTTTCCATTATTTCCCATGGCTTTGTATTTTCTGATCATAAACACACGCATATTTCAGTACATCTGGTTACGTTCCGAAGGTGTCAAGGAGGGCTGAATGTAGCGCAATTACAACAAAATCTGAAATCAAACAAACATATGGTTTGTATTATGCGAACACATGCTTCAATAATGACAATACAACAACACAGGACGTTTGTAATCAGCCGTGAAGCAGGAAGTAATTAGAACAATGTCTTAATATTGTCCGATGAAAAACACCTCAATGTCGGCTTAATTTAGCAGAAAGGCTAAGCGAAATTACTTTAATTCATCCATTCATTCATTCTCCGAACTGCTTATCTGTACTCTCACGGGCATTTCGGAGTGTTTGAGATAATTTAGCATGAAGTGATTTAGGAAAAACACAAATCTCCAGTGTACTAAGAATAGTCAAGACTTGGGGAAAGTGTTTTTGTTCACTAGTCTCTGCTCGACTCATAAGAAGCTTAATTACAATCTTCAGTGTGGCTTCCAGTCTAGCGTTCTTTCCCTCATAAAACTAATTCACAACCGCGGCTTTTATGGCCGCACGTAACCATGCTATATTTCCTTATCAACGCTGTCAGGACATCTCACCACGGCTGCCTCATTTTAGCCAGCATTCCAAGATCACACATCAAAGCGTTGAACATTGAAGTCACATTTTCCACTCAGGTCACAACCAGCTTGGCCTTGCTCAGTATAACAGAGCACAGAATAGGCTAAAAGAGCTAAATATAGTTAGCTAGAGTTGGGATTAGTTTCGCGTAAAGTCTAAAGTTGAGTTTTGAATGCAGGTAGAATGAAGACCCATTAGCAGAAGTCTGGCAAATCCCCCAGTCTCGTGTTTGGCTTAGAATAAAGGTTCAAAGTGTTGACTTTAAATTAGGAAGACATGTTTAGTTATGGATGGAGCATTGAGTTTAACTTGGCATGAGTAGCATGAAGGCTGCTAGTGGTGAATTTAGCTTAGCACAAAAGCAAACATGCGAAAAACAGTAACTTGGCCAAAAACATCTTCCCCCAACCAACTTGACAATTAAATCAATCTTGTCTACTTGATGGCTTACGCCCTTCTTAAACGCAGAACACAAGGGGTTCAAGCAGGGACTAATAGTGGAAGTTAGTCACCTCGAAGACTTGCTCATCAAGGATCCTGGTGCCAAAGACGGTGATGCCTTCCGTGTTGATGGTCGCATCCTCACTCCTGGCCAGAGTCTTTGTCACCTTTCTCTTACAGTCCACAATCATGGTGACACTCTTCTTCTCCACGCTGATGGCCACACGATGCCACCTAATGACCAAAAAACAGGCAATTATTCACATACAGACCCTGGAAATCACCTGAAATGGGAGCTTCAATCAAAACGGGTCAATTTGGTTTCGGTTACAGATTCTTGAGCCCGCTAAACTAAACTTAAGCCCACTGAATCGGTGTATTTTTGGCAAGGGCGAATTCCGATACTGGTATCGGTTTAGAGCCAAAACAAATGGAGGTCTGTCAGGGAGCAACTGAGAGGTCTGTCGGTACGTGACGTTATGACAATAATGGGCATCTTTTATTTTTTCGCCTCATTTGTCAGCAAAACGCACATCCACCGGTGTTGAGTCACTCACTTGCCATCAGCCAAGTTAATGGAGCGGAACAGGGGGTACTCCTCGGGGGCCGGCTTTCCGTGCTGGTCCTCGAACAGGAAGATGGGAGAGCGGCCCACTTCCACGCCTAACTGCTGAATGCCCTGCTGGTTGTATACAGACAGCAGGAAGGACTGCAGGCCTGATTTGGGCTTGACAGTGAACATGATGGAGAAGTCTTCTGGGAAAACTCCACCTGGAAAAGGGCAACCCAAGGATGCTAGGTTAGATAACATGTAAGAAATAGCTTGGCTATCTTAATACGTAATTATAATTTTATAATTTGACCAACATTACTACAAAAATGTAAAAATTCTTAAAGTGACATTTTTATTCAGCATAAATGCAACTTTGGTAGAAAGTGATGACTTTACTTTGCATAAGGGTAGGAAAGACTTTAGTTTGGCAAAGGAGTTGAGTTACTTCAGCTTGGTGTGAAAGATAAAAATCTTCATGTAGTTGTAGTGCGATGGCCAAAAGAGCTTAGTGTCAAGGCTACGTATCAAAGTGTGACTCGAACCGTGTCGTCCGCCTTTGCCAAGTGTCTTTCTCTTGCCACATAAAACCAAACCGTCCAAACGAATGCAGCCAGAAAATGTTTCGCATCCACTACAGCAACTTTCGAGGGATTGTTTATTTCTGATTAAGTGTGTCGCCCTCACAGGACGCTTACGGCGGTACACGCACCACAGGTTGCCCACCCTGACCCACAACGCGCCACAGCAGCCTTCTGTGTCTCATAAAAAAAAAAAAAAAAAAAATGAAAGAAGAGCCAGACAGTCTTGGAGTGTCTGCCAACTACAGCAAAGTGGAAGCTGGCAGCAATTAAACTCAAGAAGGGTGCTGGCTATATTGACGCTGGCAGTTTACATTGTACTTAATTACAAGTAGTGCGTCGCCACTTTTCCACATATGATTGGATAAAACAAAACGGGTGTAGCTCTTTGTTTACAAGACAAACAGACGTTGATTGAGACTTCGTGGGAAAGCTTTTTTCTATTAAAACCATTTGATGTTTTCTTTTACCAAACATACAATTGAACAAACGCTCACTCGTACCCACTTTTTCAAGAAAAATAGAATTTGTCTAAATGCTGCTTTTTATTATCATTAACCTACAGTACTTGAATTTTTTAGGAAATAAAAGTTGATCCGCATCATTCTTTGTAAAATCATTCTGGACTTGCACTCAATGGAAAATATTTGGATATTGCAAGTGTTTTTTCGCAAGAAGCAACGTTTACCTGGGAAGAGCTGCTTGGTCGGCCCGCTGATCTGAGCGTTCTTGCTTACTCGGTACGCAATATCGGGTTTGGAGCCACGGCGCATTGTGCAGAATCCGGGTGTCTTCTTCACGCCTACAGGCGAGCTCTTGAAGTCCAAAGCCTTCAACACGTCCACTGGCTCGGCTGTGAGGGCAGAAGATATGAGTCAATTCAATTCAATAGAAATTTAAATATTCATTAGTAGTTTACAAAGTCATATTGTGACATTCATAAGGTGTATTTTTTTTTCCAAGATGAAATCCAATGTTACAAAAATAAAGTTGTATTTTTTTCCCTAAAATTTCACATATTTTCCACATGAAAATGAGTTTATAAGAAAAAGTACAAGCTATATCAAACAACCCTCATGAGCCAACTCCGCACACACGCAAACACACGCACGCATACCACGAAAGCCCCATTTGAAACAGAGGTGCCGCAAGGTCCCGTGAAAACACGCAATAATAATACTGCACCGCCTTATATTATTTCAAAAATATTAGCAGGTTTTTACAGCTCCCTTGTTGCCGTTTGGGAAACGGTCCAAACTATTTAACACTCGCCAAACGAGTCTTTTCTTGTGTCTCGCCCCCTCCCTAAATAATACACACTGCATTCCTCAAGCAAATCCCCGTTTTGTGTCCATTTCCCGTCACGTGATTACTTATTACAGCGATGATAAGAGGGGAAATGAGGCCGGGTGATTGCGCTTGTCCCATCAAAGTGTTGTTTAATGTCACTTGGCATCCCAACTGCAACAGAACAAAAAAGTTAACTCAAGCTTATTTATATACTTAGCCCTTAATCACAAAACTCATCTAACGAGTCACCTCAAAATAGGAGTTCTGATTTATGTGAGGAAAACTTCCAGCTGGACAAAATCGGGCCCCAAGTGTGTGCAACCTATGACTTTTCACCCCTTGCACATTTTTTTAAGTAAAAAAGCACAGAATAGAAACATCCGCCGCTTGATATGATTTTCTTCTGATGGCACGTGAAGCAAGGGAAGTGCTGATTGTGCGGTTCCTGCATGGGTGGCTGCCTACTTGGTTGGGATTTAGGGGGGGGGGGGGGGTTGTGCTTCTGCTGGAGCTTGAAGTCCACATGCTGAAGCCATTATGGGCCTGGCACCACTCCCTGCGCACCCCTCATCCCCCTTTAGTAAAACATACGCAAGACTAAACTAGAATGGCCGCAACTTTCTCCGTTACTTCTCCTTCTTCGCAAGGTTTTATTAGTCATGCTTTATTAGGTGGTTAGTATCTTGTTTGTCAATGCTTTATGAAGTGTTATGAATTACTTTTATAGTGCTTCATAATGTCATAAAAATGGGTGATCAATGCTTTTTTAAATGCCTTATTATGAGCTAATTAACTACTTTTATGATACTTGAGTTATTAACTAGTTTCACCCTGTGATTGGCTGGCAACCAGTGGAGGGTGTGCCCCTCCTCCTGTCCAAAGACAGCTGGGATGGGATCCAGCGGTTCAGAGAATGATGGATTAATAATTCTCAAAGTTGCTATTAACTAGTTCAATAATGATTCAAAACAATTGTTGATAAATTGTCAATACTTGATTTTAATTACTTTATTAATCCTTTATAGAGCTATTGTCAAATGATAAAATTTAAGTGGGGCGGTTGCTTGTGCATCCCTAATAGTTAACAAGTAGCTTATTAATGATATTACAAATGATTAATAAGGGGATAAAAACACCTTTATACAATTGTCGATTGAGGCATTCATTCGTCACCAAACTTACACATACTTAATATTCAACACAAGTAGTTAATAAGTAGCACAATAGTCATGTTAGAAACGTTTTACAAGTTATTAACTAGTAACTCTAAACGACTGACTACAATTGCGTATAACGACACTATTTAGTACGTATGCTGCCAAACTGTGTACTGTATATCGTTATTAACCTTACCACGCTAAATGTTTAAGCTAATGCTCTATAAAGTCTTCATAAATGGTTATACGCCAAATGATTTCTGTATGACAACACTGCTATCACCAAATGCTTAACAAAACTGTCCATAAATTAAGCAGTAATGGTGTTATAAACACTTAATAAACAGCTAAAAATGTTCAACTTGAATTAGGTATAATAATAATAATAATAATAACAATGCCAAAGATTTATATAGCACATTTCTGGGCACGTTTAAGATAAAGCCAGGCTTGATTTTTTCTTTATTCAAGTATATTTTAATGAGACATTACCTAGTTCATAAAAACTTAATAATCCAATTAGAAACCCCACCAGGGTTCCATTGTCTTCATGCATGGTGGTCATGTTTTAAAAAAAAAAAGTGGGACTAAAAGGCAATATATTCATATTTTCAAAAACGAGCCTCTTTGAATACAGTGCAGAGATACTGCTTCGTCTCTGCAAGTTTGGGAATACCTTTGAGCTGCATACCTTAAAGCCTCATATATTCCAGATGTGGCCTATTGCTCAGGACACCCGCCCATCTACCCACCCCCATTCCCACTCTCCACTTTCCACACCACTTTCCTTTCTCCGCTTCTCTTTTTTCCATCGCACGACACACTGTCCCGATCCAGCATTCCAGCCACTCTAACTCAAAAGATAATCGACTAATAACCACGACTGCTTTAATGGAGTGTTTGCGGCCCATTAAAGCGGCTCATTTGTCAACGTGTGTCAGCAGCAGCAGGAGCACGTCTGCCATGTTTACAAGCCCAACTGGGGGGGGGGGTAAAAAGAAGGGGGGGGGGGGGGTGATAACCTGCCTAAGGTGCATGCAGAGACACAAAGTGAAAGATAGAAAATTTGATTAAAATCATTTCAAGGGAAAGCCTCAGATGTGGAGGCGATAATTTCAGCCTCAATTGGGTTTGATGTGGGTTTGAGCTGCGATTAAGCTGGGAATCTTCTCCAAGGGACTTTTTTTCTCTCTCTTTCACAAGAGGCGCTCTAACGAGGTCTGGCAGCAATGACAGCAATCAAAGTCACCCCCCCCCCCCCCCGCCTCCCCAACAGACCCCGCAAATATTTGCGTGTGCACATCATGCAATTATGGTGAGCTTCCTTCTCAATCATGGTGGGACGGGAAGGAGGGGCGAGATGGGACGCTTGGCTTTGATGGAACGCAATGCAGTTTTCTAACGCTACTAACTATTATTGCTGCAGTTCCCATTCTATCCATTCATACATCAATGGTGTTGACTATTCGTGCAGATGTTCACATTTGTATATTTACTGTGTCATCGCTCCACTAACCTGTTGGCAATTATTTCAAACATGTTATTTTGCTATGTATAATGCTGCTGACTATTTGTGCTGCTGATAGTTTGGATCCTTTGAGATTGTTATTCTTGGTTGCTGCTACTGTCCACTTAAAATCTGAATTCCTCCATTGTGGAAAAAAAAAGAAAGGCTAACCACAGTTTCTTTCTCAGAAATGTCCACATTTTTTGGCTTTGAAATAAGCTCAAAAAGGCAACTATTTGAAAACATGAATATTAGAAAGGCAGCAGATGCATATTTTTATATGCTTGGCTAGAGGCCACACAGTATGGATGCCTCTTTGGCTCCCCAGACACTATTCTTCAAAGCTAGACGTTAATGTGACCCACATATGTGTTTTTAAACCAGTCAAAATAGTTCACTTTTTCTCTCCTCCCTTCTTCCTTTTCCATCACCGCCTCATTCTTTTTTTTTTAGAGGGGGGGATGGGGGGGGGGGGATGGAAAAGATATCCTTCCAGGGGCTGGGATTTGAATTCCATGCTTCAGAGTTCAACAATGTCAAACATTAAAAACATCATGACAATTAGAATATTTATTTACAGGGTAATGAGAAAAGCAGAAGTTTTATGACCAGGAGGAATGAGAATAAAACAAGTGCACAGCCTTCACAATGAATAGTAGTCTCAATCCTTCGCCCTTTTTTTACACACACATAAGTCCAACATTAAGGCTCACCTCAGCAGACCACACCTATAAAATGTGGGACTTTGGGTTGCATGTGTGCCAGGTCGAAACCTTCAATCACTTGCAAGTCAAACGTGACTCAAAACATATCGTAAAACTAGTTTAAGGAAGGTTCAACGGTGTGTAAAGATACATGAGTTCAACTGAAGAAAAGCTGTGAATGCAAGGTGCAAGAGCCACGTAAATAAGATGAGAATTCATCAATGAATGTCATTTTAACAAATCACACGGAAATAATCATCATTATCCTTCTCTAATTTGGAAGGTTAGAATTTAAACAAAAAAGGCTTCTTACCTGCTCTGACAGCGGCGGTTTGTAGAATTAAAACAACAACGGCGGCGAACGTGGACCCCTGCAGCCACCTTTTCGTCCTCCACCTGGCGGGCCGCCTCTGTGTCGCCATGGTGATCGCCCGCGCTGGTGGTGCACGAACTTTAAATTGGAAAAGTTAAATGAAAATAAATCCCCCAGAAGAAAGTGTGTGTGCTCGCACTACTACAGCTCCATGTGGGGGAGGAGTGACGATGCCTGTGGCGGCCTGTCGAGAAGCTTCAGACCGGCTTCCCCCTTTCTTCAAGCGCAGCAGCACACTGATGGAGGAGCGCTGTCAAGAAAAAAAATCCAGTAGGCTCCTTGAAAAGGGCTGGACGTAGGCCAACGAGGAGGATACTCACAGTGGAAAAGCATCCGTTCATCAAATCACCACTTGGGAAAGTTTTTCCCCCCGCCCCCTTTACCTCCCTTTGGTCCTCCCCTCACCGCCATCATCTTTAGCAGCGCATCACTGGCTTCAGGTGCAACTCCTCAGAATCACATCAAAAGCTTTCAAAATTGAAGGGGTGAAAAAAAATTGTGTTCAAGTCATCTGTAAAGAATATGGCTAATGAAAATAAAAAATACAATTTCAGAGTGGAAAATCTTGTGAGAATTCAGCTTGACCCTATTTGACAGAAAAGAAGCACGTGACAATAGGCATGGAAAACAAAACGAAATATTAGCAAAAGTATGATGATAACCATAGAACAGGAAATAGAAATGGGTCAATATTACTACTGTGCATAAAGTGTGCCGACTGCTGCACAGTGCTGATGAATATCATTTGTCTAAAACGAATACGAATTCTTTCTATGACGGGACACAGTTTGCCCCTGGAAAGACTATTTTCACTTCTGTTGTTTCACATAAGAAATGAAACAAAATGAAGGACGAGTCAGCTGACCGGAAATGCAAATGAAGTAGAAATGGGACGGAGTTGTTATGATAGAACTTTCAAAATGGAGTTTTAACAGTTTGCTTTACGGGGCACTTGCTTTCATAGGAGGGGGAAAAGAAAAACTAGCACCCGGTAGCCAAAAATCCAAATGTTTTCCAGACTCGCTAGCTTCCTCTTGCAGACCTCAGGCCTGATAATAATTAGCAGATAAAAAAAACAACAGAAAAAAACCTGGACGACAAAATGGAAGCACAGGTGGAAGCCATAGAGGCCAGCACGCGGACGCTAAGTGGAGCGCTTGTCACTAACCAAACAATGCTACTTTCAGCTCTTAAAAGCGATAAACAGCCTGGAAGAATGCTAACCCATGCTAGATTTTATAAGTTGTTAATAGTTTGCATGATTATAAAAATCAAAGTTGGGCCTTTGGCGAATGTCGCAACCCGCCGCTACTTGATCCAGCACAGCCATTTCTCACAAGCCACGTTAACTGAAGCGATGCACTAAAAGCCAAAGCCTCAATGTTCTTCCTCACTCTAATCAAGGGCTTCTTTTTTTAAACCGTCCACCGCACGGCAGTTTAAAGCTCACAAAACACAATCATCGCTCAAAAGGGCACCGTTTTGTGACACAAACAGGTACTTTATAGCACCTTATAAAAAAAAGACGGCATTTGCGTGTTGGTAAAGGACGGGGATTTACCACGATCTACTTTCAGGAGCAAGAGAATAGAATGTCGATGAATCTGCTGCCAACTGCAGAAAAGACACATCGAATTTGACTTTGTTATTGGATTCTTTTGGGAGAATTCCTAGCCAATTAAACGGCAGCATTCAGAGAGGCTTGGCTCGTGTTGGACACACAAGCAAACTTTATTTTGCCGCATGGAGGGCCGCCAGGCGTGTGCGCGATTGCCACCGTGGACACCAGCTGCTCCAGCCTTTTTGTCTCAAGGGATACACACTGGATACGAAAACAATGGGCATTTGTGGGGGGAAATGGACAGAATCCCAAAACAATTCAAATCTCTGACAATAAAATGGAGGCTATTTGAAAAATGGAAGCGAGAAGTCCAACCAAAACCTTAGAAGTCCGCTTTATGACGGGTGTGATGTTTTGAACTGATTCTCTCGGTTCGCCTGCAAAGTGCCAATGAAAAGTGCAATCACATTATTTCATATTTCTACTTCTTCGTCGTAAGACTCATAGTTCACATCAGTGGTGGAAAAGGCTTTGAGATATTTCAACTAATGTAACTTGGGATTTATATTACAAAAACTTGATGTTTAAAGAGGGGTGTTTAGACTTTTTATACCCAGCCTCCAAAGCCAGAAATAAAAATGTGCAGTGGAACTGTTCATACTTTTATGCCCCTCTGAGCATGCATACGCCACAATTTGGGAATTCTTAGTCTTGTTTTTTCCCATCATTTAGTTTCAAAAGTCTTTCCCATGAGACCATACTCCCAAAATGTAGTCCAATTGGTCAACTTGTCCAAAGTACAATTGCACATTTTTGTCCTTGCCTTTGAAAATGAAGTCACCAAGCTCAGAAAAAATGTACTACTTCTTATAGTTGATCTTTTCTCTGGGCTGCTCTTTAATTTTCGGGATGATTTGACATGCGGGGCAACTCTTTGTAGTCGGGAGACATGTGATTACAAGCGGTGCATACGGTGCCAACATGTGCCCGTCTGCCAATGTATAATTATGCCGTCGTAATACATACGTAGAGCGGCTGTGAAAATAAAGTTTTCATGTGTATTTCCTTTGTACTGGAAGACGTGTTTAATCAGCGTTCCACCGCCTTTCCTAAAATGGACTGACACACTTTTTTATTGAGGGAGTCATTTTGATAGTTTGAACTGAATTTAATTGTGTTGAGGATTTGTGTTTTTCTACTGTGCAAGAAGCCGACTGTCATCAGTAACTGACAAGAGCGGAGATTGCATCATAATGACGTATATATATAATATAATGAAGCATCTTCCGGCACGCAGATGTTGTTTTATATTTTGAGTTTGTAGACAGTGTTAGTATTTTTTTTATATATTTTAATTTAAACAGAACAGTGATGCTATTCGTATGGCTTTCCCTTTTATGTGTTAGAATCAAGCAAGTTTAAGACAAAATTATTTCAGTTGTTTTGACTACAAAACACGTCATTGTCTTTGTTTTATGTTTAGTTTGACAGCTCGGATTTGCTTGAAGGCTCTGGACAAATTGTTTGCTATTTGCCAACATGCTGCTTGTTGTGAAGAGAATTGGGTTCAACTCCAACGAGCCATACGCAGCTAACCTTAGGTGTCAAGTGGGCCCAAGCACGGTTCGAGTAGTGCGAGTGCACTCGAAGACTTAAAGGTCACCCAGCTTGAAGCATTTAGCGCTTATGTAAACTGCCTGAATTTTAGAAGACATTCTCTTGCCATGCTTTTTTACGACTTTGCCCTGAAGCGCACGGAAGTTCAGAGAGGGCTTAGGGTTCCAGTTGAGTCAAACTTTGTCGATGCGTTGAATACCTTGACTAAAGATGGATTTCTAACTACTGGGTGGAATGGACAAGTCTAGGCTGGTTTGTTATACCCACACACGGTGGACTAGCTTGTTGGTGGTTTTAAATAACTTTAAAGTTTCACGTTAGCATCATCCTGTTTCAAATCTAACAACAGCATATTGCCAACCCGCTAACCAGAAGTTCAGCAGTACTGTATTTGTCTTCAGAGTAGCATGTGTCTAGAACGTCGCCAATTTATCGTACTGAATGTTCCTTACAGGATTTTCCAAATACTAATACACATGCATCTTTTTCATATGTACGGAGAGCATAAATAATCCCCAAGTAGACTATAAATGTCTTTTAGGGGCTTATAAATGTCTTAGATAATGTTGAAGCATCTGACGGTCGTTGAGGCGTTAAAAAAAAAAAAAAAAACCTTTAGCTATATAATGAGTGACAATTTTAGAGATGAGTTGGGCGGGCATTTCACTTGTTCCGACTGTAATGAAAGACTCCGCCTGAGAGTGGCCTGACTGGCGACGTCTTTGATAATGTAAAGCTTGAGTGTCTCTGGTTTCATGCGGTAAAGACTCGAGTCAACGATGGCCAAAAAGATGGCGGTGGAAAGAGCGGTCGCCCTTGCCTAATGTTTTCAGGACAGCAACGGCAGCAAATCTGGTTCTATCATAACCCAGTTCAAAGACAATGTTTAATATAGTTCAACCGGACTCTGACTACACAAGTTCCAGGTGTCGTGCACAAACCCTTAAAAGATGAACAGAGAAAAAAATGATAATAAAGGAATTGGCCTTATCGTTTAAATACTTTTGGAGGGAAGTATACAATATTTTTAGCACACTTGGGGTGGCAATCCCAATTCCATTAAAGGCCTCTCTTAAACTTTGCCAATTGGACATAATTCAGGGTTGAAGGTAAATATACAACATGGAATTAAAGGTCTACATCCTTGTTATTTCCTCTCCTAACGCGTTCTATGAGATTTTGTGCGACTCGAACAAGTTTCTCCAAGCGACCAGACTTTGGGGAGCAGCATCCGAAATAATATAACCATATTTAGTAACCATAAGCAATCACCTTTGTGACAACGATTAAGTTCGTCCTAGCATCCTACTTTTAGTACGTCTCTTTCTCGCAAGGAATACACGGGAAAGACGATGCTTGGTGTTTTCCAGTGCCTCCCCCGCCCCATTTTCACTGGCTTTCCAACCATGTCATGAGGAATGTATAATATCCGATTTTTGCTCGAGGCTAGTCCGCTTGTTCCGATTTGGAAAGTTTACGTTTTCTCGAAGGGATTTTGTCAAACAGCGTAACAAAGGCTATCGAATGTGATGGGGAGAATGACTAAACGTGTAGAGTCAAGGCCAAGATTCCTCTGATTTTTGCGAATAGTGATACTGTCAAGCTTTTAATAGAAAACATGTTACTAATTTCCAACACTGACTGTAAAGGAAAGTTCATGAACTGCATTTCTTTAGTATGTAACATTGGTAATTAAAGTTAGAAGAACCAAATGAGTTGCAAAGGTCATTTTAATTGTGAGGGACACTTGTTGAAAACAGTTAAATGTGTAATTGCTGCATGCTTTGAATAAGGAAAACTAACACCATCTGGTGGACAAATGCTAGAAACCCAGATACCGTTAATTATACAATACTCTATTTATATGATAAGGGGTCGAAATGGCCTATTCAACAGTTCCCTATTTTTGTCAAAAGTCTTTTTGTGGGAATTTTCCCATTTTAGTACACATTTTCAAAATGGACCGTGGGTTAAGAATTCCAGCTTTGCACTTTACCCACAAAAGTCAACGTACGTTATTCGAGTAGAAAACTAACGAGGACGAGCAGTAGCCACCGTCACGGGTGCGGTCGTAGATTATTTTTCCGTGATCAACGCCTCCCCCCAGTGTGTGCGCTGGAGCGCATCCACCCCAGCAACTCGCACTGCGCTGCAGTCGCCAGCTGGATGCGGCATTGTTTCCACACCGACCCCCCCACCCCGACTCCACTGAGCGTTATCTCTGCTAAAATCGAACAAAGACACCAAAATGGCAACATTGCGAAAGATGCAATTAAGCGCTGCAGAGATGATGAGGGAGGGCAGCAACATTGGGTGACGGTTTGAAACCGATAAATGGCATGTCCTGACCACAGGAACAATGACAATATAAATATAAAAGACACTTTGTCAAGGTTGGGAAAGCAGTGTGGTTTGGCATTCCAAAACATTGGACGCAGAGGAGTGACGCGTTTGTCCTAAGAGGTTTTAAGAGCATCCCTTCAAACCAGTGGAACAAAACACTTGAATTGTGTATTGCTGTGACACATTTCCTCAAATAGTTGCCATGCCTCAAATTGCCACTGACAATTAAGAATAGAGGTCTATTCATATTCCAATTTTTTTACTATAATAATGTTCCAAGTTCCCTCATGGAACACATTAGATAACGAACAGAATGTGAAGCTATCTATCACTGCGATTCGGTAAGGTTGTTAATAACAATCTTTGCTGTGGTGTATTAAATTTAAGACACTATTTTCACTTTACAGGGACTTTAATGTAGTATATTTGTGACAACCGGGACATGTGCGTAAAATCCACGCACGTGCACTTCTGAGCCTATATTGCAACGTAAAAGCGATAACAAGCGCGTCTGGAAGCGTTTAAAACTCAATGGGGAAAGAAAAGAAGGCATTCCCGCATATGGAATCATTCCACCCAAATAGGACTTGTCATATTTTCCTCTCTTGTTTTCTTATATGTTTCACCGCCCACTGACAAACTCTGTACATCGTAGTGAAAGGCAACAGGCACTCAGTGTTCATTGCCCTACCAGTTGTGGTAACTAGTGTTTTCTTGACTTACCAAGTGAACTTTTTTGGAGACCACGTTTGTAACTCAAAACATCCAAATCATCTTTTCCCATTGAAATGAATGGAAATGCTATTAATCTGTTCCAGCGCCTCAACAAACTTTTTGTAATGTGCTTTTAAAAACTGAAAATAGCACTCACCAGTATTTTACTTGAAATAAACATTCTGACTTTGCTTAATTGTGTTCTTGCGTCTACTGTATACTTTGCAGTATCGTTAATTTGGGTTTTATTGTTTTCACTGTCATTTGTTGTATTATTGCTTTTCATGACATATACTTTACAGCTGCTGCCTTATAGCTGCTGTTGTGAAATGCATTATATAAAGAAAGCTGTATTGTATTGTATTCTAAGCGGAGCATTTTCCTGGAAAAATATAGTTTTTATCTCAAAATAGACTTTTGGAGAGCTAATATAGCGATTTCATGGTAGGACAACTATTTATAAAGCTTTGTCCTTGAAGGAGGTATAAAGAGCAATTTTTATTTTCAATTATTGGTAACAACCCGCCGGAACAAAGTGGCCCAGTGCCAGAGCAATGTAGTTTGTAAACCTCGGTGGCACTCGCACGTTTTTTCCTCGGGGCTGATCGGGCCGGCCTCCACGCCACAACCTGCGGTGGCCGAGGCCCAGAGCGTCGGCAGCACGGGAATAGAAGTTTATTACTGGTGCGCAGCTCCCTAAATTGATACCTTGGTGCAAAGAGAAAGAAGAAAAATTACATACGCCCATGAAACACTCACCAGAAGAGACACGCACGCACACATACAAACACACGCACAAACGTGCGCTACCAGGCTAAGCTATACTTTGAAGGTGTAGGTGTTAGCGGCTGACGAAAAAAGGGAATTATTGTCCTGTCCCGTACGCGCTATAATAATTTCAGATCATTATGGTCAAAGACATGTTTTCTGGCGGCATAAAAGGCAGGGCTGAAGGGGATTGCATTCAATAATCTTCAGCAAAAACCTTAGTGATCAATAAAACTAAATAGTGGACCACCATCTAGTGGTCAACTGTGGAATTACATATAAATTAAACATGAGGGTGAATAACAGTTATGAACTGCAGAGAAAAAAATTGAGGTTTCAAAGCCTGCGATGGGGGGCCAGTTCATATTAAAACATATAGCGTATCATGTTGACATACAGCATTTATAGGATAATAAATAAAATAGGATCCTAACATTTGGGATTATATTGCATTTACTAGGATATATACTGTAGGACATTGCACATAATACACAGAACTATATCAAATACTGGATTATAGGTCAGTAACCTTCAGAGGTTTCCATGGAGGGTTGAAGAGAACGCCATCCAGGCCAAACCTGAGACAGCCCTCTAGTGAGGAGAACCTGCAAGTGCACCCTCAAGAACAACCATTTTTCTCCATATTACCTAAAGGAAAATCTCCAGGAGAAACTTCCTGGATGTCCTTCAAGGCCTGTTTGTTCATTCCCACCAAAGGGCCTACTCAATGAAGCCAACTAGGTCACATGTTATGTTACTTTATACACACTAAATGATGAATAAAGAGATGTGAATATAGTTTTAAATACTACTTTAAAAATACATGATATTTAAATTAAAGAAGAAAAGGAAACTAAAAAAAATAGTGAAATAAAAAACAACTGGGGAAAAAAACAAAAGGTGCATGTCGAAAAGACGACTCAATAACTGAAATACAACGTAAGAAGTGAAGCGCATGAGAGCGAAAGAGTGTCGTTCCCATTTTCTGCTGACTCGTGTGAAAGATGATCAGAAAATTGACTCCAGCTGATTTTTTTTTTTCTCTTTCCGACAACTTTTCCAGTCTCCGGCAGTCGAATGGAATGGAATGAAGCGGCACGGTCCACTTGGATCAACCTTTCCTCTGTACTCTTATAGTCCTCTTAATATGTTTCAATTAGCTTTTTGGTCCAAATTATTCACATCAAATCAAACGAAAACACTTTCAGATTTTCATAGAGTTTTTGTATCAAAATATTTGGTCAAATTCTAGTCACGTGCGACATCTGCAAAACATATCAGAAAGGTGAAAACGAGTGAGACTCAGTTGGATGTCTTATCTCTTTCACCCATAATAATAATAATAATGAATAAAAATATATTTAAAGCACAACAAGTCAATTGCACGTTTAAAGACAGTCAGTCTGTTGCAAGTCACAGGAACACGATTAATTTACTCAGTGACTAAGATCAATATGGGCTCACATCCAATGCAAACAGCTGCAGGAGTACACATGCCTCAAACAATCTCCATGTTACAAAGTATGACATTTGATAGCATTGGACATTATGGGGAAACCAACGAAATAGGGTGGGCAACTTCAAAGACAAGCTTCTCGTAACTATTTTAGGGCAGATTCCAGGGCTCTTTATTTTACAACCTTGTATGACAAGGCGTTCAAATTTGCTGAAACATTTCATGGAACCGTTTATCACTGCATGATTATTATTGTAATTATGATTGACCCATTAACGTGAATGGCTAGGCCTAAGGACTATTTGGCAGCCACATCATAAGCGAGTCATACGTTCAACACTGAATAATTATTTACCCCACTCTGAGAAAGTACTTTTCCAGAAATGGGAGGTAATCGGACATACTAAAACACAAATTCGACTTTCCCACAGGGAAAATCTGTCTTGTTTCATAACAGTAACAGTTTCAGCGTGAGAGAGAAAGCAGCTGACAAACCCACCTGACGTTTTATTTACCAGCCATCTCATTGGTTCCCTCGAGGGGGAGAAAAAGTATACAAATACAGGAGCGTTGTTTGCACTTGTGTTTTTTTAAAAAACATTTACTCCAGAAAGCATGGAGTGGTTCATCGCGTGGGTGCTGCTGTGGGGGCTCGCTGCCGCGCAGCACCACCCACACCTCCGGCACAGCAGGACGGCTATCGTGCACCTTTTTGAGTGGCGCTGGGAGGACATCGCGGCCGAGTGCGAGCGCTTTCTGGGGCCCAATGGTTTCGGGGGAGTTCAGGTACCCCACGACAATTTCCAATAATTGACACCTTATCAGCCACACTTTCTATTGTTTGCTGTTTTTCCTCAAGCGCGGTGGTTTGTGAAAAATGTTCTCTCTTTAACAATTCTTGAAATTTTACATTACAGCCCACTGTATAGAAAAGGTGACTGCGCGTAATTTGTCTCCTTGTCCAATCATCATTTCCTTTCCACATGTCCACTTAGATCTCACCTCCCAACGAGCACATCGTACTGAACAATCCATGGAGGCCATGGTGGCAGAGGTACCAGCCGGTGGGATACAACCTGTGTTCCAGGTCCGGTGATGAGCGCGAGCTGCGAGACATGGTGAAGAGGTGCAACAATGTCGGGGTCAATATCTACGTGGACGCCGTCATCAACCACATGTGTGGGGCGGCCGGCGGCGAGGGGAACCACTCGTCGTGCGGGACCTGGTTCAGCGCCAGCACCAAAAACTTCCCCGACGTGCCCTTCAGCAGCTGGGACTTCAACGACCACAAATGCAGGACGATCTGCGGTGAAATCGAGAACTACGGGGACGCTAATCAGGTGCGGCGTATCAAAATTTTCAAACACGGTTCCGACAGTAAAATCCATGATTGCAATTTTGCATTAGCCGCCATTACTTGCTGAATCATCTTTTTCTTTCTCTAGGTGCGTGACTGTCGCCTGGTGGGCCTTCTGGACCTCGCACTGGAGAAGAAGTACGTCCGAGATAAGGTGGCAGAGTTCATGAACGAACTAATCGACATGGGCGTGGCCGGGTTCCGGGTGGACGCCTGCAAGCACATGTGGCCTGGAGACCTGGATGCCGTCTATAGTCGTCTGCACAACCTCAGCACCAAATGGTTCGCAGAAGGCTCCAAACCCTTCATTTTCCAGGAGGTACGAAAGACTTCATCTCAATGGCTTCATTTTGACTCATACAATCGGATAGACGAGGCTTGTGGAGTGACGCACGTGCCATTTGGTTGTCAGTTGAACTGATGTGTGATGATTATGTCCACACTCACTGTCATCACAAATATGCTTCACTTGTTCATGAAAATGGAGCACGTTGTATAAATCCAGCTTTTAGTCAAACAAGTCGCGCGCAAACACACTGCAGCCTGTACAACAACTTTGCCCTCAAACACAACTCTGCGAGTCCCCCAACTGTAGAACCAAACCCTGAATAAAAATCTGAATTAAAGATTATGGTAATGAAAACTGTGGTTTAAACACTGCACGGCTAATTCAAACTATTTGTCCTTTGGCCTCTACAGGTTATCGACCTCGGAGGCGAGTCTATCTCATCGCGCGAGTACACCCAACTCGGACGAGTGACCGAGTTTAAATACGGCGCAAAGCTAGGAACCGTTTTCCGAAAATGGCACGGAGAGAAGTTGTGCTACACAAGGTGCGCCACAGTCAAGACTGCCGGAATCAAACCGGCACCTCTGAACTGTGAAGCGGATGCGCTAACCAGTGGGGCACCGCGCCTCATTTTATTTGTAGAAACTGGGGCGAAGGCTGGGGTTTCATGCCCAACGGCGACGCCGTCGTCTTCATCGATAACCACGACAACCAGCGAGGCCACGGCGCAGGCGGGGCGTCCATCATTACTTTCTGGGACCCGAGACTCTACAAGATGGCCATGGGATACATGCTGGCCCACCCGTACGGCGTAACCAGGGTCATGTCGAGCTTCCGCTGGAACCGCCACATCGTCAATGGAAAGGTTCTCACTCATCAACCGTGATTTTTGCCACCTCGCTGTTGATCCTTCTAAGCCTGAAGGATTCACGTTGCACGCTCAGGATCAGAACGACTGGATTGGACCACCGAGTCATAGCGACGGAAGCACCAAGTCTGTTACCATCAACCCCGATCAGACCTGCGGGGATGGATGGGTGTGTGAGCACAGATGGCGCCAGATCAAGTGAGGAAATTCTGGATTTTAACACTGTTGTGCTGCTTTTCCTCAATGACAGATTGTTATGGGTCTGTTTTTGCTGCTCATAAGCAAAACAAATAGTGATGGCTCTTCTTTCCTTCAGGAACATGGTCATTTTCCGCAACGTGGTCAATGGACAGCCTCATAGCAACTGGTGGGACAACCAGGGTAACCAGGTCGCCTTTGGCCGCGGTAATCGGGGCTTCATCGTCTTTAACAATGACAACTGGTAAAGCTCGCCAGCGTTTTTGGACTGCAGTCGATCAATCCGGACCACAACAGCTTTCGTCTTTCATCTTCAGGGACCTGGACGTGACCCTGAACACTGGCATGCCCGGCGGCACCTACTGCGACGTCATCTCTGGCCAAAAGGAGGGAGACAGCTGCACGGGAAAACTGATCCAGGTCGGTGACGACGGTCGCGCCCAATTCCGGATCAGCACCCGAGACGAGGACCCCTTTGTGGCAATTCACGCCGAATCCAAACTGTAAATTGAACAGACTATCGGGAGCTATGAACTAAAGTGCCATTAAAGGGGCTTTGCGGTGAAAGGCTGTCTTCTGCCGACTCCTCCTTTTCTGTTCTGGTGTCTTTACTGGATTTAATGTTAGCAGACGTGGTTTGGTGTTACGAGGGTGGGGGGTGGGTCAAAAAGGTGCTCTGGTGCTTTGGTGTTACTTTTGCGTTTTCACCGGGTATTACGGTTTCTGTCCACAGTCTTGAAATCAAGTATGGACGGATGTTTCTCAGAGTGATTTAAACCTTTCTAGCATGTCGACGGCTGTAGAGGGGCTTGAATGGTGAGGACACCAACTGTCATTTTTTACTATTTAGTGTCAAATTATCGCACAAAAAAAATTTGGACATCAGGTCAACTACGATGCTGTTGGTAATCTCCATTGGAAGGCAACCTTGCTACCACCAAGCAGTGGGGAACAAAAGGTACATCTTGCCAAAATATATCTGGTGGTGGTGGGGGGGGGGGAGAGCATCAAATCCAAAACGTGAGAACTGTTCTAATTTGCATTTCTTCTGCTCGCAGACATTTTCTTGATCAGGTGACGCCACACTGGACTTCCCTCATCCACTGAGGCCTTCCTGTCATCACCGTGTCACTGCCAAGATCTCAGCACCGGTATCAGAACAGCAAAAGGGGATCCCGAGAGACCCCGCTGCCAGTGACTCCTCTCTATTCCCTTTTCCATGTGTCTTCATCTTTTCTCTACAATACCCCGACCTTCATTGCGCTGTGGACTGAGCGTCAGACAGCAAGAAAAGTGATGGTTTGCCATAACGTTTACCTCATCTCGGTTGTCATGACAACATGACCCAAGAGGAGGAGAAAGAAGGAGAAGATTCAATTCCAATTCCTTCTGGAGATAATGGACGACAAATGTGGCCTTTTGAGGGGAAATAATCACATCAATGTTGCATAAAGAGATTCAAACAAAGCTAAAAACCAGGAACCGACTGGTCGGAGATGGATTTGCTGTATCTGAATCGGGGTGGGTGCCATGCTAAAGTGCGTATCATCGCTCAGGAGAGGCGAGTTTTCCAACATCGGCCTCACATGCCAAGCAAGATGCCTCAAGCCCGAAGCAGATGACCCACACCACACACTTAAAGAGAGCCACCGGACATTTAGACAGTTAGAAGAAAAAAATAGTAACCAAGCTGCTGTCATGATCTGAGTTTGCGTTGATTTTGATTTGTATCAACTAGGTCATTCCTAAATTGAGCAACCTAACTCTTTGGTGAATTCTCATAAACACACACAGTTGGGAAGCTCATAGTGTTACAGCACTGCCCACAAAGTTGATCATCCAGTCACAAGGGGGCAGTGTTGTAACAGGGACTGTCACATACAGTCGTTGCTCGAGGAATGCTTTCCAAGATCTACTAACACTTGGAAAGATAAACAGCTTTATGAAAATAAATTCCAGTATATCTGATTTTAGACTACTGGCATTCATTTTGTTTTTTTTTATTTTTTTGAGGGGGGCACACAAATCCACTCTTGTATCCCTTTAATAAAGTGAGCCATGTCTAAACATTTCCAGAAACAAACATATATAATAATAACAAAAAAAGACTTACCTTTATGATGTAGAATGTGTTTTGTTGATGTATCAGACTTTCGTTTCCCTCAGCTTACCAAAATGGCATGCTCACCGTGACAAGCATCTTCACCCCTTCATCTGTAGCAAAAAGAAAAAAGGACATGCAAATCAAAATTCTGTAAATCATTGAAACAGAAACAAAATCTGCCTTTACAAAGATAATGCTCACTTTTGATTGGCTACAGTTACCTTAGCGGGAAAATAATAATAAGAATAATAAAATAATAAATATAAATAATCAAATAAAACAATACATAATAAAATAATAATAAAATAAGAAATGCACAGATAAGCATTTACATGAATAAATGAAAAATTAAAGTGAAAAAAGCATTTGATAAAGCTGCACTCAGAAGCATGTCCTCATGTATTTATTCTTTAATGATATCCCTACACGGCTAAGTCCTCTAATAGTCCGCACCCCACTGAGAGAACACCATGGCGTCCTCAAAGTGTATGTCCATGCATTCTAGATGTAGCTGATAGTTGCACACATGCACTCTGGAGCATCTTCCAAAGTCAGTCTAACCTCATTCGATACAAGGAGGAAATTAAGGGACTATGTGTCATGATAAAATTATGTCATTAAGATGCTGTCATCTACTAAGGGTGAAGCAAAAAAAATAAAATCACTCAAAGACCACTTCCAATGAGGTTGGGACTTTGTGTAAAATCTAAATTAAAAAAAAAAAAGTTGATAGACTTTTGAGCATAGGTAGGTAGGTGCTTCTGTTCTGGTTAGCAAACGAGTTTCAAATAGGGGCTGGTAAATGTTTTAATCTGATGTCCCACATTAGGTGCTGCTGTTTTGTTGAGCACAATAGTTCAAATGGGCTCAGCAGTTAAGGGTTTAATTTCCCAACCCTGGCCTTATTTCCCAATACCTGAATTGGCCCACGGGCCACATGTTTGACACAGACGAATGCTTCTAATTAGTCCAGCACCTTCCAAATGTTATTGTCATTCACATTTGGGGGGGCTGTAGAAACGGAGCAATCTCATCTATTTGAGCCACATATATATTTCATGGGATGAGGTGGCGTATGAGATGACCCCTTTCAAACCGCCCCCACCTCTTTGGCGGCTGTTTTTATTGATCCCTTCCTTATTGCTGCCACTGTTTGCTCCCTTTCATTGCTGTCCACATCTCAGGTATGTTTGGCCTCCACACACACACAGCAGTGAAGCTGCTCTGAAAATGTGAGTGAAAAGGAGCAGATGGTGGCATGAATAGTGCAGCGGGTCTCGTCCCTGAAACCACCCTCCTCGCCCACATTTTTCGCCTTCGCGTGCAGCACATTAGCCACAACAAACATCCCTCATAATTGATGCCCCGGCATGGGGAGGGACGGCATTACGAGGTCAAGGTCAACGCTGGGACAGACTTTCTCGAGTTGGCACGTACCAAACGACACGTCACATTTGTGGCAGGAATAAAGCAGCGCATACGTTTGGTCTTGTTGCAATTTCCCCACCTAATTCCCGGCATGTGTGCCGGGGGAGGAGTCCACACGAGCGCCTTAATTATACATGGCAGCCCAGGGCAACGCACGAGCATTAAAGTTGCATGGCTAGCTCAGGACGGACGAACCCATGTCAAAATCGGTTTGGTGACCGGGCCAGCCACCACCTTCAAATTCTTATAAATCAGGACAAGAAACAGGTCCCCAGATAGTTTATGATGGCTGGCTGGATGGATGGATAGAATGGCAGTAAAGATTTTATAATGGCGCTACGTCATTTTTTTTTTCTTTTCAATTTTCCGACAGGCTGTCATCATGTCAGTGCTGTCAAAGGCTGGTTGCGCTTTTTTTTTTCTCCCTGACATCTGCTCCAATTCCAAGACCGATTGGCCTACAGGGGTGATTGACAACTGCCCGTTCGGGTCAAAGCAACCCGACAGGTCTCATGTGCTCTGCTTTCCTTATTACCGAACAAAATAAGACCGTTTGCTGGGGGCTCTGTCATTTGAGGTCGATTTAAGTCAAGTGGTGTGTAGTCCAGAAGGAGTCAACGATCGTACGGGATCAACCGCAGCAGGACCACTGTGGAAGGTGGGGGGAATTGCTTTGTGCCTCTCACTCGCCATTTAAACAATCTACTTTCAAAACAAAAAATGTCGGACTACTTGTGCGTTGCACAGCATAGGCCGGGCCTTCTATTCACGCGCCTGGACCCGAAAATGAACTCTGAATCCATCCCCAGGGATTTAACGCTGACAACTCTGAAGAAGAGAACCGTCTATGAGCAATAGTTGGACTGGAAAGGAATCAAAAGCAAACGTCCCCTTGGCTGAATCGTCACAGCGACGCCATGCCCGTTTACCAAGCAGATGCCTTCGCCATAACAGAAGGCCGCCCAGTGTGACAAAAATACATGGCGAGCAGTAATTAAAACGACTTTCTCAGCCGTCTCATGTCACTCTGCGGGGGGAAACGCCACCGAGACTGACGTCGATCGCCGTGACGACTGGGTAAAATTCAACATCAAACGTGGACAAGCTACCCTTGTGAGGAGCGCCGCTCGGGCCTGTCATGAAACCAGACAAAAGAAAAGCTTGTGCGGACAGCAGGACGGACATCAGCGGGGATCCGTTGAGATTTTGCCACTACCAAAGTTTGTCAGAAAAACTCGCACGTCGATGCCCCCCGGTGCGCTTTGGCGCGCTCGACAGATGTCACCGCGAGCCGGTATTTCTCTTGATTCCACTGAACGTGGCTTCTCCTTTCTGACAGAAAATCCAGGGGAAAAAAAGTTAGCACATATCCTTGCTACAGGGGGATTACACATCTTAGCTGAAAGATCCCATTTAAAACCCACAAAAAAATATACAAAAAAAAATATACTGTTGGTTTGCTTATCATTCATCATTATTTTTTTAATAACCACATTGAATGCATCACGAGATTAACGAATTGAACACACACTAATAAATTAAAAGCCGTTTATCTCCTGACTCCAATGAAAGCATTTCCCTGACTAGCAAAAAAAAATGCAGTACGTGTTTTGGCTATGGAGAGATTACATGTCTTAGTTGGAAAATCCTATTTAAAACCTGAAAAAACATCAATAATCGAGTCAGCGAGGGGTTTAATCACACAAGTATTTAACATTCTGCAGACGCTTAGATGCTTGATGACGGTGACTCGGGATGCTTTATTGGCGGTGGAATTGAACCTCTTACAGTGACGTCCGGGAAAAAGAAAAAAAAAAAAGATTAATTCCTGGTATTCGTCGCTAGCCAGGATTCCATTTTAGCATATTTAAAGGCGGTGATCGATATGTCTTAATTCATTCACAGACGTCATCTTTGCTGATGCCGGCAGACAGAATCTCAATTTAGGTTTGGGCTTTCAAAGGAGGCATATAAAACTTTTTTTTTTTTTTCTTCCAAACATCTCTGGACATGCTCTCATCAAAATACCACAAGGATTAAAATAAAGAAATCAATTTTACACCGCAGCAAAAAATTCACTTGGTACGTTGATTTCACATTAATGGGTGGGAAGGTACCCAACTATTTGAATCCAAACAATAAAAAGTACATTTTTCTAAAATACACCTTCTGAAGTGTTATTTTTCAGCATCATTACGGAAAGTCGTTTTTTGAGTAAGTGTGTTTCTTTGAGGTTAGCTTGATTGCTAAGCATCTCTGGTCATCCCTGATCCAGGGATTAATTTCTGGTAGTTATCTAGCACTGGATCATCACAAAGATAAAAGAGAAAAAAAAAAAAAAAAGTCTTATTTTCACCCTCTCCGATGGGAATAATGCAAGATTTGATATTGATCCGGCATCAAGGAAATGCAGGGCCAGGATATATATATTATTTTTTAATGAAAGTGAATGCTTAATCAAAGTTCGTGATCCAATTCAATACTTCTAAGTAGTGAACTATGACTCATTGTTCTTATCTGCATGAGCCCGACGGAAAGCGAGCGAATACTTTTGCCGTCCCGCTATGAACATCTGTGTTTGCCGACTGTCAACACGGCGCCAGTTGTCCTTGTTTCTCCGCTGCCAGCGCACAACGTTGTTGTTTTTTTACAGACCAATATTTCCATGACTCCAAGGCTTCCAAGGCAGTTGCTTCGTCATTTACTTTCAC
The DNA here is from genome assembly GCF_033458585.1 of Syngnathus typhle. Classification (NCBI taxonomy): domain Eukaryota; kingdom Metazoa; phylum Chordata; class Actinopteri; order Syngnathiformes; family Syngnathidae; genus Syngnathus; species Syngnathus typhle. The sequence goes on along the minus strand of NC_083750.1, from coordinate 7,527,579 downwards.
CAATAGCTCAATCTGTTATGCCAAAATCGTACTTTATGTACTTTGTTCACTCCACAAAGAAAGCCATCCACTTTCAATCTGTTTGGCTGGCAGTTTGAACAAATTTGAAATACCCACTGAAGGCTCGGGTCCAAAGGTCACCAGCGTGGCTTATACAAATAGCCGGTAAAATACGGCCTTTTTAGCAGGGAAGGCTTGTCGTGTCCTTGACAAAGACACCAAAGCGTTCGTGTCGTCTTCTTAACTGCGCCAGAAGCGCCCCGTTTAAAACGTCACCAAGAAGAACAAATCCCTCGTCGGCAAAATTCTGCCTTCCAATTCATCCCGACCTCCGGCGGTCGCAACATTATCCATCTGCTCCGCGTCCACTCGCACCCCTTCTACCCTCTTCCCCTGGTGAGGAGGCGTGCGGCCACCTGCGCATTACAAGTGTGGAGGCTGCTGATGATTACATTGTTGGACTGAGAGCGATGCTGCCGGTGCCGTAATCCCAGCAGTAATCAATATCTCCGCCCCCCCCGCCCCACACACACACAACCCATTGTCTGGTGCATGTAAAATATCCCCCAGCAACACTTTGGCCGCACTTTGATTATGCTTTCAAAGTCATCTGTGGATGGAAACAATACGAGGCCTCGACATCCCATAATTGAATGACTCTTTTTGTATGCTTGTTTTTGGGGGCAGTTTTTGACATCTGGGATTGTGGCGATAGATGCTTTTTTTTTTTTTTTCTTAGAGCAGCCTTTGGTGAGAAAATATATAAAAAATATATATATATATGTATATCTAAAATATATAAAAATATATATTTAAAATATATATATATATATATATACATATAACAAATACACAAACACAATATAGTAAATTAGAATAGACAATAGTATATGCAATATCTAAATAGGATACATTAAATACTAAATATGATGTAAACACATTAAATATGATGTAAATAGAGTAAAAGAGTCAGGATCCGGCTTTGTCATATAACCACAAATTACAACAAGGCCAACAGTCGCTTTTGAAAAGCTCCAAACTTTTAAAAGTGATGATGGAGGAGTAGGAGGCTAAAATTAGCCGACAGCCTCCTACATATTTTATCTGTGCTCATCATGTAGAAGATTGGTGAGCGAGCAAAAGAGAGTCAGAGAAAGAGAGAGGTCAGCAGTCCAGTGGCAAGGCAACTTCTCCTTCATCCGGGTTTGCCAATGTGAATGTACCTCGAGGCTCTTTGCACGACTGATGGAATTGTCTTTCCCTCGGAACTTAAGCCTTGGTCCTTCCTTTGATGATGAGTGTTCTTTTGCAGGGCCATATTTGAGGAATACTTGAAAACCCAATCCGTCAAGCTTGCTACACTTGAAAATGTATGGAGAGAAACGTCGATGGCAGTGAATGAGTTTAGGTGAAGCATGGCTGCCAAGTTTGATGGCAGACAAAACTTAAACAGATGAACATACTTGGAAGCGAGTCAGCATGATGGACGCCATCTCGTGACAGAGGCCGGTTAAGTATTGCAAGAGAGTCTTTCTCCCGGCGCGCGCTCCACGATTGGACCCAAGCAAAAGCAATTAGCGCTCTGCAATGTATCGCTAGATGGCCGCAAATAGGTAGAAAAGCCATCAAGTATTTTAGCCTCGATGCCTCCGCCGACTAAACAAAATTACTTTTCTCCCGACATTCATTTATGTTGCTGGAAATATTGATTACGCTCACAAAGAAATGATGTCTCGAGGGGCCTCCATGCAAGTAGGTGGGCCGGGACATTAATCAGAAAATCAATTGTGCTGTCGATTGGAGAGGCTGTGTTTAGAAAAGGACGGCCGGTGGGAGGGAGCGAGGGAGCGAGGGAAGAAGGATGCTGCTTTTACAGTGACACAGCAACCACTCACCACTCAATCAGAATATATTCAGACATTTCAACAGCTACATCAGCCCCGAAGAAAACAAACCATCATTCGTCCCGCAAGTTTTTCCCGAGTTCCACGCATTGACAACGACGTTCTTTGCCAGGGGGAGTCCACTCCTAAAAAGAAGAAACCGGTGTAATGACAGACAATCTGTTAGTTGCAATCATTATCTCTTACCGCCAGCAGAAAAGAATCTTAACACCTATGCAAATGAAATAGGTGTTTTTGCGACTGCCAATCACCGTTTTGAGTCGAGCGGGTGGGAATCATTTGCCAAACAAGACGCTTGTTAGGTTTTAACAACTGCTCAGCAAAACAAGCAAGTAGAGGACGAAAGAGTCTTATTTCTCAACTGCTCTATTGGTGGGTACCCCAAAAAAGCCAATATAGCGAAAAATGTTAGTAATGTATCAATCTAACATGAGATCATCACTAATAGTGTGCACGATAACCATCGGAATTGTTGTGGATTTACATGATTTGTTAGGTGCTGCTGTTTTGGTTAGCAACAAAATAATCTTGCTGTTGCACTGTATATATATGTTATTTTAATTATATTCGCAAATGACTTTTATTTTATTTATCTTACTTTTTACCAAAACCCTCAAACTCTTTTTTTTGTTAAATGCTTTACTTTGTACTTATGCAAAGCACCTCATGGTAAATGAAGCTGCCTTGCCTTTTGTCTCAACCACTTTTAGTTAAACTGATTTTAGCGATGATCGGCAGCTTGGGCAAATATTTCCCCCTTTTTTTTAATGCGTATCATTTATCTTCTCCCATGGAAATGCTCATCTCTCATGCATTGTATAATGTACAAAGCGTCCCTGAAGTTGACTCCTGTGTGGGAGAGAGATGCGACGAAGGATCCCTGATGTGTGTGTGTGTGTGTGGTTTTTTTTTTTTTCTGGTGGTGACATATTTGGAGCGCCTGAGATGAGCGATTGTTCAACTTTTTCCATTTCTTTCAGCAACCATTTCAAATTGTACAAATTTAAATCACCGAGGCACTTTGACACCATAAGAAGAAGGCTGTATCGTGGAATGGAAATTCACCACAATAGTGATTAGTCATAGTGTAGCAGCATGAGCCACAGTTATTCTAACTATTAACAATTTTGTGATCACAGTAGCGTTGTGCATTGAAATTCCGGAGGTATGTGAAGGCATCACGTATTCAGATTGCAGCACAATTTGTTCAATCGTTCCAACGTAAAACATGCTTTGCAGTGTAAATATGCTTTTGTTTTCCTCTCTGCCATCATGTAAAAGTGCCAACACATAAAACAGTTTGCCGCCGCTGCCGCCGTGTGTTTGTCAGTACTGAGTAATGACCACCGAGGGGAATGGCTCTACCTAACACGGCGCCTCGGTTTAAACTTAAACACGCCATTACAATTCAATGGAAGCATTGAAATGGGATGAAAATGCGCCGGGCCAGCCGGAGAATACTAACAAGAGCGCACAGATGTATGCGCACGTACCTCGATGAATAGAAAGCAATGGATTTGCTAGAGACGTCCTCGGCATTTTAATCCAGTGTGGGGATTAAAGGCCTAATCCACCTTCATTGTCAATCATTTGACACGTCCACTGCGCCGCGTTGGCTTTTGATCATCTTAATAGAGAACATTTTAGATGCTTCATCAACTTGTTTGATCTGAAGCAGAACCCTACACTAAATCGTTTTTTTTCTATTGTGAAATCGAATTTAATTGCCAGAGAGTTTATGAGGGAAGAGTTTTGGCCCATAGATATGTTTTTGTTTTTGCTCACAAATACATTTTAAAATTATTTTCCCAACAGCAATTAAACAAAAAGGGATTCATCCATATTTGGGGTGGTTTTTTTTACATGCCATCAGTCAAGAATCGGCAGAAACTCAAAGTTTTCAAGAGGAATAGCAGCAGACTATGTCAAACAAGCCAAGGAGGAAGAGGAAGAAATCACTTTGGCTAATCCGGCACTCTGATGTGGGCCACACAGAATGTGCCTTTCATCAGCAATAATTGGACATCGAGCTGACTGCTATTGTGCCGCACTGGTTCCGTTGGCCCGCAGCCTTTTGACTTTCAAAGTGCTCCCCGACCTTCAATTTGTTGCGATCTTCACCTCGCGGCATTTTATAGCTTTTGATGGAAATCAATCAGCACACAGGGGCTATGAAAAAGTCTACACACCCCTGTACAAATGCCAGGTTTCTGGAGATGTGAAAACAAATTGACCAACTCAATAAATTTAAAATGTGACTTATAACAAGAAAAAAGAGTCAAAGTGGAAATTAACAACTGTAATTTTGTGGTTGCACAAGTGTGCATACCCTCTTATAAATGTGGAAGTGGCTGTTAAAAATTAGCAATTGCATTCAAAGTTATGTTAAATGGGAGTCACTTGCCAAAATTTAAAGTGCCTCGTTTCAAACAAAATCAATTCAGTTTTACAGGTCATAGGTCACACTGATGGTATTTTGGTCTCATTTTTTGTGGCACAAATTTTGGCATTTTTAAATCAATGCTTACATTTTAGGACTTCAAGTTATCAACATTCCAAGCCGAGCCAAGAGTTGCTTTTGCAAAGTGGGCCAAAGTGTCAGCATGGATGCATTTGGGCTCGTCGTCGCCTTGCGTGTCCGGTTGTCCGTCCAGTCTCACCTCACACTTGGTTTTCACCTGAGGCACTTTTCCACTACCCCCTCCAAAAAAAAAAAAAAACACAGGCCTCTCTGTCGCCATGTCTGTCATTCACTCTCTTTGTCTGCCTCATCTCCTTTCTTCCATCTATTCAGAGAATCCCTAAAGTCGACAGAGGACCACTTCCTTTGAAACACGCACGCATAGAAGCACGTCTGTCTGTCTGTCTGTCTGCGACGCCACTGACAGGATGAGGCCAAGTTTGCCTCCAAAAAGTTGCGTACGTGAGAGTGAGTGAGAAGCTTATTTGGCTTTGGCGCACTACTCACTTGTGCGGTCATGCACGCAGTCACAAATCCGCAAAAAAATCAGCGGGGGGGGGTTAGTGTAGGTCATTGCTATATCCACACGTCTGCTAATCAGAGGCCAAGCAGCACGATGATTGTTTCCCAAGAGGAACATGATGTGAGTTTGCCTTAAAAATGATCAAGATGAGAAGAAATTTTCCATTCCAGACAATGTTTAATTCATTTGAGTGCCCTTACAACTTATTTTATTTTTAACCGTGGCAATTGTTGTAGTCGTTTTTCTTCCCAACTGTCAAGGTGAAAAACGACGACACAAGCATATTTTGTATTTAATACGTCAGATGTACAACCCTGAACAAGGAGGAAAATCTTCTGTTTGGGTCACATGATTGTGTACAATAAAAATAGGGGGGAAAATGAGAGAAATGGCCAACTTGACTTTGCTATTTCCTTCAAGGGTATTCTCTTCATCCTTAACTCTTTGTCTCTGCAGACTTGACTCACGTACACAACACACACACGCACAAAAACGACGACACCTTGCTTGGGCAAATGAGAAATGACAAAAGCATAAATCATTCAGGCTCCGGTGCGACACACAGTCAGTCAAGCCCACGCTCCAGCGATGAAGACTTCCGCCAAGAGTCTCACGTCACCGCTGACTTGACCAAATATTGTCCATGATGTTCAACCAAAGTGCTGGACCTCCATCTTTGAATGTCACAGGCTTACATATGTGGACCCATTTGTTTTCCAAACTATCTCCACGACAAGATCTTTTCATTATTATAATTATAAAGTTTCGAGAATTCAGTCGTCATAGCAGCAGTGATACGAATACAATCGTCCACTATGGAGCCAGCACTCCATCCCTTCACACCTCAGCAGTTCAGAGTTTGCAGGGTCAGCTGGAGAAATCCCAGCAAGCCCCCCCCTCCACACACATCTCCCCGCCTCCAAATCACATCAGAGAGGCGGGAATTCCTCAGTGGCCAACAAGCCGTAACCCGCCGGCATCCCCATCCAACATGGCGCGGAGGAAATGGCGGCTCGGCCGTTTGATTTGCCTCTCGGTGGGTCTATTGAGGGCTTCGAAATGGAGCCCACCTGCTATTGCTTTCATCATGGGTCACCCTCTGCTTGCACGCTGTACGAAACAAAGTATACAACATGTGCATAATAGAAATAATAAGTATTGATATTTTGCAGAGAGCGATATGGTGAAAATGAAAGGCAAGGACAGATTTTACAGAGCAGAAACAAAAATGGGAAAAAAAGGCCTGAATAAAAAAAAAAAAAATAGGAACAGACTCAAATAAACGTACGGCACTAGTCACAGAAAAGACCATCAAAATCAGGAAATAGAAAACTACTAAAATAAAACCACAAAAAATCTGAATCAATGTCAACAAATTACTCCACACTGACGACGACAAGAAAGAATGTCAAAACGCGTACCAAAATAAAACCAGTCATCAGCTAAAAATACACGACTCAAATCAAAGTTAATTTTTTCTGAAAAGTCAGTCAATACTTGATTACGATCGAGGATCCTATAAAAGAACAAAACAGGAAGTAGAAAACTACCAAATTAAAACTACAGACTAACTCAAAGAAACGACAGTAGTCACTGATGATTCCAATCAAAATGCCTTTTCAACAAAAAGCCTAACACACAATTGATAACTTGGAACATTTGGTAATGACCCACATGCTTCATTAACTAAAATATTATTAAGAGATTGCACTCATTTATCTCTTTGTAAATAAGGACATATTCTTTGCATTTTACTAGAAAGTCGGTGTGACAGCACAAGCTTCGGCTGCTACATTAATTCAATTTATTCCGCACGATCTCCCTAATTATGGCATCTAATTAGAGGCTATTATTGAGGCGATTATTAATATGAGATAGCTCCCTGGCGCCCAATAATAAAAGTTTCCTCAGGAAGTTGTGTTTTAAAAAACGTTCATAATTTACATAATTATTTCAGAGACAGTTAAAATAAAATATGCTAACATACGACACATTTTGGGCTTCTGGTGATAATAATCTCCCTGAGAAGTAGCATTGCATTGTGATTTTCTACCTACAAGGAAATTGCTGTCACTTTGTTTTCATAAACCCAGTGGACAAAACGTTAAATAATTGAGTGGGGAGTCAAGGTCAAAATCAGCCGGCTAAATCATTTATCATATCACAAAATAAGGACTCATGAGGCAATTGCTGTTATTTTTTTTTTTAACAAACCAAGTGCAGATAAAAAATACAGTCAAAATAATGTGGCTACATTATTTGTGAAACAGTACAGAAGAATCACTTGACAACAGCTCTACTGTATTTATAGATATAAATAAATATAGCATGATTATTAAACCGACTTTCTCTCTACACGTGTTTGGAATTCCTCCCCTGGGTTCCGGTGAACCGACAAATAGGCGATAAACAGCCGCAGATCCGCGACACGAAGCCGTTTATAAGTGGGCCCATAAAGGTCTAATAGCTTATCGTTAGCCGCTAATTACCCGCTCACCGCCATGACACTTCGTGTTTTTTTTAATCTGGTGGAGCTCATCAGAGCAAGTTGTAAACGTTTATGAAGTCGTAGCTCGCGGAATGAAAAGAAGAAGTCATTACAAGAAAATGAATCAGGTCTCGCCTCGAGACATATTTTCCGCCTCCGTCCCTTTGACAACTGGGAGCGAAATGAAGCCATTCCACCAAGAATTGTTCAAAGTCTGCCAAACCACCGCCTGCTGTGAAGTGAGTGGAGATGAGTTCACTGCCACCGAACGGCGCTTGTAACTCAAATTGTGATTGAAATTTTAGTAACGATGACGATGCGGGGGATCACCGTATGTACTGATGTCGGAAAAGTTGTGAAAAGTAGGACGCCGCCATATTATTTTATTATTATATTATTTTGGAATCTTTTTTGGAGTGTTTATCAACAACTTGTCAGCTCATCTCTACATCATTTTTTTCCCCTGAAATCTGAAGCATTGTGCATTCCTACGGCATCCCCGACACGTGCCCGTCACTTCATCCAGACTTGTGAACACCAGCCTCAAACGAATCGCTTCCTGTGTGTGTGTTTTTTTTATATATTTACTTATTTACTTTTCTTCCCCCTCATTGTGGCTCCTTGAAGTCACCTTTGTCATTCCGAGAATCTGCAATGCAGGCTGCCTCTCCTCGGTTGGAGGTGTTTGTTGGGCGGCGGTGGTGGTGGAGGAGGCTGCATTATTTATGACCAGGCAGGCCGGGCTGCAAGTGATCGGCACCGGGAAGTCGAGAGCGAGCCGTCGTAACCGCAGTGGAGCAATCAGAGAGCGGCCTCGCCACGCCGCTTTTCATTTCGTGTCATTAGATGTTGCCTCATTCCCGCGGGCGGTACTACGCGTTCTTCCTAAATGCTGATGGGGGAATTGGCGAGGGATCGTGATAAATATCCCAGGTGATGAACAGGGACACCTTCATCTCCGGCCTATCGGCCTCCGTGTTCTTCTTAAAAAGGTAAAATCGGGGACATGAATTGACATGCAGAGAGCGTCTGGACGTTATCGTTCCAGAAGGCGTTGTTTGTGCGGGATTTACATTAATCCCGCAATCCAAAATTTACGTGTGACATTAATGCTACTGGAAATGAAGAAGGCATGACGATGAAGTGTATAGGGCACAGGTATCAAACTCAAGGTCCGAGGGCCAGATCCGGCCCATCACATTATTTTATGTGGCCCGCAAAGGCAAATCGTGTGTGTCAACTCGGTGTTTCTCATGAAAATATCAAATATATTCCTTTTAATAACAGTGAGATATTGCAATAGTTTTGTCACAATCCCACTTTCAAAATAAATTAGAAAATTGTTTTTATCACTGGACAGAAGCCACAATCAAAGCCACTTGGCAAATTAACAGGATGACACAAAATAATCCGCAAAGTCAAAGTGGAGGTACTATGGAAATGTAAAATGCCTCTTTGGGTTTTGATCATAAGTTTAGGATGGATGGAAATTCAAAGGTGGAGAAATCCCAGACTTTGCCAGCAGTGGTCCCTGTTTTATGTGTGCGCATTTCATCGAATGAGATCACCACGGGGGCTTCGCGTCAGACAAATAAGTTTGATCCTTTCATTCCCACAATTGACTTCAAATCCCCCAAAATGGATTTTAGTCTCCCTCTGGAGGCTCTCCCGGCACTGGCCTCATTTTTCTGATCAAAAGCGTTTGTGTGTGCGTGTGTATTCCTGGTGCTGTTTTAGGGGATTAAAAGGCTATCTTTGATGAGTCACTTAGTGAAATTACAAGATTGGCATGGCCTCCCCACCCCAGCTGTTGCATCTTTTTATCTTCTTCCACCTGCGAGGCATCATCTACTGATCAAACGTCATGTCTGGTGAAGCAGCATGTGGCTCCTGTTGCTACCGTTAGCTGCAGTTCATTTTGGCAACAGAGAATGTTAGAACTTTGCTGTTATTTTTTGTCGTTAGCTTGTGTTTACTACCACTAATGTTAGCTGCTGTATATCTTAGCCACATTTGGCTAGTTAAAGTCCCATTTGAATTTCACTCCTACTGCTAACATTAGCTGCGGTAAATCTTAACAACAACAAATATTTATGAGTTCTGTGTATATTGTTAGTGACTCTTACCGTTAATTAGAGATGTTAATTCATTTATAAGTCATGATTTTAAAACTTGCTGGAGCGAAAAGTACGGGTAAATTATTCTCATGACATGAAGTTTTCAATAAATCTTTAATCCTTGTTTAACAGAAACTCCACTGAATTCTCAAGACAACAAGCTCCAAAATTCTTTATAAACATTTATCACTGTCTCTGCGGGTCAAGCTAAAAAAAAAAAATAATAAAGTGATGGCATTAAGTGTTTCCGCAACCTTTGCTGATGTGCGACAGCAAGTTTAGGTAATTGCTTTTTTGCGCATCTCTTGATAAATGTGTTTAACAGCTTAGAAGGCAGCAGAGGGGGTCCAATAAAACAGCCAAAGTGCCAGTGTGGATTTGGGAGGGTCTGGCAATTTGCAACATTTTTGCTTCTCACCTACTAATGATAACCGCCAACAAGAGTTGAAAGAATTGAGTGAGAATATGCTGACGTGTTACATAAATGGATCTTTCTTTTCTCCTGCTACTTATTGATGACATACGCCAACTTGTACAGTAAAAATAAAGAGGAGAATTTTCTCTGTGTTTGAGCACCTGGAGGTAAAATATGGACCAATCAGAGTACTTGGAATTCATGGTTTCTGGCGCTCAGCTCACCCTTTGGGAGTTTGATGAACAGTTCAGCGGTGAAGCAGAGCAAAAGAGCACCATGAATATGCACCATTGACTGGAAAAGGGGGGGGGGGGGGGTTCAAGGCGTAAGCCCCTCAAGCCACGCAGTGACAGCCTCCTGCTGTTTGGCTGCCTGATATGTGGCGGCACATCTACCTTGGGCTTCGGTGCACGTTTGTGGGTCACTAGGTCGGCTCGGGCTTGCAAATAAGGGCCTTGAGGGCTGCGGCTTGGAAATGAGGGCCTTTTTTTTTTTTTGGGTGGCTTGGCCTTCGTAGCCATTTTATTATGTGAAATGATCTGCGGTCAAGTTAGATTTATCTTTTGACTGAGAGCTATTTCATTTTTATTCCTTCACTCTTAACAGATTACTGCACCTTTATAATCAACTTTCATCCATTGCTTTTTCCCTCATAAACTAGTAGCGACAGATAAAATGTGAAAAATATACTATATTTCTGAATTTTTCTCCTATTCAAACTGCTGTCAATATTTGTAACTTAACTTTGATTCATCCTGTTTTCATGTTTACCGGTGATGTCGTGCCCAGTACGAACCTGTCACAACAAAGCAAGGCTCAGCAGAGCAAAAGGACGGATGGAAGGAGCGAACGTGTGTGTGTGCGTGCGTGCGTGTCGAGCAAGTGTGATGTGGAGTCAGCCGTTGACCTCGCGGCTCACGAATTGGCTCCAGATGGGAAGTGGCAAGCGGGAGAAGCGTAAGGGAAATGGTATTGACAAGCTTGGCCCGGGCAGGCCTCAAGCAATGCCATTAGCCCGTGTTTCCAGTCACCGGGGAAGCGTCTGAGATTTCACTTCACCTCCAGTACGTGTTGGCGGCAGGGAACACAATGGCGCGTTATAAAAGACCCCCCCCCCCCGCAAAAAAACAAGAACGGAATTATAGTAAAACACCCTCTAGTGTTGAAATATTACAAAGTTGTTTTGTAAATAGTGTGTTGAAAGTTTAGGGCAAGAAGATTGGGGGTGTGATTAACAAACACAAGGTAGACATTCTCACCTCACGCGTTCGTCTGTCACCTCTCGTGTTAGCATGTACGTGCACGAGTGTTAGCTGCGTGACTCTCTATAAGTCGGTGGAGTCGAGGGACTTGTTACATGGCTTGCTCTCCTTGGCGAGGAAGGTAACATCAAATTTAACAGTAAGAGTGGAAGAATTCCTTCCTCTACGAATAAACAAAAACAATGCTCAGTTTATGGATCTTCAGGATCATAAGGATTATCTGAGCAGCTGATGGATTTTACAGACGCGGCCCACTCTACTTCTTTGGGCTTGGTTAAACGAATTAAGGAGACCTGAGTTGCACTATGAAGCACATTAGGACGAGCCGTTGAAAGCCTAAATACCTGCCGGACCTTGGCTGCCATCGGAAGCCCGTAGAGGGGAGAGTAGCGGCGGATGGCAGCAAAATCGATTCATTGATTGAGTGGACAACCAGCGCGAGGATTGAGTAACATGGCTCGGATAAAAATAAAGTGGGCATTACTTTTTTAAATGAGTAAAAAGGATGTTGCCTGCCATGCCAGTACGAGGTGTACGCTAGCGTGGGATGATAAATGAACAAAATGGACACGGAATGGAATATTTGCGCCATTTTTTGGGTTTCAGAAATGGTGGGACTATGATATGAAGGTGGCAGAGTTGGGACAATACTGGTGTAAATGATCAATGCCCACACCGCGGGACAAGGCTGTGAAGTTTAACACCTAACGCTCACTTTTCCCTGTTGTGACACGGAATTGTGCGACCAAGTATTTTCACCGTTTGTACACAGCAACACAGCCAGAATGATGCTAGTGTGGTGTTAAGTTAAATACCTGACACTCGTTTCTCTTGCCCCGTTGTGTTAAAAAAAACAGATAGAGAATACGAGGTACCAAGACCGCTGTGAAATGACCAACGGTGCCGAAACAACAGCGATAAGACGGAGCCAAACATTTTCTCTGGGCTCTCGGGTTGCTTATCTCCAGCAAGTGTAGTCGCGCATGACTGCTAAAGCTGTTTTTATCAAGAAGACAGCAGCCCAGATAGGAGGGAAAAACAACTGGTGAAACATACGCAGATGACCACTAAGCTAACAGTACATGTGCGCTTGTCAAATTGTCATTGTTGATGACAATTATTTAATTTATTATTATTTTTTTTTTTTTAAATCAATCCATCAAATATTTGTTATCCTGCACCAAACCAATCATCAAAAAGGGGGAGTGACTAACGGGATTTTAAATTGCACAGCCTTTACAGTCGCGGATGCTTTAATTTGAGTCGGTCACGGGGGATATTGAAAACAAAACGTAATGCTTGCAACAGGATTTGCAGCAGACTCACTGTCATCTCGTCACCTTGCCTTTGACACTGGAAATGCGAGTTGCCGCGTCGAGATGGCAGTGAAAGAAATGATTGTAGGCTACTAATGTACATCCTAGCAATTTCCTTGATGGCTTGATGGCATTTGACTGCAATTTCTTGAATTGATTCTTCTTGGACCAGGATGGGAGTATCTGAATGATCTGAGTCATTTTTGACCAACTTTTAACGAAAAAAGGACTTTGGTTTGGCTCAGATATTTGAGTTCATCTGTGCTTTGGTTTTATTTTGGTAAGGTTCCACTTCCTGTTTGTGTTACTGATATGACTCGGAGGTGGGATGAATCAATTTTGTAAACAAAAGATTTTGATTTAGTTCCTTTGTGACATCTGTGCAATAACTGATTTTATTTTGGTAGGTTTATACTTCTGTTATAGAACACTCGGCTGGAGTCCATCTTCTGTGCCTATTGTATCGTATACATCTTTTAAATCAATGGTACGTGTACCTCTGTGCATACATCTGAGCAACATGAGCGAGCTGAGTCATGCATGAGTCCAGGAGGAAGGAGTTAATGGAAATTTCAAGAGCAGCATTCGCTCTGTGCCCCAGCACTTTTTTCTCAGAAGAGACGCATCTCGTCACTCAAGCAGCACTCCTGCCACCACACCTAAAACAACGACTACAATAAGAAAAAATGTCATTCTGACTTCTTTTGATAAGCAAGTCTTTCACAGCATTTGAATTGGCAACAAATCAATAAAGAATGTGAAGCGTTCGAGAGAATCAGCTGGCTCACTGTGCTAGGTGTGATGGCAGCTCGTAATAAGCAATGCGATGACATAAAATCACAAATGAAATACGTCCTTACTGCTCTTGACCAGCTTTTTGTGATGAAGGATTATTGATTGGGATCCTATTGGATCATTGTCCTGTATTTGAGGCCGTCTTTGTGTTCTGTTACTATCTTTATAATGGTAGGTTTCAAATTTAATTGATGTAGCTTGTCAAGTCAAGTCAAATTTATTTGTATAGCTCTAAATCACAAGCAGTCTCAAAGGGCTTCACATCGACAAAAATTGACAATTCATCTCAAAGCATCCCCTGATCTTAAGGTCCCAACTAAAGTTAGCAAACAAAGTAAGCTGCAGTATTTTTATATCTCAGGGGTGCCGCAAAACAAAACAAAAAGTAACAAACCGCCAAAAAAATCTTCAGAACACACTGATAAAGAATATGAGTCATACAAGGGACAGGTAGAATGTTGAGGAAAAAGTCCCAGAAAAATAGAAAAATGTCAATAGGGGAGAGAGTTACCCTCACGGCCCCCCTTCTAGCTCCGCTAGTGGTTAGATGCAATTTGTTAGACTAGTTGTGCAGTTTCCCATTATGTGTTAACATCAGGCTAGTGGATTTAAAAGCAACGTTATGTGGTTGTTTTCACCACACAATGTGCACAAAGTGTATTTCTCCTTGTTTTATATTATTTGGATGTAAAATAACGGACATTTTGGACTGCAAGTCTAATAATAAAAAATAAAAAAAAACAGCTGGAAAAAGACCAAAGCTGTGTCCAGTTGAACTGGATATGAGTTTTAATGACGTTTTAATTTGCAATACCTTTGAGTAACAAAGTCTATGATTATAAATAATGAATTACTATAATTATCTTGAGGATCTTTGTCTCTCACAGGAGCCAATCACAGCTGGTTGCGGGTTTTTGGAGCGAGAGACCCCCCACCCGACCTCTTTCACACCTACTGTGGCATTATTAGCGACCTAGCTGTCGCGCGTTTACTTTTAGCGCCCCGCGGAAAAAGAAGAAGCGGGGAGAAGGAAGAGGAGGAGGTGAAGCATCCACGACTTCTTGCCGGGAGAGAGGGGAGGGGGGGTTGAGGTGAAGCCCACCCAGGCAACATTGACTGCTGTACTCTGGCAGTGCGCGCTGCAACGCGATCGGCCGGTGATTACACCCGGATTATTTCTTAACACGCTTCACCTCCATACTAATGGAAGGTAAGAGCAATTTTCTCGCATATCTGCAATTTTATCTTTTTCGTCTCATCCGCTGGATTTAAGACGGAATGCAAAAGCATCAGCGTTTATTCAAAACAGCATCGATAGGTGCGTAATTACGCATCTTTTACAACGACACGCGCGTCTCTCTTATGAGTTACTGCAAGTTTCAAGATCATTTTCACGCGCAAAATGCGGCAGGTGTTATCTTTAGGACCCGGCGGACACAAAAAAAGAAAAGAAAAAAAAAACGGAGACTGCCTCAGTATTTTGGAGCGCCAGTCTCTCACTTGTTTCTCTTGCAGTGCAACAAGCTGAGCAGTTGCACCGAATCTCATCTTCTCAACAACAAAAATAAATAAACTCGACTTTTAAAGACATTCAAGGTGCTTTTGCGACGCCAATACAAGCAACAGCGTTCTTGCAGCGCAAAGTGCGTCCTCGTCCGCATGCACAGCTCAGTACGGCGGCGCGCGCCAGAAATGCTGGAAATGTGTTGAAAGTTGCAAAAAGGAAGACTGAATCCGTTTTCACGGCTCTGGATAACTTGTTGAACGTGAGTATTTTCTTCACGTTGTAGGTTTTGTTGCAACCTGAATGGTGCTGGTGTTTTTACGCAGGATGTTAAGAAATAAATAGATTTAAAATGAATCAAAGGGTTTGGTTATCGTTTGATTTGATACAGCGCTTCTTTTTTCTCCACGGTCAGTTCGGTTTTTAATCTTTCAACATGTGTCGGAGGATCCTGGTTTAAAACATTTATTTTAGGGGTCCCCAGAAAGTCGCATCCTCCCCCAGCTGCCTGAAAAAAAAAATAGGGGTGGCGAGGTCAATCCCAGGGTCGACGATTGACATGGTTGGGTGCATGTGTGCATCATAATAGGACGCAAAAAAAGGTCTTAAGCACGTATGCCCTAAATTTACCAGGCTGTGGGCTATTTTGGATTAAAGTAAACATTTAGGGGTGGATTTCAGGGTTCTTTCCAAAACTCAGACAAGGTAATTCATCAAATGAGCCCCAATCAGAAGCAGATGTTTTTTCCCCCCTTATGCCATGTGATGTGAGTGGAGCATGATGTCATTTTTTTTTCTTAAATTAGAAAAAAAATGTTTTGAAATTTAAGCACCCCTTACGCCAGTCTCAAGAATTGACATGAAATTGAGTGAACATGTCTATCATGACAGAACTCATGAAAATGTCTATTACTGCCTATGAAAGCCTGGACGAATTTCGATTCATCAAACTATTGCCCGCATCGCTTATGTTTGCTGAGGAGAAGTTGTTTTGAGATTGTTAGCCGCAAAGAAACGCCCATTGTGATGAAGCATGTCACCATGTTGGTGAACTCTGACCTCAGCCACATCGTCAGGGTGCGATCACGTGGACGTGTGCTAAGAGATCGGTAGTGGCGTCGTCAACAACGTCCAGGATAGAGACGATTGGAGCATTTACAATCTTCACATTCGGCTCACGGCACCTTACACACAGGTGGCGTTCGGTCTCAATTCCGATCGACGGAAAATTCACAGGTCGACTTCAACCGCCCACAAAGCAGCTGGGGGAAAAGCCAGCTTGGATGTCCAGTGAGAAAGAGTCTCCTGAGTTATTTACTATTTCTGCTGTCTGTGCGGTTGCATGAATGTTACATGAATGGTAATCATGTGCTCTGCGCTTTTTTTATGCGGTCACGGGAGAGTAGTAGTGCGTGAGTAAAAGCAGGCTGCTAGCGGGGGGGTTCCTCACGTTGTCACATCTCACTCTAACAAGGAGACATGAAAGAGGAAGAGGTGGCAGTGGGATGTGTGGGGAGGCTACGGAAGGAGAAAGACAATCACAAACATGTGCCAGCGCAGACATGCTAGTAACTGCCAACCGCTGTGACTCATAGGGGACGATGGGGGCCGAGGGCGCCTGTTGGCTCCGGCGTCCCGTGGAATCGTGGCGGCGCGTTTCGCAAACCGAGCAGGTGTTCCGTACAAAGATCAGTCATACTTGGAATGGAGGCTTTTGATTTGTTTTGAGGTTGATTCAATTTGGATGCAATCGTACAGCTGTTTTGACTCCCGGACTCCCCCTGTAGGTTTGAAGTGGAACTATTCCAACTCAGCAACGATACAAATACAGATTTTGATAGCAAACTTGATTTCTGAGCTCGGTTATGATGAGAAGGTGAGGCTTACGAGATCAGTGTACATTGCTGCTTCAATCGCGTGGAAGTCAATGATCAGACGGGATGTCATTGGCATACGTTCAGACAAACTAAAAAAAAAAATTAAAGGCGTGGTTTTCGGGGGGGTTTTAAGAACACTGAATCCAATAAACGAGCTCTGGTCGTCTGGTGGAAGCTGACAGGGGGGCTTTTGGCCGCCTGCTGACTTTAAACACATGTCCACGCTTGGAGACTGTGCCCCCCCCCCCCAACACACACACACACACAACTGGACATACAAGGCGGTGTTTCACTTGCTTGAAAAAAAAACAAGTGAAAGCCACTGAGTGGGGAGGGCTTGCGAGGTGAGGTGGTCATCTAACATCCCTCTGCTCATTGCATACTGACAGCTGCTCTAATATTGATGGCTTTTTATTATAGAATCTTACTGCATCTTTTTCCCCGTCAAATGACTTTTTATGAGATTCGACGTGCCACTCGGTGCATAAGTGGACACGGTACGATTTAATGCGACAGCTCCTCACGCCATGATAACTGTGACCTTGCAGTATTAAATTTAACGTTTGTTTTTGGGAGGGTATTATCACTTTTTTTTTTAAAGCCTTTTTTACTTTTAAGATAGTGAGCATTTGACATCTGTTTGCGTACATTGAACTTATATATCGAGGAACTGTCGGAATTTGTGATTCCATTTTTTGGGGGAGCGGATTCTTGAGAAATAGCCACACATTACCAATGGAAGTAAAGTTGTACACATAAATGCGTACCGTCATGAAAATATATCACCTCATTAAAGAATCAGTATCGGAGCACTTTGCAGAGGCACGCTTGAATACTTGACACCTGTCTTTCATCTTCCATTTCAATCTCTCGTTGCCATCAAAGCAATTGATTGATTGATTGATTGAATATTTATTGATCCCCAGGGGTGGGGAAATTCAGGCCCCAGCAGTATTCATACCACAGAGTGGGTATACAAAAGACGCACAAATGGCATGAGCGCAACTCAACAGGCTCTCATAAGGCTGCCACACAACGGCGCCACAAAGAAAGCCAGAAAGTGCTCAAGATAAAAGCCATCAAAGCAAAACAAAGATAAAAGACAAAGGAAAAAAAGTAACTGTGGCCAACCAGCACCCCTCAATACAAGAGAACACCCCAAAACACACTAAATAGCCTCCACGGGGTCCATAGACAGGTGTAGGGGCAGTCCAGTTCAACGGCGCCCAATGGACCGTGGTCGTGAATCGGTGAAAAACATCACAAAGCAGGCAAACGTGTGAGCAGCGTCCTGGGCACCCAGTCGGGTGCACGTGCAGATGGTCACCACGGGGCTAGCATGGCGAAAGTCGTTGGTTCCGACGAGCACGAGGGAGCGGACTCCCCACAGGGGTTGCGGCTGCAAGGCCAAGGCGAGGGACCCGGTCATCACTACCCGGATAAGCAGGAAGCCGCCGTAGAGTTACGCCGGTCTCGACCGATGATCCCGGTCCCAGGAAGAAAAAAAATAATACAAAATATCCGATCCGAAGAGATACCGAGGTGCGGTAGAAGGCACCAGCATCGCCGAATGGACAAAAAGACAGAAAGAAAAAGGAGAAAAGAAAGAAATAAAGAGGAAAAGAGAGAACACTGCTGGGAGGCAGCCACTTACGGCGCCATACCGAAAGAAAAAAATATATATATTCCCTTGGTTAGCGCCATTTGCTGCTGCTTATTAGCTTGCCGTGTTCCCTATTAAATAAAAAATCAGATGGGGGTGGTGGGATTGAGGAAGCGGGCTGCAGCCGCCACCCGCCACCCTGCTGCTGCTACTTAATTTGCCTGTCTTTGTAATAAAAGTCACGCGTTATGAAATGTACGGGGGTGCCTTCCCAGGATGCCTCCTCAGATCAAAGCCTGGCATTTACAACTTTTTTTTTTCTAAAGGCGCATATTAACATATCGGTCATCAACATCTCGGGTTCTTCACTCCTATTTTTGGATTTTAGCCGCCGTTCTGACTTTGCGGCAGACAGCTGCCAGGCGCCGTTAGCGGTTAGCCGTCTTGACTGATGACTTGCGATGGCTCCGCCACCAAAAGTACAATCCCTCAAAGAGACCGTTTCTGTCTCGCTATTTGACTTCAATATTTTCCCAAATGGCTGGCGAGGCTCGTAGGGCGGTGGCGATTGGCGACAAGGCAGCAGTTTGAAAAAGCAATAAGTTAAATGCAGTGACTTGGGCAGATGGAAATAAACCCCTTTGTATGAAAATCACAGAGAGATTGGGCTTTGCGGCTCTCGGCCTCCACTTGAATTCTATCCTCTGATTTGAAGCCGGGTTATAAGAGAGGCGTACCAGGGTGAACATCAAATCAATTTGCTTTGTCAGCTTTGACATTGTTTGAAGCCCGAGTGTGTATTTGTGTGTCGAACATATATGTTGTAATAAATAGGGATTACGTTGGGCGTTACAAAGTCACAGCACAAACAAATTGCACTATACATAAAAAAAGCCGAATCAAAATCCTCACAGGAAAACCTAATGTATGTTATGTACATATAAGTGCGACATGTAATTTTTTTTCCGATGATGGTTCAACTCTGTGTATTAAACAATTTCTTTTTACTATAAAGCGTTCAACTCCCTGATCAGCCCCCCTGAGCATCATGTAAACAAAATCTTTTTTCTTCTCTCCCCTAGGACGTCACCGCTCGTGGGTCCAAACCGTCACATTTGACGGCCTCTTTGCATGTCACATTTGACCGTTGACCCGTCCGCACACTTGTTGGTCACGTCTCAAGCGGCCACGAGGAGGCTAATCACAGAAAGGATGTTGCAGCAGTTGACAACATTGGGACTCGTCTAAGTCAACCCGAGACCCATTTTTGTGACTATTTAAACAAAAATAGAAGAGAAAGATGATTTTGAGCGTCGTCCTGCTTGCCCTGTACGCCGTCTATGGCGGTGTGGCCTACGCCATGCAACATTACCCCGCGGCCTGGGGACACTATGACGTGTGCAAGTCGCAGATCTACACGGAGGAAGGCCTAGCGTGGGACTACATGGCCTGTCAGCCTGAAGCCACCGACATGACAAAGTACCTGCGGGTAGCCCTCGACCCGCCCAACATCACATGCGGGGATCCGCCGGAAACCTACTGCGCTCTGGTAAGTGACGAGCTCGAACGCACGCAAGCGGCCCTGATGGAGACGAATGAGGATGCCGGTGTGGCGGGTCATGGGCACGCTGGGTGGACTGTTGTTTCCAGTAATGGAGATTAATGAACATGCCAAAGCCCTGAAGTGCACATGGGTGGTTGCGCATGAGTTACACAAAGCCAGCAAATACTTTGAACCCCTGCCGAGACACCAATCGAAAAATTTTTAGCGAAGTATTTGATGTGCAATTCCGCTATTCAAGCTCACAGTCATGTCGAAAGATGCCACCCGAACATTTTGCTACATCTAAGGTGCCATGTTAGTGGAGAAGTATAGCGTGTGATGTAAGATCGGAGTAAAGCTTAGACAGGCATGTAGATGAGACTGCTTGTAGGGTTGATGCCAGAGAAAGCAAGGTGGTAAACTTCTCAAGATGAGGCAAAGAAAGGTGAACATCACTAATGCCAGTGGTTAAAGTTAGTGACCCTCAAACTATTGAAAAGAAGTGCATACATTAAAAAAAAGAATCTGTATGTCATTGGACATTTAGTACCTGGAAGTACACTAAACTTTAGACTAGCTGAAAGCAGGTCTAAGTTGTGGCGCAGATGGAATAGTTCAATTTTTAGGAATTTAATCAAGGTTCAGGCAGACAAATTCTGTGCTATGCTGATGTGTGGCCGATGTTGTCGCATTATATGCATAAATATAAGCAACACGAGGCGAGAAGGTAAGATGGAAGCTGATGGATTTCAAATCTTCTCATGTAGAAGAGATGTGATGCTAACATATAGCTAAATCCCTAAATATTCATTTGCTGTTACATAGCCCCAATAAAATGAAAACTTTTAATGCTAAAATCTAGCATCCAGACAACTTGCACGGACCTCTGTTGTAAATTTTAAATGTTCCTCTTGGTCATCACGGATAAGCCAAAAAAAAAAAAGCCACGAGACAAAGCACTGCACTGCCGCGCATTACAGAGAGCATTGCTAATAGAGTGCTTGACCTTAAGAGAGTCTCATTGGTTATTTAGTGGCTATTGTCAACAGAGGAGCCACAGGTTGCGTTTATCTGCACTCCTAATCAAAGACGGCATCAGCGTCGGGCAGCGCAGAGGCGCATAAAACACGCTCCGAGCAAAGCTCTGTTGAGAGCTCCCGCTCGTAAATATTTACCAATTAAAAGCGTTTAAAAAGAACCACGGTGGTGCTGGTGGCTCCAGATGGCACTGAGACATTTAATGCCACTGTCGGATATAGCGGGGGGGGAGAGAGTAGGGACGTGCTGAGGTTTACATCAAAACAAACGGCAGACAAAAATTAAGTAGCTCCGAGCTTTAGCGGGGGATAGACGAGACAGCTTGCGGTGCTGCATAATGATGAAGACACAGTGGAAGTCCTGTCAGGGGAACAAAGTGGCAACCTATCCAAATAAAAGCAGTAACCGCATGAACAGATGGACTCAAATGCATGACAGCAGTCACGGAAGAACCAAATAAAAGTTCCTGGTTTACAAAAAGAAGGGCAACACAGCTGCCAGATGAGAGTCCTTAGGAATTAGGAATCTAGCAAAATAACAAAACAGGAACACCGCAAACTAAAACCATTCACAGCACAAACTGATTAAAATGCACAACACCGAAGATGCAAATCAAAATCTCACAAAAATCTTGTCAAGAGAGAACCCGGAGGCCAGGAGTAACACGCCAAAGAGCTCTTTTCCAACGCAGGGGTTGCGTTCCCTCACTTAATGATGCGTGACGTGCGGTCAGAGAATCTTGGATGGATCATCACCCTGCTCGGTCTTCACTTCCAGTCAGCTCGTCTATTTTTTTTCGGTGCTTGAAATAATCATGACTTATGGAGTCCGCCATGGAAGGGCTGTTTAATATTGCAACAGTACCGATCTGGAAACAAATGAGCCGATCAAACCGATACATTTGTTTCAATGCAGGGCTATACAACATTTTCTCAAAAGTGACTTAACAACGTTGGCAAGTATCACGATTGGTGGTTGACAAAAGGGCAAATGAGGACACGAGATCCGCCAGTGGAGATAAACCAACGAACGCCGGCTTTGAGTTCGGTCGCCGTCTTCCTGCGTGTTTCTGCGACGGGCGCTTCTCTTCCGACGTCTTTTGAATCCAGCCGAGTGGATCCTGATAATGGTGCTAAACTTGATTCCGTTCTGTAAGAATGGATGAAAGAGCGGAGGCTGCCAGTTGGGCACACAGTCCCCCCACAGAGGCTTAGAGATGGAAACACGAGATGAGAGCTGTCGCTAAGCCGCCGGGAGACTGAATCGTATTTATCGTTTATCCACGTGAAGAATGGCTTTTATCGTCTTTTTGCAAATCAACTCTTCAGTCTTTAAGGTTGATTGTTTTCTGTGTCAGTTCACCTCAGTAGGGGGATGGTTGTACTTGTGATGAGAAGTGTTTACGTGGTTGCAGATATTTATCGGTTCACTTTGATGTCTCCCCCTCGTCAAAAGAAAGGGATATTAGCTCGGGGATCAAGCAGAGACCAAAATAACGTTAATCAGTTGGCCAGCGGCGGCCACCCAAATGTATGTTGATCCGCGTCTGCTGGGAGCATCAATAAAAAAGTGTTTACCGAGAGGTGATAAGTTGTCCACAAATGCTTTGATATAAGCCATTTACGCAATCAAGATAGTCAGAGTTGCGAAATATTCCCTCAGTAGTAGTGAACAATTGTTTTGCAAAAATGTTCAATTTTTATATAAGTGTAACTTCCAACTTTTTTTCTTGGAAGTTGAACGAACTTTTTTTGGAAAGAACCATATTGAATCCTAATCGGAATGAATCGTATCTTATCTTATTTTACTATCATGTCTTGTAATTGCAGGGAACAGTATCGCACGGTATTGGAATGCATTGTTTCATAACATATCGTAAGTTTATGATCTTATCGTATCATAACATGTATTGTGAAATGTCGTCCTTATATGACGCTATGTCTCGAACCGAAAACCAAAAGAAAAAAAAAAGTCGAACCCTTTCGCTGTTACTTTTATGATGATGATGGGGTCACAAGCATGCTCTCGAACGTCACACTTTTAAGTGCTCGCTAAATCAGTTTAGCAATGCCCCGCCCACCTTTGGCCATTCTCGGTGAGGGCTCTAGCCAAGATTCACTCATCCATGTTTGTTTGAAGACGGCGAACAGTTGGAGCGTTTAGCAGGCCGTCACCCCCCCGCCCTTGACTCTGTCCTGAACTCGCAATGCCCGGCGCATCATTGCCGCACGGCTGCCCGCCGAGACACCGCGGTGACACGTGACATGTCCCCTGACGCCAACAGGGGGAGGTAAAGGGAAGCGTCGTTTACGCTTTCACTCGCCTGCCAATTCTTTTGTCTGCCGCCTCGCTTTTTAATTTCCCTCTGCCTTGTTTTCTGTCAACTGATGATGCATAATATCCCGGCCTGAGGTTGGGCACCGTGGGTGAGGTGAGGAGCTTGACAGGTGATATGTCGCCATTATTCGCAGTTATGCGTGACAGGTTAATTCTTGGGACGGTTGTAGTAAATACAAAGATGGATGGCTAATGCAAGGAGATAGCAGAGAGGGGAAAGTGATGATTGTGTGTGTGTGCTTTCCGGACTGTTTAACACACTCTACTTTGCTCCACTTGCATAAATTTTACTTTTTGAAACGACTCTGTGGCTTATTATTTTGCTAATTGGTGTCAATGTAATTCTGTTTTTCCACAAACTAAAAGAGCAGAAATGAAGTCAATTGGTGGCAAGGTTTTTACTTTCTGGATCTAGGTTTCTGTCAAATAATGAGGTGCACTGTTCAATTTACCCAACTCATAGCTCACTTACTACTTCCTGTCAGGCATTTTGCTAATGACATCATCATCATCAAATGCAAAGAGCTACGCAATGAAGACCAAATAGCTCAAAACGCACACGCAAAAATAACATCGTCACTAATTTATTTGTTTTTACATGGAAATGACTGCTGTGCAGATTCTCCCTTAACAAATTCAACATCTTTTCCTCCTCTATAAGGCATACATTTTAGATCAAGCTAACAAAAGACTCATCTCAGCCACCTTCCCTGCTGTGAGCAATTATCCAAAGGCAATCCTCTTACTTCACTGTGACTCAGATGCTGTTCCACAAAACACTCGCATCGTCTGGCGGTGGGGGGAAGAGAAAAAAAAAAGCCTGGCACAACTGCGTCACGGCTGAATTGTGCTTCTCACACTTGGCTAATTTGACATTTCAGTGATGAGACAGGCATTCCTCGACGGTGACCATCATTCACACCCTTCAATCAGAGCGGTTTGTTATGGTGATACGTTACAAATTAATCCCTGACCTTCTTGAGCTGCTTCCAGCTCAGTTTGGATGACACATACAAACTTCATAACGGGATTTTTATTTATTGTTCAATGATCGACTAGGGGGAAAAGATCCGAAATGAGTTTTTCAAAAAAAAAAAAATTATAGATAAAAATTTTTGTCAACTCGTCAGACTGCTTGCTGTTTTTTTTGGTGTTGGAGAGGAGGGGGCTGGGTCAAGCAGGACAACGTTTGAGATGTTTGCAATGCATTCACTATGATGTATTTTTCCAAGAGAAAAATCCCGCACTAGGTGGAGAGGTTTGAAGCCAGAAACGGTGGCAGAATGACAGGCAACTGTTGGGAGCTCGCTCAGCCCCTCAGCCATCACGTTGTCAAGCCACATCGATCTGAGAAAGACCAAAAAGTGTGTCGCGCATGCGAGTGCGTGTGTGTGTGTGTGTGAGCTCAGGCCAAAAAAGAACAGGAGAACTGCCTTTTTTTTGGAGGGCGGGGGTGATTTTTATATGATGCTGAATGAAAGGCTGACATTCGAGCCTTGCTTTATACCACAAGCTGGCTGGCATTTGAAATTAATAGACGGCTCTAACAAGCATGCAGATTGACATGGCGAGCTGGTACAATAGCTGCGCTATTTCTCTCACTCTCCATTTCATCTCTTTGACAGCGACGACCGCTCTGATTTTCTGGCCTTTTGTGAAAGGGCTACCACCAATTAAATAAAATGTGAAATATGACCTGAAGGGTGTGACATGCGATGGCAGAAGAACTTATTTGTCGATCAAGTATTTTTTGCCGAAAAAATTAAAAAATGTGGACTCCGCCTCCTCCCCAACCTTGACAGTGGTGAACTTGTCACCTCCGTCTGCATGATCGGCGCACGAGCATTGGCGCGACTTTGGTGCTACTTAGCGTTTTGAGTCTCTAGAGACGCGACAGCTGTTCGCCAGCATCCCTGGAAGCAACGTCGCGTAAAAGAAAGCAAACTTAAATTGACAGCAGTGCAGAATTGTTTTCACCCACGGTAATGTAATGTCATATATTGGACGATATCCATGGTGAAGAAATAAAATTACAAGCACTGCACACAACTCAGAAACGTAACATGAGCATTCAGGGGAAATCATGCTGTTCCAATTAGTATCAAATACAAACATGTGACAGGACGATCAGCGGTCGCCGCGGCAACAACAGAGATGCCTGTCCCATTAACAGTACATAAAAAAAAAAATATGACAATCTAATAAGAGACAATGATGGTGATTTGGCACAACTTACAACCAGAGTAGAGATATTTGGGTACTGATTAAAGCAAAAGGTTCACAGTTTGATACACATAAAATGTGACGCTGTTTTGGGGACAGGAAAAGGACAACGTTTATGCCAAAATCACCCATTAATGTTTAGAAAACAGATGGAAAAGATGGCTGTCCCCTTTATATGTTATATCTTTGCGATCAACTTGACTAGCTAGCCACTCAACAGGCAACGGTTTATCGAGCGCTTCGCAACGAGATCTAGCAAAGAGAATTAAGCAGCCCCTCATTAGCGGAACGTTGACGTCTATTGAACCCCAAACATCAGAGAGACTCTAATCCTGTACGCACAAACACACACACATACACACCCACAGAGTGATCACATAAAGAAGTTTGTTTGTACACACAACAGTTAGCCCCGCTATGATCATGATAAGCGCTGATAAAATGCGACCCGGTGGGATTGTGTCACACGAGAGATAATCAGAGCGCAAGTGTTAATTAATACACAACTCGATTCGCCTTTTGTCTGCAGTCGCAGACCTCGATTTGGATTTATGGGACAGCGGCGGAGGTTTTCTTATTTGGCTAGGCATCGACTTCAAAGGAGCAGACTTGGAAGCGGTGGCGCCCTCAAAGGGACTACCTCAGCGAGGCCTACGTTTACGTTAAAAAAAAAAAAAAGGGGCATAGTGCTTGATGTGCGGCAAATGCAAAATATGATCATGCCGCGAGATGTGTTTTTGTTGTTATGTTTCGATTAAAACGTCAACGCCGATAGCGAGTTACGGATGTCACCTCTGCACCCGACACTTGATGTTTGTCTTTTCATGTTGCGTTTGTATCCAGATTCACGCCCAAAAATGATTTAACATTAAACTGACTTAATGTTAACGTGACTTTATTTTTGAAGATACCTTCTTTGATGTATAGGACGGACTACATCAAAGCAGACATCGTTTGATTTAATTTTCAAAACACAAGATGTCTGTCTCATACTAAGTGTTAGCATACCTCGCAGAAATCATGTTGAACTAGTGATCTACAAACATGAGATACGATATAATGGTCACTAAACTCGAACGGAATTTCTAAGCCGCAAACTTAGCCAATATCTTGACGCCGATTCCCACGCGACGGTTTAAACGCCAGCGATAGGATCGACCAGCTTTTAGATTGTCGCTGGTATGTGTGGATGTCATCCATTTTGGAATCGTTGAGACTTAAATGGAGTTGCTTTTTGGGGAGCGGGCAAATGGAGCTTGCCTTTTCAACTGATTAGGACTTCATTGTGATTTCATCAAGTGGCGCTTGATTCGTTTGCCGTTTTTATTGTGCGGGATCAATTCCCACTAGGAGGGAGATGATAGAGAGAAAGGCGCCATTTGTCAAAGTCCTTGGGGTGTGCAATTCGTGGCAGAAGTGTGGCGGGGTGCATGCACAGGTGTCATGTGGCAGGTTGAGAGGTGTCAGGCCGAGCGGGACGACGGGCTGATTAATCCAGCAACACCTCTGCTTTCACATCCAATGGAAGATATTTTTTTCTATAGCCCTCCCTGGAGGTTTTGCAAAAAGAGTTACGCTCAATTTCAAGACTCCTGAGTCATTTTGCCATTGCGCTACCTGGCGCATAAAGGATGTGATCCAAAGCCCAAGGATATTGTAACCAACAAATAATCCTAAAAACAGCTTTTCGTTTTCAGTATTGGAGGTGTCCGAAATAATAACTAAAAAAAAAAACTTTTGCGGATGACTGCAAGTTGTACATAACGTGTTTTGTTTTTTGGTTTTGGGCGCACATGAGGGTTGACACGAGTTCGGAATCTCTTAACAATTGCTGCGGCTTGTTGAATTGTCTTTTGAAGTAGCTTTTGTTAACAATGTTATTAAAAATGTTGATGTACCAGAATCATCAAAAGATATTCAAAGCACCCCCAATAAAAATCCAAAAGGAAATTCAATTAGATTGTGCGATAGTCATAAAACGATCGCCGGCAGCGATATGATCACCTATAGAGTCTAACAATCCTCCGTGGAAAAGGGCGAGGTGATATTTTTTCATCTCTGGTGCCGCTGACCTGACTGCAGTTGAAGGATCAAGCTGAAGGGGCTTATCGTTTTCCAATAGAAGTCCCCCCGGCACAGCACCGAAGCCTCCCCGAGTCTACAATGACCACCGAGGCTATCGATCGTCCAGAAGGCGGTGTTTTCGTTGTTAAATAACCACCGCGGGAAATCCGATTGAAGGTTCTGACCTTTTCCGCGCCTCAGCCATCAGAAAGAATTCCAGTGCGGTGGGCGCGTTGTAGCCCAGAGTAAATAGTGTCACTTACTGTTGGATGGGAAAAGGGCCTCTGGCTTTATTGAGCGTTATTAATGGAAGGGACTTTTGTGAAAGGAACGAATCCCCCGCTGATGCTGAACGGGGCTTCCTCGGATAGACTGATCGCTTCCCCGAAGGCCCAAAGTGGTGGCGGGTGACGAGAGGATGATTATGGATTGAATTTATGACTGCTTCCCCAGTTTCTTCTGCCGACACAGCGATGCAAATGTCTCCCTTATTTACTTATTTGCGCCTCGCTGTTCGATGGGGAAATTGCTCGTCGTTAGCCGCAGACATGTCGGGCTCGGTGAGAACGACAAAGGAAAGACGGAGACGGAGGAAGACCTTGGGGAAATCACAGGTTCTGCAAAATGTTCAAATAGAAAAAAAAAAACAACACTACCATTTAATCACATGTGACAAGCTTGCGGGTAGCTAGCTAACGGCCTGGGTAAAAAGTTAAGGGAGTAGGAAACTGACAAATGTTAGGATCTACTGTAACTTGGAAAAGGGATTCCAAGATCTTCTCTTCTCCCAAAATTGGATTTTTGAGTTTTTTCTTGCCCAGTCAGGGATTTAGCTTAACAAATTGGAGGACTTGACGGCTCTGGCTGACAGTCCGACAAGCCCAGAATGGGAATGCAAACAATGGAGAAAGCTGCCAAAGTATAAACAGCAAGAGAATAAATCGATGGACTCAAAACTATGAAACCTGGAAGTCAAAAAGAAGTCTTTTTTCCAGAAAAAGCTGGTCGAGACCCACTGTGGTTGAGTCTGATCGAGGCAACAACAGGAAGTAGAAACCTACCAAAATAAAGCCAGCAACAGCGGATGGTCTGAATTGAATCACACAAAATCCAAATCAAAGTATTTTGTTCACTATAAGTTGGACAATAATGGCTAGGAATAAGAGTCCAATGGGATGGCAACAAAAACACAAACCTGCAAAACTTTGACTCAAATATTCAACACCTGACTCCGGAGATTTAAATCCAAGGCACTCGTTCACAAAAGGTTGGACAATACTAGCTACAGATACAGACAAAAACCTCCGAAGATTGTTAAAGACGAACAAAACAGCAATGAATTATTTGATTTGTCATCCTCTATACATGCTCTCTGTTTTCTGCCTCCTTGGCCTCTGAGCTGGTGCGTTGGCGTCTCAAGAAGAGAACACTTTTAACAGATTCCTTGGAAACGGGGCGAGCGGAAAAGGTCTCCTTTTACATTCCTCCCGCTGCCGTCACCCTTATTAGCCTACTAATTGGATTACGTCACGCGCCTTTGAGTCAGCTCGCCCCGCAATCTTGCCGCTGTGTGGCTTTGTTATTGACTCCCCGCTGAAGAGCAAGTGGCTGATAGCGTGGGGTGGCTACAAAAGGAAATAAGAATGAAGTGCGAAGATCTGTATCAAGGCCACGGGGGCGGAGTCATGCATGGAACTTGCTTTAAGCATGAAATAGAGCATCAAATAAAATGCCTCTTAAGTTGAATAAAGGGAAGCAGCAAGTGACTTAAGATAAAATGGTCCTAAAAACGTGCAAAAAATAATAATTCTCGGAAGAGCTCAGTCCAACCTAAAAAGATAGCAAAGGCAGTGGTGTCAACTACTAACATTAGCTGCTAACGCTAACCACTTTTGTTGAGATGTCTGATGATGTTCCTGGAATCTGCTCTAGCCACTCCTCCAGTTTGGGGGTCACTGCCCCAAGTGCCCCAATGACCACGGGCACCACCGAGGCCTTCACTTTCCAGGCCTTCTCAAGCTCTTCTTTGAGGCCCTGGTATTTCTCTAGCTTCTCAAGTTCTTTTTTCCTGATGTTGCCATCGCTTGGTATTGCTATATCCACTACAACGGCCTTCTTCTGCTGTTTGTCCACCACCACAATGTCCGGTTGGTTCGCCATCACCATCTTGTCAGTCTGGATCTGGAGGTCCCACAGGATCTTGGCTCGCCCATTCTCTGCCACCTTAGGGGGTTCCCATTTTGAACTTGGGGCTTCCAGTCCATACTCTGCACAGATGTTCCTGTACACTATGCCAGCCACTTGGTTATGACGTTCCATGTATGCTTTCCCTGCTAGCATCTTACACCCTGCTGTTATGTGCTGGACTGTCTCAGGGGCCTCTTTGCACAGCCTACACCTTGGGTCTTGTCTGGTGTGGTAGATCTTGGCCTCTATTGCTCTGGTGTTCAGAGCCTGTTCCTGTGCAGCCATGATGAGTGCCTCTGTGCTGTCCTTCAGTCCAGCTTTTTCCAGCCATTGGTAGGATTTCTTGATGTCAGCCACTTCACTTATCTGCCGATGGTACATCCCATGTAGGGGTTTGTCCTCCCATGATGGTGTCTCTAGCCACTCTTCCTCTGTTTGCCATTGTCTGAGACATTCACTGAGCACGTCATCCGTTCGGGCCTTTTCCTTGATGTACTCATGGATCTTGGCTGTTTCATCCCAAACAGTGGCTCTCACACTCAGTAGTCCTCGGCCTCCTTCTTTACGGCTAGTGTACAGTCTCAGGGTACTGGACTTAGGGTGGAACCCTCCGTGCTTGGTTAGGAGCTTCCGTGTCTTGACATCTGTGGTCTGCGTCTCTTCCTTTGGCCAGAGGTTGAAAGTTTTTTCATATAATAATTAAAGGGTTCATTTATTTCACATCTACAGCCATAACAAATCTTAAAATGGCTGTTAAACTGTAAAGGGGGTTTTACTGCTTTAACATGTTTTAAACATCCTTTGAGTTCCACCAAGCTTAAAAATAAAATTCTTCTCAGTATCAAAAGACAAAAGCAGCGGGTAAAATAAAAACGTAACGGCGAGCGCTTATCAGTATTCTTTGCAGCTATCCTCGCCGCCCGTGTCAATCTCGCTCATAGAGTGAGTGAGAGTGAGAGAGCAAGCGATAAGCGTCTGAGCGTTGCCGAAATGATTGTTCTCACCTTTAGATAATTCCACCGTGTAGGGTGTCAGATGATTGCTGATTATCGAACGGCTTTACAGTGGATGTGAATGTCATCAGCACTTAACCTCATTGTTCCGGGAGGGGCCAGGGGTGAGCAGAATGTCAATGGCAGTGCGCCTTCTGATCTTTCTCACACACACAAGCTCTGGATCTTACTCAGACAATTGCATCGAGAAGCTCCGCACATTCTCGCACCACACATACAAATAGATGCCTGTGCTACACACAAGTAGACTGGAGGGGCATGAAAAATACATGGGACCCCTGTGTTTTATAAAGAAAATAATAATAATAATTTGGATTCTAGTCCTGTCTCAGGGCTGAAATACCACACAGGAATATCAATGACAGCAGCAATTTGGGTGGCGGCGGAACGCTAGAATGCGTGGATCCGCAGTGACATCTTAATGAGCCGCACTATAGTGCGAGCTTTAGCAAGTACACGTGGCGCTGAATGTGATCAAACGTGCTTTAGTCAATACTGGCGGGAGGAAGATAATGTGTTTTTTTTTAATGGCGAGAAGTAGGGAAGAAGGAATTACATTTTGAAGTACTGCACTGGGATTTCCACTTTACATAAACACGTCCCACTTGTATTTCTTAGTTTTTGCTTTAAAATGGCATCTCATTATAAGAATGTGTGATTTTGTAAGGGCTGCGTCGAATATATATTATTAATTATATATTATAAATAAATGGTATATTATGCCTCCAGGTGTCATGTGGCAGGTTGAGAGGTTATTAGAAATATATTTTATATAGATTTTTTGGTCTTTACAGCAAAAGCATAGTATATATATAGTAATCACAGTAACTGAGAGGATGGCACTTTTTTCTTGTCTCGACAGGAGAACCCTTATATGTGCAACAACGAGTGCGACGCAAGCACCGAGGAATTGGCTCATCCGCCCGAGCTAATGTTTGACTTTGAGGGTCGCAACCCCACCACTTTCTGGCAGTCCACCTCATGGAAGAAATACCCCAAGCCGCTGCAGGTCAACATCACGCTGTCCTGGAACAAGACCATCGAGCTGACCGATGACATTGTTCTCACGTTCGAGTCGGGCCGACCGGAGCTGATGGTCCTGGAGAAGTCACTGGACTACGGCCGGACGTGGACGCCCTACCAGTTCTATGCCACCGACTGTTTAGACGGTTTTACGATGGAACCAAAGACGGTCGGTGACCTCACCCAGCGCACCCTGCTGGACATCATCTGCACCGAGGACTACTCACGGGGCTACGTATGGAAGAACGACAAGACGGTTCGCTTTGAGATCAAGGACCGCTTTGCTCTATTCGCCGGGCCTCGCCTGCACAACATGGCCTCCTTGTACGGCCAGCTGGATACCACCAAGAACCTGAGAGACTTCTTCACCATAACCGACCTGAGGATTAAGCTGCTGAAGCCGGCCACTGGCGCCACCATGGTGGACGAAAACAACCTGTCCAGATACTTCTACGCCATCTCTGACATCAAAGTGCAAGGAAGGTGAGAAACTTTTTACTTTGATTACGTCCTGTTAAATCTATTTAGCTACATTTTAAGGGTGCAGTAGGTAGTCAGTTTAGAACAAATCTGAATTCCTAACGAGGTGATGTGAGTGCATTGTCTTGTAAATATTCTTCTCCGTAGAGAAAATCAAAGATCAATTCATGTTTTTATGTATCCATGCCAACGTCACACACTTGGCAAACCCGTTGAAATTGAATCAACAGCGCCTCAGCAAATTGGTTGAAGACGCCATTAATCCCCAATCAACTCCAGTAATTGTTTTTTATTATTTTTTTTTAATTTGCCTCGATGTAACACCAAACACTTCACACGCCCATATAAACGATTCACTTACCTTCTGTCAACAGAGCTACGACTCCCTCCACGCTATTGTTCGAGCAATAAAATGCACTTTTACACAACATTAGAGACATTTAATTAGGACAAGGTAAAACGCCTCTGCTGCTGCGGGTTGCTTTTCAGGGGAATGGAAACATTGTCTTCACGGCGTAGGAAAAGAGCCCTCAAGATGGTCATAAAGCATTGGCAGCTGCTCTCCAAACTGGAGCGGCTCTGCCAGCCTGGCGTTTGGTTTATGCGAGGATAACTAGGCTAGTAATGACCCATCAGAGGGGCCCCGAGGTGAATTGAAACAGTTAGTCGCTAATTGTGATTCCGTTGGCAGACGAGAACCATTAGCGCATTGGCAAATTGGCAGGAGACTAATCTTGTAATTAAGACAGTTTGCGGATGATTAAATGGTAATCACCGGGGACGTGTTGGTGGAAATTGGGGGCGGGGGGGGGCTGAGTTTTCCAGGTTTTGCTCAATTTCAGCTCAGCCCGTTCAATAAATGTGATGTTAAAATGGCGTTTCAATAGAGCAAGACACACTCAAACCCGAATAAATGACGCAGGGATGACTATCACGTATGCAATAGCATCTCCCACCAATATCTTATTTTGCCTTTCATTAGGACAGAAAATTGTAGATGGGTCAGGCAAACAAGTGATTCATCCAATTCTACCCACTTGACTGCTCCTGGGCATCAAATGCAATTTGCCCAGCAAAAGCTTGGCGGCGTAAATTGAAATAAAAAGTACGAACCGCTTGTGTCCAGCGGTGGATCAGCAAGTGTAGAAGTGGCTGATTAGACTTCCCAGCAACGTCGGCAGCCCTCCAGCTAGCAGCCGATGTGATAGCCTTATCACAGTGTGTCAGCGCCTTGCAAGAAATCCTTGTATGTGCTGATAAACTCTCCATCAGGCATGGAAGGCTTCCCAGAACCAGGTAACCTGTAGGTAGACATGGACATGAAGGAGTACCAGCATACGGCATAAATACTTTTTTTCAGCCTTATTGCTTTCATTCTAATTAGACTCTGGGCACTGAATACAAAATACAAAAGACCCATCTTATTGAATGATTCAGTTCATACTGAATCTGGATGAGCAAGCGTAAGGGATCATGTCAGACCTTTGACTGGTTTCAGTACAGAAGACGTGATGGATCGTCAGCAACACGATAGACTTGGCGTATTTGGTTCGCTCACTCAAATAGGTGGACTCAAAAAAACACCACGGACTCAAGATGATTCGGTTCAATCGGCTCACCGAGTCGAGTCAGCGGACTCAATGGAAACATTGGGAGATGACTTGGTTCACTAACTTTAGTCAACAGACTACAGAAACACTCAGTCGAATCAGGTGACTGACTCCAGATATAGGACTCACCAAAAACACATAAAATTCCACTAATTTGGTCGAATTTTTGGTTCCTTAGCAATTTTCTTCTTTTTCATCCCTGAGTTGAGTCATACGCCGCTGACATTCTGATTTTCTTTTAACCTTTATAGAAAAGGCAGCAAGTGTTTTCTTTCCCCTTCGCCAACTTCTGTAGCAAGGTTAGTGCCGGCTATTGATAGCATACAAGAAAACCTTGAACTGCGCCGTCTTGTCCCACCTTTTCTCATTTATTGATCATGTCTGCCGGCTAATTAAGACCTGACCGCTAGCGGCTGGTTGCGCGGTCAGAGCTGTGCAAAAGGGGTCTGGTCGGGGGGCCTGGGAACTGTAGAAGCAGCTAATCCATAAGCTGTTAATGCGCAATTGCGCTCATCCCCTGCCATGTCATTCCCAACATTGTGTCTTGTTTTATTCCCCGTCTCTTTTGACCTTTTTTTTTTTTGTTTTGTTCGTCCTTAACCCTGACCCATCCTATTAACGTGACGTTCCAAAGAAAACAACAGCTGTTCAATGTAAGCCTTTGTTGTTTGACTTCTCTTTCAAGGACAACTCACTAACACCTCCGATTACGATTTTTCACAAACGAGGGTACTCAGAACGACATTTTTCTACTGTAGTTATATTTTAACCGGCGCACTTTCAGATTTTTATGCTAGGCTTGGTTCATCCTGTCAAACCTTTTAGCAGCTTTTGTGGTCTGACAATTCCAAGTTAGCATACATGTGTTAAAGAAAAAAAAAAAACTTAAAATGGTTGCCTGAGAGCTCCTTAATCAAAACAGTGACTTGACAGTGATTGAAAATGACGACTGCGTGCAGGTCTCTGTGGCTCCACCAAAGGGTGAAGTGAAAGTGAATTACTCCCGTACGGCGAGCAAATGATGACACACTTGCGTTTGGATGGCAAGCAAAAGAAAGTGAGCGTGAGTTGAAGTTCTGACGTGTTCAATCATTAAACCATAAGGCCACTCATTATTGAACAGGACAAAGCCACATCAGAAGACCCCAACGTGCAAATTTGCAACATCTACGTGTTTCTGCTGACGACGTCTCTCTGAGGATCGGTCACATTAGAGGAGTCATTTCAACTCAAATGGATATTTAAATTTGCCAGCTTTGCTCTCCTGAGCTTTGTCATTTTACATTCTAAGTGTAAAATGATTCAAGTCTGCCAAGAAGCCTCTTGGATAGAAAGTAAAGTATCTCCCTCATCTCTATCCAACATCAATAAGAAATGGTTAAAAACCAAGTGCACTACTCAGCTGTGACCAGCAGAGGCACTATTGAGTCACTTTAAACTACTTTGTTAGCACTTCTGTCAGAAAGTAAATTTCATATGAAGGGAAAGCCCTTGTCTTTCTTCTACGGACTGACTGATGTATGTAAGGCACGGCTAGCAGCCGCCCTTACTGAGCAAAGCAGCCTCCCATGGCTCGCATCCTCACCTATTCTCTCTCAAGCCGGCGATGGTCAGAAGCCGTAATGCGTCTCCATGCTGTATAAATGCATAGTGAAAGCCTCTGGAAGAAACATTCCCAGACATGACACTCGGAAAGCCTTGCATGTTCTGAGAAGTGATAGATCTGACAGATACAGGAAAGAGGTGGGGAAGAAGAATCAAGGAGAAACCTTAGCCTTGTTGAAAGTTTCCAAAAATGTCCGTGTGTTAGTGGGACAAACTGGAATAACTGAGAACTTTTTGACATCTTGTGAGAAGATGTACCGCATTCAAATGGTGAAATCAGATTTTTTAAAATGCCTCCGGAGGGGCTTATGGGTGTTTTTCACACAGAGACAATGGAAATTTGCATCAGATTTGACCAAGGATGTCTATATGTAAACACGAGGTTCCGTAAAATTACAGAAAATCCACACAGCATTCGAAACTGGGGTCTCGGGCCTATTCATTTCTGCTTGCTTGAATTCCTATTTCTCATACAAAATGGCGACTTGAATATAATGATTTCGACCTCTAAGGTTCCTCGATTATAAATATGCAAAAGGTGTTTAATTTATACACTGATTTCATTTACAAAAATGAAAAAGTAGAGGTGGGCCTGAGGTCAAACGTACAAAAACGTGTCCGTTTTGGAGAGTTAGAATATCAACGGCGTTAACTTTAATGAGCTCAAACACGCTCAGAGTTGACCCGGTCACTGCAACATGACATGGTAGGTCGGTCGGTCGCTGCCCGCAGAGGTTTGTGATCTGATCGCGCTTCAACAACCGAACTTAAGTTGGTTGAATTGTGTACTGAATTGCCATCATATCAAATTTAACTGCCTCAAAATAAACGCCACAAGGTGGAACCAAACTAACGGTTTTGACAATGTCGCTCATTTCAATTCACGTTCTACATTTGCAAATGGCGATGAGATTGTGTCAGGGAAAAGGAAGGACGGCAAAGTCACCTCATTATGCCGCCATGCATCACCGTGAAATTGAGCCGTCCGATTAGGCTTGTTTCCGTCGCGCTGCGCCGTGCCCGATTTTTGTCATTCTTCTACGTCCCATGTAATATATCTCGAGATGATTGTGTGTGCCAGACGGATCGCAAGTTAATTCGACGCACTCCCAATTTTAGGTTGGGCACAAATTTGAATTTCTTTGCCTGGTGCTGCTCCAAAGTTGTGATTTGTTTCAAAGACAAGTAATAACACGCTTCAGAAAATCTGCATCAAAAACTTTGAGAAGGTGAAAGAAGAAAATGAGTCAGCAAAACCAATGAACATTAAATCTACTATGCATGCTTGTGCACTCACCTGGCACAGATTGAGACACAACCGTTCGGGTATCAGTTCCGTGCTCCCGTCGTTTTAACAAGATTAACAAACACCTCGCGGCGCCATTACTTGCGGGAACCGTGACGTGAGAATTCAAGAAGCCCCCCGGCCCTGTTTGCCACCCTACTTGTACGACGTGATCGTACACCACGTTTTGAAATGTCGACTGCGGCCTCCAGAGATCAGTTTGTGTGATATACAATTTCCACGTCTATTATTTACAAAGGCAGCCCGGCTTTAACGAGCGCTAATTAAACGCTGGAGACTGCCGAATGACTGGCAGTAAACATGGCAGCATGTGACAGGCATCTGTAGTCGGAGGAGAAGAGGGGGGGACGAAGGGGGGGCTTCCCACCTCCCGACCCAAGTAACGCTGCTTGGTTGTGCGGACCCGCACTTGAACCTGACTTGCGAATTCTGTCAATCACACCGGCAGCAGCTGCCATGGTTCACTGGGCACGTACTGAGAGGATTGTGTGTGTGTGTGCGTGTGTGTGTGTGTGTGCGTGCATGTGAGCATTTGGGATTAGCAAACTAGCGTGTGCCGATTTCAACAAGTAGCAAACATTTCTGTCATGAGTTTGTTGGCTTATTGCGAGCAGGAGGAAGATAAATAAATGCTTTGCTTTGTTAGCTGTTGCTCGGCACAAATGCAATTGAATTGTGAGCAAGTAACTCGAGAACGGTCTGTGAATAGCAGAGTGCGAACATTGCCAAGGACAATAATTTATTTCTTTATTCATTTTCTACATGGAACAGTAAAAATCATTTCAATCTGAATATTGATCCTACAGGTGAAAAAGAGTTTTTATTGATTTTAGACCAATTAGATCAATTCAGCTATTTTCTTAGGTTGCATCTCCACGTTATCGACAGAATTCCAAAGAATGGTGGAAGGTTGACAGTAAACCTACATGATCATCATGACCAAATCCTTTGTCATCAGTGGTTGACCCTCCCAATATTGTATAATAATATTGTTTCCCAGCTTGCAACTGAAGTAAGACACGGAGAGGTTTCGCACATCAGGAGATGAAACACAAGATGATCATGATGCTGTTTTGCCAGCACAACCACTGAAGCTGCGTCTCCGCCATCCAGAGGGTTTAGATCCTCCCCGTGTGTGTTTTTGCAGCGAGGCGCCATGCTTGTCGCGAAGGCGGTTGCGGCGGAGCTTACAAATTTAGATTTCTTTTAAGTGTCTCGTTGTACCTGAAGTGTGTGCAAAGCGGCACTTTAATGAGCTCCCGGTTCCCACCGGAGGAGGTGGCGCAGGGGTACGCAGAGTTAGTCGATGGCTTCGGGGGAACATTGGGGAGCATAAAATAGCAAGCAAACGCTTTGTACATCAATCATCTAAAACCATTCATATTTGTCTAAATTGAATTTGAATAACTTGTGTATACCTCTGAGAAAAAGATATATACACACACACACACATATATATAAAAAAAAAATTCCCCTCTCACCCTCCGCGGGTGGTCTCCCTACTCCAAGCTCGGGTCCTCTACCAGAGGCCTGGGAGTTTGAGGGTTCTGCGCAGTATTTTGGCTGTTCCTAGCACTGCACTCTTCTGGACTGAGATGTCTGATGTTGTTCCTGGAATCTGCTGTAGCCACTCCTCCAGTTTGGGGGTCACTGCCCCAAGTGCCCCAATGACCACGGGCACCACAGAGGCCTTCACTTTCCAGGCCTTCTCAAGCTCTTCTTTGAGGCCCTGGTATTTCTCTAGCTTCTCAAGTTCTTTTTTCCTGATGTTGCCATCGCTTGGTATTGCTACATCCACTACCACGGCCTTCTTCTGTTGTTTATCCACCACCACAATGTCCGGTTGGTTCGCCATCACCTTCTTGTCAGTCTGGATCTGGAAGTCCCACAGGATCTTGGCTCGCCCATTCTCTGTCACCTTAGGGGGTGCTTCCCACTTTGAACTTGGGGCTTCCAGTCCATACTCTGCACAGATGTTCCTGTACACTATGCCAGCCACTTGGTTATGACGTTCCATGTATGCTTTCCCTGCTAGCATCTTACACCCTGCTGTTATGTGCTGGACTGTCTCAGGGGCCTCTTTGCACAGCCTGCACCTTGGGTCTTGTCTGGTGTGGTAGATCTTGACCTCTATTGCTCTGGTGTTCAGAGCCTGTTCCTGTGCAGCCATGATGAGTGCCTCTGTGCTGTCCTTCAGTCCAGCTTTTTCCAGCCATTGGTAGGATTTCTTGATGTCAGCCACTTCACTTATCTGTCGATGGTACATCCCATGTAGGGGTTTGTCCTCCCATGATGGTGTCTCTAGCCACTCCTCCTCTGTTTGCCATTGTCTGAGACATTCACTGAGCACGACATCCGTTCGGGCCTTTTCCTTGATGTACTCATGGATCTATATATATATATATATAGGATGGTGAACCCAAATCAACAAAATTATACCCCCAACCACATGCACATTTTTAATTGTGTGTTGTGTTGGCATTAGGGGTTAAATTAATTATATAAATGTCATGATCAAAAGGCTGCACTTTCCCCTGTGTAATGTTGTTTTTTTTTTTTTTTTTTAATGACAGTGCCAGCGGCAAAAGCATGCAGTCACTACAATCCCCACCCACTGGACCCCACATTCTCTCACGAGCCAGTTGGGGCCAGATGATCCAGATTTTGCTGGTTTTTAATTAAATGGAAGGTCAAATCTAATCGCTCTTGACTTTAGGGAGCAACTGCTGTCTGCGTTGCAGAAGGGCGACACCCCGTCATTAATTTCATAAAGGAAGGTAGAAGTGGCGGGTTTGTGGGGGATTTCATTGATTAAAAAGTTCTGGACTTTGGGGAAATATGTGGTATGAGAAGGGTTATGATAGTGACTGCAAATGTCTTCTGGTCGTCAATACACAATCTGATATCAAAAAGCAGGGTTCTATGGCATGAAATGAAAAGATTTAGTACTGTATTAACTCAATCACTGCCATGGACGAGAATAGATGTCAAACATCCCTTT
The DNA here is from genome assembly GCF_033458585.1 of Syngnathus typhle. Taxonomy (NCBI): domain Eukaryota; kingdom Metazoa; phylum Chordata; class Actinopteri; order Syngnathiformes; family Syngnathidae; genus Syngnathus; species Syngnathus typhle. Next base: position 7,487,884 of record NC_083750.1, on the reverse strand, counting down.
GTATTGGGCTGGCAGTGAATTAATTCATAATAATCTGGGTTTAATGATGCTATTCTTGCATAATACACAGATATTGACAATCCATGGATGCTATTCAGTATTTCATTTAGACAGATTAGATTAGATATCAACTAGGGGTGTAACGATTCATCGATACACATCGATTAATCGATATAATGCTCTACGTTTCTTGTTGACGGTCATTTACCGGCAATCTCCTTCCCAAGCTGCAGGCTATACTTTCCCCTTCTCCCTTCAGTGATCTATCATTAACGTGAGATGTCACCGCAAGGCCAGGAAGTCAATTAGAATGGATGTATTTTAGACTGCCCCTGTCATTTTTCCGTCTAGTGTTCGCCGGCTTCGCGTTGCCCGGATCAGCTCTTGTCTCTCCGATGATGGAAGTGTTTGGTGTAAAAAAAAAAAAAAAAAAAAAAAAAAAAAAAAACAGCCGCTTGATGCTCTGGGGAAGGGTAGGGTGTCAAATCGACTGGACGCTCACTCGCCCTTAGACCATATTCTTCTTACGCCAGATGTAACCTCTTCAGGTCTTCGTCAAAATAGGGTAAGGCGAGCTTATCTTGAAGCTATCGCCGCTCAATCAGATCCCTGTTTCATGCTCCCTTAGCAACGAGTGCCTTTCATTTAGCTGTCCCTGTTCTCTTCCTTCGCAGAGGCACTGACAAATGAGGCCTTGTCTTTTTATTCCGCTTCTCTCTCTCTCTCGCTCTCTCTCTCTCCAAAGCGAAGAATAATCAAGCTTTGATACGAGTCGAACAACTCAAGCGAGATTTCAATTTACCAATGTCAAAACAAAGCAACTTTTTGCCATGGATTCCTCGGGCGACCATCTTATGTGCTGTGTTTTCTCTCAGGTGCAAGTGCAACCTACACGCCAACAGCTGCGTGTTTGACAAGGGGAAGCTGGGCTGCGAGTGTGAACACAACACCACGGGGCCCGACTGCAGCCGCTGCAAGAGGCACTACCACGGCCGAGCCTGGAGCGTGGGTTCCTACCTTCCCATACCCAAAGGAACGGCAAATATATGTGAGTGCATCGCTGTCGTTTACCATGGAGACCATCTGGTCACGGCTAGCAGCTGTTCTTGGCGTCACCATGGCGATCCTTGTGGAAAGCGGAACCATCTGATCAGGCTTTCAAATTCTGGTTTAGTCATTCTTGTTGTTGTTGTGCTGAGTCACAACCAACGTGGGCCATCTAGTCATTTCCAAGTAACCCCCCCCGATTTACCCCCTAGTGGGTCGTTATGACGCCAATCAGCATGTACTTCAGGAATCAACTCATGGCTGGGCGCAAGACCAAAGGAAAGAACAAAAGTTGCTCAGAACATTTGTAATGGATCTTGGATTGTTTGTGGCACAGAACTAAATATGAACTGCTTGTTTTTGATACAAGGAAATGTATCAGAAAGTCCACACTCTCAGAACTGAGGCAGCTACCATTGAGATAGGTGTCAGGAAAAAAAAAACATCGTCCGATTCATTTGTCGAGTTCCTCCTCTCAAAACTTTGCTTCAGGCATTTTGGTTTTGCTGCAACATAATTCCCATACCTGCCATTCTTCTGCCTGTTGAATTAATTAATAGTCATCCTTTCATTCGCTCACGAGCAATTCACTGTCAACAGTCCATTTGAAATGCTGCCTATTTTTCTGCCCGTTCGCAGGCAGAAGGTGCTCTTTTGTATGATCCACATTAGGATCTTGGATGGGAGTTGAGTCACATTCATCAAATCCCATGCCTTCGGCAGGGGGGGGTGGGCCTCTATAAATCTAATACAGTCACTCGGGGATGTGGACGGGCAGGCGAAGCCAGATGGCGGACGGATCCGAGCCTCTGCTCATGTGTTCACACTGACTCAGCCTCGCCATCATGACACACGTTGCGACGCCAGACACTCTGTTTGATCCCCCTCGCTTGGGCAGATAGCATTTCCGATCGATCTGCCATTTAGTGTCAGGAAATGGTTTGCTCTCGATAATATCGCGTCTCTTTGTTGTCGTACATGCGACGACGCGCCGTGAATCCGAGAAGATATTGCCGGTTTCACCTTGCACCCGCTGAGCAGTGGATTGACAGGCTGTTATTAAAAAGAAAAAAAAATCCCAATGCATGGCCGCATCTGCAGTGAACTGATGAAACTCGGGTCTAGCCGCTTCAAAAGCAATATTAGCGCTTATTTGGCAGCCGCATAAAATGCAATAATGTCGCACATGGAAGTGACGAAACAATATTGCTCCCCCTGAGGTGCCAAATGAATTTATTTTTATCTTGGATTATTTTTATTCCCCGTGCCTTCATCTATTAGTGTTTCTGACAGGAATATTAAACATATAGTGGGCCTGGTATGAAGACAAATACGCTGAGCGTGCAGAATGTAATTAGGCTTTAATAGCTCTCATCTGTCATTAGGGTCTTCCTCTTTAATCACGGCGGTCGTTCGTTTTGTACGTGGGAACGCCATGCGGGTTATGCGATCGGGCTTTTGGAACATGCGTGACCACTTTGGCTTCAAAGGGTGACATTTTATGGAAAAGTGGCTGTTTAACTGCTTGCTGCTTGGGTGGGAACAGGTCAAAACACCTTTCAAAATATCGCCTGCTTGGTGAAATTGATGCTTCCTTTCCATGACTTTGCCGCCTCTTTAAAGAACTCACTGGAACGACTTTTCACTAAATTGATTGTGTGTGTTTTATACTGAAACGCTGTTCTTGCAATCTCTCCTCAGGTATTCCAAGCAGTCACGGACCAGCTCGTGAGTAGACCATTTCTTTATCAATACGCATGATTGGGACTGTCCTCCATATTTGTGACGTCGGTAACGTTGGCATGCTAGATGCGCTTCCTTCCTGTCGTCTGCTTGTTATTTTTTGCCATGGTGCGAAAAGTTCATCCAGTCATGCCACTTAGCCGGAATTACATTTTAATTCTCTGCTTGATGAGACGATTACAAGAGGACAGTTGGCGATTTTAGCATCAAATTGACGTGGTCATTTCTTGATTAGCATTTTGGAATGCAGTCGACCATTCCTGGATGCTGGTCGAACGATTATTCTTTCCATATAAAATAATAGAAATGGAATGAATCTGCTTCTCCGTAGTCATAAAAAAGTAACTTTGTAGTGAAGGGACGGAGTCCTGCTCGCAACTAGCAAAACTCAAAGACCAAATCTGAGACAGTAGATTTGATTTCGACAGTTGAAGCCAGTTTTTGTGGAATTGTTCTCTGCTGCTTGAGTCAAGTGCCACAAGGCTCATTTCTCAAATATTTGCTCTCAACTCAAAGCAAAAAAATACGATGATATCAATAATGTTTGAATTTTAAGGTTCCACTGCGTCATGGTTTACAGATTACAGATAGATTATGCGACTTCACTTTGTAAAAAATGACATACCCAGTTACTTACCTTACTTAAGCATTTATATTTGAGTAGTTTTATATTGCCATTTTAGGAACCACCTGTGTATAGATTAACAAAACACAACAAAACCAGCAAATCATGTCAGGCTTTAGTATGGTAGGCAGGTCTACAGGGTTAGTTTAAAAGGAGTAAAAAATACAATGCCAGCATCCCGCATGTTTGGCTTGGTCTATCAGCAGGGAGTGCAAAGAGTCATTTCCACCTCCCACTCAGGAGCAGAGACTAATATTTGCCCGCAGCCAGAGAAGAAAAGTCAATTTTTTTTAAAGGCTGTGGCTCCTACCATGTCTTCCCCACCCTGCATGCTGATGCCTGAAGGTGACTCTTTAGTAGCAGGTGACAGAGCAGCCGCCACATGTAAATGTCTCCAACTTTGTCATCCATCTACACTGCATGCGGACGTCACAAAATCACATCCTTGGAGTCCGAAAGCGCTATGCAAATGTTCTTGGGAACGTGCATGCTATCCCTGTGCTTCGACCGGCATGACTCTTGTGACAACCCAGAGCGATGTGTAACATTTCCCCGTCTTTACGCAGATCGAGCAAACGCGTCATCTCTCGGCGTCGCAAATCGTAACCAAGGTAGGCTTAGAGGCTTTGTGACTTCGGCATGATGATGTCAAGAGAAATAAAATTAAACAAACAAAAGCCCCCGCCTGCTTGGTCTCTGAGGGATGGAAAATTACCAGTTCAATTGTCCGACCAGGACTTCCTTCTGTATTTCAGAATTGGGTTACAAACATTATTTTAAGGTTTCAATTATTGGTGAGGGTAGGTTTTCAAGACTGCAGTCTAACCCATGGGTTAGGACTGACATTGTGGCAACTGTGCAAGATCCCCAAGTGAAAGAAGCTTTTGGCGTGGGGCTGCTTTCATCACGCAAGCAAGAGATCCCCGAGACCCCCTGGGCGTGAGTTTATTATGTAGACGGGTCTGGATAGATCGAGCCTTAATCCTCGGGTTCGCATATCCGGTACATTGTGTGCCGAGTCATACCTGATCCACATGAGCTCGATGTAAAGCAAACCTCGGCCGGCACACCGATTTGTGGATTAGGAAGATATGCGGTTCATACTAGATAACAGCGCCGTATAACCAACAAAGTAACACCGTTGGCCTTTGAACGGTAACCGTCGGGTCGGACTGCAAGGAGTGCGATTTATAATCAACGTCGATCCTAGAAGTCGTGATTAATGTCAGAGCTTTCATGTTAATATGATAACAGGAGAGCCGCGGCCCAGCGCGGCGTTTCAGCTTACCCTGACATCATGGCGAAAGTTATCGATCGGACGTAATAGAGGCAAACGGTATATAATTAGAAGATGCTGTATCTGAAAACTGTCTCCCATTATTTACTTGCACTTGGGCATCTGCAGCGTACCGACGGGGGACATTTGGAAATTTAATTCATATTCCACAAACAAAGCATGAATCCGAACACTGCGTTTCAACTAGTTGGGCTGCACAGAACAAAGACATTTTTTGTGTTGACGTCCCTTTTAAGCTGACACTTTTACTACAACACAATTTGCTTGTTATCCTTTCTACCATTGTTGTGTTACTGTGGCCACGTTGAGCTGGAGGACAAATCTGTCTAAATAATTTTACCGCTAGAACTGTCACACATCTCGGGGCATGTGGTGGACGTATGTCGCCCAGAGAGGACAAATCATTCTTGCAGCAGATACCATCAAACAATGGGACCATATGCACGGCAACACATTAACGATGTAATCTTGTGTGCCAACAGCAGTTGCAATAATATGTGTGGTTATTTCTGGCTGCAAAAAAAAAAAAAAAAAAAAAACACGATCCGCGGATGTCGGGATAAAGAACAGGTGTTTATTAACTAAACCATGACTGTTATAGCTGTCAAAGCCAGAGTACGACAAATAAAATGGTAAGAGGAAAGATTACCTCTTGGGTTTTAACCACGGAACCTCTGACAGGACTTTGACAAGTTACAAGTTCATGACTAAGAACATTTCTCTTCTTACATCAGATCTTTACCGAGGCACAAGCATCAAATCATGACATCATGAAAAGAATTGGTAGGGAGGATGCTGCTTCCACTCTACAAATACACTCAGTGGTTTATATATAGTCTGAGCATGATCTAAACTCTCTCCAAGGGCACCCTGATGGGAATCAGAGTGAAAATGATCATGTTAGCATTGATAAACCTTTAAGAGGAATTACCGGTGCATTTAAGACGGGCCTGGTGATACAGTACGCCCAAAGCTTGATCTTGTCGGACTTTCATTAAAGAAATCAAAACGAATAGATTTCAAGACTCAGTGTCTGTCTTCAATTTTTAGCTATCAATAGATCTGGTTAGCTTCAATTAGCCATGGTAGAGTTTGGACAACTAAACCTTTAATCATGGTTTTGGAATTGCAATATGCCAATGTCAACAAAGATGATGTTAAGAGAAAAAAAACCTAAAAATCGCTTTAAATTTTCTTTCCACCAAAAACCTGGCTTTGAGTCATTTCCCTGTTCCGATTATTTCGCAATTTATTGCCAAAACAGTTTGCCTCCTTGAAAAAATATTACATATGATAAAAATGCTTATCTTAATGACCTTTTAAAATAACTTTTGTCAGGAGTGACGTCGTATATGCTCAGTTTACAAAAAGCTGAGGAATGGGCCACTTTAGCGTAAAAAAAGACAAGAAAAAGATGATTATACCGTGGGTGCAAGCCAATTACATGGAAATATCTGGGTAAATATTACAGGATTTGTACGTCTGCCAACAGCGAGGCTGTTCAGGGATAATGGACTTGAGAGCTGTTTTTGTGCAGAATAGTGAATCGTAGCTTATGTACACCTCATCAGTCAGTGAGAAAACACTGAATTCATTTTTTCTTTGTTTCTGAGCATACAATATTTGTACCATTCCCCCAAATTTAAATGTTCATAAATCACAAGGCATGCATAGGTTTCAGCAGGGCTTCAATGCATTCACTCACCATTTGTTTGCTTATGCGAGGAGTTCCAGAATCAAGTTGTGGATGCTGGATAGATTGTATTCCGATCTATCAAGCTTGAAGTCATGTCGACTGTCATTTAATGCATTTGCAGGCCTTATCCAATCGAGAAGCCTGCTAGATATGGCTAGATCAATGTCCACACATCTGTATTAGGGCGGCCATCTTGCTTTGACCCTTGACCCAATCAATGAGAGCACCTAAATGCAGTAGCCATACCTGGCCAGTGAGGGGCATATGAAACAAAAATAACATATTAAAGTCAAAACTTTTACAACTCTTCATCTCACAATATAAATTACCTTTTATTCTACTTGTCGCACGCATGGACGCGAATCACTCCACGCATGCAGGGTTCGTTGTTAAAATAATAAATTTACTGAAACACACACAACAGCGGCACTTACAGTCACGACCCGGCGAAACCCCCGCTCACTGTCAACTACTTCCGGGTACTGAAAATACGTTATAAACATCACACTGTCCATGTTATTCGCAAAATTATACATTGTACAACCGTAACCGTATGTAACATATTTTCAATCAATAATTAGCTCAGACTACCAGCAGTATTACAAGTTCTGACCATCAGTTTTTCAACAGATTTACTCACCTGAAACACACACAACAGCGGTAGTGACAGTCACGACCCGGCGAAACTCCCGCTCACTGTCAATTACTTCCGGGTACTGAGGACCCCCGTAGTTGTCCAAGGTGCCTTATTGAAATCCCCAAATATTCGCCACTGATACCATACAGTACTATTTGCATATAACGTGTTCAGAAAGATCACAAAGTAATTCAAAAAATAACAAGGCGGGTGAGTATGAATGTCCATTAAAATGTCCCAAAAATCACCATGGGCTCCACATACCGATTAAATAAGTGATGCACAAATACAACTTCTTTCAAGTAGGTCAAACAACATTGGCAAACAAGTTGTTTGATAGCATAAAAGTCCAGCTAAAGCTAATGAAATAGCACTTAAAGAATTATTTTTTTTCATGATCAGTATGAGCAGGTATGTCAACTTGTTAAACTCTCTCATTTTTAAAAAGGTATTATAGCGACAAGTGACAGAATTTTCCTTTTTTTTATTTTATTTTTTTACATAAGCTCAGTGTGAGTATTTTTCCTACCTCTGATTAAAAGGCAGTTTTGGGAGCTTGTCTTATTCACCTCCAGGCGCTGAATATGAACACAGCGGGCTGGCTTACAATACACACGCTGTTTGATTCATTAATTTCACCTCATGGCTGCCGTGCTTTGCTGCTCTTTTGTGTTGCCACTCTAAAAATGTCTCGTGAAAGTCCTTGTCCCGACCTCCCTCAAGAGTACGGGTGACGCAGGACAAGACGAGAAGAGGCAGCTCATGCCCCCGTGGATGCTCCTGTCGACACATTCTCGAGTGACGCGCCCTATTTCTTTTTTGTGTGTGTGTCCTCAGCCCGCGTGTGTGACAACGCTATGCTACGTTGCCAGAACGGTGGCACGTGCCACCACCACCACCAGCGCTGCCACTGCTCCCCGGGCTTCACCGGAGTCCTGTGCGAGAGGGCCCGCTGCCAAGGCCCCGGCGAGTGCGACGGCCAACTGTCAGGACGGGCCACCCGCCGCCATCTCGCCGGTCGCCGTCTTGTTGTCGCCTCGCTCTTACTGATTGTTTCTCTTTGCTGAGCAACCAAAAGCCCTAAAAAGGACATGCACGCAATGAAGCGGACCTTTGGACAGTATGGACCTCAGCAACCTAGCGACTTTTCGGTACGTCTCGGGACGCCGTCGTGGAATAGTACGCTAGGTGGACTGATGGAACATCACTGCTGTCTTGTAATCTCACACAGGAAACAACTATAAAATGACGTGATTGGTGGATTCTTTTAAAGAGAGAAGTCAGTACTACCTGCAAACTGTATAAAGCTACACATTTTCTTAGAATTATCATAAAGAATAAAAAGGTGCCAACCCTCAATTTTTTCCCTGAGCGCACAATTAGCTGCAAATCTTAACGTTACAGAGGTTTAATATCCTTTTCACAGCCAAAATATCAATTTCCAATGATTATCAAACCGCCAGCCAACTGTAGTCGTTTTGTAAATAGAAGGAAGGCCCTGTCGCACTGTATTCCCAGCAAATTGGCAGAAAAGTAGAGCCAGACAGAGCTGAGCCAAGCGAGACATTGCTGTGTCCGGAAGGGAGCGTTCATGTCGACATTGATGCTCTTTGCATTCAGACACGGTAATTCAATGTCGGCGCCGGTGTCTGGGACGGCCATAATTGCTTTCGACTTAAAGGGGCCGTGGGCAGTCATGTGTTAAACTTAACACTTTGGCCGTGGCTTCCTGCAATGGTTTTACACACTGGCGTCATTCCGCCTTAGATATTACGTCAGACGCCGGCTAGTTCGCAGCTCAACCGGCCCTTTACACACACACACACACACAGGCCGGACGGGTGACATATGGGCTCCACGTTGATGATGCAATTATGTCACTCTGCTTTTGCTTTCTGCTTCTTGCCACATTCACATCACAGGCGTACGAGTAGAGCAAACATTCGATCGCCTGTGCCTTTCAAAAAGAACTTTGCATTTACATAATAACATTTGTGGTGACGTCAGTACGACGGTGACGCTTGCAGTCCGCATAAAGTGCTGAAGGCGGCGAATCTTAAACTTCACACTGGTTATGGATTGATAGATGGTCTCTGAAAAACATCTTACAGACGTATGGATGTCATATTGGTGACGAATGATATTGGTTTTCTACCGGTGTGAAGCAAAACGCGAAACTAAACTAAGCACTGATACGGAAACTTGCACCCAACCATCTTGGCTCAAAAAGTCTACAATCGATCTTTCTGATTCCAAAATCCATCTTGCATCATCTACTCGCATTTCCATGTATTCCATAGCAAAACAACATCACGCTCGCGTATGTTTTCGATTAATGGCACCCCTACACACACCATTATTTATACGACGGGTGTAAATTAGAAGAAGCTATTAGACGTCTGTAATGTCAAGAGTTGTGATTTACACTTTATGGGAAAATCCTGAGGGTTGAGCGTAATATATGGAAACTGAATATGTGGATGGGACATCTTCAAACATATTGCCTCACTTGCTTCCGTACCTTTCTTGTCTCCTCACTCCTTTGCCTTTCCGCCTTTACTTCCTGTGCTTCTGGTGACTGGTGATTTATTTCTCCTGCCCCTGACTTGTTTTGCCAAACACTGCACACGTACTACTATGGAGGCCATCGACAAAATCTATAATGTGTTCAATTTTGCTTCGTATTTGTGTCGGGGCTGAGTAAAGAAGTTGTATCATAAAATAAGTGTATTTAATTTTTGTACAAAAACAGATATTTTCATGAATTTGCCAAGATGTGTTGCTTGTTTTCTATTGCGGCAGGCAGACGTGGACTGCGTAACGAGTTTGCTTGTATCGTTTGTTTGCTTATGTGCGCACACAACAGTTCTCTTTCAAAAAAAAAAACTGTTTACACTCTCACAGAATACACTTTCACCAAAAGGGAAAAGGAAAATCTGTCTTGTCTTGTTGTTGAACATTGAGAGCGTGTAGTCATGTGTGCTTTATTTTCACATTTATGTCAACCACACAAATTTTGTGTGACCCATCCCAATTTGACATCAAACAACACGCGCAATGCAGCACTTTGTTGGTTCTGCCAAAGCTAACGTAGCGGTCTAATCAGTGCTCCCTTTTTGCCAAACAGCACAAACAGATGGACTAACATGCCGACACCGGTCACAGAAGAGACAAATAAAGTCCTCTATCTGTTTACAAAAAGCTGTTCAAAACCAGCTCTGATTGAGAGTCCTATCAAGCCAAGGGAATCACAACAAAGATGGGAAAATGGAAACCTACCAAAACACCACAAACAGATGGAATTAAATCCACAAAAACGGTGGCACAAGAGCCAAAATAAAGTCCTCTGTCCAGAATGAATGGTCAATACAGTAAAAGAGAGTAAAAAAAAAAAAAAAACTCCAAAAGTAAAACCATTAAAAATAAAGTTGGACTCAAGCTATTGGTAACAAAATAGCCCAAATAAGGTAATTTATTCACAAAAAGCTGATTAATAACACTGATAATCAGGCCTAAAACAAACAAACAATCCTTTCCGTTTATAAATGTGACCCGAGAAAAACCACCAACGCAAAAGACGATTGGCCAGTGGTGAGCTTCCACCTGGAATCCCGAATAATCCTTGAATCAAAATGGAAGATGGGGAGGGAATTTTCTGGAAAGTTGGCATCCTGCTGCGCGGGAGACCTTTGTGACAGCGAAGCGCTGAGGGAAAATTAGCTTTAATTCAAGGAGGGTCAATGAATAAAAATGAAGTCGCATCCCACTGGGTGGCATATTGAGTGCTGGGACCAATTTTATTTGAGAGATTAATTTCCTTCCCGAGGCTTGTCGTGAAATACCGTACTGTGTTTGAGTCGAGTGTAAGTGCCTTTCATTAAACTGCGCAGTCGACAAAGAATATAGAGAACGGCTGTTTTTGGAATTGTAAAATAATAGTTGTGAGGAGCCATTTTAGAAAAAAAAATAAAATAAAGCCATTTAAAGCCAAGCAGGATCGGATATTAATTCAGTGGAGCGTTTACGTTTCTTCAGACTGGAGCGTCATTAGAATTGTTTTAATTTGAGTCGGAAAATAAAAATACAAAAGTAGCTGCAACTTGAAATTGAATGTTCTAAGACTGCAGATGTATAAACTCAGCTTTATTTTTTTGCATCAATAAATCCACCGCAATGAGTCAAACATTTTAAGACAAATTTGGGAGATTGCGGTCAAGCGTATGCCATAAAACTGCATCTATCTGACATCCTTGTAAACTCTTTAGAGATTGAACAGTTTAGCTTGAGGCCTCTCCGGATATAAAATGGCCCCCGCGGAACGTGAAGTGGCACTTTAGCGACTGCGGCGGCCTTTAAGGGCCGACAATTACATTTATGACATGTTAGTGCAATGAAATCGGTCTTTTATGATACTCCAGGCTTTTTCGTTAACGTGATATCAAATGTGAGCCTCGTGCAACTCGACTGACCTCCCAAGGAGGCGCAATGTGCTGTCAACATTGCAAAACACAAACGCTGCGTCGCAACGGGAGAGAGTAAACTTTTCTGGCAGTCAACAATGTAAACAATAATATTATCGGCGTGCATACGCGAAGAGCCTCGCTATTTCCCAGGCTGCGCATTTTATTCTAAAACTCTTTGATTATTAATGTCGCGCCAGCTAAAAACAGCAACACGGAGCCTTCGCTTCTTTCCCGGTGTTTTAAACTCGAAATTAAAAGCCACCCCCAAACTTCGGTGGCGTTCCTGAGTCTCAGGGATGTTTACAGTGAAGGGGGAATCAAAGCGGCGGGTGCCGAGCTCAAGCAAGCGCGACGCGAGACTATGAAGAATAAATCATCCTTGACCTATCGTCACCGTGCCATTGTCAGGGAAAGAAAGGAAACAAAAGTGAAAGTATACGCGGAGAATGGCAACTGGCGTGAAGAGCCTTTGAGAACAATGCTCTGCTTATTTTTTCAGATGTCTTTGCAAGATCCAAATGTCATAGATTACAGATTTCCGACACGATTGATGATACTTTATGTAATCAGCAGTATTTATGAGAACGTTTGATTTCATTTTTTTTCTCAATTCCACAAGCAAAAATGATATCGGTAATGTTTAGTTGGCAACAAATGGTAAGGAGGACTAGTGGGCGGATAGCTGGCTTGCGACACACGCAAGAGTGTACAGCACAAATCGATAGTTGCTACAAAGAGCCAATTCAAAGTGTAAACACCTTTCCATTCATTGGAAGGAGGCAAGGTGAAACATATCACAGCTGACATACCGTGATGGAGGCTTTGTCGCCTTTGTATTGCCGGACCAGCATCAGACATGAAGAGGTTGGGCTTTTACGGAGCAAATTATATGAGACCCCCACCTAGGACAAGCATGTCTTTACGTGCTGTAGGCGGCGGCAAGAATCTTTACAAAAGAAGGTGTTAAGCAGAACAAGGTTTTTCGAACACAGCTTGTGGATCATATCTACCACCCGCAACAAATATGATGGCAAAAAGGACAATATGATATCATGTGATCCCATGTGTGTTTGATGATACAATACGAGGTTATACAAGGATTCATTACAAATACGATGAGATGCGACACGAGGAGAGACGATATGATACGACAGAATACAACGGAACGTGACGCTACCATATAATCCAACGTGACGCCGTGTACGAGGCCATAAAATGCGATGGGCTGCCATGTTATACGCTCGAGGAATTCGGGGTGATTCAACACGAAGTGATACAATACCGAAAGCTACATAACAACACAAATCCAATAGAATACGCAAAAAGCATTTGTGTTCACAAGTGAATCATCCCAATTTCTAATGCAATGTGATATGATGCAATAGTCTGCCATACGATTTGATACCATACTTTACAATGGTTCAATCACACAATACAATGGGATACAATTTTTGCGTTATGTTTGTTTCTGTCTGTAATTTTAGCCGTAGACATAAAACAGAATGGTATCACTATCAATGCAATGTGATACATGGCAAAATGATATCATGCATAATATATTAGGATGTGATGCAATGTAATACGGCATGATGCTGAACAATACGATGCCAATTGCGATCTAAATGAGTTCAACTGCCTTTTGTTGGCTTGCTAAAGGTATACCGTAAGACAATAAGAGGATTTATTTCTATCTATTTTTATCATTGAGCAGAAGGGATGCAAGGCATTACAATGTGATGCAATGCAATTTAATACACAGCAATGTGATGCCATGTAAATACGACGTGGTCCTAACCTCCAATCGGAATACACGTCTTCAACAACAACTGCAGGAAATAAACCATGATGCGTATTTTCAATTTAGCTTCAGGCGAGGAAGTTGACCCCCTCCGGAAAGAAATACTTTTTTGCTTTGCTTTCTCATCACGACCGCAACCCAATCGCATGTCTCCTCATTTTAATACAATCACCTCCCCCAGCTAGACATGGTAATCCTGTTCAGCGTCACCATCCCAGCTCTTGTCCGTTATCCCTCAATACCATCAAATCTTTCCACTTGGATTGCAAATCAGCCTGGGCCGGCCGGAATTGTCGACACCCTGCCCCGTTAGAGGAATCATATGTGTATGTGCTCTTGACGGCTTTCATAAATAAAAGAAGCGCTGTGTCCGCTCGCCTCCCGCAGCTTGGAAAGAAATCCGTTTGTCCTCATTTATTTCATGCAGCGGTGGCGGTGAGCTTTCATGGTCCCTTTGCATCTTGCTTTAACAAGTTGAACTGGGAAGGGGAAGGAAGCCATGGGGGGTGGAACATCTCGAGCTGTAAAAGGTACAAAAAGAAATCCGTGTATATAATGATTTTAGATGAGAGTGAAATATACTGTGCAGATAATATTGTTTAATATTCCATAAAAATGTTTCCAAATAAAGGCCAACATTTAAAAAGCACCCTTTCCAAGTTAACTGGCCATGAAAGAACGAATCGTGAGGTGATTGTGAGGACGGCGAGACGGGTTGAAAAGGGCTGATCGGTCGCCGATGCCAAATCGTCAGCCGTGAAGAGCAGTGCCACCTTGTTGAACGCGTCTTTGTGAGTCACGGGCAGCTGCTCGACTTCTCGCTGGAAAGATGATGCTAATCAGCTGGCGGAGAGAAACGACTCTTGACCTCAGAGCTGTCACTCGTGTTCACCCCGGTGCCGGTTGGCCACGCTCGGTGGGTCACCGTCACTTTTTGACGATTAGCCCCCCCCCCCCCCACACACACACACACCTTCACCCTCCGCAAAGTGATAAACGCAGAGTCAAACGGTTTTATTGTTTAGAATGGGCTAACCCTACAAAAGTATTCCAATGCCCAAACCGTACCGTCTAATTCAAAAATTATTTTTCCCCGAGTCGTGTCTGTATCAGATGACACCCCCAAATCCTAAACTGATGTTAAGTACATTAAAATGTTGGCCATTAATGCAAATTCCTTCGCCGGCTTGCATTTAAAGGAGCACGGCCTCTGTCAAGTATCAAAGCGCGCAAGCACAAATAACTTCAAGAGGGAGTAACGAGGCAAAAGCGAGAAAGGGCGAAAAGCGGGTTTTTTTTTTTTCGAAGGATCGCCTCATTTGGACTCTTTTGATCAGACAGATCTTAATTCGCAGTGCTAAAGATTCAGCGGCGTGTAGTGACGGAGGACGTGTCCCTCCTTTCACGATGTGTGAACCCATCACACTGTAATATATATATTTTTTTTCCAATCTGGCACTGGTGCTGTTTATGCACGGCAGCGGCCGTTCTTGAAGAAAAATGATGAGCTTGGGAACGCGGGCATCCAAACAAAACAACCTTTACTGAAGTGACAGATGCCCTTTGGAGGCTTCGAATGTGACGGTGCAAAAGAAGAAATCAAAGGCTGGGCAGCAGTGTGAAACTCAACTGATTGACTGATTTTTTTTTTTTTTTGGGTGCTGAATATCTTTAATACCGCCTGCCCCATGTCGAGATGCTAATTGAGTTCACGGTGTTAGCGAAAAGACAGAAGTGGCTCCATCAGGCATGAGGAGTAAGGTTAGACGTTGGACACAGTTTGGGTGTGAGGAGTATGATTTTGGGACCGGATTAAGGAAAGAATTGGGATTGGCCTTGATGTTGGCTTTTAGGATCCTGGTTTGTGTCAGGGTCAGGCCAAGATGCTCTGTTTGACGGACTTGCGATATCTCGTTTCCCCATGAAGCAGCGTCTTATTATTAACTATCTACTTGTGTTGCTCCAGCGTTTGTGTTTATTCATTTCATAATGGCATTTCCCATTATGTGTTGTTTGCATGTGGACTGACCTCAATAAACGGACACTGAAGAATAATTGTGGCCCTTTAAGATTGGAATGGAGTAGCCCTGCTTTGGCTGCTCTCAAATACTTTATGCGAATAAATCCAATGTCTCTACAGCTGCAGTCTAAATTCCTTGTCGCCTCCTTTCATCTCAGGAACAGTTAGATTACGATGAGGAGGCATCTTAAGGGGGAGCCGTTTGCTGCCTTTTTGTGTGACGGGAGCGTTAGCGCCAAAGCGCAGTGGAGCGCTCAGCCGGCAGACTCGGGTCATTAGAGAGGCTGCGGAGCGGCGAGGGTAAAGCACGCCTCAGGCAGTGTTTACATTGCGAGAATACTGATAGCTCGACACCCCGACGCTCAAGTGAAACCTCGCCACTCACGTGGCATTTCTGCTCAATCTCGGTTTTGGAATTGCAGCCAGTACGGAGCCGCAATGTGGATAAAACAAACGTGATTAATTGATCAATTATGGCAAATTTTCAAATGGTTAATATTAGCATTTCCTTTCCTGTGCATTTTTAATTGAATATCACCATTTTTGAGAAAATATAATATCCAACCGCTTTGTCTGATCTAGAAAAACTGGACGCATCCTGGGAAAAAAGAACACGCGGTCACTTCGAGATTCTCAGATGGTACCCGTATCTCCAATCAGACATTTCCAAAAGAAAATATATTCAAGGATCTGCTCAATAATTGATGAAAGTCACTTGCCGCGCGCGTGTTGTGTTGCTAAACACTTGTGCTGTCTCGTAAACAGGCGTGAATCATTCCCTGCAGAACCATAAAGATTTAAAGCCTACGAAATCCTTCTTGGCATTGCCACCAAAGCGCCCAAACAAACCCCCCTTCAATCGTGGCTCAAATGCAGACCTGAACGTCAAAGAACAAAATCCACCACACAGCAAACACACTCGTCTTTTTCAAATGGATGACGACTGGCCACCTCGGCATTGACAAATATCCTCAGATTTCACGCCATGTTTGCTGTTCAACTACGTTTGGCTATTTCTGCAGACACAGCTTGGTTTGACGGAAGCAGTGACCAAAATGAGAAGACACACATCTAAAATGATTACTGTATCAATTAAACAGTTTATTTACCTGATGTGAACACAAGAGAGTTCCAGCATTAGCCTGCCCTCTTCCAGTCGGCTGACTGAGCCTTCCACGCTAATGCAACCTGACGACAGCCGACAGAATTTTCACACGAGCCATCAATAATTAGACGAGGTGAGTCAGGGAAGGAAATGGATGGACGATGGGTAGATACGTATTTGTGATTTGACATGTGCTCTGCATAAGAGTCCTGTCAGGGAGGGGCCGGGTGGGGTCAAGGGCATAGTCTGTTGAGTTTCTCCCAGTGACATCAGAGACATCCGGATGAATCAGTCTTCTTCTACGTAAGTGGACGGAAACCAGCCCACCTGGGAACGAGTGAACAAATTCACAAGTGAATAGATTCAAACCAAGTCATATTGAGCCGCACCTTTCCAGCCGCCTCCCCCTTCCACCAGCCGCTGGATGTCTTGGTGTAGATGTTGACCACGTCCCCCCGCAGCAGAGACAACTCCCACGCGTCTCTGGAGCTGAAGTCGTAGCGAGCCACGGCCACGGCTAACACTCTGGGAGAAAACACTGGCGGGACACAAAGTTCTAGATGTCATCGGATGATCAGAGACGTGTTTAGATTTCATGATGATGTGATCGATAAAAACATGCGGGGAAGGTGACATCCGAGCATTTCTCATGAAGCGTAAAAGATACGTTTTTATACTTGGTTATCAATAACAGAAACATTAAAATATCAATATTTTGACCCAGAAATAGTTCAAACTGATCACTATTTGGTAGTCGTGTGTTGATGTAGCATATAAAAAAAATTCCAAGCTTGATATTTCATTCAATACTACCAACAATAGTCCCTCGCAATGTCATTTCTAGTCTAATCGTGACGCAAAAGGCACCACTGGCTGGCTATTGAGCGTCAAATCTGGTTCTGCATTATTTATTAGTTGAGCGAGAGAAAAAAGAAAAAAAGTCATGCAACAACACTGAAGAGCAGAGAAAGGCCGTGCAGCTGTACCTGACCAGAAAGGAGAGGAGGAGGGGGGAACAAAGCTGCAACCACCAGGAGTAACTACACACATACACACGCACAGCCAAAAAGAGAGAGAGAATGAGAGAAAGAGAGAGAGAGAGAGAAAGTTGGCAAAGTCAAAGACCAAGCAAAGGAAGCAACACTGAGTGGGAGAGAAGAGTAAAGAGGGCAGGTCTTTACAACATCTATTTTTGATTTAGGACTGAGGTCTTTTATTATTTATTAATATTCGAGTATTGTTCTTTTTGTTTTCATAGGGCAGTTGCACTTGTGCCCTATTAAGTCTGCCTAGCAACAAGTAGGCTGGCATCTACTGAGATGAGGCTTTTGAATTTGTAAAATATTTTATTATTTGTTTATAGATTCATAATTCTTTTTTGTCCAATGCAGTTTTTGAATCATGTGCATTGATTAAAAAGACAAATTTCTGTCTTCATATTTGTACACATACTAGATATTGTTATTACGACCTTCGGAGCTGTTGCACAGGTGCCCAATGAACTCTGCCTAGCAACAAGCTGAGGCCTTTATTTGTATATACACACACACAAACATCTTGTCAAATGCTTCTCTGGCAAAGCAGCAGCATCTGTTTTTTTTCCCCCAAATATATAAGCACTCCTTCTTTTGATTGTGTTTATTTATTTTTATTTCTGTTTTGTTTGGCATGGCATCTGTCTCTTCACGGAAGCCGGTGCCCACACTCTCTAGCTCCAAGTCTACGGGGGCGGATGACTTAAGGCAATAATAATCTATCCCAGAATGCACTAGGCATCAGTGGCTCTGTCAAGGCGTCTTCCCGCTGAATGCCGCCGCTGCTTTGAAGGCGCATGAGGAGGGACGAGGATGTGCAGACATACGTGCGCACACAAAAGGCTAACGTTAGCTTTGTTCTAGCGCTGGTGCTTGTTTACGAATTTCCACTCTAGCTACCTCCCGCGCTTTTTATTTTGCAAACTTTTTCCCCCAGGTTGTGTTCCTGCCGCGAGACCCGGGGTTTCCCTCAGGTTTGTGTCACTCACTCCTTTTCTTCCTCTCTTCTCCTTCTACTCGGCTGGCTGTGCAAGTGACATGTCATGTCCTGTCAGGAAAATTGTGCATGCATGTCGGAGGCGAGCAGTGTGCTATCCGGCATGACGCTCCCTGAGTAGGGGGGCTCCAGGTGCTCGCCTGGGGCACCGACCTCTAACCGGGAGCACTCTGGCGAGGCCTGCTGAGCTGCCAGGATGCCTCTCCATTCATTTCACTTTTATCTTGACTCAAAAATTTTTTTTTTACTATTTCATCCCTGCATTAACGAGCACATAGCAAGCAATGACCATTGAAGGTGGTCAACCTACTCAACTACCCTTCTCTCTTCACCAAGTGTCCACCTATTAATTGCCCGAGCGACTTTCCTCCAGTACCGACCGACGCAACAACTCGAGGTTCATTAAAGTTTTCCTCATTGCATTTTTTCCCCATCCGTCTCTTTTCTGTCCGTGTCGTCTCGTCTGTCTAACCGCCTCATTACCGCGATTTCTTCACTACCTGCCTCACTCCTTCCTTCAAGAATGCGTCGGATATCAAAGACACCGCGTCGACATACCGCTGATGGCTTTTTGCGGGCAAAAAAAATTTCTCCACAAAAGCCCACAAGACAGGGCCCTCAAATAACCCCCCCCCCCCAGTATCCATCTCCACTCTAAGCTGGGAGCATCTCCAGCTGTCAGACGCAAGAGTCTCTCCGGCAAAGTCTTTTGCGAGGGCGCACTCACCGCTGCCAGTCTTGCTAATGGCCCAAGACGAGCTTCCGTCGGAGCATTCCCGGTAAGGGATGCGCAGATTGGTGTCGAGGCTGCTGAAGCCTTCTTTTAAGGAGTGCTGCTTGTAGTACTCCACCAAATCCTGCAGGAGACCAAAACACACATGGCTGATTGACATATCTATCAACTCTGCAGCCAACTACTCTTACTCCCAAGATATCTTCCAATGGTGCCTACCATCACCAACCTACGAGCTAACCTACTCGACCTAACTACCTCCCTACCATGTTTAACAAATCTACCGAATCTATTTCCCTCTCACTTTGCCAACTTATATTATTATTCATCTGGTTAGCATATTTTAATGATGGTGATATTCTGCAGTGACTAACAACAAAACAACATCAAATAGATTCCACTCATGTTTCCGAGTCTTACCAGCAGCGTTTTGAAGAGTCGACTCTCTGCGATGTAAAAGCAGCCGTCCTTGGTCAGAATCTTAATGTGCTTGACTCTGTCGTTGAACCTGCGCGAGGATGAATAAGACATGCGCCGCTAATCAACTAGACACGCTTCCGACGTCAGGCCCGGCCTCCCGTGTTGAAAGTCACGAAGGTCTGTGAGAGTATCCTCAAGACCTCTTACGAACATTGGCTTTCATCAAATGAGAGCAATATCTAATGGCAGATTGCATTTAACATACAGTTGCTGTTCTATTCACTTTGCTGCCAGTTTGTATTCTTGTATAGGCAAAAAGATGTCGCCCTGGGAATTTCCTGGATGTTGACTGAGCTGCAAATCTCCCAGTGTAGTCTTACATCGCCATTTAAGACTCCATTTTGAGCATGCATCATCAGTATGCAAAGCCGTCATGCACAGGCGGGCACGCACACACACACACACACAAACAAACAAACAGACGTTTCCCGATAGAAGACCCAAAACAATGGATGGGGAAATTAAAAGGATTTTCCTTTGTGCACCGTTCAAGGTTTTCACAACGAGCACCTCAAGCATTCGGCAGTTGGTCTCCATTGTGTTTGCGTAATAGCATCGAGAGCCGAGCGCGACTAAAGAGCGCAGAGGTGCGGCATCAGGTGCTACCCGCGACAAATTCTTTCTTTGCATCGTTGATTCAATTAAAGAGCCTTCCTCTGTCATTTATTAGCACAGCAACCAAGGAAGGTTTTACGCTTGTGACATCAAACTTACTTTATACTAATGGCGTACTCTGTGCATTCTTTACTCCGATGCCGAACCAGATAAGTGCTGTTCCCTCGGTCCTGGAGCTCCTCCTCGGCCTGGCACCTCTCCATAGGCCCGGCGAACCTGCAAAGCACCCACCGGGTCTTTGTGAATGTGAACGACTGGACGTAATGGAGACTGACGTGTTGTTACCAGAGGTGCGCCGAGTAATCGACAGGCTTGGGTAGCTGGCACGAAGGAGAAGAAGAAAAGAAAGCGTCGGGTTATTTTGCCATTCATCGCACTTGAAAGGCTTGGAGGTCAGACGACTGCTAATGTGATATTGGAGGCACGGCGGGGGGCTAAAATCAGACCTCGACGGGAGCGCAGGCATGTAATGGAAAAGCACATCTCTTCGCCCCAGACGTCAATAGTGGCCATTACTGGGCTAAATGCATTGCGCTCACGCTTAATGCGACGTATTGATCAGAAAGGAAATATGCACACTTACGCAGGGGCAAGGCCTCACGGCGACGCTGGGAAAGAAGCCAATCTTGCCGCTCGCCGGGATTCTGCCCTGCGAATGCCACGGGATGTTAATCGCGTTAAATTTGTCCCGCACCTCCTCTCCAATCCCACCTCCTCCCTCCCTCCCTCCCTCGCTCCCTCCCCGCCCACGCCGTCGTGGATAAATCCTGGGCAATTAGCACGTAACAAGCGGCGCATCTAATTTGCAGGCCCAGTTAATTACGCTAGCGACTCTGTCGGCAGTTTGATTTGTAGCGCATCACAACAAGGGCCTCGTTTGGCCCCGGAGTAATGGAGGCTAGTTTGTGCCAGTGAATACTCAAACCAAACAAACTGTGTTTTAACTCGCACTCTTGTTTATCTCTATTCAGTGTAGGAATTGCATGCAGAATTTTTTTTTTTTTTTTTTTTTTTAATCATCTGCACCAAACTGAATCTTCTAAAAAGAAGACAAACATCAACGATGTTTTACTTTGCTAACAATGACACCTTCAAGTTGTTATATATTATTTAATTGATGATTTTTTTGGTTTTGGACTACACTGTTTGTGAGATTTTTCTAAATTTGTATTGTGCTGTTCGCCTGATCCTGTCATGTAAGCATTAGCATTGATGCTTAAGTGACTTTTAGAGTTTCACGGGGTTTCAACGTTGACTTTTATTATTTTTCGGGCTGTAGCACTTTTAGCTTCCACTGAATGATATGCCGGATGTCCTCAGTGGAAGTCTGCAGTCCAAAGTGACACTCTCGCCATAGATTGAGTTCATTTATAAGCGTTTAAGTCAACTAATTGAGAAGATGGAGTTCCTGACAACTCTATTCTACGTTTTGCCTTTTCCCTACTAACTCGTCTCCATTAGGCTCGCCAAGCTTTTTTCGGGGGGGGGGGGGCAAGAGCATTCAGAAAAAAGCCTGGCGGGTAACTCAATTGGAGTCTCTGTGATTCATTCTACGCAATAACATTTCATCCAAGCTCTTTTGGTTCTATTTGTTATGCCCTGGATAAGCGTGTGCTAAAAAGATTAAATGCATTACTCGGGCAGCATAAACAGGAGGCACCCGCCGAAGGATCAAATGAAATCACTCTGATTGATTGTATTGTTGTGCCAGCGGGACGGAGATAATTGCCTTCTGGGTAACGGGGGAGGTTGGATGTGAGCGGGCGGATGGGGATGTGGGCGGGGGGGGATATAATTCCATCCCATGGCGCCGTCGGGGACGCCCGAGATTAAGGCTACCCTGCGGAGTTTTAATTGTCGTCACAAGTGCTTCTGTTCTGAAACTGAGTAACCTTTGTGTATTTGTAAGATGGTGCAAATGCATATTTTATGCTCTATTTTCTGGTTTTGACAACAGTTGTCAATATGGAAATTCTATGGCAGCGGATGGTAAAGTATGGCCACGGAGCACTTAATCTGAGCCACTGACCTTTTAGATTATCAGGAGTTATTTCTAATATTTGTTGCATTCATGTCATCATTTTTCCGTAAATGGTTAAACTAAAATCGATTTATTGTAAATAATGTTCAGAAAATTCGAATTTATTTTGAGAAATCATTGCTCATTGTCATTACAGTTATTGAAATTGATATAATTTAAAAATGATTATATTATTTTGTTATTAAACGAAATCTCTATTGCCTCAGTCCCATTAGAGGTGATGATGAAGAGGAAATAGTATTTTTTCTTTTGGTGAAGAAGGTCTGTCACAACACAGACAAATATGGAAGATGAGGATTTAATGCCTCCGCCACCAGCCGGGATGAATTAGTGACCTTTCAAAAAAACAGATGAAGTCAAACGATATCATCTGCCTTACTAAGCAAAAGGTGAAAGCTCCTCCGCAAGCTGCAAACACCCGGCGTGTTATTGTCTCACTAAAGCCGCTAAATTCATCATCTCGTTGCTGACATCATACAGCGCCAGCTATGATTTCATGTGACCGAGAGTCACATGACCCGTGTGTCATACCTTGCCCTAAACACTTTGCGTCAGAGTCAAAGTGACAGACGAGAGCTCCGACCCCCACAAAGGCGGGAGAACATTTGCTCATCAGAATTTCTGACCGCATAAGCCTTGACAAAGCCTCATTGCTAGTTTTTGATTCCTGCTGATAAAACGAAAATAAGAAAAGGCCTCCCTGAAGAGTTGCGAGTGGCACGCATGCACGCACCTGCCACCAAGAGCTGTGCAGGTCGGCGAACATCAGCTCGATCACGTCCCCCGTGCGGGCGCACAACGGGGGGCCGCCTGGTGGGGAGGGGACGCCGTCATAGTCTTGGATCACCAGCATCCTGGGGAGACCTTGAACATGCACATATTTTTTATTTATTTATTTATTTCAAATATGAATGTGAACATTTTTTTTCCTCATTTAAAAATTGCAGTCTTGGGAAAATAAAAGCATACATTTACCGGAAAGACTTACTTTACATAATTATAATAAATAAAGTCATAATTTTCAGTTGTTGTAAGACAATTGTCCCCCCCAAAGAAGCTGAAGCTGAGGTAAAGCCCCTCTCCCCAACATGAAGTCATCTTTCGCCAAAGTGGCCGTTCACTTTGGCAGCAGATTCCTCTCCGTCCTTCCAGATGCAATATTTTCTCAGGGCGCCTAAATAAAATAAAAAAATAAAAACATGGCCACCGGCATCGGGCTCTGAATTGGAGACAGAGCGCTGCTGCCAGGGCGGACGACACGGCCACTTTGTCTCCCGCCCTTCGTCGGAACCCCTGAGCAACCTATTAAGTGAAGCCGACATCCACACACTCATACCGGCAACAGCAAAGCGGCAAGTTTTCCGCGACTTGCCCAAATTTGAAAAACTGTCTACATCTCATGGTACCCAAAAAAAAAAAATCTACATCCACAAAAAGCCAGACTGACCTGAGTCTGGAGGTGTTGTGCCTTCCTGAGTGGAGATAAGCGATGACATCGGTGCGACCTAAACAATATGGTCATCAGGTACACTTAAGAGGCTTTCATCTCGGAGGAAATACAATTAGCGTACCATAATAAACAAAAAAAATAGCAAAGGTTACATTGAAGAAGACTTCCTACCTTGGAGCGCTTCTTGGATGACTCTGCAATACCAAAAGAAGAAGCCAGTATGAATACTCAAAATAAATTTCTCATCCATTGCAGTCTGTGCGCTTCGATTTACACCATTAAGCTCCGTGCAGAGAATCGGACCTTATATTCGAGTTGATAAATTTTTCAACCATATATGATGGTCTGTGCACATCTAATTGACCATATTAATGGTTTGTAATGAACCATATTAAAAAGCGTCTGTAATAATCCGAGCACCTCAGGCAGTTCACACGAGGATCTGTAATATACCATATTTTCTGGTCTGTTCAAATCTAGAGAGGATCAGTTGAAGGTTGTTCTCACCTGTCCTCCTGCAGAATCCCAGCTGACCCAGACACTCCTTGTGGACAGCCAATGTACATTTTAAACAAACGTAGCCTTGGTTGAAGATGCCCCTGCACAGTGATGCAACACATCTTTTGTGATGTCTCGGATGAAAACATGAAGAGAAAGTGGCAGTGTTACCTGAGAAGCAGGTGACAGAAGCTGCATGAAGAGATTCGGTCAAAGGTGTGCATTTTGAAGTGGTGACCATTATGGTTGGCCAAGGCCGGTCGGATGTTCGAGCTGATCCAGTAAATGGAGAAGAAAACAAACTTGGATGTAAATGTAAATGCCATTTGGAAAATAATACTTACACAGCCATTTCAAACTGATCCAGCCATTTCTTCTTCAGCTCCCTGGTTTTGAAGAAGAGCTCAAAGCCTGTGTGGCCCTGCTGGTGCGTCACGTAGAAGCCGTAACACCACTATGAGGGCCAACAAACAACATCGGTCAGATTTTTATTTATTTTTTTAAAGTAAAAAAATAATAATAATAATTTGAAACTACTGCTGTCCTGCTCTTTTTAAAATCATGACTCAAAAAAAAAAAAAAGGCAAAATATTCTCCTTTTTCCCTTATTCAATTAGGACTGTGTTGACATTGGATTTACCTGAGTTTTGGAAAAAGAAAAAAAACAAACTATTTCTCAACAACATCAGTGAATTAGAAATTTGGGCAGACTCCTGAACGGCTGGTCCATGTCAGGGTTCGACTGAAATCATTTTCAGACCAAA
Source organism: Syngnathus typhle (assembly GCF_033458585.1). Taxonomy (NCBI): domain Eukaryota; kingdom Metazoa; phylum Chordata; class Actinopteri; order Syngnathiformes; family Syngnathidae; genus Syngnathus; species Syngnathus typhle. The sequence goes on along the minus strand of NC_083750.1, from coordinate 7,462,841 downwards.
TAAGCAAAACGTTTCTGGAGATTCTCCAGTGCGATCCGACACACAGACATATTGAGGATCAATTTCCGAGGTGTACCAAAAGCACCAGCTTCTCTCGGGCCTTAATGTGCTGCAAGCTTGTCGTGTCACATCTGATCAAATCAGCTTCAGTCGCCGCCCGCCACTGTTTGCGGCCCCTGTGAACTCCACAAGTGTTTTAGAGCTCCACCGAGCGTTAAATCAGCGCCGCCGCCGCTGCGACTCCGCGTTCACGCTCTGAAGTTTCATTTAGCGACCGATGATAGATCGCTGTGAGCAACCTCGGACCACTGCGCACGTTCATTATTCGCTATTAACGCGACGGCGATGCGGCGGCAGGCTTGCTCTTTTTCTTGTCTGCGTTGCTGCCTTCGTCGTTTCTACAAAGCCGGAATTGGGACACAGGGGTCGACTTTATCATGGCGTGATTTTTCAATAAAGGGACTCGGACCTAGAAAAACAAATTCCTCTTCTTTTTTCCAAGACAGGAAGTACAACTTTTGTTTTCTATTATGAATCGTTTTTTTCTAATTTAAAAATACCAGGTTTTCAGTTCCTAGTTTTGGTATGTTGGTGAAGTATAGTCAGCGTGGTCCAGATTCTTTCTTGTCATTCTTACTGATTTCAAATGTGCTGAATCAAATATTGTGTCCAAGCCCACCTTCTTGCCCTCCTTGTCCGACATGGGGTTGTCGGTAATCTTGAAGACATTGAGGTCAAGCACGTCCTTCATCTCGTAGTTGTCGCCGCGTCGTTTGCACACCACGGCGGCCACGTCGAACAGGAAGAGGTGTCTGAAAAACAAAGAGACGTCTTACCGGAGTGTTACGATGGAGACAAAATGTCCGCTTCGCAAACCTGTCCAGCTTCCTCCGGTCAAAGTTGGACACCATGCGCACTTCTCCATCTCCTCTCGGGCGACCATAGCGGATTAGAGGCTGGTTCTTTCAAAAAAAAAAAAATAGAATGTCAGTATTAGAAAATAAGAATGAAACAACAATCATATTTGTAAACAAGACTAAAATTACAACTTTTTCCTTATCAAATTATGACTATTGTCATTTATTTCACAACAAATCTAATTACAGCTATTTCTCCTACTTTACTTTTGTCATTTTCTTTCCAGCCTGTCCCTGATACTCCTCTGCATAATTAAAAGGCATAATGATTAAAAGAATCAACTGCTAATTAATATTTGACCAGCTTAAATACCTTTAACATAAACACTGGCCTTTGTCTAATTAGACACTGCCAGCAACAATTACCATATTGTTCCTATCGGCTTATGTTTATGCTCTCAATGAAGACTTTTTAACAGAGCGACCCTGAACACATCCTATCATATTTATTCACTACACATATGTGATGTTATGAAAACACAACATGCATGTGCCGTACCAGGTTCTCGATGGAGCGCTGGTACTGGTCCATCTCCCGTAGAGTCTCGTTGTCTCTCTTGACCTCATTGACAAATTGAGCCAAGTCCTGTCAAAACACACACACACACACGCGCTTTATTAGATACACACCATATTTCATCTTTTACTGCAGGAGAAGTTGGATGGATGCAAAAATATTGACATCAGCCACAATATTAGGTACGGGGAACCTCTGCTGTTCCGACCAAGCCTTGCCACAAAGAGTGAAAATCTGTAAATATTTAATGTGCACAAAAAAATGTTTTGTAATTACTTAAAGATGCCACAGGATGGCAGCAAAACACTATCGGTTAGACACGGCTACGGTCTGATTAAATTAAGCTCCTCTCCTCAGTTCAATAGAGTTGCTTGGCAACAAAGATGTCACCAGATGTTGCGCCAAAAATAGATTTGCAAAAAATAACACAGGGTAAATTCTCAAAAAAATCCACAGTCACAAATGTGAAATGCGAATTTCCAGAGCAAAGGGTCACTGCTCATCTATTTCCACTTACTTTCATGGCATCCAGCGCCACCTTCAGGTTGCTCTTGTCTGTGGCATCGTGAGTGTGCTTGAGAAGCTCCTGCAGGAGGATGAAAAGAATTCATTTGCTGTAGTCTCGGGTCATTTGGCGGCCGAGTACGTAACTTAATTGCTAATCGGGCTAATCTCTTATATGTATATTATATTAGAGAGAGAGAGAGAGACAGAAAGAAACAGAGTAATATAGAGAAAATGTTATTTCTTTATTTACTGATTGAATCTGGTTTTCAACTTAAAAAAAACTGCTTTTTTTCTCAACTTGAATCTCCAAAATGTAAAGCTTATCCCACCAAAAAATCTAAATACAACCCACGACTTTCTTTGAACTAATCCTTAGAATGCTGAGGGAATTTGCATTTAAAAGAGCATTTAAAGTCACGCCTGCATGTGCCCTCCTCTCGAGCTATCAGCAATGGGATGTAATTGATGGCAGGAGAAGGCATGTGCGCCTGCGGCCATCTGTTGACGACACCTGAGGACGACTTTGTGAAGGTCAACGCAAATGAACGCAAATGAGTCCACCAGGGGTGAATTTACTCTATTTTCTTACACTTCAAATGCTCCTCTTTAAACTGCATATTTTTTGTACACCAAACAAACAGAATACAAAATAATGAATTAACAAGCGGTGTTATTAAATCATGGCAGTTAAACTATCTGAGGACATATTTCATCTTAAAATGTACAAATGCATCCATATTTTGGTGGCTTTACTGAGACTGTAGGCCAAAATGTGGAGAGGTCGCCCCCTAGTGTGTAAATTGAGAACAGTCACATCGACGTAGTTCACGCCATCTTTCACCATGTTTATTTTTTTTACACAATTCAGTCATAATAATTCTTCTAGATTTTTAATTTGATGTAACGTAATGTATTTATATAATTTGTAAATTTTTATTTTGAGATTTATTCATTATTTCTTAATACATTTAAAAAATAATCCAATTTCTTCCATTTAAAACCAGCACTTTGGTAAAATAAATAAATAAAAACATACATTAGAAAGGTCCATACCTGTAGCAAGAGGTGGTACTTGAGAACCCTCTGCATGGGGACCACCAGCAGGTCCCTCAGGGTGAATTTGCCATTGTTGGCCCTTTTCGAACACTCCTGCAAGCGTAAGTGTGATGAGAACTTCTGGGACATTTTGAGTGACCAATACAAGCCGCCTTAACGAGCAATCTTGGCGTAGTAGTTTTGGTGATCGGGTGAAATCCTGACCTCCAGCTTGAGCCGCACATCCTCTTTCTCCTTGCAGATGAGGTCAAGCACAGCAATGGCAATCTCCACGCGGCTGCAGTAGACGCCATAGATGAGAAGTCTGCGGGAACAGCGATACAATTAATCAGGACATCATAAAAAAAATGATGTAAGAATAATACAGTGAAATGAATTGACATCATAACTGCCCTCACATAGTTTGTGCACCCATGACTTGATCAGCAAGGTGGGTGAAGATACAGAGCCACTTTCAAGCGACAGCAATTGTTGATGCGGTGGATATTTGTAGTTTAGCCCTTAACCCCGGTCGTCAAGGTAACAAAAGCCAGACTCCGCCATTGTAAATACACGTGAAAGATGAATACCTCTCTTTGTAGCTGATGAAGATCTGGTAGAGATTCAATGCGTTCTTATTGACGATGGAATCCTGAACGTCAGCCATCAGACTCTTGTGAACCTTCACCATGTCCTGTGGCGAGTGTGAAAGCAATGAAATATTTGAAAATAACAATGATATGAATAACAATAATACATTTATTCATCCACACAATAAGAGGAAAACTCACTGGGATATTTACAAACACTTGGTCGATTTCGGCCACGGAGAAAAACTTCTTGAGCGGGTTGAGGAAATACTGTGCAAAGACACGCGCAGACAAACATAAGCGTCATTATGCAACCTTCTGGCCACAATATGAATGTTCATGCATATTAATTTATAAGAGCTCTCAAAAGGAAGCGGGCGCTATTGCAAATTAGGGAGAAATTTACATAAAAAGTGGAACAAGTGATAGATAAACAAGAATAGGCCACCATAAAATATCCAAGTGGACAGCCACTAAAATCAAAAGTGCATAACCACAAAGTATTTGATGGCGGTCATTTCGTCGGTAGTGGCTCCAAAATGATGAATCTTCCACCGGCCTGCTGCCAAGTCGTGAGTGGAGAAACTCAAGTATGGATGCTAAAATATTGTCTCAATCGTGTCAACCAATTAATAATAAATGTCAACACAGTGGAAAGAGTTGCACGTTTGATCGTGCTGTTGCAAGATCATAGGCCGTACCTTCTCGATGGATTCCAGCGTCTCGGTGTACTTCTCCTCCGTCTGTTTGATCTCGGCGAGGCAGCAGCTGCGAACGTCTGACATTTCGACCTGCTTCTGGAAAGAAACGTGACTTGCAGTAAATCTTTTTTAAAAAAAAAAGCGATAGAAAGTACTTTCGGCAAGCTGCTAATAGTAAAGCAGTATACTAATTTGTGTGTGTACCTGCTGCTCGGTCCTCATGAGGTCTTCATAAATCTCTCCTCCTGAATAGTCTTCTTCCAGGCTGTAAACTGCCACGTACAAATCCTCCTCACCTTCCATGCCATTTTCACTATGAGCCCCACAAAAAAAAAAAAATTGCAAACTTAACACAACATCCTTTTGATTGTTTTGAAAATGTAGCCCTGAAACTGAACATGAAAATGAATACAAACTTGTGAGAAGACCCACAAATGGCAGGATATCTTAAATTTTGGTTCGTAGTGGCCATTTTAAGGTTCTTTTGGAAGAAATTCTAATGACCATTAAACTAAAAACCCAGCAAGCTCAAGGTTAGAGCTTGACCAAACTTGTGTGATGAAGAACCAACCATAGTGATTCATTTGCGCCCCCTACTGGCAAAACTAGCCACAACGCAAGTTACCCACCTACCTTCCCGAGTGTTTAATAGGCATGTCATGCAAACTCATTCATTTCCTTTGATAATAGCAAATAAACAGAGCAGAGCCCCAGAGAGCCAAGATGACGGGCCGAGACAGTTTTGACACACACGCGCGCTGACATAATTATGTTATATCAACAGCAATAATGGACCCTCAGAGAGAGAGAGAGGGGGGGTGGGTGGGACACCTCATACATACTCAATCAGGTCTTCCAGATGATTGTAAATGTCTTCGTCCTTTAGACTCTCCTCTGTGTGGAAAGGCCTGCAAATGACAAAGAAAACATTTAAGACGGGAGAGTTTATTTATTCCTGACGTGAGGAGCGTGTTAAAGCAAGCATTTAGGGAAAAAAACAGCCTGGACGAGAACAACAGACACTTACTTGAATCCTCCTTGCTGGGCAATTGCTGTGTATGAGAGCTTGGATAAAGTGTCCATTACCTGGGGAGATATTTAAGATCTAAGAAGGACTGGTTATAGTCAAGAGCTTGAAAACCACAAAATTTCAGGAAATATGTTGGTTTCACAGTGCGCTAAGTGCAAAATTGTGATTGTTATCGTCAGTGAAAACGATAAGGAGGGGGGGGCAGCAATTTTACTTTGACGTTATAAACAAGAAAAAAAAATCCAAAATTGTCCACCATGTGAATTTGCAGCATCGCATCTTTGTGGTATGACACTCGACATAAAATATCTATGTTGCCTTTAACAGGAACTTTGACTAATTCCCTTCCGGATACAAGAAATTCAAAAATCAAGGGGTTATATAAAACATGTGGTCACTGTAATGTAGGTTAGTCGCATTCTAATGCTGCATCTTCTCATCCTGCAGTTGGCATGACTAACAAAAAGTGGATTATCTTGGTTTTAATTTTTCACATGTTCCTTTCTGGAGAGGAAAAAAAAAAACAGCAACTTTTCCCATTTGTACAAGTTGTAAACATCACAAGAGCTGGATCTAGTCCATCGGGGATGAACCTGACACACTGAATTGTGACGCCTTGCCAGAAGGTTGTTTGACTGAGATTATACGGTACCGTAGAAGACGGGTGGTACAGTACATATTTGCAGTGTGTGGGATTATCAGATTAACTGGAAGCTTCTTTGGACCTCAAGTCAACGGAAAGAAAATGCATGCCAGCACTGAGATTTAAAGCCGTTCCCACGTTTTGGAGAACTGTTCATTGAAAAGCTCATATGGCGATATAAAAATAAATCTGAAATTCACCTTTCCAAAATCGCGCACGTCAAACAGGTCGAAGGCGTCGAAGAGGTCACTTTTCTTCATGCCGAACACGTCGCAGCAGCACATCAGGAAGGTGCGAATGTTCTTCAAGCACAGAAACTGGAACGATGAAGAAAAAATACATCATAAATAATAAATAAAATAATAATAAAAAGTAAAATAAAATTATAATAGTAATAAATAAATCAGCTTGCCATAGTTGTGAGTATGTTTGGAATCCTACAAATAAAAGTCACAGCACATCCTCTGGCCATAGCAGCGCTGGAGGGAGCCTTGTTTGTCCCACAATACTGCACTCCACTGACCCCGATGTCATGCTTTAAGCCGAGGAGCGATAGCGGGTCACTGTGAAAGGGGGCCACACACATGTGGCTTTTTCTTTTCGCTAGTACATGTCCCACAGCTGCAGGCCGTCCTACTGTTTTGCCATCACAGTCTAGTGAGTATGCACAACAGGGCTGTGTAAAAAAAACCTCGCTGCCTCATCTTAGGGCTATTCAAGTGACATCATCATCATCAGCAACAAGACATTTGCCATTCAACATGGCCCTGATGAGAAAAAGCATTACTCTTGAAAATATTTTATGACCTTCCGCCAGACGGGCGGATCAAAGTTAGGATGTTATCTGGCCCCCCCTGAGAAGCCACGGGACAAACTGGAAGTCGCCAAACTTGGCTTTTCTGATAATTAAATCGCTGTATCGTGATATTATCAATATTGTTGGTGAAACACAGCAACAACATCTTATTTTGTTAAATGGTATTGATTGTTGTGGTGCTGGTATGTGTTTTTTAAATAAACGATATCAACTATCAATGTCACTGTATCGTGATGGAAACATTTCATATTTTATCATAATATATCAATAGAGTATATATAGTGTGATCCTATCAATATTGCTGTAAAACCAATAATGTTGTATTGTACCATTCAGTATCGCTTATTATATTTTATTATTATAAAATGAACCACTTTAGTAAAGGCAGATTCCCAACTTTTCGAGTGGAGTGGTACCTGGGACATCTGCGGCCTGAGGTTGATCTGCTTCAAGTCGATGCTGTGCACCTTCAAGTTGTTGAGCAGCTGGCAGAGCAGCACGCCGTCGCGCAGCGTCTGCGCCAGGTCGAACACCTGCGCGGTGTCCGCGGTGACGCGATGGTTGACTGGCAGAACCTTGCAGCCGATGAGCCACGCGGCGCACTGCCTCCAGTACTCCATGACGGACGGACGGACGGGCAGTGCGTGAACTAGTTCAAAAGGAAGAAAGTTTACGCGCAGAACAGCACCGCATGACTACAACTGGGTGGATCGCAGATGAGCAAGTGGAGGAGGCACACGACACAGCAAGCAACTTAAGTGATGTGGGTCAAAAGTGGGCATAGACCCCCCCCCCCCCTCCTCATTCAAAGAGGTGGTCGTCTCTCTCCCGGAAGGTTATAAAAACTATTTAAAAAAAAAAAAGTATTGCTTATTTTATTTGTACTATTTTAAAGGATATGTGCATTTTTTAATTTCTATTATACCATACTATAAAACAACAAAGATGTGAATATTTCATTAAATCAAGTGAAGGTAGAATTTTAAAATACATGTAAACAATCTGACCATCTTTAATTCTGACCAAAATGCCTTGTGTAATGATTGACATGTAGATTGGCCAACCTCACTCAAGCAAAAAGCACAAATCCACCTCTAAATTTCAAACATACTGTTTACGCTTGCACGTTTTTGATAGTAAGATAAAAGTGAGCTCCCATAAGTATGCAGGAGAGAAAGATAGATCCCCATGCAGTAAGATCATTAGGGTCCTGACATAAACACAGGAAGGAAGTCATGTTGTTTCCCAGCGGATGTTTGATTATTCATCACTGCACTGGACTGACTTCAGGCTGTGCAGTTTTGTCCTATTCACACAAATATTTTAGGAAGAGTAGTTATTTTGTATTTACTACTTTTGTGTCCTGATCAAACTAGCTTTTATTTTCGGGAGGGCCAAAAAATACCTTCAGCACATCCCCAAATAAAGAATTATTGCTCAGGATCATATTTCAGAAAGATCTGGGACAGAAGATTTTAACCATTTCCTTTCATTTGTAATTAGTCTGCGGAAGTAAGACCAAAATAAAATAAAAGCTCACTTTGCTCTTATTTTTAAATGTGTTTATCTTCTGCAGCGACTTCCGAGTTTGAAAACAACTTGACTCGGTCACCGGAAACCAACCAAAATTAAATTTAAGAACCATCATAGAGAAACAAGATCCCGCGGCTGTACTGGACGTATTTTTGTGACAGGTGAGCGTGATAAAGTAAGACTATATAAAAAGCATCAAGAAAAAAAACGGAATTAGGGAGAACTATGGTGAATTCAGTAACGTGATACTTTTATTTTCGCTTCTTTTTTTTGTTCTGACCGGAAGCGCTCCGCTTCCCCGAAATATATAAACGGAACCGTCAAAACACAAACAGAAGTGGACGTTTGTTATATTAAAGAATATAAAACACGAATGGGATCAAGTCATTCGGGTAACCAGTAGATTTTAACTTTATTTCCTCTTTCTTTCCGCTGTTGCTACTTCCGGGTTTTTAAACAAATACGTCACCGTCTACGTAATAGGAAGTACACCCCCCTCCCTCCGTACCCCCCAAAATAGAAGCTGAACCGTCAAAACATAAACAGAGCAGTCGACCTTGTTTGAACGCTTCTTGGTTCGTTTTCTTTTGCAAACTTGATGCACGATGCGGAGTCTTCTCTGTCTCAGCCTGGCCGGTAGAGGCGCGGTGTGACGATTGCAAAGCTGCCATATAAAAAGATTACAAGGACTGAGCTTTTAAGAAACAAGAAGAAAGAAGTGCGCTGACTCGGGCCTGCGAGTCGAGGTAATAAAAAAAAATGCTAAGGCTAAGTTAGCTGCAGTGTTTGTGATCAAAGAGGTGCTTGCAACGACATAGATGACAGCTACGTATTTGTCGATATTTTGCCAACCGTGCGGATATCTAGCTACGTGCTAATGTCAGCGGGCCTGTGCAGGTCAATCCGAGTTTTAACGATGCCGTCACAAAGCGGACGAGGATGTATTGGGGTGGCATTAGCCCGCTGGTTAGCCTGGCTAGTAGGTTTCATACGCTTGTCACGCACACGATAAACAGGAAACTTGAATACTTTCATCTGTATGACCTTTTCACCCCTTTTTACGTGTGACAGAGTCGCTATCAGGGACGTCATGGCAGAAACCGATGGCAAATCCACTTCGGTCAACGGTAACTCACTTGCCAAACCACCTGTGGTAGCCACCTGGGCTCGTCTCTGAGAGCTGCTGGGTTCTTTTATAGGGATCTCTGGGGAGGAAGAAGCCGGCGGGGATGGCCACAAAGATGGGGACGCCTGTGGGAGCAAAGATGGAGTCAAACACCTTGGTAAATCCTTTACTCTTATTTTTCTGTAAATGACACTGTAGGAGGTTGGTGTTTTAGAAGATAATTGGCCAAGAACTTTCATCTGTGTTTGCGTACCTCAAGACAATGGAGAGGCGTCTGGTGACAGGAATGTGCCAGAAAGTGAGCTGAACGAGGAGGAAGATGATGACGATGAGGAGGAAGACACTGACAGCATGGATGGCAGCGGCCTCTTCTCCCTGACAGAGGACGGTGAAAGAGAAAGCGAGGAAGGCAGACGAGAACGGGCGAAAGATGGCAGCGGAAGGGCCGCTCGGAAGCGGAACAGACCTTGCGGCGGCAACAACAACAACCATTCCTCCAGCTCAGATGATGACGACGACGACGACGACGACGATGGCGACGAGGAGCTGAAAGATGACGAGGAAGACGACGATGAGGCGATGGAGGCGTGGCTGGGCGCCGAGTTGCGGGACCTGCGCGGGCCGGCGTGGCGCGCCATCCCCTCGCTACGCTGCCGGGAGATCGGCCGGGACTCGCAGCAGTTTGTGAGGCAAGTGTGTGGCGCCCGCGGGCTGGTGCAGAGGTTGGAGCTACAGGGTCGGCTGGAGAGGCACTCCGGCTGTGTCAACACACTGCACTTCAATCCATCGGGCACGCGTCTGGCGTCCGGCAGCGACGACCTCCGCGTGGTTATCTGGGACTGGGCTGTCCGGCGTGCCGAGCTGGAGTTTGACAGCGGCCATAAGAGCAACGTCTTTCAGGTGAGAAGCGCAACACTTTCATTCACTGTACAAGGCGAAACACCTTGACACTTTTCTTTTGGTTTGGGGGGGGGGCAGGCCAAGTTCCTACCTCACAGCGGTGACTCCACGTTAGCCATGTGCGCTCGCGATGGTCAGATTCGCGTGGCGGAGCTCTCTGCCACCCAACGCTGCAAGACCACCAAGAGGGTCGCACAACACAAAGGGGCTGCACACAAGGTCCGGTAAAACAAACACACACACACACACACACTTTTAAACAAGATGTCACTGATCCGCTGTTTTTTGTTTTGCAATTTTTTGTCTACCAGTTGGCGCTGGAGCCTGACTCGCCGTGCTCCTTTCTATCAGCGGGAGAGGATGCCATGGTGTTTGGAATTGACTTGCGACTGGACCGGCCTGCTAAGTGAGTGGCACGTCATTTTGGAAATCCCCGGATGCACCCCTCATAGATGAGTTTAGTGTGCAAGATGTCCATCAAACCCCTATTTCTCAGCAAACTAGTGATGGTGAAGGAGGGTGACAAAAAAGTGGGCCTTTACACCATCTTCGTCAACCCAGCCAAGACGCAGCACTTTGCGGTTGGCGGGAGGGATCAGTACATCAGGTACCTCCGCAAAATGGCTGCTACCCGTGATGTTGCAACGTGCTCTGTGGTTCCTAATCAGTGTGAAATCTGGGCCTGTTTAGTTCAACACTAATGTGTGACGTCAGCAGATGGATACATGTTAGTTGTACCTTCTGCCATCTTGTGGAAGAGAATTGAAATGCTCTGCCTGTCATCGCCTTGTTGCTCGGTAGGATATACGACCAGAGGAAGATCAACGAGAATGACAATAACGGCGTGCTGAAGAAGTTCTGCCCCTCGCACCTGGTGTCCAGCGAGTCCAAAACCAACATCACCTGCCTGGTGTACAGTCACGACGGCACAGGTAGGCCTGCTCAAAACGCCTGCAAACAGCATGACGGTGCTTCCCCATTTTTGGAGTTTCACCATATTATTGTTGTTATTGCAATCTAGAGCTACTAGCCAGTTACAACGACGAAGACATCTACCTGTTTGACTCCAACCACAGCGACGGCGCCGACTACTGCAGGAGATACAAGGGACACCGCAACAACGCCACAGGTGAGACGACACGCCGACCAAATTCTTATCAGCCGCCGTTAAATTTCGCTTTCTCCCCCTCGCACAGTAAAGGGCGTCAACTTCTACGGGCCATGTAGCGAGTTTGTGGTGAGCGGCAGCGACTGCGGACACATCTACCTGTGGGACAAACACTCAGCCCGCATCGTCCAGTTCATGGAGGGCGACAAAGGCGGAGTGGTGAGTACAAACTGTCAGATTAGCGCTTGAGTAGATTAGGTTTGGTTAGATATGTTTTTGTGGATTAATATTGTGCAAATATTTTGTGTGATAATGGTAAATGGTAATTAAATAATGTTTTGGGGTTTTTTTTGGGCTTGATGTCGCACAGGTGAATTGCTTAGAGCCACACCCCCACCTGCCAGGCATGGCCACCAGTGGCCTCGACCACGACATCAAGCTGTGGGCTCCCACCGCCGAGACCCCCACAGGACTCAAGGGCCTCAAAGAGGTATCTGGTTGGAAGATAAGGCTCCTTTTCGCAGCCGTACTTGAAACCAAATGTGCCTTTGTGGTTTATTTGAAGGTGATGAGGAAGAACAAACGGGATCGCGACGAGGACAGCGTGCGGCATGGCGACCAGTACGACACCCAGTTGCTGTGGTTCCTGATGAGACACATGAGGAACCGACGGCCCCCGAGGGTGAGCTGTGCGAAGGGAGGGGGGGGTTTATTTGCCGCACCTACTGTTTACCTACTGTTACTTATGGTAGTTCTACAGGAAAATGCAATACTATATTATTGTTTTTGTGGTCCATTCATTCCAGTTGGGAAATCTGAGGTGTACCTTTTCAGTTGCGAGCAAGGGCATTTAACAAATTCAACTTGTATCTCAAAGCACTGTTGGCTATAAAATAAATGAAATGGCCCCACTCACTTCCTCTCCTCGTCTCCATCCAGACCCGACGTGAAGGAGCCGAGGCAGACACCGATGAGTCCTGGAGCTCGCCGGACACTTCTGACGAAGAGGAAGGAGGTCCAGATCATGTCCAGTGCATGTCCTCCTGAGCCATGCACACTCAAGCACATATTATATGTATACATACAGTCCAGTAAAAAGCAGGTATGTCAGAAAAGATAAGCAAGAAAAATTTATAAGAAGTTAGGGAAGAAAAACGCCACCAAATATATTGTTTGAAATTTGGACCATGACAGTGAAAAAAAACTTACTACTCTAAATCCAGTTTTTAGGGTCACCAACTTTGTTGTATAAAGTTTTGTGACCAAAAACAAAGTATTTCACATTTTGTGTGTGTCTCTTGGAAAGCGACAATCTCAATGTCATGTTAAAGTCTGCTTGCCTGCTTTTCACTGGACAATCATAAGTTAATAATTGACACACTGGCACAACGCAAATCAGACAGCGACAGTGCAGAACGCTGGCCACCGTACGAAGACGTCAAGTTATTCCCAATGTCCCATTTTTGACCGCTGCCTCCAAACGTACGCCAGCACGTAGCCGCCCCCCACTTTCCATCGTCGCGCCGAGCATCATCTTAACCGAATTATTGACAGCCACCCCCGAACTGAGTGCACTTTGAATCAGGGATCTTGCAGTTTGACTCGTGCACTAAAGAGAGTTTTTTTTTTTTTTTTTGTCGGGGGTGTTTTTTTTTTTCCTGCAACATTCACATCTTTGACAGGAAGCATTATGCTCACCTTCACTGCATGCGCCACGGATGGAAACTTTTATTTTACTCAACCTGATCAGATTCAGCACAGTTCTTGTAAAAGGTTCACCGCAAAATTCGGTGGTTTCATTAGACATTGTGCTTGCCCGTTGTTTGTGCTGTGAGAGCAACTGAAGCCTGGTGTTTTTTCTCGTTTTTCTGAGAACTCTTAGATGAATTGTACATATATAAATATGAAAACTGTAAAAAAAAATAATAAATCAACATTTAGAAGATGCTGTTTGATGTCACACATTTGATTGGTTAAAGATGCAGAGGTTTATATTCGATACAGATCCGATGTGCAACTATTTCTTCTGCTCGCCTAAGACTGTCCATTGTACACAGTACTGTATTTCATTTTGAGAATTTTGCCACCTAAAGGCTTAAGATTTCTGAGATGTCTCCTGGTTCTGTTGGAAATCTGTTGAAGAATTTGTGCAATAAAACAAGGATGAACAAATGTCTCCTGAAAGCAATTGATATCTTGGTTCTACGCATTGCTTGTTGCTAGGTTTGTTATTTTGAGAGAGTCAAAGTACAGGGCAAAAAATCTTTCTTTTGATACACGTTTTTCCGAATTTGCTGGAACACCATTTGAATTCAGGAGACTTGTTTCTATTGCAGTGTGATTGAGTAAAATTGCTGTGGAAGAACAACCCCCATTAAAACATTCCCGAATAAACACAAACTCCTCTCACCTCGATACACTCTTCCATCGGCGAGTCACGCTTCTCTGCCACTGCAAAATGCAACTTTGCTTGCATTATTAAAATTTGCATTGAGAACCGGAGATGATTTTTTTTTTACACCTTTTATTTAAACAAACGAGTATGTACAAACAGGCGTCTGACCTGTGATAAAATAAAAGCAGAACGTGCTCTGTATCAGCATAATGCAACAATATGTATATTAAAGTTATTCCTTGTAGTGCAGGAAAAGCTGCAGCCTCTTGCGGTGCTCTGCGGACATATGCACAGCACTGCAGGGGTGCAAAAATCAAACGTTAGCATGCATGAAGGTAGTAGACTGTCGCGTTGACATAATAGCGACTCACTTGAGGTGCTCTCCAAAGGTGGTGGTGATTCTGTAGATGGCCGTCTTGAGCGCGGCCCTGAGAGCGAAGCGCAGCGTCTTGTAAGTCGGCTCGCCCATGCCACTCGCCGTCTGCACGGGCTTGGTGGAGGCGTGCGGCAGCTTGAAGTGTCGGTCCACTGCCTGAGGACAAACCGTGTTTTGTTTGACTTTTTTTTCTTTACAATAATATATTTATACTTGTATGAATGACTTGAAGCTGTGTGTGGGGGGGGGGGGGGGGTGGCTGAATGCATCATATATTTTAAGACATTCCTGCAATAAAAATGCCAGGATTAAAAATGCTGCTAGCCTCGTCGATAAGGTATAAATCTGACCTCTTGCAGGAGCAGCATACTGCTAAGGATGCTGGATAAGTTAGTTTGAACTACGCCAAAGTGGTCCTCTGTGAAGGAGGCTTGAACCAAGTTGGATAGTCCTAGAAAACACTCACTTGGTTAACGCAAAGTATTGAACAGGAAGTGACATTTGTTGTTTTTTTTGGATACCCTCTAATGCCCAAATGTGGGCTTGGCTGTCGGCAAACAGTGCTTCACCGGAGGCTTCTGGAAGCTGCAAAATAGAGCGAACGTTCAGCATTTGCGTAAAAAGCGCTGGAGTGATACTGAACGCAGTGAGCTCACCTTCTTGAACAAATACGCAATCAGCACACGCTTGGACAGGAAGCTTTTAACCTGGGCGGGGTAGAGTTAGTGTTTAAATAAGGACACCTTGAATATTAATAATTATATTTTCCCCCCGCAATTTGTATGCAGAACCTAAGTATGTACCTGCTCTTTCCTGTTGCGGAGGAACTGGGCCAAAAGGCGCAGCAGGATGGGGGACGACGCGGGGCTGCCAGAGTAGAAATCTGTACAGAGACGGTGGCAAAATGACTACAAAGTTAACCGTTGGCTCCCATCTGCACATCTCCCTTTACCTGAGATGGGCCACAGTTTGGGGGACATCCTCATAACATGGGGGCTCTGCACTGAGCCGTACCACGGCGAGCCCTGGTGTACAGACGCTGTGAGACGCCGTAGGGCGGGCGAGGCAAAAAGGTTGTCCTGCTGGGGCGGGGTGAACGGCGCCGTCATGGGGCTTGGCCCGTTCCGGGCAAAGACGGAATCTGGAGTTTTGATCGAGACGTTTCTGGCTCTTGGACTCATCAGATCTTCCGCACTCGAGGTTACTTTAAGTTGAAAAAGATCAGAAGAAATGTTGAGATGGCCACGCCCAAAGAAAAGACACCGCATCATTGAAATAACTTCAGCGCACACGACCATTTACCCGAGGATGAGTCCGACGAGGACTTCAGTTCGCCGCTTCCCGGCGGAAGTGACTTAGCCCTGCCGTTGGTGGCCACGCGGTCGTGGTACGTGACCAGACGCTGGGTCAGATCTGCCAGAAGCGACTGACACTCCTTGCTGATGGCAATCCAGTTATGAGGATGTCCACCTGATGGAGGAGTATGAAGTTGTCGCCCATTTTAAATCACTCGATGTTACATTTGAATTTAAACAAACAAGCAGAAACAAACCTGGCTGACTGAGGCCGAACACCTCGCTGCGTCGCGATGGCGAGTGCTGAGAGAGCGAAGCCAAGTCCTGCAGGGCTAGGAACTGCCGGGCGGAGAGACTTCAAGTCAACTTGCAAATGTGCCATAGGGCCTTAGGAGGAAAGCTGATGGACTACCTTTAAAATAGCCGGCGCTGGGTCAGAAAGAACTCTTGGAAGACACTGGTGAACTTCCTCGGTGAACGACGACTGCACTGGGAAACTGTAGCCCTGTATAAAATCAGAAATATAAAATGCGAACCACGTCATTTTCCTGCTCAATCATGGCACAACATACATGGAACTGTAATTACACACACCTCCGTGATAAATATCCTGAAGAGGAGCAAGGATGTGTACCAGGTGAAGAGCAGGAAGGTGGCGCTGGTCCACAGGTGGTAGAGGAGGGACAAGTCCACAAGCCCACTGATGGTGTCCAGACGGTGGGTGGAACTGAAGGGGGGCGGCGGATACTTGTGAATATCGATACACACGTGTGAGGGAGGACGTTCACAAAATGCACTGACCTGTTTAAGTGAAGGTTAAACATTTTACAGATCCACTCTCTTGGGATGTAACCTGTCAAAGAAAGACTTGGTTTTATTTCATAGGTTTTATTTCATAGGTTCATAAATGAACTACAATCATTGTAGGTTCATTTTATTATTCAGGGAATTGAATTTTGTGCACTCACAAGCAAGAAGGAAAAATAACTTACCCAAAAAGAAATAGATGAGAATGTAATTCCTGATAGAGTAAAGAGCTTGAACGGCACTGCGCTTCACCACCAGCGCCAAGGAACCCTTAAAGCGAAGGTACTTGTATTGCTGAGGAGAAAAGGGAGGATTCAAAAAAAGTGACTATAAATTCACTCAAAGATATGTCCAATGACACACGTACCTGAACTGGGTGGAAAGACACATAGTTCATGTTATGGATGACGCCAAAAAGGTTGTGGGAGAAACCCACGAAAGCGCCCGCCAGCAAAAGGATGAGTTGGTACTCATTCAAACACACCCGAGGAGGACTGCAAGACAAGTTATCTGTTAGCGATGAGCCACTCTCAAGCGCTGCGGAAAGGTAGACTTACACGTCTTGGAGGCTGCAAGGGTAGGTCAGCATCTCGTAGCGGCCCCCAATGGCGGTGGCGGCGCACCAGGCCACGATAACGCCTAGGACGCAGTGGAGCAGGGAGTTGGCCACGTGACATGGGTGCAGCAGCTGACCCAACAGCGCAATTCTGGAGCAGGCGACGGTGGGGATGACTAAGCAGAACCAGAATAAAGCTTGACAACATAAATCACGAGAAAGATAGTTCACTCACACCATCTGATTTGAACCTCACTGACCTGAATAATGTTCAAAGATGAGGAAGCCCACCATGATGGTGACACTGCACAGCAGGACATAGGACAAAAAGGCACTGTCGCTTGTCATGACGGTCAAACATTCTGTGAGAGGAAGACATTTTGATTTGATAAGAATGCTCAATGCAAACACAAACAGTGACTGGCTAACCTGATAGGGTCTGGATTGGGGAGAGAAGGCTGAATCTGCTGAGGATGACAAAAACTGCTGTAGGGGGTGGCAACAACCAGACGCCCCAAATTATGCTGGCTGCAGCCCTCCAGTAAATCACCTAAACACAGGGTGGTAAAATTATCCTATTATATTATTGATTCATAGTTATCTTCCCAAAATGGGCTTCCTCGTTTTTTTTCGGATGGGAGGTCTCGACCATGATGATTTTATTTACTATGTGCCTGTAAAGGCTTAATCAAACTAGACAACTTTATGACAACTGATGCCACATTTGGACATTTCTTTTCCTAGGCAAAACCGCCAATGCCTGTCCTGCTTATATTCAATTACTGTAAAGGAAGAAGTAGGGAGAAAACACAGAATAACTCATGTAAACTGATACACAGGAGTTGCTGCTACAGGTTAGCATGCGAGCTAACACTTGTCGTTTAAGAAAACAAAAGTCGGGCTTTTATATGACGGAGACTCACCTTGCGAACAAACCAACTTTGATCCGCAGAAAACATAGCGAAAAGAACACGTTACTTCTTCTTTCTTCGTCAAAACTTCCAGGTTGTCATCATGCCGCGCCGTTTTCGTTCAAAGGACCTCCGGAAGGACCCATGCTCCACAAAGGTCTCCATATACATGCCTGTTTCAAATGACTTAAAAGCCTGTCATGAATTTATTATTTTTCTTAATTCATTATTTGATTATTTTTTTTTCTAAGTCTGTCACGTGTACTGACTATGAGGCGCGTTCTTAATAACATATTGTATTGGTTTACACCTAACGGCATATTTGGTCATATTACTAAAACACTTTACATTTAACATTTTGAAAAGCACACGTAAATCAAGACCGCTGTTTTAACTCATGAGGCCATTTACTTAATTCTAGACAATGACACTTACTTAGGTATTTGTTGTAAATGCTTTTAATTTCCAACACCAGAAGCTTGTGGTTTATAGAAAAAACGCATTTGCCACTAATTATTCTTGGATGAAGATCTTGCTACTATAAATTATTGGAGAACTTATGAATTAGTTGTGAATCCCTTTACTTTCATCACGCATAAAAGATTTATCCTGATAAGTGGTAAAACTGGGTCTATCCAATGCTGTCTTTGCCTCGTCAGTCTTGGTCTCAAAGGCGTTGACAGGTAGTTTTTGGGACGCACTGATGGACATGTCCGTCTGAACGGCCTTCTGAGTATATGAGGGTTTCTGCCCGGGCTTGAACGTGATGGCGGGCAAGGCCTGCTGCTCCCGCTGGACCCTCTTGTCCTCCCACAGCTTGAGCAGACGCCGCTGGTTGTTGGTCATATCCTTGAGGTTCTGCTGCAAAGACTGGACCTGCTCCTCCAGCAGTGTCTTGGACGTGACGGCGTTGGCAAGCTCGGATGTCAGTTCATCCACAGTCAGACCCAGCTTCGCCGCCTTCTCTATCAGGGCGTCGCACTCACGTTCCTTCTCATGCAGGTCGTTGATTATATCCTTTGTAGTCTTGCCGAGGAACTTGGGACTGCACTCCAGGCCAATATCTATACGCAGGGTTTTGACTTGCTTCCTCAGCTCCTTGTTGTCTATGAGCAAGGTCTTGAACTTCTGCTTCAGGGCCTCAGTGGAGCGAAGCCTGGACTCATACTGCCGGAGTTTTTCTCGCAGGATGCCTTCTCGGTGGACAGCGTCATCCCGCTCCTTTCTGCATTTTTCCAGGAGTCTTAAGGTCTCGAACTTGGATGCTCGGTCACCTTTGGCAGTGGCCATCTTATCTTACAGCAACTCAAAATCAAGCAGCTGCAAAATTCCTTTTACAAAGTCATTGTTTTCATCCACACGAAAACTGCTTGAGCGGCTATTTGCGAGCCCGACACTGAGGCAGGTGATATTGCCCTCACGGGGTTAGCGCCGATCTTCCGCGTGTAACTCAAAGCTGGTGGCTAGGATGACCTGTAACCAGGCCGCCGGCTTCCCTCCCACTGACAATGTTTCCAGTGACACCATTCTTTTCCCATTTGTCTAATGAAGTCCGTAAACAGAGTCAACTGAATGCTTGACATTCTTCCATGTCCATGTTAACATTTGTTTTCTCAAAAAATGCAAATCAACGACTGGATTCTTGCACATTATAGCGGATTAAATAAAAGGAGTCCTTAGGCTGGTGTTCATATTGACTTAGTGTTTATTTAAACTGACTGCCCAATTCACTCATACCTAAAACAGGATAAGTCACAGTGATGGAAGTATTTTTTTTTTTTAATAAATGTAATCATTCCATCAGCAAATTCATACATTTTTAAATAATGTGGCTTGTCAATCAGCAAAAATGAATTATTAAATAAAAGATGCAACATTTGTGGAAATTTACAAGGGCTTTATGTGCAAATATGTATTGGGGCCACAGTAAAGAAAAAAAAGAAGTGTTTTAAGAATAAAGTTATAGTCAAAGAATGACTATATATAGAAATAATGGAAGAATTAAGTTGTTTAGAGAATAAAGTTGCATTTTCAAGAAAAAAGTACTAATTTACAATATTATAGCATTACAAGGAGAAAGTTGTCATTCAACGAAAATCTAATGTTACAAGTCCTCTTGGAAAATCAGATCCTCATTCTTAATAAATTATAACCTTGTTTCTCATAATACTACAAACTTATTCTTGTAAAATTACATCCCTGTTCTTTGACAACTGTCAAGATTTTTTGCTACAGTACATTTCCTCTTCAAAAGTTCACGACTTATAATTGACTGATTTTATGTTTGTTTGTCGCTGCTTCAGTGTGACATTAATAGCTCCCATACATTTGTTGACATGGTATGTTAAGACCAGTAAATAAAATTCAAGACATCCGTTCAGTATGGACGCACTGTCCGAAACCCACTACCACAATATGCAATAAACGGCATCTAAAATGTCATCGATGCCGTTCCAAACACCTTTAAGATTGGTCGTGTATTGGCGTTAAATAGAAACCCAGAGCACCATGTCTTGCCCACCCCGTTACAAAGAACATACTTGGCAGCGGTGCACCAAGCGCACCCCCTACAAGTAGGTTAGAAGGTGAAATCCACACAGCCCTTGACTTCATCGCCGCAAGGCAACCCGATTCTCTCGAGTAAGGCAACAGGAGACGCTGCAGTTTGGGAGAGGGGGGGGGGGGGGACGTACAACAACACAAGGTTGACACGCGTGTTGGAGAGGAGAAATCATGTCGAGGTAAGTGCGGTGTCGAGTGTTGTCCTCATTCGAACACGAGGAGTGAAAGAAGGGTATTAAAAAAAAAAGTGTGTACCTTCTAACTACTCCTCATGTCGTGTGCGGGTGGAGCATTGGTGTAGTCGAAAGATTGCTGCGCGGTGGCAGCAGTTCTTCTTCGCTGAAGAAATACATCTAAAATGGAGGACAACAAGAACGACGTAAACAGCGGCTCAACCAGATATTAGAATCAACCGCACAGACCAAGTAAGCCAAAGTAATAGGACATGTGACACCCGCTAGCTAGCTAGTCACTATGTAGCTACAGCTAATGCTTGGGGAAAGGGTTTAAAGATGTTCACTGTGAGTGCGTGTTTACTTTGCAGCCAACGGCTAGCAGGGCATTGAGCATCACGACGGCAGACATGACTGCCACGATCACTTTGGGCTTGTCGTCGCGGACGGCGGGCCAGAAAGTGATGACCAGGACGGACCCCGATAGGCAGAGCGCCACCACGATGGTGAGCCACCGCACCCACTCGACCGGGATTATCCACAGAACCTTGTGTGGGCAATGAGAACAAGTTAACAAATATGATCTGAGGGAGGAAATGGGGTACATTTGCAAAGGACTTTGATTTGTCTGTCCTGCGACGGATTTTGGACATGAAACTCACCACTGCAGGAATGTATATGGAAAGAGAGTATCCATACACACAAACAATCTCAATGAAGGAATAAGAGACCAAGTTCATGATCTTGTTGTTCCTCCACAGCAGAAAACCCCATACGGCGAGGGGTACTAGCCAAGCGTAGCTGAAGATGGCTGTAGCAGCTATGGAGACTGGGGTGGGGGGGGGGTGAAAAAAACATGAAAGCTATGAGAATATACGTCTCTGCAAGTAGGGGCACTTGTAACATTTTTTGGTCAAGCTTTGACTTTGTGGAGCTGAGTAAATAGAGTTCTTTTTTAGTGCTTACCTTTTCCAAACTCAGGTGTGTACTTGTAGCTTGGCTTGCCCAGGTTCACCAAGAAGGTGGAGAGGTTACCACTGATGGCGATGGCAAACACAAGAGTGGTGCAGATCCAGAACGGTCCTGAGAGGAGTCATGAGCGTATTAGGAATATCAGATTAAACGGTAAATTTATGAATTGGAAAATACATGTGCGTTTGCATGCTTACCGTAGAGATCGGGATTTCGGCGAAGGTACACATGGACGAAGTTCTTTCCCGGCCAAGGCAGCATAGAGCCAACAATCCTTTCCGTCACCTGAGATAAAAGTCACTTGATGGGACTCTCAAAAATTCCTGACTGTCCCGTGAGTTGAAAATGACTCAGGCTAGCTTACACTTACAGATGTTTTTGTTTAATACAAAACACCACATTTTGTGGTTTCAGTTACAATTAAACAGTCATACTTACATGTCGTGTGTCAACATTGAAAAACTGTTGGTAGTACTCAAAAGACCAGAAAGCTGGGCTTTTCTTCTCCCCTGAGAGAAGCTATAATGTAAAATTTATTCTTAGTCCCCAACAACATAATAATCATCACATATATATAACCAGAATCTTGCCTCAGCTTTGTCATCTTCCTCCATGGGATCTTCATCACCACTGGGAACAGAACCACCGAGGGACTTCTGGTTTATAAAATCATCCTCGATGTTGATAGCCGTTGAGTTGCTAGCAGTTGCTAGCAGATTGCTCTCTTCGAATTCTTAAAATTGTGACATAAAAAGACAACATACAATTCAGCTACACCAGTTGTTACCTAGACATTCAGTGGGAACTTACCACACTTATAATACCACAATTAAGTCACAATAACAATATAATAGCACACATATGTGCAATGTACATCATCTGCTGTGCCATTTTTGAGCAAGAATGAAGACTCAAAAGTTGACGACGAATTACGTCACCTACCTTGAAATTGAAAAGGGTCGTTCGCAGACGCCATCTATGCCAACCAGTCAGACAGGAAGTTGTCGGATTACTACGTGAGACGAAACAAGTCCTAAATACCTTTTTGGGGGGAAACTGAGAGGAAATTAATAACCAATCACAGTTCCATATCAATAGATAAAGAAACACGCAAACAAGCAAGCGTTTCAACTTGGCTACTTGTTAGCACGTTTGCACTGTAGAAACGAGGACGGTACGTTATATACTCACGTTGAAACAAATAAACAGTACTTTTAAGTGGTGTATGAGAAAGCCTGGAGGACAATTTGACCAGAAAAGTAAATAAAATGCTCACTTTAACCATGCACGCTACAAAAATCGTGTCCCAGCTGTTAGCTTACGTTGACGGAAGCAGGACCCGGATGTGTAAGCGTTGTAAACAGATTAACTTCCTGTTAGTGGTTTTTCAAAACAATATTTATCTTGTTTCAATAATAAAAATCACATTAAAAATGAAAGGCTACGAAGATACAATTTGAGGATGAAAATACTACTATTTATTTGCTCTGATGAAACTACTTTTGTAGTCGATAGCCTTTATTTGACACCATACTTTTAAAACAGACATCTGGGTGGATTTCCAAAAGTAAAGGTAATTCAAGTAAAGAAAATCAAATTGAAACGTAATCATCGATAGTCTAACCATGACATATTTAATTACGTCTTGGAGGGCAAAGAAAGATTGTGTCGTATTTAACGTGTGCTCATGATAAAACTGTGATGTTTCTCGTCGTGGGGATTTTATTTTGACAGCACAAAAGCAAAACACTCAAACCCCAGTCAATTCGAATGTCGGCGCTGCCACCCAACTGCGGTGCTTTTTTATTTCATTTTAATTGGACAGAATTCGATACACCTATTAACTTGATGTTGTTGTGAAGGTGGACAAAAACAATGGACGCCAGCAGCGTGTACGTACGAGAAAGAGGCCACCTGCGTCGTGTCAGTGACAGCATGCTCTGGAGGCCGGTGATGGCCTCCTCCACGTCTCCGTCTTCTTCCTGTCGGCGGACCAACCCGCTGGTTCTTCGGAAGGAGCACTTTGTGTCCACGTACAACGCGGAGGGCAGCCTGCGCTACAGCAGCAAGTCGCTGTTTGACATCACGCTGCTCTTTGTGGTGTGCAACGTGCAGCACGTGGACTCGCTGGTGGGCTTCCCGGAACAGATCGGGGACAGGCTGTTCGCGGCCGCGAAGGAAAACCGTGTATTTCTGAACCAGGAAGTCTCCCCCAAAGTTCTGCAGCTCTTCGGCGACGCCTATGGCGACACGGTGCTCGGTTCCCTCTGCCTCAGGAACAGGTCTGACCCACCCTTCGGTATTAGATGTTGTCGGGCTGCAAATTGGTATCATGGTCCTTTGATGACCTTCAAATTTCCACAAGATTATTCGTGGTGGATGAAGTTTACGTGATTGTGATCCTTGTGTGTCTCAGGTTTCCTCTACTGAGCGAGCGAATGGCTGACATCAAGACCTTCCACAGTTTGAAACGTTTGGACCTGTTCGGCTGCCGACTGGGCGACGACCATGAGATATTCCAGCACCTGACGTCGGCCTCACTTGCGAGGTGATAAACTGCCCTAGGGTCAAGGCTCGCTGTGCCCATCATTTTTCTTTTCGGCCTTCTCTCCTCCCGTAGATGCTTGAGTCAGCTCTTCATTGGTGGCAACGGCCTGTCGGATGATGGCCTGCGGCGACTGATGGCGCCTGTGAGAATAATGAAGAAAGGACTGGACTGTCTTCAGTGCCTGGATGTTTCACGTAAGTTGCCATTGTTCCAATTTTGAGAGGGAAGAATGAAAATAACTAGTTGCGTTACTCATGACACGTTTGCTTGAGGTGCAGGTATTATTGTTGTCCACTTGGGGTCGCCATTTCAGGTTTTACACTCTGTATGAGCCTTGGTTTGCAATGATCTCTTTAATCCAGATAACCCCATTTCTGAGAGGGCTCTCCGCTACCTGAAGTGCCTTCCCAAGCTTGAAAAACTGGATGCATCTGGCACCAGCATGAAGGTGCTTGAGAGCACACTTAGTTTGTATTAGCGCTTAGCTTAAACAAAAAATAATTTTGTCCTTTGCAGTTTAGCGCAAGACTTAATTCCTGCACGTGGGAGCTGCTGGGCCTGACTTATTCCGAAAAGGCGCTGGATGTCTTTGACCACTCCGAATGTAAAACACAAGGATGGGCAGAGCAGGTAAGCAGGGTTGACGTTTTTCGTGAATCGTTGTCTGTTGTATGACCGATGTCTCATATCCAAATGTGTAAGGTTGTAAATCAGTGGGAAACCAGTGGAGCGCAAATGTCCAAACAGAAGAAACTCGATGAGTCCAGAATATCGGCGCTTCGCTTTTGTAAGTGTTTATTGCTCCATTTTGCTTTCAACGAGCAGTTCAAAAACCGCCATTATTCATTTTACATTTTGAAGTCGGCAGGCAAAAGTTTGTCCAAGAAGTGTTGAACTCGACACCGTTGTGTCGCGATGAAGATGCAACACCTGAGAAGCATCGTCTGCATTTCTACAAGCCTCCAGCTGGTAGCATCGCAGACGGCGCCTCCTCCGACAGAACTTGCCAGATCGCAACGGGCAAAAGGAAGCGGATGTCGGAAAAGTGCGGCGACGGTTTGACAGCTAGTCCGCCGACAAAACGCGCCTCCTCGTCGGTGTTGACGACTGACGATATGGATTTGTTGGACCTATACTGAGATGCATCGTCGCGAGGACTGTACAGTTTTGTTCAGTTCAGTTTTATCCATCCATCCATTATCTGTACCACTTGTCCCCACGGGGGTCGCGGGCGTGCTGGAGCCTATCTCAGCAGTAGGCGGGGGACACCCAGAACTGGTTGCCAGCCAATCGCAGGGCACTCAGACACCTAGGGACGATTTACCAAGCATGTTTTTGGGATGTGGGAGGAAACCGGAGTGCCCGGAGAAAACCCACGTAGGCCCGGGGAGAACATGCAAACTCTACACAGGGAGGGCCGGAGGTGGTATCGAACCCGCACCCTTCTAACTGTGAGGCGGTCGTGCTAACTAGTGCCGCCAGTTATGTTTTAGAAATAAAATTATTTTGTACTGTTTGTGTTTTGTTCAGTTCATCTTCACCCATTCCGTTGAGAACAGAAGGAGCCACAGTCACTGTTGGGTTCAAAAAGAGCAAATTATTTTATTGTTAAGATCTGTCAAGTACAGTTTATGGCAGTGGGACAACAGGAACCAGCCAGGTGAGCGAATTTAGCTTATCGCATTTCATTTGCCATTTTGTCGAAACATTGAGTGCCTGGATGAAATCAACTCAAAAGAAGTCACAGCTTTTAATAAAATAAGCACAGCCACCAAATGCATAATATATAGAAGGGGATTTGTATTGGCATTGCAGAACCATCATACAAACCCGTTTGAAAAGCACCGAAAGGGGCGTAAGGAATCAACTTTAGAAACATTTGACAAAGTTTCTTAATGCGACCACAAGTGGAATTAAAAGTTTTTACATCACCACACTCATTTAGTTTTTTTTAGACGTCAGACTGGCCGAGGTTCACTTTTGGAAGTAGAGGCCCCGCCTCCTCGCCATCTTCTTGCCCTTTGGAGGTGATGACGAGCAGGGAGGATGCCGGGTACGGAACCAGCTTCTGCGTCGAGAAGAAATCCCTGTCGCCGTAGATGCTCAATTTCTGAAAAATAAAATGTTGTCACGTAACAAATTAAACTCCAAAGTCAAAGTAACCACAATATCTAGTGTGTCATTGCTCTGTTAAAAGTAACAAGGGTTATCCCCAAAGGTCTCACAACAACTGACCTCAGCCGGCACGTACTGGTCCACAGCGGTGGCCACGGTGGCACAGCAGATCCAGACAAGGACCAGCACAGACAGTACCAGGGTGGTGGTGAGAATCCAGCCTGGCAGCCAAGGGTTCCTGAGGAGCAAATGTTTCAACCTCTGCTTAGTGTCCTTTCAGGCTATTTACAAAACCTTTTTTTTTCTTCTCATAAGAGTTAATTAATTTTGGGTTCCTGTTTCTTCATATAAAAAGAATATATGATTTTGCCTCCAAGTGCAGCCTTCCCCGCTTCCCGAAGACTCAGATGTTTATTCAGAGAATGCGCAAAAAAAAAAACCTGTTGTGTTGAGGTGCATTTGATATAAGTAATAATATACAAATGTGTTATTAAACCTTGAGAGGCAGCTGAAAAAGTTGTAACTGTAGTAGCTGCGGTCGGCACTCATGTCACGATCCCTCTCTTGGATGAGCGTCCGCTGGTAGTCTTTGTAAACCGGGCTATTCACATCAGAGACTTGAAAGGAGACAAAAAACAACATCACACAAAAGTAAGACTATTTGGTCTCTTGAAAATGAGAGCTTACACGTCTGTACGTCCTCTGCGTCATCTTCTTTCTCAGATTCAAACTGATGGGGAAAAACAGATTTGAATTAGGATTCAGTCTGACAAGCACACAGGATCCCATATTCTTGTTTTTCCCCTCGTAGCATCACTCGCCTGGAAAATGACAACTTTGCCGTCGTCAGCCTGGAGATAAAAGGTCCACGTATTAGTGATGAAGCCGTGCGCCTGATTCATCATGTCCTCCCAAAAGCGTTGCACAACCATCAGCGGGTAGAGCAGGTGAATCCTCGGCTCCATCGCTTCAAGCTAAATGTGTGAGAGTAAGGCACTCAAATTTACCCATTTGTTGACGGAACAAGTTTATGGTGGGGTTGACTTTCGAGTTAAGACTTAATTGTGCGTTGAAATGGAATGTAGCTTATCAAGATGCAACCTGATTCCAGCAGTCTCATGAATGCTTAACAAGTCATATATATGGCGTCAAATAATCTTGTCAGCCACTTCTTTTTAAGGATGACGTTGTAAGATGTGCTTAGAGCTTTTGATATCAGCTTCCCTTTGGAAACATATTGATCCTGACTGACAAGACAGTTCCATATTAGGGCAGACATATTGTGTGCACCTGTTCATGGCGCTGCTGGGCAAAAGGAAGCTGGTTGTTGCAGCCCAGGTTGCATGCATACTGCTCGATCACCTGCGTGTAAGCTTCGTGACAGGCTGTAAGAGAATTTAAAAAAGGATTACAAAGAGACAACAAAGGAAACAGCGCAAGCAGCAAGTGACTCTCTATGCTTCCATGTCTATGATCCCTTTGAGACAAAAGACATGTATTTCCTTCGACTTTGAACCCGATGAATGTAAAGCCCAGTGACATTAGAATTAGAGTAAAAGTCGGACATTTTCTCTTACTTGACTGACAGTCGGCTAAGGTCCGATTCAAGTCTTTACTGTCACGAACAAATTGGCAAATAGAGAACAAACGGCAGCCTCGCTGACAAGCGTAGAGTTCCTCTTCCTACGAACACACACAAACCACAAATGCCCACTGAAATGAGATATTATGACATTATATCAAATAAACTCGAGGCTAAAACTTGCTTTTATCCAACTGAAGCTAGCCAACTTACTCACCCGCGGATAAGTGTGTAAAGTATAGGTCATTTCACAAGACCTATGGCAAGATGCCGTACTTCCCAAAACGCTATCGAACACGTCCGAGGACGCTGCCACCAAAGTCCCAAAGAGTCCCAAAAAGAATACGATTCTAGACGCAGTCGCCATTTCGTAACCTGCTCAAAACAAACCCCAAACAAAACAAACACGGTCGCTTCCTCCTCCACCTTAATCCGATCAAGGCCTCGCGAGAACATATCCTCTCACGAGTTCTCATTGTTTACAGGCCAAGCAGTCGCTCTCGCGAGACATTCCAGAAATATTTGGATGCATTTATTAACTCGGGAATTTTTTAATTCAGTACGTTTTATGCCAAGATTATTTTGGGAAGATATGACGAACCGTGAATCAAATAGCCTCTAAGCGTAAGAAAGATTCTGATTGATAAAATAAAAAAGAGCTAAAACCTAA
The DNA here is from genome assembly GCF_033458585.1 of Syngnathus typhle. NCBI lineage: Eukaryota > Metazoa > Chordata > Actinopteri > Syngnathiformes > Syngnathidae > Syngnathus > Syngnathus typhle. The sequence goes on along the minus strand of NC_083750.1, from coordinate 7,434,455 downwards.
ACAGCATGAAAATGTGAAAATCCCTGACTTTCATTGTCTTTTTTTGCGTGCCCGTTGCATATACACTTATTCTAATTTCACGCTGAAATAAATCGAAATTAACCGTGAAGTAGTCACTATGTGTTTTAATATTCAATTCAGAATAATAAAACCACAAAGAATAAAACAAAAATATCGGGCAACTCCCATAACATAACCATAGCATATCTTATATTTCCGACAACAACAAATGCAACATTGGTAGCACTGTGTTGCTAGCTACGGCTAGCTTTAGCAGCAAACGTTTTTATTCTGTTCCAACCTCATGTGAACATTTTATCAAGCTACTCTTAAGATGGACAAGTTTGTGGTGCGGCTACCTAAAGGAGACAGGCCCAAAACGTCGAGGAGTACCGAGAAGAATTACAAGCAAACCACCATAGAATCCTTACGAGTGGGTTATTGTGTTGTTGTTTTTCTGCACGCATGCTATCTTTGAATACGAGCCAAATATAAGCAACCTAATAATACTTTATCTACAGAGGGTGGTCGTCATTGAGGACATATTGCGCTATAAATCCACACTGGAGCTGCCAGGACAGAGCAGGGACAACATGCTGAGTGCCTTGGACGCCTTGAGCAAGAAGATGCCATCCAAGGAGGTGCTGAAGTCAACCAAAATAGGTAACATGATGCAAAACATTGTGGAGGGACTCGCAATCAAACATCCACTTCAGTTGTCTTCCATAATGACACGTCGAGATTTATTTAAAGTCTTGACTTTATTTTAACCTGTAACAAAACTCTTTGCCTTCCACAGGTCACACCGTCAACAAATTGCGGAAGCACCCAGAGCCTGAAGTGAGCTTGGCGGCTTCCGGAGTGTACACTGCCTGGAGGACGTTTGTGGAGGAGAATTCCAATAAGCCGTCAATCGAAGTGCACTCGGACAAGCAATCGGAAGGCCTTAGGAGCAATGCCAGGAGACTTCTGGCTGAAGCGCTGGAGCTCAAGGTGAGGGTTGGTGTAAAAACGGGCATCATCTTCTGAGGTGATGCATCAATTTTTCTCCTCCATCTTCGGTAACCACGTGGCGCAACTGCACTGTTAACTGAGCATTTGTTCCTTTTTGTATGTATTTCCACGCCTGCCTGCCAGGAGGACTGCGGCCTGGTGGACAACACCGAGAGGGAAGTGTTCCACCAGAGCGGTCGGCTTGTCAGCGGCTCGTACCGGAGGACAGTACGGACGCTGGTGTTCGCCTTCAAACGGCAGCCTGAGCTCCGAGCGAAGCTAAAGCGGGATCATGCCTCGGTTGCCCAGCTGGTGTCCAAGTATAAGCGATAAGCTTTTTATCTTGTGTTGAATGTAAATATGCAATTTATGATTGGCGATGTATGTTTTTATTCTTAATTATGCTTTGTTTTCATACTGTATCAAAAGTGTGAATTAAAAATAATCTTTCACACATTTGGAGGATATCCTGATAGTTTACATTGTTACCAAAAGACTTAGACAATTTTTTTTATTTTTTTTATCCAGTGTTTACACGTAACGTTACGAACGAGCATAGACCGCTAAAGCAACACGAGCCAGACAATGGCGATCACCATGAGGATGACAGCTAGGACGCAGATACTAATGAAGACGATATCGCTGAGGTCGTGGGGCTCGACGTCGGCGCGCCCCAGCCCGCCCCCTCCGGCGGCGGCGGCCTCGCCACTCACGGCTTCCCGCTCGAGCCGGCGCTCCTCGGCCGAGACGATGGACGCCGAGGCCACCTTGCGCATGGCGTCGCACTGCACTTTGTACTCCTGCACGTTGCGCCGCTCGCCGTCAGAAAAGTCAATGTAGAGCTTGTTGACCAGCATGGTGACGTTACGGTGCTTCTGGTTGGCCGTGCCGCAGTTGACAAACTGGGCGAGGATCTTGTAAGAGGTGGCCGTCAGCTGGGCGGTGCATGTGGGGTTGCCTAGGTAGATTCGCTCACGGTCCAACTGGGGTAACGAGTGCTGGGGTATTAGGATGGTGAACTCTGACCTGGTGCAACTCACGTTGACGGGCACCACTACGGAAGGCCATGCAACTTTGGTAACATGATACAAAAATAGACACTACGTATTTGGTGGCCATACCTCCAAGATAAGAAGCAGTGAAGCCTCTGTGCGCCTCATCCCTGTCGGTGCTCAGCACCACCAGCATCTTGTTGCCCCGGGAGACGAGCGACGACGGCCTCTCGGCGCCGCACCAGCGTCCGAGGAGCGCGTCTGCCGACTGCCGCTCCCCGTCGTACACGGCCACCCAGTCGTAGTCGCACTCATCCGTGAGGCTGTTGCGGCCTTCCAGGTCCATGACGGGGAAGAAGAGCTTGATGCGGTAGCCAGCCGCCAGCGAAATGCTCCAGTGGCAGTTGATGTTGTTTGGATAGATCTGCGGGAAGTTTGGGCTGCTGAAGTTGCCGCACACGTCCGAAAGCACTTGCTGGCATTCGCCTACGGAAACACGGGGAACAACTTGGCCATCTGAATCAAAGATTGTGTCCCATCTGGGGAGCACACATTTTGGAATAGCTACAAAATGACCTACCTGAGTAGTAATAGGCCTTGAAGCCCCGCCCCCCGATGTTAAAGTCAGATTTGAAGACGAGCAGCAGTTGGCTGGCGGTGGTGACGGTGGCGGGAGGCTTGTTTGCCCCGCAGTACGTACCCAGGTGGCGATGCGCCACCGTGGGGCCGTCGAACAGGGCCACGTAGTCAAAATGGCACCCCTCGTTGTTTTCCATCTGGAAATCCAAGAAGAGAAGCGTGACGGCGCTGCTGTTGGAGACGTGGATGAGCCACGAGCAGTCAGCGTCGTTGCTGTACTCCGCGGGGTAACCTGGGCTGGAGATGACGCCCGAAAGGCCTGTTAGCACCCCGCCGCACATATCTGCACGAAAAAGAGAGTCCACTTAAATAAAAAGTAGAATTATTTAACTATCATTGACGTATACCTTTCCTGTAGCCCAAACTGAAGCCCCTGTGCGCCACGTGACGGTCCGAGCGGAAGATGACCGACATGACGTTCCAGGATGAAGTGAAGGCCGGCGGGGGGGCGTCGCCACAAAAGGTACCCAGAAGGTTGCCCTCGTCGCCGGCTACACCGTTGTAGATCTTGACATGGTCGTAGGCACAGCTGGAGTGGTACTCCAGTTCAAAGTGTTGGAAGGTGAGCAGCACCGAGGAACCTTCCGGCACAACAATGAGCCAGGAACAGCGGATGTTGTACGGGTAAAAACCCGGGAAGTTTGGACTGGACAGGTTGCCCGACGCCGCCGAGAGGATGCCGCCACATTTAACACCTTAAAAGATCAAATTAACCGAGTGTATCTAGTTTTCATTTGGGTCACAATTTTTTTGCATTTAAACTCCCAATTCATCTTACGCATTAGAATCCTAAAGTGGCACATGCGGGTGGAACCTTGTAGAACGTGTGTGCAAGCTGTGATAACAAACTCACCTTTTTGATCCGCCACTGTGTCGACAAGCAGTATGAAATAAACAAGCGGAGCCACCCGGAGCGTCATCTTAGACTTTTCGTCTCACGTAAAGTCAGCATCGGTTTAAAAAACACCACGTCGGCAGCAGAAGCAGAAGCATGATGATGAAGGCGTACACACACAGGCCAGAGAACTCAGCTGTCTATCTATTGTGTAGCTCCTAAAAAATTCATCCCCAACCTGAAACTCACCTGAGGCTATACTGTCACTAAATTTTAATGACGTAGGGGGTCGGCTTGTCGAGACAGCGTACATTTTTAATAACCACCACTGAAGAGAAAGACAACAACATAGAACACATGTCGCCCACCTGGAACATACTCAGAATCTGCCTCGTGCTTTACTCCCTCAGCAATTACAGTGCAGCTCAGCCTCTGGCACCTAGTGCCCGTCATCGTTCTGATTGTTGGGAAAGCAATAAAAAAATAATGCCCATAAGTGTTTGTGTGAGTGAGAGAGAACTGAACACCAAGTGTGGAGGAAAAACATTTTAAAAAATTCTAGTCAAATTTATTTATACAACCCTTAATAGGGATTTTATGATGGGAACAATTTGGCTTACATTTACATTATATCCTATGGGAGAAGCAATAGTCGTCCTCATGAATGAATGCAGAATACGTAATAGTCATCTTCCCATGCAAGATGGCGCTGTTGCATCATAATAAAATGGCAAGTTTTTTTTTTTTTTATTCTCCACGCAGCTCCTTACAAGCCATGCCAAGCTCTAAACTGAAACAAATAAGAATGTAATTAAAAATTAAGTGTCCCCCCCCCCCCCCCCCCCCCACCACCACACAAGCACGCGCGCGCATGCACGGACAGACGTACACAAGAAATTCTTGGAAGTTCCTCAGCTCCCTTTGAATTTTAATTCCGTCCTCTATGAGGGAAAGAAAACCTCGTCATTGTTGAAGGATTCGGATATGTGGCGGGGCAGCCAGTTGAAATGTGTTGTGGAAAGATACGGGCAAGTGTTCGGGTGGGAGGGGGGTTGCAATTAAATCACACCTCGAGTAATACTCCAGAAACAAATGGGCTTGAAATGACTGCAAAATAAATCAGAGGTGGGGGCTTGAGTGATACCCTCAAACATCAAATGGAACCTAATAATTGAATATTACTAAACACTCTGCCTAAAAAAATGACTACTAGAAATGCATGGTTGCAGCCATCCGTGTCGGTATGTCATCCATCCATCCATCCATCCATCCATCCATCCATCCATCCATCCATCCATCCATCCATCCATCCATCCATCCATCCATCCATCCATGTTGTCTGTCTACATGTGTTGCTACACCACCGGAATGTTTTGAAACTCAGCAGTCCAAACGACTGCCAAACAAAACAACATTTCAAGACGGAAATAGCACAGAGGAGTTTCTCCAAAGCGTCATAAAAGCATGCACTTTGTGCTTGTGTGACACGCACACATTGGCTGATATTTTCAGCTACCTACTTGCAAAAGTCATCTGAGGCATCCAGGAACCATCTGCATTCATGCGCACGCATTGTACGCATTTGGGAAGTATTTAGTCAAATGTCATCTGCCAACAGAAGCTATTTATTAGTTCTCTTGTTTTGCTAATCAAAAGGACCGCAAATGCCAAAGCTCACACCACTGCAGCACACGCAGATTTAATATAATAATTCAAGTCTTAAAAAGTTTAATTTTCCAAAAGGAAGACAATAAATCTCATTTAAAAAAAAAATCAAGTCGGCCTTAATTTTACTGAAGGTCTTCAAAATGTCAAGCAATAACCAATAACACAATTGGGAGCCACAAATACACGATGAATACAGCAAACTATTTTCCTACTTATGAAGCTCCGTTGCAGCAGTTTATTTGGAAGAATGACAAACAACTATAATTTGAATGTTAATTGATTGCTCACGCGACGACAACGACGCTACAGTCAAGCGTACTCCACTAAAACATGGAACACGGCAAGTGAGTCTTCCAGAGTGGCACCCACTCACGATGCGGCATCATGATGTGCCACAAGATGATCTCTGCATGAATATTCCCACGCGTATGTTCAAGTAATTGGACACTTACATTTTTTAGGTGGGCTTTGCAGTAATAAGGGATGCTTATGTTTGTATATTAGCAAGAGCATCCTAACTTGCTAATACAGTGATCCCTCGCTACTTCACGTTTCGTTTATCGCGGCTTCACTACATCGCGGATTCTTTTCTCCCAAATTAAAAAAACATCTAAAAGTCAAAATAAAACTTCTAAATTGAGGAAACATGTGTCTAACCTTTAGGACAAAAATGCTCCAAATGTTGGTTTACATAATTTGAGAAGTCCATTTTCACGTGTTAGCACGATCACGAATTAGCACCTTTCCCCTAACTAGTTAGCCTGCCAGTACTTCTTGTTGGTAACCATACTTCGCGGATTTCACTTATCACGGGTGGTTTTTGGAACCGATTATCCGCGATAAACGAGGGATTACTGTACTTCCATTTTCTCCTATCCAATGGTGTCCGTTAAAATAAGATTCTAAATTATATGTGAATGTGTATTTTGTATCCATTTTACTTTACTTGACAGTCCTTACTTTATTTTAAATTGAACCATAACTCCTTTTCACATGACACTTGAGTCTGCACAGTTCATAAAGTTTTCACTAATATATTCACTTCACATGATTTCACATGGGCGTCAATATCACTTCCCAATAGATGGAAACTCTCAGGGGAGCCACCATGCTGCATATATACACTGTCCACATACATCACCAATTATTGCACTTCCATACTGTGTATATAAATATATATGTGTGTGTGTGTGTCTGTATAAATACATAAGAAATCACCACCAGAGGCGAATATGCATGATTCGTGCTGGTGCTTCTCTGGTAATCTGACCAAAACGTACTGCACCCAAATACGAGACAAAGCCGTATTATTGAGTGACATTTCCTGGCTCATTAGACTAGGCTTTGCAGCAGTAATCCAGTAGATATTTTCCTGTGAAAACAAAACACGTGTTTGTACATTGAGACTGTACAAAAGCAAAACTAATCCACCTGCATGCTGTGTGAAGAAACAGCTGGGAGATCATCAAACCCTGTGGAGAATATTAGCAGGAATTATGTACGGTAAACAATGCTAACCCTAACCCTAACCCTAACCCTAACCCTAACCACTTCTTAATTATGAATCTAAAAGCAATTTCAGTTTTTTTTGCAAGGGGGGGGGGGGGAATTTGTGGCTATGGCAAAATCAGAAAATTCATGAATGTATCTAAACACCTTTGGTCAAGGATTACCCTCAAAGTGTCAAGGAAAAAGACACCTAAAGCGGTAGGCGCGCATGTGTGTGGGAAGCTAGGATTCAAACGGCTGTCACTTTAAATCTCACTCAACCTCGATCTCCGCCATCCAAAATCCCACACATTAGGAAAAGACATCCTCAAAACAAGAAGAAAAAAAGACTCAAACCTTTGCAAGCATATATATTCATTTAATTATAAAAACAAAATGGATAGTTTGGAAAAGTGTTTCCAAAATGGAAAGTTTGCTATTATTTGATGTCTTCCTATTCATTTGATGACCCTTGTCCCATTTCTTCTTCAGAGCCGATGGTCCGTAACCGGGCCTCGGGAGATGACTTCATTTATTTTTTGGTCAGCATCCACTGTATGTGTTGCATTCTAGGTCCGATATCAAGCTGGGGTGTATATATGCCCAGAAAAAGTAGTTCCTCCCCCCCATCTCTTCTCCATAGGATGCCCAGTGAAGCAGGAAATTGGAAAAAAAAAAAACTTACATCACCTTCCTTATTAAGTCTTGTTGGCATGGACACGAACATTGCAGATGTTCATTTCACGCTTAAAAGTGAAACATGTCAGCTCCGTTGTCGACACCTCCTCGGCTTTTTGTCATCAGTCTTTTAACCTGAGTGTCGGATCACGGAGAATAAGCCGTGCACACCTGGCTGGAACCGGAATTTACTCTCATGGAAACTACCTTGTGACTTTGATGAATTGTGCACAGACGTGGAAACGAGTAGACGATGGTTACTAGCAATTAGATGGTTGATTATGAGTAATGTACATCCATCAGTGCAAAACTATGACAGGTGTTATATATATTATATATATCATAAAAAAGGTCTCTTGAATCCCCCCCGTGACCCCACAAGCTTTAATAATAATAAGCCGGTGCTCCGCTAAGAATGAGCTGTTTAGGATTCATGTATGGTGATGATGAAGAGAAGCTACTTGAGTTGGGAAAAGAAAAAAAATGTAGGTCATGTGGGAACGTCTTGAGGGAAAGTCATTTACTGGGAAATGAATTTCTAATGGCGCTAAATGAAATTGAAACCGCCAACACCACGTTCTGACGGAGGATACAGCGCTCTAGGACATGTGAAATTCCATATATTATTGCAATTTAAGACTATTATTAAGAACTCCGTGACCGGTTAATAAATAACGTCACCCTTAGGATGGAAGTAGCTTCATGTGGTCTTTTGGGTGAGGAAGTAAAAGTTTGGTGCTAGGTGGTCCCAAATGCTAATTAACTAGCTAAAAAGGCCGCCGGCGTGGTTGCCAACGCCAACAGATTGGAATGTTCAACAGGCCAGCTGCTTTGTGGTGGGTGGCCGCAGTTCCATTAATGCCGGGCACATAGCAGATTTTTTTTTTACAGGCCAAAAGCTTTGTAAGCATCCTGGCATATATTTCTTTTAAGCATATACTAAGTCATCAGTTTTTCCTCTCTCTTCCATTTCTAACAATAAATAAGACAGACACATTAATTAATACGAGAGCCTCTTCATCTTTGGTAAAGGTGCCTGGGAGATGGAAAACGAAGTTAATGTTGATTAATGTGCAGTATCCGTGACACGTAAATAAAATGAAGAGACGCCTTTTACGTCCACCGGAATGATACATTTTGCAGCTCATCTTCTGGCTGATAAAGGTCCAAAAAAGATAAATGTGTTGCATTAGCACGTTTTCAACCGTGTCTCATTTGACATTTCCTTTAGCGAGTCTAACTCGAATGTTATTTTATTGGGTGAACAAACAAATTACATGAAGCCTTCCATTTTTGAGTCACTCTAAAACTAAATAATGCAATAGAGTCACTCTAAAACTAAATAATGCAATAGAAAGAAATATATTGTGTGTTTTCAGTTGCAAGTGGTGTTTCATTCTGTGGCTGAAAAAGAAGGGAAGTAAAGTCAAATGTAAATTTGCTAAAAATCCTACTTTGATTGTCCCCTAAAGAAACGTCGGGGAAATGTTTTGCCCCGGAACGTGTCGCGCCCTCGACCGAGCATGTGCAAACGCGCTAAGATAAACAGGATCTTTAGCACAGCAAATGTCCCGCAGGAATACTAATTAAGTCGGGTATTTATTTACTCCCAACGCTCGCTCCGAGCTGCGTCTTATCTATATTGCTTACGTGACACAAACAGAAATAAAAAGTCACCAGGCGATGTGGAAGATGAATAATTAACCTTTTTTCCCGAGCACTTTCAAATGTTTACGCGTCAGGGAGGTGTGAGGTATGGCATTTAGCACGTGCGAGCGCGATGGAATGTGACAGAACGTTCAAGTCGGCAAAGTCATCAGCACCCACGCACACGCCTTGAATAAACGCATCTATCTATATCTATCTATCTATCTATCTATCTATCTATCTATCTATCTATCTCTATCTATCTATCTATCTCTAACTATCTATCTATCTACTATCTATCTACTATCTATCTATCTCTATCTATCTATCTATCTATCTATCTATCTATCTATCTATCTATCTATATCTATCTTATCTATCTATCTACTTATCTATATTATCTATCTATCTATTATCTATCTATCTATCTATCTATCTATCTATCTATCTATCTATCTATCTCTATCTATCTATCTATCTATCAATCTATCTATCTATCTAATCTATCTATCTATCTATCTATCTATCTATCTATCTATCTATCATCTATCCATCCATCCATCCATCCATCCATCCATCCATCCATCCATCCATCCATCCATCCATCCATCCATCATCCATCCATCCATCCATCCATCCATCCATCCATCCATCCATCCATCCATCCATCTATCTATCTATCTATCTATCTATCTATCTATCTATCTATCTATCTATCTATCTATCTATCTATATATCTATCCAGCTTATTTATTTATTTATTTATTTATTTATTTATTTATTTATTTATTTATTCATTCATTCATTCATTCATTCATTCATTCATTTATTTATTTATTTATTTATTTATTTATTTATTTATTTATTTATTTATTTATTTATTTATTTATTTATTTATTTATCCATCCATCCATCCATCTTATTTATGTATTTATTTATTTATTCATTTATTTATCTATTTCATTTATTTATCTATCCATCTTATTTATTTATTTACATTATTAGAGCGTGTGTGAATTTCGTGTGGCGTTTCTGTTTTTCTGGATGTGTCAATGACTTGGGACTTTTTTTTTTCCAGCAAGACTCGGTCTCTGTCCCCGATTACTGCTCTGCGACGACAACAAATTGAACATGCTTCAGAGAGGGTATCATTACACGCTGCTTGGAGTGTGACCGTTCACATGTGACGCCATCACCACCCGCGGCCCACCTTGGGTTTTATCGCACCGTTGCCGATATTCATCTTTTAATCAGCCCGGCCGCCTGTGGATTAGCATACGCGCGTGGCTGCCATGTCAGGCGTTAGCGCTCTGCTTCCTGTTCACCGTCGGTGGGCGAGATAAGGTCAGCTGTTAAATATTATCACCAGCGAGAGAGAGGCCGGGTCGGCCTTGGATTGGATGGCGGCCGGTGGGCAAGGTGGTGCCTGCCATGTGTAAATGCATTCATAAAGAGGCTTATCAATGAGGAGGCGCCTCGGGAAAACACTTGTTCAAGCTTTAATGTGATCCAGCAGTGGCCAAGTGTGACATTGAACCCCGTTCAGTTCATAATCAAACACAACAAGGTTCTTAGTTGAACAGTTATGGATGTATTTCATGGCTTCATCAGTTCATGCAACAAGACTTGGTTCAGACTTCATCCAAACCAGAGGTGTGGCATAAAATTGCTGAACATATTCTGGATTCTTCTTGCAAAAGAAATTGTGCTGGCCCATCCATTGTTGCTTGCAGCTTGAATTGTTTGCTTTTTTTTTTTTTTTTATGTGTGTGTCATTTTCATTCACCAAAGCAATTTCCTCCCAGCTCCTCAACCATGAATACTAAACACAAAGTGGAGCAACACAATATCAGCTCAAAACATTGGGGACTATTTTGGTACGTTTCCTTTGCTTGCGCTGCAGGTAAAACTTTATCATGAGAGCATTCTGCCACGTGAGGCTCATCTCCTTCCAACCCGCAAGGTCCCACGTTTCGACTGCCTGTGTTGCCTCGGGTCCAAGTGAAGGCTTCAAAGGCGCTTGTGAGCTCATTTGAAGTTTCCTTGAAAGGTGTTCATGGAATATTCATAAAAAACATTCCTATTTTAATATTAGAGGGGGATATCATTGGAAAATGGTACGTGGGTCAGTTATTAAAACGATATGGCTTAAGTGACATTTCTCTCTCTCTCTCACTCGCTCTCTCTCTCTCATTTGCAACAACAACATGAATGTGATTCATGGCTCCTAATTGAACTTAAATACTAGCAGTCAAGTGTGTTTATGAAAATGGAGTGCTCGGAGTGCACTGAAGAGATTAAATTGGCTATTAAACAGGTAAGTCCCCTGCCAGAATATCTTGTGAGGAGTGAAGATAACGGCACACAAAGTGGAAAAGAAATAATACAAGGCAGGAAGTTTAAATTTCTGAGAGTGCAGGAAAAATTAGACCTGAAGGCTTTTAGTGCCAAAAATTAATCAGACTCGAGCAATTATTCCTGACGTATTATACACCGGATACACATAATTATATTTGGTGATATAGTAATTACTTTGAAAAAATGGAGTGGATTTGAAGACACGACACGTTTGGGACACATCCTTCTACTAGTGTGTAAATTGTGCCTAGCAACACATGATAACAAAAATGTCTGACATGTCCAAGAAGAAAAAAAAAAAAATGCCTCTAAAGTTCTAAAACCGCCCACCGCCCCTCTGTTCAAATACATAGAGGAGACATTTTAATACAGTTCCAATCATTTCTGTCCGGGTCGTCCTCAAAGGGAAATGACAAACATAAAACGTGGGAGTGAAGACGCTGATTTGCGACTTTGCCTTCGGCTGGCCGCGAAAGCGCCTTTTAGGAGGCCGCTATTAATCATAGTGGCTGGGAGTCAGTCTAATAGCGGGGAAGAAGACATCAGTCACACTTTGTTCAAATCTGCGAGATGGCTAGCTGCCTTTGCTCCACTACACTTTGCAGCTCCTTTCATGTGCAAAACACAAATAAAAGGACTATGAAGGAAATAAATAGCTTTCAACGCTAATTAGCAAGAAGTGACCACCAAAATTAGGGAGCTCATTAACATTAAAAGAGAGTTTCTCAACAAAAGACTGGGTGAAGGAGCTCCAGAGCGAAAGAATGTACTGCCACGTCAAAGCCAAAGGGGGGTAAGCAGAGCTGCATCGTTTGCACAAATGAGTGTTAGCAGACACTCTTACCAATATTTGTTAGTATTGTTTGGCAGAAATAGATCTGCCCCTAAAATGAGCCAATTTCACCTAAGCAAGAAATATGCAGTGCATCATTATTGTCCTTCTTTTTTGTTCTTTTTATAAAAATGCAGTGTTATTTCCTATGGGGACAGTTGGTGAGCGAACAAGCCTTAAATTTTAATATAGTGAGCACATTTGGGGAAGGAAGACATAACATGGTGCTAATCTGAAAAGGGCTCAATTAGCATAGAAAGCACCTTTGCATAACTCTGCATGGTGATGTAATGTCTTTTCGCTCGCTCATTAGACACATACAATGAGAGGTAATAAGAATTCCATAATACATCCAACCCCAAGGGAGACAATTTGCATAGTGAGCAGTCGCCTATTTTACATGAAGTATAGTTTGCGTGTGCACTCACAGCCGTGTCATAATTTCACCCTGCTGACACGGAATCGTGATGCATTGTGGGAACACATTGTGAAGCATCTGTTGAGTTATATTATGCAAATATTATGGCTGGCCTTTACAGGCATGGCAAAAAAGGACCCCCACAAAATAAATAAATTTCCGGTTCATTTCGTACTTCCGGTTACAGCGTCAAAAAATATTTTATTTTGAAACGCGACCGGATTCTTTCTATTGCATCCACGTTTATAATTGTTTATCCGTCACAAGACGTCGCGTGAATCCAATATTGAATTTCAAAGTTTGTAAAATTAGTCAAATAAACAGACACACAGTATTTGGAAATGTTTGTTTTTGGTAATGGAGAAAGCCACAGTGAACATTTAACACAATGACAAAAACTATGACGAAGAAGAAAAAGCAAGGTGCATTTCACAGGTTCGTCTAATTAGGTAAGTGCGTTGAGAACGAACTTATCTTAAAAGGTTATTCAATATTAGTGTACAACAAAAAATGGTAGATAAGTTGGCCATCCCCATACACACACACAAACACACACACCGCAGGTGGACACATTGATGAACTCTTCTAAAGTTCTAAAACTTTCCCTACAAAGTTGGAGTGGCAGGATAATGGCAGCGGTCGGAGAGACAAGATGAACGAATAATGGACTTCTTCTCAGGTCAACGCTGAGCTGCTGACCTCCCGCCGTGGTCTACCCGTCCTCAGCTCATCTGCCGCCGTGTCCATCAAACCCCCGTCGGGCTTTGAGAAAGAAAATGGTGAGTAGCAAGAATACGTTTTCTTCTTTCCTTTTGAAGCATCAATCAATCTTATGTTGTATTTTGTCAATGTTGTTCATGACAAACAGTAATCTGGATTAAAGGTAAAAAAATAAATGCTTTACACATTCTCCTTCCTCCGTTTCCTCCCCCAAAGGTGGAAAGATAACCCAGTTGACTTTCCCTCCGTCCTTTTGAGCTATTGTGAAAGTTTTACACATACAGGTAAGTTGTGATAATCACTACCCCCAAAAGTGCAATATAGCCTGATTGACTTTTTACCCCCAGTTGTCGCCGTTCACCCCACGCAAGAACCTGTAAAAAGTTGTACAATTGCTGTAAATTATTTTTACAGCCAACGTAAAACAACCGGAGTGGTTCTGACTGTTTTGGCAGTGTTATGACCTCCAAAGGTGGAAAATTGCCCGGTCGACTCTACTTTACACCCGTATTGGTGCCATTTAACAACATGGAAAATGATGGCTTTGCAGACAGCGCGAAAGGGGGCTATCGTCTTCTGGTGAGTGTCTCTCTGTTGTATCTCTCAAGACATCCTCCATGTGATCAACACAACCAACCATTATTGTTGTTAGAAAAATGGCTCTCTCGCTTTAGCACATGCACACACACAAACACGCCCGCAAAAGGTTAATTGGCTCGACTGTCGCTGTTTTGAGTCAAAAGCGTCCCTTTTGATGGCACAAATGCCGTATTGTTGAGCAGATGAAAGTGTGGCGGTACTGCGTCGGCGGCGGAGAGTGGGGAGGGTGTTGTTGTGGCTTTACTGACAGAGCGAGAGTGTTGTCCTTCAAAGATCCTTAGAAGTACGCCTGCCATGACACAAAAATGACGCCACGGGAGCCGAAGCAGCACTTGTGGCAGTGCTGTTGTTGTTTTTTTGGACGGCGGCATGCTCTCCAATTAAGACCGCCGTCAAGATGGAGGCCGCAGAGGTGGCCACCGTTAACGAGTCGTCAGCGCGAGAGACTGCCAGGCAATTATGAGACATGAGGCTCGCCGGTCGCCGCGCACAGTCCCAATTACCGGTTGATCGTCAAAGGGAGATATAAAGGAGAAGGGGTCGCTGGTAATTTGCCCGCGGCCGTCGTGATGATGGGCGTAACCTAGTAACCAAAAATAATGCGGCGATGCAAAATGTTGCTGATGACGATGTCTGTGGCGGGACAAACGAGTTATAACGGAGCTTTGTATCACAGTCCGAAATGATGGCTAAATTGTAATCTAAAAAGATGAATGTATTACGATACCTAATTGTATGTATCGTTTAAAAAAACGACAGCAATTAGTGTCACATTTTTATGATTCGCATTTTCAAAATGTCAATATTCGCATAATTGTCATACACTTTACGCAAATCATGAAGTGGCATTTAAAATCATTTGCATCCAAGACTGCCCTTTTTTTGGGCTCTAAATCCTGCAACTGAATCAAAGTGGCAACCTGAATATTAATAATAGACACTTTATTAGGTACACCATTGAATCCTTGACACTGTCAAACCAAAGTTATAATTTATAATTTTTGCTGTGTGCTTTTCCAGTAATATTTGAAGCATGATCTGTCTATTATTCATGAGAAGTCCTATTCCACACTCTCGAACATCAGTGAAAGGATGATTTGGTCCTTTACGTAACGCTCTGTGGCCTCAGGCTAATAATCACGGATTACGTACTAAGCATATGCCTATAGGGGGCGTTCGGGGACGCATGTGGCTCAAAATTCATGAGGTCTAATTTGGCTAAACACAGAAGCTTCTTGTTACATATTAAATAAAGATGCTGGCTCCTTGAATCGGGGCTCATTGAAGAGGCCACCAGGGGGCAGTGGCTTACTTGCAGTGCCGGGAATACTCGAGTGTATTTTGAGGATGGGGGAGTGGAAGACCAGTCTGAGGTCAGTCTGCATTGCCCAGTTCAGCCCCCCCCACCACCACCACCGCATGCACACACTCACAGAGTACACACGCCCTACTTTAAATGACTCCTTTCGGATGCAACCTTATCTTGGGGCTACTGTAAGAAAATTAAGTTTAAAAGAAAGAAAGAAATAAGAAAAAACAATGACAGGCGTGCAATTATTATTCTCCGAGCTAAGCAGGTATTGTGCATCAGTGGGTTCTTTCCTAAATCACAATGTGGTTTATCTTCTTTTCTCACACAGTTGTTTATTTTGGTAAATCTGCCAATAAATGCGGAGAGCTCAAGAATTGCTGGATTAATCTAAAGCTTTTCCAAGAGACTTTTTGGTTTACTTGTTTTATTTTAACTGGTAACAGTTATGTTTAAGGGTTAGGAAAAGGGGTTAAGCAGAGGGTAAGGTTTAGGGGTTTTAAGATTTAAAGTTTAGGGCTTAATGGTTTGTATTCAGAGCACAATGTTGTGACCTACATGTCATCCACTCGACAGCAACTATGACTAACTGTTGCTAACAAAAACAGCAGTCCTTCCTTAAACACCTTCAACTGTATCTCAGTTGATTAAGTATCGATACTTCCTGTGCTGCATCAAATTTTATATTACAAAAAGACTCGATTTGTGCACCAGTTGTTACTTGAAATTAAATATAATAGTAGAACCGCAAAGACAAAAGGGGCGAGACATCTTAAAAAAAAAACAGCTTCATTGCGTTCATGTTTAATGCGCAGTTGCCCTTGTAAAAGAATCTATACGAGACTCTTTAACATTAATTCTTCATTCGGCTGCCAATCAATGATGTCATCTGAGGTTAGCCGAGGGAAGATTAGCCTGCCAGGGTTCTCGATTACAGTTTTCTCTATAATCTCTGCAGCTGGTGGGGTGTTGCCAGCGCTCAGCGTTGGACAGAGCTGCCTAATCAATAGCCCGTCTAGGAGCATATAAATGAAAATACAAACTGTCTTAGCTACCGTATCTATTTCGATCGAGATAGATAGCTATCTAAATTTTCCAATTTCCAATTTCTGCTTTGTATAAATTGGAATTGATCAGCTGGAAGTCGGACAAAATTGACCAAACGGCCACCTCCAACGTTGACGTGTCCATGTGACGCCCCCCAAAAAATGATGGAGAGGCTTGTGAAGCCGTCTGCTTGCACCTTGAGGGGATTAGCAGCATCTTTGTTGGGAGGCGGTAGTGAGTACTTACCTCCTGCTGTGAAACAAGCTTCCTGCGCAAGTCTGATAATGTCACCACGACTGACGGCGCGCTGACACCTCTCCATATCACTGCCACTTTTATTATTCCCTTTAAAAGTAAAATACTACCTCTCTGTGACTTTTCCACTTATTCGAAAGTGGGTAGACGAAGTGTGAGAGGGACAACGAGGGGAAACTATTGTCATGTTCCCTTGGCTTTGACAAGCTGCCGGCTGCAGGGGACATTTTGCAGCATCCCGGACGTGCAGATTCGCGTATTCTTTGTATTCCAGGACGTGTCAAACATGATGGGAGACAGGATCCCTTCGGAAGTACGCTACTGACAGTAAGCGGGCCTTGTTATTGTCAAGCTTGCTGCCAAGCGGCTGTGAGTGGAGCCTTTCAGATTAAATTTGACGAAACGGACATGTTTCAAAACAGATCAGCTTCCTGGACAAAAAAAATCTCAGCGGGAACCCAAAAATTACATCAACACAAGTTGGATAAATTTGAAATCATTTTTTTAGTTGCAGCTATCATGTTTTCAGACCCAGAAGACAGTTTGACTTGGCAAAAGGAATTTGTCCGGTATGAACACACCCACAAAAATGTCTCAAGAAGCTATTGTAGGAAAAGTGACAGGAAGTATTTTGGTTTGAAGCTGCAGTTGAAGGTTTGAATTGTGTTTGGGAGCATCCCCCGAAATGTTTGGAAAAAGAATCACCCCTCCAGTTACACTTTACAAAATTTAGTAGGCCTTTTTATCATGAGAAGACCCACAAAAAAGTCCAAAGAAGGCATGCTTGTAGAGACACAAAAGTTAATCCTTGTGGTTTGAAATTACCGTTTTAAGGAATCTTAATAAAATAAATAAAACAACAACTTTGGAACCAGTTGCACTTAACATTTTGTAGGATGAGCCATCAGGAGTAAACCCACAAAAAGTGCCAAGCACCTATCCAGGAAGTCTGTCTTTTTGGTTTGAAACCATTTGGGTCCAGAATAACCCAAGTTGGATCAAACAAGGACCGACCCAACTTTCTAGGCTCTTTTTTTTTAACCCAAGAACTCGGGTCATTTCTGCTTACGGCATCTAATGTGGGTGTCGCTGTTAAAAAAGGATTCCGAGGGCCCATTCATCACTCGTACATCCCCGAATTAAGAATATTCAGTGTTTTGGTCTACTCAAATCCCCTCGAAAGATACCCGCGGGTTGGTGGCAGTGTGGATTAGTCTGCTGCTGAACACTGCAGCTTTCCTGCAGTAAAGCTGACAGAGAACAAGCTGTAAGTTTGGGCTGCTGCAACGTGTGATTCATTGGAATGCTGACCTTCCTTTAAAGGGGGGGGATGATGAACAACCCACTCCTAGACCTCAGGCCTGGGGGCCAAACTCCGCTCTCAGCTGTCTGCAGCCTCACCTTCAGCTCACATTCAATCACCATGGCAGCCGAGCCGCTTGATAAATACTGGCCATATGGCTACCTTCGTCAATCGGCGTGGAAAACGGGAGAAAATGTCATGGTGCCATCTTGTCCGCTTACAAGTGCAATATCCACTCCACTTTCTGCGCCCCCCCGCCCCCCTCCCTCCCACAACGATAATAGCTTGCATTAGTGCAGGAACTAATGGACAAGATGACAGGCAAATTGATGTTTGCTTTAGTTAGTGGGGGAAAAAAAAATCTCCTTTTATAGTACATGTAATATGTACAAAGTAAGCAGGATTTCAAGGATCTGCAAAATATTATGAGATAAATATCAAATGTATCCAAATAATTATCCAGAAGAATTGAACCCACCACTTATAATTCGGTGCGTCGGTTCGTAAGTCGAAAAATGGTTCGTAAGTCGATGCGAAAAATCGCGACGCTCCGGTTCGTATCTCGAGAAGGTTCCTGAGTATGGCGTTTGTAAGTAGAGGTACCACTGTACCTGCATCAAGCGCAAGAAATTAGAGTAGCAAGACGTGACGAATCAATAAATAAAGTAACGAACGAGTCATTAATCGCCCGGCTTCTTATTTATGGCATTCTCACAAATCCAACTTAAGTGTCGCCGCTTGTGGTCAAGCAGCCGCTGCGGCCATAATGAGACCACCCACCAGCAATTAGACTTCCACCTCTTGAAAACAGCCATTAATTAGCCAGCTGTGGCGTGATCGAGCGGGCTATTTGCTAATACCGTGTCACGCCTTAATGCCGCAATTTATATGCAAATGTTGACTTCAAGACCCCCCCCCCCCCACCTCCCCATTGCATTTGCTATGACTTGTTGCCGCTTCTGTTTTGCAATTTTGGAATGAGGGAAATCCAAAAGAACTGTTCCGAAAGCACTTGTGACTATTTATGAGAAATAAAAAGTTAAAGAAAAAGCATTCAGGACGCTATGAACGTAGTGCCCCCGTTTATTCCTCGTCCCTCTGTCGGCGTTCGAGGAGGGCTGTAATTTGGCCAAATTAATCATTTGATGCAAGTCATTTCTGCAAATGAATCTTTGAGGAAGTGATGTCAAAGACAAAAGAGGGCGGGCTCAAGCGCCTCCCCATTGCGTAAAGTCGCCATCCCTACACACTAACGGAGATGCATAATTAGGGTAATTAATGCCACTGTCAACATGGGCAACGCATATATGCAGTATAGCTCCCTAAGTGCCATCTTGAAATAATTACATTATAATGACGCCGCATGCCGTCTTTTATACGAAAAGAGTATGAGCCACGCTGAGAAGAAATAACTAGAGTTAGCATTTTAGTAGATGACGCTTTTTTTTTTTCGAAACTGCAAACCCAGTGGAAAAAAAATAATATTAGAGGACTAGAATACTTAAATGGAAAATAATTTCATGAAATAATTTTTTTTTTCTCATAATCTTTACAGTCAGGCTTCGCCTCCCCTGCCTACCCTGTCCGCAAACCGGGGAAAATATAAGGGAAAATATAACTGGTTATTAATGGCACAAGCAGTTTCTGGATACAATTTTTGTATTTCCCCTCATAATTGTATGTTTGAACCTAATTTATATTTTAGCTTATAAAAATGAACCTAAAGTATGTGAAGCATGTTGTTTACGTTCCCTCCTGAGTTCTGGTCCTCCACTAATTAATATGAGGCATACCACCGAGTATTGCTGTAGAGCCGCCAAACCCTTTATTTTTCTTTGAGAACCCTTGGTGGGAGCAGAGATGAAGGTTTCAAACAACATACAAGCTTTGCGCTATGGATCTCGCGGAACAAAAAGAAAGAAATACAACTCGGCTTCTGGCACCGCTACGCTTCGATGGAAGGAATCGGGGGAACGCGCACAGACCAGCAAGTGTTCTCTGCATGATGCAATTATAATTCATACAGAGTAAAATCAAATTGTTGGTCAGATCTTTGGCAGCTCGCTGAAAGATTGTTACGCTCAGACTGGGCCTGTCACAAATAGCCGCAAATGAATCTACTAACACGAGCCGATCACCCATTTATGCCCAGATGCCAGTCACGTGTGAAACAAATAAACAGGCAGCATGCTGTCTGTTTCCAAATCATACTTAACGCCGCCTTGTGCCAACTCATCTATTGTAATGAATCAAATAAAGGAAAACTAATCACAGTCATGGCGATAGAAGAAGATGATTGTTGGCCTTCCAGTGGTGGAATCGGTCACCCCAAAAGAACAACCACCGTAATCTTCGGACTATAAGTCGCACCGGAGTATAAGTCGCACCAGCCATAAAATGCCCAAAAAAGTGAAAAAAAAACATATGTATGTATATAAGTCGCTCCTGAGTATAAGTCGCCCCCCCACCCAAACTATGAAAAAAAAAAAAACGCGATTTATAGTCCGAAAATTACGGTAAAAACCAAAATTAGGCCAAAGTTGTATTTGAGCCGTTGTGCTGTGCCTTGGCCATCAGGTAGTATAACACATGTTAACGAAAATAACGTAAATGAAGAAGATGGTCATAATTGCTCAGTAATATGACTTGTTCTTCGCAGAGGATAAAGAATATACCTACGCCTGAGTATCGTCGTGTACTTTGTGTCCTGAGCATGTGCTGTGCCATTAAATGTGCTCAAATAGCCGTTGCTTAAAGGGTTATAACACCGCAACACCAATCGTATTTGTACGCCTGTCTATGGCAAAGGTCCTTTTTGACATCGGGGACCCGGGCAACTGCCATAGACTGACGAAGAACCAATTAAAAATAACGAGCGGTAACTTCTTTGCCGTGACAAGGTGATGACAAACCTGTAGGTTTTTGAGGGGGGAATGTTTGTTGGCTTGGCGACATGTGTGACTATTTTGTTTTGTTTTTCACGTTGATTATTTATGGCGGCGGCGCAAAGTAGTTGGCGAAAATGATGTACCTTTTTCAGAGGTGACGCCTGTAGGTCAGCTTGGCGCAATTAAGATTCAGCGAATTCTTCACTCGTCGCTTGCTTAATGAGGCCCCTCACTTTTTATATTACAGATTTCAATATGGATTCAAACTCGGATGTTTGGTTCATGACTATCCTGGAATGAAGAATCGAGTTTTTCAACTCAATGCCGTAGCGACCGTTTTAAAATATCAAGTGAAATAAAATGAACAAATAATTAAGCAAATTTACTTCATATCATTCTAATCATAATCTCATTATTTTTGTTCTAAATGTTAGTCTTTTTTTTAATATTAGTATTAAAAATAGACAGTAAAAACTTTAATTACATTCTTAATAAATGTAAAAAAGTGAGGATCCGCTTTACAACTGAACTGCATAAGAGAGAGTGATACTTTCTTTTACCACTAGAGGGAGCGTGCAAACTATTCCTGCGATATATTAGCGGTGTTTCGGTACAATTTACACATTTCTGATGTGCTAAACTTTTTTGGGACTTTTGTATGACAGCTCGATATATTTGAATGCAAAATTAAGAGCTACTAATTAAGATTTTTAAGGGCAATTAACAACTCAAATTATTTCCGATGGGAAAGATTGATATGATACCTCTCTCGGTCTCTCATAGGAGATTCTCATCATGTGTAAAATGGCGGGGTCGTAATGAGCTGAAGCTAATTGGTGGAGTATCACGTCCCTGAAAATCATGCGCTCCGTGCTTGTTAGTATTCGACGGCAGGGTATGGAGCGACGTAGCCGTTCTAATGAGATGCGCGACGCTGTCGGATTTCTGATCAGCTGCACTTGTAATACGTGCAGAATTTCGCCCTAATGCGGCGCCACGGGGGCTCTACGTACAAACAAACAAACAAACGGCGGCTTCGGATGCATTGATCACTTTGCGTTGCGTTTGCAGTGTTGACGCAAGGTTGATTGACAGCCGTTCCTCTGAGAGGCTCCTGATTGCTTGACTCCAGGCTTGCTCTGTATGAATTATAAGGCGCTCACGGCTTCATTGTTGTGTGTGGGTTTAAACTGAGTTTGTCGTGTGTAAGTGAGGTAGGAGTATTTTATTACTAATAGTGATAAATGCCTGGGACATTTAACAATAGCAATAAAAAAAACTACATAAAAAAATACATTTTTATATGTATATATATATATACACACACATATATATACATATACACATATTTAAATATGCATATATTATTACAGTACGGTTGATTAAGTTTATTTTATGGGGAAATGACAACTTGGAAGTCAATTTTGGCTGCGCAGTGGAGATCAATAGAATCACGTTGCGGTCTTGATATTCAAAATGAATAATGATGTGCCTTTCATATAGAGCGGCGTTTTCCCAAACAAACCTCTCATTCTCACTTCCATTTCAGATATATTTTGCATTGTGGCATCTGAAAAATGTTCCCCGCTTCCATACCTCCACACTGTTGATATGACAAGAATCAAATTATGCACAGATGCGCCCCGCTCAATCTGCTTCACCCACTTTATTTTTTGCGCGGATACTCCAAAACAATTCCACCCCCACCACACACACGAAAAAAACAAAACAAAAAAGAGACTTGTGAATTTTAATCAGCTCGGCAAAAGGAAAATGTCCGTTTTAATTTTGTTGTTCTGGTGCACTTGCAATCATCACAAAGACGGGAAATGGGGAGCAATCCACTTAACATGGAAATGCTCCTTTCCTCCTCCCGACGAGTGTCAAGGCGACCAGTCATCAGGGAACAATCTGTGAAACCAAAGACAGGCTTTAGACATCTTCTATTTGGACCCTTGTTGAAGTTTGAATGTTTTGAGTGCGCGGCCCTGTCTCATTCAAATGACCCCAACCCAAAATATGATATTTGTAGACTCTCACGGAATTAAGAAAAATGACACCAAATTGAGTAGCTATGTCATTCATGAATAAACCCAGAAAAAATCCGATATCTGGACGTCCTTGGGTTTTTGAAAATACCAACCATTCAATCGTGTGCGGCGATAAGATGGTAGTGCGGCGTGAAAAATACTGTAGACGCCGGCACTCCCAACCCGCGTTTCGCCCCAGCGACTGCTCAATTGACCTTAAAGGCCACTTAAGGAACCAAGTGCGAACAATTTCCCTTAATGGAATTTGCATGAAACTTCTTCATTTATTCATATCAGCAGTAGAAAGGGGGGCAAATCCTGAATAATAACACGGATTCGCACCTGATTCGTCCTAATTCTCGGTCAGTCCCGAGACTTTTTTTTCCCCATTCCCCCAGCCGTCCACACGCTCTGATCATGTCATGTGTGTGGAAGAAGACAGTATTAACATTAATCTGTATTAAGACGTCTTCAAGGGGATGGGGGGGAGGTAATTGGGTGTTAGTGCAGATCTAAGAGCACTGTCAGAAAGTGGATCACCAGGGCCACTTGAAAGGCAAACGGTGAGCCGAGACCTTCTCCATAGGACTGGTCACTTAAAAATTAACATTTAACATTTTTTTTCACTGAAGATTGTAACTATTTTCCTTGTATGCCTAAATGTTCAGGACTTATTTTTTTTCTTGTAATATTACAATTTATTGCTGTTTGGATTTTTTTCTGCGAATGAGGATATTTTTTGAAATTCCGGGAAAATCATCACTTTTTTTTGGACATATTTTCCAACATTTGTAGAGAACATTACTGAATCACTCAAAACACAAAGTTTTTTTAAATAATACATTTAGGATTTTTTTTGCAAGATTTATTGTCTTTGTTTTATGCCTTTTTTTTCTTATGATATACTCTCAATCTTTTTGTAACATAACATCTACATTATGGTGATATTATGCCCCACCCCTGAACGATGACATCATTTTCTTGAACGAACAGATGTCGCCCGGCTGACTCGGCGTCAGCACTTAGGAGTCGGAATAAAACGAAATATAGCATCGTTGAGTCTCTTAATGCGGGACATCCGAGAGCTCGGCGGCCGGCCGGAATCTAATTAGGCTCCGAGGAAAACCGCATTTTTGCCTCATTACCGTTAATTGACCTCTCCGAGACCTGTTACTGGAATGCCAGAAAGGATGCCTGTATACAGACATAAACATTAAGGTTTGGAAATGGACAGAAAAGCTTGTTAGCCATTAGCGAGTGCATTGTTTTGCAAGTATTTGATCAAATAGTCTCTGCGAGGAAGATTTGAATTGGGTGTTAAAGAGGAGCAGGAGGAGCTCATTTTCCTTTGATCGGATTCATTTTGCTTCAGGCGTTCTGAGATGAGTCGCAATATCCGGCGGATTGATGCTAACGCATTCTATTAACGGACAAAGACATAGTACTGGTAGATTACTTTTGACTGTAAAAAACACACAGAGTGCAAAGGTTTATTACGAGAGAGAGGATTGACATTTTCGGACTTCACCCCCCCCCTTGCTAAGTTTCTCTTGAATCAGATGGAGTTCTAAGGTGCAATGCTAACGTGCCGCTTTTACCTGACAAAGGCAACGTATTGGTAGATCATCGTTAACTACGACATGAAACGGTTCGCGTCAGGGTCAGATCCGTGCCAAGCCATCATGAATTATGATTCACAACACAAAAACACGCATTCCGACAGCTCAATGTCATAAAAAGGAATCATAAAAGGCGCCGAGCGGGAGGGATACCCTACCCCCCCCCCCCCCCCAGACTCCCTCCTAGCTTCAGGCTGGCTCCCATCTTGCCTCATTAAATTCTCACGCAGCCGTCATCAAAACACATCTTTCATGGAGCCGATGGACGCTCACTGCCAGCGCAGTGGGGAGAAGACGTTTTGTGTTTTTTTTCTTTTTTTTCTTTTTTTTTTTATATAAAGACGAGCGCCTCGAAAGTGTTGTTCCCCGACATCTGGCGTCAGCGCAGAAACGTCAGCCGCGGGATAATATCGTAGTCATCATAAAACAGAAAGTGTAAAGTAACTTTTAGCCAGCTCTTCTGCAAAGAACATCATCATTTGTTGCTAAACACATGAAACAACGCTTTTCAAACTAAATAATAAGCTTCCCGGTTGACTTGTTCATCAAAAGCTTCACGCTGTGTGAATTCCACTTGAGAAATTTTCGCTGTGTTCAATTAGACGTCACACGGTGAGAAATGGAACTCGCTTTCAAGATACAATAATGAAAATGGTAAAAGTATCAGACTGTTAGTATGTCAAAAGTGATACTTTTAAAAACTGCACCGATACTACACACACCGCCGACACCATGTCACCAGCTACTTTTATGGCTTACTTTTCTAATAACAGTATGACTTCCCGTCAGTTGAATTGCACTGGATACCACCCGTGTGCCCACGCACATTAGCCACACGCGTGCACTCGCACACTAAAGTAACATCCAGTCGGTACAGTGACTACTTGATTCGCTTGCTTATAATTGGCTCTCTCCAGTGCGTCCCAGTGGTCTATTAGTCGGAGCTTTTCATGTCGCGGGGCACAAAAGTGCAAGATATTTTAACAAGAGAAAAACGCAGAGATGAAGTCTGGCTTAATAACCGTATCTCATCTGAGGGAATTTTAATCCGCAAAATCTGGGGGGAAAAAAAAAGTTATTGAGAAGGAATTGACTCGCGCTCACAAACTAAATCGGGACTAAAAGGCTCCAATTGTATTTATGTGTCATTTAATAGAATATCTGACATCAAAATGATTTGGGCACAGCATGGTGAAAATGACCTTTATAGCGAAACATTTATGGCACTAGCACAAACAGTGTAACCAATTTTATTTGTGTGTGTGTGTGTGTGTGTGTGGGGGGGGGGGGGGGGGGGTAGCGGTGTGTGTTAAACAGGTGTTTGTTTGGAAGCAGAGCTGGGGGCTGAAGCGATTTGAAAAGCTGGAGCGCCCAGGGGGGACACGTACTGTATGAAAACAACATTTTATCAGTGTCAGCCAACAATAATAAGTCAACGCTGGCCAGTGTGCACAGCAGAGCGACACGGTGGCTGCAGGCCACAAAGTGCTCTACTCGCCCCCCCCCCCTCCCGCCGTTCCAGCCAGGCACAAGGTCGTTATGGAGTGCGCAGATGACGGTAAATCTCCTAAAGCACAAAAGCACGCGGCTATTAGAGTTAATTAGCAGATCATTACTTTGTTGTTGTTATAAATTTGTCATAATATGCCTCATCTTTTCTCAGAATTGAGCAAAAACAAGGTAGCTGTGTTAACCGGGGGACACTTCATTAGGTACACCTGAACAATCAAACGGAATTCCTTTTTTTCTGCTTTTCTGATTTTTGAAACATTCAGATTTTTGGATTATTCTCCTTACTGCACGTCTTTTTTTGAAATATTCAGACTTTTGCTTGGAACATGTCAATTCACTTGTAATACTTGGTAAGTTTTTTTTTTTAGCAACCGCATGCACGTGCGTCATACAAGAAGCAAGCTTCACACCTGCTCTGCAGTGTCTACAAGGTCATGTTTTTTTCAGCACTTGGCACTTTCAGCCACATGCCCGGTCGATAATATTTTTTCAAAAAACATCACGGGCACATATCCCCCCCCCCCCCCCCACTCCCTCGAGACGGCCGGCTGCACGCGGAAGAAAATAGAAGCGGGGCGATGACGTTATCCCATCTCAAGGCAGATAAAGCAAAGAGTTTTCTTGTCCTTTTGCGTGTCGATATGCCAGATACAAACAAAGCGCTGATGAAGCCCTCGTCATGGCGGAGTATTGTTTGGTTTAAGGAGCTTCTTGCGAGGAAGTAATCAAACACTACTCGACGGGCATTCCGGTCCCGGAGACAATGGCGGCAGATGGGTGATTAGCTGGAGTGGTCGGGCAGGCCGCGTTCACTCGCGAGGACATCTGCAATCAGCGACCCTTCACAAAGAAGATGAGACGAGGCTAACAAATGGCATCTTGTGAGTCGTCATTCTTAATTAACAAATGCTTCCGATTGACAGCGAATACGCCAAGGTTGCTCCGATGTGATATGAAGCTAAGTGTCTTATTCGAGACTCAAACACCTGTAGAACTCCGACATTTTTTTCAAATGTTTTTATCTTACTTTATAAAGATTATCGCCAAAATAAAGTAAAAAAACATTGAACTCAAATGTAAACGTTTGCATCGCAATTAATTCATTGCCACTCCTTCTGGTATCTGGTACCTGGCCACCGGGGGCAGTATAACAGTCATGAAGACACAAATGAAGACTGCAGTAATTATTTTAGAATCTGTTAAAATGTTGCTTTTGTTAAGTTCACTGCCACCAGTCTCAAATGATTGCTCACAAGTCAAAGCAAAAAAAAAAAAAAAATGGTATGCAGAGAAACTTGAATTTCAAGGCTCCATTATATGTGCCGCTGAAAACAATTTTCAGGAAAAGCCAGATAACACGAGATTTATTTGCTTGTGTAATTTCACACTTGATGGGTGGGCAGACCCTGGAGAGTACAGACTATTTGTATACAAGCAATTAAAAAGTCTTTTTTTCCCCCATAATAAGTCCCCTTTAATGAGGCCCTCATCTCCTTTCTGTGCTAATGAATATGTAGTACAAAGACAAGCTGGATCAGGTACCATAAAAAAATTAAAAGAACATGCTTCAAGTGGATTCATATTTGTGAGCTGTATTAATGGCTTTGCGAAGGGCCAGATGACAGGCCTGGCCGGGTTGCAAAGCAAGCATTAATCATACATTTCCATTCCGTGTGTTGGATGAAAAAAAAAGCCAAAACACTCGCGGAGAAGCCTGCAGAGGTCACTAATTGAAATGAGATGGTGGTCGGCGGACACCCTTGGATGCAGGAATAACTCGTCCCGTTGCCGTGTTTAAAAAGTCAACAGACACGTAGGATTTTCTTCACGCGCGGTACGTTCGAGCGTCTCGTAAAAAGGATTGCCCAGTGGCTGTAAATCCAAAGGAATTAACATTGCTCGGTGAGTAGAAGCAGAAAGCCATCTTGTTTTTAGTTGAGAGTTAAAGCTATCACACCGTCAGTTTTGAAACCACTCCCACTGCAATTATTTCATGGTCAATTTAGCAAGTTTCTTCAATAAGTCTTTTTTCAACCCCAGCAAAAATCGTAAAACTAGAAATTGAACAAAATGAAAGAAAGAGGGCGTCTATCCGTCGACCATGAAAGCAGACAATTAGAAGCCTGCCGTCCCCATTGAGGACTTTTCTCGTTGCTAGGACTTAAACATCGAGGCGCAAAAGCACGTCGCGCCATCTCGGCTCATCGTCCCATGGAGACAACAGCTAATCACGCTGACATTCTGTCATTGTCTGGGCTTTGCTGCCATTTAAATGAAAGCCGTCTGACACAACACGGGTGAGATAGCTGTCCATTGTCACCCCGTCTACCACACACAAAATCTTTTTCAACCTTCACAAATGTCAAAGCAGGAGCCCCATTGATTGCTGAGCGGAAATCGGAAAATTGGGCAAAATATTGTCGGCGGCTTTGAATGGCGTAAACTGCAGTGGTTCTCAACTGTTGTCACCCTCGTGACCCCCATTTTTATTTTATTTTTTATTATTGCAATGTCATGACCCGCATGTGTCGAAGGAGAATTTTTCGTTGGGGTGGCCAAGGATATTTCAGGTGGTCCACAAAACAACCTCCCCCCCCCAAAGTCTTTAGAAAACACATGAAACATTCACTGTTTGGTCATGTGACAATCACAATTTTAGCTGTGATTGGGTTTTAGCTGAGCCCTCAGCACGTGATGCAAGTGGCAAAATGTCATTTTAAATGTATTAAATGTACCGGATTTTCCAGACTATAAGGCGCACCTAAAAACATAAAATTTTCTCAAAAGCCGACAGCGCGCCTTATAGTCCGGTGCGCCTTATATATGGACCAAATTCCTAAATCTAAACTGACTCGAAGCATTGGGTCATGAAATCCATCATAAGTGGCCCGCTGAAGACTATGAATCATGAATCAAAAAGACTATGGATCATTATTATGTGATTATCAAGTAATTTGTTGCGTCTGAAGTTGAAATCAAAAAGAGAGAATGATTTGATTTGGATTAAAAATCTGACATGATGCATTAATGGTGCGCCTTATAGTCCAGTGCGCCTTATATAAGGACAAAGTTTTAAAAGTTTTGAAGGTGCGCTTTATAGTCCGGTGCGCCTTATAGTCCGGAAAATGTGGTATATGAAAAATAATCAAGTGACCAATTTCTTTTTTAACCTTTACCGCTGAAATCGGCTAAATATATGTTAAAATCGGTGCAATATCACTTCAAGAGTTTTTTTTTTTTTTACAATTATCCTCAGACGATCAAATAGACAAAACTTGCAGTGGCCACATTTTTTTAACTTTGTTTTTTAACATAGGCCAGCGTTCTCTTTCGCATTGAGCATAAACAGCCAATCGGCTTAACGAGGGGGATTTTCTTCGGGAAAGCGGCGTTAAGACGATGAAAGCGCGTCCGAGGCGTGCTTTCAGAGCATCCCTGGAGGCACATGGTGACCTTGAACAACCTTTCCAAAGTTTCCTCCGAGTTAATATAGATTAATACTCTCCTCTCTTGTCAGGACATGCCAATTAAATTAGGCATTAACTTTATTTATTTTCCGTCGGCCAGAATTTATTACCAACCGGGTCTTGATCCTACGATTGGTCCCATAACAAAAGAACAAAAAAAACCAAAACAATGAGCGAGTATTTTCTAATTTGCGGAAGAATAATTATGGATTATCCAGCGAGACTGAGATAATTATGTCACTAAGTCATGATGACGATAGACAATGGCAAATGGCCAGTCAAACTTTTTGCACGTTACACGCTCACCAGGAGGCAGTTTAAAGTTTGAACGCTATTTTTCCCTGTAAAAATTTTCTTTAGTGCTTGTCTTCAATAGGCTTGCAGATGAGTTGGTGCTTTTGCCAGATGAATTTGGCCAAGACTTGGAATACACCCGATTGCTGAAGCAACCACTTGCCTTACCCATGGACAATATTTCCCCTAAAATTTTCGGCTGAACTTTTTTATTCTTTCTACAATTACACAGCTGTATGAAGCGGATGGAGATGCCTTTTTTAACGTCCCGTGCGAACAACCTGCTCGAATCTCACGACGTTGGCTGAACCTTTCCTCATATTTCCGAGTTAAAAAAAAGAAGAAGCTTTTCTAGCTTTGTAATCGCACCGGAGAAAAAAGCGACTGGGAGAGAGCCAAATGAATATTTGATAGCGTGAGATGGATAGGTTCTCCTCGGCGGGAAGCCGGCCCAATTTTGTGCTGTATTAGCCGGAATGTGATGTCCTGGGAGCATGAGTGCAAGCAAGTCTTTTCTGCTGCTTTTTAATCCAGGTCGTGTCCTATTTCTTCTGACACTGTGATTGTGATACTACACGGGTTCGCACTAACATGACTATTGTTTCATTCAGTGCCCTTTACAACCTTGTACAATCTACTTTAGCATTCATTGTCGACTTAGCCCAACCACCGCTAGTGCTGTGTTGCAATTTTTTTTACTTTTGTTCGACTGTTTAAACATTTAGTTAGTTTTAGCTTTTGATTTATAGCACCAGTCCACTCACCCGTAGAATAAAAATATGGAACAGGCCATTTCATGTAATCTTCTGAGAACCAGGAAGTAGCTTGTTGGCTAGCATACAGAGACAAACACAAATATGCGGGTCATTGAGTTTTTTTCCCCTTTTTTTTAGAGGAGTTTGTTACTCTTGTCATTTGAGTTACCTAGCTACCAGAAGTAAAAATAGTACAGTCTTGTTATTTTGCGTCATTATCCGTTATTTCCACTTTGGTAAATGCAGTTGACTCGGTACTTCAAAC
This sequence comes from Syngnathus typhle, assembly GCF_033458585.1. Lineage (NCBI taxonomy): Eukaryota > Metazoa > Chordata > Actinopteri > Syngnathiformes > Syngnathidae > Syngnathus > Syngnathus typhle. The sequence continues at coordinate 7,403,843 of NC_083750.1, read as the reverse complement.
TTTTTGGGGAATCTGTATTTCTTCAGTACTGGGTAAGAATACCTCTGTCACCTCTAATTGTCAGCACGTCTGGTTCTGACTGATCGCAGGTTTTCAGTTTTACGCCCCTAATGAAGTGGTGCGATCCAAACCGAGATGAAATTCTGTCAGGAGTTGCGACTCGGAGGGATGTAGTGTTTTGTTCCATCGCAAAACTTGACATTGAACGTGGATGAGAATACTTAAGTGATGGTGAAATGCCACATTGCGGCGTTCCTTCAGATGAGACCAATTGAACCCGAGGTCAGAGCGAGGTGACGGAACAGGCGTTAGAGCGTGAAAACGAGGTATTGGAAAATGTTATTTTACCCTTTTTTGCCCGAGCTCGTATGTGAATAATGCATGAAAAGCCAAAGAAAATGTCCGTCACTCTGCAAACTTTGGTTCACCGACTGAAGACGAGAGGGAGAATAGTTAAAATATTTTTCTCCTGCACTGAGCAAAGCCTTTGGGTCAGCAAAAAATACGTATTTGCCATTTTTCTCCCTGAATCATGTCAGTTCTCGCTCTTTATTGCAGCGGTCTTGGCTTCTCGCTTCTGTCGCAGAAGTGCTGAAGTCAGTAAACTCTCTCGGATTTGTTTCTTTGGAGTGTAAGCACTTGTGTGAAATCTTACCACCCTGCTAGATTAACTAGCCAATGACAGAGGATTTTCATGGCCCCAGCTTCCATCACCGAGGAGTGATGCGCTCCACCTGGAATTCTTTTATTTCACTGCTGGGAATTATCGGAGGAAGAGAGAGCCTGTTGATCATGCTCTCTGCCACTTATCCAATCACAAGCGAACCAAGCGAGGATTCCTGCAAAAATTGGAGATAGTTATCAGTCATTTAAACCCGACACGGAGCGATAGTCACTCATGAAAGGAATGTCAAGGAGAGATTTACGCTACGAGGGCTTGTGAAATAGGTGGCCGTTTATGCATTTAGTGGAGCGGGAATGGGATTGCAACCAACAGGTTTGCAGATCAAGACGATTAGTCACCGGAAAATGTTAGCTGGCCTGCTTCTTGATCTAACACTTTAATAGCGGACGATGCTTCCCGTTCCAAAACCAGCCCTAAAAGACTTCATTTGAGGATTTTAAACTTCTGCAGACACTCTAATAAAAATCATCATTTTGAATAAACTCACCCTGCTGAGAGCCTGAGGACGGACCTGACTGGGAAGCAAGCCTTTTGTCTCGAAGGCTCTTATCTGCACCAAAACCAGCAGTGGCACATTTGCAATCGCATTCAGATAATGAGACTGAGGGGTGTTTGCGGGCGGCGGGGTTGGGCTCTCCCCACTGCTTCCAAAAAAGCCACTGGCAAACTTTCAGGATTGGGGAATCGGGACGTGACCTTACTGGACTGCTGCAAGCAGGGAAATTGGAAATTTGATGTGCACAGGAAACGTCTTTAATTGCAAAAGCGGAAAGCAGTAAAAGGCTATCGGCAACATCAGCACAAAAAGAAAAAGGAGGAGGCGGAGAGAAAAGTCCATCAAACAGCCCAGCTTTCAGGAAGTTCTATAAGTGAGGCAAGATAAAAGGAATATTCCCTAAAGAGAACAAGATGAGTATCAGAAACCATCTTAAGTATAACAGATCAGTCGAATATCATAGAAATCATTTTTTGTATCTTATGTCATTCTTTTGGTACTGAAGTATTAAGAATATAACATCTAAAATCTGAATCCTGTTTTCTGGATGAATCCTATTTTATCCTTTGTGCATGCAGCTAATTTAAAATGTTGTGGCGTCGTCAGATCCGATCTAATAAAGTCTAATTGCCTTGAGTCGCGACACGCAAAGCTACATTTAACATTCATGCTAGCGGTGCCAAAACAGCCTAACCGCCCGAATAAAAAATCACATACTAACATGTCATGGCAGCAAAGCCAGTTGATGCGCGACTTGGTAAGAGCTTCGCCACCATGCTTCAAGGTTTCATCGGTCCTTATTAAGAGCAACAGCTTCGGCACCGGTTGTATCCCCATCCCACCCCTGCCGCCGCTCAACCTCCCGCTCCCCTTGATCCCGCCGATCCTTTGATCCTTCCGACCCGCCTCGGCACTCGACTGTCTTGTTTGCTCCTTGTCAGGCATTTTGCCAGGGAACAAGTGCAGCCTGCTTTGAATGCGGGATGATTCCTCCGGCGGGTGGGCCGGCACGGCGGGGTAATTATCGGTCAAAGTCATCAATGGCGTCATCTTTTCAGGGCTCGTCTGCTCATGTCCCACTGGGGAGTTCTGTCAGACTAATCAGGATGTTACCCATGAGGAGAGGAAACAAAAAAACAACAACAATGGCTGTGTACGCGTTTGAAACCTGACATGGACTTGAAGGGTTTATTCACGCTGACAGGATATGACAAAGTAAATAAAGTCGCTCGATGGCCCCTGTAGGTATTTTTAAAAGTTTCTTTCCTGTGAAACCAAACAAAATCCTTAAGTAGGTTTCATTTTAGAACAATCAAGCGGTTCTGAAGGATCGACAACATTTAGGACACATTACCGTCATCATACCGGTACTTTGGTACTTTACACATCAAGGGCATTGCAAGGACCAACCACTTTTGTACGGTACAGTTCTGTCGTCAGCTGTCCTGTATTAGCACGTCTAAACCCGTCGAATCCGATTTTTGCTTTTAAGGTGATAATGGTTGCGTAGCAGACAGCTGGCATGTTGTTTTTCTAAAGGCTTTTCAAACTTGATGCTTTAATGGCATCAGACTGTGAGACCTTGCCACAATTAACATCAGTCTTAGCCCGGTTTCTCTAAAAATGTGACAAGAAAATGAGTCGGGCGCAAAACGTTCAGTCCCGCCATCCCATCAAACAGCTGTAGCCTTTTGCTACAAAACAAAACAGATGTCGGACTAATGACCCGCTCACCGACTTAAATGACAGTCCAAATAGGTTTAGAAGCAATGCGGGATCAGATAAATGGACCTAATCTCGTTGTGCCGGGGTCCCTGGCCGGGAAATGGCCAGTGACACCTGAGTCCCTGCAATGCGTCAAGGCTGCGTCGCAGAAGCACATACATCTCCATTTTACATGACAAGCCCCGCGTGTGAATTCTTTAGTGAGAAGCAAGTGTGAAAGGCAGAGAAGCTCAGCGTGAGATTAGAGAGGAGGGAGACCAACACAGGCGTAATGAGTTTGTTTTAGACGATAAAACAAAAAAGGTTCTGCGGAGATTGTTTAGGCCTCATTAAATCAAGGTGGACTTTAAATCTCAAAGACAACACCAAGTGAAGCAATTAGAGAAATGTGCTGCTGGACATTTTTAATTGTAGCTCTTAAAATAGAAAAGCTTTCAGCATGCTCTCAAGCTATTTCCTTATGTTCTTAGCTATAGGCCTGCAGGAATTGTCCATTCTTCAGGTGGATTCGTCCATCTCATCAGTCTCGACTGTGCTCTCCTACATCAGTGACACAAATGTGATGATAGAGCCATGTCAGGATGTGATATTCCCGCCGCCGCCCGCAAGAGACCATCTCTGTGCCGCGAAAAGCCGCATCGCAACCATCAAGGGTTGAAAATAAATGTCAGAGCACATTTCGGGGTGGCAAGAAGGACACAAGATGAATAGACCTGTATCTTGAAAAGATCATACCCATCCCATATTTATTAAGGAAATCAGGAATGCGACCATACTTGATAACCTTTTGACATTTAAATAAAATATCAGAAAAGGAACCTCAATACATCATCACCCAAGGCCATAAACAAATAGAAGTTTGCCGAGCTCGGACATTCATGAAGCCATTCAACAAAAGTTAACCTTGACAATAAGAAATAGGTCAAATACCAAGCTTTGAATTCTCCTGGCGATGTCTGACTTCTTCGAAAAAGGCTGCGGCTTTCGACACTATTTACACAGCTGGGGCGAGTTTACCGAGACCTGATTAAATTTGTCTTGTTCACCGGGCGGATGTAGATTTGGTGAACTTCCATTTGCCTTGTTGGTTAATGAAAGGCAAATTCCGGTGGTGTGACATGCGGATATTATGATTTATTCCCTTAATTAAGTTGCACAATGTGACAGATTAGTCACGGCAATTACATGCTGATCAAAAGCGCATATTACTCATAGACATCCGTGTTTTCCGACGGGCCCGCACGTGTGGACATTACTCAAAACATGCCTAATTGTAAACAAAATATTTTATTGAGCTAGTGATCTTTACGTCATTTGTAATGCTAACCCTTCAGAATCCCCCGAGGATGTCATTTGTGTTCAACCTGGTTTTATCAAGAACAATATTTGGTACCATATCTTTGTACCATTAGCATTAGCATCATTATCACTCCCGTTGTACTCTCGTGCCGTGTTTTCATCATGTGCGAGTTCTCAGCTTCCAAGTGAGTATCACGTTGCAACAAACAATCACATCTGTTCCAGTCAGTCATTAGACTCCAACAACAGCGCCACGAGCTAATCGCAGTGGAACAGCGAGAGAGAAAATGTCCGCCTTTTGACTGGCATCGTTTGTCCCCCGTGTTACGTTCCGCCAATTTCACGGCCGTGGTTTTTGCATAAAGTTTGAGGCGACAGTGTATACACACACATCGCCATCAATGTCCCCCCCCCCCCCCACTGTAATTAATCGTATATCTCCAGGGCGTGGAGATAGCAAGGCGGTGGGGTAAAAGCTGAGCGGGATAGTGTAATCTGACATTGATGTTCCAGCAAAAAAAAAAAAAAAATTGGACGTCCTGCTTCACCTTCCCTTTGTTCCCAGGGATGGGAAGTGGTGTGTGAAAAGGGTGTAATTAATGGCCCTACAAATCGCTTCGGTTAGGTTTAATGACAATCTACGTGTTGCGGGGCAGCAGCCTTTGTTACTGTGGCAACGGCGAGCCCCCTGACAGGTGATGCAGTAGTTTCTGAAATGCTAATGAAGCGCAGCGCTTCACCAGAGGGCCTAAACTTTCGGGCATCTTTCGGGAGTTAGGGACGGTGGTGCAGGGAGGGGGTTCGCAAGAGTAACGCTCGTAATCACTGACGAGGCCGTCGACAGGTGTGAAGGTCAAGAAAATGCATCAGCTTGACTTCCCTGAGAGCCTCACCGCCCATGCTGCCAATTTCTAATTGATGCTTTAAATGAGCCAAATGAAGCGAGCGTGACGAACGGTGTCAAAACAAATCCGGCAAATGGTAGGGAGGTGCTCGGCGCTGGGAAGAACTCCAAAGCGTGATCAGGTTACCAGGTAGCAAATTTTTGGTTCGCAGCCAGCAAGACCAAACCAGCGGGGTTTGACAACTAGGCCACAGGTTTTGTGCCAATTCCAAAGTAACATGAGCATGTACACACACACACGCACAATACTTTCTCTCGTAATATTACAGCTTCATTTTCTCCCGAATTACTTTTTTTTTGGCTCTTAATATTTCCCACTACGACTTAAAAACGTCGATAAGGGATCGCATGAACATCTTAAATGACGTGATTGATTCTTCAGAGGCATCGTACTTCATTTTTCTATTCATACCATTTCGAAGAGCATATCTGCGTCTCTCATCAATCAATCAATCAGTCAGTCAGTCAGTCCAAGTGAGGCGCCATCTATTTTCACCATATGCTTATCTCGGGCCCTCAAAGATTGTCAAGGCTGCTGCTAATCCTCTAAATCTTCCGCCGGAGTCAAAACGCAACTCCAAACTCTCTGGTGTGTCTAAGAGAGTCTGTACTGCGTTCCAAAATGCCACACCTGTGAGTTTTAATCATTTTGGTGAGTCAAAGGAGCCACGAAGCGCTTGAACAGTCCGCTCGTGTATTAATGAGGCGCTGTTGTTTTGCCTTCTTTTTTTTTCTCGGCAATCTGATACTGAAGCATACCGCTTTGTCTGCTTATTATCTCCCTCTTTGCTGGCACAATAATGGCGAGTGAATGCGTGTTAGGATTGCTGAATTCCTGAGGACCAAGAGAGAAAAAAAAACAGAGGAAATGGAGTTGATTAAAGTGCTTTGTTGACTGTGTCTATGCATGTTATTGAAAGCCGGACATTAGCACTCTTTATGCCAATTGAGATCGCTGCAGTGGACAACATTGTATGTCGGAATGCACGATTCCCATTTCAGACCAAACGATCGTTTTTTGCGATAGCTCCTCTCGGCAGTTACTCATGATAACAAGAGAAATAAACAAACTGAAATAATCTATAACTAGGAAAATAGATTAGAAATCAAAGAATCATTTGAAAGCATGCTTAGAGGCTCACAAATGCCTCTGCTGTGGTGACCAGACACACACAACCAAATCATTGCATACTGTCTCGTACTCTACTGCCAGCCCTTTAATTACTGTCTCAAGAATCGTTGATTAAAGGTTCCACATTCCTCTGGGAGCCTTATGTATGTCCTCTGCACGCCTGGGTGGCCATTTGTATGACGGGCCAGGACTTGGGTTCGCAACCGCTGACCGACCTTGAACCATCTCCCAGAGGTCCATGGCACCACCTCGGGGAGCAACCATCAGCACCTCGAGGCAATCTCGTGGCGTCTGAGCTAAGAGTCCGAGCATGTGAGGGGGAGAGCGATTGATTTGATTCGCTGTTGAATTTGTCGACTGCCAAAAGAATTCTATTCCTTCAATTTCTGAACACCCAGCATTGTGTGATTCTTGAAAATGGGTCTTGCTATATAGATTACAAAGGTAAGAAATGGTTTCCTAGCACAGATGTGTTTTATACGCCTGAGATGAGATCAGGACTATTGGAAATTGGTTAATTGTGTGTGTGGTCTATTTGCCACATGGGCCCAGTGTGTGAGCCAAAATTCCGGCACAGTTATTTAAGATCAAATCCTTAGTACACTCGATGAAATTCAACAAACTCAATTGGTAGATAGAAAACACCCAAGAAGGTGAAAGTCGTCTGTCCTCAGGGGGCTCAAGTTCTAGGACGTTCTCAAGACGAGATTAGGCAGCTGCGAGGGACTCTTATCTAAAAGTTGAATAATGTTTACGCTGAGGTAAAGCCTTGCAATCTTTTACTAGGAAAAAGTGCCCAAAGTACTTCTGCTCTTTCTAACTGTGGGGTGAAAACACACCGTAGTATTTCTTCATCTTCTAGAGTTTTGTTTTTTATGTGGTCAAATAAGCCATAGTCTGTGATCATTTTCCTAAGAGCTAAAATAATCAGTGTACAATTTCCAAGTAATGCACAACAATAGCCATTTTCATGGAAATGGTTCTTGACACGTCATTTTTCTAGAAAGGGTTTTAGCTACCATAGCTACTATTTAAACCTAATACCCATCTTATGTAAGCATCACTAAACATATTTACGAGGTTTAGCTCATCTTCATACCCGAGCTCTTCTAAGTAAAGCTATCGCGAGCCAAAATGGACGATTGACATCAAATTTAACAGCCTATGCTAGTGAGATCAGCCTAATGATATTATTTTTTCACATTTCAAAACCTCCCGCATCTTACTAACATAGAGAATAAACTGTTTAAATGGAAGTCATACGACAACAATGCTCGATTTGAGCCCAAACCTCCTTGCCGCCAGGCAGCCGTCCTCAACACGCCCCCCCTCCCCCTCCACCAAACATGATTACATATATCAGCTTATAGCCTCTCGTGTCACTGGAACGCAATCCTTTCAGACAGGCTAATAAATTACGGCCAACTAACTTAGCCGTCCACTTGCGGTAATTGGGTTTGCTGTCTGTTGCCGCACATTCCTATCTGCGGGACTTTGTTATGCCTCATCATCAAATTCAACGGGCGGACATAATGTTGTTTTGGCGATAAGGCGGGCGAGATGAGGGCGAGCACGCCGGCCTATTTGAATATGCTTTAGCCGGGATTTAGCGTCTCCGCCTGCAGCATTGTGACCGCCCGTCATTTTTCATTCAGTGTTTATTAAACGCGCAGAGTCACCGGCGCAACACGCGGCCGGCCACATATTGTTGAATACCGACGTGGCGAGCGCAGCGCTTATCACAGATGCCGTCTCGCACCATTGAGGAGGAGACGGGATACTGATGACTAAAGGAGAAGGAGGAAGCAGAAGCATAAAATGCAAATGCTTACAATAACAGGCGGCGATGCGGCAGGCAAGCCAAGCTGATGATAAAGAAAAAAACAACGGGAGGGGCTTTGGACGGTTTCATTACAAGAGGCAGCACATCAAGACATGTTATCGCGGCACAGTATGCAGATATATACCACCGCTGAATTATTTAACACCAGCTCAAGGGAAAACGCTCGCTATTGATTAGGCCTGTTACACGTGTCAGATGACCCACGTGTTATCACATGATCCGCACAGATTGAAGCCCCCACCGGTTTCCCTTTCCACCAACTGGATACGATATCGAGGACTAATCTGTGCACCGAAAACCTCTTTGACCTTCAAGTGTTTTTGTCAGCGCGCAGTTATTCGGTCACACTTCGGCAAGCATTAGCTTGCATGGAGCCATTTTATTTTGTCTCTCAGAATGGACAGCATGTATCGTTCGGTTGGCTTTAAATGGTCGTTTTAATGTGCTGTCAAAGATTGCTAATTGGTGACATGCGCAGGTAGCCCTTTTGCATTTTTGGTCATTTATCCCTATATGGCACGGGTGTCAAACTCAAGGCCCGGGGTTAGGGATACGGCCCGCCACATCATTTTATGTGGCCCGCAAAGACAAATTGTGCATCAAATTTGTGTGTCATTACTAGAATTGCAAATTGTCTTCACAAATAAAAATATCTTATTTTTTTAGAAATATTTGACCAGTTTTTACTCGTATCATTTGAAAACGAGTTACCCTAATTTTCGGACTATAAGTTGCACCGAAGTATAAGTCGCACCAGCCATAAAATGCCCCAAAAAGTGAAAAAAACATATATATGTATATAAGTCGCCCCCCCCCACCCAAACTATGAAAAAAAACGCGACTTATAGTCCGAAAATTACAGTATTTGTTTTGTAGCTTTTGCTGTATAGAATATGAGGCGTTCATACATTTATTTGGGTTGACAGTCATAATGGCCCTCCGAAGGTAGCTATGACTACAATGCGCCCCCCAAAAAAATGAGTTTGACACCCCTGATATGACACCCCATTTTTTTTCACATCATTAAGCGTCGATGCTTCAAAAGCATCGTCACCAAGTGAGAAACAATGTGGAAAATCATTCGAAACAATCTCTGACCATGTCATGAAAGCCTTCTGGCTCCGACGCCATTACTAAGCGTTTGCGATGCGACAGTTGTGTGGCTTTTTTATTCAGAATGATGCTGGAAGGCAAATGTGGTTAGAGCGCCAGCTGTTGCTGATGCATCATGATATGTCACATGACACGTCATGGCGCCGCACCCAGCTGGTGACAATAACCGAATCGGGATGTGCCAAACGGCCATCGATTAAATGCGGGTGCTTAATCAAGACAGCGGGAAACGAGAAATTATTCTTGGGAATTAGCCTGCACACAGAAGCAGAGGCGGCGCTACATTATAAACAAGGGCACGCGAGGAACCCCTTTGTCTCAGCTAGTTTGAATTCTTACTGTTATCCGTCGTGACTTGTTGGCTCGTTTCCACATGTGGCGACTCCTCTTCCATCTGTTAACGTCGAGTCAAAAGATATCATCAGCCCTGTGCTTTCATTACCACTTCCATTACTTCCACCGTGCTGAGAAAGCTTCTGTAGTGTATACTGTAGCAGAGGCCTCCTGGCATTTATTACCCAATCAATACCCAACTTAATCTAATTTAGTGGGAAGTGGTGAACACTTTTACTTTAACCACCCGCCCTCCCCCTACCTTTTCCGCCTCCGCCCCTCCCACGGGTAAAAGGGGCCTCTCTCATCGCTCCATTCTTTTCACGCGGCAGACAGATACAATGTTCTTCGAGCAGCCGCCGTGACTGTTCTCACGCTTTCCCGTCTTTCAGCGCCGTGACAGGAGGAAGCGGCGAGGCTCCTGGCCAGCGCTCCTTCTCTCCCTCTGCCAAATTCAAAAAGCTTTTTCCCGAACTTTTTAAACAACCCGTGCTCCTAAACACTCTCGGAAGCATTGAACTAAAGTAATATCACTGGGATTGAGGGTGAGTTGGAGCCTAGCCCGGCGGGCTCCAGGCTCCAGGCGGGGTACACCCTGAACTGGTCGCTAGGGGATTACAGGAAAACATTTAGATAAACAACCATTCACACTGACGTTCACACTTAGACAAGTGTGACAAAATGTTATCTCTTACTGTCAGCGTGAAAAGGAACTCAAGACAAATCTCCATACAGAAACATAACTACGTGGTTGTTTTTGCAAAAAGTACAAGATATCTGTGGCTAGGTGTGAAATGTGAACTGCGGGGCGTCGTCTTTAACCAAAACACCGAACGCAGGGGGTCGCAACTTCGCGCATTCTGTCGGCGAAATAGTTCCACCTGCCATTATTTGGAAAAATAGCCAATTGAGATGCAGCGGGGGGCAGAGAGTCTGAAGACCATCTATTGGCCCACGGGGGCTTGTTTTGCTTTTTTTTTAGACTCAGATCGTGGCTGATTTTGATCCCAAGCGCGTTTAGTGGCAGTTGATTGCGGCTGAAAGGAACACTACATTTGTCGAGAAATACATCACACTGTAAGGCAAATTGCGTCTTGTGTTGGCACGCAATCAGAGGCCGAGCCTGATTGCGTGAGAGCTGGCCGGTGAGGTTGTAGCCGCCCAGCGGGCACATTAACGTCTGACGTGGTTTGTTGCATTTCATTTCAAAACAAAAACATGTTCAACAAGTCTTTTCAATGTATATTTCAACATTGATTTGATTGGACATAATTCATTAATTCATCTTCTAAACCGCTTATCCTCATGGGTTTTTTGCATACGTAAAATTATTTAGCATGGGATATGTTTAACAGGAGTTTGAATGTAACATAACTTTCAGAGGGTGCCTACACTTTTTCAACCACATTATATCAGTTGTTTATTACTACTTTGAAAAGATTTATTTCAAAACATTCAACTGAGGTCACAAGCCCTGTTTTTAAGTTTTTAATTCATTTTTTAGTGTTGTTTTTTTTACCTTGTTCTCATTTAGATCCATCACCAAAAGATAGCATTCGAACTAGGGTGTTTAGAATTTGGTATAAGCAACAACACAGACACGCACACAAACACGCACCCTGCGGCATGCTGACTCACGCAGACTATCAAAGTCGCGCTGTCGTCGAGCCCGACAAAGAGACCCAAATAAAACTTGTATGTAGAGGAACTCTAGTAAAACAGCTTTGTATTGAAAGCATTGCACGGGGGTGGCGTGTTTAACTTTAAAGCATCCATATCAAAACACAGCGGAGATAAAGAGCGTCCGCATTAATATGCAAACATCTGCTTGCTTCTCATCCCTGCCTGCGCTTTTTTAGCATCTGCGAGGCAGCGGCGGCGGCGGCGACGCTCAGGTGGAACTCGTGGCTTGCTAAACGCTCGCCAGCTGGTGAACCCCGCCACCCTCCCTCCCGTAAGGAGACATCATGTTGCACTGCACCTTCAGACAACAGTTAGCACTCTGCGTTCCCAAGTCGCTCATGCTGCGCAGAGGATTACCAGCATGCCCGCGTTTCATAAAGCAAAGTGTTGGCTCGGTCCTGACAGGTCCGATAGACTGCCTTGGCCACCGCGTGGCAATGTTGTTTGCCTTATTACTAGATGATGTAACATCCTAATGCTTTTTTAAAAGAAAAAAAAGAAAAAAGAAAAGAATTGGAACAAGGGAAGGAAGACTGATGGAAGGTAGGAATTAGAAATACGAAGGATGGAAGGAAGGAATGAGGGGAAGGAAGGAAGGAAAGAAGGGAGGCATCTAAGTTGGAAGAAATGAAAGAAAGAAGGAAGGCAATGTTGAATGTGTGGAAATACTAAAGGAAGGAAGGAAGGAAGGAAGGAAGGAAGGAAGGAAGGAAGGAAGGAAGGAAGGAAGGAAGGAAGGAAGGAAGGAAGGAAGGAAGGAAGGAAGGAAGGAAGGAAGGAAGGAAGGAAGGAAGGAAGGAAGGAAGGAAGGAAGCGATGGTATCCCTTTCAAACTGTCTGACAAAGTTGCTTGAATGCCATAAGAAGTGGAATTTCTTCATTGTTATGTTTCGTCAGCATGTAAGCAAAGCGAGGTGGATTAATAATGAGAACAATCACCAAAAGGAACGCCAGCGCCTGATGTAGAAAGGTAAATAAAACAAACACAAAAAGGTTTCATCTCTGCAGGGATATTTTTCCAACCTGCTGGCAGACACAAATAATAACAACAGTCTGCTGTTTTTAGCACGTGTAGTTTTTTTGTCCACACTCGCTCTGGGCGATATTGGAATGATTCTAAAGATTTGGGCTTTGTGTCTCTATTAATCATTCGGAAGCCCGCCAGAACAAACACGTGTCCTTTTAGAGATAGGGCCCAGGTTGCATGAAAAAGTCCCGTTGTATCGCTATCGTTCCGAGGCTCACCTTTTGACCTCGTTGACGGCGTTATTGATGAAACGCCAGCGATTGAGAAAGAAAGAAAGTGATGGCAAGAAAAAGAGCTTTGTGGCATCGTCTTTGTCCGCATGCAGAAAGGAGCACAAAGGGCCTTCTAGTGGCTGGCCAAAGCGACAAGCTCGTGTTTTCCAGGGTAAAAAAAAAAAAAAAGAATCGATACAATGTGTCACTTCTATCTTGCCTTGGAGAGCTTTGTTTGCGCTGCGAATACAGCACCAGCTACACCCGATCACACTCCTGGAGAAAAGGATTGGGCTCCTATCGCTTGATCAAGCCATCAATCAATAAATCTACCTCAAGGGAAACGAGCGCGGCCAACGATGCTGGTTGGGACGTCCTCCGGCGTTGTGGATAGTCCAAGTCCTGAATGGACAACCAAGTCCAATGAGGGATTTTCTTGCTGGTGGATCAACATCAGCATCTCATTGATTGACGCTCTGTTGAACATCTTAGTTCGTGGAACTTTTGACTTCAAAGTTATCAAAATGAATGAATTCATAAAATAAAAAATCAATACATTTGTTGGAATGCATAATTCCAGTTGGAAGCATTTTTGATAACGTGAAAAAAAAATCAAGTCGATAAGCAGAATTAATAAAAAATGGTTACATGTTTGAAAAATTTATATTTTTATTTAATTTGCCACAATACTCTCACGATAACTTGCATGCATAAAATACACTTGTAATGGTTAGAGATGAACGACTATATACAAAACTGCATTTCGATGAAAAAATGGTGACACATAAATTTAACAGCAGGATTAATCACGATAAAATAAAATACATCCAACAAATCGAATTTCCAATTTATAACCCCTACTACTCCCCGAGGTGTCAAATCCACATGTGCTTCTAATCGACGAAGCAGTCAGATAATCTTTGTTGCGTGTCCATACAGTAATATGTAGGCAGTGTGTTACAGATTACATGCCATCATACATGCAGCGCCGTATTGGCAACAAGATAAATGCATGTAATTGATCTCCATTCACCCCCTGCATTGATTGACTTCATCGAAGGCCTCGTTTGCCGCTTATGTCGGATCTTCGACGTGTTCCTAAGCGCGCTTGAATATCGCCCAGAGACACATTGCTTGGTCATCGCTGCGATTTGCCTCAGCCTTTATACGAGAGGGTGATTAATATTCGGGAGATGACAGGAACTCGTGTCCTCTCCCTGACCCGCAACTTTTGCTGCCTTGTAATTGCAACGTTCCCCAAAGGAGGCCCAAGAGCCACACCGGGAGTTTCCCACCCGCCGTTGATCAAAAACAAGAAAATCTTAACCCTAATTACTCTCTGGTGAGCTCTGGTTAGCGTTGATTGTGGGTTTGAATTCACCCAAAACGCTGTTTTTAGGCGGAATGGAACAGATGGTCCAAATAAGAGGTTGATGGGTTTACATTTTTGCGACGCAGTTGGTTTTCCTATTTTTTTCTCGCCACTTGACCGCTTATTGTGAGACTGAATTCATATCATGACTGCAATATGAGGCAGAAAAGAATACAGATTACGATTAATCGGTTTATGAATAAAAAAAATCATAAAATCGTTCCAAGGATAGGTCTACATAATTGCTACATTTAAAAAGTGTCTTGTGTCTTAGAAAAATGGTACACGGAGGAATTGAAAATATTTCCACATGGCAGTCAACAGCAAAGACTCGAACCTAGGCAGAAACACGCTAATTAACATGAGCGCTTGATTATTCAGCCATGTTTTCTGACCCGTAATATTTCCATTCGTGTTAATTAAAACATTTGTACTACTCCAGAGGCCCGCTCTTGGTTCCAGTTGTTGCATAAGACAAATCACAGCTACTCTCACTATTAAGCAGATAAAGACTACTTTAAAAAAAACTGCCCAGCGCTACATTATAAATGCAGATGACTATTTTACAGCAATTCTTAGGATTGCACAGATGACAAAAAAAAAGAACCGGTCACTCCATCATTTGTTGTTTGGCAGATTTAGAAATGCCCCATAAGAGAGTAGAAAAGATGCCAGTCACGCTCGCTAGCTTACCACGCTAGCTTGAGCAGCAACAGGAACACGAGCTCAGGCACAGTAAGGACAAACGCTTAGTACGGAGAAGACAAATTCTAATCGATCACGATTCAAAGTCGACGGCTCGGAATGCCTTAGTGTCCGTCTGTTTCCATCTAAAGGGTGGCATTATTGCTCTTTAGGTGCTCACATTTAAACATTTAAATACTTTGCGGGGAGCCATAACATGGAAAGACTCTCCGAAGGACAATGATGTTGATTAGTGCGTCCGTTTCCTATTTGGAGCTTGAGCTGAAACAAACGAGCTCCCATTCAAATTCTCTACTTGCGCATTAGCGTTTTACTTGATTGTCACTCCCTTGAATACACTATTTCTGAGCAAAAAACTGATGGGTCAGCGTTAGCGATTAATGAGCTTCCCGCGGGCTTTGTCTGTGAAGCACTTCAATACAGTTGAAAACAATCCAGCGCATCAATTTCAACTCAAGAAAACTAACCACCAAGCCATTTCTGTGGACTGTATAAAGATTAGCGGGGATGCTAACATGAGGTAGATGCTAACAGAGAAACCATAACTTTTTGAATGGATGGATGGATAGATGGATGTATGGATGGATCCACTTGTTGCTCGACAGACTTCATGAGGTGCATAACTACCGTATTTTCCGGACTATAAGGCGCATCGGACTATAAGGCCCACCTTCAATGAATGGCCCATTTTAAAAACGTTGTCCTTATACAAGGCGCACCGGTAATGCATCATGTCAGATTTTTAATCCTAATCAAGTCATTCTCCATTTCATCTTTTTTATTTCAACTTCAGACGCAACAAATTACTTTATAATCACAAAACAATGATCCATAGTCTTTTTGATTCATGATTTATAGTCTTCAGCGGGCCACTTATGATTGATTGCATTAAATACAATGCTTCGGGCCAGTTTAAATTTAGGAATTTGGTCCATATATAAGGCGCACCGGACTATAAGGCGCACTTTTGAGAGAATTTTAGATTTTTAGGTGCGCCTCATAGTCCGGAAAATACGGTACTTCATGTGGAATTAAAAAAAACCTGTCACATGCCATTCTGCAGGATAGGAAATCCCGGCTAAACAGCTTAATAAAGTCCACGAGGCAAACTTATCTATATAATTTGATTTCTTACTTGAATTACACCTCTTTGTTAAGTGACCCGGCATGCCATTTTGAGTGTAAAGCATTACCGGAGGAGGGGAGAAAACGGAGATATCATCAGGGACAAAAGCATTTGAATGACACAAGTGATTTCTTTTTGTCTCCCTGAGATTGAGGGTGAGATGCTTCTCATTTCAACGGATTGACTCTCACAGCATTGATTCATCGACATGACGACCTGGAAGGTCCAGAGTGGATGTTTGGTGCACCTGTGATTAATCCGCTTCCCGAAGCCTGAGAAATACACGCACACACACGTAAATAGACACACAGAAAGGCCCTCGGGGCTCTTTTTTCATAGGCATCATACATGCGCTCGGTGTAAAAACCAGCGTATCTTGATTTTTGAGCCAGGGCAAGTCTTTAAACTGCAAAGATGCTGTTTAAATCAATAGTGCAGAAGGAACATGTTTTTCGGCTCGTCGTTGAGGAAGTGAAGCATTCCGTCCTGTCGGCGGTGGTAGGTCCAGATAAGAAAATGCTCCTTGCTATTCCTTCCTGTCTTTATTATTGCCATATAAAGACATCCCAGCAGCTTAGCTCTCCAAACTCTTTGTTTGCGGGCCGACCGCCCGCCACCGTGCTCGGGTCTGATACGGCTTGTGCACTTTTATTTTCGTCATTGTGATTACCACAGTCATTATCAATGGCAAACACATGTCGGCCTGCCTCTCAACGTCCCACTAGCCCACTGACCGAAACGCGCTAATCCGCCGTCTCCTCTAAATGGTTCCCGAACAATTGCTTGGCATTCGCAACACTCGATTGTCTTCTTCCGCGGTAGAACATCCAATCCCGAACGGTTTAATCAGATGATCCTGTCGACATTTCGGCGAGAACACACAATTGTTTAACGTAATTAAGGGTTATGGATTTAATAGAGCGCTTATGAATTGTGCATCTGATGCCCCAAGTATGGCATCTGTCCTTCACAATTCAATTGTTTCCCGTTCTCCGTTTACGCATTCGAGGAGCGTGTCGGAATCGAGCCGATTATTACACGAGGAAATCAAGCAGTCCGACACGCCGATCGATGGTTGCTTTGACTGATCGGTCTCCTATCTGGACCAACGACGCCCCAGAGGGATGCCGACTCTGACTCACCGCCGCCGTCTTTGGATGCCAAGGTTGCCCAGCGGCTCCCGAGATGACTCAATGACTCAGACAAACACGGACGCGCGTACCGCAGGTCACGACCACAGAATTAAAGGGGGGAATAAAACACTCGCTCTCCTTTTTTATAGAAGACGAAGAGGCCCGCGAAGTCATCCGAGGTCTCGGTTTCTCGACAACCGAGTGGAAAGCCCTCGAGGACGTGATCCTGCTCGTCGAGTCGCCCTTCAGAGCGGGCCAGATGTCCCTCGAGTGGGCATGAGTCGGCTTTGACATTGAAAGTGGCCTCAAGATGTTGGGCCCGGCATACCGATGATGCTCATGCTGGTCATCTGTTGAACCGCGGCAAGGAGGTCACAGTGAGCCACTTTTACTTTTTATCTTGGGGATGGTGGGGAACTTTTACTCTTTGCATCCTTAACATGGATGACGATATTTGGGTGATGCCGACATGTTACTCTCGACATCTGTCCTTGTTCGGAAACCACCGATTCCTCTTTCAGTCAGTCAGTCTTCTGAAGTGCACCCTTCTTAGTAACCTCAAATACGCCACTTGCAATCCTTTTTGAAATGCTCGCAGAAACCTTCCTTGCGTTCTCTCTCTAGCAGCCCACTAACAAACACCAGATCAAAGGCATGCGTCTGAACCCTAATCAAATCATTTCCCAGTCCTACTCCGGCGCCGCCCGGTGCGCTTTGAGCTACTTTCTGAATACCTGCAACAGTAAATAGATGGGCGGGGAGGATGATTTGCATATAAAAAGGCGGAGTGATAAAAGAAAGTACTTAACCTGGACTTTCTCACCAGCCGACACTGCGGCGCCTTCACCATGACAGAAAGCTGCATTTTATCAAAGGAGGGGGGATCCCATTATAAGATAATTGTATTTATGCTCGGCGCGGAATAAAAGCTGCAACAAATAACGCGGTCGGATGCAAACCAGAGACGTTCAAGCGTCGGCTCGCGTTTGTAACAACGCCACGCTTTCCCCAAGATTTCACAGCTTTGAACTCATCGCCAGGTATAATTCATGTCCCGTCAATTACTGAGCAGCAGATGTGAATGAGCAGAGGTGCTGGTATGGAGAAGGGAGGGCTCACAAAGCATAACTCTTCAAAAAGTTTGCGCTAGCCCCCGGTAACAGCGCTACCATCAAGAATGCACTCAGATGTTTGTTTTTTTTTCGATCCCGATTTAGAAGATTTGTTTGTGCCTCCTCGAGAGGAAGGTGAAGTTCATGGCATCTGCCGGGAAGCCCATTTTTCTTGTTCACTGAGGAAACAAGCCCGAGCCTAATTAGGGTTGGGACCACTTACACATTTTGTTTCTCCAAACCTTGGCCTGTATGAACTTGAGAGTATCACTCACTTTTCATTGGTCTGTCGACGTGTCGGCAAAACCCGCAGCTGGCTGAAGAGCCAACTAGTGATATGGACCTGCATGTAGATTGGACCAATTAAAAAGGAAAACCGTCGAGATTTTAAATAATTTTAAAAGTATAATCTGCATTGCCTCACGAAGAGAATTTTTATCTCTGCATAGGCTCACCCTCAGGATTGATTCGAAGGATCTATTACTGTTTTTTAAACAAAAGGGCGAACTAAATCATTGCTTTAAGACAGTGCTTCTCAATTATTTCCTGTGACGCCCCCCCTAGGAAGAAGAAAACATTTTGCGCCCCCCCCCATGTTATTAACAATAAAGGAAAAACAAAAAATAAATAAAAAAGAAAGATCAACTTACAATAAAGAATAACTTTATTAATAACAGTGTTTTTTAGTCTGTAACAGAACAGATTCAAAGTGCTGCTGTAGAGCAAATACTCTTCCAGTGATACCGCCACCCCCACCTACTGCAGTGGATGTGTAATTACCCTTTAATCTAATACAGCCAAAAGAAAAACATGTTCCCGCGCCCCCCTTGGTATCGCACTACGCCCCCCCAGGGGGGCCCGCCCCACTATTTGAGAAGCACTGCTTTAAGAGTTAATAGTATAATATTAATATAATAATGGACTCTTATCATTTGAAGAAAAACTAAAAAAAAAATCCAGTAGATCAGGATCATCCGGATGATGACAAAGCAAACCCAATATGTGTAATCCGACAACGCTGACACATCTTCACCTCAAAGATGTTTGCTTTTTATCTTTAATTAAACCACAGCTATCGGCGGGGGGAAAAAAAAGACGACATCAGTGACACACAACACTGAGATAAGTCCTCATTTGACTTCCTTTTGCACAGCCGGAGGGCGTGGACAAAAGGTGGCTGCTGTTGTATGTGCCGGAGTCTATTAAAAGACTCAAAAGTCTATGTCGGGCGAGCACGCCGAGATTAGTAGCAGATGGCTGATTTATAATTAAAATGTTGTGCCGTCTTACCCTCTCCGTCACTGCCAAACAAGAGAAGCGTCTCTTTTGTTGAAGAGTAATTGACATCAGTGAACGAGCAGGAGTCGAATGATTTCCCTCGGATTACAAAATGAGGGCGTGGATATATATTTCTAACCCCTGCACAAAATTTGATGATATGGCAACTGTTGACCTATAAAATTTACGCCAGATTATAAATGACATCAACACTTGACAATAGTCACCGTGCATTGATTTGGTGTCTGATTTCCACCAGATTACATCTGACAAAAGTCAATGTGTAAAATTCGGAGGAAATTGACAAGCTACAGTTGGTAATCAAAATCCAGATTACAGTTATTTGTCGTTGGATTACAGGTTGAAGGCCAAAATCGTTCCATTTCTCCCTCACTGGATTTTTACCGACCCAATGGGTACAGAGCACCCGCAGGCGAAGGTCCGTGGAGGGCTGCCAAAATGGAATGTGCCCGCACCCCGTCTAAAGGTTAACCGTCTTGCCCCGAGGGGACTTGAAACCACTTGGCCTCGACCACACGGGTCAGAGGACGGCGGTCATAAATCACACACTCACGTGATCAACCAGCATAAAACGGGCCAAGAAAAGCACCTTCGTCTAGCTTTGAATGGTTTTTTTTTTCTGCACACGGTCAGAGACAGAAAATACGTGTAAGTTTATACACGTGTGTACAATTTTTTTACATTTTTTAACTTCCAGTGTGTAACGCAAAATAACAATTGAAGAGAATGCTGAGTTAGCTCATCCGAGTCAAGGTCACAAGACAAAGATGAGGTGACTGATATGCTAATGACACCGATGAGCCCGCTGCCGTCCGTGTCTGACAGGTTGCATTTTTCCCCTCCATAAAACATTCATGTGGCAAATCGGCGGGAAAATCGATATACGCGGCGAACAACATGCGCGGTCACCAAAGTGCTTGTGCAAGTGGGATGAATTCTAATTACAATCACGTAGGGAGAGTAATTAGCATCTCACTTGACTGTATAACAAAAAAGTCGCCATCCAAAGGCCAACCAGTGATAACCTGTAATTGTGCCTTTTTTTTTTTTTTTTGAGGGCCAGAATGCATTCAAAGCATCTGACTTAACGTGGAAAATTGATTTGATATACAAGTAAATTGAGTTACCAGCTTGGTCACGGAACAAATTCAACTAGTAAGTCAAGGTATCATTTTAATGAGCTAATAAGCGCTTCAGATGATAAATGAATTTCCAAAGAGAAGTTGTGAGGGATGATGCAGACTGTGCTCATTCCGACATTTGTCAAGGACACTTTTCTGCATCATCCTTCACTGTGAGCAAATCATTTGACTCAAGGTTATGTTGCTTTTTTTTTTTTTTGGCTGCGTCCCTAATTTAGCCTCGAGCAAAGGCTCCTAAAGACTGCACGGATGCTTGTACTGACAGCTCCATCTGGACTCGCAACGTGGGCCTCGGATCACAGAGCGTGCTATGTGGGAATCCCTCTAGTGGCATGAAAAGAAAAAAAAAATGGACCCGCTGCCCACTTGGCTCCGCCTTTTATCCGCCATCTTCCCGCCTTTGATATGAAAGCTTTATCGGTCGAGACCATGAGGGAGATGAATGTTTAACCCGGAGAACCCTCCCAAGGAGATTTACAGTTTGATTCGCTTCCCTGTGAAACCCACACAATATGGGATTCGTTTTGATTGAGATATGTGACGCTGACACAGTTTTACGGCGGAACAGCTATTGCCGTGTCCTTGGGGGAGGTTGCGCCGGCGTCATCGCTCCGGTTCACACCTACCTGGCTAGCAGTGACTCCATCAATCAGACGTGGGCCGGTGCGCAAATCACTCAGTGAAAGAAGCAACAGCAGCCGTCCGCTGACAAAACGGCGAGTCGTCGTCATAAATTCCCAAGTCAAACCTTGAGAAACGGTTCATACAACCATCGTTTCAAATTGTAATTAGTTCATACTACATTTAGCTTGCAGCGAACATACGATCATGATCTGCCAGGAAATTTCACAATTTGGACCTTTGCACGCAAAATCTAGTTTTTCCTCAGTATGTGAGTCACATGTGCAAAGAGGGAGGGAAACGAAATCGAGGGTGTTTATTCCGAGGGTGACACAGACGTGCGTTTCAGCTCCAATGCCTTCCGTCCTGTGCGTGACCGCCACCGAGGAAAGACTGGGGGGGCAGCAACGGCAAATGTTCTTGGCCAGACTAAATTTAGAGGCGACGTGCCGTACCATCAATCCTGCTTAAACCTTAAACCGTGGCGCCTGTGAGAAGAATATAGTGGGTAGGAATGGGTGCAGGAATCTGTCTTATAAGTGTCTTATCCGTATGGTCACGGCATACCTGTCAGCGTGAAACTCCCTGTGGGACACTGTATAGCTATTTCAAGCCTGTTGGCTACAAGGTGGACAGTCGCCATAGAAACCAGAATTATGGATTCACTTTGAGAGCAAATCCATCATCTATTCACCGGCTCCACTGACAATATCCCACCAACGTGACTCAGCAAATGTGTCAATCAAATTTTTAATGTATTTATTGTATTATTTCATAAAGTCGTTCCCATTTTAACGTCTGCTAGCATAGCGGTAGCACAAGTGTTTGTAACATCCCGTGACGTAGCAGATGCTAATATACCATAGCGTAGCTGTAGCAATCCTGAACGTAAATTCTGTTTCGTTAATTGGGATGCAGCCTCTATTTCATGAAAAAAAATCAGCCTCATATATATTTTTTTAACAAAAGTCGTCCATTTAAGGTAGTTTTCTTAAGTGGACAATTCAAGCCTGTTTTGCTACACTGACACTTTAAAACAAGGCTTATGGCAGTACAGGAAAAAGGCAGTGGTGGTGAACATTTTAATGAGCGTTTGCCGTTTTTTTTTTTTCCTCATTCGTCTTCCCAAAAGTACATCTTGTCAAGGTGTGCGTGCGTTTGTGTGTGTGCATGTCGCCAAGGTCCCCGCCACTTAGACGTGATAGCTGCTCTTTGCTTGTCCACTTGTGTCGCACCCTGTAATGGTCTCCAATAGCTTGAAATGACACAAAGCCAAAACATATACGCTGAAAGAAATACTAGCAAAGCTCTAATGTCGTCAGCATTTCTGTATAGCAACGTTTTTTTTGTCAAGTTTAGTCCACAACGTTTACTGCAAATTGTCTCATAGCACAGCAAATTCTTTATTTGGTCGTAAAAAATGTTTTTAATATGCATTAGCAAAGCTGGTTGTAATTTCCGCTACCTGAGATGATTCTGATATCCAGTAGAATAACTCATTCTCAGACTAGCATCACTTTGTCATGTAAATAAAAGAATGTTTTGAAAAACTCAGCAAATGCACCAGCAGACAAACACCTAGTGCTCCCCTTGAAAAAGAAAAAAACTTTTTGTTTTCACGGTGGGCCTGACATTTTAACGGTCATCACCTCATGCATTATGGATGAAGTCGTAAACATAAATAAGCCTATGTATGACAGGCGTTTAATTTTTTTTTTCCTCTTTTGACCGTGAATCAAAGTGACTCCAAATCCCCGTGAAGACTCGGGTGAGGTTATTTACTCCAATCTGTCTCGTGCCTGCGGACGTTTGCAGTAAAGTGGAAGCTCAGCTCCTAGGAAGATGTCGAACATGTGATTGCGCGTTCCACCATTTTATTGCACCATCGAGACGTGAATTTAATATGGATCGCTTTCATCTCGAATCTTCGGAGTAATTTTAGCACAAATGATTATCGTCGTTCACGCCTTCAAGTCTGCTTCAACGTGTCTAGGAATTTAAGAAGAAATGTATCATAACTGTTTTTAATCTTTTAAACACTGTCATTACTGTCAAGTACAATATGAAAGTTAAACAACTTTTTAAAAAGAGTGCTTGAACGCATTAATGGCATTTCCATTCGTTTTAACAGGGAACTATTATTTGAGAGGAATATTTGTACTCACAGAGTGATTTAAAGTCATACTTCATTGCGCTACATATCTTGGTAGTTGAAGAGTATTCATTTTATTTAGAAATCCTCCTAAATTGTTTTTGTCAGTGGCCTGGCCCACCATCCAAGGGCCTGTCACATGATGGAACATATGATGTGACATGGAGAGTAAATATCTGCTGGTACGCCTCCCTCATTAACCCAAAAGTTGTGATGGATTCCCCCTGTCAAACATGCGTGTAATGCCATTACATTAAATCAAATATTTATTTAAATGCAACACCTCATGCGTCACTTAGGGGGGGGGGCAAATACGGCATTTGCATGCAGCAAAGTGCATCTCGACTGTGATTCATCATGTAAATCGATGCAGCAGGCTTGTTTTCACGCTGGATATTCATAAAGAACGACTCACGGTGTCACTTTTGGTGTCAAATTAGCTCCGGGTTGTCCACGCATCGTCTAATTACCAGCCCGGCGGCAAGGGGGAGGCAAACCGCGCCCCGGATGGCGAGACTTCCTTTCGTCTAATGTTGTGATTGATGGATGCGCAGGTTGTCTTTTTTTGTAGCAATTAAAATAACATTGTGGAATAGTTTAGTTGAATCAAAACTTTTTGTAGTTTTCCGAGAAATAATAAATACATTTCTTTGACAGTTGTACTGTAATGTGCTGGCTCATAATGGCTATTGAGCCAGCCATGTTTTTTCTTGAACGAGAAGAAAAGGTCGACTTTGGTGATCTCCATCCAAATCAATAACACGTTGCCATGTATACAGTTGGATTGCTTTATTTTTTTTCCAGGCACCTCACATGGAAAGTTCCCTCCATTAAACCACACCACCGGTTATTGATCAGCTCTCACCGTCGTAATTGCATCGCCGCCTATTTAATTTGCCGTTAAGCTTCCTAGTTAATTACTGGGCTTTCCGCACGGGCAGGGCTATCCATCTGGGATCGGTCTAATAAGCCTCACATCCGATTCACTGTCATAAATGTGGGAAACAGAGTTGTCTTTCTCCACAGAATGAAGCTAGTCTCCTTTATCGACTTTTTCAATGACATATGATGGAACCTGCCACCATGACTTTGTTGTGATGGACCGAGTCTTTGTACTCGTTTGGATCATCACGTTATCGTTGTCAATAGCAAAATATTGCAATAGAATTTCCCTCCATCCGAATTCATTCGCTTGGGCTTTGCCGTGAACTAACGTGTAATAAATAAAAGCACACAAGCATAAAATTCATTGGAAACTGAGATGTTTCACACTCGAAGGAGGAGGACACAAGCACGAGTTCCAAAAATGAGCTTGGTCACCATCCAAGCCTTGCAGAGCGTCAAAACACCTGAAAATAATTCCCTCCTGCCAAGCCCCTAACCCCCACCATCCCGAAAAAGCCAATCTTCATCTACGGGGAGGACTTCCTCTCAAACTCAATTTTGTTGACAATCAATCTTCACCTGGCACCTTGAGTCTGTCCAATGTGAAACCTCCAAAGGAGCATTTCAATTTCACTCTTCAGGTCCTTAGTGGCAGCCAGCATATGTTAGCTTTAACACTGGCCTGAACCATTTTGAAAGCCAGATGGGCTAGCGGGGGTGGTTTAAACATACTGCCGCTAGCGTATCTTTTTGGACACTTCAACAATCCCAAAAATTTAATTTTCACAAACGTGTATGTAGGTTAGGGGTGTCCAACATGACAACACAAGACACACAGAGCCAGTTTACTGTATGTTGCCGGACGCCGACAAGGCAATTAACCCAATTGAGGCATTTCAAGGTCAAACAATTACATGTTGTTGTTCAAAGACATGTGAGCAGTCCTTCTGTGATGGCTGCCTTTCTCTGATTGTCCCTTGCGTCTCAAATGAGATCAGCGGTCGAAGATGCTTATCAGACTCCTTGTTAATAATTCATTTGCGACCGATGGCAGGTGTATAATTGATCAGGCTCTCATAGAAGTTGTGCTTATAAATATTTCAGGGGTCACCGAGAATGAAAGCAGGAGCTCGCCCACCACCACCGACCGACCATCAGCACCCGCCGCGTGTACCCGCTCTTGCTAGCTCATGCTTAGATTGCGCAGTGATCTTCTTTCACAAAATGACTCGTTAAGACATAGAAGGCTCTTTTATCGATCGATTGGGCGGGAGGAAGGTTGCTTGGAATTGCTTGTGCTCGAAGAATGCATTGTTCCTCATAGTCGATTTAGCCATTAGCTCATGTTAGCATGATTAGCATTAGCTCATCTAACATTACATTTCCAAAGACATCGGATCTACCAAAGATTTCCTCCTCCAAATTCATTGATTATCATTATCAACGGCCACACTGGCTAAACGGCGTGATAACATTATACACTGAGTCACGTTTCTACCACCATATGCTGTCTCGCTGTCGAGTTTGAAAGACACCATGCAGTATTTAATGTACTGTAAGATAACTGAAAACGAGATAGCATCATCTTTTATTAGTTCCATAGCAGCGTTTTAAATTAGCATATCTCACAGGCGGGGGTGGTGAGAGGCGTTTTGACAGTGCACTTACTTGAGGGATTATTGTGACATTTTCAAAACTGTACCGATGGCCCATTGTAATCATTGACAGATGAAATATTGAATTTTGTCAGCACTCCGCGTGATAAATGGCATTGTCATCCGGGTTGGAAAAAGGAGCGCACAAAAGAAAAAAAATGAGATATTTTACACCTTCAGTAGGAGCTTTCAGCTCAGAAGTCACACAATAGACGCCCGTTGTGGTAAATTGTTGCTGCAAAACATGATCGTGATATCTAAATTCATGAAGCTACCTCCCTCGTCAACTTAATGACTCATCCCTCATGAATGAAGTAAACATAAAACAAGCGCTGCTAATTAGCCACCTGAATAACCACGGATTGAACCCGAACGTCGACTCGATTTGTTTCTGCTTTGTTTTTTTTCTCCCCAATTTCATTAGCATATACAGTATTAGCCATTTGTTTTGCATGATTTTTACAGAAGCAAGGGTGGGGGTAGTGAAGTAGCACTGAGGGGATTCGTTTTCAATTCAGCAAGGAAGCGATGACATTACACGTGCAGTTTTGCTAATACTAGAAAGAAAATAATATTTAGTCAGAGGACGAGTCGTTGCCAGTTTGGAGTCAAAGGAGGCAAGTTGCCACAAGATCCCCTTCCATCAGACGTCTTCCTTGACACTCTGCAGTGTTTTGGCTTTAAATCAAAATGTGATAGCGGCCGATTTGAATAAAGATAAAGTTGTGATAAATCACCACTGCACATTCACTGCTTTCAAAGTCCTTGGCGGTAGAAGAGAAATTCAGCACCCCTGTCGGATTAATCTCATCTTCTAATCTGTGGAGGCGAAGACTGCGAACGGACGACCCCACTGCCGACACCCTGCCGCAAGGGGCGGGCGGCGGGATTAGACTGCCAATTTAAATCCTTCTATTCTCTTTTTTTACTCAGTACGACTCAATGGAGCAGCCTACCTGGCTAAAACTTTTATGTGCTCTTATAATTGAGAGATCATAATTCCAAGATGACCTTACGGTAAGTGAAGCCCGTTGGCGCACAGTGCTCCACGCGACACTCAATTAGTTTCTCGGTCCTGACATCCCATTCCATGAAGCCGTACGGTGGTAATGGAGGTCTGATGGTAGTCGCAATAGCTATGGACGTATATTTTCAGTTTTATAGTTATTAGCACTCCTTTGGCCTCTCTGGTGCCCTGCTGTGGTGACATCACCAAAGCAAATTATGCTCATGAAGATTTTTGGACTCGTTTTTCTCCCCCCCAGAACTTTTTTATTTGAATTTCAAATTGTTCAACTTTAGCAGTAATCAGCCAGAAGCAGAGTCCTTGCTTTGGAGATGATACCTTAACCCAGGGAGTGTCCATGCGGGAATGCGGATCAATATCCATCCAATGAGGACGCGTAACACAATCATACAGGCAAATTATCAGCGCGGGGCTATGATGGCTATCATCAGGACTCACCTCTAAGATTTCACCCTGAGAAAAGTTGAATATCCCGTTGAACAATGCAAGAGAAGGCGCCAGAAACGCTGACTGTTGCCAATTGTGGAAAATAGTATTGACGTGACCTGAGAAAAGGGTGAATCCCGTATTTCTGTCCAATCATTGTCATGAGCCAACTTTGAAAGCTGAAAGACAGTATATGTATTTATCTTTATTTTTGCCGTATTGCTTGAATAAATGTGACTAAAATATAGTACATAAAACAAATGCAAGCCACCACAAGCCCAAATTGTTCACCTCCAATGAAAGCCCCCAGCGTTTGCCCATAAACGTCCTCATCGCCAGGGTTATTACATATTTATTGAGTGTTACGTTGACAGTGAGGCTAAAGTGTGGGTGAGGCGCGACTGTAAATCTTGAAACTGGAGCTAGCCAACATGGCCGAGAGCCTGCCACGTGCTCGCATTAGTTTCTATCAACATATACAATAAAATATAATGGCTTTGCAGTCTGTTATGTAGGCTTGTAAATTTCAACTAAGGCCTAAGCAATGCGGACTTTAACGTTGAGGCCTCGTGTAATGGGACAATGACTTTAGTTTTTGAAAATATTCATGGATTCCCTCGCTATGGGGCAATTTTGGCTGTCCAATGAAAATCGAGTAATGTTGTCATCTCGGTACGGGACGTCCAAAATAACTTTGGGCTATCCGATCGCCTCTTTTGAGAACTTTTGATTTTTCTCCGTTTTTGAGACGGTAAAGTGTCACCGCTGTTTGCGCCCCTTTCAGGAAGCTCGCCCTCCTTTGTAATAAGGACGTTGGTCCCAATTGGAAGGTTAATGGCTCCCTACATAGAGGAAGCCCGACGGATCACGAGAACCACATGACTCCTCGGGCAATTTCACGTCGAATCTCCACTTTTGGTGACCATTCTCTGTGTGAATGAGTTAGAGGAAAATCCAATTCCAAAAAGGCAATGGGATTCGAGATGGGGCGGGGTTGTGTGTCGGGGGGCAAATTGCACCAAGGTGATGGCGGACCGGTCAAGAGAACCTCGAGGAAGAAAGAGGAAGAAAAAAAACATTCCAACACAATAGAGGACATTGCTGTTATCTTTGCTGTTGGTCGTGTTTTTATAATTGATTTGCCCCTGTGGCACAATGGCTAGAAAATCCTGTCACTCCTGTTCTTTTGTGCTCTACACTGATGAGGTCATGAGCTCAAGGTGGCCCGAGTTACTTGTCGCTCGGACCACACAGGAGACGTTCAAAAAGACATGTCGGATCGAATCTAACCGTTTTGCTTCTTCAGTTACATGGCGAGAGTGATTTATTTTGCTTGGAAAAAAAGCACCAAGTCTTAAATTCTGGTTTTAAGTTCATCTGTCTAATTTTGTCCGATTGTCGCCAAATTTGAAGTGCAGACGTTTGGCGTCCAATTGCAAAGTTGTCATCGTTGTGTGTAGGCAGAGCT
This sequence comes from Syngnathus typhle, assembly GCF_033458585.1. Taxonomy (NCBI): domain Eukaryota; kingdom Metazoa; phylum Chordata; class Actinopteri; order Syngnathiformes; family Syngnathidae; genus Syngnathus; species Syngnathus typhle. The sequence continues at coordinate 7,375,268 of NC_083750.1, read as the reverse complement.
AGGTAGCAACGTTTCTTGACTCCTATCTCAGTCCAACGCTGTATCGAAAATTTATGAAATCAACAACTCCATTCCCAGTGCTTGGAATTCCTTCAAATGAGTCAACAAAAAGGATATCGAAGAACACACCAGTGTGAGCGAGACGCAGTTGTTGACATACTGCACGATGGTGTAATTTTGAGAACAGCGGATACGAGTATGACTTCGGTGGTAAAAAGCAGCCGTGAGAGTCCTTGTAGGCTTCATTAGAAGAAGCTGGAGAACAAGGTCCTCACCTGTTACGACGGACCTCCTCTCACAGCTCCAGCATCCATCTTAACGCGTCTAGTGCGTGTAATTAGCGCAAATGAAAAGTGGGGCGGTGAAGAGATTGCACAAGGTTCCGCCATGCATAAAAAGACTCCCCAATGAATCGGGGCGCATTTACATAGACAAACATTCAATTAGCGTCAAAATTGACGTAATTTTGTCTCGGTGCGGTCGACTCGGAGCGGAACCAAACCGGGAGAGGAAAGAAAGAAAAAAAGCGCGTTGATGAAGATTGCATTTCTCATTAGTTTACATTAGAAATAACAAAGCATACAAGAAGGCAAACAAGCTCAGGTGTGCAACAAGTCTCTCCTCCAATCAAACTCCGGGACCATAACGTAGTTACACTTAATTACGTACAAAAATAAAGACATCTGGTTAAAAAACTGTTAGAGCAGACCAAACCAAGCACGTTTCTTTGAATTTTGGCATTGACGTGATCATATGATGCGAATCCCCTTTGCGTTCGTGTTTATGCTGCACCATTTTCACCGAACGTTTTGTCAGACTTCGAAAATGGAGTGTAACTTTGCTTGTACAGTTAATAAAGGTGTTAAGGACGATGATTTCACAGCTTAGATGGCGCTTTGAGAGGCCGCGCTAAGTAGCGGCGTTGAGCTAAATGCTTTGTGACAAGGCGCTAACACGCTATGACGTACCCAAGCTGTAAAAGCTTCGGTGGGCGCACGCTTTTATTTTACAGCCGTAATTACGGGGCCCAGAAAGTCACAGTGATCGAAAATGCTTTTAAAGCATTGCCGTATGGTTAATGAAGGTTGGATGGAGGAGACACTGACACTGGAATGCCTTATTATTTCTACATTATCCTCAATGGCAGCTGTAGTTCCAGAGTGCTTTAGCGCCATGCGATGTACGCAATTTCCACAAAAGTTCATGCCACTGAATAAAACTGCCTTTGGGGGCTGATTATTTTTTTATCATAAATTTCAGTGAGACAGGTTTTGCACATTCCCAGAATTTCAAAAAAATCTATCGTAAGGGACTCAACTACAGTAGTCTTAACCGTTCTTCCCAGAGGATAAAGAACAATGTGACGATTGTTTTGTCAACATGTTTGGTTTTAGATAAACCTAATCCGTTCTATCGCTGCCACTGCCACTTTGTTAAAATTTCCCTAGCTATCAGAAAAAAAATAATCACCTCATTTCTTTCTCCCGCCATTTCTCCTTCTCAAGTGGTTGCTAGGCAACGCCAAAAGTAATCAGCTGGGAAATATCTTGCCGACCATATTTCTACCTCTTGTGATGAGACTGCGTGGAATATATTTTGTCAATGTGCCCTGACCAAAATGTAAATAACCCATCTTTGGGTGCTCTGAAAAGTGTTTGACTTTTAGAATGAAGAGCTTTTAAAAATATATATTTTTCTTACACATTCAACAGAGAAGTAGTTTTACTTATTTCAAGTTTTATTACTCAGTGGCTATCTTTCTGGCTCCAAAAGGTATTTCTCAAGTTTGGATTTACGTGGTTTCAGTATACAGTCGTTCACTCGTCTGTGTTTTACCTTTGAGTCTACAAAAGGTACAATATTCATATTCAGCGTCCGGCATTTGCAAATTTTTCTAATAGTACATTTTTGAGGGAGAAGCAAGTCACCGTTATTATTTCGTGATGCGACTGTCTTTTGGACGGTCAGCAGGAGATATAAATAGTTAAATTGCACAGGTTGAAAAGTGTGCGACAGGGGTGGCGGGATGCTCGCACATGGTGCCCATCATTATAGCGCCACTGTCGTCAACGCGATCTTTCTGTTATCGATGATGGTGCGCTGCTGGGCCATCACTGTTGAAAAAAACAAAACAACAAAAACAATGCGACAAGGGAATTGTACTTGCTGCTGCCATAAAGTTTAGACTCAGGTGGTCATTAATTTTGACACGGGCCAGGAGAAATATTTTTAGATTGTCAGCACTTTTGACGGGCAAGGACGAAATATATCGCTATTTGGCGTCAGAGTCTGCGGTTCAAATTTAGTAGCAAAATCTCTCGAAGGAACGCTGGAAATGGCTAAAATGGCCGCCTCAAAGCAAAATGGCAGGCTTCCTGTTTCTTTTCAGGTATGAGACATTTTTTGTGATAGACAAGTGTATTCAATGTAATCTTGGCAAACAGATGGCTAGATTAGATAGAAGTGTTTTTTGAGTCGGAGAAAATGTCAATTCATTAATCTTCAGATAAGTGACAAAGAAATAACGAGAAGGAAAGCAAATCAATTTCAAGAGGAGCCTTCGTGCAGCATGCTCAGACCCTAATTAAATATAGTCCTTTTGCAAAGGCCGTAAAGCATCTCGAGAAGGAATGCGCTACGCAGACACAAGCAGCGCTAATTGCTTTTTGGATTTTAATCCGTTAAGGGGCTCGTGTGTGAGACGACGTGAATTGCGCTCGCTGATTTTTGCAGACGGGAATTTGACTGAGAGAATGTCACCGACGGATATGAGAAGCTCAGCAAATGCGAATGAACGAACCAGGAGAAGTGTAACTTTACACATTTACCTGTTTTTGTGCACGTCATTTCGCATCGTGTGACCGCCCCCTTTTATGCCAGTCCCCCTTTTTTTTTTTTTTTTTTTTTTTTTTTAAACGGTCTGCGGACAAATTGCATAGACTTTTGGTTGGCTAAGGATGTTAGAGCGCCGAATCTGTTTCCATGTCCTGACGTCAGTGGCAATAACATTTGCCATTACTCCCCCCACCCCCTTTTGTGAGATTAAATCAGCAACACACAAAGCCATGCCTCACACCAACACACACAATGAGCAGCTTTTTTCTTTTTTTGCCATTCACAGCAGAGTGACTCGCATATGGAGTGAATGCGAGATAGCATTGTTTCAGGAGCGCAAAGAAAAAAAAAAAAGCAAATCTAATCTTCATAATCTTCCTCGCTCGGAGGTGGCGGCGATGGGAAAGATTTCGTCAAACCGCAAGGCCCCCGCTCGCCTGCTTGGCAAGTGTGCGGATGTAGGAAATTGCCGGCGGCACAGGATATTAAACTTCAATTTGAGAACACTCACAGGCACCGAATCGGTGATTTATTTAGGCGCGTTTGTCAACTAAATCACTGCTAAGCATTGGTCGCCACTATATTTAGAAAAACATAAAGCTCCTGTGTGCAGCTGTTTACTCGCGTAATGATTTTTTTTTGCCTTTTCTGACTCTAGACTTAGTGTAGCTTGAATGAGTGCTTATCATGAAATAAACACCATCAAATGCAGACACGCCTGCGGCTGCCGTGCGTCTGGTACCTGGGCCAAATCACAACATAAAAAACCCGTAGATAGTATACACAATAGCCACCAGAGATGCTGATTATTAAATGGCAGGCTCAATGGCAACTACAAATGTCATTACGACGGATCGAGATTCAACAAAGCAATTTATGCTTCCAGTTGTGTGGAAAGAAAGCAGCGCTCATAAAAGCATTTTCATCCAGCGGCCATATTGTTAAGCGCTATGCTAACTATGCTAAATACAACGGGAAATGCCACTGACATCAGAGCGCATGAGGCTAATAATTGCACAAATTTCATTTCAAAACAAAATGCTAAACTTCCAATTCAGTTTTGGGTCTTTCAGGGTTTTTCATGTGTTCTGTTACGGTCCAAACAAATTTTGAGATGATGGCTGAAAACGGGTGTCAGGGGCTATTTTTCTTTTCAGTGGGAACGACTCCCCCAAAAGATGATTTATTCTTTGGAAGAATAATCAACAAGGATTCCAAGAGGCCATCAAAAAGTGCAGTTCCATGCTGTTCACTGGACATCTGTTCAACTTCAACGTTAGTGAGAACGAGTTCACCAACAGAGCGTTACAGCGCCAGCTCGTAAAAGTCATTGTCTTGAGCCCGCAAGCTTGCGATTATTATTCCCTAAATCCAGAGACTTCATTACTTCAAAGCGGAAAACCTCATTAGCTAAGTTGCCTTTCGACTTTGCTCTCGCTCTCATGGAGCCCAGACTTTAAAAAGCATTAATTACTCTTTCAATTAATTACAAGGAATGTTACCTCAGAGGCAGGTGCTGATACGGCGTCAAAACGTTCAGCCTATTTCTGTCATCCGGAGTAGCGCCGCCTCCTTGGAAGGAGAAAATAAGGACCATCCAATATTCTCTTAGCATTCCCGCTGTTTGATGTAAAGCTTGATTAAACATCACAGTTATTAATTTTCAAGCCAGACCTCAATTAAGCGCGCTCTGGCAGTTAATCACAGAGCGGGACGTTTAACAACAATTCCAAATTCTTGACCGACGTTGAGGCAGGATTTAATTAGTTGGGAATGGCCAAGCGGCTAAATTAAAGCAAGCGCTCCCGGCGAATGTGCATTCAGACGTTTTCTATAGGGTCGCGGGTGAGTTAGAGTCCAACTTTGGACAAAAACTAGGACTGGTTGCCTGAGAATAAAAAAACAAACAAAAAAAACCACTCACATTTACGCCTTGGGGTCAGTTACAGTCTGTCGTTTTTATGAGTTTCCGGCAATCTCCCGCGAGAAGATTTGCAGATTCCGATAGATGGGAGGTGAACACAAGTTCAGCTTCAGTATTTTTATTTTAGTCTTTAAAAATGTGTGTCCTCACCCGCGCCGTGTCACACTTGATGCGTCAGGTTTGATCAAACGTCGACGGGGTGTGATTAAATCGGAAGCCGAGAGAAGTTCGCACAGCTCTTACTTCCACACACTTCAATTTGTCAAGACATCTTATGAGGAAAAATCTCAAATTAGTTTATTTTTTTGCTTTCAGACCTTGTTGATAGAGGCAGTCGGATATTATATTATATGTGTCAAGTATTTTTAATTGTCAAGCAAATTTGTAAACAACAATTCTTCACACAACATCGGAGTTTGGCAGGCTTATTTTTTAAACAAATATCAAGTCGAAACCGAGCGAGAAAACTGACAAGAGTGCTCTTTGTTCACTTCTCTTCCCTCCCATTGCACGGATTGGAAAAAAAGAATCATTTTCTCAAACGATTCCACTCAGCTGACACCTTTTAGCCAAATCCCCCATTAGTCTCATTTGCGCAGACGCATTAAAACAACATGTCTTATTTAAGTGTTGTTCCCCCCCCTCCCCCACACTGCACGCCTATGGCAGGCTCTCGTCTGATTGATTTGCATTCAACGCGCAATTACGCTCTCCAGAACAAAACGACTAAAAAACCTTTTAACGGCGATGACGAAGGCAGGGCCACTTTTCAATGAGGGGCTTGATTATTGTATCGCCATCAACCGTATTACTTGCGAATTCGTTTTAAGGTCACCCTTTTAACGCTGCCATTTAAGGATATGACAGATCAAATTCACATTATATTAGCTTGAATCAACTGAAGGTGAGCTACTATGTATAAATAAAAGTAAGATGTCATTCCTCAAATGATGATTCAATGATTTACGGCCTCTTCTGTCTGTCTCTGCGCACACACTCACAAGTATAGCTCAGCGGAATTGCTCCTTTTCTACTTGCAAGCAAAAATTTCAGATTTCAAGCCCGAGCCAACTCACAGAAATCAAAGAGAATTACGCATTGTATTTTTAAACATAACTTTGTCTTATAGTCGGCTTACTGAACGCTAATACGTAGCGAGAAAGACGGGCTAACGAATGACAGCGTCAATCCAAACTCTGCATTATCTTTGTAACGGCAAGTCTACCCCCCCCCGGTCCCCCTCGCGGTCCTAATGACCACCGGGGATGCGGCAGTGTGGAAAGGCGGTCATGTGACTCCGCTTCTCCTTCTTAAAGGGATCCGTGTCGGTTTCCCTCGGCGTGCCGGGGGCGCTCGGCGGTCTGCCCCGGTTTGAATGCAAAGTGTCAGGAAGCACGGCAGGGCTGAGCGGTGACCATCAACTCGGAGTGACAGCGTGTCATCTCTCCTCTTTCAGCTTCAGCAAACAAACGCAACGCTGCCCGCCGCCCTCTCCATGCTGCCCCCTTTTACCAAGCCTCTTCGTAATGATCATAACGCGGCACATCCTCATCTGTACAAACCAAAGCGAAGATACCCATGCTAGTTGAGCTGCCAGGCTTTTTTGCCGTGTAACTGGTAGATTCCGATACAAAAAGGAATCTCACTTCCACACGCTAGCATGTTAGCCTTATTAATCTTGCAATCTTCCCCAGAGAATCCATTTTTTTCTCGCTCAATAAAAGCATCCGATTCTCAGGGGACCCACATCTGTATGGAGACGGCAAATGCCAACACCCCCCCTCATCAACCCAAGAGGTTTGATAGAGGTTTATTTTAGATTGTTGCATAAAATAAAACATACATAGAAGGTCTTTGTTCTGAACATGCGTTCTTCAGGGAGGTCAACGTGACCAATGAGAAAGTTGGAGCGGAAAGTCTGAATAAAAACATCTTGTTTTGGCCGTAGTTAAACCAGTTCTACTTCTTTCTAAACACATAACTTCCAGGTCCACATGACTGACAACATTTGTAAGAATATAAATATGTTGATGGCGTAGTCATCTGGGCAGTATTTATTTTCTTTTTCTCCATCTGGACTTTTTTTTTTTTCCACCGGAAGAATCTCCACCTCCGTCTTGTATATTTCAGTCATGCTAACAAGCAAGCATGCACAGATGATTCCGCATTTCCAAGCTTGTTTTTTCTTCCCATTTTTAACCTCAGGGGCTTTTATTGTGCTGGGGAGGATGCATAAACTTTGCAGTTTGAATCTGGTAGAAACTTCCACTGTTATCGTGGGCTGCAAGGGAGAAGACACAACAGTCGAGTGAGAAATTAAAAGCAATGGTTTATTTTACAGGTATGTCATTTCCCCCCTGCGGAGAACAAAGTCGTGTGCTACTAATGAACTCATCCAGGCAATTCCTTCCAGAGTATTATCGTTAATAAGAATTAGTGTTGTTTCCGTTTAGACCCTTCCGTTTTTAGATTTATGCTAAAAACACTCCTGCCACCAAGACATAAAAAAATGCCCGTCTTTTATTCTCCCAACAATACAGCAATTTGTGGTTTTGTACCGTGATTGAACACTTGAAGACAGCTATTGTCAGAAATTGGATACAAAGAAATTCTCAATGCCCTCTCACCAAAGCCATATTTTCTTATTGACACACCAGTAGCCCCAGAATTGACATCAATTCTACATTCAGCCAGCACACGACGGACAATCAATACCTTTATCGTGTCGTTCACATCTTTTGGCCAGCGCCAATCTCTCTCCTTGTTTCATTTTTGTTACCCACGGTCGAGTGCTCCAATTTGAATTTTTTAATAACGCCGACCAAGACGGACGAGCGCTCGCTTTTGAAAAGGGCCTATTGGAGGATTTATAAGGCATTTACATTCCCGGGGAGAATGGACGCGGCCGCGCTCTCCTTTGAGAGGGAAGGACGACTGCGGGATGAAATTGCGCGTAAATGAATGGCGGGGGGGTCACACGCTTCGGCGTAATGTTAATGAGGAGCAGTTGTGGAGAATCCGAGAGGATTGGAGGGGATTCTAAATGAGGCGCGATCAGCCAGCCGAGAGAATTCCTGTTGACAATGCGCTGCTGACTTTTCTCACTGCTTTTTGTTCCTATTCATTCACGTTTTTTTTTTTATCAACCCGAGCACATATAGTATCCGTTTATTCATGTATTGTTTTAGATTCACAGCAGCATGTGTAAAATATTTATTATTAATGTCCTGATTCCACATACATTGCCGCTGCCGAATAGCCGACCGTTCCATTTAAGAGCTTCGACCAGACTCAGGTGTGTGTGTGTTTGTGTGTCGAAGCTTCGGATTTTATCTGTCATTTTTAACGTCAAAATGGAGCAAGCATCCCAGATAATGGTGGCCCTATTTCAGATGTTAATCTCCAAAAGCGCACCCACCGTGCGAGCTGACACGACGGCCTCGGAGGCAGGTTGTTTACTCTGAAGGACAACCTGGTCCAAAATGTCACGTCGCATCTCGCTCACGAGCGGCGGGAGGTAGCCACATGTCACCCCGAGTCGTTTGATCAGAGCTTGACGAACGCGCGGTAGGACCGCCGTGACCTTCTCTTCAGCTTCTTGTGGCTATCAGCACTCGGTGCCTGCCCCCTTATACCCAGTATGTCACTTTGCAAATATTGAATGTATATGAGGATCAAAAAAGTATTTTCTGACTCCACGCCATGGTACCCGCATATCGATGAATACACATACACTTAATAATGAATTTGCCCTTCGAGTCAGTCACTCTTAAGCATTTGTTGTTTGTTAGCAAAGTGAGCCATAGAGCTGGCAAATATCGTCAAATATCATCTGCTGACCCGTTTTATTAAATCCATCCCAGTAATAAGGATGAAGGAAATCAGAGAGTCAAGTGTGATGGGTCAATGAATCTCACCTTTCTACAAGTTTGTCTTTGAAGGACCCCTGGTAATATTTCTCCCCCGTTCTCCCCAAAGTACAAATAAAATGATTTCTTTCGAGTCTCAACTACCAAGTTTCTTGTTGCTCAGTGAAATTAGCTTTTCCGACCAGGTTTTCAAAGAACTGCAGGGGCAGACGGGAGTCATTTTTTTTCTTAAAGAACGCTATTTTCATCAGTGGTCACTATCTATGGCGTTAATCCAGGAAAAGCGTGAGCTAATTAAACGCCGTTCATGAACAGAAGGAAGACAATTATGGCTCACAGTGCCGCCCACTCCTTCCTCTTCTTGAGAAAATGCAGATTAGGATGAGTAACTGGCGTGCTTGTAGATTGACCCACGAGTCAAACTCGCACATACGCTCGACGGCTAAACAGGCCGGCAGCTGTGAAGACAATCTCGAGGAAGAAAAGTCAGGGAAAAAAAAAACCCAACTCCGAACGCAGCGGCGGAAACAGCAGCCATTGGCTCGTTGCCTTGGTTACGAACGTCTGGACACCTCCGGGGAGTTCACCTCGGACACGGGAAGACGTGTAGCAAAAGCAAAAAGCTCCGTGATATGAAGTTCCATCGTTCAAATGCCGAGAGAAAATGAGTTAGTCGTACGTCTAATGTTTTTCTATCATCATTAACGACCACGCAAGCACAGTGGAGATCGACTGTCACGTCAACACTGATGATGTCGCAACGTAACATAAGAAATGAACACAATGCCGAGAAATAATCCACCCACCGCCACGGGTATTTATTTTAACCCCGCTGACGTTAAATGGAATCCACGCACGTCAAACGTCTTTCTACTCTACTCTTTATAACAAACGAACTACAATCGTCTCGCCTGGTTTGGAGACGAATGCATCTGAAGTCGACGACGTATGCCAAACAACCTCGCAGGCGAGCGAGCCTTTATCCGCCTTTCGGTTGTCGGCTGAAGATTTCACAAGAGCAGATGGCGGAACGAGGGAAGAACGTAGGGAGGAGGCCTTGCACTGCACTGATTGTCTTAACCAACTTTGTTTTGATATTTGCGGTTCAGTCTACTGATAATGTGCCCAAAATATTTTTTTTTTACATCATGCTCACTAGAGATGCCGATTTTTTTAATGCCGATGTCAAGCACTTGCATCTTTCCTCATTGAAATGAATGGAAATGCTATTAATCCGTTCTGGAGGAAACGTTGTTGTAAATAATGTAGAGAAATGGATGAAATCCTGAACATGACAATGCCAACAAGCTCTTTCAGCTTTACCCTGAATTTATCCAAAACTAAGAAAAGAACCTTTTTGTCTGAGCAGAAAAGTTTGAGAGACTGTGCTTTCCCCTCAAGGGAATACATGTAACACAGGTCCATTCAGGTGTGTGTTCCTGCACACAGACACATGCTCTTGCAGAGTGCTGGAGGCTAGATCATACTTTCACTGACCTTTCATCTGCACTAGCAATACGCATGCGCAAATTTTTAATTGCTCAGTCACACGTAAGTCTGCACTGTGTGCGTGTTCACAGCCTTTATATTGTCACTCGCTATAACTCAGCAGCGTGTGCGTCGGTGCTGTCATGAGTAATATCGCCGAGGCCACGGGCACGCGAGGCCAAATGACGCGGGGCATTCAAACGACGGCTTGTGAAACGGAGCTAATTACTGTTGTCTAAAGTGGCGGGTCGGCCGGGTGGCCTGATGGCGAGGAAGGAAAAGGTCAGCAGACCTCGAAGATGACAGCATCGTTGCATGAAGCGTGCAAGAAATAAGGACTCAAAAAGTTCGGAAGAATCGCTACGGTCTGCAATTCCCCATCGGAAACGTTATTAATAGATTCCAACTGTGGCCATTATAAAATCACTTATTCCACTTTGCACAATAGAAATAAATGCAAATAAGGCATAAAGGGACAAAAAATAATCCATGACATGCTTGGTCACACATTACGCTATAATTTGCAAGACTAGCGATGGCATGACAACCTTGTACGATAGCAACAATAATAATAAACTTCACAGTCAGGTAGACGGATGTAGAATAGTCTATCGGCTCGGTTCACTTCTATGTTGTTACCTGTCCATCAATACCTCACGTCTGATTATCGGCTTTGTTCTTCACTCTCGGCGCAGTGAAGCTATCAAGGCTATAATGGCAAACTCAACACGGAGCCACCGGGAGAAATAGCCACAGCAACCGGCTAGAGAATTGGAAGTCTATCGTGGAGCAAATTACCCCTGCGGCGATGGCAACTATAGGCAAGTAATTGATGTTGCTGGGCAGCTGCCAGAAGAGGTTGCAGCCATGTAGACCAGACCCCCCCCTCGCCTCCTAATAGACCCTGCCAGGGGGTCACAGCCCACGCTCAGACCTGATCGGCACTTCATTGTCTCCCGCCGCACACTCTGAAAGTGGACATTAACCTCTGGACTCACCTGTAGAGCAGGATTGGTCGTACTCTTTCAGGGCTTTGTGGTTGGCAGGATGTTGGTTGAAGATGATTTTCTTTGTAACGCATGACGAAGGGGAGGAAAAATTGTTACCGTGCTGAACTGTGCTGGTCGGTGAAGAGATGCATTTAGTGACTAAATTTTAGTCACTCGCTCGAGGCCATTTGAACGGTGCCGGACTTCAGCATTATTTCGATTTTATTCTTCCACTGTGGATAATTTCTAGTAATTATGATCTGCTGGCACGTGCACTTCTCCCAGAATTTGCTGTCTACAAAAATGGCACCCATTGTATTTATTTCTCGGTTGTTACCCTGAAGAAGTGGCAAAAAGAGCGATAGAATAATTATTTGATTGTAAAGCGTGCACGCGTTGAGCTTTCGGCTAAATCCGAGCCAGCCAATAACGAAATAGTATTTGGACGTCTGACTGGGAATGTGTAGGCGACTTCACAGTGGCCAGGACACGAGCAAGGTTTTTCTTGTTAGAAACTGTTTAGCGATTCCTTTGGATTCATTTGGGTGTGAGAAAGTCAGGCTACGAGCCAACAAAGTCCAGACTGCAAATGGTGTACAAGTGTTGGTCAGATTTTTTTAGTCGCAGAGGGCCTGGATTGATTATATTTCAACTCATTGGCTATTTGTGTGCTATTTGTGTTGTGGCATGACAACTGAATGAAATAGAGATTGAACTGGAAGTTTCTGTCATCATCGACAGGTTACTGACCGATCGCCCTCAGGCTCCGGGTGACGAATGGGAGCAAACGAGACTCGTTCATTCCCTTGTGGCGGGTTCCGTTTTAAATAATCTCTGTCACCGGGTCAATGGTAATTTGCTTATTTTCACACGGAGGGTCGCAACGGAATGACTCCATCAAGCCATTTCTGGCAGGCTCCCAGGTAGACTGGAGACAGGCCACCATACCCACTTCGCCTCCATGAAAATAACAATCTTCTCAGAGGGGGGCACGTTTGGGAAAAGGAGAGAATGAGGCGGCCGTGCCAAGATGCAAAAACCTGGAGCGTGGCAGTGCCAAAGCAAACCGGGAAGGATCTCGGTCGAGAGTCCCGCCGAGGACAGAGAGACTGTGTCCAGATGGTCAGCTCAGTGGCTCTCCATAAATTATGGATTGACTTAGTCCATTTTTATGGCACCCGAGGCGTAAAACTTTTATTCATGAGAACATCATGTGAGGGAGGCAAGTATTCTTCAGGAACACTTTGTTTTGGACAAAATTGTCATCCCATTATTGTAAATTACACACGAGGATGCCATGAGTCCCTCCAGCTCGTGAAGAGCCTTGAAGGGTGAGATTGACGGGGGGGGGGGTGCTAATAATAATGCAGTACATTGAAGTGGGAGGACATTTTCGGATGGGGAAAATTTTACAAGCAAGTGCTGCTAATAAAAAGACCTTGAAGGACCGCGCTATTGCCAAAAGTTTTTTTTTTTAAATAAATCTTTTGATTCAAGATTCAAGAATTTTGATTCTGTAGTACAACCAGGTTCTAAAAACTGATTGAAAAACAGCTATTCATTCAGGTGTAACAAACGCCGGGTTTGTGTGATGGAGTGTGAAAGACCCAAAGCAAAAATTTGAAAACTGAAAGCAAGAATTTCTTTTTAAAAAAAATAAAATAAATAAAAAAAAGAAGGCAAACAATAAATGTGTAATCATCCAGTATTTTAATGAAATAAGTCCAATAGCCAAGATTTAAAGTAACAATAAAAAATTGGCAATAACCTCACCACAGTAGACATAACTCTGGGAAAACATGAGTGATGACAACAACACAGCAATGATCCAACACAGAGCCAAAAAAAGGTCCGCCACTAAACAGAAGCAAATTGATGAGAGCGCACCTGGACAAGAGACAAATGGCGAGAGGGAGCTGATTAGTTGACACAAGAGACCTGGCTGACAAAAACAGTTGGAAACAAAAACCAAATGAGCAAGGCAAGATGAAAAATGGGAGAAAATATCACAAAACATGAAAGAAAACCAAATGTAATCAAAACAAACTGGACTTGAAAAAAAATGTAAACAAACTGGACTCTTGGAATCAGAAGACTCTCAGGAAAGCCCTTGAAGGACACACGAGCAGTCGTCTGTTTTTCCAATCACATCCACACGCTAATGACTTCACCTCACCAACAAAGTCCTAATTACAAACGAAACAAACTCACCAGTCGAGGGAGCACAAGTTGAGGAAAAGTAATAACTATATCTAAACTTTCCCAAGCCTAATTGAAACCGTTGCAAATTGTTTGCCCTGTCAGTGCTCCACTCCAACTTATTTCCCCTCCGCGTAATTCAACTTTTTAAGGGTTTCTTAATATTCTACCAGTGCCAACCAGTTTCTGGATCAGCATTTAAGAGCTGCAAAGTGACGACGGCTCGCTCCTCTGATAAAGTCGGCGCTCGCGTCCAAGTCGGAACCTTTTGCCAAAAGCTCAGCAAGCGCCTCCTCGCCATCTCGCCGTCCAATGCCAGCGTTTAACATCCCTCTAATTACTGCTCTTCCTCTTATTGCAAGCCAAACGTTTCTCCAGTTCTTCTTCCTCCCGCATTTGTTTTTGTTTGAATTGGTTGGAATTTTATGACACGATTATGTCATCCAGCCATTTTTATGCCACTGATCCCAATCGGGGTCACTGGGAAGGCAGAGCTTGTCAGGCCTTGACAGATGAGCCGTCAGTCTCGAGACCGTCCTGTAAAGACGACCACGTCTCGGCATTTCAATTGTTACAAACGCCAAAATACTCTCTTAGCGTTCTGTACTAACCAGACATCCTCTTTAACCCAAGCGAAATGACCGAGGACGCCAAGTTTTTGCTTCTCTCCTCAAATCATCATTAGCGTGGATGATTACGCCTCATGGTGTAGCAAACAACATCGGTGATAACCCCCCCTCCGGACGCTCCCCCCTGTCGCTTTTGGCCGCCTTCTGTAGAGGCGAGCGATGAGTTTCCATGGAAACAGACCTGTCGGGGCCCAGTCGTCGGAACCAGAACCAGGCTGGCCGGAGAGGAAACAGCTGGTGACCCAGCTGATCTTGCATCAGTTTGACACGGTGTGTTATCACTCTCCGAAGAGAAAGAGAAATGTGCTTTCATGAGGACAAAGTAAACTCTTTAATTGTTAATTACCTCCTCAAATGGCAATTTAGAGGCTCTGAAGGAAAATAGCATTGACTCAAGAAGGAAGGATATGTCGTTTCCAGATGTATTCATAACAGTTATCAAAAACATGTATAGCTCCGCTTTTCTAAATCAGTCTTAGCTTCAGTGACAGCTAAACAGCGTGTTTACAAAACATGTTACATTAGCAGACAGCTAAATTGTCTTTGATGTTGACAAACACCTATGCTAGCTCCACCAAATTCATAGCAACAGTATCTGACAAATGTGGTGCACTTCCGAATTAACACGCCCGCCAACTACACACAATCGCATCCGAACAAAACCGCCAATGTTCTGAACGCGAGCGACGAAAGTTCAAGCGTCAGGCGTATTCAATAATGCATGTGCTGTAAGCGCCTTGCATCCGTGCGGCTCCTGCCTCATAATGAACTGATTAGCAATAGTCAAACTGAATTATTAATGTGACACGCACGTCCGACAAGTCAGAATATTTGAGAGGCCGTAAAACAAGAGCTCAGACATACAAACGAGTGTAAATATGTCTTCTCGGAAAGAGAACATTGACTTAATCAGTATTCGTTTTCATACATTCATGCATGTATGTTTGGTCGTTTGAAGACTTTCATTTGTCTGTGTGGCTAACAAAAACAGTATGTTAGCATCATTGAAGATTTTGTTTACAGAAACAAAATTGTCCCTGAACGTTCCTGGAGAAGAATGTGTTCAATTGTCAAGGGTGACCCGTTTGCCAAGGCCTTGAAGATATGTGATATATTTTAGTTTGGCTTTTTTCATCCCCTGCGAGCGGATGGCATCTGGCGCCAGGCGACACTTAGCGACATACAAAAACAACAGAGCCAAATGATGGAGGATCCGCAACAGAGAAACACGTCACTTTGCTTAACGACCGGTGACGATGGCAAAGATTTGTGATCTTTGAGGGTTGCGCCCGTCTCCCCGAGCCTTCCGACCAAAGGAGCAACGGGGACGACCCCATCTGAAAGCGGCGACCGCAGAATTGTCGCCATTCATCTATGTCTCGCCGACCACGCTAAGGCTGCCGGGCAGTGTGACACATTCCTCGCTGGCCACTTGTCAGCCGCAGACACCAGCCATGTGCTGCAATGTGGACGTGCGTGTGTGGTCCATGTGGAGACACGCAGGCCTTCGGATAGTGCCGTCTAAATTTAAAATGCACGGATAGTCACAATTTGAACCCTCGACATTCATTTCCTTTTCAACAACAAAGCATTTTAGCCCCGTTTTAGTCTTTTTTTTTTTTTGTTCGAGCTCGTGCGGATTGTTTATCTTTCTTTCGAAGCTAAATAAGTGTTGTGTACCAGGCCAATCAAAAATCCAGAAGGGAACATCGCGCGTATTCGGGGTCGCTGTTGGGAGATAACCATGTCAACCACTCATAACGCTCGTGCGTTATGATTCATGGTCGTGTTTGGCGGAATGAACCATTTAAAAGCAGCGTCTCTTGTGTGCTTTGTCTTCATTAACCCAAAGCTCAATATGTCATTGGCTTAATTACATTAGACACTGATGACATTGAGCCCCCGCGTCCTATTTGTTCTGCGCCGCTCTATCTTGGAGCCTCAAAAGCCTGGCCGGCCCTCAACTCCCTCAAGTTGGCGTGTACAAACTCACATAGCGACCCCACTCGCCGTTTTCATCAGCGTGCTCGCAGAGTAAACAGCCTCCAGTGATGATGTGTGCAAAAGCCATGCCCTCTGGGAAGTAAAGGCTAATACAAAATATTAGAACTGCACAAGGAATTATCCAATGGAGAAGCTATACTGAAGAGGTTGATATAGATAGAGGTTGCTGGGTAAAAAAAAATGTTAACTGGTTTATGCCGGGTTAAACTGAGTTTTTACCCCTTCGAGGCACTTTCATGATGCAGTGTAAAGCTATTGAATGTATTTATTTAACCGATGTCCTCCAGTTTTCTTTAAATTCATTTATGTATAGTTAAAGATACTTCTCATATACTTCCAATTGGTGAATTTCAATTTTTTAAAGAAGTAAAATATAAATAATAGTTCGTAGAAGAATAAAGAGCTGTTAAATTGTCCTCATTGTTTCCAATAACATGCGTTAGCATCACTGAAGGCTTAGCTGTTGAAAAAATGTGCGCTAGTTTCATAAACTGTAAATCATCTTTGTTTTAGATTTATTAAAGACTTTAAATGTTTTTACAAAAAATATGTCTAGTTCACTAAAAAGCTTTTCACAAAAGCATGTTGGTAGCCGAACACGTGTTGTTTACAAAACACAGACATTAGATGACACACAGTCAATTCTAAAAAAGTCCTTTAGCTTTGATTATGCCTCAAATGTGTCGGAATCTGCTCTTCCTCTGCGATATGAAGTGAAATCGTTGGAAAATTGTGTGACAGAGATGCAGGTCAGCAAGAGCCAAGAGGAGCAGGTGTCACCAAGGCGCATTTAATAGGATCTCCTCAAGCCTCTTACACTCATTGCATGACTCGTGAGCCGGTGGCCCACTTTCCCAGCCGCCTTGATTCTTCTATCTTTGCAGCGTGTGGCTTCCTCTAACAAGCAAATAGTAATCATAAAGAATTCTATTTTGTTCCCTACAGAGGAAGCTCCTAATTGGCAAGGCTGAGAAATGAAAGAAGTATATTTGGAACGGAGAGGTCATTTGTCTCCAGCAGTTAAATCTTTCACACTGATTCTGATGCTATCATCAAGAATGTTTTTTGTGTTTACAAAAATATGTATGGGAAGATTATGCAAGATGGCAAATTGTCTTTGAGCTTTACATAAACAAGTCCGATGAATTAAACATTTAAAATATCTTGAATGTATGACAACATTTGTATGTCAGAAACCTCAAAGGCTTTAAATAATCTTTGTCTGAAAAAAAAAAGCCCATCCCGGGTCGACTGAAGACTAAAAATGGTCTTGGACGTTTACAAAAACGCGTACTAATAAGCAGCCTTTATTTAGAACCGAGAGGTCATGTGTCTGCAGCAATTAACAACCTTTTCCACCAGCTCCGATTATGCAGTCATGTTGCGCGTTGCATATTATTTAATTAAAGGTCAAGCACATCGCCTGCTACCACTTTGCATGGCGGCGTCATTTCGGGAGCCCACCGTCAACGCGGATGAGTCTAGCCGCCTCGTGACCCTTCGCGGCGGGCCGTCTGCCCGCTGTATGCTCAGCTGCTCATCGCAAAGCCTCTTGACAGCTTTTGTCTTTATTTAGTTCCGTCACTTAGCAGGCCCGGCCGGGCTCAGCCTGGGCTTGCAAGCGGGCTTTATTTCCTTACAGCCAACGTCCCCCCCCGGAGAGACAAAAGGCTGTCAGTGGACTTTGTGTCTTCATCAACTCGGCGTGGCGCCTGCTGCCGCTGCGGTTTTGCTTGCTTTACTTTGATGTAGCAAAACATTTGTTTTACGTCGGGAATAAATTTGCCTTTGATTCTTATCAAACTTAAAGGGTTACTTAAAAATGACATTTTACTTGGCATTCACAAGAATTTTGTAACTGCAAATGACATCACAGTTGCATCTCAGGTCACAAGCAATCATGGCTCACCATTTCTCTGAAGCTGAGCTGTCATTGGTTGTGACCCGAGACTTTAAATAAAACCGCATGCCTTATTTATTTCCCAAAATTTCTGTTGAGATCTTGCGGAAAAAGTGCATTATATACAAAAAGTATTTTTATTTTTGGTTTTATTTCACTATACATGGCGGATCTTAGTCCATAACCCCAAAAATACTAAAGGTTCACAATATATTGAAAAGAAAATCAGCCACGAATATATTAAAATGCTCCACTTTTCATCTGATTTCCAACTAAATTCCAGTGACAAAACAATCAACATCCTTGCCGTCTTCCGCTTGTAAAAGTGCACTTTTTCCGTCTTTCCCCCGAACGTACAATTAGCAGTGCAGTCTCGTCACGCTTGACTACAGACAGCGCGTTACTGTTTGACTCTAATAAAAGCAACGGGCCAGACCTTGCTTCTCAATACTTGAGACAGATTGGAAACTTTTGTTGTTCTACTTCGCTCATCACCTTCGCCGTGTCAGGAGTGTTAGATGAGAAGATTGATTGCCCCGCGCATTCATTATGACAGCACCGGTGTGAGGCGAATATGAATGATGCACATAGACGTGAGATGGTCCCGCAGGCGGTAGATTGATAGAAAGAAAATAAAGCCTTTATTGCTGTCTTCTATTGATTTTCATCAACATGAAAGGATTTTTGTTTGTTTAACTCTCCGGCATCTTTAAAGAGCGACAGCGGACGTGGCTCACTCCAAACTTTGGCTATTACCAAGCATGGGTGACATCAGTACAACCAAGTTTCTGGAACCTTAGATGGAAATACAACAAGATGGGGTCAGGGGTCACCAACCTTTTCGAAAATTTGAGAGCTCCAGCTTGGGCAATGATCACTACTGCTACCAGTTTGGTACATACAGATCCGTGTTTCGGTCTGTCATTTTCCCAGACTAGGAAAACTAAATGTGGTGTGCAGCATTGAAGTGGACATATAGACTATACACAATAATCACGTAACCTAATAGTTGCAGAAAGCCCCGGCGGCTCCACAGTACATTCACTGTAGAGGCGGCCTGACCTCTACATTAACCCCCCCCTCCCTTCGCTGCTCTGCTGCCACTGGCAAACACAATTAAACCTGTGGGTTGAAACGCACTAGAGATGATGCACGCAATCTGGAGCCTGATATCTGTCTCCTCTCACATAATGCTATACATTTATCAACCACCACTCCCGCCCAAGTCCCCCACACCCACCTACACATGTTGCCGCCGACGCGAGGGGTCCACGGTCTTTTACAGAGGTCAGGTGATGCGGAGCGGATGCGCTCGCTTGCAAACACATTTATTATTCAATAAACATTCCAGTCAGTTATTAGTGTGAAATTGTGACCAGCAATTTTGGTAACTTACCTCAAAGGTGTTGCATTTTGATATTTATGTCTACTAAGAAATCATTACCATGATCAGTGTCTTGACTTAAATGAATATCATGAGCTATAAACAATCAGAATATGATGCTAATAACTTTATGAAAGATAATCTGCACAAAACTAGAATTTCAGAAGTGGTGAATAATATAATGGTTATGTCACAGGTGTCAAACACTGGGAAGTGAATTCATGTTGCCAGCATCAAAATTAGGGCAAAGTATCTTGCCAAATACACTATACAGATAATCTGATTTGTTAGTCACCTTCCGAATATCGGGGACACGGATGACAAATACATTCCTGGGAGGCCATGGCCACATATTACTAAAAGAGTCACCTTCAAAACAGCTTTCAGTAGCTTCTCACTGCGGGCAAGTCCATACTTCATCCTGCCAGACTGTATTTCTTAGCTTCTCGCAATAGAAATAGAAAAAGTGACAAGCTCGAATCGTGTTCCCATCGAAATGCTAATAAATCGTTGTTGTGCAGAAAAATAGAAACACGCATGTGGGTAAATGCAAGGAGCCAGTCATACAAACAGACATGCAAAGATTGAGTAGCCATGCGTCACAGAAATATAGCCCGTGGTAGAAAACAAGCATCTGGCATCCATTACGGTAAACACAAAAGACACTTTGCCTCAAATGAGGAGAACACGCCTGCCGGCCACAAGTGTATTTTGCAGCAACTTTAGAGTAAAAACGTGCAATACAAGGGATTAGAGTTGCCGGTTGAGAGATTCTGGTAACCTAGCAACAAGTGTCTCCTAGTGCGAAACTCCAAAGTGTAGGGGCTGTGTTCACTGGGCAACGTTGTGTGTTTAAGACAGAATGGCAATCAAAACTCCGCCAAGGCTTAAGAGTCAGGATTTGGATCTGAAACATGTTGTACGCCCACTGCCTGAATTAAATTTTAGGCATCAGAAGAAAAAAAATGTAGAATATTGCTCTGCGTGGCAGAGAACAGTGACAAATGAAATCGTGCGATCCATACCTACACCAGAATTTAACGTGGACATTTGACGTCTATAGCCGTCAATGGCAGTGAATGAGTTAACCTGATTTATAGTGGAGCATTTTTCTGATGGGAAATAAAATGTTGCTCTTTCCCATCCTCGAACCAGACAGCATGTCGTGTTTAGCTCCTGCCCGGAAGACATGTATTAAAATTGGCCGTAAATAGCCACTAGCTTGTCCAACTAGCCTGTAGCCTGAGATGAATGTTGTTGAGTATGTGTCTAATGAGGAGATAAGTTGCCTAATGACTTCAACATTGATCAGCTCTCACCGGAATATGTGCATCCAGTCAGAGCTGTTTATGGGAGTGCGGCATGTTAGTGGACTTGAATTCCAATAGGATGCTTACTCATTATACTTTCGAAGGGGAATAGCTACGTGAGGATTAGAGACGCCGCCCTTCGTCTCCAGGAATGGAGTGATAGTCGATACAAGGATGGAAATACTCAAAGTTTAGAAAGTGATAGGTGTTCTTATTCTGTGCAGTGTTGTCACCCTGACACCGATCAATTCCCCTCCCGCTGGAGAAGCCATGACTTCACTCAGAGTAGAATTGTGTTTTTCGTGCCACTGTCCACTGCCACCCCGCCTGTGGTGGCCGATGGAGAAATATTGTCATGGCAAGGTGATTAGAGGTCCTGTTTATAATCTCCCCCCGCTCCGTCATTTTTCCACACATCATTACAATAATACGACAGGCTCTATTACCCCCTCAGCAGCCTTTCAGTCGCCGGGTTTCCTGCGGCGGACTGATGAGGATGCGTGGCTTGAGTCGGGGCCGAGGGCCTTCTTGCTGCAGCGCGGCGGCTTTAATTTCACGCTTTGTTAATGCCCCCCCTCCTTGCAAACGCTTGCCCTGTCCAAAGCCCTCCAACGCTACCCGTAGGTCACGCCCCTCCCGGTCTTCCTTCTTCGCTCCGCCATCTGTTTCTACCTGCCTCCCCCCTTCCCTGCATGTATCCTACGTACTTTGTCAATGCCTATTTCACTCTCCCTCGGCTTTCTCGCGATCCCCCATCACCCTTACGATTATCTGCTTTCTCTATTTTTCATCGCTTCCCTCTCGCCAGTAAACGGTTCTTTCCCCCATCGCGCTCCCTGGCTACCACCTTGATTACTGCTGTCCATCTCTTTCCACCCCGTCCTCCCTTTTAATTCCGATGTTTCATTGCATCTACCCACTCCTCCGTTTACACACTGCGCCGTCTGTGTTAGCTAAGCAGCAATAGAGGGTGGAAATCATCATTCTGTCAGCCGGCTTTTCCTGCATGACCGGCACGCGGTCTGACAAATGGCACAGTAAGCAGAAAGTTTTTAAAATGCACTTTTCTTTTTAAGACGCAGGAAGAGGAGTGTATTTGTACCCAAGGACAAATGTATTGACCGATGTGCCTTACCTGCTCCTGCCATCTGTCCGTCTGTCCGTCCATCCGTCCTATCTATCTGTACTTATTGTCACAGCAATGTAGGTGTTGGCTAAGTAGCATCCATCTACATTTTCTCCAGTGTAGTCGTGGCTTTAACATTTGTCAACCTATTGACCTCTATAGACACAGAAGGATGAATGGTCTGTGCTCATTCAAGCATTTGTCTGTCCACCTTATTTACTGCCCATCCATCTGTGTCCATCCCTGTATCGGGATTTTTATTCCAGCTGTGATATTCTGGAGGAACCCCAAAATGATGTTTACAGTTTGAAGCATCACCTGTTGCTTTGACTTGGATTTGACAGCCAGTGATTTTTATGGATTTCCTCTGGTAAGCCTGCTGATTTTTCATTATGGGTGATACACGTGGACGCAACTCCTGACAAAGCATGTATTCCCCTTGTATTTGTTGTACTTGAATTTGTTAAGATCAGCTTTTAGGAAAAAAAAAATGCTCAAAGAAACTCACTCGATTGGATTGTGTTGATGTCTTTCTCATGTCTGCCGTCGCTCAGTAAAGGAAACTGAAAACGGTGCCGCCTCCCCTTCAATTCCTCAGATCTCATTTAATTTCCTCTCTCGCCTACACTCGGCGAGACGGAGTGAAGAGATGGAGGATGGCGTTATATTCGCTCGGCGCATGTGTCACTGTCACGGGGAAGCGGCGGCGGCGGCGTCCGGGTAGCCAGTTAATAACGCTGTGTGAGGTCTGGTGATGGGGCATCATCAGGCGGCTCCGTGCTGCTGTCACGAGCCATTTACGAGCAAGGAGTTGCTCACCTTAATGGAATATTGGAGTCAATAAAAACAATCATGGCTGCCAATCTTACTGAGAGCACGGGGAGGTTTTTTTCTGCGTACGTTCGTTTCGAAAGGGGTCAGCATTCATTAGGGATGCACCTAAAATACAAATCCTTGGCCCAAACCGAAAGATAAAACCGAGGGGGTTGAAAACCCAACCCACCCCAAAAAACAATTATGATACATTTGACCGTTGTTGTGGTGACACGATTCTTTCAAAAATGTGGAAAATATTTCACGGTCTAAATCTGCACGGATCTAGGCGGATCTCAAAGCGTCGATGATTCTTTTTTTAGGTGGGAATGCACGTCTGCCTCGGCTGCACGGGATACGGAGCCTTATCGTGTGTTTTCTCACAGCACGACTGTTCTCGGTATCCACTCAATATCTTTTCAGCCCAGACCTTCCATTGTGCCTCCAAAAAGGGTCAATAGTTGGACAGTGCAACTTTGAGAGGCTTTCTGCCTCACTCCAGGACTCGACGGCGTTCAATAGAGAAAGCGGCGCAAAACAATCCCCGGGGGCCGTTCCCAGATATCCGCCCATGATACCTAATCCGAGGGCCCATTAGCGCTCCTCCCGGCCATGAAAGAGCGTGGGCTCCTTCGCATTTCAGGAATTAAAAATTAACCAGCTAATATCCATTTGTCTGATGGGAGGCGGCACGGTTGAAACGGCAGATTCCCCCGTGAGGAATGACTGCTGGAACCCAATCTGCCGGAGGGGGCCAGAGAGAGAGAAATGCTGACAGGAAGAAACAAGAAGGAGCATGCCTGTCCGTCACATCCATCACTTTCGCCACCAACGACTCGTGCCTTTACTGAGAGATGACCTCCTCGATAAAGCCGGTCTATTCCCGAGGCGTCACCTAGCGGCGTCAACACCTCCCAGGTCTTACGCTCGCCGCATTCGCAAGCAGACAGACGTGACACGCACTCCACGCGGTGAAGTACCGGTCGGCGAGTCAATGGCAGGATATTCACACCAGTGGGAATGTTTTGAGCAGATGATTGACAACAAATGTACAGGATATTTTGACCATGTTATTGTTAGCGGAGGGTGGAGATAGCTGGTCCAAAGCACATGGGGGTGTCAGTTTAGCGCCATGCTGCCTCCTCCTGATCACGTCTCGGATCCTGGTACTGAAGGTCTAACCAGCCTGCTGTTGCTGCGAGGCCAGTGTTGGTAGTAGAGAAGAGAAATGCTTAGAAGAGAGGGACAGCCTTCTATCCTTGCTCTTCATCTGGGCAGGAATTTAACTGCCTTTGATTTTATGCTTTTTTAAAATTTTCATTCAATAACTGAGGGTTCTTTTCACTGCTGCCAACTCAATAGCCGCTGCTTATATGTCCTTCATCCAAATCCCATCCCACTTCTGCTCCTTTCTGTCTTTGTTTGCCTCAATCGGCCCCTTTTTAAAAATAGATCCTGCATTTATGGTTTGGAGTGATTGTTCCGTTTTACCGCTTGGTGTCTGTTTGAGCTTAAGCCCAGGCGTCACATCGCGTCGTATCTATTTAAAGTATTATGTGAGATGTGAATGGCTCATTAAGCTTAAGAAGATGAGCTGAATTGTTGCCAAGAGACAAATCAGTACCTGAGCAGACATTTGTAACTGATCTTGAGTTTTACGACTCGTGTCAATTGCAAAAATGCGAGCATCAGAGAAAATCTTGAACCCTGATTGCCAAGAAACGTTGATGACATTCTGCATTGTCACTTCAATCGTCTTTTGTTGTAGGCACTATTGTTGTTAGGCTTTGTCATTTTTTTCCTCATTTTCCATCATGGTTTTCTTGTTGCCCACCTAATTTTCTATATTTTTTTCTTACTCTTGAGTCCTCTGGCCTTTATAACGTGGTCGCAATCTCAACCACTTTTTGCCGCATCTCTAGCTTAGCGTCACTGAGGAATTTATCTTATGCTAACAGAAATGTCTTTTTGTAGCGCTAGCTATTTAAAATCCAGCAAACTGAGATTGATGCCGCTGACCTAATTATATTCTTTCATCTGTGTGACAACAATTTAACAGAAATGTACGCTTGCTAGCATTTTCCTGCCTTTGGTACACACTGATACAACATTAGCATAATCTGTTCAACGTGTCCAAGCACTGGCGGAAGGCATAATCGCAATCATTAACATATTTGGCCGCGTCTTGGTTAATGATACAAAGCACTCCTTCGTGTGTCCTGGTCATTAACTTCCATTAACTGCCTTTTCCTGCTTCATTGAATCATCCGTTCATTTCTTCTTAAAAGTCTTAATTAAAACTCTGCTCAAGACTTTTTGGTTAGATGTGTATCCAAGTGCACCGAGGCTTTAAAGTTACAATCGCAGATCTTAATCTGAAATACATTTGAGTGCAGAATTTGTTCAGCGTCCAAGAACAAATTGTAATTGAAATTTTAAACTATGACGGACGAGCCTTTTTCATAGCATCTGAACTCTGGGCCGTAGGGGTCATCGGGAATTTCCTGGGCCGGTCGAACTGTCATAAAGACAAAACAATTGATTATGGCAGTAAATGAGTGTGACCAAACTCTAACATCGTATCCCGAAACTGTCAATCAATTAATGAGGTAGGAAAAACTAAACTGTACAGTAAACATGATCATGATGAGGATTTAATTACAGTGCCAATTAATCTCATTACTAAAACAAAATCTATCTACATAAGTGTTTGTAATTACCAGATCAAAAAAAAAAAAAAAAAGTTGAGAGACGAGAACGTACACCTTATCTCCAAAAGAGGCAATGGGGAATCGAAAGTGACAGATTCTTCCAGATGGAGACTTTAATGGGCTTTTTTGTTTTCTCTGTGGAGTGCGAAGGGAAAAACTAATTTGCAAGTGTTCCATGAGATAACAGTCTTGTGTTTTAAACGCCAAGTGATGATGAATTCGGAGGAACGTGATTCCACTTTTCCAGAAGTAATCAAAAGCATTTATGCCGCCTGACAGAAAATGGATTCGAGTTGCGGCTCGACAACGCAGCGGGCCGCCAGTCTCATATCGCCGAAATTATCACTCATCATTACACGTTGTATGGAAACCAGCCTGAAACCAGTAATTGTGCACAGGCATGTATTCCAGGCAAGTCAATAATTTAGTTTTCACTGTCAAAGTTAGCATGTGATTATATCTGAGTCCATGTGGTTTCTGTGTTAACTTGCAGTCATTTCCTCCATTTGGATTTTCCGTAGTTTTGTCAGCCAAATCCAAAATACGGGTTGATGACTGTTGCCGTCTGGCTAATATGCTAACACGAGCAAATTCAGCGAGGAAATTCAGGAGTTACAGGAGCAAAATCAGAATTCTACTTTTTTTCCCCTGCTCTGAAAAAGTTGATTTTCCTTTTTAAATAAATCATCATCTGTTGTTTTAGGATTAGGGCGAGAAAACCACAACAAGTAGATGACTGAATGATAACAATATTGGTATTTGATATTTTTTGGATGCTTCTAGCGACTAATTATGATAAAATGTGATATTGTTACCCTCAAATTTTATATCCTTTTTTTTTTGACATCTTGTGGCACGGCAAAGTAACTGCAAAGTAACCCTGATAAATTAGCTTTCCAGCCGTCACTTATCAAGTGAGAAGGCTCCGGGACCAAAATGAATCTATTTACATTAATTCCCCCCTTTCTCTTATTTCCCCACAGAGATCAATAAAATATTAATAAAGCAGGTGCAGCCAATAAAAGGGATCCCAAGTTTCTTTCCCAAGGTGTCACGCTCGCAAGCCAGTTTGCTATGTCCGACGTCAATGCAGTAAATGAGAACCGAGTGGACGAAAGGACGAGATGCGCAGTAGCTCAACTTAGGTTGAAGGTCTACGTAAGAGTGATATGATAGCGCTGGTGTTGTCAATCAGAAAGGGTAAACATCTTCTGCAAGGAATGTTTTTTTTTTTCTTTTTGGCAAATACACTGCATAATGGCTCGGCCTTATCAATAATGCTCTTAATTGTCTCAGAGGAACACTGTGTGCTGGCCAAGGTTATCATTTGTGCACTTAAGAGGAGATAAAGTCCCTCTTAGTAGCTAACTGCAGGGTTCACCGTAACCGCCATATAGATGAGACTCATTTGGGATTGTTCATGGACAATTAGGTCTAAACGTATTTGGACAATCAGAGTATTTTCTCTTCTTCCAGATTTCAATTAACAGGCACCAGAACACAATACTGTTTATTTAGTAATTGGACCCATTCGATGGAGCCTTTCAATTTTCCAGGAGCTCAACTATGTTTGGATGCTTGTATTTATGATTAACTGTAGTTATGTAGTGAGATTTTCTTTGTGATATTCTCTCAGATACACAAACCTATTTAGTGTATGTAGAACAGATTTTGTGGAAATTAGATAAGTATATTTTTTTGCGGGGGTTATTAAAGACACGATGCACATTAAGTCAATATTATATTTCGTAAACGCGCTCAAGTTCGCTAAGTTAGGCTTATTTTCAGCGGCAGATGGAAAAGGCTGCGGTTCAGTGGAAGGTCCACTGAGTTAATGATTGATCATGCTGAGGTGAAGAAAGGTGGGTGTAGGTGAGCTGTTAGAATTCTTAAGACATTCAAGTTCCTCATTAGGGATGGCGTCACCTGCATGGTGAAACGCTTGAGTGGGTACGCACTTACAAGGCAAGTCGAGTCCCTGTGTCGCCGTTGACCGCGTCCACGCTTTCTTGCCAGATGGTTTGATGGCATTATGGATTTTGCAATGCTGATATAGCCTTGGTACTTTAAAGATTCTTTGATGACACAAACGCTTTTCTTTTCTTTTCTTTTTTTCGTGAAGTAAAATGTAAAGTAAAAAGCGGATGTCTCCGCCTCCGCCATCTCTTAAAAAACTATTTTCAGCAAAAGAGGCAGGCAAAAGTTGTCCTGCTTGTGCGTATAAATTATAAATTACAGCGTTGCCCTGAGCCTTCACAAGGTGAGAGCAAGGATGACAAATGGGATTTTAGTGGGGAAAGATGGGTTGGGGAAGGGCATTCTATTTGCGGGAAGTAACGTAATGGGCATTTTATGCTCTGAAGGAATCTTGTATTTAATTTGCTCCAGAACCCCTCATTGTTCTGTGTTGTATTGTTATTTTCAATGCTCTTGTTTAAGTGGCTTCTTATGTGTATGGGACAGTTTGACACACTGCGTGTTTACACTTATACTTTATTCCAATTTGAAATAAAAATGGATGTATGTTTTTCATATTAACACTTAATCAATAAATGAATCATTTGTCGATGAAGCATAACGTGAGTAACAGTGCCTTTGGAAACAGCGAGCTGTTATTTTTCCCAGGATTTCGCGAATAGTGCCGAAGATTGCCGAGTGGAGCCGAAGCCCCTGCCGGTCGACCGACCGAAGCAAAGTCGTCTCTCCTCCGAGGCTGCGAGAAGCGTGACTGAGTAGAGGCTGGGAGACGTACTCGACTCTCTCCCTCTTCTTGACTTAACTACTTCATTGAGGGAAGCGGGTGCGTATATTTTAAATGTCCACCTGAACAATAACAGAATACTTTTGTGTTTTTCGGGAGGTTTTTTTCTTTTGGTAGTGTGTGTGGGGGGGATATTTGTGCCCATGCGCATGTGCGGGCACCTAATAGATCCGCTCACTTGTCTCCACGACCGGGTTGGGGTAGGACCTTGTCTTTCTTTTCTCCTTCTTACATGCTCTCAATTCTTCGCAAACCCTTTGGACTGTTTTTACTCTTTCAATTTTGGTCCCCGTGACGTGGATTTCCCCTCGCTGGCTCCGAAGTGGAAGACGCGGAACGCCAAAGGTGGTGGTGGAGGTGGAGGGGGAGGAAGACATGCCAACGTCGGCGGCGACAACGAGGAGACTCCGTAAGTGCTCCGTAACCAATTTGCTTCTTTAACTTAACTTGTGCTGGCGGTTGTTTCTGTGTGGGTTTCGGGTTTGGTTTGGGGGTTGTCACGGAACAGTTTGGAGCCGGAGAGGGGGTTCGGAGGGGTGTAACATTTAGCGAAGGTCAGCCCCGGTGTTGCTGACCTCCCGAAGCCGCAACAGCTAATGGCGTTCCTGTTGTCGAGTTAATTTTGTCGAACTTTCCGCACACTTGTCATCATTATTGCGATTAAATTCTTCCCTCTTGGTGAGTTTCGACAACTACGCCGCGATACTGGTGCGGGAAAAAATGTAACGGAATATTCGCCCAATGAGTTTAATAAGCAAGCCGTTAATGACGTAGGCTGCTCAGGATTTAAAATAAATAAATAAAGAAATAAATATATAAAGAGCCACAATGGTTTAGCCAATGTTGTGAAACGTGTCGTCGTCTTGTTCATTAAAAGTGTGTGTTATTGTGGATGTGAGTGCGCGTGCATGCCCGCAGTCGTGACGTCACATGCATCAAGAAGAAGCTGTGAATGTTGCTGACACCTGTCAATCACCACCACAATGCCTTCACTTGTTCTTTTGTCTATAATTGTGCTGATGCATAGATAGAAGCTCAGTAGTGATAGCCCACAGCGATCCTCAAGGCTGGATCCAATCTGGGAAAAGAAGAGGATGGAGGAGGAGGAGGAAAAGGGGGAGGATGAAGAGGAAGGGGGGGTGTTTTTCGATGCACACGGGAAGGTTTTAGAGCGATGCCCGCGGTGTGCTGCATGGCAATCTTGCAGGTTGCATGCGGAATCATCCCCATAGTCGAAACCCGGATGGTCTCGCCAACATCATGCAGACATCAATAGAGGAGAGTGTAGCTTTATAGTTTCTTGGAATTGCGTCAGATGCATCTAAAAAGAAGAAGAAGAAAAAACAAAGCAAGGCCTGGGCTGCTTGTGTGGGATTCTGAAAGCTGGGCTTAGCCCGCTTCAAATGGGTGACCAAACGTCTACTGTCTGCAAAAGGCATGGCGTGTTGATTCCACTTGGGGCATGATTCACACTCTTTGGATCATGTGATGCAATTTGGATGTGCATCATGATAGCCTCAAGAGAAAAAGAACACCTAATACATTGGATCTCTTCAGAGCTCTGTGGTGAAATAAGAATAAGTACATTTCTACTTCTGTTAGCACTGTTTTTAGCATTAGCATTCAAAGCCCACAGACGACCGATACGCGGTCTTCTCGAATCATTTTGAAACCAGTTTGCAACACTTCAGGATGTCGGATTTAAAGACCAAGCGCACTCCGCGTGCCCCGCTTAACCTTGAGTTCCTGCGAGACAAAATGGTGCATTGTCATTTAGATTCATGGTGGCACTTTGTTATCAAGCTGTCCTACCGCTGTGTTCTGCTGACTACATTACAAGCGCCATACGAGGCCTCAGTTTACTGTAAAACACTGCGCAGGCAGCTGGTGCTATTTGGATGCTGTTATACGGTGGCCAAATATTCCACCATGTAATCCTCCAGTGCGCTATGCCGCAGAAATTTATTTTTCTTCCCCCCCTCGTGATCGTTTTGCTTTTTATTACGGCACGCTGTGTTGATGCAGACGTTTTGTGGGATGTTGGTAGTTGCTAATGGCTCAAAGTAGGCGTTGTGGCTCAAGCTTTAGAGTTGGTGTCGAGGAATCGGGAGATTATTATTTGTTTGCTTGGCAGCCTGCTGAGGACTTGCTGAATGCATGAATGATTGTCGTTGGCTGAGACTTAAAAGGAAATACAGTACATTGCAGTACTCAATTGGCCGGCCACTTTACTTACTTGAGGATGCATTTATATTTAGAGGTGTCAAAATGAATCGACGGATCGACAACTAATCGAGGTTAATCGACAACCACGGTATTTTCATCAAGTAAAATCTCCGCTAGCATCACGGGGGCCCCCCAAGGCTGTGTGCTCAGTCCGCTGCTCTTCACCCTCCTGACGCATGACTGCACTGCAACCTACAGCGACAACCGTATAGTGAAGTTTGCTGACGACACGACTCTGGTGGGTCTTATCACCAAGGGAGACGAGACTCAATACAGGCTGGAGGTTGACCTTCTGACCACGTGGTGCAGGGACAACAACCTCCTGCTGAACATCGACAAGACCAAGGAGATTGTTGTGGACTTCCGGAAGGGTCACACCCAACACCTGCCGCTGACCATCGACGGTGCTGTGGTGGAGAGAGTGAGCAGCGCCAAGTTCCTGGGGGTGCACATCAGTGAGGATCTCTCCTGGTCCACCAACACCGCATCACTGACAAAGAAAGCCCAGCGCCGCCTGTACTTCCTGCGGAAACTCAGGCGAGCGAGCGCCCCTCCGGCCGTCATGACTACATTTTACCGCGGCACCATTGAGAGCGTCCTCTCCAGCTGTATTGCTGTTTGGGGTGGCGGCTGCACTGACTACAACTTGAAGGCCCTGCAGCGCATAGTGAACACGGCTGGTAAGATTATTGGTGCTTCGCTCCCCTCCTTGAAGGACATTTACACCTCCCATCTCACCCGCAAGGCGTCCACGATTGTGAGTGATGCGAGTCACCCCGCTCACTCTTTGTTCGAGCTTCTGCCCTCTGGGAAGAGGTACAGAAGCCTGCGCTCCCGCACCACCAGACTCTCAAACAGCTTCGTACTCCAGGCAGTCAGGATCCTGAACTTGCTTCCCCGTTCTGCGTAGCGTCCTGTACTTTTACTGTCTGTATGCACACTGGCTTTTATTCGTTGTGTTATCTATTTATTTATTATTTATTGTTACTCTTATTTATTGTTTGTGCCTTCTTGATTTTTATATTGCGTTGTTTACTTGTGTGTCTATCGTGTAATATGTCTTGTCACCGTGGGATAGGGAAAACGTAATTTCGATGTCTTTGCGTGTCTCGGCATGTGAAGATGTTGACAATAAAGCAGACTTTGACTTTGTAATCAGTTCGAGCCGTTGTTTATCTTAAAATTGCCCTCTGATTTTAGCCTCTTAACATGAATTAGTCTGTAGTCCTTCATGAAAGCAGAGTGATTATCTTCAGCCTTAACCTTTTGTCTCCATCCCAGTCGGACTTTGAACCCGTCGCTTCCCAAATGCATCTGTTGCTCGTTGACCTGAATACGCGCACGCCACTTGTGAGCCGCTTGCGAAGGGTTATTTCCTAGAAGGCCCGGCCCGGGCCGCCCGCCAGAGCATCTGCCTCCTCATCCGGGCTTGGCGATATCAGGCCGGGGTGTGGGGGAGTAGGTCAATCTACTCAGCGGGCCCACACGGTGAGAAACCGTCGGGCATGGCCAACTCCCATTTGTTCCCTGCTGGTAAATTCTTGGTCATTTCAAGGCCCCCCCGGCTTTCTCTAATGAGAGGTTTTGTTGGTTTGTGGTGGGTGGGATCAGCAACCCTTTGGGTGGGGTGTTGGCACGGACAACCCAAGGCCTCTTTTTAACCAGAACTGGAGCTATGAAGGGATTGACGCTTGGTAGCAAGCCACAAGCTCTAGTTGAGTCCACTTGTGATTCCGACCCACATAATAGATTACCGCATGAAATATTCCGATTTAGACAGCTGATAAAGCTGCTGCCCTTTTTAGGATCCCCGTATAGGGTTCTGTTTGGTGGGGCTCGCTCGCTCTTTGACGTCAGCGGCACGGAGGCAGTGATTTACTGCTCTTGTCGAGGGTAATGCGGGAGCAATTTGACTGCTGATTGAAACCAGCTCTCATTCAAGACTCCACTGGTGGCATTATCAACCATTTACACCAGTGTTTTTTATAGGCACCCCTGCAATGAGGCAAAAAGTGGAAACAGACCTAAGTATCTTGTTTTCCTCCGAGCTTGACTGCCGACCGTGTTGTTTCTGCTGAGTGAGGAGGCGAGCGTGGACGACGACATTGCGAGGTTAAGTGTTAATCAATTCTGTCCGTTTCTCATTAAAGAAGAGTTGTCCGTCGGCAAGGTGGCGATTAGGCATACGGAGGAAGCGGCTTGAGGAAAAACACGATATTATCGAGGGCCCGTCGGAAGGCCTCGCTTCTCCTCCAACGCCAACTTTTCACCAACACAATTTCTCCTTGATGATGAATCCGTGAACGGTGGACGTTTGTTCCACCTGTAATCAAGTTTGTAAGCGACTCTAACAAATGGCCTGCAAAATCCAATCATTTATGAATTAATGTGCTGATGATCCATATGTCATAGTGGATTAGGAAAAAGGTGATTCATTCCAGCGGTATTAGGAGAGGAATTAACCTCGTGCCGAGCAAGGCTTCCCTGAAGTCGCTGACTCGTTTTTATTTATTTTTACTGCTTGAATCATAAATATATGATGTAGGCAACAGCATGCATGCAAGCAAGCTTTGATGGAGAAAGTACGAGCAGGATGTTTCGTGGCAAAACAGTTGTTGGGTGAAAATGCTAATGTTTAAAAACGGGAGGCAATGATAGCATAAACTCAAAACTTGACGTTTCTCGAAAATGTCTGTCAAAATGCTAGTCAGGTTAGAACGGCCACTTCAATGCACTAAACATTTCCAGAGTACAGTTCATTATCTTTTAACAAAGTTTGAGTAAAAAAAATCTTAGCGTTGTAGCTTAACGTGTTTAGCTGTCAAACTGGAAATGAATTTTTTTAACTGCCATCTTAAATCCTAGCATTGGGCAGAAATGCTAGTTTGACAACAAAAGAAAAGTGACAGCGTTGTACGGCTAACAATGTCTAAGGCATCCTTCAGCTCCGCTTGCTTGAGCTAATAACGGCGCACAAACGCAAATGCCATTTGAACAGTACGTCGGTGTGCTTGTTTAGCTCAAGTGATCCCTCTTGTTTTTGACACTGTGGCATAATTGCTTGTTTTTGCCGCATTGTGTAAATTCGAGGGTGCTTTTGTTTGGCGTGATCCCACAGAGAAACCGCTTCAGATGAGACGTAACGCGCTGTGTTCTCCTTTTCTTTTTTTTTTTTTTGTTTTGGAAAGTTGAGGGTTTGAGTAAAATTGATCATGATACTGGCTCTCCGCCCGCCGTGTAAAATATTGATTACGGAATGAAATAATGATCATGCACAGTAATGCATAAGTGAGGTTTTTATGACTCATTAAAGGCCAAACATTCTCGCGTCTACAGTAATTGCCAAGTCAGCAATTGTGCGCGCTCATTTTTCATACACGCTCGCTGGCCTCTTTGGTTTTGTTTTGGTCCTCGCCCAGCGGCTCCTTTAGCGCCTGATTAAATTTGCACGCAAATAAACAGACTCTACCTGGACGGATGCTGAATATCACATAAGGTCAAACAGTCCGCTGTCTTTATGAGGCCCAACTTAAATGTCACGCGTACAGCCTTAATCAAATATGCAAGTGCGAATGTCACACACACACGTACACACAAACACGGACGCACGCACAGGCACAAGCGATGCAGATTAACCGTTGTCTGCGATGAGCAATGAGCCGATTGTCACAGCGAGCGCAGCCACCGATTCTCCATTTTCATTAGCAGCACGCTACATTAGCCGCAGCGCATAGCAAATCGATGCGTGCAGACACTTCTTTCCGGCGTCTCCCTTCATCACTCACAGCTTTGTGACATTTAAAATGACCCCCAAACTCCCATAATCACCGCGGCTACATTTGTGGCGGCACAGACGTCCAATTTCCCTCTCAGAGATTGTTAGGGCTTTTGCAGATAAATGGGATTTCATGTTTTGCCGCCGCAAGGAACGGCCACGGTAATCGATTAATTGGTTGTTAAGGATTTGCTCAATTGTGTGGAATTAATTGTTGAGGAATGTGACTTGAGGCATAAGCTACTCGGCTGCCACCAGCAAGGCGTCGGTTCTGCGGGTTAGCCGGCTACGGAATGATAAGCTAACAGCAATTTCTCACGGCAGAATTAATTGCGGAGGCGGCTGACCTTTTTGAAATTGAGGCCTCCTTGGGTATTGATTATTGCAAAGGGCCACGAGTTTGATATGCACTTCTGAAATGACAAAGTTCTTTATGATTAGGGATGGGCGCGAATACCAATACTAGGTATTGGTACTGATACCAACCTTATTTCAAGGTATTGGCTGCCTTTGGTGGTCATTTTACAATCATGAAGTAGAAATGAAAAGAATAGAAAATTGTCATTTATTTTATACACGTTGAAGGAAAATGTTGAATATATTGGTATTTGTTTTTCTGTCATTGTTTTGGGGGGAATAATTTAATTGACAAAAATGACACTTTTTCTCAAAACATGCAACATGACCTATTTAGCATTCGTGACCCGTTTAAACCGAGGACGCCTTTGTAATTGATTGCATGTTTCATTTAAATGAAAGGAATCCAACTTTTTTTTTTCCCTGTACGCCACCGTCTGTGAACCGAACAGTGACCTTAGAAAATATGAACCTAGGTGTTTTAGCATCTGCACACCCGTAATAAGCACAAAATTCCACGCATGCAGAGAAAAAAATCTCCCATTTTGTGTCTTCACTAGTTCTAGTTCTGGCTCGAATATTAAGTCGATAGATACTGGGAGGCTAATATTGTAGTGGTCCATCAATTGTGCAAATCACGCTGACAGTGAAGAATTGGCGTGAAGTATCGAGGAACTTTGTCAGGACGTACTGACTGACAGCCCAAGCGAACATCGCCTCGCTACACTTGGCAACGGACCGCCTTCTTATCACCTTATTTGGCGCGCGGGCAAAAACATCGTTGATCAGCCAGTAGCGGCGTAGCTGACGACGAGAAAGTGCGCGCCTTGCAGTCTACGCTGATGCGGCGGATAAAAAGGAGTTTAAAGGAGTGGGAGCGTTTGGCGGCGAGGAAGAGAGATGACAGGTCCCTCACAACCGGGGGCCTTGGCTTTGAGTGGCGACTGTGTCCTCCTGACAGCGCCGTAATGCCGTCAGAGATCATTAGCGCTGACAGCATCGCATCATGTCACACGACAGCTCATGGTCAGGCAATGCATCATGCCGATAAAGACAGGCTTGTTTATTTCAATCCCGCCCTGTTTACATGCGCCTCTTCCATATCCTCGCTGTATGATGACAATCTTATTTTTAACAACGGGACCGTTGACTGGCGGAAATGTTCTTTTAGCGCCAGTCACCAATATTTTGTCTCGGTAAAGCAGTAAGCGTTAATTTTGAACAATATTTTGAGCAGATGATCAACAAAAAAAATGATTTCACCCAACCAAAGTCTCAATGTTTAAACGGAGGTCGCAACGAAGCGGATAAATTAGCCGTTAGTCTTTGAATGACGCCGACGTGTGACAACAAGCGGACCATAAAAGGGTGATTGGAGCTCTTTAGTATCCATTTGTCATTGGAAGCCATAATTACTTTCATGCGTCCTCGCTCAGATGCTATTATCATCCATTTAAATACTATACATCAACCATACACAGATCGATGTAGCTCAAGCTAACAATAGCCAAAGAAGAAGCCGTTCGGAAATTTGCCCGTCAACGACTCGTATTGGATGGGAGGATAGTTGACTGAATTTGTGTTATTCACTCCAGTGTCTTATTGATCAGGTTTTGTTTGACCTTGGCGAAGATCTCTACACGCTAGTCCTCTCGCTACTATGAAAATATCTTTGAAAAGACAGAGTCGTATGCTGTAAGTCGGCCTTGTTTTCCGGTAGAGGAATTAATCACAGCTATTGCGATAAGACTAAATCCGCAATACTTTACACGTCAATGACCTGGCTTTATACCGTTCCACTCTTATCGCCGCGTAACATAAATAGCAAAACATCAAATGAACTGCCTTTGAACGCGGTGTCGGCATGTTAACTTGTTCTGGTGGCGGCTAAATAGCGCCTTTCATATTATAAATGACCGTCCCGCACGCCTTTGCACATTATCAGCATATCCTTTGTGATGAATACGTTTCAAGGTGACAAAAGAAGTGTGGAGCTGAAATATGGTGGAAACGTCCCTGACTGCACGTGGAAAGTTAATGGAATATCGTAGTGTGAGGTCACAGGGCTGTATGGGCAAATACTTTGGACTTTTTCAAA
The DNA here is from genome assembly GCF_033458585.1 of Syngnathus typhle. Taxonomy (NCBI): domain Eukaryota; kingdom Metazoa; phylum Chordata; class Actinopteri; order Syngnathiformes; family Syngnathidae; genus Syngnathus; species Syngnathus typhle. Next base: position 7,338,870 of record NC_083750.1, on the reverse strand, counting down.
GGTAAATTGAATTTATAGTATATTTATTGTCGACGAGCACAGACGGGATGTGAGATATTTCGTGCATTTGTTTTGAATTCTACTTGGAAAGGCCATTTGCAGCTAAAGCTGATGTTGTGGTTACTGAACAAGCCAAATATTTGACAGTGAGATTCAATTTGTCCACCAGCAGTAACATTTCACTTTATAATTTTTTTCCCCCCCCTCTTATCTGCAAACGTGCCTCGCTACTGAATTGATCAAATGAGCTGCTATTCATCTTGGTATGTGTGTATTTTCGATTTGAACCCTTTCAAGTGCAGCTATCAAATTGCTGCCACACTTTTGGATGTGAACTTAATTCATCAATACTTAAACTCACCGACATATATTTATTCAGCCTGAAACATAAACTAAGTCCAAAGTTTGTGCCTCCATTACATGTATGAAACTATTTTTTCTCATTAAATTCCAGACGGGCTTTGGTCAGTGTCACGCTCGTAGACGACATTCCCTGGCACCGGAATGTCATCGTACTCATAAATATGGTGATTGGTGTCAAACATCTCTGCCTGCCGTGCTAATGTGCACTTTCATGCTTTCAACATAGACTCTTGATTTTCAAGGCTGGGGTTTAAAAAGCATGAAATTTGATTTGAGAACGCGCGTAGGTACCTCGCTTCATTTTTATTGAGAGACATTTATTCATGACGTTCCTATTATCGGAACGGGAAGGAAGCATTACGGCCGAATGACATTTTTGCCAACGCCTGCGTTGTTTGCATCATTCCGACGAGCGATGGGATTAATTCATTTACAATTTACAGGCACACTTTACTCGGTGAAGTATTTAATTAAGTGCGAACCCACTCGAATTGTATCGAGCGTGAACTTTGAAGTAAAACGCCCAATTTTACTAGCGCTGCGGTCGGACCTGTAATGCCTTGAAAGGACGCTCGTTTTCAACTCGAGTGGGGAAGCTTATTACTTTGCAGTCTCTTTAGGTGGTAGTTGGGTAACAATGTGCATCTCACATCAAGGTAAGGACATTACAATACTGAGTGTTCCAAGAGTCCTAGTCTCGCTTGGGTCCCGGTGGTACTCACAAGGCCTAGCTAACGTCTCTGCGTTGTCTTGACTACAACGCGAGTAAAAACAAAATTGTCGCTTCAGACGTATTGTACTAAGCATTGAGAAAGAAATGAATGCAGCTCCATTTTATTCAACAATGTTGTAAGACACACAAAAAAACCTAGTACAACTACCATATTTTCCAGACTACAAGGCGCACCTAAGAACATACGATTTTTTCAAAACCCGACACTGCGCTCTATAATCCGGTGCGCCTTATATATGGACCAAATTCCTAAATTTAAACTGGCCCGAAGTATTGTCATGAAATCAATCATAAGTAGCCTGCTGAAGACTATGAATCATGAATCAAAAAGACTATGGATCATTATTTTGTGATTATAAAGTAATTTGTTGCGTCTGAAGTTGAAATAAAAAAGATAAAATGGAAAATTATTTGATTTGGATTAAAAATCTGACATGATGCATTAATGGTGCGCCTTATAGTCCGGTGTGCCTTATATAAGGACAAAGTTTTAAAATGGGCCATTCATTGAAGGTGCGCCTTATAGTCCGAAAAATACGGTACTCACCTTTTCTAAATCTGTCAAGCACATAATAGATGTTAGTAAGTTTTAGTGTAAAATTCGGAGCACATTTCTCTAAAAATATTTGTTTTCCAGTTTGTGTAACATTGTTAATATTTATAAATATATTAAAAAAAACAACAACAACTCAAGAAGTCACCGATTGACACTAATTGACTAATTCCTCTACCCTTTTCTGTGTGAAAATAGATAAAAAAGGTGGGGGGGAATCTATTGAGCGCGCCAGTTTCTCTTGGCTTGCTCTTTTTCTTTCTTGGCTGCTTAATGTGTAAATGTACAGCCTTGCTCTACTTTCCGCTTTGTTTGCCGAAGCAGGACAGTATTTTGCTCTTTCATGTCGACGTGGCCCTCACTTGGTGTGCTTTTTTTCCTTCTGGGAAGAATCAGAAGGGACCTTATGGACAGCTAAGGTGAGATATATGCCGCGGCGCTTCTAAAAGGCTAATGATTCATGAGACTGGCTCCCTCCCTCCCTACACAGCCCCCCTACCCCACATCGTCCCTGAGGCTGAAAGGAATAGCTGGCATTAACGTCTGCAAATGGGTTTGAAAATGCTCTCGGCCACGTTGACCAAGGCATTGATTTATGGCCGAGATGGCCTGATCACTTTGCTTTTCTTCACATATTGGGTCGAGTCGTCCCTGTTGCCCACGTACACAAACTCACATCAGGTGTGTACTTAGAAACCCCCCGCCATGGCGCAACATAGCTGGCAATCTATGTATCTTCAATTTAAGCTTCCTTCTGTGAGGTATTTGGAAAAGCCAGAGATAGAAAGAACCTGATTTATAATGCCCAAGTCGTTGGGTGATAGAAGTAGCCCGTTTTTCTTAACGTATGAAGCCGAGGGACAAGCGCCCCCCCCCATTGTGCTTTTGTAGACACTCTCTATATATAGATGTGTGAGTCTTTATCCTTTGTTGCTTTCCGTTTTATCTCAAGTCAAAAGAGAGTATAATTTGCCCGAAATAGCGAGATAGTCAGGATGTTTCGACAAGAACACAGAGTTCTTGTTCCTCAGCGATTTTAAAAGGGTTGGTGATGATAACATAGCTCGTCTCATTTTTATCATAACCGCAATGGGCGTGCTGTGCTCTTCAATATTATTGCGTTAGAGCTAAAAGTATAAAAAACAACCATAATACAGAATCTTAGTTTTCAAATTGTGCCTACACTCTTTGTAACCAACCGCATACCTACTTTTGGCAGAAGATCTAATTCATTATTAATTCAAGTTTTGATCACTCTCCAAAACTCTGCTAATTGCATTCCTTATGAGCTAGCCGCGTTTCTAACTTTACATGCAGCCAATGTGTTCTGCCGGCAATATTTGACTGGATTATTAATTGATGGTGTAAAACTGACACGTTTGAACAAGGCTGACTTTTCCTGAAGTGCGTCTAATGTCTTTTGTCACACACATGGGGCAAACTAATCCACTGAGCTTCCATCAAGAGTGTTTTTTTTTTTCTTCTTCTCATCTTACCAGTCAGACCTAGTGAGCATTGTTTATGAAAATAGCAAAAAAAGGAACAAACACAGGAACTACTGTAAACAACAAAAACCAGCTCCTGTTGTATTTAATGTTTATTTGGCATCACTGGTTTATCCATCGACGTGTTTTTGCAGCATCAGGTTAAGTCGGGTAAATCCTGGGTAGATTCAAGAAAAATAAAAAGGAATGTTTTTTTTTTGTGGGGGGGGGGACTTCAGAGCCCTGCTGCACCCTGACATGTTCTAATGATTTTAATTTTGGCCAAGGCTCACACGATTTCCTCAACCTGCCCTGTGAGACATTTTTATTGCTTTACCCGCCAAGCCCTTTGCAGACATAAAGCAAAAACTAGCCCATGGCCACTGGCCGGTTAACTCGCATGTTTGCGTTGTTTCACACGGGCCCCTCTGGGTCGCGTCCACCTGCGGAAGCAACTTACGGTTTTGCGTCCCGTCACGGTTCCGCCCTTTCCCCACCAAGACCGCAGAGGTCCTTGCACAGCCGGCGGGGCGGCAAAGTCCAACAAACGGAATTTGACTGAATTCGTCAAGCGTTTAAAATGCGAGGCGACAGTGTTTCAGCAAACATCACCTGTTTCTAGTGCCAAAGTCCCGCACAAGACCCCCCCCCCCCCCCTTATTTTTGCTTTCAAACGTTCCGATTGTCTTGTCTCACAAATGTTGCATGAGCTCACTCTTCCATCGAGCCGCCGGAACCCTCTGGAGGTTCCGTCAGCGGTTGCTTTGGGTTTTAATAAGCGAGTGAGTGAATGATCTAAAGTATGCATGCCTCTGAGGTTTCTGCGCGCTACCTTGGAACGGCTATCATCTGTTTTCTAATATTGCCTCCCTGCCCATCGCCATCTGAAAATCTCCCTTTCATAGATGGATGTTAATTTGTCGTTAAACTATTTACAAGCGGATTATTGCAACGCTTACACAACAGACAGATCTTTATCTGACAGCTCGACTCGCCTCGGTGGGCTTCCCGTTTGAGAAATTAATGACTTGCTCAGACACTAAATATATATTTTTTTAGTCAGTAGGTCTAATTTGCAATAAAAAATGTAAAAAGCAATCCAGGCTGTAGCACTGTGAAGAAACCATTCATAGCAAATTCTGAAGTAGTTGTCAAAACTAAAAAAAATAAAATAAAATGTGGCTGACAAAAAAAGATGTTTAGCATTCTACCATTCAACCAGTGCTGTTCCGGCAAAGAATCGTTGGCAACACTGTGCTTAAAACGCTGTCACTCAGGCAAAACGCGTTTTGGCGTCCTGGAGAGAGGATTTTACGTGCGATTGGAATTCCGCATCAGTGGAGTTCATTTATCTTTTCATACTGTATGCTGAGTATTGAATTCAAATGTTTGATGGAAAAGAAAGAAGTCAGTACTTGCCCATCAATAAGAAAAAAAAAACCCAAGAGATTGCTTTTGAAGTGAAGCAAAGTAAAAGGACCTGCTGTGAATCTGACCCAAAGGCATTTAATAAAAACGAAAAGTGTTTTTGCCACTCCTTGCAGGTTGAAAAAGATCACCCGTTTTCTCAAAGTCCCAAGTTGCAAGTGTCGTATATCAACACACTGTCGTTGCAGTTTTTATTCAGTTCATTCATTCAAGCGAGAGCCCATACGATTCTTTATTTGGACTGTATTGGCTGTTTTAATTCATAAAAATAAAAATATTCGCATTTACACAGGAGAATTGATGAATTGTGCCAAAAATGTAGACTCAACACAAAGGACATAACTTGTGGCTCACAGAATGAAGATCTCCGGTCTCTAAATCAACAATCCAGTCCCTCAGTCAGTAATCCCGAGTACTCCAAAATTCCTGAGAGCGCACCATTAATTATTAGATAAGCAAAGTTAATTTGTCCGGGTATACATATTCATGGGAGCCTTATCCCGGAACACTGAGGCTCATTTACATTTGAAGCGGCGCGTCGCGGTCAAGGACTGTGTGTACCACGAGGCTTTGGAGCATTCCAATGAGTTTTCGTTTTGAGTGGAGGAATACAATTTGGACCCGCACTCCGAGCGTAGACAAAAAAAAAAAAAGGGCTGCAATGCGTTAAACCTGTTGTTACTCTTGTTAAAACCCAACACAGATTTGAATTTAATCATGCGTAGCAAACATCTGGAATGCGCTTTCTCTACTGCTTCCTCCCGAACCACCTGTTGGGTTGCCCATTTGTTTGTTAAATGTACACGTATGCATTTTTTCCCACAATTAAATGATCGTGGCTGCCCCCTCTCTCTGGAACGCTCTCCCCAGGCACATCAGAGATGCCCCCTCCCTCCCTACCTTCAAAACCACCCTAAAAACCCACCTCTTCACATTAGCCTTTCCTAACTGACCCTGCCCTTGGTGTTTCTTTGTTCTTCTTATTCCCCCCCCCCCCCCCCCCCCCCCCCCCCACACATGTAAAGCGACTTTGGGTACCTAGAAAAGCGCTATATAAATCCCAGTTATTATTATTATTATTATTATCGCCAGGTGTCTTTTTGATGTTGATAGTTGGCCTAACTTTTGAATTTACGCTGCGTATCACAAGTTAATGCTGTTAGCTAATGCTACACTGTACTAGCCTAGCTTGTAGATTAGCTGAGTGGTGACATCACCATTCACCGTTTGTATAAAAGCAACAAAAAGGAAATTTTCCCCAAGATGGCACCTTTAATCGCGGACATCGGCCTGAATCTGGAAGTCATCCACAATAACGGCAAATATTGCCTCTTGCGGCGACACGTTTATCAGGACCAGCTTGCCGGTTGTCTTGCACCACAAACATTCTTGTCACAAATGTTTGCCTCTGGTAAATATTTGTCAAATATATGTATGTCAGCGCAAAACATTCAGCTTGTGTTTTGTTGTTGGACATGAGTCAAGCTAAATGCTTGTTACTGCCAAAGCAACACGTGCTTGAATGACTGCAGCCTTCCCTTGGTAGTCATTTTAACATCACTCAAATATTCTCCTAAACACCACAGGGGCATCCTTCTGCTTTGACCTCAGCTACAGGTTATTACATTATTATTATTATTATTATTATTTCCCCCTAACCTGACCGATAATGACATATCCGTGCAGGTATAATCAGATTTTCAATTAATGGAATATTTGAATACATTTTAGGGTCCTGCCGACATTGCGCGTAAGCATCCTCGGCTGTCTGGCCGTTGTCATCGCCGGTGTCGCCAAACACCTTGGGCTACAGAATGTTCAATTCTTGCGTTACTTCCGTGCGGCTCCTGCATCTTTCATAAGCGCGGCCACACTGCTGCGTGCGCTGTGTACTGCAGTGGTTAACGTCATCGGCCGGCGTGACCGCGTGCTGACACTTGGTGCAGCGTGCCGTGCCCTTGTGTGCACTCGGAAAACCCCTCCGTGTTTGACTGTACTGTCGCTTGGCAGGAGAGGTTAAAGGTGAGAGAGTGGTTGAAAGATTGAAAACCTTTAGGTGCATCCCCTTTTCTTCAACTGCTTCAAGATGCGATTGAGCAACAATTTTCATTGTTCTGTAAAGAGAACAGTTGGAATGGAGACAACCCATTTTGACTCAATTCTTTCCTAATGTGATGAATTATTAATTCAACACAATGACAACTTGAATCCATTACTTCCCATAGTTGAGCCATATCAGCCCAAATTGTAGTGGATCTGTCAGAACCGCCACTGAGCCTAATTTAATACCTACCTGACAAAATGTGTATTTCTATATGTAGGCCTACCTGGGGATGTTGGATTAATTTTTCTTCAGACAGAAAAGTCGCTGAAACTGACTCGACAGCACTAATGCGGTTGCAGCCAAGTGTTTTTTCATGACATGATTAACTGGATTTCGTGCAATCAACACAATTCTGAACAGTTAAGGGATTATTACTTCCTATAGCTGACATGCTGTTCATGGAAAACAAACTAGCTGAGTGAACCAACCGCACCGCCGGATGCATCCAATTCGGCCTCAATTGCTCCAAGACAGAATGAATGAATAAGTCTGCACAATCGAAGGAATTTGTGACACAGAGTTGATTATTACTTTGCCTCGCTGACATACTCTTTAGACCACAAACTAGTCGAGGCTAAATAAATGTTGTGGTTGCAGCCAAGTATTCATTCAAGAAAATCAATGGCGCACAAAAGTCAGGATTCCGAAACCCAAGTGCTGGCCGGGGTTCTGTGTTGGCTTTTTTCTGAAGAGAAAGGAACAAAAACGCGGTAGGGTTCTGTTTTCAGGTGCGTCTCCCTCCTTTCTGGCGCACTGCTACAATGCACTCATGCGCCTCTTGGCATCAACAACAAGCAGCAGACAGTCCCACGTGCAACGCAGGTGGCGGCTGCCCCACTCTGTTTTGTGTAACACGGCGAGAGGCGGGAGCGAGACGCTGCACCGGATTTGAGCCCCCCCCCCCTTCTGTGCGTGTCAATAAAACTGACAGCAAGGATGAGGATTATTCGTTTTCTTGGCAGTTTGGCCTGTAAACGACTTCCTCGAGTGTACTTTACATTGCAGATTAGCGCCACCAGTCGTGGCTCACTGTCAGCTGACATTTAACCTACTGAAACGATGTGCGGTCGATACACTTTTCTATCGTAATAAGATTTCGGCCATACATTCCTTCCTGTGGATGGCTCATCTCGTTCAGGGTCACGGTGGAGGTGGGATGGAAGGTAGACTGTACCTCGGACTAGAAATGTAGCCGTGTTGATTTATTCCCGATAAATAAATAATCATGGTATTTCCATTGAGCCAAAAATCGGATGAAAGGTTCTAAACCATGTTTGCTTGAGCTGTGTCCGGCAAGAATGTGACTAACATCTCGCCACACAGATGCTAAATTGTTTCATCAAAACTTGGCCCAGCAGTACAAAGAAAACAAAAAAGAAGGAGCCGACTAGAACCGCATCCCTCCCTAAATCATGTCCCGGCAAAGCGGAGGTAGAGCCCAATAAAGCTCATGAATAGCCTTCCTCAGTCAGTTTTGATGTTGCCGCTGATTACATTTGCCGAGAGATGTTACTGGATTTACTCATGAATACAAATTGAGCTGCAAGGCCATTTTAATATTAGTTGAAAATGTTTTTTTTCCTCCCAGTTTTTAGCTGAATTATTCATCCCGTTAAAGGGCCGCGGAGGGATTTCCCAGGGAGTTTCCCCGAAAGGCTTTCTTCACTGTTGTACAAAAATAAATAAATGAGCTCAAAACAGCAAAATAACTAAGGAGCCCAGTTTTTGTTCATTCCGTTTGAAAACACAGATGTAAGGCTGGCGGTGTTACTGTTGATGCTATTATACGGAAAAAATAAAACGAGCTCTTTTTAAATAACTTTTCAAATGGGATTAGCATGGCGGACTAGTGGTTAGAACGTCCGGTTCTTCTTCTAGTTTCAGTTCTCTCTGTGTAAAACAAAGCATGACCAACAGGCGCACCATACTGCATGAGATTTCTTTTTCGTTTTGCTTTATGCTCCACTCATCTGGATACGCGATACCTAGTGAAGCGCTCTCGGATTCATGCCATCAATCTCCGCAACAAGCCGGTTGCTTCACAGCCTGTCGGCCATCCTTTCATTCTGGCCCTGTTGGGGAACGCTGATTGGATCCCAGTCAACCTGCAAAAAGATGGATAGGCCCTCATGCCGCCCGTGATTGAGTGACTGCGCCCAGCCGGCCGGGCGCTGGCCACGCACATGCGGTGTACGGCATTGTCGCGGACGCCCTTCCTTACGTTCTGCACAATGACACATCGGTTTTGCCTCATCTCTCCTCATTTGAATATGGAATTCTCTCCGGTCATCCGTCTGTTGTCGGATGGTCATTCCCGTGAAGAAGTCTCCTCAACTTGCCAACGGAACGGAACATTTCACCGACACTGATGTGAAAAGAGTGTGAAACAAAGATTGATTACGCAAATCGGCTCGTTTTTTTTTTTCCCCATTCACAATGTTCGTCACTCTCGCTTGCGTGTGTTGTTTGATTGTGTTGTTATTCTTTACTTTTATTCTTTTTCCCCAGCGATTAGTAATTGCTGTGTGTCACGTTATTGAGATGACTGCCATGCGCTATTACGCGAGTTTAATGACGTGAAACAATTGCTCTTAACAGAGCCATCAATTATGGCCGTTACTGTGGTAACTGTTGGCCACGATGCGGTCACAATCATGCCAAACTATTTTGAGGTTGTGCATTTGTCATGTATATACGTATATAGTCAGAAAGCGAGTTCACGTACCACATTTGTGCTTTTTGCGAGGAAACCTAGCCTCGGTTATTTGCTGAAAAACTTGCCTATTCGCTGTTAATGTGCTGCTCCTAAAACGCAATGAGAGACCACTAGATGGCGCCAAGGCTTTTTCTGAATAGGAATTCGAAGGTCTCAGTATCTTGTTTGCCGAAGTCATTTCAATATCAGACATCGTTTTTTATAAAGTGGGATTTTGAGGTATGGCTTTATTTATTTGCCTAGTGAAGTCTTCATTCTTTCTGGGTTCTATTTGTTGTTAAATTTGAATGCGGGGTGACACGCTTCGCTGTCTGGAGCTATACAAAGAATCACGTATGGCCGACAGCACACAATTCAGCCGTCATTCATTGAAAATTCAATCATTTGTTTTTGTGCTGCAAGGTCACGTTGTTATGATCAGAGCCGCATCGACCCCGCCGCTTTTCATTTCCCGCTACAGCCGTTTTAAACAATTTCACACTCAAATTCTGTTCGGCAGCAAAGCCTGCGTGGCTTATTTTGCCCTCCGAGCTCAGAGAATAGGATCCGTTTGTGAAGTGTCGTTGCCAATCCCTCCAAAATATTTGTCATCAAGTGTTGAACTAAATCCAACATACAACTGGGAAAAAAATCTGAAATATGTTTCAGACTCTCTACTGTTGGCAGGTGGCCAATCACGATTCAGTCAGTCGGCTTTAAGGCATTTACCCAACGGCGACATGAAAAAAATCAGAAAATGAAACATGGTTTCTACTTCCGTAAAGGCGCCGTGGCTTATCAAATTTCCGACTGGCACTTCATATACAGAATCCTCTGACCTTTAACAGATAGATTGAAAAGTCGCCACATTCAACAAATTTCCAGTAAATCCAACTTTTGATTGTCGAGTTGCCGAAATGTCACGAAGAGTGACAACCTTGCTTTGAGTTTTGTGATGTGCTGTCTGCGCACTTGTACAAGGACGCACCATTCATCAGCAGGCAAATCACTGTGTTTGTCACATAAGCAAAGTGACTGCCACACGCATTCCTGCTTGAAATGGACGCTTGCCACGACTGGACTCTGGAATTTCTCCTCCTCGGGTCTTCATTCGAGACTTGTCACATTTTTGTATATTGGGGTTGGGGTTCAGCCCCCGGAGCCAGTTTCACTTAGCAACACGGTCCTAGGTAGGAATGTCAATCACAAAGGAATCTCTAGAAGCCACAACTGAACAAACACTGCAAGTCATTTCGGTTTGAAGTGGCCATTTTGTTCACTTTCAAATGCGTCTCTTGTGAGATGTGTGGGTTTAGTTTAAGACACATATTAATTAAGGGACATATTTGACTAACTATATCTTTGACCTTTTTTTGTACTCATGTCGTTTACTTGTATGTCTATCGTGTAATATGTCTCGTCACCGTGGGATAGAGAAAACGTAATTTCGGTTTCTTTGTGTGTCTTGACATGTGAAGAGATTGACAATAAAGCTGACTTTGACTTTAAAACCGATTTATGGCCGATCATAGTTACTGTATTACCGGCCATTCATTTGTTTATCGAAACACATTTCTGTTTATTAAATCGCTGTCTTATTAGAACTGGACACTTGCAGCGTTGCACAGTTGAAATGAGAGTTTTCATTGAATTTTGTTTGAACGCTATCCTTGGTAGAGGTCGTCCCTTTTTTTCCTCCCTCAGTTTTTATAAAATCCCGGATTGCTTCACCCCGTCCCCCCCCCCTCCCTTCCCTCCAATCAGGTGTCCTAACTTTAGTGGCACGTTACCACATGAGGCTTATGCTTATTGTTAAATGAGAAGGGTTCTCTGATAGTGTTGGCAGACCCCCAACCCCTTCCTCTCCATGCAGCTCATTTTGTACACAGCAAGCTGACAGTTGTGAAGGAACAAGCCTAAGGGAATGCAGTGCACGCGTCTGATGTTGTATCTTCTCGGTCCAGCACTTGTTCCTTTGGAGCTGAGCTCCAACCAATCCCGCTCCCCCGTTGCTCAGAGGACCCTCAGGGCCCACTTTGATCTCCCTGAGCAGGACAGCAGTTCAAGCATCTTGTAATATTTCACTGTTTAATCCATCAGTTGTGTTTGTCTCAGCAATAGGTTAATGAATAAGTCTATCCGGCGCCTCGCTTTGCTTTAGATGGGAAGGGAAAATAGATTGGGTTGGATTGTCAAGTCATTCCTGCTGGCAATAAATTTGAGAGTTTTACAGGATGTTGTACCAGGTTTAAACTGGTTGGCGTTATGAAACTTTTATTGGATGTACAGCCAATGTAAAGGATTAAAGTTATTGGGTTATTTTCTGCCAGTGGATTGGCTAACCTTTACCGTCTACACAAATCTTGTTACTAGCAATGCTAACATCTTGTCTGACACAGCAGGTGGACAGAAGAGGTTCTCCCACTATTTTGGGTTTTATTGTACTGTATTGTACATTTCTTCTTGTTTGGGCAAAAAGGATGTAGCTTCTTGATTCAGCTGATTTGAGGTTGTGTCCTTTGGCAGTCCACGTCCAGCCTAATCCACTGCAGCCCCTTCAAATCCCCCTGTGGCTAAAATGCTAAGCCATCTAAGCAAAATGTCGCGACTAATTAGAGGCTTTGGAGCAAAGCTGTAGAAACGAATCATATGACTCGCTTTTTTGTCTTTCTACCTTTTGTCTTGGCTTAAAATGAATTCAGCACCTTATTACTAAAAAACAAGGGTGTGAAAAATGGACGAAATTGATACCCTTTTCAATGAAGTGTTTGTGGTTGCGCCCTTTGCTGTCCGTTTTAGCTGCAAAACAAAGCCGTGTAAATCCGTAGGGGCCTACAAGGACGGATCTCGGACTATCCCGAGGATTGTCAGCTCTCATCTGTTTGTTTCACGGCGAGCACACTGGCCGACGCGAACCGACTGTTTCTCCTTGAAAGTATCTTCGTGAACGTCAGTTCGTATTATTGATGCAGGCAAGCATGTTCGAAGGGCCTCCAGGATGTCTGTCCATCTTGAAGTCCAAGGGGGAAATAATACTGAACAAAAGAGAGACAAACGGGTCTGCTGCTCCAACATTTGACTTTTTCTTGGTGGCCGCCACTTCATCAGACATTTCGAGCCACCAATGGAGATCCCATTTTGCTTCATCTGATTCTGATGTCCTTTATGATACAGCGGGCAGTGCAAATGCTAAACGCTGATCAATGGAAAGCCTAAAGCAAGTATTTGCCCTTATTTTTAACCCTTGACATAATGACATTCCATATTGTGCTTAAAGATTTGACCTTCCTTTCCAACATTAAAAGGAACAGTTATTAAACATTATTTTCCTCTGATTTAAATCGGTTTCATTAGTAGCTATTAATTCCCAAGTGTTTTCAGTGACATTATTTGGTCAGAATAAAACATGGAGGCCCTGTAGTGCATAATTGCAAATTATATCGAGCTAATGCTAATCTGGGCATGCAATAATGCTGCAGCTCTGTTTGGCTTTGACACTTCAGTGCGTCTGTCTGTATCCTCCTCAAACGAAAATGATGGTGGGCACTTAGTAAGCGTGTGATGGGCTTGTTATTTAAAATAGCCCAACTGTTACATCACTATTTGAGCAGCCTGCTTAAAACGCAATTTCTGACATAGATAGGCTTAAAAAAAATTGCACTTTGCGGTGTAATTTCACACTGAACGACGCCAAGGTACTTTTGCGTGATATGCGTGCATGCAACCTTGCCTCTGAGTCCTATTTTGTGCCAGAATCATATCACAATCCAATATTTCACCGAAAATGAAACGTGATTGCTTTTTTATCCAAATCCATGAGCTCGGGTGTCCTGACTTCTGCAAACCTTCAAATGAAGTCATGGCAATATTTACTGTATCATTCCCCTCCTTTGCTTGATCAACGTGAGGCCGGCGGATGGATTTCTCCGCCGACTCTTTCGTTTGGAAGTAATGGGAATCCAGCGCATAACAAAATGGCGGCGTCCGTGTAGAATTGGATCTCTGGGGGATGAGGCGCTGCAGGTGGTCTTAAGCCCCACTTGAAACGTGCGCAGTGTTGTTTTTGTGTCTCTGCCTAAGGTCAGATGATGGGAGTAGGTCTTCAACCATGCAGTGCTCGTTGGAGGTCACACTTTTTTTTTTTTAACAACTGTCCCCACACGTTTTGTAACAGTATCTCCCCCCCTTTTACATTTAAAAGGTCAATGCGTGTCTTAGCTGTTTACTCGTCCGCGCTGATGATTGTCAACACAAGTGGAAAGCTGAAGTCATTTAACGCTACTATCACTTGGAAATTAAAGCACCATCCCAAATCAAGACGATTGAACCAGGTTAGCATTAATGAATAAAAAGGTTAGGATTGGATTTTCAAGATAAATGTGGGTGCACATAACCACAGAAGGGGAAATGCGTTTTAGCAAGATGATGCTAACGTTGATTTCTAGGCTAAGGATTGGAGCATAAAAAACTGCCTCCTTTTTTTTCTCTCCATTTCATGACTTTTTCGGAATTTTATAATGTGAGCAGTTTTACTTGTGTTTAGTTCTATTGTTCAACCGTAAATCTAAATCTTCAAATGATTATTTTTATTCCGGTGAAGATTTTGTACATATGTACAAATGCTGATTACATACATGATAATAGTTAGTAATGTTGTGTTCTGGCAATTAGCCGACAGAGAGGCTGGAAATTAGTTTACTTAAGGATTAAATTAATATGACAACTTAGTCACTACTAATAACCACAGTCTCGGCCGACTCGCACTGATTTTCTTTCTTGTCATGTTTTGCCCCAGAGAGTTTTTTTCCGTCATTCCTCCACTTGTATTATTTAGTTTGCGCTTTTTTTTTTTTTTTTTTACTACATTTAAATTGCCAATTAAGCTGGGAGTGTGTGACATGTAGGCTAATTTGCATAGTCACTCAAAGGGGGCACGGGGTGGGTTGTATTTCAGTGTCGGACATATTTCACGCCTTAAATCGCCCATGTGGCGTCACAATTTCAAAATGTATTTGCAAATGTGCCGCTACACCGGTGGAATTAATCACTAGACTACCTAACTTTAAATAATGAGTTTTTACGTAGTGCTTTTTCATTCTGATTGTGTACACAGTACAGCATTAATAGCACAATAAGAGCGCAGTTTTGCTAAGACCTCCGGCGATAAACGTGGCCTAGATACAGCCCCTTATTTCCTATCATAAATCAACAGTGTCAAAACAAATGCGACAAAGTAGCAAGTTTTTATTTAATGCTTTCCTCATAGCTCATTCAACCTTGGATGCCAGTTCCCCAGTGGGTTGTAAATCTTTGCAATGTAGGTCTAAAATATGGGAAAACGCCTGGGACGAAAATGAGTGGTTAGGGTTTGGATTCGAGGCGCTGCTGTTTTGCTTAGCGTTTCAATCGTATTTGATCACGAGCCTGTGTAAGATACAAAACATCATCTACGATATACAGTGGAAAGATGAAATGTGCTTGCTTGGTTCCCACTCTGCAGTTCATACGAATAGTGTCACCCATTCCAACCCTCCTCCTCGGCTTTTATCCACATCTCAAAGAGCTCTCTCCTTCAAGATACATTGTAAGGTTCACCTGTGATGAGCCACAGCGGGCTTTCAATGTTCCTCTTGGCTCTCATAAGCCGAGATCTGTGCACTACCTTGTTCATTTACCCCCCTGGTGGATCTTCCTTTTCTAAAGATCCAAAGCTTCCAATGTGGATTTAATGCATCAGAAACTCCAGAGATAAGAATTGAACGCTACGGCTCCAAAATTAAGTAACAAAGCCAGAAGTGTCTTTTTGCCGACCGTTAGCGAGCTCGCGAAGCCACTAATCCTTCGTCTATGAACGTACGAGGCAGCAGTGCTATAATAAAAATCTTTGTGTTCAATTTTTCATTCCCGTAATTATTTTGGGCTTCACTTGAAGTCCATTTGTCACCCCCCCTAACCTGCCCCCCCTTCCCACTGCGCCTGGTTAATGGAGAGAAGAGTAGTCGATAGTTCTTGCGAGGCTCCTGCCAGTATATTTAGAAAACATTATGAATATCTGTCTTTATTATTTTGAAACGGCCGTGCTCCCGTAACATTTGCTGCCTAGGCCTTCCTTTCTTCTTCCTCCGTCGCCACCATTTTCTTTGGCCAACACCGGGCTACTATCCTGCAGTTTGTCAAGGCGTCGTCAAAGAAAAGCACCCCATGTTGAAGCGAAATGGCGTGAGTGATGGATTACCCCCTTCACTAGGCAGGCTTTTCATCTCTCACGTGAATGTCCACCACCGTGTGAGGATTACTTGGGCATTAGAAATGTGTTTCTACTTGTTTATTGCTTCTTTCAGAGTTCAATAGTTCATGCTGAAGAAAGATGGAAAAAAAGCCCTAATATTGCTCAATTTGACATGCCCAAACAGGATTGAGCTTGCCTTATTTTTTCCAGGCATATAATAAATTCTGTTTGGGGGTTTAAGGTCATGGAAGGATTCACCCTGGCACATTACGGTGGCAGTCTTTCCTAACTTTTATTGGGTCGAAGCACATATTTACATTTTTAAAAGAAATCACACACCAAACAAAAAGATTTAGTCTCAGTTTACTCACAAATGCCCTCAGTCCTTGTGACCTCTGGCTTTGTTTGGTAAGACAGAAAGACACACAGGAGCTTAACTTCTTTTTACCGTCCTATAACCATTAAGAATGTTGAAATGTGACATTGCCTCAGTGAGTAATAAAAGTTTTATTATAGACTGTAAGGTTTACATTATTTGCTATGGGAAAATTTGTTTTGATGTGAATGCAGCCGTTTAGGGAATAATTTTAAGCTCGAGACGTGTTGTAATGCAAGACTTGCTAACGTGTCTCCGGTGCTGCCTGTAACTTTTCCAACGTGCGAATGAAACAAAATTGGAAAAACGCAAGGCGTCATCAGAAGGCAGCCTACATTGGAAAAGTCCCCTGTGAGAGTTTTTTGGGGATGTGCTGGATTTGGGCTAGGCGGAATTTGTAAGTGACAGGGAGAAGGCGTGATGCTAAAGCAGCAGTTGACACTTTCCACTGTAGCCAGTTGAGCAACTTGTCGTTTTGAGTGCCGCCGTCTTATCGTCAGCGCGAGGCAGAAATATATCGAGGGGGAAGCATCCGGAAGGCATGCTTGTCAGAGATCGTGAAAGCGTCGACGTTTGACTGTGCCGGCACAGTTCCCTGGGGCTCGAACCTACCGCTAAAAGCCTTTCTCGTTCCTCAGCTCCGTTTGCTTTTGATCCGAATGCCTGCTTTTGTTTTCACGGTGCCGTCACAAGCTTAATTTGTCAACTCGGTGGTGTGCTTGCGTTTGAGGTAACACAGAAGACACAATCAAACTGTTCAGCCTGCTTTGACTACACCAGTGTTTCCCAACATTTATTCAGCCAAGCCAGCCATTTTAGATTAGAACAAACTCGCAGCATACATCGTCATACAAATATGGCGCCGAAAGTATGACTTGACGAAGCCACGAGAACCACATCATCGGCAAAAAAACGAGATGTAATTCTGAAGCCACCAAACGGGACGTTTGGATGGCAGTGTATGGCAAGCCTTGTCAATTTTGTGAGAAATGCGGTGAACTGGTCGATGAAGGCTAACGTGTAGCAGCAGCTAGTGCTAGTGGCTATCAGTAGTATTTTGTGCTCTAACCGTATATATTCAGTTTTTTTTGGGGGGGTGGAAATAGCGCTCTAGCCAAACATCTCACTCAATAAAGAAACGTAATGCAACTTGGCTTCTGGCTCGTGGACATCATCGCTAGCAATATTTGCTTTTGGCAGTACATCCAACTTGTTTGAAACTGTTTGAAAGTTGCACAAGGCAAGTGCAAACTTCCAGTGGAATTTAAACTGCCTCTCTTGGGCTTTGCAGATGGAGCCAAAGCAATAACAAATGCGATTGGTGTTTTTTATAGCCTAATAATTCAACACGTTTAAACAGTTACTGTTGCACTTATCTGCACCTTTCATTTTCTATACCAGGGGTGGGCAAACTACGGCCCGCGGGCCACATCCGGCCCACGGGACCGCTTAATCCGGCCCGCCAACCCTGAACAAATTGTATTATTAAACTTTTTTTTTGGGTCATTTTGCCTGCAATGACTGCGTCTTCCCAGTAGATGGCGAAGCGCTCGCCTGCGCATTTACTACCGGAAGCCGTGTCAGAAAGCTCGGTGCATACTCACAAGTGCGTGTACGTACTCAGTAGTACGGACTTGGCGCACTCTCGCTCTATTCGTATCAGTCCCGAATTTAGAGCGTGGGCTTTGACGACAGCATTCTTATAATTCGTGCGCTGAGCTTTCAGATGCAGTTTTGCGCTAAAGCCACCCACAAACCTTCCCCTGGAATCCTTCCATTAAAATGAGTGGCCCGAAAAAAAGAAGTGAGTGCCGAATGTTAAAAAAGAGTGGCCAATTTGGCTCGACGTACGCGACGTGACGTTCAGCCACATCAACATCAACCCGTCACAGATCAAGGTAAACGGACCAACACCTCGGATCTCGCCTAAGAATTGCCACAACAAATTTTACTCCAGACTATGACGCACTAGCAAAAAAGGGAGACCAAAAACACTGTTCCCACTGAAAACGAACGGGAGGCTCTCAAGTTTATTGTAAAAAAAATGCATTTTGAATATGATTTGTACACATAGCAGGGATTGAAACTAGCGACCATTCTCATTTTCAAACAATGCAGGATGCTCAAGGACATTGATGCACCACCTATTTGCGACTAATCTTAACCTGTAAAGTTCTTAAGGCTTACTTTAAGGAAGTGTTTCGCGTTTCCTCACCTCTGTTACCAGGTGTTTGCGAGTTAAAACTCTGCTCTGATTTTCAGATACCCATCACCGTGTTGCCGTTTTGATTATTTTATTTGGGTGTATGCTTTCACCGATTCTTCAAGATGATATATTTGCTCAGAATGTTTGCCGTTTGATGTGATCTCATAAGATAAACATCTTTCATTAATCTGACCTGCAGGCACTGAAGTGATGGAGATTGTTATTCATAATAACAGTGTCGTATTTTACGAGAATCACTGATAGCAGTTTTTTAGTGAATTATTATTTTTTTAATGCTGTTAATAAATGCATTTGTTTTCAAAAAACTTGTATGGAATATCCATGCTTTACTACCTACTAAAGGCCAAGATCTTTTATGCAATGACCTTTACAGGTCGCTTATATGACGTCACACAACGCCTACGTCCATCTGCTCCTGGTCCGGCCCTCCGGTCCAAATTTAGAACCCAGTTCGGCCCGCGAGTCAAAAAGTTTGCCCACCCCTGTTCTATACACTAGACAAACTTGATGTTTCACCTCTCGAATAAGATTTTAATGTTATAGTATTTATTTTTTTATTTCATAGTCGAATTGTTGTTTTGTATTTTTCATTTATTTGAGAATTTAACAATGTTTTGTGATTACAATTTGTATCAAGCAATATAGTACTGTATTTTCCGGACTATAAGGCGCACCTAAAAACCTACTATTTTCTCAAAAGCCGACAGCGCACTCTATATATGGACCAAATTCCTAAATTTAAACTGGCCCGAAGCATTGTGTCATGAAATCATAAGTGGCCCGCTGAAGACTATGAATCATGAATCAAAAAGACTATGGATCATTATTTTGTGATTATAAAGTAATTTGTTGCGTCTGAAGTTGAAATAAAAAAGATAAAATGGAGAATGATTTGCATTAAAAATCTGACATGATGACATCATGGTGCGCCTTATAGTCCGGTGCGCCTTATGTAAGGACAAAGTTTTAAAATGGGCCATTCATTGAAGGTGCGCCTTATACTCTGGTGCGCCTTATAGTCCAGAAAATGCGCTAATAATAATAGTAATGATACTAAGTGGTAAGTGTTGTCGCACAGCATAAGATTCAGCAAACCGGTGCGAAAGCAAGAAGGTGGTTGAGCCCCTGCTTGGTTTTGGGAGTAGGTGTATGCCGAGGAAGGTCACCCGCTGCGATGTGTTTGGATAAATGGGAACCAACATCCATATCATCGATCGCTAACTTAGCCTTTGAAGTTGTATAGAGTGGCCCCGGAGGCTTTGTCTCGCATGCTGGCTGTATGCCTCGGCACCCGTTGGGAGTATCCTTATAGCGGTAGCAGCCATTATCTCAGCAATACAGCTGTGCAAACAAGAGGTGCGTGGTGCAAAATGATGTTACGCCACTCTTGTCACCATCTGTAAGACGTTGTTCGCCTCCAAAAGTGCGGATCGCCTTGAACAGCGTGCGTCGGATGCGGGCCATCCAGTCTCCGCGGGGAGCAGAGGGGTGACAGAGGGCGAAGGAGGGAGGCCGGTGGCTCGGTGCCTCGGCGGTGCTTCATTTCCTCCTTCTAATTGGGCTATCTAAATGCATCCCCAGTTTGTCAATACCCGCTGGGGTGCCTGATAAAAATGATTTGTCGCGTGCACTCGACGGCATACTCTCCGCCGGTCCCCCCGGAGAGCGCTCACCCCGATGGCTGTCGGTGGCAGAGTGTAATTTGGAGTGCTTGTTGCTTTTGATTTTCGATGAGTAGGCGTAGGAGATGCGCACGGCTCCGTCCCGTCCCCGTTGTTCTCGCTTTCTCGTCTTGTTTCCCTTCCCCTTAACTCTTTAACCTGGAGCCAGCGAGTCAATATCGGCAAACGAGGCATGCCCACCTCTGCGAAAGGGAGCAGTGACACATAAATATGCACATTAGTACAGCCTCGGCCACCGGAGTGAATCCCCGTCCCGGGCAGTTTCTACCGTTGTCCGTGTCTTTTCTCTCAAGTGCCGTTGCTATGCAAACTAGCATCAATGGTGCTGTAGCAAGTCTACCCTTCTTCGTCTATCTTTTGGCTCATGGATACACAAAAAAAAACCAGTTTCATCAATAGCAATTTATTTCATGGAAGAGCTTGAAATAAGCATTTTGGCAGGCAGAATTTGCCTTTTGGCCCAAGCGCCTGTTGTCGCGTCGGAACCCCCGTGGTGAGTGATCTATCTTAATATGTACATCAGTCCGGGTAGTTAATCTCATTGTCAATCGTGGCCTGACTCTGACCCCTTATCTGTAGGAGCTTCATGCTTTTTTTTTTGGGTAGCAGCCTTGAGGGAAATTAGCTAACAAGTTGACAAGAGCACTAGCCAAGTGTCGGTAAATAGCAGAGGGAGGGAAGGGGGGTAACAGGTGTTGCCCAGCTGTGTCTTTGGCCGTGACGACATTGCATTCATGTTCGGAGGCCATCAGCAGTAGTGAGCAGCAGCACACCAACTTTCACAACTTGCCGTTTATGACACAGGTCAGCATTTTTCTCTCTGGCACGCAGCCACAATTGCAGAGGAAGAAACAAAACAAAAAAGCTCTTTGGAATCGTGCTCACGTCGAGAGTTTTAATGTTACGGCCCGAACGCAGAGGTGATGAATGAAGCGTAGATTGTTTTGTTACTTTTAAGTGGATTAATTGAATGACATGAAGTTTCTTCCTCCTGTCAGCCGCTCGCCAACGTCCAACCCGAGCCTGACTCTCTGGAAGGCTTTCTTCCCTGAACCGTGAGAGAGTGTTTTGGCAGACTGGACTTGTTAGGCTTGCGCAGACAGCGATATTGATAAAGATTCACCCCTGTCCTGCCGCCTCCAGCGCACTCTCTTCCCATCAGACGTTGACTGGGGCCCTCCACTGCCAGGCAGAGCTGTCTGGCTCGATCCAGGTGTTCATCAGCCTCGGCGAGCTCTCGAGCATTGTTTCCCCACCGGCTTGAATCGTACCACTGAGGCCGCCAGGCTCCCTTCAGATTGAAAAGGTTGTCACCCCTTTTTCAGTGTTGTGGAATGAGCGGGGGGGATGGGTGCTTGTCACTGTTATAAATTCATTCTTTGTAGAGGGGGTTGGCGGCGGTGTCGGTGGTGGTCTATGCAAGCCCATGCAAATGTGGGGGTGGGGAAAGTAGTAAAAGAGTCTCACCCCAGGCAACGGTTCTCGTCTAGCGTTTTAGCAATGATTACGGGGGTCCCTCTGTGCTGTGTGTTCAAATTCCCGCAGGCGTCGTCGTGTTCGGGGCGAGTGGAACAACCGCCACACAACAAACCATTTTCTCCCAAAAATTGACTTTAATATAATGCCCAGAACTGAAGAAAGCTAACACAACCCTATCTGACAACACGGTGTCCATAAATCATTTGACGTGATTTTAACCATTAACAGAGCAGAGTGTCCGTCCAGTCTTTGTTTTTTACGGCCTTTTGTAACATCGCAAACACGGCTCCAAAATCTTTTAGGAAAGTGCAGCATTAGTCGTTTGTCAGATACATGCAAAGATTAGAGCAACAGTAACAGTCGGAAGAAAATTGAATTCTTATGCTCAACTGTAACGACAGCAATGACATTTGTTATTGCTTTGGCTCCATGTAAAGCCCCCGGGAGAGGCTTTCGGAAATGGCACCATATCACTTTCAAACCGTTTTTTTACATGCTATCAAAAGCTTGTCGCAAGACTCGACGCCTTTTGGATCAACTTCATTGTGGACTACTTGGGCCTTATTTGTTGCGTCTCTCCGTACGGTACTGAATGATTAACATTGCCACCATTTTGAAATCTTGGAGGTACTGATTGTCTCTGAACACCAGTCGACATAATCTTCCCCTTTACCGTTTATGGCGGTGAGATTTGTTCGCCACTTTGATTGTAAGCGAATGTGCCCTTTTATTTCACTGGAGACACCTACGCTGTTTACATCTGCGGCAAACGTGTTCCCTTTCTTTTCCTTCTCTCAAGGGGTGCGTGGGTGCTAATTGTTCTCCAGAAGTTCCCCCAGCACAGTCGCGTCTTTGTTAATGCAATGACAGGGTTCCCAAAATTCTGCGCCGGTTGTCTTTTTCTCCTTCCCATTTTTAGCAGATATTTGTGTTGTACGATTTGGGGACTTTTAATGAGCGTGATTATATTGTCGTGCTGGAATTATAGTTTAATCAGATGACCCATATCCGCTTTTGTTCAAAAACCAGAATAAAAAGTTGGAGATAAAACAATCGCCGCTCTTGCTGCATGCGCACATCTGCAGCCTCCAGTGAAATTAAGCTGTCGCTCATTGTTAGCGACGCGGAGAAATGTAGAACACATTGCTTTTCGCCATTTTCCACGGTGGAGTTTGAGCCTAGGAGACAGTCAACATTACCGCTTTGCGGAAGCCCATCATAAGCCGTTTGAATCTTTGAGTTGACTTCGTAAGAAATGCCGCTGTACTTTTGAGATGAGTGAATGCCTGTTACGATGAACAAAACCAAAAATAGATGTTTGCTAGCTTTTATACCCATAGGTAGTGGTGAGAATCGGTACTGGAATCTGGTGATGATTCGAGTCTTTAATGCGTTATTAAATCGCTAATACTACATGAGATTACAAATGGCATCCTCTGCAAGCATTTGTCTTGACTGTGACTTGCAGTGTCAGCAATGTCACTGATTAAAAAAAAAAATCATTACATGGACGGGGGAACATGGCCCAAGCATTGCCGGTTGAGCCAAGTTACAGTCCACACAGTATTACCGGGATAAATGAGCAAACTTTCCTCAAGGTCCCGAGGCCGGGTGATCTATTAAAGCGCCGTCGTCGTCTCGGATGGCGAATCTCACAGTGCAAGGGAATTTTGGGAGGGGAGAATGGTTGTGCTGACAACCTCCTCTTGGTGCCATCGCTCGTCCTTGTAGAACAGAGGAGAGAGGGGAATAAAGAGGGCCCGGAGGCTGACTTGGCTGTTCCTTTGAGCTCTGTCATAAATCCCGCTGAACCTTTTTGAACATCTGTTGTGGATGATTAGCTCTGTGGCTAGCGGAGTTTGACCACGGGGAGTTGGTGCGAGTGTGTCTGGGGACTGAATGTGCTTGTACGCAGACTCCAAACCCTGATGAATTTACATTTTGCATAATTTGTCTCTTTTAATGCAAATCTGATGGTCCGGAGCTAAATTATTGCATCTGTACGTTTCTGCCAGTAGGGGGCACCGAATAATCTCTTCAAATGGAATCTTCAATGGGGCTAAGCGTTTTTCTAATCACCTTGCAGGCTGAGCATGACGATGAGGAAATTCCTTGGTAGCCCTTTCTGGCAGAAATGGAAGTGTTCACTCGAGATACTCTGAAGTCTTGGGAGATTTGTTTTCATTGCAAGGTGTCAGATTGGCACATTCCCCCGGGAATGTGTCAAGGTCACACTTTGTGAGTTTCTGCAGAAATGACGCAGGGCGCCAAATGTATTTTTATGGCCCGCTTTATCATGTCAAGCTTGCGTACCGGCTAGATTTCATTAACTCCCTTCACATGGAAGTGAGGTAACAGATAACGATAGGCAGACCAGTTTCTTCAAGTTAAAAAAAAAACAAACATCACGTGTGGTCATACCTTAGCTTGGAATTTAGTTTTACATGAAGGTGCTCTGCAGATTGGTCTCCCATTGGCTACGGCGCAGCAAGGTAAGGCCCCGGCTCTCCTCCCCTTGCTGCTCACTGAAATCCGACACCGGTGACATCACTCGGTGGGTTTGGCTTCTCCCGTGCCATTGCCGAGCACCCGCCGCTCAGTGTGCGAACCAGCTCTGCTCTCTGAAGGATCGTTCCCAAACAAGACGCGGCTATCGGGCTGGAGTTGTAACACGGCAAAGAAGACTTTAATTTCCCCCCGTTTTATGGAATAATACAAGAAGAGCACCTTGAAGAATGTTCTGAGGGATAATCCGTTTTTTTTTTTGGGATACCATTGGATTGCCTTTCCGCGGATTAGAGCATACTTCCCTCTGGAATAAGTGCCTGAAAGTGAGAGGGAATAAAACAAGATTTATTTGGAGTTGACATGAATGGGTAAGTGGAACGTTAACAGTGACTTTCTGTCCGAGTGAAATCTTGGCGGAAGGAGATCTGGCGCAGGTGCATTATTGGACAACTATTGCCGAGTGGCTCGGTGGGACAGTGGCAAAAGTTGCTTCTTTTAATCTACGTGGTGAAAGTAACAAACTAAGTTGATGTGTCACACTCGAGCAGTCAGGTATTTTCTTCCTTCACTCTTTTTGTGGGCTTCCCTTTTGTCCTTGCTCACTCTTGCTTGGTAAGCCAAAACAATAGTTTAACCCTCGTCTTGTCTTTGCTCTATTGGCTGGCTCTCTGGCAAATTGCCCCGTCTGTCGCGAGCCCTCCCCGGACTTATTCAAGAGGACTTTGAATAGACCAGGGCCATAGAATGTCCCCCTAGCTACCGCTGCTAAGGTGAGGCACCCTGCCATCTCCGCCGCATTAGGGCCCACGCCAGGGCCAAACAACCTGCTTTTCCAGTTGCCTTTATCTCCCCGGGCAATCCGCAGGCTAGAATTTCAACTACACAAATTCCAGTCTGAGGGGGACACGGAGAGACTTTGAAATCCCAGGTAATTGCAGGAGGGGGCAACTTTCAAAAGCCATACAGTTTTGCTTTGGTGACCCTTTAGGGGCTTCCGCGTAAAGGCTTCACGCAAAGCCTCTTGTTGTTATATTTTAAGCAAATGTAAACACGTGAGTGTTTTGCACACTTGTGGCTTTTTTTATTTGCAGGGGCGGAGGTGCTAGAAAGCCACAAATTTAGCTTTCACGAGTTGTCCAACCTCCAAAGTGGAACAATCGCTCCAGACTTTAACACTGTTCGCCTTTTCTATTTGCAAACAAGGGGATTTCTCGAAAGCCACAAATGTTGCTTTTGGAACCTGCCACACTCAAAAGCTTATCCCTCATATTGTTTCATTTAAAGTAACAGGCTTTATTTAATAACCACAAGTCAATATGACAAACGTTTGGACAGTGTTAGCCTTTTTTATTTGATGATGAGGGGATTGCTCTGAAGCCACAAATTTAGCTTTTGCGAAGCATAACCTTCACTTAATACCCTATTTAAGTTGTAAACATTGTCAGCCCTGTTGTAAGTAACTTTCTACTATTCTCAAGACACTGTGGCCACTTTGCGCAAAACATAACCGCTGGATTTGTCAGCTGCAGGACCAAAAAGATAATAAATGCGTCTTGTGTTGACACATGGTTAAACTATGACCTTGAGGCAAAAGAAAAACCCAACCATGGCCGTTAGAAGGTCTGTTGAGCTGCTTAAACAAAGAAGACAAAAAGCCTCGGTCATTTATTTAAACAAAGCCAATTCCTGTCCACCCTGGGGTGACCCGCGGGTCACCTCCCCATCCCCTTTCACCTCCGCCATAGCAGTCGGTGACACTTCACACGGCTTTTTCCAACTAAACCTCAGTAATGTTGCGGGGAACCACCAGAGACATCTAGGACAGGATCCGGGGAAGTGGCTCCTTATCTTTATTAGATCTTGTGCAAACAAATATCACTTTTCTGACTTGGAGGCCTTCCTTTGGAATGAATCACACTCTGTCTCACAGGCAATCTGTCGACTTTCCTCCCAGTAGGATTCCTCAAAAGTAATTATGGATGGGAGCCCATGGATTTTTCCATTCAACTTGATTTCTCATCACATGTGACTTGGGTAGATATTTAATGGCCTATTAATGTGTGATGGATTTACCTAATTGCTCTCTTCCCAGTTGGGACACGAGCTTTTGAATCACAGATCGAAGTCTAGGAAGGCCAAACATAATGCTTTGATACATGGGCATATGATATTGATATTGTTGCTGGAATCTCAAACACAAAAAATATCTGTTTAAAATGTATAATTGGCTTTACTTAGTGGCAAAAAGATACACATCTGAGGAAATATTTGTATAAACAAAGCCAACATATTTAAATAATACATTTGGTGATCAAATATTTGAATATTTAAAAAATCTACTTGCCAGAACCACAAATATTGAGGAAAGCATT
The DNA here is from genome assembly GCF_033458585.1 of Syngnathus typhle. Lineage (NCBI taxonomy): Eukaryota > Metazoa > Chordata > Actinopteri > Syngnathiformes > Syngnathidae > Syngnathus > Syngnathus typhle. The sequence continues at coordinate 7,312,637 of NC_083750.1, read as the reverse complement.
AGAACCAAAATGTTTTAACTAATTATTGAACAAAAATATTTAAGTTACATGTATTGGCACACTTGAAATTGTTTTTTTTTTTTTTTTTTTTTCCTTGCGAGTTGAGTGCCTTACCAAACTGAATTAGATTAAAAAAAAAATTTCTAGTATGTTTTGATTGGATTAACATGCAATTATAATGTCAGAGGTTGTAATTCATTTGATATTTTCTTTTTAATCAAATCCCGCCACTGCGCGTTCTTCTACAATCCCCAAGCCTAATTTGCAGTGTTAAAATATGTCCGACACTTTGATGCAGAACAGCTATGTTTGTGATCCGCCTCAAAGAAGTCAAAGTTGTTTGGTTTTTGCGCCAAGAATTAAACCGCCTGCCGGCGACAAGGTCAAAACATCTTCTTTGTGATGACGAGGCCTAATTACCAGTCCCGCGCGATGCAGTCGAGAGGGGGCTGAACGCGCCAGATAGTCACGCATCATGCCCAACTTCAATCAGCCGCCACCGACCGCGCCGATGTCTTAGTTGTGCTGATAGTCACTTTCCGGGCACGGTTGTGACATTTTGCTCCTAGCGCGAAGCCTCATTTGTTGTGACGGCTGCTGGGATGAGATGTATAAAAGAGGGAGGGAGGGGTGCAAATTCTGCTTTACCACTAAGATCACTCGCGGGAATAGCAGGGAGAGCTCATAGAGGGCAAGAGCACAGTCCAAAAGACGTCTCTGCTCTATAGGTTGACATTTCGACAGAGTTGCTGAAGAGGACAGAAATGCTTTTAGACAAGAGAATAATGAGACAGGCAGGCAGTGGTATAGATGAATATTTTTCACAGTAGGACTGCAGTATAAACTTTCGAACAAATAAAGGGTGAGAGACTGTAAAATGTAGAGTACATGTGACATGCTTATAGGGATCATCACGTCACTGTGTACATTATTTTGTGTATGTTAAGCTAACATTACATTTAAAATGCATTTTTTGTTCATATTTCGGATGTCTGCATTGCATTAACTAGATTTATATGGTCACCAATTGAATATATTGATTTGGTTTCATCTTGGAACTGATTCATCATGAAAATCGAGGGTCCGCTGTACTCAATAGTAACACAAATCTACTTAATCAGTAGACAAAATAAAAACAGTGTGCCGTTTTTGGAATTCCTGCAAAATCCTGACATGTTAAAACAGCTTGGGGGTCTGTCCCTTTAGACTCCTGTGTTGCTAAACCAAATAAAAATGGAAAAGGCGTCTTGATTTATGCGCCGTTTCGTTCTGGCAGCATAGTCTCTTTTGGCAGATTTATGCGGCCGCTTCCCGACACCCCTCGTTTGTGCCCGGGCCCTCCCAATTTCTCCAAATGTCGGGTGTCGACTCCGCGTTCTGCTTGATTACTTTATCAGCTCCCGCTGTCGCCGCTTCAACGAGTTATGACCTCATTTTCGGCGGCCCGGCATAGCGTGACAAAACATGACAGAGTCTGACTATCATTAAAATGTTACTGTGTATAATAGCAAGCCATTTCTAGACTTGCATTTTGAGACATTTTGCTTTTCCCTATTCCATTTCTGCTTGACTTCCAAGTCCTTGGCTCGTTTTAGGAAGATGGATGGACGTTGGTTTCATTAGTACGCCTGACTTATTTATAGACTGCGCACTGCTTTTCTGGGCCGTTCTGGGCCCTGTAAAGGATGCTGGAGGCTGATGAGACATTCCTGCGTCTGGGCGGTATTGTCCACGGAGGCAAGGGCGACAAAGAGAGTGACTACTAGTGAATACAAAAGTCTTCACACCCCTCGTCAAAGGGTAGGTTATTGTGTTTGAAAGATGTGAGACCAATACAAATCAGTTAAAGAACAAGTCCATTTTCGACATGATCTGTAAACTCTACAAGTCAAAACTTTTAATCAGTTTTAATCACTGACGTAACACATTTCTGATAATTTTAAGAATAAAAATTGATAGTGTTTTCTATCAAATATTCCTCTGTCATCCAGTCATCATTGTTCTTAGCAAAAATATTTTATATGAAAACCACCATGTGCTCAAGGCTCAAGTAACAACGTGAAGTTTTTGAAGCCCCCCCCCCCCCCATCTCCCCTTTTTAGCAGTCCAGACCTAGCTCCAAATCTTTATCGGGATCTCCCCGTTCTAGCTCTAGAGATTATCGCTTCGCAACCCTGCAGCGGGGATGCTGTCTGCCTGGCAATTTGATGGCTAATCCCCTGCCTCTTCCCCTACAAATCTCTTGCCTGATAAAGGCGTTGCTCCAACATTAGTAAACATGACAGACTCTGCTTGCCCTACTCGTCCTAACAAGCGCTGCTAGGAAATGGAGGGATCACCAGCATTTGGGTCGTGGCTGTGTTCGTGCAAATGGCGCACCAGGGAACTCATCTGAAGGGTCAAGACGACAGACATGAACATGGGACCGTGACATTTGACCTGAATGTGTTATCCTAATGATCATGGCACCACTGCTGGCTGCTGCAGGATGTGGATGACTCGCACAAAAGGAATTCCTTGCCTCAGCTCTTACTTCACAAGATGCCTATATGACCCACGGACGGAAGGTGTCCTCACAGGGCTTTAACTGGAAGTGTTAGCCTCTGGCCTGTTACCTGATGTCTGTCTCCCGCATGGTTGTTCGGCCTCGGGGATCAAAAGCGATGCCTTCGGTCTAAACAACGCTTGACTGGGATGACGTTTAACCAGTCGACGGAATGACTTGGGCTTGATCACCGTGATGGCTTATCGTTTGGTGACCCGACAGCAGGCACTTTGGGTGTCAGGGTGGATCTTGGCAAGAGGGTGAGTGACGTGTCCTTTACCCATGCGGCGGCCGCAGTGTTCGGCCCAATAATTGTCAAGAGAACAAGATGACCTGTCAGGAAGAATTTGGAGAGATATATGGGTCCGGCTTATCTGCGGAGCACATCTGCCTCACAGTTCTCAGGTTCTGGGTTCAAATTCTCTGCATCGTTTTTGAGACAATTATTTTGGGCCTGTGAGCGAGTGAGCTCCATTGAAAGTGAGCTCCGGTCAGTAAAAAATGTTTACTGCCAAGCCACAACAAATTCTAGGATGGAAATATCCGGCAGTTGCCCGCCCATCTTGACATGTGCGTTTCTTGTTCGGCACGCAGGAGAACAGTGATTCTACAACTGGTAACGGTGGTAATTGATAGTCTGGAGGTTGTTAGGACGGCAGGTAAATCCTATCTGCAGCTGCACTGCTGAGCGAGCGAGTGGGTGCGGGTAGGGCAAGGGTATAAATAAGTCTTCCAAGGTCTGAGGATTTGAAAATAACCAGTTGAACAACGGGTGTGAGGGTAAGTGGAGCAGATAGCGTATCTGTTGATAGACAGGTTGAGGGGTGGCCAATATTTCACTTAGCGGCTGTTTCCTTATCGCAGCCGATACCGCGCCCATCTAAATCTGAAACGTTTTGCCACGTCAACTCGAATATTGTGTGGTTTCGCTGCTTTTAAGTGACTTCCATTAACTCAGAGCGTCAAATCTAGTCCAACCGTTTGTAAAGGGAGATGATATTGAGAGGGAGAAAAAAAAACGGCAAGAGAAACAGAACGGGAGGGCGAACAAGAGAGATTGGTCCCAGTGAGACATCCGTAGCTAGTAATGAGGCCATCGGTGGAGTGCGGGTCATTGCGCCAAGGCTCTGGCTTGTCGTTATAATGGACCTCGCTAGTCGGCTGGCGATCGATCGGAGCGCTCGCATGTTGTTCCTCACTCTTTCCACCTGTCAGGGCTGCCACCTCGAGAGAGGCAGGATGAAGCATGATCTTTTCCCCGATGACAGATTCCATGTCCAGATACGACCTCATTACCTGCAAGGTGCTCTAAGGTGAAAGTCTGACGTCTGACTTTTCGATGCGGGATCCCCAATGCGGCCACATTGCAAGTTATCTGAAATTAAATAAAGTTCTTTGGTTGATTGGTTGTTTGCCCTGCAATTGACTGACAACCAGAAGTCCTCTGGCATCGAATTTGGAGACTCCCTCCCTGTACATATAGTGTCCAACTACATCAATTAGGATCAGGTATAAGGACCTCCTACTTGAAGTTAATTGCTCTGTATCACATTAATCGTGATTTAAGGCAGACTGAACTAGATCTCGTTTGAGTAGACTGGAATACGTAGAAAGTCTGAACGATTCCCATACTCGTCTCGTTTACATTTTAGATCCCCCGGCCTCTGGAGAGCCATGGAAGATATACGGTCCCATCTGCTCCAGCAAATCGGCTCAGACAGACACAAAAAGACAGAGAGGGAGTAATTGACCCACAGGAGCAGAGAAACAACCAAAGACAGAAAGGCTTGTTAGGAGAAGAGCTGATGTTAAAAATGGTTTTGCTTGGCTGATAGCCGTCGCAGCACACAAATTCACCTCTATAAACACAACCAAGTTTTTCGCCCTACTATTCATCGCATACAAGTGTCTGTTTCTCCAGCAACCTTGGAGTTGAGACACATTGCCACCACTCGATGCAGTTCATTTCGCCAGGGTACATGTACTGCGGTCGGGTCTGCTAAACCTCGATCAGAATGCGTAGGCAATATGGGGGGGGGGGGGAATCTGTCAGCTATATAAATAGCATTCCTTTTATGCTACCTACATTTTCCTTCTTATTTCCCGTCGCTTTATAAATAGTTTTCCAGCGGTCGAGACAGTTCACTTCCTCAGGGTACGATAAACTTTGACCACGTTTTGTAGGGATGGCCCCTTTTGCGTTGCCTGTCATTTTCCCACCTTTTACCCCGTATGAATGACACCTATATAGACCTGGCGGTACAAACTTAACCTGTCAATTCTTCTGAGGTAGAATCAAAGCTAGGACAGCGCCTTTGTGTGAAACAATTCCACAACGCAATGTCAGGGTGTCAAGTTAACGCCCGACACTTCTCCTGCAATGTTGTGATGTTGTTTTTATGTGTGAAAGTGCACACTTGCCGTAATATCACATCAAACTCCGCCACAATGTTGCGTTCAATCAACCTTGAACCACACACGCAATAACATAGTTTCTTGTTAAACGAAACAAGTCTTCGCTTTGTAGACAATCGTGAAAGAATTTGGGCATTCAAAGCTACAATTGCATGCCCTCATTGTACAATAGGGTTTTAACAAATCTAACTTTGGAGTACTATTGTGTTTGAAATAGAGCAAGGTTTTTCTTTTGTCCTCTTCATGTGTACACAAACAATATCTTGTCAAATTCTTTTGTGCCAAATGAACCCATTCGGTGAGTCTCAAGTGGTAACCCATAAGTGAGTTAGCAACGGACAACTACATTTAGCGTGCCTCCAGCTACCAACGGTGTGTGTGCTGAAATATGTTTTTACTTAAGTTAATTTTGTAGCAACATTTAGTTTGAGAAAATACAAATTTCAAAACACAAAGGATCCCGGAAGAATCAGAATGTTCGTCCCGGTTCCATTCGATTCTCGGGACTGGTTTACAACACATGCCACCCACTCCGATATTTCCCCTCAGCAATCCCTTTCATTGATCCCACAATTTTCCTGCAGTCCTCTGACATTTTAAAGGTATAGAAACTGTATTGGAAAAAGAGCAAAAGTAACAGCTTGCACTCTGCAGGGCTCCGGCGTTCCTTATTTATCGCGTCGCTGCGACGCTCCGAGCCGAGCCCCTCTTAAAAAAAAAGATACGATCGTTATCTGTCTCTCCATCTCTTATTTCATTTGAAAGTATCGCCAAACAATTACAGCCGGTAGGGGGGGTGGGGGGGGGGGTCATGGTTACTGTCACACATACCTCGGAATTGGGTCTCTGCTGGCCAAAGAGCTCTACTCCACAGGCCGTTACAGTCCCTAATCTGGCTTGACACCAAGCTGATTTACAATACCCCAACTCTAAGCACTGGCTGACTGGTGGTAATTGATTTCGAACAGTGGAGACACCTGCTGAATAGTATCAGACCCTCAAATTCCCCCCCATCTATGCGGTTGCATAATATTGGGGGTTTGATGCCCTCACCTCTGTGCCACATTTTGAATAGCAATAGCAGTACCATGCTGGTCAGTGAGTATTCAGTCATTGAAATAAACTCCCTCTTTTCAGTTCACCAATCAAGATATGCATCATGAAAAAAGATTGATTTAAAAACGATGATGTCATTAAAACAACAAAAGCAAAAATAAGGCCCCAATCCATTTCTTTTGTTACGCTAACAATTTTTCTCAATAGACGGTGAGTCAGTTTGACCCGCAAAATAGCAGCTGGGTTAAAGCAGATACGAGCTCCTCCCCTTTGGGTTAATGTCGAGTGCAGCATGTTAAGTCATTTGCCACAAAAGTCATCCGGAGCCAAGATTCGAACCCCGAACCTCGGAACTTTGAAGCAGACGTGCTAACCGCTAAGCGCTAAACATAAGTCTCCATTGCTTCCAGTCACCATAAACCATCCATTCTTACCAGTAAAAATGACAGCCCAGCCCTCGTTTTGACTTGTTTTAGAACCGGCGTCATGTAATCAAAAAGCCAAAGCTGACAGAGTTTTTCCTCCATTTTCACTTGTCTAGTCTAAAGGGCCCCTTGAGATACACAGGGCTAACAATGCGGCTAGCTAATGACGGTCTTTTGCGGGGGTGATAAGAGGGGTGTGTTGTGCTTCACAAACAAGCAGAATTTCAACATGGCTCTGGTGTTTGTTTTTCATGCCCTTGAAGGCTTTTTTTGTTGCTCTCAAAAAAGGACCTCGGGGAGAATAACAGCCAGACGCTCGGCCCCGCGTGGTGAAATTAAAGCGTAACATGACCACGTTATTTTCTTTCCCTTTTGCTCTAAGCGCAAAGTTGATGGTGCGTGTCTTTTATACGTCGTTGCCACGACAAGGTTTCGCATTGAAATCGGAGCCAACAAAGGCTAACATCCTGTGACCTATCGAGTTTTACAGCGCGTCTGTTTACAAGCCGATTGCGGGGGGTTAATTGTTAACGCCTTACTACCAAGAAGACAGCTGAAAGACTGCAGCGGAAGACTGGACGTCTTTGAGCTCAGTCAGTACGTACTGTCCTTCTGTTAATGTGCAGTAACTACTACTAACTGGCTAACCAATCTGGATGTTGAGTGACTTGGTGTGAGTTGTGGCTCGCTGCAGTTCTTTGCTCCAATGAATAATTGGTGAGCGACAATGGCCTCACAAAAACTGTATGACATGCCTACAAGCGTATTGAATCGTTGGTGTCGAGTGGGCTCGCATGACAGTCTCGCATGACCTAGTGTGAAACATTAAGTAAACTTGACCTACAATTCCATCCAAGCCCGGCTGTAATAAATCACAGGTGTAAAGTGCGTGTCCACGCCGGTGACGCAACCCGGCCTCATTTGCTACGTGAGAAATGACACATGGTGCACCTTTCTTGACGCACGAGGGGGCGGGGTTTCAATGCGCTTGATTAAAAAAGGACGCTTGGCGGTTGCTTCACTCGTATGATGCACTGTCGATGTGGTTTTTACTATGGCTGAGTGAACATTTAACTAAACTTAAGCGCATCCGTAAATTCCCTCTGATTGGGGGTGGGGTGGGGGATTTACACCTCCAGGGGCAGAGGATGTGCAAATCAATCCAGCAATGAGAGGTGATGGGCATTAAGATGATACGTATTACACGTTGAAGATGATGCACACTTTCAATTGGATTTATTGGAGGGCGATTATCGGTGTTGTCGCGAGGGAAAATGGCTTGCGCTGCAAAGCGCTGTGAAAAGGACCGCTAATAAATCAAGACGCAGGCTTCAATGTAGAACACATTCATCAACGAAAAAAAGCTAAAGGTGTGAATACTTGGACACGTTTGGTGTGAAGAAAGTAAAGTATTGACAACCTGAGGTATAATGAGCTATTGTCCAAACAGGAATACTAACAGCTTTCGGATTAGAATGTCATTCAGAAAATTAAACTGTGTATTTTGCAATAAATGGAATAGAAGCCTCGACTGCCACTGCATGAACAAGCATACATAATTTAATTGCTCTTGAGCGAGTGTCTGTTGTCAGTACAATGGTCGAATTAAACGGACCCTCACACCCCCTTTGTGATAGGAAACCCTTAAATTTGGACGGCATGCAGTTTGGGCTCCTAATGTTAAATACCCTCCCACCCAACCCCCCCGCATTAAAGCACTAGCCCTGGGATTCACCTAAAATGGCCGCTTCCAAACAAAACGGTCAACTTTCTGTTCAATTCCGAGTGTCCCTGGGTAATCTTTACTTCTGAGTTTGGGGTGAGAAGACCCTTAAAGACCCTTGTAGCCCTCCAAAAAGCCGATGTAAATGAATACGAACGATTTTATAGAATGAGGCCATTTGACACGCGCTTGAAAGCAAAGCAATCTCAGTGCACTGCTTGCGCTCTGTTGGTTCACTCTTACCAAGCAGTTAGCCGTCTGTAGAAGGCAACCAGACAACGGCTACATATTTAAGCACAGAAATTGTACTCAAGCAGATGTGCACGTGTACATCAATGGCAAATACGCCCCGGTGAGCAAAAAACGGCCTAAGGCGGCACCACTTGACGCTTTGCTTTAAGACAGATGGCACTGTAAAATGACTAAGCAGGCAGGCGCAGAAGGCAAAGACTCCCACAGTCTCACCCGCCAGCCCTCCCTCCATCACACACACACATATACACACACACACTTGAGTTTCGACAACCCCTGCAAGCCTCGTCTCCACCAGTACAAGACAAGCACTGCGAAGGCATTCGAGCACAGGCCTCGGCGAACACAGAGCAGCACGGTCGATCGATAATTATTCAGCCTGAGCTCAAATATACACGACCCTGCTCCTGTATAAAGGCCCACTGCTGGATGTAAGCGAGAATTTTTTTTTCTTTCAATCTTTGAATATTCTCCCTTAATTTCAATCACAATCAAAATTCCTGTGACCAAAGCAGTTTTGAAGAGCTCATTTGCCAGCCTGTCGCCTCAAATTATTCACAGCGGGATTGGTGGATGAAAATCACCTGCAGTGATTAAGACCCATATTTTAAGTTTTCAACACAAAGGATTGTTTTTTTGCATGGTGGCCCCATCGAAACCTTCCTGCGGCATGTTTAGAAAATGTAATTTATGTGTTGTTTTTTCTTAGTATCATGTTTTGTTTTTGTATTGTAAAATCCAACTGAATATTTTTTAACAATTGACATTTTCTGAATTACGACTGGTTGGGCTGTTCATGTAAAAAGCCTGAAATACGACTGCTGATAATTGTCTCTTAAATCTTTTTCTCGTCTGTTGTTAACTTTTCTGCTTCATCATTTGGCTTTTTCCCCTTTTTCATGAGAAGCTCCCTAAAGACATTTTACCCATTTTCCTTTCAGCCTGATTTTCAATACACAATTTATTTGGGATTGTTTGATTTTTTTTTTTTGTTCCGTTTCTCTGTGTGGCCTAATACCAATAATGTGTTGACCAGTACCAGTTTCCTTCCTAAATATTTTGTTCTCCACGTAGACCATTAGCCGTCCATTTGTTGCCTGTCTAATTACTTGCCTAAACCTCTTAGTCTTGCGTCTGCCGAGCTCTTTACTCATATAGCACATATGTCATGCTAGTTGCATTATCGGTGGGGGGACTCCCTAGACTCCTAAAAGCTTCTTCCTAATTGACTATGTTTGAATCCTTGATACGGGCGCCATGTCAATATAATTCCTTCCAGCGTCATGTTACAACCATGGCCTCTTTACTGTGAAGCCAGCGCGGGGCGTAAATAAGTTGCTTGATAAATAAAGAATGAAACATCGCTCTAGGAATTTGTCTCATTGAAAATGAAGAGCATCTGCCCATTGCCGGCATCTGCTGCGGAAGATATCTGGCGACAACAGCCAAGGGTTCGGAAGCCGCGGCGGCGAGCCAACTCTATCAGCCGGGCCGCCGCATGCGAAATGCGCATGAAAACAGGCGTCAAAACCAATTTGTCAGCCAACAAACTTGACACAAGCTACATTGCTCTTTTTTTGGGGTGGGAGAGAGTGCCCACTCGGGCCATTAGCTGGAAATAAAATTTTAGCTTCCAATATGTTTCATTTGGATTGCAGAAGACGGTGAGCCATTACTGTTGGCACCCTGAGCAACGTATTAGCATCTGGTGTTAGCTGTTGAATGCACAAACGGAATTATTTACCTCAAAATGTTGTACCGAGTGTCGTTCTAGCCTTCAAACTAGTTAATCTTCAAAGAACCAAACAGGCACTTTTGCGGAATATCCAACTTGAGCAGAATTTATTTCGAATTGACATAGTAAAGAAGGTGCTAAACAAATGTCTACCCAAGGCTTCAAACTCAGGTGAGGCTTCAGGTTTCAGGTGACTCACAACATTCCTTTGAGTCATTCCACTCAGTCGTGCTCTCACAGGAGAAAAAAAAACAAATCTTGACACTTGGGCTTTTGTCTCCCCCAGTCTCAATTGCCCCGCAGGGTGGTCGGAGAAGGTGTCCGGAACATATTGTGAAACCGCTTCGTGAGTAACGCGCAGCTCAACATCTCCCGACGCTCAAGAATGGAACGTTATTCCCACCGCAAACACCGGACCCTTTGTCTCCCTCACACGCCAACATCTCCATCTGAAATGAATGAACAAAAGCTTACTGGCCACCCCAGCGCGTGTAAAAATATGCTAAAGATTTATTCTCTAAAAGCCCTTCAAGACTTTTTACCAAACTTTTCTCATTCATTTTTTTGTTTGTTTAACCCCAAAAGTCCTCTGGAGATACTGCTTTAATTCCACGAACAGACGAGATTTCTATCCGTACCATATTGTGGGTCTGCTTTACAGCGTTACAATTGCTCATCAAAGATGCCCTGCGGGCGAGAGGATAAGAAATTTTGTTAGTGCAATTTATGAGCACCCACAGTTACTTTGTAATAGCATTAGGCAGAAACTGCAGGCTATAGGGGGAAAAGTTTAGGTTATATATCTTGATCCTAATTATTTCCAACACTAAATTTAATTCCTAAAAAGACAAAAAAAAAGCCCCCGCATGCTTTGGAAGGGCTTTTTTTTTTTTTTTTGCTTGTAGCAGATTTCTTCCGACTGTTTTAACAGCAGTGCTCTCGCCTTTACGGCCTGCTTAATTGCGCTTCATTTGTAGCGCACATGCTGCTAGCGGTGTCCCCGGGGGGCCGCGGGCTGAGAGGTGGCGGGGTCTCGCTACGCATACATGTTGCATTTCAGCAGTACGCCGGTACTCTTGCTAATTTGAACCCATCTGGGGTGGCAATCTCGCTAATGGAGAGCGTCAAGTGGACGCCGTTCCTCTGGGAGAGCCTGTTGCTTTTAAACATCCTCATAGCGGCCATTTTGCTTTTTCTTACTTTCTTCCAATTCTTGTAACTGCAAAGCTGTAGCGCATTTGCTACCTGCACCGGTTTTACTTGCTTCACCTGCCCCGAGCACAATTTTGTTGTTTGCAGAGTTGGAGCTGAATATCGATTTTTGAGATGCCATGTTCTTTTGTCTTACAGGATCTTTGGTAGATATAGTAAAACTCCCATGGCAAATTGCGGACTTTGCTTCTGTTTTACTTCCTGAAACCCTCAAATACCATTAGTTATGCAAAATACCAATAATAATAATAAGTTCAAGCGGGTTAAGGTCTAAAATGGCAAAAGCAAGCGCTGTGTCGCTGAGAAGGTGTGTTCATTTCCGGTCATTAATTTTGTTCACGTTTTCCTTTACAGGTTTTAGCCTTTGATCGTGTCAGAGCGGGACACGTCTAAGCAGGGGGACGACGACCGAGGGTGGGAGCAGCAGCAGCAGCAGCAGTGTCGACCTTGAGACATGGCGCCCCCCACTCGCAGAGGGGCGTGTCTCGTCCTGCCCCTGCTCTTCAGCTGCGCCGTGATCTCCTCTGTGGCAGAATGTAAGTCACTTTTGCCGGGAACAGTCACTACATCCGCATTGCATACACTCCAAAGTTCCGTTTTCGTTAGACAGTCCACTTGGGTCAATGTTGAGGCTCCTCTGTGTTATAATAAAGAGCCATCTGTGTCTATCCGTCTGCTGTCACTATGAATGACAGCTCAGGCCGAAGCAAGATGAAGAGTGGGATGTGGCACTGTTGCTGCACCTTTGGGGGCCCGAGAAGCTCTGCCGCGGCCAAGACAAGGTTAGGGACAGATTTAATTCAACACATGACCTCAGCTATAGCGCTGTCAAAGGGACACAGTAATTCAATTACTGGCACACCCTCAAGGGAGCCATGCCAAGTGGCTCTTCCTTTCACATCTTGCTCTCTGACGAGATTTGACCCCTTGACCTCTTCTTTGAACTCTTTGTGCAATGTCGTCTTGAGGTGATGTATCTTGTTTGTTTCGATTTTTTTTTCTGTGAATTTCATCTATCTTGTATGCCTGTATTTTTTTATTTTGGCATTTATTAGCTAATTATTACTTATTTACTTTATGTATGGTTCGTATGGATCTATTGCACTCAAGGGTTTGCAGTCTTGCGTAATCATAGGTTCAGCCTACGATGCGCGGCGACCGATCACTAGCCTCCTATGGAGCAATATTTCCCTTGTCTCTCATCTTACAGATAAAGCCACACGGTTGCGTTTGGAAATAAGTAAGCGATACGGACACCGGCATGAATTCCCATCGAAAACGGGAAGATAAACCCCAAAAGAACCCAATGAAGCCCGCCTTTGGTCTGAGGTTAAGCTACGCTTGTATTTTAGTGTGCATGCATGCGAAGAAAAAAAACCGGGCAGAGCAGACCTGTTATTACCGCTGGCGTAGAGCAGACGTGGAATTAAAATAAGACCGTTGGGGGGCGAAAATAACACCTACCACTAATAGCAGGCTTGCATAAATGTGGTGCCTGTAATTTCTCTGCGACTCAAGTTATGTGAACTTGATAGTGCTGGTTTTGGATTTCCTGTGTTATAGTACAGACAGCAGACAGATATTTTGGCTGAGGGTGCATGACAGGTTTATAATTACACATCTTCAGTCTGTCCCTTTTAAAGAAGAAGAAGAAAAAGGGATTAAGGTCAGGGGCTCAGCAAGAACTCTTAAGACCCAACCGTTTTGAGTTGTAGGGCAAATCATCAAAGGTTCCCCCTACACGTGGTCTCAGTTGGATTCTAACCAGTTTGGATTCCTACTTCCTTTACCAATTCGATTGTCAATGGCGAAACCGAATCTTCCCAAAACTCCCATTTATCTCATTGGATTTGAAATAAATCTCGAGTTTTCCTCAAAAGTCAATGACCTGACACACAGTTTGCGTGCGGGCAGAAAAAGATGCAAAAGAAAAATATGCGGGACATGTTTGTGTGTGGGCTTGGCCAAGAATAGTCACGCTTTGTCAGTGCTCTGAAGCAGCCGGCTTGGAAACGAGTGGCGTGCGAAGGGTCCTCGGCGACGGAGCCGAGCGACCGCAAGACGCTAGCGTTTGCTCGGTGCCTCAAAACGCTCCTTCATTTTGCACCGCTGCACAATTAAAGCGCCGTCGTGGTTCGGCACCACAAAAAAAGTCCTCGGGCAGCACTATCAGCTCGGTGACATTGTTGGTCTTGTATTGTCATTGAGTGCGCACAATGCAATGTTATTACAGTGAGTGCTGATCGCAGACATCCCCATCGATCCTCCCCCGGGAGCTAAGCCTAATCAAGGGGGGGGGGGGGGGGCGTTCTCTCCACCAATCCTACTTGTACACACAATAGGCCTCGGTCGGCAAGGTCGGACTCAAAGTCGGACCGCCAGCTTCTTGGAGCGACCTATCGTTGTGTAGCGCCGGCGTTGCGAGTTATTTCGCCGGCATTAATAAGCTTTTGATGTATGTGTCGCCTCGGCGCGCCTTTCCCTTGGTAATCTGGACGGGCATTTCTTGCGAAGGGGACCGCGCAAAGGACTCCTTCGCGAGGATTACCACGCCACCGTAATTAATTTATTACCTTTTTAGGTGACTTTAGAATATCGAACTGTATGAGGCGCATGGCCGCTATTAGCAGGCTGGCTACAAATCACATTTCAAACAAAATATTGGTATCTTGGGTTTTGTTTCCCAATTCTCAACTCTTTTACAAAGGTCAAATGTCAAAACCAACTTGAAGTAATAGAATTACAAAATAGCTTATTATAATTTATAATATTGTGACCCAAACAGCAGCTGCCCAAATTGTGCCGTGTAAAACAAGCTTTTAGATTAAATTGGCAATCTCGAAAAGCTCTTACAATGTGCTGATGTAACGCACGTGCCAAAACGGTTTGCGGACGGGGGTGCGAGCAGACGGGCAGCTGGAAATTGGATTGTTTTTCTTTTTTTTTTTTTAACGGTCCATATGGTCTCCTGGTTCAAAATCAAACGGGGGACAGAGAAATTGATTATCTTTTAATTAAAGGTAACCATATCCACCTTAGAGAGCCACTCGGAGAGAGTAATGCATTTAGCAGACAGCTGCGGACTATGGGGACCGCGGCGGCAGGAAAATGATCCGGAAAAAGCAATATGCCTGATTTGTCGAATAATAGCGTCAACAAAATAAAGCAAATGGAGTTGTTTTCATAAGCCAAAGTGCAGCAGTGTCACAAAGTAGCGGGTAGACGGCGGTCTGTGGAGGTTAATGATGCGAGATTAATAGTTTAATTAGGGAGCTTGATAGCGGGGCTCGAGGCAGTCACCCAAACCCTGTGTCCCAGATTCATCAGTCCCGCACAACGACCAAGGCATTTCAATTAGTGTTGATACAAAATAGCTTTATTGACAGTCGATACTCAGCCACCCACCTGCCGCTGTCTTCCGGACTTCTTCGCACTCAAGATGAAAGCTACGACGCGCTTGGATGTCTGGCGGGAAGTCCTCATCTGAGGCTAGTAGGAAGTCGTAAAATGAATTACAGGTGTGTACACCTGGATAATGTTTGGTCTGAAGCAAATATGCTGCGGACGTGATGCGACCGGTTTGAAATTGAAATCTTCAGTCTCCATGCTAACAAGGCTAAGGCTCTAAATGGCTAAATCCTCACTGTGTTTATACTCGCAAGTCATGTGATCGCCCCTCGTTGAATCCTTCGGCACGGTTGAACTTTTACAGTAAGGAGGCCTCGTACGCTAATTAATGCGATGCTAGCCGAGAGTTGAGTGAGCTAAGACGAAAGGGGAGGCTCGCTCGAGACGACGGGAACAATGGTCGGTCTCCGGGGGGCTAATCCAAGGGAGGCAAATTAATTAGGTGAGTGGGGTTATGAGAGGGGCTTAGGGTGGACTCGCACAGTGATGGATGATGAGCTCACCCCCACGCCCCAAAAGTCGCTCGCACTTCTTGCCAGCTGAGCCCTTGCGCCTCTTGGGATCATTTAATACACTTAACATTTAGCCTGCATTGATCTATTAATTGCAGTGTAGGTGACCACAGGAACCCGACGGGCTGCATTAACAAAGCCCCCCCTCCCTCGAAGTAGTTCGGATTTTCATAACAATGGTGTTCAAAATGCACTTGCAAGTATTCCTTTTGCAGACGCTGTTTGATTATTGTGCTTTCAGATAATGAGTCACCATGTACTGTTTCCTTTATTGATAGCAGCAAACAACAGTAGCACCCAAAAGGTCACAAAACACTCTTGTTTGTTTTTTTAAACAAATCTGTCACTGCGTGACGCATCGGTACATTCATAATTGGTTAATGTGACTTGCCTTTTATTTACATATGTCCAGACACGCATATTCTAGTCATTGAATACATTAAGTTGATTACTTAAGGTTGTTTTATTTATTAAAACAAGGTCCTTGAGTCCTTGTTCAAAACAGATGTACGTGCTGGAAGGACTATTTTGACGGTGCATGGAGATACTCAAAATATTATGTTTATTGTCCAAGGTTGTCTGTAGGTTTATTAAAAACAAAAGTCATGAGCGTACTGTGCGTCCTGGCCCATGTTCTGGTTCTGGTGGCCAATGTAGAGCAAAACCAAAACATTTGTTATCCAAGGCTGTTGAGACAAACTATGACGAAAATCAACAGCTGACTCTTTGCTGAGGGTTTGCCATGTGTGAGTTGACAAATCTCCCAGGGCGGTGAGTCACGTTCGACAAAATATACGTTGGACCCGTATCTGAATTCTCCCTCTAAAATCAAATTAACAGGGACACCCACGTTTTAAATGAAGCGGGTCGATCCTGAAATCGCAACGTGTGTTATCCTCCTTGGTCGCTTATTGGGCCGTCTAAAAAGCGGCAGAGAGAGTGTGTAGATATTTTGCGGTGCCTGCCGAAGTCATAATCGGGTTGGGGAAGATGAAAGCCATTACATAACGGCGACTCACACTGAGAAGAGAGGGGCGAAGGGTAATTGCACTTAGAGTTCTTGTTCTTTCGCTGCTGTCTTGAATAATTCACCGAAAGCTGTGAGGCCTGATAGAAAGTCGCCCGCTCCCCCGACTGCCTCTTCATGGTACGCTGGAGTATTGAAAGTTTGATGTTTTTCTCTTTGCCTCTCGCTGCTTTGGGTTTCGACAGATAGGAAGGCATCTCCGCGGCGGTGAGTCATGTCGCCCGTCCAATTTGAGTCGGGTGAAACGGCAATCTCCGACTCGCACGCCACAACACGGAAAAGACGATTGTTATTTTGGTGTCATGAATCAGTTCTGTATGCTTTGACTGCAGGGAGGGAGGCAGGGAGATGAAAAGATAAGGGGTCGCCGTTTGACTAGATTTCCTTGAGAGTTAAAAACATAATTAGCAATAGCAACTCAAAATGTGTTTGTTTTGGTCTTGTGCTTTAGGTGTGACCCACCAAAATTGTCTCAGTAGCATTGTCTGGTATTAGAAAAAAATGTAGCCTCAAAGCAATTTTCACTTTAATGAGAATTTCCCCCCCATCCCTCCAGTGGATTATGGCAGCCAAAGTTGATGAGTTTCATAAATGCAAGACTGTTATAAGTCATAGATGACAATACAAATGGAAACATAACATTTATTGGTTTAAACAGCCTGAAGTGCCTCAATCTCATTGGGGTAAACAATTTACAGGGGCTTTATTTGGAATTAATTGCAAACAAGTTGCCCACTAATGGCCTGCAAAAAAGGCCTAAATGGAAGTGTTCCATTAAAGCCAGCCACTCTGATGGCATCGGACATATTTCCGCTAAGTGTCGCCTTGTGAAAATTGATAACTTGCTAATTTATTATTAATAAGAATGAATGGTTTTCACTTTGCCCGCGTGCAAATCGATTCGTGTTGCTCTACACCGCAGAAGCGGGCTCTCAAGCAAGGCGGGGTTGGGGATTCCTTGTCAGCCAGAGAAATAAATAAATAAAAATAGTTTGCTGCTATCATTAAAATACATCGACTTCAGCCATTTGATTTAATAATGTGATTACTTTGATCGTGACAAAGACATCCCAACCTTATTTTACCTGACTTCAAAGCTATTTCCACGAAAACCCCAACCTGGAAGACGAGCACGTGTTAGAAGACACACTGCGTCAAGAAAGGAGTTTGGAACCTTTAGGGAGAAAAAAAAAAAGCCTTAAAGAAAGCAGCGAGTGTGTGCGCACCTCGGTTGAGGGGGAGGATTTGCTTAGGTAGGCTTATGTGGTCTTCACCTCATCCTCGCCTTTGTTTCCGCGTGACAACTGCCTGACAGCCTAGAAAATGGGACACAGGCTATGGAAAAGGACTTTAAGAAAAGAAGTGACAAAACCCAAAACAGTTTGATAACCTCAAGCGCTGTCGCGGGAACACACAGTCCAAAATGTGAAATTAATCGAAATATTTGTACTGCTTAGAAGAATCTAGCCACTTTTTCTCTAATATATGTATATAGAGAGTTGTTTTTTTGTTTTCTGCCTGTGTGGCTTTTGGAAAGTTTTTTCAAAGAAGTCTTTTCAGTACGTGTTTTCACAGCCACCGGCACGCCTTCAAGTTGCCATAACCTGATCGCGTGTGTTTCCAACAACACGGAACTCCGCTTACCTCATCGAGCGCCACACCCGACGCGATCGCGTGTCGATGCGACAATGGGCACTTTATTTACCGCCACATTAATATGAGCCTGGCTTTTGATCAACGCCACTTTGAGTCACCTCTTCTTTTCAGCTTGCGTTACATCTCTGTCACGATAGAGGCGGGATGGGAAACACCTAAACCGTTGAGGCAATCACACACACACACACACTCCCAACTGTCACGGTAGAGGCGGCAGGGGAAGCACCTAAACCAGGGGTTCCCAAACTTTTTCACCTCGCGAGCTACTTTTGAAATGACCAAGTCACAAAGATCTACCCACTAAAAAAATAATAATTTTATATATATATATGTCATCGTGAAAAAAAAGTCCTACTCCCATTCCCTATGAAAGTGATACTTCTTACTATGGCCAGCTGCCCCACTCATTTTTATACCCTTTCTTAAGTTTAAGAGAAAAAACAGGTTGCTGACAATTAGAGGGATCTCGCGAGCTAGCGTGTTTGTGTTGTGTTGTTAGCGCCGTTGTTTGTACACCCGTCAAGTGCGGGAAAAAAAAAAACATTTTAATATCACGCGATCGACCAATAGTGGCTTGGCGAGCGACCGGTCGATCGCGATCGACGTATCGCGCACCCCTGACCTAAACCATTCAGGCAGTGACACACACACACGGGTTGGAATCATTATGTCCACAAAGGAGACAGCAGAATTCCCTATGGTGAAAATCCACTGGGAAAACTACAGTAATGGCTGCCACCACTTTGTTCAATAATCTCTATTGGCAAGGAAGTAAATAGGTAATTAGTCAGATTTGTTTGGACTGGATTGGTGCACCGTGTGTCCTCAAATAGTGGTACGCCATCAGGTTTAAAACAGATGATGGAGGGGAGTTAACAATCCTTCGACCCATCTCGAAGGATTGTTAACTCCCCTCCATCATCTGTTTTAAACCTGATGGCGTATATATATATATATATATATATATATATATATATATATATATATATATATATATATATATATATATATATATATATATATATATATATATATATATATATATATATATATATATATATATATATATATATATATATATACTGTCCTATTAATTGAGAGGTCTCAACTCTTCTAATATCATCAGTACAGCACTAATATTAGTTGTTCTTGGCAAAGTATCAAGAATATTTGTTGCGCTATTACACCTTTTGTTAGAATCCATTTCTTAAAGCGTTATAGCACTGCAAAATAGATGCTAATTAGCGTGATCATCAAGCTAGCAGACCGAAAGCGTTTTGGTTATTTTAAACACGCAAAGTGGAATTATCTGTTTAATTTTGACAGTCAACTTAAAGTGGTTAGTGGGCACTAAAAAGCTGAAGCCATATTTTTTGAAGGCTTGTTCACGATTTACCAAAGTACAGCTAATTTTGAAGTGAGTCGAGGTGTTTCTTTTCTTTATATATAGTACATATTTTGGGGATTGTAATATAAATGTGAGGTTAGCCAGCGTGCATTTGAATTAAACATGGTCATTCCCCACAACACTTTACATTTAAATAACATTAAGGCGCTCAAGTGTGTGGCGTCTTATGCCAGCCACACAAAATAATCAAACGCACACACATGCTGCACACGTACGCAGTCGCACAAGCATTCCCATTGTTCCTCAACCCGGCTGACATTTGGCTGATATTTTGGTCCTGCTTGTTGCACTGGAAATATTTAGAGTGCAAATCTTTTTTTTTTTTTTTCTTTCTTCCCCCGCGGGCGCCGAGCTGCACTAATGATGGCAACCTGATAAGCTCTTGTGCCTGAGCATTCATTGTTGCGTGCTAAGGGGAGATTGCGTTTTGGGGAAGGGTGGGGGGATTCTGTGTTGGCATGCTGAAGACCCGATTAGCTCCGTTCTGATTTTTAAAGTCCCCGCCGTAACATCTGTCTTGTGACACTTCCGATATAAAACTTATGTGAGGGGGGGGGTTCACTCCTGGATCAGATATCAAAACAGAACGTGTGGCCTCAAAACATTTAGCATCTTTAAAGTCATGAGATTTTAAGAATAATTAGTGGGGTTTGTATTTCTCTTTCCTGTTTAATCCACTTAATAAGACAAGCTTGAAAAAATTCGATAGTTGCTTTATAATTTGTTTTACAACACAAGACAAAAATAATTACATTTAACCCCTCAAAAATGGTCTGGTTTTTCCTCTGTTGTAAAGTTAAACAGCCAGGAAAGAACAAAGAACTGTAATTTACTGTTGTTTGTTTATTTATTTATTTAAATTGTGTTTTTTCTGTCACCCACTTTCAGACATGCCAAGCTTCATCAAATCCCCCGAAGACCAAACGGGCATCTCGGGCGGCGTTGCGTCCTTTGTGTGCCAGGCGGTCGGCGAGCCCAAACCCAGAATCACCTGGATGAAAAAAGGCAAGAAAGTCAGCTCGCAGCGCTTTGAGGTGAGCACACGCGCACGCATGCACACACACACACACACACACACACCGTGCCTTATTTGCGCAAACGAGCGTAACGTGTCGGCCTCCCCATTACTATTGATCCTCAAACAAAGCACAGCCGGCTTCTTCTCTCCGAGCAAGACCAGGCAAGCCTCCCTCCTTTGGCTTTAATCTTCTTCTCTCTCGGTTTATAGCGTAGCCCACTTCATCTTTGTGCATACTTGCACCCGCACGACTCGACTACATCTTCTCCGCTCACCGCCGCTTCTTTCAGCACGTCTGAACACAAAACAATATCCTCACATGGCTTTGCTGACCTTCTGTAACCGAATATGCAGTACATGGCTTGGTTTCTTTTGTCCATAATGTTTCCTAATCTCTCCAGTCCAAGTCAAACGCAATTATTTGTTTATTAGATAAGTCACTCACAAACCTTTTAAACCAAGTACCACGGAAAAATAATCACTCAGCACTCTGAGCCATCCTCGTGACTATCATTCGAATACGTTTTTCTTTTTTTCTTGAGTACATGTCAAAAAGTCGATTCTATGCTGCAACAGCGTGAAATGCTGAGAAGTAAAAAAATAAATAAACCAAAGCCATTTCTGACCTCTCTTTCCATCTCCCAGGTGATCGAATTTGACGACGGCTCGGGTTCTGTGCTACGCATCCAGCCGCTGCGCACGCACCGCGACGAGGCCATTTACGAGTGCACGGCGGCCAACAGCGTGGGCGAGATCAATACCAGCGCCAAGCTGACCGTGTTTGAAGGTAAGGCTTGTGTGGGCCTTTGTGTCAATTATGCATTAATTTGCGCCTGGACGCTTCGAGGGTTCTTTGCATTTGTCGGTGTCGGTGTGGAGCAATTCATGTGACATTAGCATTGATAGCAATAAGCACAATGATAAGTTCATTGATTGTGGAACGTAAACAGAGAGACTCATAAAATATTTTTTGACCCTATCTTCATATTCCCTCAAGGAAATTGAGTCATCCCTTATTTTAATCAACGATTGACAAATACTAATAAAAATAAGATCAGCGTAGTATTGACAGGGTGTGCTTTTTAAAAAAAAAAAAACTATTTTTTTATGATTTATTTTGTCTTTATTTATTTAATTTATTTATTTTATTCATCATTTAGTGTTAGATCCAAATGCGTGTTGTTCAGCCTCGGGGGAGGTCGCCACCTCTTCCTGACACGACATATCTACAAAATGGCCGCCAATGTAAAATAGTCAGCGAGCCACGTGCTGAATAATCCGACAAACAGCTTTTGGAGTGTTTTGCACAGATCTGTGTCGCCCCGGCCCGCTCGCCCTCTCCGCACTCCTCCTCGCTGGCGTTAATATACGAGATGTATGTGGACAGAGGTTCCGCACCCCGGCCCCCGCTCAGCCTTCCATATCAGCGGCTCGTGAGCGTGCATTTCCTCCCTAATTGATTGTAATTTTGTCATGTGGATGCGAGTCACTCCGGGGCTTTGATTCCATTAGAAATAATAATCATAAAAAACGCCTGCGAGCCAGTGGGAGGATGAAGGTCGTCCGCCGCATCACGCCGGACTTAGAGAAGATCCCCCTCCTTGCCTTCCCTCTCCGCCCTCATTTGGTGTCATTTGGTCGGGCCTTGCGTAATCTTCCCAAAGGGACTTTTTGCTTTACCCCCCACCCCGCCCGCTCTTACTCATCCTCGTCTTGTGCATCGTGAGGAATTGTGTGGCACGAGGTGAACACGAGTCACATAGCATTAGGCGCAAATACAAGTACACAGTCCTCCTAGTTATTGTGGGAGTTATCAGGAAGAATAGCTTCTGCTCTCCTGGAGGGAAAAAAAAAAATACGGAATGTGTCCGTGGGATTTTGTTTGTCACTTATGTTGGGCTCTGGGGGAGACCAGAGCTCGCTGTATTTTTTGCAGTTCATCCCAGAGGTGTTTGATGGGTCACGCATTTGGGCTGAGACTTCCGTCAAATGATCCCACGAAGTTAAAAGTATACAAATATCTTCAAATCCCCTTAAAATGAACAGAAACAGTTAGTTGGTAGTGATACCATTTAGCTAGGAATGTGCCCTCTCAGAAGTACACAAAAAAGGCAAATGCACTTTCCTCAAAAAGGAAAATTGGTTGAAAAAATGTCTTCAAGGAAAAGATAGGGCCTTTGTTTTCTCCCAACATTTTTGCGCAGCTTTCCCCTCGATGAGCGATGAGGAACATTTGCTGTCCACAGAATTTATCACAATAAGTTTCAGAAATCATCTTGACATTCCTTGCAGTTTTCTGTCAACGGTTTCAGGGGAAGACAAAAAAAAAAAAGACATGTGGTGATGAATAAGCCTCGACTGTTTTGAGCCGACAAAAGCAAAACAATGTGAGCTCATATATCTTATGGGGAAAAGCCGCTCTCGGTCTACAAGCTCGGGCAAGCCGCTGCTGCCTGCCTGCGCTTACCTGCCCGCAGAGGAACGGGCAGGCGGCCAAAGCAAGCGGGCGCCCGCTGAAGGTGAAGGCTTCATTCAGCGTCTGAGACAAGAGAGACAGATGTTCACCACACTGCTGTTGCTCAATTGCCGACGTTGTTTTTGCCCCCGCGCTAAGTATGTTAAAGCGAGCCCGATTTGTCCACTTGTCCTTTGCTGTTTGGCGTAGGAAACAAAGGGAAATATGTTTCACATGGATTGTATTCTTCACTTTTAGTTTTTTTATATCATTTCCATTTTAGTTATATGTACTTCTATTCAAATATTTTGTTTTATTTCTTTTTTTTTAATTGATTTATAGTATATTTTTAGTATGATGAATTGAATATTTATATTAATATTATTTATTATTCTTTCATAAAAAATTGAAATAATCCAATAATACCAGCAAAGATGACTTGCCGGGCTGACTGGAGCTCCCTCAATACTGCATTTTTTATAGATTGGCCTTTTATTGTGAGCAGCCTCAGGCACACCTGTGCAGTAAATGTGTTGCATTACCTAAGAAAAACAGCGGTGATACCAACACTGACTGATTTGGACCACTCGGGATCCTCGTAACATAGTAAAGCCGCCCATTATAGAGTGGCCAGCCTCAGGCACACCTGTGCAGTAATAATGTCGTCTAATCGCCATGGCGATATGCTACACGTATAAAATCGAAGGTTTATCTCTGCAAAGGAGAACAAATTTAGATTGATTTGTGAGTAGCATTTGAGAGGAATAGGTTTGTTCCTTGTTCAGCTCATGAGAAATGGAAACAAAAACACAAGTGTTGTATTTCTGTTGAGTAAATAAACATGAAAATATCGAGCATGGTCGTTCCGCGACACAAACCCTCTCTCAAGAGTAACGTCACCATCCCGGCCTGACTATATTTAGGCTATTGTTTGCGGCCCCGGCAATGCATCAAGTTCACAGCGGCGAAACTTGGTGCGAAAAACACGGGGGCGGCTCGCAAGCAGACGGAGATTAATGGGCGGCCAACCTTAATGGACCGTGCTAGCCCGGAGCTTTGAGAAGTTCTACAGCAGCTCTGATGAAAACGAATTTTGGGCGGGGGGGAGGGGGGCTGGGCAGAGGGAGGAGGAAGGGGGGGCTGCCTTTTGGTAAAAAAGCCTCACCGCCATGGTGACAAAAATATTATATAAATGTGCTCACACCAAAAAAAAGATCAAAAAGTAATATTTGTATATAAGTGGAAAAAGACCTTCACAACTTTTGAAATGAAATATTGAAAAATTTGGAAATGCACCATTCATAATATACATAGATGCATAAAATGTCATACTTCTTCAATCCAGGTTCGAGGTTACTCAAAGAATGCGCTGAAATAAAAAGAACAGCACGATAGAGCCGCTAAAGCCTGTTTAGCGACCCTCTGCCAAGTTGGACTTTAGCACTTTGGCACGTCACGAGTTTCCAGTCACTCTGTAATTCATTCTGTCACGCTGTTAGGAGTCCCGCTCTTTTGTTTTGCCGCTGTTCTCACGCCATCCGGAGGTCATCCAGACTTTCAGACTGGGCCCCAAAGTCATTGTTGTTTTCGCCTATAACAAAATAATTATCGGCGTCATAGCCCGCTCATTCCGTCGCCGCTATATTCTTTTATCGGCGCGCCGAGTATACCGGACGCTCGGCAATGACCGCGGGGAACGATGACTCGTTGCACGGCTAACGATGCCTGCGCCCTGACCCCGCAGCACCCCCACTCGAATTGAAGCGCCTCAGTAAATGTCCTGCTAAATGGCGCTTGTCCGGCCAATGTGTGAAATAGCACTCCCGCCGTCCGAGAAGACATCAGAAGCGACACGGGCGTCGCAATTGCAAAAATTGAACATGGCACGTGGACGGAGACGCCTTAGCTTCCGTGTTTATATTCATGGTTTCTCAATCAAATAGTTGGAACAGTGCCTGATGGTGCCGACGTAAAAAAAATAGAAAAAAGGGCCTTAATGGGTAAGTCTCGCCGCAGAAATGTTGAAGAGCACACGCTCGTTCGTCCTCGGGGGAAAAACTGCGGACGTGTCTCCAGACACGAGAATGTTATCTAATGGCAACAGATCAAACGAGCACCATCATTACCAAAGTCCTCCCCTGTCAGAGTGTAAATTGGAAATGTTCTTTTTTTGAAGAAGTTAGCCCCGTCAACTCCCTTTGAACTCGCAAAGTTTTCATGTGGAAAAAGGTCAACCGAGAAATACGCAAGCTTGGAAGAAAAAAATAAGTTGTCTACCTGTTGGAGAAAAGAAAACCGCAAAGTGCCTCAGAATGAATATCAATGGCCCCATCATCTGAATTCAATTTGCGCTCCAAAAGGAGACAAAACCTCATCGAGCTTTGGGGCTCAATTGATGGACCACGACGCAGCTTGACTGTATTTAGCGGCGCTGCCTTGGGTGCGCCGTAAACAAATTACAGCCTGGCCGCCTCGCAGAAGGCCTTTATTTGCTCGTCCGGCTTCGGCGGGTCCCCGGCGCAGAGGCGGGAAATGACTGCGACACAATAGCCCGTAATAAATATCTCGGCGGCCCAGGCGAGTGCGGACAAACGGAGCGGACGGGATAAATAGTGGGGAAATCTCATTGCGCGATGAATGCCTACGTGAGCCGTATTGGAATGATTTAACATGGAGCCCAGCGCCTCCGACAACTTAATCCCATCCTTTGCTTGCCTCTATTCAAATGATCCACAATGACCAACAGAAGGTGTGTTGTGTAACAGATATTCTCCCACAATTCTCCCTTCCCGCTCCCCCACGTGTTTATGTAATGTCCACGCTGCCGTTTTCATATCCTGAACGGTGAGCTCGGCGTGCCGTTAAACGTTTCTGTCCATATTGTGTTTGTTGTCAAAACATACTGGAGATGAAGCGCTTTACTGATATCGCCGTGATAACGTTTTGCGACAGCGCCTGTTGCAGTTTTGAATTGGTAGAATGGTTAATAGCGTATTTACTGTCGCGTCTCTGGGAGAAGTGCTTAACTTTCAGATTTCCCCATCAAGGGAAAAGGCAAACAGACGGCGGATTAGTGTTACTTTGAAAACGTGATGGAATTTGTTTGTCGAATATTTTGATTATTATAACTTTTCCTAGTATTTTGTATTTTTCTTTATTTGTGCATTTTTTTTGTATTTTCAGTATTGCCGCTTTGGTGCTCACGGGTGTCTTACCTAATATTTTGACTTTTGCCACTCCCATTACAAAATGACTTATCTTAGCGATATAGCGATATAACAAATAAGCGTTTTGAGTCCCAGATTCATGAAACGAATCTTTTTTTTTTATTGTGTCAAGCCCAAAATGGCGCTTTGACCTCCTCAGGTGTACACTCCTCCTGTGTATATATTTTGCCAGCGCCGCTGTGGCGATTCGATTTAATATCTCCCACCATCTGCTGGCTGGAGGCCTGGCGTCGTAGATCATATCCAGGCTGACAGTTACAAACTGCATCTGTCTCTGCACGCCTCTCCCAAGGACTTGGACAATATGGCGAGGGTGGTCGTAGCGATCTGCGCCCTTCCATCCTTGCTTTCAAGGACTTGGAGGGCAAAGGAAGGAGCTTTGGTCCAGACTGGGCCACATCTTACTGCTGTGATGACTCCACGGGGATTATTATATAATATAATATTATATCTAAGAGAAGCGTTAATTGTATGGAATTTAAAATTGGCTGTTGGTATTTGACGTAGCACAATACCAGAAGCAACCTTGCGGTGACCTTCAACAAGACACAATTCCTGCCAGAATGCATTTCATTTCCGTACAAGCCTTTCCTCCTGTCGAGAAATGACACTTGGGTCCATTTAAAGTGATTGATAAATGCTTTGGAAATGCAAATTTGCTGGGATATTTCCGCGGCGTTGGATGGAGTCGTCCGTGCTTTCGGGCGACGTTTTATCATCTCCCCTTGTCCATCAATTGCCGTTTGCTTTTGGCAAGCTGTATCTGCAAAAGAGCAAATGCTGCACTGTCAGTGGTGATCATGTCTATGGCCTCGGGGAGCCGAGGAAGCGAGAGAGGCTTGGGAAGGAGAAAGTAGGCAGAAAAAAGGAGAGGAAGAGGAGGAAACCTCAATCAATAACTAAAAATACCCAAAAAGTTGGGGATTGCGGACGAGGAAAACCAAAAGGCACACATGCAATTTTCAGTGTTTGTAGTGAGATTATAGAGCTCTATAAATGGACACTTTGCTAAAATGTCGGAAACGTGTAATTTGGTATTAGATTAGAACCAACTGCATCTGCAGCTTGGAGAAGAGATTTACGGCAAAAGGCGAATGTTTAGATGTTCATGGGGGTTTCAAGTGGGTACATGAAAAGTCTCACATGGTAGGCTTCTCCCTCTCTTCACACACTCGAGTGTGTTATTTCGGGGCGGTATTAAATGGCTTTTTCATGCTAAATGTCTACGCAGCTGTGGACAGCCACTTAGTCTCTTCTGTAGCCTCTGACGCGTTTGTGGTTTTCATCTGACACAACTGCGTTCTGATGAGTTCGATTCTTTTAGATATTTATTTTCATTGTAATATTTTTGGATTCACGACCCAGTCATGGAGAAAGAAGCCTGTGCACTTTGGTTTTCCTTTCCATTTTTTTTTATACTTTTATATTACCATTTTTAAGTATTTTGTCATTTTCTCGAACTTTCTGTATATATTTAATATTTTTTAACAATATTCCAGCATTTTTAATGAACACACTCAAGTGTGTTGTTTTGGCCTATTTTTGTTGTGGTATGTTTTTGTTGTCATTCTTAGGTTGCTATTTGAAGAACATGTTCACAGTTAAATGTTTTTATCTTTAGCGATCTAGTAGTGTTTTGTATTGCATGGTGAAGACGTCATGTATTGGCTTAGTGTCGGGGCTCAATCTCGGGATGTATTGAATTCATCTGGATGTCTGCTCTGGCCCCGCGGGAAGATATTAAAGATGTGACATGACACACTCCTCCGTTTACATCTGACAATTGTCAAAAGCAGACAGTGACGTCTCTGAATTGACGTGTGGCTGTTAAATGTCCGCAAGCAAGCAGATTTTTGTTATTAAAAGATTTTGCCTCAGAAGGCTTGTGAGTGATCACTACTGATGTGATTATCAGGAGTAGTGTGTCATGTCTGTGTAGCTATCACTTTTGAAAACTTTTACCTCAGACTGTTGTGATCCCAGTCACGACCATTTTTTTTTTCCTCCCCAGATATGCGTATAGACAAATCTGATTCCATAAGATGGTTTGACCAAATGTGGGCTGAGTTTGGCTTGTTCTGCCATTTGAAAGTGCAATTTAACACATTGATCATTATTAGCTTATTAAAGTAGAAACACGTCGCACATGGAACAAAATTAGCCTTAATTGCATGGTAATTAAATCATTTCCGCTAAACGATGCCGTTTATTTTGCCTCAGATCACCGATCAGTCCTTATTTCCACTGCTTTTCGGCTAATATCGACTACAGCTATGTAAGTAGCCCAACTTCAAAGCGTATAAGAAAGGCAGTTTGATTTTTCTAATTTGTTAACGCCGCCACAAGCCGGTAACCCCGCCATGAAAGAGCAAGGTCCATGGCTTTGTGGGCTAATGAGTCAACGGCTCCTCGGGGCATGACTAGCTCTGGATGGATGGACCTTAGCAGAGGTCAGCGGGGGAGTCCTCCATGACCTGGCTAATGAGAGGCTTCTCTCCCTGACCCTTTCTTCTTCTTACACACCAATCACTCCAAGAGTGCCCCTAAGCTTGAGGTTGTGCGTCACCATGGACCACCGACAGCTTGGCTTTTTCTCAGAGGTGCGGTTAGTTGCAGGTTTTACCTGAGATCAAATCGCAGTTGTTTGTGCTTGCACTGCGTCAATACTTGCTTGCAAGGCATGGCTGACTAAGCAAATACTATATGATCTCATCGCAGTTTGACCTGCTTCCTAACACCTGCGGTGTCACACCAAATGCTTCTCTGTTTACTTATTTAGAAGATAAGGATGGTGTTTTAAACTCTGTCACTCATGACTGAACCTGCCCCCGCCATTTTTGTCTGTCATGTCACCTGTTAATATTGAGTCATATCAAGGAATCAAAATAGACAGTTGAAATCATTTTAGGAACCCATAGTTTATACCCAAGTATGAAGAAAAAGTGAATTTATAATGCCATTGTCAATATACCAGAATAATGGACTCGGTTTGGACATGCATTTGAACACAGCCATGATAAGGCCCTGGCAAATGTAGAAAAGAGAAAAATAAATAGATAGGAATCTGTGCACGGCGGACATGTGCTGTCACAACTTGCCAAAGCTGTTATCACTCTTCTGTAGCCTGGATAGCCTTCCAATCACAGAAATGTGGGCGCATCTGACATATGTCAGAAAAAAAAGAGCAGAAGACCAATAAAACCATCAGAATAGAGGCATGTTTACGTTTGGTGCAAAAAACATGTCCAAGCCAGTTTCACCAAGAGATATGACATTACGGCAAGCCACTTATGATGGACCACCAAAAAGTTTTCCCAAGACCTTTCGATTCGATTCAATTTCTACCAAATATACTAGGCACTGCTAAATTTTGAAGAATGCGAGTGTTTGTCAAAGCATCTGGGCAGAGATTGGCAGCAAGTTCAGTTAGCACGCTGTAAAACATTCAACTAACTGAATAATCACCCCCCCCCCCCCCCCCCCCCCCCCTCCGTTGGGAAACATTTGAGCATCAGGCTCACAAAACGCTGGGAGCACATAAAAATGTGGACGTGATCCGAGATCAAGATCAGGATTATTTCGTGCGGCAATCGCTAGAGCTACAGGAATCCGATCTTTTTGTGGCGTTTGAGCCTAAAGGCCATGTTTTCACTTTCCCTCTTAGCCACCTGAGCCGTTGCTGTTGCCGTGACCTCATACGGGGAACAGTTTGCAGGTTGTTTTTGAACCCCTCTGCTATAATAAAAGTTGACACCCTTGACATAGACTGCATATTATTCATTATGTCCGACCGAGGGAATCAATAAAGCCTGTCACAGGAACCGAACATTTTAATTAAGTCAACCCACCGCCATCCGCGCTCCCATACTCGTAAAAGTCACTCCTATCGGCCCATAATTGCACTTAGCGTGTCACGGCGAAGCTCCGCCGATGATTAATTTGAGACGTGAAGATGATTGATTCATTTGTTTGTTTACCAACTTGTTGCTCTGCTCCAGCAGACCGTCACACTCTCCTAGTTTTTAGACCCTTGTCCTTCTTATCCAGCGACTCCAGGAGTGACAATCAAGTCTCGTTTGCCACACTGCCGTTTGTTTATTTCCCGTCTGCAAGGTGTAAAGCGCAAAATGTGTGTGCGCATCATAATAACATCTCGATGGTCTTGAATGGAACAGGCTCAAATTTAGCCAGATGTTTTTCCATTTTGATCATTCTTACATGAGTTGTAATGCTGCGGCCACAGCACTGACCACCGCTTTTTAGGAAAATCCATTTTCTACCTCAGAGGGGGCCACAAAAAAAAGGGGGGGGGGGGGTTAATGCCGATATAGTTTCATTTTATGTATGCTATGGGAGAAGGGTGTACATATGGGAAACAAATCAAAAAATACCTTTGGCCTGCTTTTTAGGAAAATCAGTTTTCTATCTCGGGGGGGGGGCTGCAAAAAAAGGAAAACATTTTTTCTTTTTTAATATAAAAAAAATGCTGATGAAGTTTCATTTTATGTCCACTATGGAAGAAGGGTGTAAATATGGGAAACAAATCAAAAAATACTTCTGGCCTGTCGCCTAGGGTGGGTCCAAGTATATTAGGGGGGGATTAGTGCCCCCTCGGCTCCCCCTCTAGCGCCGCCAGTGTTTCTGACCAAAGATAACAAACATTTCTTGTACAAGATTGACCAATTATTAGCAAGCAAAATTTAAAAGTGCCTCAGGCAGCTGTGCTATTAGGCTGATAGGCATAAAAGACCCCCTCCCTGCCAGTTAGACGAACAACACAGAACTAGAATAATCCTGTGAAGGAATACAAGCAAGTGGAGGCATCGTATTCGTCAACACAAGACAAGGTGACTCGGCCGACAGAAGCCGGCACATTTCGGAGAACCTCCCGTGGGCTCGTCGTGCAGGGTCGTAGGTCAGGGTTATGCGCAAAAAGAGTGCGCCCCGGCATAAATAAGAGACGCGTGCTTTCTGGCAGAGCCGTAGATCACGCTGATGGCAGTAGAAGTATGATATCAGATCGCCCGGAAGAGAGAAATAGAAAAGTGGAAAAGATGAAGATGATAAAACGAAGACTGTGGGGGTGGCTTGGTCGGGGAATTAGATGACTGTTATTGATTATGTGCTCGCAAGCGGGAAAATAAGAGCAAATGTTCTGCTCAGCCAGACAAAGAAGTATTTCGTTTCAAAGGTCACACAAATGCATTACAGTCATTTTACTCCGGATAAACAACAAGCTAGTCATCGCCTTTTTAACGCGTTAAAAAGCAGCAGCGGCGGTGTTGTGTATAGTTTTCCATGACTTTGTTTTTGTGACGCTCCGTCGCGTGGAGGTGTGTCATGGCGTGCGCGCAGTGTTTGTTTTATGCGCCATAGCAACTCGCTCAACACCTGAAGATATCGTGCGAGGCTCCACGAGATGCGCACGTCGTCTCTCCGTCTTGCATTACATTCACTGACCCTCCTCCCTCCGCCACGGTTGATCCCGAGCGTCGTAAACACGCTTATCTGCTTTGTGGAAAGTGCTTGTGAAAGCTTTCAAGCCAGGCCTTGCAAAGAATTTGTGCGTTTTTTTTTTTTTTCCAGGTCGCTTTTCTCCACAGATACTCACCATTTCACAAGCGTCTTACATCAGGAGACCTTGGAGGTGTTTCTTGAAATCCAATGAGGGGCTTGTTCACAGCAGTGTAGAAACCTGGGCGGGAATGCTAACCAATTAGCTTCAACGACTTTGTTTCTTCGCCATTTTGAGAGCTGTTACATGTCAGGACTGGTGTGCGAGAGTTCTAGTTAATTTGATTTCAAATAGATTCAAGGTACCTGTATCTTGGCGTCAGGGTCCAACATCAAAACAGAAAATTCCATTTTGATGAGCGACTAATCAGCCAAGCAGCTTGTTCAGTCGAACTCGCTGAACTTTTTATTTGCATCCTCGTCCCCCACCTTCCCTGTTGATACCTCGCATGCAAATGCTTTTGCCTCTGCAACGCTCCCGTCGGAAAACAGCCGCGGGCCTTTCACTTTTTTTTTTCTCCCCCCTCGAGATGACTCGTGTGCCTTTCACCGCCATATTGACTCAAGACCAATTGGAGCACAGACAACACCTTTAGTGCTATTTAGTTTTTTCTTTTTTCTTTGCAGATGAATAATAAAAGGCTTTAGTGCGAGACCTGGTATTGATTTAAAAAAAAAAAAAAGAAAAAAAAAAGCGGGGCTAATACAACACATCAGACGTGAGGAAGTGCCTCTTTATTCTCAAGAGCTTGAAAGCTTTTTATCCTAATCGAACGTGGCACTGATGAATGTTTACTATTCACGATGCATTCTTAATCTCCTCTGTAAATGTCAGATGTACACATGCCCCTTGTTCTTTGGAAGTCAAAGTTGCCGTTTTATTACGCGTTTACTTTGACAGTAAACGTCAATAAGCTGACAGCCTGAAAAATCCCGAGGCGAATGACCATCATTCGACTGTTCCGTAGGAGCCAAAAACGAAGCAAAGTTTCTACTATCCATTTCTTCACTTTTAATCGTGAATGGTTTTAATTGGGGGTAAAAACTGCCATGTTAAGTCTCCTTTAACTACAGTATTGATGCACAATGTGTTTCCTCATGAATATTTGCGGGCATATGCTTGCGCCCCTTCCATGTTTCACAAGGATGTATTCTCCATAAGAGGCGTCTGTTCTTCTGCCCACACGTTAAACATTCATAGCAGCGCATTTGTCTGCCGTCAGCACTGCAGATTGAAAAGAGTTATGAACGTGAAAAGGAGACACAAATGCATGTCTGGCCCACCTAGTTAACAGTTTTACCCCCGACGAGATGTTTGGGGTTGGCGGGGGTTATCGGGGGAGACGGGCCCGGCTGACATTAGCGCTGCATCGCCATCCAGTGGGCCTCCCAGTGGGGCAGTAGGACGAGGACGGTTCTATTACAGCGGGGCTCTGATTAGAGTCGTCGCCCTCGTCGCCACGCTCCGCTCGCACTGGTAATTGGAGCTGGCAGGAGGTTGGCATGCAAAGCCTCCCCAGTGCCCGCCCCCTTTTCTCCTTGCTCTCCTTCTTACTTATTTCCTCTTCCTTGCACCTGCATTACACCTCTTTGCCACGCTAGTTTAGGACCGCATTAATTGGACTAATTACCAGATTAGAACGGTCATTGGCGACATCAGCCGTACCGTACGGTCTTTGCCACGATCCCTCCACGAGTCAACTTGACATCACCCGCTTGCGTCACTTTTCGATATTCACGGCTATTTGTCGTAAATAAGCATCTGCTCTGCTTTGTTGGATCAATACCAATAACACGTGACTTTTTAATACTCTGTGTTCCGTCAGGCAAAATGCTTGATAAAATATCCTTTTCGTTTCAAAGAAGCACAAAAATACCAACTATAAATGTCTTGTGCATGTTTTCATCCAATAAATGCTTGAGTGGAACACCCCCAGTGCCCTTTTATGAATAAAAAGTAAATAAATCAGTACTCGATTCAAATGTTTTCCTTTTTAACTAAGGATAAAGAACCAAAAGAAGGAGTGAAACGTGTTAGAACACATATTTAATTAAGAGTTTGTAATTAAGATACGAAGGGGTTTCAAATTTAGGAGAGTAAGGATTTGCGTTTCGGTGTTTATATCTTAAGGTTTTAAATTAGGGGTTCAAGCTAGGGTTAGCATTTCAAAGTCAGGATTTAAACAAGGGCGAGCATTTCAAATTAGGATTCCAAGGTTTCAAGTCAGAATTTGGGTTCCAAGTCAGCGTCTCAAGCAAAGGTCAGGGTTTCAAGTCCGGGCTTTTGCTTAAAAGGTCGGCTTATCTTGAGAACCATCAAGCTGCGTGTTTGATTTGATTTACTGGCTTCCCTCCAAGCATTGCCTGCCTTCTCTGGCGTCTCAGGCAATAAAAGAGGATGTGCACAAAGGCTCGTCTTTGTCTTACCCGGAATGACAAGTTGCCAGCGCAGACCAGCTGCAGGAGTTGCTTGAGAAAACAGACAGGCCTCCACAATAGCTTGTCAACTACTCAAAGTTTTTTTTATCAACCAAATGAGTGGGATATGCAAATTGCTTCAGCTTCGAATGACAAAATGTGCAGGATTTTCTATTGTAAATTTCGTAAATACTCCGGCTTCCTCAAAATTGGGTTTCAAGGCTCGGGCTAGAGTTTTACATTGGGATTTCAACGCACACATTGGATTTCACAGCCCACCTGCCAAGCAAACGGGGTGAAAAGGCGTCCGGTTCATGTATAAGCCTTGATGATTTATTCCCACCCTGTTTGTACTCTCTCGATACCACCTCCGCCTCGTGTAATATCTCCCTTTGCATTTTTCACCGGCCGGAAACATTCGCCAATAATCATAAATATTATAATCCACAAGGTCGATGCCTATTGGATAGAAGGCATGAGCACATATGAATAGACTCCAAATACTTGTTCAACTTTTTAGTTTTCTTGCTCACCATACAAAGTCAAAATACTTGAAATAATCCCCAAATTCCAAAAAGTTGGTGGTGTATTCTGAAGCCAAGTTTTTGTTGGCATCTCAATGCGGATACAGCTTCTTTTTTCTTTTTTTTTTTGTATGCTGAAGACCTCTTCATCCTGCACTGAATACTTGCAAAATTCTCGCGAGCCGGCATCCTTGAAGCTGTCGAAGCTGCTGAGAGGCCTCTCAACTTCAACATTTTTATTTTTTTCTGCCTCTTCTAACAAAATCCCCTGGCGTATGTTCATCTGCAGAGAACCAGATCCCCCACGGCTTCCCCACCATCGACTTGGGCCCCCAGCTGAAGGTGGTGGAGCGAACCAGGACGGCCACCATGTTGTGCGCGGCCAGCGGAAACCCCGACCCGGAGATCACCTGGTTCAAGGACATGCTGCCTGTGGATATCAGCAGCACCAACGGTCGCATCAAACAGTTCCAATCAGGTACGCACACATTTAATTATACGTGTTGATGTTTGCTTTTACCTGTTTGTGAAATTTTACCATCACGTCAAAACAGAAATTAACCTTAGCCATGCAAATTGGCCAGTTATCTGTCTCATCGTATTAATTGGGCAATTTTAGACACGGTGACTCTTGTAGCTGATTGCAAAAAAACACCAAATAAAAGCTCCGTTTTTTTCTTTTAAATATCCCTTGGAAATTGTACCAGACTGTAACACAATGTATGTCTAGTGAAAGAAAGGACAGTTTATTAAGAATAAACACTGGACTATTGTTATTGACTATTGAGTCGAGGCAGAGTGGTAAAACAAGCAAATACATGCAATACAATCGAATACAATAAGTGCAATGCACATTGTGCGAGAAGCCCATAAGCAAAGGCCACGTGAAATATTCCATAATATAGTCACTAACCTGTATTAAAAACCAATCAGTCGGCCTCTTTTTTTTTCTTCCCTCTCAAATAAACGCACCAGCATGCTAGCGCAAGTCAAGGTTAAAAACAACTGTCATATCATACGTTACTCCATTTAGTCTTGCAGCAAACTTTTAATTGCTTTTCTTTCTCTTGTGAGACAGTGAGGGGCCGCCTGGAAATACGCTGATATGCCCTCGGCCTAACAGCTCTTTTTATCCGCCCCCCCTCCCCTCTTCCTATTACTATGACCCAGACATCTGCTGACACATCAGGATTTACTGCTAGCCATACGACGAGATGTATAACAAAAACGGGAGACAAAGACAAAGCGAGGCGCGAGCTTTCTGGCTGTTTATTAGCCCAAGCGCGACGTGTTTCACCGCACGGGTGTTTGGCGGCGGTGCACTTTATCACCTTGTTTCTAATCTGTTTATTTCTTATCTGTGGCCTGCCAGAAAGCCATGTGTTTTATTTGGTTGTTGTTTTCTTCTCTCCCACTGATGATTAAGTGGATTACTAACTAAATTTCTCAACCCCTGTTTGCCTCAATATGACTCCCACCTAGGCGGTACGCCAATTAGAGGTAAGGATGATGATGATGATTAAAAAAACAACAACAAATGTCTACCATCACATCTCATGCAAACAGACCCTTTGCATCAGTTTCCCCCAACCCTACCCGACGTCACTGCCACTCCGGGTTCATCGACACCTCTTCCACTTCTCCCCCTTTGTCTGACAAGCACATGGTCTGTCCGCTGTGGTTGCGTTTTACACACAATGTTCACCAGCCTTGCTCTCGGCACGTTCTAAGGTGTTACCAAATCGAACGTAACGCAATCCGTTTCAGGATGCTGGTAGACCTTGCTCATACTCCCACAAGAAATGCGTATACCAAGTGTTTTTATATTATTATTAATATTATTTTATCACAGTTGTCCCAAGCTATATTGCAGTTCAGTTCTTGCAACTTCACTGGATGACCGTTTTTTTTTTAATTACGCACATGTACTTAATATCTATCTATCCATATCTTCTAGTTATATCTATCTATCTATCTATCTCATCTATCTCATCTATCTCATCTATCTCATCTATCTCATCTATCTCATCTATCTCATCTATCTCATCTATCTCATCTATCTCATCTATCTCATCTATCTCTATCTATCTCTATCTATCTCTATATCTATCTATCTCTATATCTATCTCTATATCTATCTCTATATCTATCTCTATATCTATCTCTATCTATCTCTATATCTATCTATATCTATCTATATCTATCTATATCTATCTATATCTATCTATATCTATGTGGGAACTTGGTAGCCTACTCTGAAAAATCTGAAGGCAACCCACTTTTGGGTCCTGACCCACCACTGTGTCACCGTCCAAAGGTTTTGCCAGTTAGCAGCCAGCCATCTTTACATTCTCTTTTGCTGACTTCCTCAGCCTTCAGCAGGCTTGACCGGCTTTTCAAAGACTCACACAACCTCGATTTGAGCGACGTTGCTGTAAACGCCGACTTTGAGCTGACCACGTCTTGACCCGGTGGCATTGGGGCCAAGCGGCGAGGAGTTGCATTCTAAACTGAAGGTCGCATTTGCTAAGCGAGCTCGCCGCTGCCGCTACATGTCTTGAAATGTAAATTGACGCCGCATTAGCATACACATGCACTCTGCAAAGTCTGATTTAAACGCCGAGCTGTTTGCCTCTGTACTGTTAATTTGATTCTACAAAGCAGAGTTGACTTTGTGGGAGGTAACCTCTAAAGCAAACTTTATAGAGTTCCTAACAAGGAGCTGAATGGCAAAATGATCAACAGGCTTTTGTCTCATAACTCAACCAACAAATGTCCCAGAGCTGAGTTTGAGACCCACTGTTCTGAAGAGTTAGAAATAACCCGACCGGAGGGTGGGGTGGGAAAGTTAGGGGGGGGGTAAGTGTCGCAGGTCTGACAACTTAAGCGCCTCGGTTCCCGCAGGCGGCCGGCGCTATTTCCTCCCCAGTGCGAGATTGACAGTTTGGTGACAGCGTGATTAGTATGCAGGTGCATGTCAGCACCGAGTCGCACGGCGGCAAGTTCACCACCTTGGAATAGAGGATGTGCTGTCGTGAGATCTGAGCGCACTGAG
This sequence comes from Syngnathus typhle, assembly GCF_033458585.1. Classification (NCBI taxonomy): domain Eukaryota; kingdom Metazoa; phylum Chordata; class Actinopteri; order Syngnathiformes; family Syngnathidae; genus Syngnathus; species Syngnathus typhle. The sequence goes on along the minus strand of NC_083750.1, from coordinate 7,275,052 downwards.
AAGCTTCACCTTGGTAGTCAGTTTGCCGGGTGGTGAGCCTTGTTTGTCGCATCCATCTCATGCTGCATGGTGTGGGGGGGAAAGGGGAAAAAAAAAATTCCGACACATCATCTGACGCCGACGTTTCTGTCTTGCTCCTAAGCGCGCGACTGGTTGGCTTACTTCCACGCTAGTTCTATGTTGTTTGTAAGGCGTCATATTTGTTGTCACAAACACGTGTTCCACACATTGACAGATTTTACATGTATGTTGTCAGTCACCTGAGAGGTAAGTTTGCTGTTGTTTGTGAGCACCGATTCATTTGGATACTCCGATAACAAATTTGTTCCCGTTTTTTTTAATCAGTTGTGCACCTCAGGTTTTCATCATAATACAAATATAAATAAAATAATAATTAGTCATATTTATGAATGAAGAGTTAGATTCAGCAACAGGTGAATTTATTTAACAAAAAAAAAAAAATTAACTAGAGAAGAGAAAAAAAAAATGAGACGTTTTTTAAATCAGCATTGAAAATATGTTTAGGGACAGATAAAGCCATCTCTAATTAAAATTTGATGTTGACCAGTATAATTGGATAGTTTCATGAGTCGCGAGTCTCAAGTGTTTTACACGATGACCTCAAAGTACCATTTCCAAGCTCGGCTTTTTATCGTCACACCTAAATGTTTCGATGTCAACAATTGCTTTCAACCCAAAGGAGATATGGGCAGCGACTCTTGAGTGTTAGACATAACAGCGTTGGCAAAGTAGCTTACACGCAGGTCAGCGATCCAGGAAAAAGCCGGCTTATATGCGGCTCGCGTATGTCCGGATGACCGCGGCGGGTCTCTTCTTAGGCTTTGATGCCTTTGCAACATTCCGGAGCTGCCGGTAAAAGCCATCTGGCAGTGTCACCGTCACCCTGTGGGGGAGCCATGTTGACACATGGTCAACACACCCAAAAGAAAGATCATTAAATATTTTAGACTCTCGGTAAAGAACATTAATGCATACATGTGGCTTGGGATGGGTGTCGCTTGTTTGTCATTTTCAATTTTGAAGTCCTACACGACTGTCGACTAATCTATTCTACTATACTATTGCGCCCATCCCTAGTTGGTTTGCTTGCGTCATTATATTAATTGCGATTGGTCACGTCAACAAAAGGCAGCTCTGAGAAACGCATACATAGAATACCTAATTCATTTCATTTGGCCCTTTTATTCCTACTAGTTATTTCACCTCACCTGAATGCTTTGCAGGCATATCCACTTTTTACCTGACTAGATTGTTGCTGAGCTTTTATGCCAAGGTACATTTGCAGCTCCATTTTTTTTTTTTTGTTTCTTCATCCTTCTCCTTCCACCCCGCAGGAGCTCTGCAAATTGAGAACAGCGAGGAGTCCGACCAGGGCAAATACGAATGCATCGCCACCAACAGTGCCGGCACCCGTTACTCAGCTCCCGCCAACCTCTACGTACGAGGTAAAGTCAACCGAGTCCGCCCTTCCCACCCCCCTGACTCACTTTCCATCTGCCTCGCTGTCTAATATTCATGCCGCTATTTTCTGTCTTTGCGGCTTGTTTGTGCTTTCCTATCAGCCAACCTCCACCTGGAAGCAAACAACTGCATTAAAATCAGAATTCCCACACAGAAAGTACACACCGAGGCCCTGTCTCAAATTTCGTTTTGTTTTTTTTGACAGCATTCCGAGGTTCTCCAAACAAGACCGGCGGGTTTCTTTTTGCCGCTTCCGTCGGCGGACAGGGCAGGTTGAGGGCAACACTTGCAGCCCTGCTGCAGTAGGAGGGCAGAAAAAGACAACAAAGCCTCCAGAAAAAACAAGCCGGTTAAAGTTGAGGGAGTAGCATGCGGGTCAGCCCCGATGGATAACCCAGCGTGTGTGAAGCACATGAAACGGCATAGCGGCTTCACTTGTTAGAGGGATGAAGCCAAAGAGGGATGAAGGGGAAGTGAGAGGCCCAAAAAAAAAGAAACACACACTCTTTTGATATTTCATAACTTTGTAGCGAGCAAATAGAGAAGTAGCCTCTACTAGTACATACATTGCATATGACCAACAAAACGGCATGCTGTTAGGAGTTCATTTCAGCCCCCATCTGTTTTAGATTTCGCGTGTTTTTTGGGGTTTTTTTGCGTCGCAATGGGAGGTATGCTAAGAATCATGCCGTTTAAAATGCGACTATAAATGATCCAATTAAGGAAGGAATATCACAGGACAATTTACTTTTACTTAAAACGTCTGTATTTTTTTTTTTCTATTGAGACTTCAAAATGGCTTATGAGAAAAATGAAACTGTGACGACAAAATGTCGGCCCAGTAAGGGTTATCGTTTCAAGGGCAACAGTGCCCATCAAAGTTGCTGGATGGAGTAGCGCAAGCTCCGACAGGTTCTGCTCTTAAATCTTAACTCCTATGTGGAGGCGGGAAGGGGATAAGTTTGTCTCATCTATTAATCAACTGTCACGGGTGCAGCTTCGGCCTTTGCCTCTTCTCGCAGGTAATTACAGTGATTGTGCGGCGTGGCGCCAGCGTAGCCCACTCTTCTGGCTCCGGGAGGTCTCAAACACCACCTATGTAGCCCCCCCCTCCTTACATAAAGATCGAAATCAAAGCGAGCGTAACCTTTTAAAAACTGCCGTTGTCTGCGGCGGGGGAAACGGGACTTGTTTTCACTCTGTCATCGTTACCGCGGCGATGGGGAGCGGCAGACCCCTGGGCTGTGCTGTCGGTAGGTTTTGATTGGGTCCAAAACATGAGCGACGACACCAATCTCGTCTGTACTTTTATCCGGCGCACCAAAGGGGAGATTTAGCGGATTAGCATATCGAGCTTCCAAAGTGTCAACATTACAAGCTTTGGGATGTAAAACGGAGAGTTAAAAAGTGGAGCATGAGACCAGTAGCTCAGTAGTGATTGTGCTGAAATATGACAGGTAAAATATAAATAATATAAAAAAATAATTTATAAAATAAAAAATAGATATAAGAACTTGTATAAAAGCAAATTATGTGAAATGAAAGTAGTGCCTGCCATCTTAATTATGTCCGGGATCAAAAAATTGAATTTTCCGAAAGAACGTTTTCTATTTTTTGCTATTTTAGACTTAATTGAGGAACAAACAATTATAAATGAACTCTCTCTATTCTTTCATCCTTGCCAAAATGGCTTGGGAAAAAAAAAAATCAACGAATGACACAAAGTCGCTCTTGAATGTCTGCACACGTTTTTTCACGCCATCACTCGACACACGTAACCTGATCCTGTTCCTGGCTGAGGGTTTCTCCTACCCGTACCAGTCGAGACATTTTATAGCTACTCCAGAATCATGTCTCCATGTTTCAGCACGACGACGTTGTCTTGTTTTTGCTGGCCGCCCTTGCACACCTCTGTCCATTACGAGCGTTCCGTAGGTGTTGCAGGTGCAGGTCGCTCCCGGTGCCTGGAAAAGGGAGGACTCGATCAGCGTGGGCAGAATGACAAGCGTCCTCATTTATCAAGCGCTTTGTCCGGCGCGGAAAATAGCTCCTGTCTGCAGCTGCCTGCCCCTTTTCATATATCCATGTGACATGTCCATATGTCACGTGGATAAAGCGCCGCGCTCTCGCTTTGTATGCCTCTTGACCAAAACGTCTTCATTCCGTGTCTCGCGAAGGGAGCCATCTTTACAAAGATGAGACCCTGAACACATTTTCAAAGGCACCAGCGGCAGTCAAAGAGATGGAAGTGTGCTCGAGGCGAATGAATGCAAACAATATCACAAGGACGTGTAAGCAAGTCTTAGTTACAAGGGTCAAGTCAGTGTCTGACCAATTATCCATGTACGGACGGAACAAAATTAAACTGAACAAATTTAAATCTGAAGCACACTTGTGCGTTTGGACCGCAGGGAAATTTATCATGGCTGAACGAAGACCCCGCCGGTCTCGGGAGTTCCGGGAACCTTTGGGGTGAGCTGTACAGGGCTGCGACTTTTTATTCCAGGCGGCATAAGAACCAAATGTTTCCTGTATTTTAAGTGGAAATTCCAATTCCTCTATGTACCTCCTGTGCATGACAGAATTCATCCATAATTCAAAACCTAAGCGTCCATATATGGGGGAGCCTGTGTGCATTAGCATCTTTTCCATGTGACTTGTTCTCCATAACACTGTTGTCCTTCACCTGTGTGTTGTCTTGCTCTCCACTTTTCATTCCCATTGCTCACCTCCATCCAAATCACTTCATCCGTGCACAGATCAACGCGAAGGTTGGTTCACTTTAACTTTTCAACCCCGCCCGCCGCCCTCCTCTTTAATTTGACACACATTTTAGGTCACCTCGATGAGGAATCCCATCCATCCGTTTCCCAGAATTGTGACTCTCTTAATTTCCTCGCTTTTTGTATAGTGGCCCTCTCCTCCTCGCATGCTGTCCAATGTCACTCCCTTGCAAAGCAGGTTCTGTCAACATTGCCAAAACACACAAGGAGCTCTTGTGCAAGTTTGCTTAAGGCATTATTAGATCTGTGTTGTATTGTTCCTCCTCAGCGGCCAATATACCTTCCATTCCTGCCTGTTAGCTCATCATGTGTGTTCCACCAACTGGTCAGTCAGGCTTTCCGACCGAACGCCGCGACACTCCCGGTTTGATCATCTCGACGGGTCGGATTGACGGAACATATTTGTGAATCCTCAGGTGCTTCAAAAGGTCGTTAAATTTATAGCTACTCGGAGCCGAGTGGAGACAGGGCTTTATTTTGGGGTTTTGATAGAGTCCCGCTGCCCGTCTCGGCACACGGCTCTCGTCAGAGACTAGGCGGGGGAATCGATAACAATTACCTGCCCTCCAGTCGTTTAGTTCTGCAGCGCCTCTCCAAACTTGACCGCACGCCATGAATTATTCACGGCATTAAGTGTTCAGAATACGCAGGGCCCATTGACTGTCTCCTCTTAGCGCTGTTAAGTCTGCGCTATCATGACACTTTGAGCGTAATGGTCTTGCATTAGGCCCACTTCTCCGCAGGCCTTCTTATTGGCGATTGCGTGTTGTGCAAACTCACATTGCGTTCAGGGAATGGGAACGGGAATGACACCAGTGGTCACGGGGCGATCAGTGGCCAAGAACCGGCTCGTCGTATATTCGTCGTCCCGCAAATCAGTTGCCCGGCCGATGAGAAGCGAAAATCGGACCGAGGCGCTTCTTCACCCTCCTCCTCCCTCCCAGCGTACTTGTGAATCCTTCCCCCTTATCTATCTTTGCGCAGCTCCCATGCATGCCTTGCTTGAGAATGTCATCCTTGTCCTTTTCCCAGACTAGCAACGATTCTTTATCTTTGCATGTCCAAATCAGCTTTGTACCAAGTTTTTTTTTTTGTTTTTTTTGTTTTTTAGACCTTTACCAAGCCCTTTAATGTTTTTGTTTCTGAATTTGTTGTATTTGAAAACTGTTATGGGTATTTCCATGAGGTGCCATTTTAAGATATGTCGAGAGTATTTATATATTAAAAAACAAATAAACAGTTTGTTAGACTTTGGGTCATTTTGAGGGGCTAGGGAATAAAGCTATAATTCAACCTACATTTCACCACAGGTAAGTCTATTAATCATGAAAAAAAAATGTCATGAAAATAAAATATGTGGTTGTAACAAGCTGCACCTTCCAGAATAGAATCTCAAAAGGTGCCTGTGATTTTTCAATTCCAGCTGATAAAATACAAAGCATGCACGGTAATAACGTTTCAGTTGGAATTTGATCCGGCGGGAAGGAGTGCGCGACAGGTTTGGAAAAGCCGAGCTTCAGGCAGAACTCAAATTAGAAAATTGTATTTTGATGGAGACTTGTGCATACAAGAGTAAAGCAATTACTGTCAAGGTCTTTTTTTTCTTCACAGAGCAAAACAGATTTCTCCAGCATAGTAAAAATCTGCAGGGATAGCTTAATGCCGTATTGTTTTGAATCCATTCCACCTCGCAGTATTGCTTGGCTAGCTTTCATGGTATCCCGCTGGGGAGCTAAATGTTTGACTTAGCTTCCTTTTCTCCATAATCAAAAGAAGTCACAGCTCCTCCTCCCTTCATGCTGCGCTTGATTATCATCGATTGAAAAGTTTGATTTTTCGCTACCGTGTCTGTTGTTTACCCACAAGTTACCAAGAGTGTTGAAAACGCCAGGCAGCTCTTGTCCGGCAGGATTCAAACGGTGGCATCGAGTCGTATGTAAATGCCGTTTGTCTGTTTATCCTCGGCTCAATGCTACATGGGAGCCTCGGCATCAGTGTTTGCCTTGTCCCCGGACGACGTCAGCGGGCCTTCTCGTCTCCATGGGAACCCCTTTTTAATGTCAGCCCATCTGCATATCACCACTGCACAAAGAGCGAGCCAGCCAGCCAGCCAAAGTGGGCAGTGAGAGAAAAGGCGAGAGGGAAGATAAATGAAACAACGCCATCATTGCAGGGTACCTCGGCGATGCAACTCTCACCAGTCCCCTCTTTTTTTTTTTAAGAGGATCTACCCCCTGGCTTTGTGGTGTCCCAGAGCATCTTTAAAAATTTTGCCTCAAGCCAGTTTGAATTTACAATTTGAACCGTAGTACTGTGGGCAGGAGCAGCCCTCACAAAAAAAGTCTCGGAAAAGCCACGCTTTAAAAGGCACAGGTGGACATTTATTGACATTTTCAGGGCTAATTGGAAATGAACCTCAATGGAGATTTTTTTTCCCCAATTGCTACCAAATCCAAACCACGTACACAAAACAGATTGGACCATTTGAATGTTCGCCGATGCGCGCGGGCAGAGCACGGCAGGCCAAGCTTGACGACTTGCCATAAAGCGGGCTGATAATGGACAGTTGGTAGCTGTCGTTGGCATAAGCCATCAAAACATGTCTCTATTGAGTTCTACCAAAAGTGAGGAAAGTGTGGACGACACCAAACTACGCTGACTTTGAGCTTTCATGATGTAATGTGCGTTTGTTTTTAAGTTTGAACTTTGAACTACTCCTTTTCTGACCCGAAATACAATGTTGCAGTATATTTATGATATTGCAGAATTTTTCTTCAGGGTTTTATTGTACAAGCTCCATCAATCAAGTTTTAAGACTCTCCAAATAACAAGAAACCCAAGGTCAAAGCATCATCGCACTTATCATATCCTAACTCCTCCCATCCTTTGTCCCGTCGTTTCTCTTCAGTACGCCGAGTCCCGCCCAGGTTCTCCATCCCGCCCACCAACCAGGAAGTGATGCCGGGCGGTAGCGTCAACCTAACGTGCGTAGCGGTGGGCTCGCCCATGCCTTACGTCAAGTGGATGATGGGCTTGAAGGAGCTGACTCGTGAGGAGGAGATGCCCTTGGGACGAAACGTGCTGGAGGTCACCAACATCCGCGAGTCGGGCAACTACACCTGCGTGGCCATGTCCTCGCTGGGTATGATCGAAGCCACGGCGCAGGTCACCGTCAAAGGTTAGCGCTCGCTACTAAAGCTTTTCCAACTAGAAGGCGGGATGATCGCTCAGTTGGGTTCTCCAAACTTACTTCCTTTGGTGCCAATGTTTTTCCGTAGCTTTGCCAAAGCCCCCCGTTTCTCTCACGGTGACTGAGAGAACGGCCACCAGCGTGACACTAACGTGGGACTCCGGGAACCCGGAACCCGTGTCCTACTACATGATCCAGTACCGCGCCAAGGCGTCGGACAATGGCTTTCAGGAGGTGGAAGGCGTCGCCACCACCCGCTACAGCATCGGCGGCCTCAGCCCCTACTCGGAATACGAGTTCCGCGTCATGGCGGTCAACAACATCGGCCGCGGGGCACACAGCGAGCCAGTGTCGACGCGCACGGGCGAACAGGCCCCGTCGTCGCCCCCGCTGCGTGTCCAAGCCCGCATGCTGAGCGCCACCACGATGCTTGTCCAGTGGGACCCGCCCGAGGAACCCAACGGGCACATTCGGGGCTTCCGCATCTACTACAGCTCGGACCACACGGCGCCGCTCAGCGCCTGGCACAAGCACAACACGGACGATAGCAGCCTGACCACCATCTCCGGGCTGACGCCAGACATCACCTACAGCCTAAGGGTGCTGGGCTTCACCTCCGTGGGAGACGGCCCACCCTCCGAGGTCCTTCAGGTCAAAACCCAGCAGGGAGGTGAGTGTCCAAAAATCCCCCCTGGGCTCTTTGGCCACATCTATTTATCATCTCTCTTTTCTCTCAGTCCCGTCCCAGCCGTCGGGCTTCACGGCTGAAACGGAGCTGGACACTCGCGTCTTGCTGTCGTGGTTGTGGCCCCTCCAGGACCCCATCATCAAGTACGAGCTGCAGTACTGGGAGGCCGGCACGGACAACAAGGTTAGAAACACAGATGATCTACCAAGTAGGTCATGCAAAATGGGGATTTGCTGCTACATAATTCACGCAAGGGCCCTTTGGGTCATGCATATTCTAATTTAAACAGTTCCCATTTAATAAGATGTCACAACCTATTTCTGTTTTCCCGTCATTTAATTTTGTGACTTCCCAAACTCACCAGATACACGTGACCTTCGATCCGGCCGGCTCTTACGCCGTGGACGGCCTCAAGCCCGACACGGCCTACCGCTTCTCCCTGGCGGCCCGCTCCGAAATGGGCTTAGGCGTCTACACCCAAGCCATCGAGGCCCGCACAGCCCAGTCCAGTAAGTCTCATCTTGATTTTGTTTTATCATCTCGCTCCTGCCGCTAACCAAATAAAAGTCGCCGGTCGAGGTCACCGCTTGCTTTCAACGAGCAAAGTTGAGTTAGTAGAGTGGCGGACAGCGTGGGTTACCCCAATGTCAAAGTCAATTTCAGCACAGCATCATATGTTGTGTGTGCGTCCGCCGTCCGTGTCCCCCAACACTAACGTCGTCCGCTTGTCGGAGGGCCGGGCTCTGTTGTTCGACGTCAAAGGTAGGTTTTGTGTGTCCCCGCCACGTATCATCCCATCCCCTTCGTAAGACTCCCACCATGCATGTAGCGCATGAATCCCTTTATGTTTCGTACAAAACTCGCCCCAAAGAAGTCCTTGAATAATGCGCGTGGTTAAACGTGTGAAAAATGTATTAGGGCTTTTTCCATTTGAAAGAGAAAGGACTACTTCATCTTTAATTTGATCTTGGTTTCATGCGTGGTCTTTTTCCAACGCTTGCTTTTTTACGCCCCGGAGGCACGTGTATTTTCCTGATTCAACCTTTGTCAAGAGAATAATACGATACGAGTAATAATATTACTTTGCTAACATATGGTTAGCTTTAAGAAGTATTTGCTTCTTACTATTTTTGTTAAACCCAAACGTGTGGCAGCATTAAATGAAAGCATTCCGTTTTGGTTGTGCTAGATTCAATACAAAAAACAATTCACATGCAAAGAAAGATGGTGACTTTTACATATTAAATGTAAATTAGGTTTTGGTTGAACTAACACAAAGTGCGCACTTGGTGTCTTTCATGTGTGGCATCAAAGATTTAAAATCCCCCAAAAGACAATTCATATTTGATGGATATTGAGAAAAGCTGACATTTGTACACGCTGTTTTCAAACATCAGCGGCGACACACTTTTGAGTCGAGTTGCAAGACGGAATAAAGCGTGACATGCAGCAAAGTAGCAGCATCGGGGCAACTGAGATACGTTTTAAAAACATCAATGACGATGCAGCCTTGCTGAAAACAGGTGTGAAAATTTAAATTAGATCAGGGCCAATTTAAGAGTGCAAAATTGAATCAACATGCCCATCTGCAGAGGTGTATTTCAAGGAAAATGCCAATCAAAAGGCGCATTTATTCATTGGACCGTATTTCCCTCACTAGGACCGAACGGGCTTTCTGTCGCGTTGCCATTTCAGGCACAAAAGACAAGCAAAATTTGATTCTGAAAGAATTTCCTTGGGCCTATTCAACCAGTTCTCATTCAACAGGGCCAAAATAGCTTGCCAAAAAAGGTGAACGGCACAACATGTCCCTCAGGGTTAATTAGTGTATCAGCTTCTCATTTGGAGCTCAGCGCGCCGCATCTTACCAAGGACATTTCATAGGCATGCTCGCTTTATACCCCGTTTTATTTCCCCTTTGTGGTGTTGAACACGTGTTGCGATGAAGATAGAGATATAGATGCATGCCGTTGTGTTACAATGCATACCTCTGGACTTGGGACCATTGGCACCGTCCCACTCTGTTGCTTTTAATTAGCCCGAAAGACTGATGAGTTGCGGCTGAAAAAAAATCCCCGCCGCCGCTTCTCAGGCGACGACGTGCAAACATCGCTTGACGCTTGTTCGCACCCCGGCGCGGTTGTTTGCTCACGTCGTCGTGGGAGCAGCGGGAGGGAGATAGCAATTCAGGGCAAATTACATCTTTATGAAAACACTGACCTGTAAAAATCTCTGGGATATTTTATATTCAGTTGTCATTGTTTCATGCTCCCGCGTGTTTTATGAAGTGCCGCCACACACCCGTTGGGAAAGTAGAGCAAAACTCTCAGTCCAGAGGTTGCATCGTAGTGTCAGAGGAAGCTCTTTGTATTTGTATTGCTTAAATTGCTCGGCGAACAATGGACAAATCTATTGGGACAGATCAGTTTCCTGATGTTTCGGGTCACCATTTTGGGGAAGGTTTCTTTCTCTTCCCAGTGCTTCAGACAAAGTCCGATAAAAGGGATGCGGGATGAGCTTGGTGCCGACGGGCCGGCAAGACAGCGTGACACTGATTGTGTTGAAATATTGATTTGTTGACTCGTACCCCCTTTCAGACTTGGTTGAGGCTCAATATTTTCCCAGAAGTGTCCCAATACTTTTGTCAATTTCCAACTCAGATAACAAAAAGCTTCCATTTTTTTTGCCTTCAGTTTGCTTGTCTTTTAGTTTTTATTTTACGTCTGCTTGATCCACCCCTACCCCCCATCCCCCTCCCTTGTGGTTGTGCTCCCCCCCACCCCACACAGCCCCCTCGGCTCCCCCCCAGGACGTGCACCTGGTCAGCCTCAGCTCCACCAGCCTCAAGGTGAGTTGGGCGGCCCCGCCGGCCGGCCGCCGCCACGGCGTCATCGTGAGCTACACGGTCAGCTACCAAGGGCTGAGCGGCGAGGACACAGAGCGCCACGAGGTGAGCGGCATTGGCGCCGCCGCCTCAGTCTACGTCATCCAGGACCTGGAGCGCTGGACTGAGTATCAGGTGTGGGTGCGCGCTCACACCAAAGCGGGGCCGGGCCCCGAGAGCGCCCCGGTGAGGATGAAAACCCAACCGGATGGTAGGTTGACGCCAGAGATGGCAAACGTACCCGCACTCTGCGCTGTATATAGTCCATTTAAAAATAGAAAAAAGTGCGCTGAGCCGCTGTCACTGTTTTGTCTGCCTTAGTATACGAAAACCCAAAATCTAAGTACTCATGTACAGAAAAATCTACTGTGACAAATTTACGAGCGGTTGATGCAAATAAAATGCAAGACTTGGCTTCTGCTCCCCCTTTCTTCTGCTTTGTGTCTTGTTTGTTGATTAATAACAAATGAAAGCTTCTTTTCCTCTCCCCTTTTTCTTCCTTTCAACTTTTTAGAGTGTATTGCAGGTTATGTCTCAGACATCACCTCGGGACTTGCCTCTTTGTCACTTCCCTCTCTCACTGTTTGCACACCCCGTCCAGGTTCTTAAGTGGAGCACAGCACTCCCTTGCTCCCTCTTCTTCTTCATTTGTTTGCTACTCCTCGGAGAAATCAGCCTGTAATGAATCTTTTTTGAAGTTCAGCTCATTTTCACGCCGTCATCGCACCCACACACTGGCCCACATTCTTGCCAGTCCAAAGTTGATCTTGATCCACCGCCAACGCTGCTTTTTTTCTTTTTTAATCAGTAGCTTCTTTCATCAAAGCTCCGTGCAAATCGCAGACTCAGCATTTTCTCCACTTTGTTTTTGTTTCCCAGTGCCAGGAGCGCCGCCCCGGAAGCTGGAGGCCGAGGCGGTCAACTCCACCGCCATCCGCGTGACCTGGAAACCGCCGCTGCAGAGCAAGCAGCACGGCCAGATCCGAGGCTACCAGGTGGCCTACACGCTGGTGGAGAACGGCGAGCCACGCGGGCAGCCCAACATCCTTGACGTGGTCTTGGCGGAGGAGCAGGTAGCTTATGTGTCATGTCTACTTTTGTCGTGGTTAATTCTCTGCCGCTTTCACTCTTTTCGCTACCACTGAAGATGCCTTTTTTCCCCCTTCGTATCACATCTTACACCGCGATCTTCCCTATTCACAGTGTGATGATTATCTCAAGAAGCCAATAAAATATCAGCTCTGTTTGTCCTCCCGGCCGCAAACATTAATGGGAACACGCATTGGCGCGCCGCCCTCGCCCGCCTCTGAAAAAACATCTCATTTTTCACACTGTCTCTCGCTGGCCCGCGTTTTGGGTTAGCGGTCTGCTTGGGCGGCAAATACACACTGGCGCGCCCTTGAGCGAGGGGTCTATTAACCCTCATTAACAATCGTAAATATCCCGCCGTCTTCACCCCATCGCGCGGCGCCAAGGTCAACCGAGTATGTCGGATCCTTTTTCACCATAGGACATCCTTTTGTCAAAGGCGGAATGAAAATGGTTGGTGTGGACAGATGTCGGCATAAAATTAGCATCATTAGTTGCGGGGCAGCTGGGGGTTAAGTGCAAAGGCTCTGTTTGCCGGGATAAATTGCAGGCTTAGGGAATCAGATAGGAACTTAATATTCTTCGCAGTCACCTACAGTGAAGGTTTTATCATTTTTAGTTATGCAATACGTAATTTCAATCTTTTTTTATGGTGATATTGGAATACTGTAAGAGAAAAGACCTCCCAATATCAATGTTTGTACTCGCATCGTTACTGTCACATTAAATGTGAATAATAATCGTTCCATTCCATCAAACATGTTATCTTGATCATATCAATTCTCTATCAATATTTTTTACACGCAGAGAATACAATGACTACATTCAACTCGTACCATTTTTAGTTTGAGCCGCAAATAAGATGGTATCTTCTTGCCTGTGCGTAAACTTGCCCGGTTGAACTCGATGTGACCTCGAGCTTTCGTGCCTGACAGCTGGGCTTTGTGCCAGCTCCGCACAATTAACACATCTCACACATTGCCACTGGAGTCAGTCTTGACGACGCCTGTCTCACTTACTTTCTCGCTCTCTCTAAAAACCTGTTGTTCCCGCCTCGGGCATTTCTCTATCTTGCCTTCTGTGTCCTTTTTTCTTTTGCGTCATTCCTTTGCGTGCAAGTCGGTTCCCCTCGATTTAGTCATTTAGAGCGGGCGACCTGCACGGGCCTGCCCCGGACGTCAACGGAGGGAAGGACCACACAGCCAGCCAAAAACTCGCCCAAGCGTCTCGCCCCCACGTAGTTATTGCCCTCCCTAACTGCAACTGTGTTGACACATAACACAAGTAATCGGCTAGGACTAATTAAAAAAAGCACACTTAACAGGTCAAACTGACTCATTTTATGGTGCATAACTGTTTTTTTTATTTTGTCACAGAAAATATTGTTTTAATTGACACGATTTGTACGTTATATTTTGCATTCTTAAAATTAGGGTACTTTGCTTTCTTTTTATAATATATTTTCTGAGTAAATTGAAAATAATCATGTAATTACTTTACCTTCAATAATTTACATGTATATCAATTTAAAGTATACAGTAAAGCAGAAATGCTCCATGTATACACTTGAGCGCAGGTCACATTGACCCGAGAACAGTTTTGGTGTATGGAAGAACCAAACCTAAGAGACAGAACATTCTCTGCCTTGTCACCCAAACCTTATTGTGATCGGATGGGCAATTCCGTCAGCGTCGCTATCACCTCTCCCTACGCTCTTATCTTTGGCTGCCGCTCGCCTCCTCACGCTTAGCCGCAATGCTACAAGGACCGCTGTGTGCGTGCGTGGGTGCTGCAAGCACCTCTTTTCAATCCGCAGCCCACACAGCACCCTGATTTTCCGTGCTAATTTTAAACTAAGAGCCCAGCGCTTACTGCGCCGTGCTATCCACCTCTTTTTTTGCGACCGTGACAGACCTCTCCTTTGCACTTCTCGTGACCTTTAGGCAATTATTACCTGGGATAAAAGTCCCTTTTCCACCGTGCAGTGCCTACTTGGTTCTTCTCGCTAGCACTTTTTTTTATGAGCGGAAAGGCCAGCTCGTGTTCCGAGTGTGATAAAGCTAGAAATAAAAATGCATGCTATCGTCAAGTGACCCTGTGATTCAAGTCTGGTGGCACTATGTACTATGTTCCACAGTCTCCACTTTGCTCGAGCTGGCCCACAGCAGTTGACAACAAATGATAAAAATGAATCTGATGTGCTAAGGTTAATGTCATTTTTGTAGCGGCTGAAGAATGACATATTTGTGATTATTGCATCTGTCTACATGTGTTGCTCCACCATTCATTCCAACTGTTCCTAACACAAAATCACGTCAAAGGTATTTTGCATTGGTGTTAGCCTTAAGCTAACAAACTCATAAGTCAGGTCACGCAAAGTACCTCAAGACTTTAAAGCAAAATACGGACGGACAAACACAATCTCGGAGGGAGAGTTTATCAAAGTGCTCTCAACCCGGGCGGTAAACTAAATTAGGATTGGCAGGCGCAGCATTGCGCTTTATCATACGTTTATCAGTTACAGCCATCGGAAAGCGGCGCGCTTTGCGGATGAATGCGTCAGGCCGTCTGTTTCTCGACACTTACTGCCCATGTTTGCCTACATTCCGCGCCCGCCTTTTCAGCTCCATTTTGCTTGACCATTCATGCGTTTGCGCACTTCACGCATGTTTGTGCTGGCTCTTGCCCGTGTGCGCTTGATTGTCAGAGTGTGTTTCGCTTCACTGCCTCAGATAGGAGTTGAATAGAAATAGAAAAAAAAAAGCACCTCAGCCCGTTTCACTCCATCACTCATGACAGCTCCTTCTCTTCCACCTCACTCGTCACGCCGCCACCTCGTTCTCATTTCGATAGCCACGAATCTCAGCCCGTGTCATCACATTTGCATTCGTCCGCGACATCGACACTTACCGGCTCGGCGTTGTGTTGGAAATAGGAATGTGTGCCGGGGTAATTTATACGTCTTGCAAAGAGTTTAAGCAAGAAAAGATTCAAAGATGTGACGGGAAGCTAAAAAGAAAAAAAAATGAAGCAACTGAGAGTTGATATTTTGATTGCTTAAAGTGGGTACAGTAAATAGTCACTTTGGGGTTGACAGTTAATATACCAGCTTACATTCTGTTAATATTTCAATGACATCTCATTTAGTCAGGTAACCGGTTGGGCCGGTAATCTTTGGCTTCATCTCCTTCTTTAGTCAGTTTTAGTCAAAGTCCCACTGCTCCGCCATTTTACTCAGTAGCACGTTTGCTCTCGTTAAATTATGCCAAAACAAGCATTCTTAATCCTTCGCCAAGTCCTTACCATGACCTACCCGACGGCACCCATCAGTGAACTTGGCCCACGAGTTGTTGAACTACGCAGCCAGTTGCCGGTAAATGGCAAGCGTTTGCATTCCGCACGGAGGAGTTTTGATGTCGGGGCACAAGTACAGTGGCGGCGGTAATAAGATTTCACGCTCAGCGTCGGAGCTGGCGGCAGGAAATGGGCTTTCGCGACCCCCCGGGAACCTCCCGGGGCGAACAAAGGTGAACATTTGGGAAACATATTGAAATGTAATGAATAAAAAAAAGGGTGTGAGGGAAACATTTTCCTCCATGAAACGTCCACTGTGGTTCCGGTTAATGGAGATGTGTGGGAAAATGTTTTCTTAAGATTGATAGGCAGATGGCGAAACAAGGCAGTGAATCATAACACCAGAAAGTTTCACAATCATTCCCGACCTTGGCGACACACTTTCAACTTTGTTTTTACTGCCTCTCCTTCATCACGCTCTCTCTCTCTTCGTGCCGCTTCCTCTGCACAACACCTACATTCATCTGTCTTGCGATGGGAAAAAAAGTCCAAGTGCTTTTTTTCCCCATGTCTGTTGTTGCCTCTTGACTCATTCTCCTCCCCCTCCGTGCACCCCACCCCGTGTCCTGTGTGTCTTCTCTCCCATCAGTTCAATATTACGGAGTTCACCGAGCATGTGAGTAAGCCTCATGTGTGCTGCTGGGTTTTTTCTTTTTTTTTTTTTAACAGGGTCCCAATCTGCAGTTTGGGGGTGTTTATTGTGTGTTTGGGCTAAATGTGTGATGGTGTGCGTGCCATGTCTTAAATGCATTTGATTTGTGCTCTCACTTTCTGCATTACAACCACAGCGAGAGATTTAGGACAGGCGCTTTCGGGAATTTGAGAGGAAATGAGTTTTCGGATGGTAGAAACTACTAAATGTTATTCAAGAAATACCTGACTTATCTAGACAAAAGCACAGAAGTAATCAAAATAGCCTATTGACAGTTAGTGCGGGCCCAACTCGTCTGCTGCCTAAATGGGCCGTCATTGATGTCAAAACATCATTATTCAGTTCAGTCATTTAAATTGAAGCAAAAGACAAATTGCTCTATTACTGTATTTAGAGTTTAAAGGGAAACTATTCGTGTCCATATACAAAGACAGTAGTTCAGGCCCGTCTAGTTATCCACATGACTAGACTGGCAGTGAAATTCAAGTCAATTAGTGTAACTACTGCTGTAACTACTACACTTAGGGCCCAAATTTAATTCATTCAGGCCCAGCTGGTTTGCATTCTGTCTTTTCTATAAGACAGTCCATTCAGGCAGCAAACTAGTTGGGCTGTTTTTGCAATTGGAAAAGAAGGCAAATTAGTGTCAATGTTATTATATGTTCAGAATAACGTTAAGGATAAGTGTAATGTTCTGATTCTAAAGACAGCATGTCCAGGCAGCAAACTAGTTGGGTCCAAACCTGTATGCCTAATTTTAGCCTTGAATATTTTGGTGGGAATATTTAGACCAATGGAGCATCCCTTTTGATTTCAAAGCCGGCAGCCCACGGCGAATGCAAACTAGCATCTTTCTCCATTGCTCGCTACCTTCAATTGATTCCCAAAACGACGTAGCCGTGACATAACAAACCAGGCTTAATAAAAGCGTCAGATGATTTATTACTGTCAAATTGGATTTCTCACGGCTGTCATTGACGAGCCCCTCCCTCTCGTCTATATTTAGCGCAAGCTCAGATGCTCACTGATGTCTGAACGGGCGTCTAATCACCAGAGGCGGCCATTTCATGTCACGTTTGGCATGTGCTATTTTCCCGCTGTCGGAACACGTCACTAAAAAGCTAACCTGTTGTCCATCGGTGCGTTTTATCATCTCCGAAATCAGCAGCGGCCTTTCATATTGACGACAGCTCGCTGTTCTATGCTGCTGTCACATGTCGACCTTTTCATGCCGTTAAATTACCTCGGCTCCATGCTTACCGTTCCCGTGTCGGAGAATTCATCGGAGCGCTGTGGCAAATAACAAACGGCCGTCAAAGATGTTGTTTTGCAAGACATCACCGAGGACTTATAATGCAAATGTATTTTGTGTTGTGTTTTTTTTTGGAGTGTAGTTTTCCCGCCTGTTTGCTGTTCCACTGTTCTATACAAGCATGTCCGTGTTCTTGTGTACTCGAATAGGAAGACCACCACTGGCGTTACTGTCATCAAAACGTCCAAATTGTCACTTTTTATTTTTTTTTTAGTCGGGCTGCGCATTTAACTACTGTTGTCAACTCATTTTGACTACAAAAGCCCCAAGGACGTGAGACGCTTTACCAAGTGCTCACACCAGGTCATTCATGTCGATGCGTTGCCGAATTCTTAACATCAATCAATGGACTGCCCGTCCGTCCCTGTGTCTTAAATGAGTTCAGACTCTTGTGGTCTTCCTTGCAGCCGGCATGAACACGGACAAGGTGGTTGATGGGGTTTGGAGTGTAATTGGACATGGGAGTTTTTCTTGCCAAAGAAAAGTTCCTAGTCCAACTTGTGTGCCTTTTGAAAGATTCCAACTGTTTTTTTTATTGGACTTGGTTTGGTCACAGATCGGATCAGAACACCCAGTGGATGTTGATTTGTTTTTCTGGCCGAGCGTCTGAGAAGGCCTGTGTGTGCGTTTGTTTGTAATATGGGCTTTTGTAAATGTCGCCACATTGCAGGAGGCCGTCATTACCGGACTGCAATCTGAGACCACCTACTCGATCGCTGTGGCGGCGTACACCACCAGGGGAGACGGACCTCGTTGCAAACCCAAATTGGTCACCACCACTGGAGCCGGTGAGAGAGCGTTCCTCACGGATCGGTTCTGATGTTATTTTAGGATACTTACTTGAATACCACTCTAAGCAGTTCTAGCCAATAACGCAGCACTGTGTGTTGATGATTCCAGTGCCCGGCAAGCCCACCATGATGATCAGTGCCACCATGGGAAACACGGCGCTCATCCAATGGCAGCCCCCTAAAGACATGGTGGGCGAGCTGATGGGTTACCAGCTGCAGTATAAGCGCACCGACGACGACACGTACACGTCGCGCGAGCTGCGCAGCGCCGACGACCACTACACGGTGACGGGGCTGCACAAGGGCGCCACCTACATCTTCCGCCTCAGCGCCCGCAATCGCGCCGGCGTTGGCGAAGCCTACACCAAGGAGATCGGCACCCCCGAGGACGTGCCCTCGGGCTTCCCGTTGAACCTGCAGGTGACGGGCCTGACCCAGTCCAGCACCCAGCTGACGTGGGACCCGCCGCTGTTGGCCGAGAGGAACGGCAAGATCGTCTACTACGTGGTGGTCTACCGAGACATCAACAGCCAGCAGAACAGCACCAATCGCACAGCCGACCCGCGCATGACCATCGGGGGCCTGAACCCAGACACCACCTACGACATCCGCGTGCAGGCGTTCACCAGCAAGGGTGGGGGGCCCTTGAGCCCCAGCATCCAGAGCAGGACCATGTCCAACGGTATGAATCCGAGCAATCAAAAGTCAACTTTGCAAACGTCACATGACCAAACCCAGGAAACAAGTGAAAGTTTAAATAAATATAGTCGACCCTACGACAGGTCTTTGATCAAAAGTTTAGTTGAATGTACCCTGTGTTTGATCTTTCCCCGGAATACATACATTAGATTAATTGAACACGGTATCGTCTTTGATGTTCACCAAAACACAAGCTTGGGAAAATCAAAGCCTTAAACGAACGATCATTAGTGACAAAAAAAACCCGAGGTTCAGTATTTGCATGCACAACGTGTGAACATCACGTCCTCTGCTTGTCAGCTTGTCGTTCCTTTTTTCCCCTGCTCCCCCCCCCCACATCAGTAGCGTGCCTTCCTCATCGAGACCGGTGTGCGTGTGTGTGTGTGTTTATTGATTTATGGCCTACTAATCTCATTACACGCTGCAGTCACAACATCCTCCCTGCTGTCACATACGCGGTACATCGGCGTGCTTTTTATCGTTATATAAAGTCACGCTAGACATTTTTATTTGGGCGCTACGCTCATGTGACTTTGCCCAGCGAGAAGATTCATCTTTCACATTGCGACTGGTGGACCAAACGTGTTAATCAAAGGGTTTCTTTGCCCGCAGATTTTCCCACCTTGAACTTTGGTGTCAAAGCAGTCATGAAGACGTCGGTGCTCCTCACCTGGGATTTGCCACCCAACTACAAGTCCCAAGTCCCTTTTAAGGTGAGTGTCCACCAGGTCAAGGATTTTTTACCGCTAATTGACGGCGCAAAGAATTTTATTTTATTTTTGAAATTTGTGGATCATTACACTTATTTCAATTAAATAAATGTGACTGCTGTTATGAATTACCTTGTGTTTACCCAACTAGCGGTCTTAGCCCTGTTTGCTAACTCTGCGTCCCTGCTTCAGATCCTGTACAACCAGCAGAGTGTGGAGGTGAAGGGCAACCTGAAGCGCAAGTTGATCACACAGCTGCAGCCCGACACCAACTACTCATTTGTGCTAACCAGCCGCGGCAACATTGCCGGTGGTCTGCAGCAACAGGTGTCCATCCGCACCGCTCCCGACCTCATCAAGACCAAGCCCTTGTACACCGCCCATCAGGCGCAGGGTGGCAAGATGGCCATCAATTTGCCCACAGTGCAGACCACCACGCGTGTCAGGTCAGTGGAATGAATGGGTTGGCAAAGCTTGTCTTTCAAGACAAGAGTTACTTTTTTTATTGTCTGATTGCAAGGTGCTATGTGGAAGCACTATGAAGGCACCCAGGAGCAGTGTTTGGTGGGAAAACATTCTCATTCATCCAGCTCATTTCATTCTCAAGGCACTGAATCGATTTCAACTGCGCCGTTCTCGTTGTCTTCTGTTTTTTAGCGTCTGCGTGTAACAGAGGCTGTAGATATCGTAATGCACGGAAGATGTCTTCCTCCCCCAAAATATTGATTGATTGCAATTCCCAACTGTACCAAAAGCCTCACTTTTGTCTCAATTTGAGGGCTCGCTAATGACAGCAATTAGAGCTCACTCACACGGGGCGTCCGATTAACCTCTGGAGTCCTGTGGGCGTTCCGAAGCTCCAGGCTCGTCTGGCTGTGTGGATGTGTGGGTGTTTTGTTTATTTGGGGCAGATTCTAAATTCTAATCTGCTGATGTTCTACTCTTTTCCCGCCTTCAAGTTTGTCCTGGATGTGAATTTTCTTCTTTTGCCAGGTGGTACTACATTGTCGTTCTGCCCGTGTCCCAGTCAAGCCGGCGCTGGAAGAATCCGGATGAGATGGACCTGGATGAGGTGAGTATCAGCCAGCCGGTGAGCGATTGGGACGTTAGGTGCCAGGAGAAAGGTCACGATTAACTCTGACTGGGCGGGAAGTGTCCGCTTGTTACCAATTATCCCCACTGCTCTCCTGGGCTTGAGCATGGTGGAGGTGGTCCAGCGTAGGGGGGGCGTGACTAATTATTGCATGCCAGGTCTGCAGACAGTGCCCATCTGCTCAGTACACCTTAGAAATGCAATAAAGAAAAGAAATGAATTATGAAGTACATTCAATAAATAATAATAATAAATAGATTAAATAAATTAATGCATCCATACATTGGATTTTAAAATATATTGTCATATAATTTTGAGCCAATCAGAAGTCTTGGATTTGATCAAAAGTGCTTTTAAAAAGGCTCGGTCGCCTTAAATCCACAGATATAGTCTTCATGACTTCTTTATCATTTCTTTTAATAAAGGTTTTCCCGTCCCACGTGGGAACTGAAGCCTAACAACGGCGAGAATATTAATAGCAGCGTATTTAAATAAAGCACAAGGCTGGTAGAGAAAGAGAGCGGGCTCCTTGAGTCATTAAACAGAGAGCGAGCGGGCCCATTGTCTCCTCTCTGCAACATCATCATTTAATAACGTCGCATCTGGAGCAGCGCTTGACACTAAACAAAATGCCGCCGCTGCCGCCGCCGCAGTGCTCTGCAGCTGGCTCACTCACCAGCTTTTGAGGTTCATTTTCTAAAGCACTAACAACCACAACCATAAAACACAATGATTTAAATTCGAATAATAATAGCACTACTAGGAAAATATTACTCGTAATTTTACAGGTCAATAAATGCCAGATTTTTAAAAATAAAAAAAAATGCAACTCTGAACAGTTTGAAGAAGACTAATCAAACCCATCAGTCTGTGGCCCGTTTTTTTTTTTCCCCCCCACTGAACAATACCGTTTTTTCCGCAGCTGCTGAAATCGAGCGAAGGCCCCGCACTGAGGCGGCGGCGTCACCTGGACTCGTCCAAGCCGTACATTGCCGCCAAGCTGGCCGCGCTGCCGCCCACTTTCACGCTGGGTGACGAGAAGCGCTACAACGGCTTCTACAACAAACCGCTGACCAGCGGGCAGGAATATGTTTGCTTCGTGCTGGCCGTCCTGCGATACGAAGGCACCGACAGCGCCTCCAATTACGTAAGTCGCAGCCACACACGCAATTAATGTCTAATTCTAGCAGATTCAAAGATTACCATAGACTATTTGTGCATTCGAATGATTTGCTAAGGGTTAAGCACCGCCTGCTTCGAGCAATACCCCGATGATCAATTTTAGATGCCAAAGACAACTTGTTGATGACATTGTAAGTAGAACTAGGTTGTTGGTTTTTTTCACTTTCAGACCGAAAGCCCTCGCCAAATTAAAAAGGAGTCGACCCCGCTCGCGCTCGCCACATCTCGCGTCTGACAAACTATTTAAGTTTATCGCCCATCCCCAGGCTCTAAGTACGCCGCCGCTAAAGCGTGTCCAGAATAGGCAGCAATGGAGAGCCAAATCGCGCTTGTTTTTATTGCCACTTAGCCTTTAATACAGCCGCCTCTAAAAGTCATTGCGGCTTGTCCCTCTAAGTCCGCCCCGCCGCGCAACCCAGCCCCATCTGGCCCCTTCCAGTCTTGAGAGATGTGGCTTTTCGCAAAGCTACTTACAATACTGAGAAACAAGACGCTTTGGCTTTTTAAGTGGACACATCAAAAAGAGCGCCGGCGATTGCTTTGGGGTGCCGCTCGACTCCACGCATGCATATTTAGTAGTCGCCGCCGCCGCTGCTCCTCTAAGGCAGTGAGTGCAAATCAGGGCTTGTTGCTGCATTTTCAGCCCGTGTAAAAAGTATTGTACGGCTGTCACGGAAAGCCAAAAGTCACGGTTCGGTACATAAAAGAACAAGCTGCGTTGTAGGTTGTCCGACTTTGCACACTTTGAGCTGCAAAGGCGATGAGAAAGCCAACAGGGCCCTGCAAATCGGCGCATCTTCACCTCCATCTCCTCTCTGCCTTTTCCACGGGTCTCTTTCACCACCGTGACGAGAGCAGAAGAGATTGATTAGCACAGCTGGAGTTAAGAGGCAGATGAGGGCCCGGTCACAGGGGGCCTAAGGAGCCTGTAAAGCAGCCCAGATTCCCTTGAAACGCTGCTTTAAATATCCCCCCCCCTCCCAGTCCGCCTCCACTGTGAAAAGGGGAAAAAAAAGTGTATGGGAGACTCAGTGCAGTGGGCAAGGAGATGCTAGGCCGCTGGATTTTTTCCCCTTGAAGACACAACACCGTAGAAGATAGAGCAGGAGAATGTTGATTGAAATGTTAAATGTGAGGAATAAAAGCCTCCCTTGGTTTCTGTGTATGAATAAAGGAAGAGCCAAGAAGGAAAGACAAAAGGTGCGAGCGAGGCTGTGGCGCGAGCCGCGATCCGCTTGACTTAAAGCGGGATGCCGGCCAGCTGTCCCCCACGCTGCTCGACGCCTGTCGGACACGCTCGGCCGCGTTTAATGGGATTCAATATTTGTGTCTTTCTCTGCCAACCGCCCTCAAGCGTGCGGCGTGCCTCCACCTTTAATCGGCCGCTTCAGACATTTAGCTCCGAAGCGCAGCGTGCTTATTGACAGCTCGGCTAATGTCTTCAACACACCCGGACACGCGTTTGTCACCTACGAATTCCATTTACGCTCAGTGTGAATTTGATCAGCCTGTTGTTATTTTGTTTTAATTAACACTGCGAGTAAACACAAATAATTCCTCAGTCACATCCTCATAGGACATTTTCATGCATTGCGCTAAATATGCAAAAAAAAGTACCGCAAAACTCACCCTTAAGTTTGCACGTGTGTTTACGTGCGTCACGCGGTTTGGGATTAGCAGAAGTCATTACTCATAGTGGATCTACACTTAATTATATTTGGAGTCGGACCGGAACTGGCATTGAAAATGAGATTATTTTTTCCCCGGCAGAACAGAAGCACAACTACAGAGCTTGTCCCCTCACTGAACCGTCAGTCCAAATCTGAACCGAAAAAAACCAAATCTGTGGGTTGCGGCATACTGCGTCAAAACTCACACGGAATTTGTTTTTCATCGCCTTGAAAAGAATCTAATAACGGTATACGCTGTACTGTAAGCACAGTTACTTATTGCGCTGGTCCTGGTGGTGATTACGAGGCGGCTCTCGCTGATTGCATCACAGAAGCCCCTCTGCGAGCGACTCAGCGGGAATTTGTTGACTGTAAAAACAATTCTTTACTGGACTACAAACGACGTTGCCGCTTTTTCCCCTCGATCAAAGGCCAGCGCCCGAATTTTAAGAAGCCTTCGTCCATTTGCGGGTGCGAGCGGCCGAGCTCGGAGACGACGGGAATGTAGGGAAGGAAGAAAGAGGGAGTAGCGCGCCGCCACTGCCGTCTTAACGTCGCTCTAGAACCTGAGGCGGATAAACAAGCCTGGGGAAGTGTGAAATGGGATGATAGATGCTGCTGTGTATAAACAGTATCATTTAATACGAGAGGCGCGCGAGGGAGGGGAGCTAGCATGAAATACTGTGTGATGTGCCACGGAGAAGGCGGGAAAGAAGAGGGAGGCCGCTCGTCCTAAGCAGCCTGTGATGAGCGCCGCGGGCACACCAGGCTGGAGTCAAATGTCTTGTACATTGGTGTGTTATATAAAAAATAGTAGAATGAATAACAAAGAACGAGAAAAAAAAAATCCATTTCCTTGATTGCATTCATCGTTTAAACCGTACGTATAGCACATGCTAGGAACCCAGAACATTAAAACTCAGAACATTAGAAATAAAAGGCTTTAAGATTACAGAATATGCTTGCGGCAAGATTGATATATATATTTTTTGTGTTGAAAGCAAGCCATGCAACAAATTGTCTGAATGCGTTGTCGCAACGGCCGCGCGAAGGCGCACTCGGACGTTCGCCGCCGCTGATGCTTGGTTTGAAAGAGGCACACGATCATCCCCCAACTTCCATTTTGTGTCTCTTCAGCAACTTCCCCTCGCCTCTCTGGCGGCTGTCACGCTCTGCTGAGGAGCAGAGCGTGGGCTTCCCTTGGGGGAGGCAGCAAGAGACACATAATGGCTGTCTTTGCATGCATGTTTGTTTTCACCCCCCCCCCCCCTCCCTTGTCCTCCCCCCTTCGGCTTATTTAAGCCACTTTGGGAAAGACAAGAGGCTCGCGGGGTCAACAGCGAGTCGAAACAAATGTGTTGGTATTTTTCCCTGCGCACTGCGGATTGGGAGCTCCAGGGATGGCAGCGGTGGTGGAGGGGAGGGGAGGGCGAGTGCGGGGTGGTTATGTAGCCCACGGGCCAGATCACAGACTGGATATAGTGCAAGTAGCAGAACATCTCTTACTCTCGATGTCTCCTTGCTCGCTGCCAGCTTTCGTCAGCTGCTAGTTCAGTGTCGGAGTTCCTACTCGCCCGATGTTTCATGCATGCACATCCATAAATCACCAACAAGCTGCGTTTGCAGTTCTTCGAGTTCCTCTGAATAGACTCAGACACTTTGGTAGCGTCCACTCTGATTAGCACTTTCTACCCAGGTTCTGAGTAGAATGCTAATGAACAGTTTATTAGCTAAAATGCTAATAACACAGTTTGTCATGGAAGGCCCGTGCAAGCAACCTTTTTCTCCCAATGGTGCTGTTCCGTGTGAAAAGTACCGGCACGATATGACTGAACGTCAAAGGCGAACCTCCAATTTGCCACCTTTTTGAAATAGTACCTGGCCAGATGACGTATGCGAAGTAGAAACAGGACTATTCGTCTTTGTTCCGCCACAAACAAAATCTTCCATACTCTTGAAGATAAGTTGTCACAAGTCCAGTAAAGCATGTTCCTTTTGAAGACCATTAGTCTTTGGCCTGATGTGAACAAATGCTTTCACGCGGGAAGATAACTTATCAAGTTCCAGATACGGCGAAGCTTTACAAAGACGGTTAGTCTCTGGCGTGCAGCAAACAAGATTCAAACAGTTGAAAATTGTTTGTCAAGGTTCAGTTAAGCGATGATTGGCCTGTCACAGATGAAACTCAGTCTCATCACAAATACCAGAAGAGCTAGACCTTTCGCATTCCGAGTGGTGTCCGGAGCTTCAGATTATCTCCACAAACGGGGAAGACGACTGAGGGCTTCCTGTTTCTACCGTAGGGCAGAATAATGTGGTCCTGGTAAAATAAAATAAAAAAGAAATTACTACCCCGTGGCGTAACAAATGACTGCAGCTGTTTGGTTGTTGTTTTTTGGGGGGTTTTTTTGGGCATCTGACACAGCAGTGGACGATCCAATTGAACGGCGCTAAAATCTGATAAACACAGCAGCTCACAATGAAATGACCATTGTGGAGTCAGTCAAGTTCCACTTCTTGGATTCTTGGAACTGACTGCCATAAAGACTTTTTCCATTTCAGCTCATTGACGTGTAGCTTGTAAACAAGAAGGGCATGGCGGCTCTGGTAAGCCTTTCTGTGCGACTCCGTCATATAAATCCAATCAACATTTCACAGCATTAAGTGTTGTGATCTAAGTCCCACTTTATGGTTCAACTTGCAAGTGCCTCGCAGTAATTACGCTGCCATTCAAAAGCCTTAAAGCGCCTTCTCAGTTCAAAGCCACCGAGTGTCTTTGTATAAAATTGCACTTGCCCAACAAGGTACAGCAATTCTGCCGTTTAGGATTATTTTTCCCTTTAAAATTAAAATAGTCTTTTTATTTTATTTTTCAATTAAGGCCTTAAGAACCTAAGAACTCATGCCAACAGTGGAAGTTTTGGTTTGAAACCGCCTTTTTACTTCAGAGACTTTGATGAGTTGGTCCCACCCTGGAAAGATTTTTTAGCACCCCCTATTGGCAGAAATATGTTATTACAATAAGCGTTTTATAATTCAGATGCATCCTTCCAGTGTTTTTGTCACCTTTTCACTTTCACACTCGACTTCCCGTGTGTGTGTGTCCCCATTCTCCCTCACGCAGCTCACGCACCCGCTGCGCACATTTTCCTCCCTGAAGTTGCGATAACAGAAGTGTATATACGACTTTGAGCCCATTTCAGTTTATCTTTCCAATTAATATCTGCCTTTGTGCCGCAGAGCGGGCCGCTGTGCCACTAATGATGCGGATTACCGCCGCCTGCCGGTGCTACCGCACGCTGGGAGCGCCAGGGCCCGCGATCTGTCACCCGCGGCCTTCCTCCCTTCCCAAACGGCGTCCCCGCGTCGCCGTTCAATGAGCAGCACGCTGAGCTCTAATGATGAGAAGCTTTGCCGCGCTCTTGTCTGTCACGTCGCTCTCCCGCTCTACCTGCGGCTCACACCTTCGCCCCTCTGCCTCATCTTCCTTCTCCTTGCCGCCATTTGAAGACGAAGGACCGGGGAGTTGTCTCATTTACACGCCCCCGTCAGCGTCTCCCCCCACACACACAATTTTCTCGCTCAAGCGTCACACCGCGCACACTAATGAAGGCGAGTTGATGCCCCCCCCATTTATCCTTAGCGGAACTCTGAGATAGGGGGGGACATTTTTCCACCTCCCCTTGCTCGCCCTGCTCGAGTCTCATCAGGCTACCTTGGATCATTCTGATGTGAGATGGCAGAAAAACATACGCTACCAAGAAAAGCTTCCGTTTGGGGTTATGTTGAAAATTGCAATGTTTTTGACAATTTGATCGTAACCACAAGTCATGATAAATCCTTTGACAATGATGTCACGCATTCACAAAGTCACATGACACCACCTTTAAAGACTCTTCCTGAATGTTTTGACTGTGATGAGCCATAGAACAGCTTTGCTTCTGTAGCCGAAGTCGCATGATCCCTGATTCTCACTGATCTTTTTTCCCTCTCCGACAGATGACGTTTTCCGCCAGTCCTTATTCGGACCTCATCCAAGTCACGCAGTCGCTGGTTCAGGGGGCAGAGCAGACGGAAATGCTGTGGGTGCTGGGCCCTGTGTTTGCCGTGGTACTCATCATCAGTATCGTCATAGCCATCCTGCTCTTTAAGAAGTAAGTGGCTTTCTTTGTGTTTGTGCATGGGACGTAATCACCACTCAGCGTCATTATTGTGATTGTTTGACGTTTTTTGCGGCATTCCTAAATGCCTTTTTGCGACGGGTTCAAGCTTTAAATTTGAGTCACCAGAATGTTTCTATGATGTCACACGCTTTTATAGGCCATAAAAGTCATTTCACAACTGTTGAACAATAATCCTATCCTGATGAGTCATCACATTTCAAAAGAACTGTATAGAAAACCCAACCTGTTGGCCAGTCAGCCCCTGCGCCCCCCCCACAGTCCTCTCAGAGACTCGCCTAGGTTTGATATCAGGCCTCGAAATAGCCCACCGCTGCGCCTCCGCCGGAGCCCTTTTCTCTGTGCCGACAGATTGACAGGAGGGAGTGTGGGCTGCAAGATGTGAGCCCTTTTTTTCTTGTTTCAGCTGCCAATAAAACACACAAAGCGATAATTGAGTTCTCGCCAGAGCGGTTGTTATTGCTACCTGCTCGTTTGCCAAACACAGAGCCTGCTATGGACTTGTTGGTGGAAAAGTGGCCTGCCGGAACATCTCATGCTTGACATTTTCAAAGAGCTGGATTAAAACAAGAGGATAATAATTGCCTATTAATTCCTTGCCTCCCTCTCCTTCCCCTTTCTTTATGAACGCAGCAAACAGGAGAGGTGGGTACTGTCAATCCTCATCAGTGGTGTCTTCCATTCGTGTCGTGCGGTCTTCGCTGTGAGTCTGCTTCCTCTCATGATCAAAATTATGACAAAATGAAGGGAAAGCAGACTCCAAATTGGTGCGCCGAGTCATATTTGTTGGCTTTTAACAGACGTGAGATGCAACAGACTCCGTCTTGGATAATCAGGTCAAAATATGTTTATAACAGCAAACCCTTAAGAAACACCAATAGTGACAGAACATCGTAAATACTCCAAAATGTTGCTGGATGCTTTCAATGCCAATGTGTTGGAGACATTTATTGTCAGTTGTTTTAAAGCAGTTGTTGCTGTGGCGCGCTAGCTAACATACTGTCGGCTAAAAGCACCGGCTACTTAGTTACGATGCACATTGTCTGCTAATCACTTATTTCCACCGACTTTGACGATGATTTGAATTTATGTGAAAAATTCAAAATGGGGACCTTAAGTTGATTCTCAAAATTGACATTTTTGATCAAGCACTACCACTCTCTGTGATTTCCTGAAAACACATCACTTACGTGTTTAAAAATTGTGTAACAAAGGCCAACAAATGTAATTTCAGCATTGACATTAACACCAGGCCGCTTTCCTTTGAGAACCAGGTTAAAGTGAGTCACGGGAGGTGTCCGATTTGAGCTTGGTGTGGCTTTACATGTGCATGTTCCACATGTGTCGACCGTGTTCCTCATCACATCTGTCCTGTTCGCCCGTCTTGTGCTTCATTATTCATCCAATGCCGGCATGTGACCCCAGCGGTCCCTCCCGCCCATATGCGAATACGCCAAGGCAGCACTCGGCTGCAAAATGGCCCATTGTCAAGTAAATGCCAGGCCGGGGGGAAGTGCCGCAAAAAGAAATGTTCTCGTCTTTGAAGCTGACATTATCCGCCGAGACCTGGTCTTCCTGGCAGAAGTTTTAACAAAGGGCTTGTTCTGCTCTCATTAAGGAGGGCGCTTACTGCACAAACACACACATTTAACATACTCCAACTCACAAGTAGATTGTCACACTCGCTTTGAATAACCTTATTGAAATGGCTCGAGGCCAGCGTTTAACCATCCTGTTGCATTTGTTTCTCTGGATTGGCAATAATGGTCCGAGGTCACGTAGGTACGGCACATGTTTAATTATCCAAGTTTAAAAAAAAAAAAAAAAGTTCTAATAGGACTAATCTTTGCTTACCATCTTCAGGGTGTGTAAAGGTAAAATATTTAGTTTTATTGTATGTGGATGGAAGGTCATGGAAATGGGAATGCGGACACAGTCTGTCTCTTGGGGATGTTTGTCGTAGATTACCCGTCACGCTGCTAGCACTAGCTTAAGACCCCGCCGTTTAACGTAACAGGTGGCGCGGGTTCAGGCAGCTGTACATCTTCTCAGCAGAAGGCCTAAAAACCTGCATTTTATGGGGTGTAGCGAGATGTGAAACTTCCACTGGGTGTCTCCATTTGCAGTCGGAGGGCCTGTGTGTATGTGCGCGTGCTTGTCAACAGATGCTAACCGTCTCAACTTTACAATACATACACACCCGATGGACAGTGTTATGCTCGACTGAGCCGAGCGAAGCCGAGCTAAGTTTCACCAGGCGGCACAGGTGCTACAAAACCGGTCTCAATTATCCGGCGTTGTGCCGCCCAGCTGATGGGCTAATTACAGCAACCGCCTGTTTTCCTCTCACTCTGGAAAGACTGTAAACACAACGTGTTGTTGGCACACCCGCGCACACATAACTGTGAAAATCTCACATATGCACATGGATGCATTCCCACACAGCAGCTGTCATATATTCAAACCGTGGCTAGACCACTCCAGGAAAATGATGCTTTTTCTATCTCCTTAACTGCGAGACTAACGAGGACATTATCTTGGTCCTTAGCTCTCTGTTTGGGCGCATTGTCTGGCTAAGCTAGCTGTGCTAGCAACCTTAGCCAAGCCCAGTGGGCCTTCCAAGAAATTCCGTCATGCCGTCCAAGCAGGAAGTTCAGTTGAGAACAAGGTCATACCAGCAAGTTCAGCCAAACCATAACACGTTCAGGAACATCGTCCACAAACATAATACGGGAAGTTCAAGAATAATTTATGAAACTGATGAAACACACAACACACAAGAAATAGAACCATGTCTTTAAGTTGAGAAGGGGGAAGTTGCCAGACCCAGTTTTCTAGTTCTCTTTGCAAAGAGAAATAATCAGTGTCACTCTCAATCATATCGTCATTTCCACTTAAGTGGATAAATCCCTGCCTCTTGGTCTGGCGTCCCTTTAATGCCGTGTTGTTGTTGTTTGTTTCTCTCTCCAGGAAGCGAGCGTCGCCCCTGCCCAAGGACGAACACTCGGGCGGAGTGAAGGACTCCCTGCTGCCCAACACCTCCGACCCTGTGGAGTTGAGACGGCTCAACTACCAGACGCCAGGTAGGAAACAACCCCCACCCCTCGCCGCATGTCGTCAACATATGGTTGCGTTCGCACACCCCTGCAGGGATGGCTGTGTCAACTCAGTGGTTTTGATCAGTCACTCAGTGGGTCCTTGCAAGTAAATGACTAGTCCAGATTTTCAAAAGGACATTTTTAGTCACATTTGCAACATATACAAAACTATTTTAATGAATGGACCACATCAGAGTGACAGAGTTGCTTTGTCCTGTTGGCTACCAATGCTATCATTAAGCTCATTAGCGCTAGAAGACGAAACGTCAGTTTATGGCAAAGTTGCGTTCCTTTGAAATCCGGGATGGTGAGTCAGAATTCTCCGCAGATAATCATAGCCTATGCTACCCCAGTTGTAAATTTGAGTGAAATCCTAAATATTGGGATGAAACACAATTGCAGTCCATCAACATTAAACAGTAAAAGTTTGATGCTAACCAAATGTGCCTTTTCGTGCTGTGTGGCCTAGAATTTGCTGGGCAAACTGGTTGACTGCCCACCGTTTATGACCTTGAATGTAAGAACCATTGGGCCCCTCCCTGTACAGTAAATATTGACGTGCTCATAAATCAACTCGTTTGATTCCAAACTAAATTAGCCCAACATTGTGGCTAAGGCTTCAGACAGGGAAAAGCCGTCTTTTCGCCAGTCCTTTTAGAAACTGACACAATCCCGTCACGGTTGCTGACTGCTGAGCTTTAGGAATGCGTTTCAACCGCCAGCCGCTCTTTCTTTTACCTCTTTGTCGCCTTTTTGGAGAAGCAAAACTGAGATTTCAACCGAGCGTTTCCAGCTCTGTCACCGTCACTCGGTGCACACTAGCCTGGTGTGTGGGGGAGGCTTTTGTTGAGGTGTCCGACCTCAGCCTCCTTCCTTTTTCCTCCACCCCCTCATCAGCTGCTTTCATCCCCCCCCCCAATTGGTAATGTTGTGCTGCCTCTGATGTCAAGGTGAGCTAGGTGGAGGGAACAATGGAGCTGAAAGGAAATGTCAACCCAGGAACAGACGTGTGTGCGTATGTGTGCATTCATATGTGTACATTCCTTCTCACAGGTTATTAAAGACCACATTGCCGCACACACATACACACAGCCTCTTTGAGCCCCTGCAGAGGAATTAAGCATGGCTGCCGCTCACTCTAAAGAATCCCTGTTCTCCCCTCCTCCCACTCCACCTCTCTTTCCCTTTTGTCTTCCATTTTCCCTCCTGTTGGATAATCTCCTTTTTTTTCATCTGGCGTTCTCTGACGCCCCCTTCCTTTCCCGGAACGTCATCATCTATCTGCGTCTTTTTTTCGGCGACAGAGGTGTTTCTTATGAAAGCTGTGCGAGCCTTCGGCCGCCATTTCTTGCTCTCTTTGACTTGGTCGTTCCACAGAGGGGGGAACGTTCCTGCCTTGATTGTAATTGTTGTTAAGTGCTCTAGCAACATGTTGCTTTGTTTAACATACATTTTTGTAATGGACAAAATAATCATTTAAAAACCATGTGCCTCAACTCTTCTTGTTGCACCTTTGCTTCTTTCCTCCATGACTTTCCTTTCTCTCACAGGTCCCAGCTCTCACCGCAGCCCCAACACGCCAAGTTAGTCTACTATGTCGTCCTAAGCGCCCCCCTCCCCTTCCTCCGTCTTCCACCACAGCAGTACAGTTCAGTAATATTTCATAGCCTGTATATTTATTTGATTCTCAATCAAACAATCAACCCTCGGTCTTCCGATGAACGAACCGTACTGCTCAGGTGGTAACAATTGTCAAGCGTGTTTCTCACTCGCTGCCATTCTATGTTCGCCTCATCATAATCCCACCCGTCTCGCGCTCCATGCAAGCGGCGGACTTCACGGCTAGCCGAGCACGCGTGTTCTAAACGAGCTCGTCTATCTTTTGTCCTGACCCTCCATTACATCCGTCAAAAACTCGTCTGGCTGAGGACAGGTTCATGTTCACGTGCCGCTTTTAATTGGATTCATCGCTCAGGTGCCACGCCGTGTAATGAATGCGCTTTGGGCGGCTTGTTGCTTTGAGGACAAAAGCGCTTTCAAAAAGCGTATTACTCGACATGGCACCTGCTATAGCCAGAGACATCGCCGCTCTGTATTTGTTTACCGATTTAACCTGTGGCAAATCGATGCGGGGTTTCAGGTTATGGAAATTTACCACAACGGGTGTGTAGTCAGAGTACACTGCTTTTAATGAAACAGCATGTGACTCATCAACTGAGGTTGTTTTTGCCTAACAACTGCACACAAACAATTGTTTGAGATTAGTTGTGGCTCGATGTTTGGTACATCTGGACCAACAGCTACCCACTGTGAGTCTGAAGACTTTGTGGGTGAAGCAGCATGATGTTGCATGAAGCAGATGATTTTGTATGTCTTGTGACTGGAAATACTTGTTTTTTTATCACAAGGTGACCCCAGCTTTCTAGTATACAAGGGAAAAAATATCACTGGAAATAATTGCATGTTTTTGATCACTCTTCATAAAAGTGGGTCTGCTTCATGCAAACTCGTTTCTTGAGTGCTGTTTGTCAGTGTTTATTATTATGAAATAGAACATCTTCAATAGCTATATCTTTTGAGTGGTGTGAAGGTGACACACAAGACGGATGCTGAACTCCGCGCAATCTTGCAAGTTCCCGGCTATGTGTTTTAAGCCAAGATCAAAGGCGCATGGGGAAATTTGTGCTAACAGATTAGCAACAACTCACCGCAATAACACTAGAAAAGAGCAGGAGTTGATTGGGGGGGGGAGTAATCCAGGCCAAGCGCTCCAGGCTGCGCCAAAAGACGCTCTATTGTAAAAAGAGATATTTCAAAGGAATGAGTTCTGGCAGTTGACCAGTCACTTTTTTCCCCCCTCTTCCTCCCGTGAAATAAGACTGATCCGCTGAGACTTAACGGAGTTCTCACTCTCTCCGGGGCCTCGTTTGTTTCCCATCCCCAAATCTCCAGAAGCATGCCTCTCATCCCTCGTGGGTGGGTCACCCACCTGTGTCGTCGCTCGCCATCTGTCGTCACACACACGGACGCATCAACGCCACCTCATGGTCCCACATAGTCTTGTGACGTTCAGCGACATCTTACCCGTTCTTACCGTTTGTTTTTTCCCTCCTCGGTTCCTCTTTTAGGGATGAGAGAGCACCCGCCCATTCCCGTCGCCAGCCTGGCTGACCACATCGAGCACCTCAAGGCCAATGACGGCCTGCGCTTCTCCCAGGAGTATGAGGTAAAATCAACATGCCCGAGCCCTGCTGGGGATAGCAAAAACTCAAAGCACACATTTAATGACCAACAAAAAAATAGGACATCTTCAACACAGACCAAAAAAACGCAAAAAAAAACACCGTCAAAGGAGAACAAAATCAAGATGGTGTCAAAGTAAAACCTTTGTTGTTTTGGCCTGTCCCAAGAAGCACATAACGAAGGATAATTTCCCCACCCAGGACGTTTGTACCACTTTAATCCCATCCCTACACATCTTAATTACACTAAAAAACGCTAGTGTTTATTCTTTTTTTTTTGTACACAAACTAGCAGGTGGTAACAACGCAAAAGCAATCAGCGCGCGTCTCGATATGCGCATCTTGTGATGCAACTCGGCGAGGGATTACCTCTCGTCCTCGATAAAAAGGAGCAAGTAAAATTAGCATTTAA
Source organism: Syngnathus typhle (assembly GCF_033458585.1). Lineage (NCBI taxonomy): Eukaryota > Metazoa > Chordata > Actinopteri > Syngnathiformes > Syngnathidae > Syngnathus > Syngnathus typhle. The sequence goes on along the minus strand of NC_083750.1, from coordinate 7,240,540 downwards.
AGTGGCGCATTGGAGAGCGGCGAGATGTCCTTGTGTAAAGAAAACAGCGGGAAAAAAATATATATATATTTGTTCAGACATTGCAGTCTGTTTCGGGTCCCAGTGATTGACTTGCTGGATTGATTGAAGGATCATAGGGAGACGCCGTTCTGATTTGGAAACAGTTTTTTCTTTTTCTTCCCTCCAACGGTGTAATGGTAATACAAACAGTTGCGGGGTTGAACTTTTGTCAACAGCTACATCATAGACATTATTATCAACTACTTCATAAGTGTGCTTCCACTTTTATAGTTTCGAGATACTCTGTTTTTTCTTGTCAATTATCATTGAGAAACAATTTACACATGAATAAAAAATAAACAGAATGACAAGTTAATCCAGAGACGTGTGTACAAAACACACCAGAAGGGTTGCCAGTGGTTGCATTAGCTGGAAATAAATAACCATGGCTCTGAAACCGCAATACGCGCGCCTCCAAACCGGCACGTTGCCCTCGTAACGTGTTGGGGCTGGCTAGGAAGCGGCCCGCTACAACGGCGGGCAGCCGGCCCGTCTCCGGCCGTGATTGGCAAACAAGGGATAGGGCGCCTCCGTGGGGCGGCAGATGGTGTGTGACACCTGGCACTTTGGTCACCTCTAGCCAATTCTGGTGTCGAGTCACATGCAGGACCAATGGCCACCGCCCTCGCTTTCCCAACCCTGACCCTCCCCGACCCCCTCCGTTCTTTTCCTTATTTGTCTCCTGACGGGGTCGGACCGCATACGTATTGATCGGTCGGGGATTTGCGACGGCGTCCTATACCGCGCATCGATAATGTCACCCGCTCTCATGTTATTTGCTATCGATCGTCCGCCAGCGGCTGTGCTGCAGAAGCGCCTTGGCTAATTTCCCCCACCGGAACCTCGCACCTGGCAATTCCAACTGAGGGCAAAATGCCCACGCATGGCCTTGTGGTCACAGTTGGTTGAGATTGTGAGTGAAACTGAACCATTATCGTTTTGTCTAAACTACTCTCGTGGGTCAAATTGACCCGTTTAAAAACGTAGAAAAATTGTGATTGAAGCTTGTTTTTTCATTTTTAAATATCTCTCACTTCAGAAGATATGTATGTAAAGCTGGAACTCATCTTGACTATCATATTGCAATGATGATACTATGCTAATGCTTGCCATTCCTCCCTCCCTAGTCCATCGATCCCAGCCAGCAGTTCACGTGGGAGAACTCCAACATGGAAGTGAACAAGCCAAAGAACCGCTATGCCAACGTTATCGCCTACGACCACTCCAGGGTGGTGCTCACGTCCGTTGACGGTAAGAGTTGAAACGTGACACAAATTCAGCGAAAGGAAAGCGGACTGAAACCCGCTTTTGCTTCACAGCAGTCCCAGGTAGCGACTACGTTAACGCCAATTACATTGACGGCTACCGGAAGCAGAACGCCTACATTGCCACGCAGGGACCGCTGCCCGAGACGCTCAGCGACTTCTGGAGGATGGTGTGGGAGCAGCGCTCCAGCACCATCGTCATGATGACGCGACTGGAAGAGAAGTCCAGGGTAAGGATGGGCCACCAACTCGGGAAAAACATTTAGGGCGAAGAAAGAAAAACATAAGAGAAAGAACTACACAAGCATCAGAAAATAATTAATGATGAAATAAAATCATAGTAATTCAAAATATTTATTGAAGAATGTAAAATCAGGTCGCACAATTACTGAAGTATAGGATATAAAAAGAAACACTAGAAATATTAGATGAAAATATTTGGAAATAATACAATAGTACAACATTTTCTGTCACAAAACTATTTGAAAAAAATACGCAATTATTTGGAAGAATACAACACGTTTGATGATAGCCCAAAATAAACTGTCATAGTCATTAAAGCAAGAAGAAAAGCCGTCCAGAAAAAAAAAAGCAACAGAATACTTACAAATGTAACAAAGTTGCTGTTTGCGGCTAATCCTGCTTGATAATAAATATGTTCCTTGTTCTTTGTAACGTAACCTCGGCAGGCCCTGGTAATGAAAACCTCAATTGTCAGATGATCCCCCAACTGTACACTGCACCCGTCGCGTCCGCAGACAGAGCTTCCTTTCTTTGCCGCCTGCTTGTGCTCAGCTGGATTTGTCAGCCTGATCAAAGTCAGTTTGCAGACGCCATCGTTCCCAAAGTTTCTCCAAATCTCCAAACCCTCCGCACCTGTCTGCCGGACGGATTTCCATAATAATGAGAATTACATTCCTCATTCATTACCACGACGCACACATAATACTAATATGTTTTTGCAACCACCATCGACTTTGCGGCTGGTGTTTATGCTCCCCGCCTGCGTTTGGCCCTTGAGACGACAGGAGCGGGAGAAAAAAAACTCTTTTAAGTTGAAGTTAAGAGGATTGTCACCCAACATTTGCCCGCGTCTAAAAATATAGCTAAACTATACACACACACAAAAAAAAAAATGTTGGGAAAGTTTTTCGAAACATAACCTTCACATAACAATCAGTTTACAAGTTACAAGGAAGCCTTGAAGGAAGGAAAAATAATTACCCGCTGTTCCGTTCCATCCATCAGCATAAATATAAATACGGCGAGTGCCTTTGTCAGGTAAGAGCTCGACGGCAGCATAGCATGGTATGTTTTAATTTAGCGCCTCCCCGGGCCATCACTCATCTCGGCAAATTGGCCGACACGCTTATGAAAGCGGAGCCCGCTCCGTCATAGGTAAAAGCGTGTGTTTATCGTGCGTTCAATCTCACCTCACCTTGCCCCTGCGTTAAGACCGCCTCGCAGAGGAAGCTATTAGCAGTGTTTGAAGTGACTAACAAGTTGTTGATCGGAGTCATCATTTTAACATTTCGAGCTGTCGCACAACTTTAAAGGGGAGGTTGGCCACCATTTTCTTCCCCCTCGCTATATACCTGTGTAAAAAATTTCTTTCACTCTGACCACTATTTATTTGAAATCTTCAGTCCGGTGCCGCGGTATTTATACGGCTGACCGACCGACCAGTTGCTTCTCTCTCGGGTTAACCCGCTCGATAGCTGGACTTGATATCTCGTTTAGCTGTGCGACCTCTCTAAGAGTTTATAGATTGCGCTCAGATGGACAAAATGAGTTGGTGCCAATCCCAACTGGATTTGCGCATGACTGGACGCCACTAACAAGCATTTCTACTCGTAGTCACGTGACAGGAGCTAACTTGCAGGTTTTGGGCACGTGCGAGAGGAGACGCAAAGGCCGCAGTCTCACAACTGTGAAGCGGACATGTTGAGTGGCCCTCACCAACGTCCATGAGACAAATCATGTGGTCTTGAGACGCCCCCCACTCGTCCTAAGTGGAGCCACCTGATAATTAGCTCATTGCAAATGATCACAGGCTGATAAAAGACAAAGTGGCCTTTCGAAGTGCACTTCACACACATATACACACACACACACACACAAGGTGAGAGAGCAGTCATGTTTGGGTAGGTGCTGAGTCTTCAGCTTTTAATGAGACAGGCCACGTCGCCTCTGATCCGACCCTTCTAATGTTCTCGCCTTGTTAATCAGCACGGCTCGTTCGGCGCGCTCCTCTCGACGCCGCACTCTGTTCTAACCGTCCGCCTCCTCTTCCCTCCCTCTCGACCCGCCAGGTGAAGTGTGACCAGTACTGGCCGGCGCGAGGAACCGAGACCTACGGCATGATCCAGGTCACCATGTTGGACACGGTGGAATTGGCCACTTACAGCGTCCGCACTTTTGCACTCTACAAGGTACAGCACTGAACTTTTACATTTTGTCCAGGTAGCCAAATTCCGAGGTGGCCTTTTAGGTTGGAAGCTGTCATTTTAGGGTCGTTTGAACCAACTCTGGGGCTCGTACAAAGGCAAACCTTTCCTGTCTGATTGCGCCCAAATTTGAAGCTCGTAAGACTGGGCAGGCGGGACACCAAAAAGGCCAATTCAATTAAACAGCGGGTGCTTTTCAAATGAAACTTGCGTAATGTCATTAAAGCGCTTTGACCTTTCACTGGATTCCGACACGACAAGTTTTTGAACTTCATCCTTCCTTTTTGGCAGAATGGTTCTAATGAGAAGAGAGAGCTGCGGCAGTTTCAGTTCATGGCCTGGCCTGACCACGGCGTGCCCGAGTACCCCACCCCCATCCTGGCCTTCCTGAGACGTGTCAAGGCCTGCAATCCTCCAGACGCGGGACCCATGGTGGTGCACTGCAGGTGCGAATGGCAACGCGCTAGCGTGCCCGCCAATGTCAAGTTGGGCAAATCAAAACGGTCCCCGTGCCTTGCAGCGCGGGCGTGGGCCGGACCGGCTGCTTCATCGTGATCGACGCCATGCTGGAGCGCATGAAGCACGAGAAGTCGGTGGACATCTACGGCCACGTGACTTGCATGCGGGCCCAGCGCAACTACATGGTGCAGACCGAGGACCAGTACATCTTCATCCACGAGGCGCTGCTGGAGGCGGCCACCTGCGGCAACACCGAGGTGCCGGCGCGCAACCTTTACGCGCACATCCAGAAGCTGACGCAGCCGCCGCCCGGCGAGACGGTCACCGCCATGGAGCTGGAGTTCAAGGTAAAGACAAAAGATAACAAAACAAAAAAATCATTATTATGTGTTCTATGGTTATCATCACTACACGTAGGTAAGTAAAACAATTGAGAAATGAACTCTGTGACACAACACACAACGTTCAAGGTGACACACACACACACACACCTGCTGTCAAGTGTGATGTCATTAGAGCTGCTCTGCCATTTGCCCCGGTGCTGACCATGCCACATTGTGTTTGACGTGATAATAGTACCGGCCAGTGAGAGACGGCTGGAACCGTTGTGTGGTGTTTGTGTGTTGTGGGGTCACACAACGCTCACGCAAGCACCGCCGGCAGAGCGTGACAGTCCGTATACGCTCCTGCTGGTCCATCTGCCGCCTCAAGCGCTGCCAAATTGCTTGTGCCGCACTTCAACGCGTGCTCTTTGTTCATATTACATTCCTTAAAATAGCACTTTGAAATGAAGATGCGCCCATTAAAGCATGAGAGCGGTGCTCATGTGCGTTCATTCACTCATAATTTTGGTCACCTTTCTTGTCTAGCAAGTCTCGCAAGTCTCGCTCGCTGGCAGCCACTTTTTTGCAGAAATGATGCAGAAACAGAAATGATGGTATAATTCGACAGAAACTGTCAAATTCTTTTTACAGATGTCTAATTGTGTAATTTTGGCACCACTAGCAAAAACGAAAGTATAAAGTGCTAGTTTTCACATTTAAAAAGCATATTCTTTGGAACCGATTATTGGCGTTTCCATTCATTTCAATGAGGAAAGATGATTTGAGTTTTTCACGATGCAATCTTATTAGCGTTCGACTAAAGGCCAATTGTTTGTCGCTCAGCGGCTGGCCAACTCCAAGGCGCACACGTCGCGCTTCATCAGCGCCAACCTGCCGTGCAACAAGTTCAAGAACCGCCTGGTGAACATCATGCCTTTCGAGTCCACGCGCGTCTGCCTTCAGCCCATCCGCGGTGTGGAGGGCTCCGACTACATCAACGCCAGCTGCATCGACGGATACAGGTGCGCCTATTGTCTCCTCTCTTGTTCTTTGCTTCTTTCTTTCTCCCTCTCTTCTACCTTTTAGCCCTCACCTGTCATCTCTCCTTGTCTATTTTCCTTCCTTTACTCTTCTTCCTTGTCACTCTTCTCTGTCCTCCATTGAATTTCTTTCATGCACTTTTCATCCTCTTTCTCGTCTTTATTCCTCCTCTCATTTTTTTCTGTTACCATTTCCTCATCTCCACCACCATTTCCTCTCGTCTGTCTTCTTTCCTCCCTTTAGTCGTCACCTGTTTTTTTTTTTATCTTTTCTGTTAATTCCCTCCCTTATCAATATGTCCTAAAGCAAAGTAGGTAATTGAATTAATGATTTTAATTACATGATTTAACAAAAGTACATGTTTGAAATGATTCAATAAATTGTCCCATTGCAATATATTTCTTAATCTATTTTTTGCTCTCCAAATGAATTCAAAACAATTATGGTGGGATGTTTTGTCCTTGTTTGTGTAATTCATTGTTTTACACAACTATATTTAATATATGCCTATGTAGTGTGATAAAAAAATTGCACTTTTAACGTTTGGCTTTCTATTTAAAAACATGTTCTTTATTTTAAATTCAATGTCCAGTTTTACAGTTTTTTTTTTGTTTTGTTTTTAGATTATTTTGTCATTTCCATTTGTTTTAGGGGAATGTTTCATTAAATTATAGATTACAACTGCTGTCGCCTCCTCCTCCTCCTCCTCCTCTCATCTTTTTCTACTGCTCTCCTCCAGTCTGTCCTCTCTATTCATCTCTTCAAATCTCCTCCCTCTTGGCGTCGTCTCCCCTCGCTCGGCTGTTTTCTCCCCTCTTGCGACAATCTGTTGTTTCTGTATTTGTGCAAGGCAAAAAAGGCCCTCAGCACATTCTAATCTCCCGGTTCCACATTAGCGCATCGCCTGCAGTGCCTTCCTCAGCTGTTGTGTGTGTGCACGCGCGTGTGTTGTCATGTTGCCTGCATGCACACATGCAAGGCTGCATGCACAAACACACACAACGTTTTGCACACGTGCACTGCATGGACATGTGAGCGTGTTGGCGTGCTCAGTCCGCTTGTTTCTTGAGCGGTGCGTTGCTGCCACCTGCCGCCGGCTGAGCAGGACCGCATGACCGCAGCATGGTGGTCACGTAGCACAGCAGCAAATGAGCTCATCTCCAGCTGTGCCGTCAAGATAGATAAACGGGATTATGTCACGGCTGACAATTGTTTTTTTATTTTATTTTGCCTTTTGCCTTCCGCGTGCATATATTGCGCCACACTGCAACTTGCCTGCTTGACTTGACACACAACATTTGGTGCACAATGTCTAATTATGCATTAGAAATATATTTAATCATCTGCTTTGCTCATCCAATACAATCTAATTCAAATGAAGCCTTTACAATGTTTTCTTACATGGCAATATTTGATTTTTCCATGTTCCTTGTGTTTGCGTGCATATTTGCAGACAGCAGAAGGCCTACCTGGCCACGCAAGGTCCGCTGGCCGAGACCACAGAGGACTTCTGGAGAATGTTGTGGGAGCACAACTCCACCATTGTCGTCATGCTGACCAAGCTACGGGAAATGGGACGGGTGAGGAATAAACGCCACCCTGATCATAATCATATCAGATTGCTACGTTTATTACTATGGAGTGTTGGAGATGTACGCTGCATTATACTGACAAGCCAAACATTTTCTAAATTTTCTATGTACAGTTTCTAATTTGCTTCCTGACTTGGATAAACCAATCAATCTACTGTGTACGGTTTGTGTCAACAGGAAAAGTGCCACCAGTACTGGCCGGCCGAGCGCTCGGCCCGCTACCAGTACTTTGTGGTGGACCCCATGGCCGAGTACAACATGCCGCAGTACATCCTGAGAGAATTCAAGGTGACGGACGCCCGCGACGGACAGTCCCGAACCATCCGCCAGTTCCAGTTCACCGACTGGCCCGAGCAGGGCGTGCCCAAGACCGGGGAGGGCTTCATCGACTTTATCGGGCAAGTGCACAAGACCAAGGAGCAGTTTGGACAGGACGGACCCATCACTGTGCACTGCAGGTAGGACCGGTGCAGCAAAAACAGAGTCCGAAGCGCGGAGAAAGACGCTTATCCTCGTGTTCCTCAGCGCCGGCGTGGGCCGAACCGGAGTCTTCATTACTCTGAGCATCGTGCTGGAGAGGATGCGGTACGAGGGCGTGGTTGACCTTTTCCAGACCGTCAAGACCCTTCGCACCCAGCGGCCCGCCATGGTGCAGACTGAGGTGAGGCCCCTGAGATGGATTCTTTTAATATATGCAAACAGCGGCTCTTTTCCTCATGTCTAGTGCTCTCCTCCATTTAAAGACATGGTAAATTCAAATAGACCAATTCCTGAAATAAAAAAGAGGCCTTTGTTTGATTGGAGGCATTTAATCACCCCACTTTTTTTTTTTCTTTATATCATTACTTTTCTGTATTTGTGGTGAAGCATTGCACCGTGACCCTGAAAGTGACCCCCGTGTGTATGTGACAGGACCAGTACCAACTGTGCTACCGGGCCGCTCTGGAGTACTTGGGAAGCTTCGACCACTATGCAACGTAACCCCAGGCGCCAAGGTCCAAGTCCCTCAGGAGTCTGCCAAGTGTCCCATCTCAGGCACCGAACGCCCTGGGGGGGGGGGGGAATCAGCACCCAACCCTGTTGCTTTAGGGGGAGGTGCGAAGGACAGAATCTACCATGTGACTTTTTTTTTTTTTGTGCTTCAAAGTCTTGTACAGTCGACAGTGCTACCCGTCCCTCATCTAGCGGTACCGCCACTCATTTTTACATTGATAACATTTATTGTTTAGTCTACTTTTTTAATCATTTTTTTTTCTAACATTGTGTCTTAATGCGGGTCCGGTGCTTTGTTTTCATAATCGCTACTTTTAAAATAGTTTTTTTGTATTGTTTTAAAAAAAAAAAAAAGAAAAAAGGGTACGTTATAGCACACCGAGGCTATAGATGCTAATCTCTTCCGGGCCAGCTACTTATTTGCGTTGTTGTGCGCTCGGGATGTAGTCGATGACAACAACAAAGAAAACAAGACGACAAAAAAAACTGCCTTTTATCCTGCTGTTTCCTCGAGGACGAGCACAAAGCAGCTCATGCTAAGCGACTGCTAAGCTAAGGCTGCAGCCGATGACGACAGTGTGTGTACAGGAAAGCGAAGCACATGACTTTTTTTTGTGTTCTTTTGCAAAAAGGCCTTTGTACAGAATGGACCATTCCACCCGACGTGACAAACACAATTGATCTTATTTTATACAGAAATAGAACTATAAATATAAATATATATATATATATGATTATATATATGTACAATGATGCATAGGTGTACACACAGCTTGTTCTTGAGAGACGCCGTTTGCCGTATGTACTGTACCATCGACCAAAAAAAAAAAGGAAATAATGCAGCACAAACCCTCGCCACCCCCCTTGTTGTCACAGTGCACAGACCTTTCCCCAAGATGGCCGCCACAAGCGCACACGCCTAAAGTGGTGGGGCAGGTGTATTGACAGGTGGGTGGTAGGGAAGGCGGGGGGGGTTACTTTGTTCATTTTAAAATCTTGTGAATGCATCGTGCTGTCAGGGTTCCACCTGTTGTACACACACATACACTGTTTTTCTATTTGTTGATAAAGAACTGGAATTTCAAAAGAAAACCTGTTAACGAATGAACACTCGAGTTGTAAAAAAAAAAAAAAAAGAGGGGGGGGAAAAAACCTTGATGTTAATAAAGATACATAATTGGGGTTTTTTGTACAAAGTCTTCCTGTTTGACTTCATTGCAGAATTTGTGATTTTTTTTGAGGGTAGGGGTTCAGGATAGGGTTTAGGCTTGGGGATTAAAACTAGAGTCAAGGTTTCAGACTAGGGTACGTAAAGTAAGGTTTAGGGCTGGGGTTAGGGTTTCAAAGTAGGGTTTAAAACTAGGGTTAGGATTTAAAACTACGATTAGGGCAGTGCTTCTCAATTATTTTCTGTTACGCCCCCCCCTAGCAAGAAGAAAACTATTCGCGACCCCCCTCCCCACCGTGACTATCCTAACTTGTCTTGTAAGTCGTAAAATGTTGCACTGTCGCAAACGTGACAGAAGTAACAATGAGAGCGCCACTGCCCCCTGCTGTAGTAAACGCGCAATTACACTTTATTCTAGTACTGCCAAAAAAAAAGCCTGTTCCCCAGGGTCACACGCGCCCCCCCAGGAATAGCACCGCGCCCCCGGGGGCGCGCCCCACTATTTGAGAAGCACTGGATTAGGGTTTCAAACTACGATTTCAATCTAGGGTTAAGGTTTCAAGGTAGTGTTTAAAACCAGGGTTAGGGTTTCAAACTGGGGTTTCATACTAGGGTTAGGGTTTCAAAGTAGGGTTTAAAGATGGGGTTAGGGTCTTAAACTCGGGTTTGGGTTTCAAACTATGGTTAGGGTTTTCAAACGAGTTTCAAACTAGGGTTAATATTATGATGTTAAGGGTTAGGGCAAGGTTTATGTTAAGGGTTATAATTAGGGTGTTGGAATTTTTTAAGGAAGAAAAGCCTTACATGGTCCTTTTTTAATCCATATTAAACATCTTCACTTTTGAAGCCTGTCATTTTCAAAATAACCCAAACCTCACATCCAAGAATAAAAGGCTTTATTGTTGCTACCTGTTATCGCTTCTGTTTGGGCCAAGATGTGGAACTTGCAGAAACAGCGTGCTGGTGCTTTGATTGCAGCCGCTACTGACACCTGGACTCCAGTGTTTATATGCACGCTGATTGAGGGCTTCCTTCAAATCACTACCAAAATCTAAAAAAAAGGAACAGAATTCCAATCCTCTCGTTAGCATAATATTGACACGCTTTTCCTTATTGTTCTTTTCTCTCATTTTGTATATGCAGCGTGTCACGCAGATGTAATCCAAGCTGCTGCCTCGAGTATACGCATTTGAGCCTTTCACTCGTATTGTCTCCCTCAACTTGATTTAAGGATTAGGGCAGCTGCTCTTTTTTTTTCTTCTTCTTCTATCTAACAAGCAAAGAAAGCCCTCGGACATCTGTGCGCAATATGTTAGACTTGAGCTCCTTCCCAACGATGTTTCCTTTTCAAGGCCTGAAAAGCAGCAGTTGACGGGCATCGCCGACCCACTGCCAGGAACTGGGCCTCGTGTCAAACATGGCCTTGTAATGTAAAGTTCACTTGTGTTTTGGGAGCTTCTCAGGCTGGTGCTAACTGAGGCTCAGAGCTAAATCTCAACTGTGTCAAATCGAAGTAAATCTAGCCTAGCAAGTGTGGTTGTAAAGCAAATGGGTGGGTGGGTGAGTGGGTGGGTGGGTGAGTGAGGTGGGTGGGTGGGTGGGTGGTTGAGTGAGGTGGGTGGGTGAGTGAGGTGGGTGGGTGAGTGGGGTGGGTGAGTGAGGTGGGTGAGGTGGGGTGAGTGAGGTGAGGTGGGGTGAGTGAGGTGAGGTGGGGTGAGTGAGGTGGGGTGAGTGAGGTGAGGTGGGGTGAGTGAGGTGGGGTGAGTGAGGTGGGGTGAGTGAGGTGGGGTGAGTGAGGTGGGGTGGGTGAGGTGGGGTGAGTGAGTTGGGGTGAGTGAGTTGGGGTGAGTGAGGTGGGGTGAGTGAGGTGGGGTGAGTGAGGTGGGGTGAGTGAGGTGGGTGAGGTGGGGTGAGTGAGGTGGGTGAGGTGAGGTGGGTGAGGTGGGGTGAGTGAGGTGGGGTGAGTGGGGTGGGGTGAGTGAGGTGGGTGAGGTGGGTGAGGTGGGGTGAGTGAGGTGGGGTGAGTGAGGTGGGTGAGGTGGGGTGAGTGAGGTGGGTGAGGTGGGGTGAGTGAGGTGGGGTGAGTGAGGTGGGGTGAGTGAGGTGGGGTGAGTGAGGTGAGGTGGGTGAGGTGGGGTGAGTGAGGTGAGGTGGGTGAGGTGGGGTGAGTGAGGTGAGGTGGGTGAGGTGGGGTGAGTGAGGTGGGTGAGGTGGGGTGAGTGAGGTGGGTGAGGTGGGGTGAGTGAGGTGGGTGAGGTGGGGTGAGTGAGGTGGGTGAGGTGGGGTGAGTGAGGTGGGTGAGGTGGGGTGAGTGAGGTGGGTGAGGTGGGGTGAGTGAGGTGAGTGGTGAGTCAGGGAGGGAGTGGTGAGTCAGGGAGGGAGTGGTGAGTCAGTCAGGGAGTCAGTCAGTCAGGGAGTCAGTCAGTCAGGGAGTCAGTCAGTCAGTCAGGGAGTCAGTCAGTCAGGGAGTCAGTCAGTCAGGGAGTCAGTCAGTCAGGAGTCAGTCAGTCAGTCAGGGAGTCAGTCAGTCAGGGAGTCAGTCAGTCAGGGAGTCAGTCAGTGAGGGAGTCAGTCAGTCAGTCAGTGAGGGAGTCAGTCAGTCAGTCAGTGAGGGAGTCAGTCAGTCAGTGAGGGAGTCAGTCAGTCAGTGAGGGAGTCAGTCAGTCAGTGAGGGAGTCAGTCAGTCAGTCAGTGAGGGAGTCAGTCAGTGAGGGAGTCAGTCAGTGAGGGAGTCAGTCAGTCAGTGAGGGAGTCAGTCAGTCAGTGAGGGAGTCAGTCAGTCAGTCAGTGAGGGAGTCAGTCAGTCACTGAGGGAGTCAGTCAGTCAGTCAGTGAGGGAGTCAGTCAGTGAGGGAGTCAGTCAGTCAGTCAGTGAGGGAGTCAGTCAGTGAGGGAGTCAGTCAGTGAGGGAGTCAGTCAGTGAGGGAGTCAGTCAGTCAGTGAGGGAGTCAGTCAGTCAGTGAGGGAGTCAGTCAGTCAGTGAGGGAGTCAGTCAGTCAGTGAGGGAGTCAGTCAGTCAGTGAGGGAGTCAGTCAGTCAGTCAGTGAGGGAGTCAGTCAGTCAGTCAGTGAGGGAGTCAGTCAGTGAGGGAGTCAGTCAGTCAGTCAGTCAAGGAGTCAGTCAGTCAGGGAGTCAGTCAATCAGTCAGGAAGTCAGTCAGTCAGTCAGGGAGTCAGTCAGTCAGTGAGGGGGTCAGTGAGGGGGTCAGTGAGGGAGTCAGTCAGTCAGTCAGTGAGGGAGTCAGTCAGTCAGTGAGGGAGTCAGTCAGTCAGTCAGTCAGTGAGGGAGTCAGTCAGTCAGTGAGGGAGTCAGTCAGTCAGTCAGTGAGGGAGTCAGTCAGTCAGTCAGTGAGGGAGTCAGTCAGTCAGTCAGTCAGTGAGGGAGTCAGTGAGGGAGTCAGTCAGTCAGTCAGTGAGGGAGTCAGTCAGTCAGTCAGTGAGGGAGTCAGTCAGTCAGTCAGTCAGTGAGGGAGTCAGTCAGTCAGTCAGTCAGTCAGTGAGGGAGTCAGTCAGTCAGTGAGGAGTGAGGAGTCAGTCAGTCAGTGAGGGAGTCACTCAGTCAGTCAGTCAGTCAGTGAGGGAGTCAGTCAGTCAGTGAGGGAGTCAGTCAGTCAGTCAGTGAGGGAGTCAGTCAGTCACTGAGGGAGTCAGTCAGTCACTGAGGGAGTCAGTCAGTGAGGGAGTCAGTCAGTGAGGGAGTCAGTCAGTCAGTGAGGGAGTCAGTCAGTGAGGGAGTCAGTCAGTGAGGGAGTCAGTCAGTCAGTCAGTCAGTCAGGAGTCAGTCAGTCCGTCAGTGTGTGAGTCAGTCAGTGAGTCAGTCCGTCAGTGAGGGAGTCAGTCCGTCAGTGAGGGAGTCAGTCCGTCAGTGAGTCCGTCAGTGAGTCTGTCAGTCCGTCAGTGAGTCTGTCAGTCCGTCAGTGAGTCTGTCAGTCCGTCAGTGAGTCAGTCCGTCAGTGAGTCCGTCAGTCCGTCAGTGAGTCCGTCAGTGAGTCAGTCCGTCAGTGAGTCCATCAGTGAATCAGTTCAGTTCAGGTAGCCGTGAGGGCAGGACGATCGATCATGCCCATTTTGCGGCTTCTTTAGAGAGGTCAAGCTGGATTATTGCAAATAAGAATATAACAACCTCCCATAAAGTACCAATGTTACTTGTTAATCAAGTTGGAGATTGACCATTTATGTTGCCAATGCTTCAGACGTCTGAACTTTCCTGTAATTTTAAAACCGATTTATTAATTGATTTATAAATTGTCGCTTCTTTAGAGAGCGTTGACCTGAATTATTGAGTCTCAACTGATTTATGGCTCTGGCTCTCAGCTGCAGGTTTGAAAGTCAAGACGAGGACCGCCACCGTGCACGCAGTGAAGACGAGTGGGGCCTCTTGTAAACTTTTTGTGTTGGGAGGAATTCCAACACCCCGATGCTGCTTGGCCACAGACGACGCAAAGTGACTCATCGAGCAGTCACAAATGTTTAGACCTGGAGATTGTTGTTTATCACATTTCCTGCCCACTTAGCTCCATGAAAACAACATCCAACCATCTGCACACACACTCTGACAATTACAACTGCACAATCAACCAGGTGTGTGTTGTTCTTGACTTCTCTGCCCACTTTTTAGAGGTTATAAAGTTGAGTCCATCATAAATGACAGTGCAACCATCACTATGCCCTTCAGATGACTTGAAAATAAGTCTCATTGAAGAGTTGATGAAGTTGAATCCATTACAAAAAGTGCTATGTAAAAAAAGAGAGCGGCTCCAGACCCGTCGATGAGTTTAACTCTGTTCTCTTCAGGTGCGAGGAAACATCTCTGAAAGGCTTAAGAGGAATTCCGACACCTCCATTCCACCGATCCATGGAAGTCGATGGCTTGGCTGGAGGCCACGCAAGGTGACTCATCGGGCGGTCTGACGGCACATCACGAATGTTTAGACGTGAAGATTGTTGTTTATCGGCTTCCCTGCCCACCTGTTTGCGGATCTTCTTTAACACTGTTTATTTTCTTACAGCCCTCGAACAAAACACCGACCATCTGTGGCCCCCCCCAAAAAAGTGCGCTTTGAGGCGCTTTCGTTGGCAAATTCCATTATCAGAGAATGCCTCCGCTGTGATAATTTCATGTAAGTGGGTTTACTCTTGTCTTAGTGCCGTTAAAACCCATTGGGAACTTTCCTAATTCCCCTTAAAAGATTGCGGCGGACCCTGCAGACCCCTCCTACTCCCGGCCCAACTCTCTCGCCGAGCAGAAGGTGAACGTAAAGCCCTGGTTTGCGCCGGGCCAAAGCATCCTTTAGGAGCCACGGCCCCGAGGGAGATTATCATGTCGGGGGTAATCCGAGGAGGAGGAGGAGGAGCAACAGTTGGAGCGGTCGGGGGGAGGCGAGCTAAGGCAGGCAGAGCGGCTCGCCGCCCCACTTCAACCATCTCACAGCTGCGAAGGAGATGCTGATGCTCACGATCTTCCAAACTTTTTCTTCCTGTGCGAATCTGCTCGGAAAGCTATGAAAGTCCCAGGAATGCGGATTTGGATCTTTCCTGCAAAGGAACACGAGTGATCTTAAAGAAAGACGCTCAAAGGGCCCAAATCAAGTCGGGACAGCTCCCTCTCCGGAGGGCGCAGCCGAGCCGAGTCGGGATGAGAGTTCCTCACCCGTCAACACGGTGATGGACTTTCCTGGAGGAGGTCAGCCCGAGACAAACGCCACACAGCTAAGTCTGGATTAGCCGGCCCGAACGGTAAGGACGCCGCATCTCCTTTTGTCGGCTTTAAGCCGGCCAAGCTTATGGCCCGGGCGTTTATTAGGTGTCGCACCCCGGCGTGGCAGAGCGCATGCCGGGATTAATTCCAATCGCGGCAGCAAACCTGCATGCTTGGGCCGCCACTTGTCACGGAATGCCAGTGACGCCCTTCTCCCTTTTCTTGCGTTCCGCTCGCATTTTCAAGACATTTTTGGCCAATCGTCATCATGATTAGCTTCTTAGCGAGGAACCATTTTTGGCCTGTGTCACACGTGTGCAAGCAGCACAACCGTGTGACAGCCACTCTTGTGGAAGAATATAATTGTAATAATGCATCATTTAAAATGGATTGAAAATATGAAATTACATGTCGATTTAGTGATAAAATAAAATTTGTTTAGTGATGAGGGTTAAACAACAACTTATAAAACCAAAAAAAAGAAAATTAAAAAAAGTCTTATGTTGAAATGAATAGAAAAGTAAAGAAAAAAAGTCAGTTCTTTTAAACAGTATGAAAATAATTTAAATTAATATTCAAGCTAAATAGATTTAATTCATGAAAGCCTTTTGCTTTAAGCATTTATTTCATAAACACATTAAAATAAGAGTTTTTTTTCTTTGTGTTATGGCCCACAAACGGAAAACAGAACCTAAGTTATATTTAAAATTTGATTAACACAAAAAGATATTCTAAAAACATATTCAAAAAATATATATACAAGTAAAAAACAAATAACAATTCCAGCTCAGCTAAATCAGCAAAATTTAAACCATGAAAAAATACAATGACATGAAATAGTATTTCTCCTTCTTGAATGTATAGCATTAAATAAGAGCAGTGAAGTGTTGTTGTTTCATTGAGTGTCATCGCACTCATCCACGACTAATTACACGTCATCCTCCCTCCGCTAAATCTCACAGCTGACAAGTTCAAGTGTGAGAAAAAGTGGAGCAAGGCAGCGGCAAGTTGTTTTTTTGGAAGCTAGCATGCAAGCAAAATGTCATCATATTTTCTACACTCGCACTTGCCCGTGCTTGCATATGTATTTGCGAGCGCTGTTCGGCACGGCAGTCCGATCCGACAGGATTCAGTGTGTGGGACCTGCATTTCCTGAGCAGTTTTCCACGTTGGTTTTGCAATAAAAGCAACGTTTGCCCTCATTTGTGTGAAACTTTTGCTAACAAGCACCAGCCGTGTTCTGTTGGTCTCGCTGACTCAAGCGCTCGGCTTAATTTAGAACAGCCAATCCAGCCTCGGAATATCGACTTTATTTGAGCGCCTTTATTCGTGGCTCCAGACACATCCAAGCGCGTGCTTGCTCATTCTCCAGACCTGCAAAGTCTTGAGGGTTTCCTCGGTTTCCTTAGAACATCAACTTTGATGGCTCCGGACCCGTCATTGTGTTGCATCATTGTTTTCCTTGCCAACTAGGAAGGTGAGGAGTCAACTTGTTGGAAATTTAGAAAGTTGAATTCATCACAAACAGTGACTCGCCAAAGTGAATCGCTCCAGACCAACCTTGCCGCTCGCTTCCTCATTCTCCTGACTTGGAAAACCTTATAGAAGGTGATTCTTGGGAGGTTCAAAGATTCAATCTGTAACAAATGACGAAGCAGCAAAGCCAGTCGCTCCAGACCTGTCAAGGCACCACCTCTTCATTGGCTAACTCAATCCAACTGTATTTAAAGGAGACTTCAAAACAACCACCATTGCAACCGAGTGCAGTCTATGGAGCAAAACTATGTCATACAACAAACACAGCCAATCCTGTCTCAGCATGTCCACTTTGAGAGCCTCTCCAAACCCACTGAGGCAAGTTCTGAATCGAGGAATGGTCAGTGTTAGGGTCAGGGTTACAGCTAGCATTAGGGTGAGGGGTTCGGGTTAGGGCTAGGCTTGGATTAACACGTATGCACACATGCAAAGTGTATTTAGTGTAAAGGAAAGGCCTGCTCCCTGCTTGCAGCCAGGTGTTCACCCACGTGACAGCAGATAAAGCCGACTGCAGGCATTAGTGCTAATCCCGCCCTGATCTTTGGAATATGTCCCTCTTACTTCTGCAAATACTCCGATCCTGGCCCACCTGCTACTGACTCGGGAAGCCAAAGGCAAGACCACGCCTCCTGACGAGACACCCCCCCCCCCCCCCCCCTTCACTTTACAAAAAAAATTCACACGACGACACACAGTAGGTGACAATCTCCCATTTTGTTTGTTTACGCCACTATCGCAATCTTCCGCATCTCGATTACAGGTCGAAGTGCACGCGGCGGCGTTCAAAGCCGACACTTCAGCAGGTCTCATATCGAGAGGCATTATTGTAAAGTGGATTATCAGGTGTTATGCGACGGGGAGCGGGCAGCTTTTGACTTTGTGGTCACGTCACATGACCCGAGGAGGTCACCGTCGTAAAAGCAAAAAGCGGCTAGCACAAAGAAACGCTTCATACAAGACCTTAAGAAGCGTTCTCGTGTCACATTGGTGCCTCATCTTCCTCCAGGCGGCTCGGCGGTGGCACTGGCCCAATTATTTCTCATTTATTGTACACCCCACAAATAATGGCATCTTTGAGCACCCATAACAAGAGCCCTTTTTGGCAGTGCCTCAACGCCTCATGCGACAGGAATGGCGGTAAAACGGCAAAAGAAAAGGACGGTCTCGGAAGTCGCGTGTGAGCGCTGACAGATGCTGTCGCTGAGTCAAAATACCGACCAAAGAACGAATTTGCAAGCTCGTTCCACGTTTTGGTGCATTTGTAAGCGACGTCCTCCAACTGGACGCCCACCACGGGCTGGAGAAAAAAGTTGCTCTGTTACTCTAGTATGTATTTAAAAAAAGTCAAAGTAATGTTTTGAGAATATTTTAGTAAATATTTGACATTATTTCCCACTTTTGGTGTACTAAAATCTTTTCCAATAAAATGATGAGAAATTGCTAAATTGTTATGCTTATTCAAAACAACACAAATCGGGGCAGTTTATGAGTTGCTAATTTGAATTTTTGGGGTAAAGCTGTCTGTCCCTTTTTAACCTAGATGTTTTTTTTTAGTTGCGATTGATCGTTGGCGGAAATGCTGCTCACTGCTCCCTGGTGGTTGTGCGCGGCAACAGGGATGAAGCAATCTGATTGGTTTGGCTAAATCGGTGCCTTTATCTTTGTGTGATCGTGGGACGACATTATTTTAATGTCGACCATTTTGCCTTTGAATTCAATACGGAAAGAAAAGCACAGAAAGAGACTTGTTTGTTGGTTTGACTAGGATGGTATTAGCATTCTGATCATTCTTGGCTGAGCTTTACCGGTCAGCCTCAAACATGCTAAACGATCCTTGGAGACTGTCGGTGGCTGCACACATGTGCTTCCCAGCTAAACACGCAGACGAAATGAGCTCTCTTCTCCACATTTGTTTTGTTTCGAGGGCTTCGTCGGACTCTCATTTGTATTTGCCGATGACTTTCCCTGCTGCTTCCTCTCCTTCTCCTCCCGGGCCCGTCTCCTCTTTCTTTATCCTTCCTCATCCCCCCCTGGCCCTTTGGCGCGCTGGCAAACATCAGCAGCGGCGGTTTTCCGGAAGCCGGGTGCTCATCCGTGTCGTCTGTCAGCTCTCGGTCCGGGGAAAACACTTTTGGTTACACCTGCTCTCGGGTTAGCCGTGTAACTTCCAGCCATGTCCAACTGAATTGCGCAACACAAACAGGTCACCAAAAAGGTCATTTGGACCATTTACCTTGACGCTAAGTTAATAAATAATATATTCTTTGAATGTATTGTTGTTGTATTTTTCCAAAAACGAATTTAATCGTTTAAATCCGAACATGGCTGCTCATCAATGCTAGCGCAAACACAAAGTGAAGTGTCCTGGCTGGTCGGCCCAAAAATGATACTAGGTAACAACAGCAATGCTATTTTCCTCGTAAACAGCAGTGTGCGCGCATTAGCATGATTAGCAAGCTGTCATATTATTTACATGGTGCGCTACACAGACATGTGTGAACACAAGCCAATCTGGTAAAACACTTTAAGGACCAGTCTGGATTTGCTGTTAGACACAGACAGACAGTTACTTATGTCCGGCTGGAGGGATTTTTGTTCTTCTTCAAGTGACATGATAAGAAAAATGTGAAGCCATAGGTTTTTGGTTTCAAGCCCAGCGAATACACAAATAAAAAAATATATATGTTTTTTTTTACATGTTTATGAGTGTACATATATGGCCTCTGGGTTTCAAAACATTCAACCAACCCGCCTAGCGCCTACACTTTTTTTCTTTACCTCCTCCTCTCTTTTCCTTCTTTTGCCAGAGTCTCAATGCTCCTCCACGCTCTAAGATGAAGTTATGGAAAAGTGCTACTTTTGCCTTCATGCTCTGTGGCGCCGCCCTGTCCATCATCCTCGTTAGAAACATGGCCACCACCGCCGGACACCCGAAAGCAAAAACTAAACACCAAGCCTCATCTTCCTCCTCATCCTCATTCTCCTCGCGACATACGTCATTCTCAGGAACTCCATCCTCATCGCCAGCAGCCGCCTGGACCAGGGCGGGTCATCGGAGGACACGCTCGGCAGACAACATGAACTCCCTACTCTCAGAATGTAAGTTCCACCTTCATCATCATCATCATCAACAACCATTCATACTCACATTCACCCAGCCTAAACCCCGACACCAAATATAACGTAGTCGACAAGGTGCATTAACATGTAAACGATACGCTACATGACATCACGCTACAAGCAGTCGCCGCAGCACGTTCGAGCAGGTTTTAATGTCTTGCAATAATCTTCAGGCAATTAACGCCTCACATTTCTCGGCGTATGCTCCTTTCATCGACTTGTACGCAAGTTATTTTGAGGACAAAATCTTCCACGCTGCAGGGTGAAAGTGGGTAAATGCGCTCGGAAGTGATCCAACTTGTGCCACAGTCACAATCCGAAAAGTCCAAATTGAGGCATTTGGGTAGATTCTAAAAGAAATTCCAGAATTTCTAAAAGTAAGCCAACTCTTAAATGGGATCAAACTCATTTAGAACATGCAGGACAGCAGTCTTGGAGGACCGGGTTTGGACCCCCCCCCCGCCCCCAACAAGTTGTTGCAGACCATTCTGACAACTGCGCTTTGCTTCTGGCATCTTCTGTCCAGTGTCCATGATGTTCCAGAGCTTCACAGAAGGTGAGCTTCAGCACGTAGTGGGGACACTACTGGACGGGAAGAGACGGAAAAACCGTGATCAAAGCCAGAGCCGAAGGACTAAAAGAGCCCGGCGGGCCAAGCCGTGCTCGGTGAGGGAACTGGAACTGACGGTGAGCGAACTGGGTCTGGGCTACGACAGCGACGAGACGGTGATGCTGCGCTACTGCAGCGGCAAGTGCACGGCGCAAAGGCGCAACTATGACATCACCATGGAGCACATGATGAGGACAGGCTTCCGGAAGAAAGGTCGCAAAGACAAGGTGGGCAACGGCCCCTGTTGCCGGCCCACCGCCTTCGAGAAGGATTTCTCTTTCCTGGATAACCGCAGCCGCTACCACACCATACAGAACATTTCGGCCAAGAACTGCGGCTGCGTATGACCCCGCCCGGGCCGAGACTCACTTCTTCATGCTGCTCTAAGCTCATCCGACATTGGAAAACTATGGAATATAAACTCAACATCAGGAATCCGTTCAGAAGGATACCGAGACAACGGACAAGTGGGCGGATAGTGACTGCTATCCGCGTTTGGTTTTTGTATTCTCTTTTCTATCTGTGTAGTAACACTGTAAGCAATGGTGTCACAGCTATGTAGCCACATTACGTTCGTGCTTGTCTTGTCGTAGTACCGTGTGACCAAC
This sequence comes from Syngnathus typhle, assembly GCF_033458585.1. Taxonomy (NCBI): domain Eukaryota; kingdom Metazoa; phylum Chordata; class Actinopteri; order Syngnathiformes; family Syngnathidae; genus Syngnathus; species Syngnathus typhle. Next base: position 7,219,621 of record NC_083750.1, on the reverse strand, counting down.
GCTGAGTCGCAGCCCGAGTAGTTGGACGCCGTCATGGCATTTCACGCTCCGAAGAGCTTTTGCAACGTTGGCCCCTCCAAGCAGGCAGGCAAAAAAACTGCCAGCAAAATTGGACCGTACACGAACATTGGCAGAAAAACCGTTGATTGTCAAATGTCACTCACAAAACTAGCAGGAATATTTTGGATGAAGTCATTGTCAAACTCAAGATGCCCCATCAAGCTTAATCCTTGCAGCACCTCTAATGTCATCCCTAACCAAACGTAAATTCTAAAAACAATTTTAGGCAAAGCCCAAGACTGAACTTAAACTCACATTTTACATTCACATGACTTCACGTTGTAAACGCTACGTCAACATTTTCTCGTCGTACCTCATTTCTCAAGCTAGTTCATTATCTGAACAATTGATTGAGTCAGTATATGCTGGGTGGATATAAAACATTTTCTGCGTTCATCTCTCAAAGTGTTGCAATTATTTAGCTGCGCAAGAAACTACCGACTTTGAGTCATATCCGTTCTCAGGAAAAGTCATCTTTTATCCCGACGATGCTCGTTCCGCAAGCTATTGGATTTTCCTCATCTGAACAAGAATCGATTCACATCGAGTCATATTGTGCTCTGTGTCACTCTTCATATTGAGTCAGAACCTAGTCAGTATACGCTGGGTTCAAAGGCAAAGCCACACTTGTTAGTCAAACTAATTTATTCCTTTAGCTGAGCAAGAGGCAAGTGATGTTGAGTCAGAGCCATCGAAATTGGGTCGAAAACAAAATCACGTATTTACCGCTTGTTCCTCAAACTATTTTGGGTTTTTTGCTTTGGAACAATTTCTAATGTATACATACGTACATGTGAAACCCAGCAAAGTCTAAATGTTATTTGAATCTTATATACACAAGGAAAGGGAACAACTTGCTGGTACAAGCGAGTTGTGTGTTTTTGACACTTACTATCGAGGGAAAGCGCAAAGAGGATTTTGGAGTACAGATGACATTGAAGGAATGTGCCGCAGAAACAATTAAAACAATTCCAGCCTCCTCGTTACAAGTACATGACTCACTTGCTTGGCAACAATTAAAAGAATAACACTAAAAAAACAAAAAGGAAGAGTGAAAGAAAGATGCTGTCTAGACATGTCCGTCTTGCTTCCACTGTTTGCTTTATGCTATCCCGGCGTGCCGCGCGTTCTCCCGAGCGCACACGAGCGTTGTCAGAAACTGTTGTGGCTTTTTTTTATTTTTTATTGACAGGAATTTTGTGGATGTTTCATTTATGTCTGTGTCAGACCCACACAAACCTCAGTCCTCCAGATTACGCAATCACAACATGGATGCTAAGTCACCTTTTAAATGTAATTAAAGTTACCAATTAACTATTGAGCTCCCTGTATGATCTTCCGTGGGGAAATTAACGATGATGAATGATTTCTTTGCTTCGTGCATGTTACTGACTGCAGTGTTACAGGAAAGTCTATTATTGATGAATTCTATAGCTATGTTCTATTGACTCCAGTGTTATTTATTGTGTTTTGCGTAGATGACTAAGGCTCCGCCTTTCACCTCCACACATTCTGTCTGAAGCAGGGATGGGGAACCTTTTTTCGTTTTTTCCATCGTTTTCCAATCCTAATCCCAAAGCAAACTCAACCTGTAACCCAATCCAAACACAAACCTTAACGACGTTTTTATCCTTAATCCCAACCTTCATCCGAAACCCTGCCAATTGACCCTCTCACAAAAATCTTGCCATGACGGGAAAAACTGCACTGGCAGTTGTTGTTACAAGGGCTGAAGCTATGTTATAAAAACACAAAAAGAGAAAATGAAAGAGTGGAATTATTCAGAGTTTCGCTACTCTACCAACAGAGACTCTCCACACTTTGCTTTTTAGTCACAGGGAAAACGTTTGATATAAATTAGCTCGTTATTAGCGAAGAAACAAGACAAGCACATAACAATAACAAATCGAATAAAATTTTGCAACAAGATGGTTCAACTTTAACCTCCACAACAAGTTATCCGAGGGCCATCTATGACGGCAACAATCAAACATATTTGTCATTGTATAATAGCAACATTAGCGAGTTGGATGTTCTTCTGACATTCTGGAAGGTTTCCCCCATCTCTGCGATTGAGTCACACCCAGGAAAGACATTTTTTTTTTTTTAAATCACCTTCTCCCCTAACCCAACACTTAAATTATCCTTCCGCGTACAATTGCCAAAACACTTGTAATGACAATCTCAAACAAAAACGTCTCAAGTATCCGGCTGATTGCAAACCCTCCGGATGTAATTTGCGGATGTTTACACCAGCGGATCTTTAAGGTAATCCAAACCGTTGGTTAATTTCACTCAACCCGAAAATTACCGCCGCCTTCCAAAGATCCATCACTAGGCCGCTCGGCTTTTTGCGGAAAAAAAAAGCTATTGTCACGAACGATGAAACATCACTTTTGGCAGTCTTGTGTTGGTTTTGTGTTTTGAAATGTGCAGTGCATCATTATTGTAGTTGACTTTGTCTATTTATTTGGGAAGTAAATTATGGTTCTGCGTATTTATTTAGTTTACATACAAGCTTATTATCAGGAAGCAACTTTGTGCCAAAACAATGTTTGTGATCATTCTATACTGACTGCTGAATAAACATCATTTCACAGGTAGCCATGCTGTGCCGTGCTCATTTCTCCCAAACGTTACGTCATTACACACTCTCTACGAGTATTATATTAAAATATGCTTTTACACCTCAGGTTATTTTTAGTGAGGCCCTGTCTGTTGTCGCTTTTATACACTTGCAGATTAGAGGTAACAGATGACATCAGGTAACAAATGTCAAGACTCACCTGTTTTCTTGGTTTGGTCATGTGACGTTGGCAAGATGAGCACTGGGATGTCATTTTCAGTCAACAAAGTGGCAGTATGAGGAAAAGCGTCCCCTAAAATGGATAAATACAGATGAAGATGAGTTTTTTTTGTACTTCTTTTATATGCCACAAACGGAGTTTTGATCAAAATGCCATGTTTAGATTCTTCAAATAATAACCAAAAATCATTTTCTTCCCCCCAATTTTGCTATTAGAACTGAATGAAGTGATTTCCATCCGTAGCAAGGTCATACAATTTCATCCAAAATATTGTCATGCGTTTTAGGCTTCATGCGTGAACTTGGATTGAATTTTTGGGTGTGTTACTAAGCATGAAAATGTTGAGAGACGCTGGAGCGAGCGGCTCAGCAAACGCATCCCCCGTCTTGACTTTTCCGACTTGTCATGACAGGAGGATGTAATTGCCATCAACGATTCCTGACACATTCCGAGAAAGCGTCAATGAAAGTGTATCATGGTGAGTGACGTGCATGCGGATTGGTTGACGTGGCAACCCAATAGATGCCAGCGGCGGTTGCCTCCGAGCTGTACATCATGTTGTTGAGGCGACCAAATAATGACTTGTTTTTGCGTACCGTATTTTCCAGACTATAAGGTGCACTTAAAAACCTAAAATTTTCTCAAAAGCCTTATAGTCCGGTGTGCCTTATATATGGACCAAATTCCTAAATTTAAACTGGCCCGAAGCATTGTGTCATGAAATCAATCATAAGTGGCCCGCTGAAAATAATGAATCATGAATTAAACAGACTATGGATCATTGTTTTGTGGTTATAAAGTAATTTGTTGCGTCTGAAATTGAAATAAAAATGATAAAATGGAGAATGATTTGATTTAGATTAAAAATCTGACATGATGCATTAATGGTGCGCCTTATAGACCGGTGCGCCTTATAGTCCGGAAAATACGGTATGTTTAAAACGAGATCGTGATATCAAGTGCGTGAGAAGGCAACGGCAGCTCACTCATGACCCAAATTATTGATGGTCATGAGTGAGAAAAAGAGAGAAAGCGGAGTCCACCTGTCGTCGCCATTGCGGGCCACAAACTACGTCAGTCAACTCATGTTCTCATATCCAACATTGAGTCCACGCCCCCCCCTGTCATCACACCTCCGGACTTGCAATAAAATCAACTATGTCAGGAATTTACCCTCCTTCGACTTACAGGAAGTAGAGCGGCAAAGACGTATCAACTACATTTTTTGATGTCATTTCCAGATTGTATGTGGGTCTCAGCACACCCCCTGACAAAAAAAAACATTAAAATGTTTTTAACAGCTGTGACTTTCTTTTGCCTCGGAGATAAACAGTTATTTCCGCTCACTGCCGACCGGTGCTGTCAGTGGGAAAACAACACGGACGATTTGGAGCCAAAAAAAAAAAGAGTTGACGTTTTAATATCAAAGCAAGTGGTTTATAATTTTAAAAAAATGAAGAAAGAAGCTATATATTTTCATGGGGAAAACCAATACTTTCAAATACTCATCATTTTTGAGAACCAAAAGTTTGATATTTAAAAAAATAGATATGTTTTTGTTTTCTCAAAAAAAGTCAGCTTTTGTCAGCAAAAGTAATGCAACTGTTATCCATAATGCCCTTTTTGTATTGAACACAAAGAACCTTTCCTCTCCACTTTTTAAAGTTTATTTGAGGCCGCAAATTCCGAGAGGAACGTCTACTCACGACAGGAAGCGATGAAGTCAGCATAAGCAAGACAATTGTTATGAACTGCACTGACAAGATGTACAATAAACACAGCACGCGCACACTCTCATACAACTATTGTGGGACCTACGCAGGCAGCCTCGAGATGACTTGGAAAATCTGAAGAGTCAGAACAACAGCAGGTTTTTCTCCTCAGCCCGAGTGTGTGTAATATTAATAACAATATAGCATAATAATAATAACGAAATGACTGCTTTACAGCCTTTCTGTGTGATTACATGTGTTGGATTTATAGCCGTGGCTTTTAGGGAGAAGGCGTCAGCGCGCAGACGCATCACTCGCGGGAGACATTTTACACAGATGTGTCGTCCCTCCCTCTGTCGAGCCCAGCACACATTTACCCCTTTGCTCTTATCAACGACCAGCCATTAACAACAGTAAGAAACCAGCCTCTGGCTCACAACGCAAAATGGGGGAAAGTTATAAAGTGCTGTGAAGACAGGGAAAGAAGCCAGTTTTGCTGAGCGTCCTTTTTGGTAGGGGTGTCTAGTCACGAAAAAAAAAGACTCACCTGAAAAGGCACAGCAAGTCTGCCATCTTTGTTTGAAGGGGTCACTTTTGGTTCATCCTGGGAAAAAAAAAAATATATATATATATATTCCCCAATTTCTTTTGATAATTCAGCTTGTCATTTGGAAGGAGTGTCTATTACACACAAGAGATTTAGCATTTTGGTTTGAAGTAGCCTCTTCAAGTTCATTTTGGGGAGTGGCTGTTTAGTAGCATCCTTGGAAGCCCTGGAATCCAGTTTCAAGACAACCATTTTGGTCATAATGTATAAGGAAGAATAGCTGATAATAGTGATATGAGCTTTGAGTTTTAAAGGAAGCTAGCATCTTTAACTGGCTAACGTTTCAAATCAGTTTAGCCGCTAAGATGAGGTTTTTGCTAGAAGACATTGTTTAACTTAAAAAGAATGGCGACTATTCTGCAAGAGCATCATGTGTCTTTGAGGGACAGAGGAAGCTCTGTGTTCTGGTTTTGATGTCTTGTCGTCTTTGAGGTGCTTCCAGCAAAAGACGCACGACTGCATCGACATTTTAAGTTCATGAATCTCGCAGTCAACTTGTATTGTTCCGCTTCATGTCCGCTTCTGCTTCTATTTCCCGTTTTGCGCTCCGTTGTGTTTCCAAAAGACCTAAAAAACAATAAATGTTTTGATGATAATTTGTTCCAGGCCGTCACTAACAATGTGAATGAAGCACAATTGTGAGGTATGTGCGGCACGGCGTGCCTTCACAAGGCGCACACACAAAGTACATTTTCGCATGATGATTATAAAAAACACATGATTGACATTCAAGCCTCCCCAAGGGATCTGGCTTTTTGTCAAGTAATAAGCCTTAAATCACTCTGACATAGACATGGGCGTTATTTGCTACTCAGCAGTTCCCCCTGGTGAATGAGTTACAAATAATTCAACAGTTTTTGTCGGACTTTAACACTTAATGCATATCATGCTGCTCATTTAGGTGTCATTGCTAATGCCCCCTGGGGTGGTGGCCATAACATAACTAATAACAGTGTTATTGGTCATTTTTAGCAGAAGACACAAATAGATTTTTGTGAGTATTGATCTGTCTACAAGTCTTGCTGCACCATTTGTGTTAACATAACCATTGCTTAAAGGCTAACAACACATAGGAGGCAATTGTTAGCCTTTGTGCTTATTGCGTTTCCAATGGTACGTAAGCATTAAAACTCACTTTTTAAAATTCAGTAGTGCTTTCTTACCTCAAAAAGGAATTGAAACCCTCACCCGGCAAGCCTCGGAAGCCAAACATAGTTCTGTACTGATCTGACTTTTGACCTCTGCTGCCTCATAACTACGTCATGTTTAAATGAGGTTTCTCGACTTAATGTTGAACAGTAAACCTTGAGTCAAGAAGATCGGTCGAGCAGATAACGTTTAGCTAAACCGTTTAATTAGTGACATCATATTAATTATCACAAGTCAAGTGACATCGTATTTAGTTAAAACCATCTGGGAATGTTGAGAACTCTACTTTCTGGGGCTTCTCCAGACAGATGGAACGGGAAGGGCATTTTTTGCTCCTTTTAAGGAAGCAAATGACTCCGCGGAGAACCATCACTTAGTCTTTATGGGGGCGATCGAGTTCTCGTTTTCATCATTTTATTTTACTTGAGCTTTGACGTAGCACCTGCTCTTAAAAGCGAGCCTGCCCTGGAGTGTGACTGACTTGTGCACAAATTCCAACTCCCCCTATCAGTGCTCCTGTAAATCCTCCCTGATTTCTTTTTTTCTTTTTAAGAAAGTGAGTTAGTTTGTTTATTTATTTATTTTTGAATCAGAGTTTTTGGACTTCGCAGGAACTTCCTGTCTTATCTCAGGTGATTACTGAGTCAAAACACGTCACAACTGACTGCACACAAGAGGAAAAAGGGAGTTTGTCGTGGGTAAATGGTTGAAAATTTGTACTTAATTTCGAACAAAGCTACAGGTTAAGAATTTTACAACCCGCCCGCCTGTGTGAGACGCTTGACACACGCTTGAAGTAGTGTTGGCTCGTTAGTGAACAATTCAAAAGAACGAATTATTTCAGTGAACGAATCACTTCCTAGAGTGTTTCGTTCTTTTTTCAGTTCATATGACTTCAACCACTAGGTGTAGGTAATGCGCATTGAAGCTGGTGCCACCTCACCGTCAAACAATACGAAGAAGAAAATGACGTAAGTCCACGAACGAGTCGTGAATTGCATTTGCCGTTCACTAACTCACCGGATCTGTGAGTAAACGAGTCAGTGAGTTAGTCATTTGCATTTCCAGTTCATCGCGAGAACGGATCAGCGAGTGAACGAATCCTGACTTTGCAGTTCGCGGACGAGTTATTGAGTGAACTGCCTTCCCGTGCATCAACGGATCTGTCAGTCAACGTGTTGCGTCTCCTGGCGTGAATAATGTAAACCAGAATGTCGATTTCCGATTTCCTAATAAAGAAAGAACCACTCACTGAAACACCACTTCTTTTATGCACGTTTTCTCCAAGCTAACGGCTAACTTTATTGCATGAAGCGATGCGCCGTTATGCAACAACGGGAAGATGCTTCTCTTTGGGTAATCTTTATTTTATAACACTTAAAATAACGTGTATGCATATATACGCCTAAATATTGTTATCCAATATATCTACCGCAATTTCACATTAGATTGCTGGTTTGAAATTTACTTTTATTATTATTATTATTGTTGTTTTATTAAACATTAAAACCTGTTCAAACTTGTCTGGTGTTTTATTCCTTGGTTTTATTTTTTTGGGCATGAAAACAAAAATCTGACATTTGATTATAGCCTAGGTGACTGATTCACAATTTGGTTTTGTCTGATATCAGATATTAAATATAGAAAACCAACTGGCTGATTGATTTGTTTTAATTGAGAGGGAAAAAAAACAGCAAAAGCATTTCACTAGCTGACCAGGAGATGGCGACAGCGTGGCATCTGAAGACCATGGATTGTTTGTTCTGCTATAGCCTAGGTGACTGATTCACAATTTGGTTTTGTCTGATAATAGATATTAAATAAAGAAAACCAACTGGCTAATTGATTTGTTTTAATTGAGAGAAAAAAAAACATCAGCAAAAGCATTTCACTAACTGACCAGGAGATGGCGACAGCGCGGCATCTGAAGACCATGGATCGTTCTGCTATGCCGGTTTAAAAAAAAAAAAAAAAAAAAAAAAAAAACGTAATTAGCTAGGGGTCAAAGGTCAAAGTTTACGGTTCAAAGTTCACCCAGGGGTCAAAGGTCGGTTCAAAGTTCACCCAGGGGTCAAAGGTCGGTTCAAAGTTCACGGGGTCATGTGCACATTTTCGATTTTTAACTAGAGTTGAAAGTTCAGGGTTCAAAGGTCACCCAGGGGTCACCCAGGGGTCACCACGGGGTCACCACGGGGTCACCGCGGGGTCACGGGGTCACCACGGGTTCAAAGTTCAGGGTTCACTTTTTTTTTTTTTTTTTTTTTTTTTTTTTTTTTTTTTTTTAGGTTAACCTTTATTTAACCCAGTGCTTCGCAATTATTTTCTGGCTTAACTGAAAGTGAAAAGTGCCACACCCGCCCTCACCCCCACTTTCTGATTGGCTGGTTGATCTGTGACATCACTTGGACACTCCATTAGGTACATCGCCATTTTTAAGTGTACCTAATAACAGGCCAGTTTATTAGGGAAAAATCATGGCCAAAGCGTAACTGAAAGTGAAAAGTGCCACATCCGCCCCCACCTCCTGACTGGATGGTTGATCTGTGACGTCACGCGGACACTCCTTCAGATACATCACCATTTTCAGGTGTACCTAATAACTTTATGCATTTTTTGTACGTGTCAAGAATGTGTATTTGACTACTTGCTCTTTATTCTGGGGGACACCAACACATATTACACAACGTAAAACACATACATATTGTCATAAAAAGCAGTTGTCAGATTTTTGTTTTCATGCCCAAAAAAATAAAAACAAGGAATGAAACACCAGACAAGTTTGAACAGGTTTTAATGTTTAATAAAACAATAATAATAATAATAAAAGTACATTTTGAACCAGCAATCTTATGTGAAATTGCAGTAGATATACAGGATAACAATATTTAGGCGTATATATGCATACACGTTATTTTAAGTGTTATAAAACAAAGATTACCCAAAGAGAAGTTGTTGCATAACCACGCATCCCTTCATGCAATAAAGTTAGCCGTTAGCTTGGAGAAAACGTGCATAAAAGAAGTGGCGTTTAACTGAGTGGTTCTTTCTTTGCTTGGCAAATTCTACATGTAGATTCTGGCTGACAGTTCACGCCAGGAGACGCAAGACGTTCACAGACTGATCCGTTGATGCACGGGAAGTTACGTCATTTTCTTCTTCATTTTGTTTTACGGCGACGTGGCACCAGCTTCAATGTGCATTACCGACATCTACTGGTTGAAGTCATATCTCGTTCACTGGAAAAAAAAAATGGTTCTTTGGAACGAATCGTTCCGCTTTGCTGGGCGGAGATATGGGACACGGTCACTGGGGAGAAGCGTGGTGAGTTGATTGCATGTCCATCCGCCAGACAAATAGTGCCGTACAATTGATACAAAGAAGAGACAGAACGAGATCAAGACGGACATTACTGAAGAAGACTTTTACTTTTCTTTCCTTATTTCCCGGTCACGTCTACTCTGGAGCTATACGTGTAGCTCGCTAGTTTAATATAATTTAGCGCTTTGTGCATGGATAAAATGAGCATTTCCTCATCATGGAGAAAATGCATAAGTGTGGGGAAGTATATCTGAAGCTATTCCAATCAGACACTAAGGAGGAAGACTTCAGTTTCAGTGGACAGGATGAAGATGGCTCTCAGTGACTTTTACTGGTGTGTTCTAATGATGTCGGTGCAATGGACAGTTGTCCCTATAGAAGCCTTTTTTGGACAAAACTAGACACAAGTTCAGGGAAGGGGTAGATAGTACATCTTGCAGGTTATACTTCATGTACGTATTAATTAAATCAGGAAAGCAATATTTATGGCAGAGGTTTATTTTGTAAGGGATGAGGAAGGAGCAGGAGTTGGTGATGAAAAAATGGGTGCGCCAATAAATGATATATTGTATTCAAAAATGTACATTTGATGAAAAATAAAAAGGGATAGTACAGTTATCATGCCAATTATTCCACACGCACACAGTTTCCTTCCAACATGTTTTTCAAAATGTAAATAAAAATATAGACACAATAAAGCCCTGGGATGTTTTAAAGAAATACAAATGATTACATGCAGGATGATTGACAGTCGAACTTCTCTGAAACAAAAAAAAATGCGGGGGAAAATAGGAGAATTCTTCTGCCCTTCAAAGTCATCACATGAACAGAAAGCTGCATGGTTTCAGTCCTTTATTCACTAGAATATAGATTGATAGGAAATCAAAGGAAAATGCTATTAATGACAAGTTGAGTGGACTCTCGCCTAGCTGTTACAAATAGCACAAACGTTGAGATGCCTCATGACCCCCCTCCCCCCCCCCCCAAAAAAAAAATAAATTACAGTTGCCAAAACCAAACACACTGATCAGGTTTTGGGGTAGGGCTGGGATGGAAGGGGAGTTTGTGGAGGGCTCGATATAGACGAGCAGAACAGACAGTCTAACGCACTGCAAAATTTGGGACTCGGGTAACATGGATGTGGCATCCAGAGAACGCAGGAGTTTGGGGTGGGGGGGCTGTACATTGAAGTAGAAAGGTCCCAAAGTAGAAACTGCAGTCTTAACATGTGCCATACTTTAAAATGTAGAGGAAAAACACCCTTTACACTCATCAATATGATGAGCAGAAAAGTCCCAAACCAAAGCTCTGAAGTCTTTATTTTTGCTTGTGGGGGGGGGGGGGGGAATGGGAGCGGGGGACGTAGAGGAGAAAATCCAACAACAGGAGGAGGAAAGTACTCCTTTGATGACGCAGATTGGCTGGTGGGGTGGGAGACACTTCGGCACTGGGGGCGGGGGGGCTGGGTAGGTTATTTCCTGGAGCTAGAATTCTAATATCCAAAAGTTACTGGTCTGGAGGGACCACGTTGGTCAAAGGGGATGTCCGTGGAGATGCCAACAGAAGAAAAATGCCTCCAAAGTGGCATCTCTGCAGGCTGTCTCAGAGGGATAGCGCTATGTGCTCCCCGCAGCCTGGTTCTCTCCTCCCTCGGTGTTAGCTGCAGGTGGACAAAACAGACGCCTGGTTGGGGAGGGGCTAGCAGTGTAAAAAAAACTAAGACAAAAGTGGAGTGACTTACTCGTTGCGGAAGCGGAGGCGCTGCCTTCCTCATCGCTGTCGTCCTCGTTGGACTGCGGCACCTCGGCGTCGGGGATGGTTGTCACGGGGGCTTCGGGCTCCTGCTCCGCCCGGCTTTTTAGGGCCAAAATCCGGTGATGCAATGCCGCCGCCAGCTGACCTACATCCTTGGAACTACCCTGAGGAGCACAATAGAGCAATCTTTTTAAGCGAACCATTCAAGCAGTGAGGCATCCTCGTAGAAAACAGCATAAGTGGGAAAGTTCCTGCTTGCTTTGACTGGGGAGAGTAGCACCATCTGGTGGACAACAAAGCAATTACAGAGGTATCTTGGTTTAAGCCAGTCTCACACAGGTGTATTATGTCTCATCAAAAGATTTACAGGAATTATGACTTGCGAGTTGTGTGAATGTGTATTAGCTTTCAACGTTTCATGTTCCATTAGTAGTAAATCCAAGTACAGAGCTGAATGCAACAGTCCTACGTTGGTGAAACTACTTCCAACATGATCTAACAGTTTGGTCAAAACATACCGATATTAGGAAGACCTTGACTCCTTGATCCTCTGTGTCTGTGGCCGTGACCCGTACACTTTTGTCGCTTGCCTTATCCACTTGCATCTGGGGCCAAAGTTTAGTGTTGAGGATCAACCGAAGGCTGCCCTGGGTCCTCATCACTGGAGGGAGTCCAAAAAAAGAGACCATGCTTAGCCATCACAAGTCACGACAGGCCATAATGCACACTTATTTCGCTTGCGTTTACCTAGACGCGACTGTAGCATCCCATCGTCTGTCGACGCCATGTCGTTAAGCCGCAGTAGACCCCGCCCTCGCTCTATCCACGACTGCGCCGTCTTCTCGAAGACGTACAACTTGCACTGCATCTGAATTGCGGGACAAAGCAAACTCACTGGCTGTGTACCTCTTGCAGGTGCCAAAATGTCAAATGAACCCTCGACGGCACCTGTAAAACGTTGCTTTCTGATTCTTCCCCGGTTTTCACGTCCACTTTCTCTAAGATGCACTTCTTGGCTGTGGCTTTGGTGTAGGCGGCGGCAGACTCCTCCAAAGACTCCGACACGCTGTTCAATGCTGAGAAGAGTGCAAACTGTCAAGTGCTGAGCTGGACTATAAACCTTGAGAGCCTGAACAGCCACTACAAACTACTCCAAAGGACACTCGACTTCAAACTGCAAGCAAAGAGGTAGCCAGGAAAGGCTTTTTACTGTATCCTACCTAAACAAAGTCTGTTGATTTACTTGGGCCATTGCCCCCGCCCCACCCATTCAGAGTTCAATTTTGGTTTGCGTGCATGTGTAGCTTGGGTACTGGAAACCCGTTTACAGGGAGAAATACAGGACTGGTTGCAAGACAGACTGAAGTTTGTTTCCCCAAGGAAGGCGTTTAAATTCAACTTCAGCTCGAGGGACAGAAACGCTGACTTCTTTTTTCCGAGATGTACTTTTCCAGTCCCAAAACCCTTAACGAGAACATAAATTGTCGTGTATGAAGGGAGGCGGGGGTGGCAGTTACCCTTCTCTGGGGTGGCCTCCTGTGACGGGGGCTCTGAAGCCTCTGGAACCTCTTTACTATCTTCATTGGCAGTCTCGCCCTTGGGAGGACTCTAGGATGGGAGAAAAAAAAGATACACAGACACGTGGGAAATTGTCCAAATTTGGACATCATCCAACTTGGTTGACCATGCAAACAAGCCGCCAACACTCACCAAAACTCGTTCGGACATGTTCTGTCCAAACACAAATTTTGCCCCAGTGTCTGCACTGTTTGAGGCATTATTTAAACTGGGAAAACAAAGAACGCATGAATGAATTCATGCAATAATAACAATTAATATTAATGAGCAAGAGACTATATAGTGAGATTACCTTGGGGTAGAGATGTACTGCAAGAAATAATTGGTTCCCTCTGCTTGACAGTCTCCTGGAAGAATGTCTTTTGACTTTTCTTCTTTACTGTTCTGGTCCAACTAGAAAGAAGACACGGGAGGAATGGCTCACATCTTCAGAGTGTTGTGAATTTTGAGTAAGTGACGCAACAGACGCATGACTACGAATGTATTTTCTTGCATTGTCTGGGGTCTCACCCTAAAAAATTGATTAGAATGTTGAACATTTTTTTGTAGCTCATGCAAACCCACCTTTGCTCTGTCTTTGATATTCTGACCAAATACAAAAGAATTTGCTACATCTCCTTCCTCCTTCTCGTTCCCTCCTTCATCTTTGACGTCACTTGGGCCGTCTTCCTCATTTTCGTGTTTCTGAAATAAACGGGAATACAAAACAAACTCCACAACTAGGACCAGGGAAGAATCATTTGCAGGATGTTACCAGTGACATGTTCGGGGCGGCTGAGTGCTCTGTGTTGTTCAGGAAAAGGGACTGGGCGACTGAAGGGCCGTCTGACACCTTCTTCACGCCATTGGTTCCGCAAGTGGAGTCTGCAAGGAAAGAAAAGATGTAAAAAACACAAGTGTGAACGAAGATGTCGAGCAAAGTAACAGTGACTCTGCAGCACGTGAGCAAATGTGATTTTCCCTACTAGACTCTGTGTGGGATTTGGAGGGTGGCGCTTGAAGAACGGCCGGGCGGAGAACGCTGCGTTGTTGCTCTTTCGGTTTCTGACTAGGGACGCCTGCAAGAACAAACGCACGTGCTTGCTTTTCTCAGAAGATGCCGTTCCGTGCAGAAGGTTTGCAACAACTGTTCCAAACATTTGCTACTTCCTTTACATTGGATTCAATGTGGAAAAGCTTGGCACAAATGTGGCTTGAGGCAACATGTGGCACAAACCTGAACTGGGCGCCTGCCCGTGTATGAGAGTTGGCGGCTTTAATCGGAATCCAACTGGCTTCTCCTCTGGCGACGCCCGAAAGCAGGTGAAGGGACAAAACATTAAACATACATCGGTCACATAACAACTTAGGTTCTTTTGCGCCTCTCTGAGCCGCTTGGGCCTGTTACCACGGCAACACTCAGTCATTTCTAAGTCCTCAGTTCAGACAAATGTTAGCGACTTCATTTTGATTCTAATGCCTCAACACGAGTCTTAAAATGTGGCAGTGATCCAGACACAGGCGACAAGCTGTGTTTGGACGTTCTACTGATGCAAACATTCATGCCCTGTTAAAAAAACATGATGTTGAGATTATTAGAGTTATATCTTTTTGGGGTTCTGGGGTGCATGCTCTGGATGCACCGCATTCACTGATCTGCATACCAACTGACAATTGCGCTGCTTGGTATTGCAGCGCTGCTTTCTCGAGTGAAAGTACAAGACATGCTGTCTTGATCTACTTTTTCCAGTCCCTGAACTCAAAAAAGTAGCCACCTCTCTAGTTGTCCCGGTGACCCAAGCATTGGAGGGTTAGCGGGGGCAAATTTACAGGAGACAGGAACTCCTCCTCAAAACAGAAATGCGCTAAAATTCTGGAAGACCAACATTTTGCCACATTTTGTTTTTAAGATAGTTTTCCTTACGTAACAATTTAATGTTATAAATTTAGAAAACTCACCAGGCTCAGAGTCAGAGTTCCCAGTCGGAAATTGGCAGAAACTGGGGGGCATGAATATGTTGTTCTTGGGAACTGCAAAGGAGTTTGAGAGAAAGCCTCAGCATACAAATCAACTCTGTGCTCCAAGCAAACAGCAACAAAGTTGTTACCCGACTGTAGTGGCGGGAATGATGAAGTCCGCTCCCTTTTTACTGGAGGGAAGTAGTTCGCCTCGTCTTTATCTGAATCTGAACGTGCAAATGCGAGAACTATTTTAATAACAATAGCAAAGCCATCGGCCTCTTCAGATGTCAGATTTTTACCTTCTCCATCCTCTGCACTTGAGCCCTCTGCAGATCGCTGTAACAAACAAACAATCTCAAGAAGGGCAAATCTTCAATAAAAAAACAACAACATTGTAACAGGTTAAAAATATCCTTTACTTTGTCATTTGAAAATTTACAACTCAACATCAAGCGCAATTGCGACTACAATTGATATATGTGCATGAGAAGCCCTCTCGTGGAGCCTTGTTTACAGTTCAGCCAATGGTGAGGAATATACTAAGCGCCTTCCTCAAAGACGTTCTTATTTTAGCTAGCAAAAGAGCTTCATAATCGTCGAGAAAAACAAAACAAAAACACTCACCTTCTGAGTTTTGTCTTTTTGGAAAACAAACACAGGGGGCGCTATGGCAGGCTTGTCTGTCAGGAGAAAAAAAAAAGATTGATCGGACAGCAGACGATGTTGTCTACTCCACACCAAGAGGGGGCAGGATACGATGACAATTGTCTCAATAGGAGCATATTTATGGACTCAACTGCATTTAGGGGATCAAACAAGTTATTTTGAGGTCGATTTTGAAATGACAATTTTAAAACTCTTGTTTTCCCTACTTGTGTTAGTTCTTTTTTTTTTTAAATACAAGTGTACAGAAACGGCACAAACGTGATCCATAAACCAAAACAATAAAAACAAATAAATGTACTTATGAAACTCAATAAAACAATTCTGTCATTACAGAGGCGCACCAGCTAAATTCAGGTCAGGCCTTAGTTTCATTCTCTACCACTATTTGTATGTTTTTCTCTCTTCAAAATAAAACGTCGGTGTCATTTAATCCTTCTAGATCATTCCATACTGTTCAATATCATTATTTATCATTCAGATCTACTACATGGTTCCTAAGCATTTCACGTCATTAAACATGCTTCCATTAATTGTCATTCCGCATTACAGCATTCACACACAATTTCTGAAGAAATTGCTTCATCTAGTTAGACATTATACTACCATACATTTGTTAAATTGTCAAAACTTTATGCATATGTAGAGTGTTCAGAAGACTAGGGACAGTGTGACTAAATATATTAGATGAGGCAATGAAGCTCATCGTCTCATATCAAGCTACTTCTTTGGCCCCAAAATGAGCCAAAGCAATCTCTGTCAGACACAGCACTGGTCCAAGTTGACTATATTTACAGGCATTTGCTAGCCATTGTTGGTTTTTAGTTCATTTCACCTTAGCAACTTGATTGCTGCTTTTATGATACAAAGGCAGTACTGCAACAGTTTTGTAGGTGACTATAATCATCCAGTTTATGATTTCAAATTATATGCCATCGAGCGCACCTAATGTCATACCTAGTGCGTAGTATAATAAAAAAAATACGAGACAGTTTGGTCAATGAATGGAAGTAGAAATGTGATACCATTGATATAGTGTCGAAATTAGCACATATATTGGTATTACTAACGCAGTAAACATAACATGTCTATTTTTTTTTTTTTGTGTTCCGTACTTGTATCAAATAACACAACGGCACCTCTTTGCGGGTTATCTCTTTTTAATTTATAGACCAACCCGAGCATCTTCCGGAAGCTATCCAGCAAATAGACTGTGCCACCCAGTTGAACCGCTATGGTGAGGGAGAGTGGCTGAACATCGCTCCGGTTGTGACGTTTCCACAAACGTCGTTCCCAACAATCTCGATACCGCATATTAAACGTAATGGCAATCACTCCCGGACAAGTGCATTTGGTCCCGAAGACATAGGAAGAAAAATATTACTTTACCCGCCTAAACTCACGTCCACGAACTAGCAGACTCGGCCTGACATGTATTCAGTGGCTCCACACAAAGCAACACTTCTAATAGCTGTGAACGTGCATGAAAACGCAAAGCGTCTATTACAATCTTTACAGGTATAATAAACTATCTATAAATAGCCGGGTGCTAGCATCGTACGATTAGCTCGCGAAGCAGCAAGCTAGCATTGGAGGGCGTTCCGAAGTTTCCAGCTATTAACCGCATCCCAAGCCTTTAGCCGTGTTAGCATGTTTGCTAACAGTGTAGCCTTGGAAACGCCGGGAAGCACTCGTGCGACTCCAACCGGGGCCAAATGAACCGCCGGTTTGTGTCTTATCATCCTCGGCCCAAGGGCAAACAGCGGGAAATGCGACGTTTAGAACACGGCAATGAGTGCTTTTGTGTCCCCTCCCTTCTCCACACTGCTAAGCGACTCACCTTCGTTCGCCAAGTCCGCCATTTTACTTCGACGCTCACACACCCACAAGCCACCGCGCAGATAAGACAGGCCCAGGCCGGGAGAGGGAGCACTCACTCGGCCGCCGTCAACAGCTCCACGCGTCCCGCCTGCATCTGCACTCGTCTGCTTTCGTCTGACTGCGTCAGTGGGTCTGCACTCGTCGGCCTTCGTCTGCTTTTGCCTGAGCGTCACGGCAAATAAATAAATACAAATAAACAAATACAAACACATAAATAAATAGTACTCACCCAAAGTCAGGTGGGATTGGCTCAAGATCAACTGTGACCCCGGAATATGGATGGATGAATAATTATGTCTTGTCATGTGATTCCCAACTCCAAGTGAGCTTGCTGGCCTATTTTTGTTGTTCCTTTGACGCTTTGGTCGTTCTGGAAATCACTCTCGCTTTTTCTGTCCCTCGTGATGGATGGCAACATGACAAGGCCTTTGGCAGTCAAGAGCCCAAGGAGCTGGAAAAAGGAGAGGGAGACATCTCGGGAATTAAAAAAAATAAAACGAAATAACGAATGTAGTTAAATAAAATAATCAAGAATGCATACACGAACTAAAACAAAAAATACAAAAATAAAATTAAAACTAAAGAAACGATTATTCATGATTCATTATTCAACTCGCACAGCTTTGTATTGTAGAAATAAATCTGTCCACGAGAGGGAGACATTTTTGAAACAGTCTCCTAGACTCAGGCAGAGCACTGTGTATATTAATCTAATGAGATCCAACGTATCAACAAATTAGGCCAATTCGCATTATATATAATTGCAACTCATCACAGAACTTCCTCAAAAACACATCTTCTTTCCTAGGTTTATGTACCAAAGAGGGAAAGTGACCAGAAGTAATAAGGCAATAATTAGCATCAGGAAATAATGTGGCTTAATGATTGGAAAAAAAAAAAAACCTCTTTCCGGGATTAAAATGAATAAGAAGGTAAAAACTAACTAACTCTAAAAAACTAACTAACTCTCTTATTGTTAAGTTCTTGATCATGATAAAGTAAAGCAAGTCTTAAGTGGTGAGCACACGCGTGTACACACGCACACACACACACGAACACAAAGCATCTGTGATTGCTGACATTTGGTAGAAAGACAACCAAAACTAACAAAAGCAAAAATTACATTACACAAGAGTTGACATTGCGCAAAGCCCAAAGGCCCCAAAGGCTTCCAGAAAGAATGATACTTAACATTTCCCCTCAGGCGCAACCACAACAAGCTGCCGCTTGTGTTTAGCGCTCATCGGGAGAGATTGCTTTGTGCTTGGAACCAGAACGCTTTATCTTTTCTTTTGCCATCCATCAGCATTTTGACAGCGAATGCACCCTTACATAAACACAAATATTAAAGCAGCTGTCAAATCCCAAAGCGGTGTGCCATATTTATACTTCCTAAATGTTTATATTTCCTGAATACCGTAGTATATTTCACTCACTCACTCACTCACTCACTCACTCACTCACTCACTCACTCACTCACTCACTCACTCACTCACTCACTCACTCACTCACTCACTCACTCACTCACTCACTCACTCACTCACTCACTCACTCACTCACTCACTCACTCACTCACTCACTCACTCACTCACTCACTCACTCACTCACTCACTCATTCACTCACTCACTCACTCACTCACTCACTCACTCACTCACTCACTCACTCACTCACTCACTCACTCACTCACTCACTGGCACTACTTACGCTTGGCTAACAACATGCTACTTAGCTAAAAATAAAATGTGACCTTTTGCGATGCAGAATTCACACTGAACTGCATATCTATCTTAAAATAAACAAAAACAAATGAACTACTAGATTGTAACTTTTGACTGAAAAAAACCCGCAATAAAGTTTACAAGTATATTATTTCAGCTTGTAGGGAGAGCCTGGAAGCAAAATAATGTTACTGCTTATTTGACAAAGAAGAATAGAACTATTAGAATAATCATTTATTTATGTAATTTATTAACTGTGATTTTTGTTTGTCTATTTGCACACAATACATCAAAGTAGATTTTCACTCATGGGCTTCTATGCCCGCAGGATAGATGCGTTCTTTGCGGACCTGTGTTCCGCCAAAGTCATGGCACCGAAACAACAATGTTGTGTTGTCGGGAATGAATGATGAAGGTTTGGCTCATGTCCAAGCCCTGTCGGGGAGGTACCATCAAATCCCAGCATTAATCTATCGGTAATACTTTGGTAATGCATTCCTAGGAGTGGCGATAATAATCGTTTCTAAGTTTTGTTTTGTTTTGCTGAGTATGCAGGTACACTTGTCAATCTTGATCTGAAAAGTCCAAGAGAATAGAGGTAGAACTTTGGTAGCAAAATTTGTAGCAATTCCTTTGCAATATTCCACCATAAAATGCTAAGACAAAAGAACGACCAACATTATTTTAGCTTATCGAGTTACTTAGTTGAGTATAATGTCAATGTTCAATCATGTTCAATGAATGTTCAATCAATCAATCAATGCATACATTTATGATGCATAGATTGTTCAATGCAACATTGTATTTAATGATCATTACCATTTCAGCCTCACAAAACAATGTTTTCATCAATGAATAATAATAATACATTTAATTTAGAAGCGCCTTTCAGGTCACACAAGGTCACTTTACAAAGAGTTCAAAATAAATTAAAACAATAGCATTCAGTAAAAAATGTGGAAAACATGTTAAAAAAACAACATGAATGACCAACATGACAATATTTTCATCCATAAGTAGATGATTTGAGGTTAGCAAGAGGATGGCGTCGTTCATCCTGACAGAGCGGAACATCACTCTTGTGACGACGACAGCTCCACATACGCTTGGCTGGCCTTAAGTGCTTCGCTTCACTCCCGGTTGGAGTGTAAACAGGCAGCGGCGCTATCAAATTTCCACGTGGACACTCAAGGCCCATTAAGAAGCAGCAACACTAATATCATGCTACATATACATATACACACACACACACATATATATATATATATATATATATATATATATATATATATATATATATATATATATATATATATGTGTGTGTGTGTATATACATCTTTTAACAGATTAAAAAAAAACAGGGGGGAAAAAGCATCCCATTCTGGTATGGGTGATGATGGGAAGAATTGCCTTTTTTTTTATGAGCACTGGAAATGAGCCATAATTCCGGGTGGCTGCGTTTGTCCTGAAGCTCATGTAAAGTTACGATAAAGTCAAGACGCGACTGACATGCTGACAGACGCAGAGTGCACATGATGAAATGAATGCAGTAAATAGTCCTAATCTTTTTCAGGGAAGTGCAGGCCTCATGGGCTGTCATCAATCAGGCCCTTGTTGACACAGCATAATTTGCTTCCCATTAATCACTCAAATTAATGACTCATTTTATTTCAATCATACATAAACTGTACAAGTAAGCCACACACAAATTCTGTTTCTCAGCCCCTTGCAAAAAAATAGTTTCTGTTTCTGACAATCAATTTAACACAACACCGTATGATCGATAATTTCACACTGGGTTAAACTTTAATACGTTTTCTCATTTTAAGATGCTGGAAACTTCAATCACATGGGCAAAAAAAAAAAAATCTCAACATGTCGTTCGTCGCTTCACTTGTACTAAGACGTTCACGCAGTTTCATTCAGTTAAATCAATAATGCCATGTCAACATTTCACCGCACAGCAAAAATCTTACAAACATATCTCTGAAAGGGGAAGGGGGAGGGAAGTGGGCGGGGGGGGTTTCACATCTTCTGGGAAAGCGAAACAGAAATTAGTCGGGGTACAAAGGTGAGTCGCTTTGACGGAAATACGACACCTGTTGAGACACCCCCTTTTTCGCCTTATAAGAAGGCCTCGCCCGTGCAGGTAACACACAAGCTTCACACACAGGTGAGCAGCGCAACACAGACACACACACGCACACACATATAACAGTATTTCGTTGTGTTTATCTTATCTTATCTATCGCATTTAATTATTTATGATTGTGACAACTTGTGCATACACAACTTTTGTAGATGTAAAACAGGATTGCGTGCTCAATTATTTTTTAACTCATGACTGTAAACTTTTATTAGGATTATTATTTGATGACTTTTAGGACAATTATACAAACATTAAAATAGTCAATGGTTCATTTATTGTTGTATGTCACATAAGTTATAATAAATGGGAAAATGACTTAATATTAGTTCAAATGTTTGCTGATTTGTGTGACTGTGAAAAAACAACATTATACTAGTAGTTAATTGATATGTATGAGTTTTACTAATGTTAAAAATGTGTTTGAGTGTGTGGTGAACCTCTCTTTACACTTGCACATGATTTCGAGTGTCATTTATTCTAGAGCTATTAGAAAAGCAAGCTTCCTGCCTTTGAATCTCAAGTATTTCTTATGTCCAAAGGTTCGTAGGTGACCAATTAAATGTGTTACTAATTTTTTTTTATTACCCCTATTATTGCAGCATTACAGCCTAAAATTGATCGAGGGCACCATGCGTTTCAACACGCCACTCATCCTCTTGGTCTTATCATGCCTGAGTTTGGCAATGGCCCAAGGTAGGAGAAAAAAATCAAACTTTCATCTGTTGTTATTTTATTACGGCGACATACCGCAGGAGATGAAGGGAAAGGTTGCTGTTTATTACCCGTGTGGGGGAAGGCTGGACATGTCTTCATTGAGCCTCATTGCTTCCTGCTGGAATTCAATTGTGGATTGGGAATACTATTCATAATTATTTATATCCAAATAGACTATTTTAGGGGTATCTTGAGCAAGGGAAAATTGTTGTTTTACATATATTGCTGTTTTTTGTTTATTTGATTGGGTTGCTCAATAAACATATGAAATGAAAATGAAATGTTTGCAAAGTATTATGACGAAGGTCAATAAAATGGGGTGCGCTTTATTTGTTCGCACTGACAGCTCAAAGGTGCAAAAATGTGTTTCAGTTTGAATGGGATTTAAAAAGTACTTGCATGTTTAATTCTTGATTTTAACATTTTGAATAGGCCTCTAATAATGAGAAGAAAACAAAATGTGCTCTCTGCTTCAGTGTCCTACGATGACTGCTGCCTGATGCACGTCAAAGAGCTCGGCAAAAAGACTCAGGAGCGTGCGGTCAAGTACCGAATTCAGGAGACGGACGGAGGCTGCAACATCCGCGCTGTCATGTGAGCACAACGTGGCAATTGCAAACGATTTTTGTAGCGCTTATAGGTTCGTTGCAGCTCATCCATTGAATTCTTACAGCTTCACCATGCGGAAAGGCCGCGTGTACTGCTGCGACCCGCAAGAGATGTGGGTGCAAGGGCTGATGGCCAGCATTGACAAGAAAGCCGTCAAATACGTCAAAAGGACTGGCCAAAAGGTCTTTTATTTTTATCATTATTATTATTATTTTTTTTATATGATGCATTTGCTGAGCCTTGTTTGTTCTTCACAGCTTGATGTCAAGGGTCGCTTGTTCGGTTGAGTGAGACCTCGGCCTCTTGGAGAGAAGGACACCCGCATTTTTACTTTGACTTTTGACTGTTTTGCATTGACTGGACTTTTTTATTATGACGCCGTGTGACTATTGGCTAACGAAACACTTTATGTGAAAATGGAAACCATAAAATGTGAATCTGAAAATTAGCCCGAGCTTAAGCCTTTTGATAATAAACCTGCCTAGCAACTCAAACTCTGTGCACATGATTTATGCTCACGATTATGACTTAGGATGTCAAGTTCGACAGTAAATTTGAAATGGGAGCGGCATTAAACTCATGACTTGTTCCCTGTTTGCAAAACTGCTGATGGAAGCTGAATTGAGTTTGTCACCATGCAGCATATGTTGCTCAAGACTGCAACCTGTTAGTTGAAAAACTTTACTTTAACTCCAGGCAGCCTTGCATTATTGTAACTTTTCAAATTACAAATATTCATCAAATGGGACTGCCAGGGAGCAAAAAAAATAAAAAATAAAATCGGTTATTTGCAAGGGTTACTGTGTGTTTGATTGCAATCTCACACACGCAGTCACTTAGACTGAAAGACTGAAAAGCATGCAAAGTGCTTACATGACAACACAAACCGCAGAGGTGCGTTTGTCTAGCCGCTTGAGTCTGTTGCGCGTCTCCGTCATGCACACGTAGCCGTAGCCCGCCGCTTCCGCCGACGTTCTTCTTTGGACGCGGTGCACTAAGATGCGATAGGCGCCGGTGATGGGACTCCTCAGGCCGGAGCCGTTGTCCAGAAGGTGGCGCTCCGTGATACCCAGCGCCTCCAACGCTGCTTTGACGCTCAGGTCGTCAGAGCTGAGCGTGACCGTCGGCCCCACCAGGTGCGCGGGCGTGGGCCGGCAAGCCAGGTAAGCTTGCGGGTAGTCGACGCCCTTCATCCACTCGCAGGACATTATCTTGGCCGCGCTGAGGCGGTCGGCGGGAACGGGTCTCAGCAGGCCCTGGATGACCTCCCTGCAGGGGGCTTGCACATAGGAGGGGATGCTGTAGGAGCCCTGCAGGACGCAGCGCCTCAGCCTGCCCGTGTTGACGGCTGTGAAGGGCATGGTGGCGGTGGTCATGAAGTAGAGCAGCACGCCCAGCGCCCACATGTCCACGTGGCGGCCTGTGTAGCCCGAGCGCCCGAAGAGCTCGGGCGCCGCGTACGGGGGGGAGCCGCAGAACGTGTGCAGCACGTCGTCGGGGCGGCAGGACGTGCTGAATCCCAAGTCACCCAATTTGACGCAGTACGTGCTGGTGAAGAACACGTTCTCCGCCTTCACGTCGCGGTGCACTATGTTGCTGTCGTGCTGCCATGAGAGCAAGTGTTTGATAGCGTAGCCACACAAAACAAAATTAGAAGAGGAAACATGTAAAACTGTCATAAGAAAACAAAATACAAACATGTAAATGACAATTTTAATGCAGTCATTCATACAAACAGTACAACAAATAACAACATAATGTAATTTTAAAACAATAAATTGGCATTTGTGTGTGCGCGTGTGTTGACATTCACCATGTGCTTGATCGCAGCCAGCAGCTGGGCGAACACCAGCTTGCTCTCCAGGTCGGAGAGGCGCCCCCTGGTGCAGATATGGGAGAACAACTCCCCTCCGCTGGCGAACTCCATGACCAGATACAACCTCTTATAGGTCTCCACCACCTCGTAGAGGCGCACGACGTTGGGGTGCGCCAGCTTCTCCATGCACGAGATCTCCGAGGCAAAGAGTGTCTGCGAAAGCTCGTCCAGGCGTGACTTTTCCAGGACTTTCACCGCCACTCTCTCTGCAAAAGAAAATGCTGTCAATTTACCTTCGATGAATGGATACCGAGGCACGTGCTGCTTCACCAAGCCAAAAGACATTATCAGTGCCTAAGTGCAGAATGAAAACGGTTTATGTGCATCAAGTAAGGCCACCTGATGACTAAAACTACTGAAGCCTGACTCACCTTTGGTCAGGTCGTGTATTCCCAGACGGACCTGAGAGAAGTTCCCCGATCCAATCTCTCCCCTGAGATCGTAGAAGCCCACCCGCCGTCCCAATGTGAGATCGTCCATCACCCTCTCCGAGTGGCTCAGGTTGTAGGACGCCATGGCGAACAGCGTGTGGCACGCCACCTCCTGCTCGGCTTTGATCTCCTTCACATCTGGCTTTTGGTTCTTCTCTGCGACATTCCGGGACGCTCGTTTCAACACCTTATTTGGGTGTTGTCCAGAGGGACCCCCTGAGAAGGAGGGTATAGAGTTAGCCGTACAAAATACCATTTCATCGCTTTTCATTCACTTACATGTTTTTATCTTCTTTTTGTTGCGCTCCGTGGTGTTCTTTTTGTTCAAATACATGATTACAATGCTGTCGAGGAGTTAGTAGGCATCAGTCCCAATTTAAGTCAGCATCCTCAGGTGATGTTTCCCGTAACTCGTCAAGATCTTCAGGTACTGCTGCCGTGGCTGTTTGCCCGCCTGTCCACTGCTGTGGGAGGATCATGTGGTGGCCCCGTAATGTCCCAAGGGCTGTAATCCGGGCTCCTCCCACGCAGACAGGCTTTGCAGAGGCTTCCAAACGTGAAGGTGGGAGCCTGTAAAACACGCAGGTGGGATTATCATTTAACCGTCTCTTCATCATTGCATGGCCCCTGCTATCAAGTTCGATTTGTGAATATTCAAATTCTGCTGGCATTTTAACATATATTTAGGCTTTTGTGCTTTTACATGAACTATATTAGTTTAATTCAATTCAATTAATTTTTTTAGCGATTCTCATTAGAATATCTAATTATTTTCTTGGGTGTTTTCAAATTATTTTTCTTACATTTTTGGATATTTTTTCCAAGTTGACAAGGCTGTTTTTATATGAGTGAATTAAAAACAAAAAAAAAGCACTACAATATAACTTTTGTCCTAATGATGCACTTTTATCTTTGAGAGTATTTCAAGAATGCTGTCCCACCCGGTCCGAATGGTCAGTAACCCTGTGACCCAGTGACCCAGACACCCAACAACATACCAGCACAGACACACGACCTGACTCCAGACTGTCTGTTACATGTCACCGCACCATGAAGATCTTATAACCAATAAGCTTCATACTTTGAGCACATGTTGCCGCTGGATAATCCAATCATCGGATGCCCGCTAAGCGTGTCAGCACGTTTTGAGGACACCGCTGCAAGTATGTGCACATTTGAACGTCATCATTCACGATCATAACAACTCATTTCATTCAATATTAAACTGATTTCATTATTATTATGAAGACTTACTCTGGCCCTTGAAGTCGAAAATCAGGAATGCACTGACGTGAAGCACATCATCTTGCTCCTCTGCAAAAGGGGGCCAGCTCCTGGACCATTTGTCACCGTGCTGAATAAACACAAAGGTGCTGGGGGGGCGGTCCGGGAAGGTGAGCCCTGGGGCGCCCCCACGCTGATCCTGGCCTGGTTTTTGTTTTAAGTCAGAGGTGCTAAATACCTCCCCCGCTGAGATAAAAGATGATTAATGCCTTGGATTGACACGTTTAATGGCCACTGGGCTACTTAAGGCACTTCATTAGGCCGAGCTGGAGCCCCGCTCGACACACGGAGGAGACAGGCCGGAAAAGCGGACGCTGGCCTTGTTTTGGGCCACCTTTGAAGTGGCTTGCAGGAGGACCGAGCATCCGCTACAAAAGCATGGAAATTTGATTAGCTATCACTTGTTCCTTTTGACTCCGGACCAGTCACATTTAAGGCCGAAGCTCATATAAAGAAGAGAGGCGAGAGGGACACTCTGGGTCTGGTGAGCCGAGGAGCACTTTGAGGGAACTGAAAGCCATGGCCGTATTGCGACTGTGCCTCGTGCTGTTGTGCGCACTTCACCTGACCTGTAAGTACAGCTGTTTGCTTTGTTGAGTACTTGTGTATTTGTTTGCATGTTTTGCCGGGATTCGCACCGTGTGCCAGGATTTGGGCATTTGATCACTATATGAATAGCATGAAAATATGTAATTTATTTTTTTAATCTATAATTAAGATTTTGCTGTAATATTTGCAGTAGAATTCAAATATAGCAATACATTTTTAATGTGAGAAAATGTTAGTTTTTTTGTGGATATCCAATAACATTTTAAATATTTTTGTGTAATGTATAATTATATCTATAATAATCAAAAATGCTTTGTCATTTTTTTCGTTCCTATTTTTTTCTATTTAGTATTTTATTAAACATGCACAGGCACAAACACGTACATCGTTGAATTGTTAACTTGTGTTATTTTGTAGTGGCGGCGGTGCTCAACAAGCGCACAGACCACCGAAACCTGTTCACGCAAAGAGTGTGCTGCCGGCGGCAGAGTC
This sequence comes from Syngnathus typhle, assembly GCF_033458585.1. Taxonomy (NCBI): domain Eukaryota; kingdom Metazoa; phylum Chordata; class Actinopteri; order Syngnathiformes; family Syngnathidae; genus Syngnathus; species Syngnathus typhle. The sequence goes on along the minus strand of NC_083750.1, from coordinate 7,192,327 downwards.
ACTTTGTCTACATCGGTCAAGGTAAAGCCTCTAATATCCTTAGCCATACATTCTCATCTAAAGATTAATGTTGTTTTTTGATTGCAGACATCTCAGGCAGTCCAATCAGCGTAGACGTGGGCATGTGTAGGCCTAACTGCGAACGGGCAGCAGCCAGGCTGCCCCACGAGGCCGGAGCGCAGGACCTTACGCAACACGCATCCATGCTGGAGTTTCTCAGGAGCAAAAAAGTAGGTACAGTATCTCTTATCCACCACATGGGGGCACTATATCTAGTATTGTGGCCCCAATACACTTGTTTTGGCCAATGTCATTTCTCTGACCTCAAATCTGGCACCAGGTGAGGATGCGTGCACCCGTCGCCCCGGAAGTGGGAAAGCTCCAGAGGCCGCCACTGTCCTCATGTGATACGAACCACGCGTGCGAGCCGACGGGCATGCGAGTGGACCGGGTGCTCTTGTTCGAGGGCCCTCGCGAGGTGGAGGTGATACAGGAGTGCCACTGCGAGATCCAACCGGGTCAGTGCATGCGCGTGCCCTCGCTGAGGACCTTCTATGCAGAGACACCCTACGAGAGCGTAGTGGACGTAGGCGGGTGTTCCAGGTCCAAGGGCGCCCCAGGTAATTCATTCCACTTTCTTATATAATCTTTGATATATAATCATCGAAATAAGAAATTAGTCACGTATATTTGCAAATGAACTGAATTAATTGAAAAACGTCCTATTCACGAACACCGACGCTAATAGCCAGACGCAGTTATAAAATTTAAAAATTATTTCTCGGCACAAAGCCAACATTTATAGCTTGCCATGTGTGGCTTATTACAAGTGGGAGGGGGGTCAGGGGGTAAGATGCACTCAGCTGTCGAACTTTGGGGGCGTGTTTGCACTGGTGTGTCATTAGCGCAATATCCTTTGTGACTAGGATGTTAAGACGGAGAAAACGGCCCGTGCAAATGAAGCGCAATTGAAGGTGTTGTCAGTTCATTCTTTGTGAATTCCATTCTGGGTTTTTTTCTTGTCTGTGGAGATTGTTAGTTATCCAGGTCATAATCCGCAAGAGTTGAATCAAGGTTTGAAAAAGTTATGTTCCAAAAAATGTTCCAAAGGCAATTATTATTAGGCGAACGATTTAATTTTCGTTGTTTTTTTGTGTGTGTGTGATTTCCGGTGCTTTTTGTTGTTTTGTTTTTAATGTAATTTAATGAAAATGTTAATGTTTGTGTAATTTAAGCATGCTTTTGTGTAATCTTACTGTCCTTTTTAAGAATATCATTTAATTTTTGTGTGTAATTTTTAAAGAGGATTCAAGGTGGCACCTTTACATTTCATCAGGTTATGGAAAAAATTAGTAAATAAATTCAGCCTGAACCATTATTATGCATAGCTCTGCTGAGTTCAAGCTCTATACCCCATTTTGGGCCCATTTTAATTGTCTAGGCTAAAGAAAAATCCTTTGCTAAGCCTAACATTGATCCTCCAACGCCACATATAATGAGGTTTTTTTTTAATAATGTTTTATTTGGTCAAATTTCCTGCTCCTGTTCCAAACCCAGTTTTTGTGAATTCAAATATTTAACCCCGAAAAAATAATCTGCAATAAACTTCAACACCAAAAACTAATGAAATAAAAATAAAATTAAATATGTGTATTGATATTTATCGATCCTATGTAACGTGTGTTTTTAAAAGGAGGATAAAGGGATTTAAAATCCTTGGAAATACTTTGAAATTCTACACTTTTTTTGCCGGTGGCTATCTAGACTAATTTCCATTTCTAGACATAAATAAATGATTGCGTCATGTCAATCATTTTTTCCACAGAGGGATTCTCCTGCGTATCCACTAAATTCGACTCGGCCTTGGTGGAGACCCCCAACAAAGTGGAAGTGATCCAGACGGTGGCGGCCTGCGAGCTGAAGGAGAGCTGCTACCGAGTCCCTTATGTGGAATATTACTACGAAATTGTCCATCACAGCGACGGCGTCAAGGAGGAAAGACTCAGGGTACGCTTACAATAAGATTCAAATAGCAATTTACGAAGCCTTCCCTGAAAAACTTTTCTTTGGCTTTCATGGTTTAGCACATGCAAAGCAGCCTCGTCTGTAATTCAGCTTTCACAAGTTGAGAGGAAATGGCAAACGCCGCTGCTGCTGTGCGAGTGCTCGACACTAATGAATTAGTTTCATTCATGGTGGCAGACAGCACTTCATCAGCCTCCTGCCTTCCTCTTTCTTATTTGTGCCACAAACCACAAGCACCAGAAATGATTGATTTCATGTGGCTTTACTGTAGTTTTACTGAACTGAACTAAGCCAATAGGAGACTGATGGATGAGTTCAAGGTTTACGTCCTACAAATGCTCATCGTCAGTAAACAAAATTAATAAATGCAATATGTTAATTCATTGAAAATGATAATTATTTAATGTGTCTAATTTGTTAATGATAATTATGGCCTTTAAAACACTTCATAATACTTTTTAATTCAAAATATGAACCCCAGAATAAATGGCTGCTAAAAAAATAATCAAGATTTTTTTTCATAACCTAACAGTCGTTTTGAAATAAAATTAATAAACGCTCCATTCCTGTTCTAGTCAATGCTACTGCATGTAAAAGCTTACTATCAATATTTTTTAAAAGACATCATGGATATAAAGCTTCATTAGATTTTCTCCTTTTGTGTGTGCGTGTGTTGGAGGTGTCTATTGGGAGGGTGTTCTGGGCTCAGCAGTGAAGGTGCGAGCATGGAGGGCAAACACAAATGGGCCCCTGCAGGTGTCAAATCAAAGCGGAACGACGTCAATATTTGTGAGCTGACGGCCCCGTCTCTGTCTTTTGCTAATGTTCCACAGGAAGTGGACGTGGGCAGATGTTTAGGAGGCTGCACCGCAGGAAACCGATGCCTTCTCAGGTACGTACGAGCGCAGCTGCAACAGCCCTCCAACACGACAATGGCCATCGCTTCACAATTGCTTGCGAGCTCTGACACCTTCTCAAGCAGACTCTTTTAAGTTTCCTCCACAAACATCAAATGTTCTTTTAAACACCCCCTACTCTTTTCTGGGACGGAATCAGGGAGAAAGAAGGTAGAAAGTTTAAAAAATATAAATGTATATTATCATAACTTTTCCACAAGCAGTTTATCTCATTTTACACCTTCATCATTATCACATCATCACAACATTTTAAGAAACGGAAGTAGGCAGGAAAAACTTTATTGAAAGAATGAAGGACAAATATATTATTTATATAGTATATTGGTTTTATACAACTGTCAATTTTATAGTTCATGTGTTTTCCTATTATAGTTTAACATCAACTATCTAAACTATTTGAGAAAGATAGATCCAAGTAAAGATACAGATACAAGTGAAAATAACGAACGAACAATGTTGCCACGAATATGTATAATTGGTATTTTAAAGTTGTTCCAATTAAAATTATGGTTTAACCCCCCCCCGAAAAAAAATCAGGACGTGTTCACATGTAATCAGTACTTGATGTGTTATGACACGTTAATGACATCGTTTTTCTTTTCTCCAGGAGTCCGTCGGACCCCGAAATCTGCCACTTGTGGGCCGAGAAACAATCCAATTTATGTGTGCCTCAAGGATACGAGAGACACAGCTTCTTGAACCAACACGGCAAGATTAGTACCGTCCTGTCCATTACTTCCTGCCACTGCCCAAACTGAACGCTCACAAAGAAACAGCGCTCCCTACTGGATGGAAGCGCACATGACATGGTTGCCAAGTCACCCCATTAACTGAACTCCACAAAAGAAAGCGAGCCACAGGCCAGAGATGAACCCGCGACCTCTAACTGTGAGGCAAAGCCCACCGTGCCACTCCTTAAAGTATTTTTGTATGATATGTAATATATGTAAAAATTGATATTTTAAAAAAAATAAATCTAATACTCAAATAAATGTGCCAGTGTTTATCAATTAAACAGCTATGTCAATCTTTGTATGTAAAACAGTAAGCATTATTGCATCGTATTGTCTAAGACTGTGGACCTGCTGCATTTGTATATAAGTAATTAAACATTCCCTATAAAGGTTTGTACATACCATCGCTCCTCTTTACTAGTAAGTCGACAGGATTGTTCAGAGGCCAGAGGTCTCTGTAAAAAAAAAAACTTTTTTTTTAGCTCACATTTTCATTGAAAGTATAAAAACATATAGCTAAAAACTATTATAAATGAATGTATTAATAAACTGTTAGTTATAATCTTTCCATTTCTAAAATTTAAACATCAAAATATGTAAAGTCTCCAACTCCTGATAGAGATCACAAAAATGTACTCACTCAAAATTTAAATGTTATTGGGGTACTATGTATGGTCTGCATATCATTCCAAATTGGCCAAAAACATAATTGTAGTAATGAAAGAATATTGCAGTTTAATTAGACTCAGTGTAACGGTAACTAAAACGTGTCACCTAGTGGTGATTGGTGGTAGTACAATATAAAATACAGTCACTATGCATAATCGGAGTCGAATTATTTGTAAAAGAACAAAAAAAACTTTTCCAACATATTTTCACATTCCTAATTATTCAGTTTTCTTTCCCCTCGGAGTTTCGTTTCAAATCCCCGTTTTGTTTTTAATTGAAAACCTGTCGAGCGTTTCTTGAAAACGTATTGGTTTGTAAAACCTCAAATTAAAATACACCCCCCCATCACACACAATTCAATGATTTTATTTCAAACAAGAGGCCACTCAGTGAGACCTAACTTGTCCAACTTTGTCCAAACACACGCGTTTGTTGAAAGGGTTCTTTGATATCAACATGTGTGAAACGGCACGTTTGAGTGATACAACCAACAAGTGCTCTTCTTTTTTTTATGGCTTGTTTGCCCGCTTCGTCGGAGTGTGCAGTGAGCAACTTTGATCCCGCCTGCCTCCGAAGTTCAGAATCGATCAACCTGTGCCGAAAATGATTCCCTCTCACAAGCACGTTAACGACTCCCCCCGGCCCCCCTCTCCACCTTGTATAGAAATTAAAGTTGTGCCGAGACCATCTGTGACACAATACAGTCATGCAAATAGAGGAAAAGGACGTGTAACTAACAACACCAGTTAATCGGTTTCCATTATTGCAAATTAATTAATCCATTGCCTTACTTCCTCAAAATGGGGGTTAGTGGATGGGGGCAACACTTCTACGTATATAACCCACAGAGTAAAACTTGAATTTACTGCACTTTCTCCTACCCCCTCCTTTCTTTTCCACTTTTAAGTTGATTTGAGCGTTTATTGCCAGACTCGAGAACAATAATGGCCAGTCGGTGGACTTGACACCTTTGTCAACACCGCCATTAGTCTCCCTTTACATTCCCTGATAGGTGATTTACATTTGCAGCCAAATAGCATTTTTTTTTTTTTTACTACTGTTTACCATGAGATTAAGCGAGGAGGAAGAGGAGGGGGTACGCTATGAAGATATAAATAAGTGCCCCCACGTAATTCACTATTGACCTCATAACTCACTTTTTAGAGCTTGCGAGATGCTCGCGCTTGTGCTTCTGGTCGCTTTGCCGTGCACGATGGTCCGGGCGCGGCCGTCGCTCAACTACTTGGAGGAGCCCTACGCTACCGAGCCCACCCAGGCCGGGTCGGAGGAGGTCCGCTCGGACGCCATCAAGCGACTTCTGGAGGTGTTCGGTATGGACGACCCGCCCGTAGCCGTCACACACCGACGCAAGCAGCCGCCGCAATACATGCTGGACCTGTACAACACCGTGGCCGACGTGGACGGCGTGACCAAGGACCCCTATCTGCTCGAAGGCAACACAGTACGGAGCTTCTTTGACAAACGTGAGTCAAAATATGTGATATATGCTCTGAAAAGCAAAACATTATTATTATTTAAAAAAAAAAAAAAAACTGTCACGTGTCAGAATAAACCAAATGCAATCATTCCGTTTTTATGTATTTTCCAAGATCTGTTTCCATATTAGATTTTCTTGTCGTATTTTTATTATAATTCTTGTAATTGTTTGATGTATTTTAAGCAAACGATAAGAGTAAAACGATAAAAGTAAAACAAAACACTAATGATAAACTAACATAAATTATAAGGTAAATGAAAAGAGTTAGAAGAGATTAAGCATAATTGCATTTTCTTTAAAAGATAAAAACAAGTGAACTATTTAAAAAAATATATATTTTTGAAAAAAAATTGAAAAGTTTGGATATTTCAGTGATTATCTTTCATACCACTAGAGGGAGCCCTTGTATCACACTGAGAATCACTATTGTCAAACTCAGAAAAAGTATGTAAAACATGCTATACACAGGGATATTTTTTAAACATGTCTGGATAAGAATTATGTCCCTAAAAAAAATGCATATACCTATTTCATATAATTTCAACTTTTAGAATTATGTTGCATAATAGTTTGACTATAGTCAGAAACTGTAATCTATTTATGTTTTCTCTTTTTTAGGAAAAACTACTTTATCCATTCAATTCTTATTTGGCCCTTTTACAACAAATACTATTGAACGCAAGAATACCGTAGGATAAAACCATTATATGTCACACGTTGTTTTTAACTGTCACATGTAAAATTAAGTGCTAGAGTGGTTCTTTTCTTGTCTTTGCAGTTCGCAGCGAACAGGTGGAGTTCCGATTCAACCTGTCCACTGTCGCCAGGACAGAGAAGATCCTCACAGCTGAGCTCCACCTTTTCAAGCTGCGACCTCAGGCTACGTTGGTGTTCAACAGGCATCACTTCTGCCAGGTATATTTTATTCCGCACATCTAGTCTTAGTCATGCCAGATGGGCGAGCTAACAGAGCTAATTTCCAGGTTAGCGTCTACCAACTGCTGGACACCTCCAAAAGCAACAACACGCAAGAGAAGAAGCTGCTATCTTCTCGACTCATCCCAATCCACTCCAACGGTTGGGAGGTGTTTACAATCACTCAAGCTGTGAGTCCCTATGACCGACCCTAACGACCTATGACCGATCTCCTTCAACCTGACTTACCTTGACTGGTGTTTCAACAAAAGGTCCGCTCGTGGACGGCGGACAAGGGAAGCAACCTGGGGCTCCACGTGGTGGTGCGGACTCTGGGGGGAAGCCAGATGGACCTGAAGCTGATTCGCTTTGCATCGGGACGCAACCACCACCAGAGTAAACAGCCCATGCTCGTGCTGTTCACAGACGACGGACGACGGCGGTCCACCACTCTGGAGAGCGCAGGTGAGGCCCTTGCTGATTGGAATTGAAGAAATCTAAGCCCTCTCGTTGATTCGATATCACTCTTAAATATTTTGCTTTTGACAGATCCAGACAATGCTCAAGATACGGCCATTTTACCCCAATCCCACATGGCCTCCCACGAATCCCCTCGCAGTGCCCGTTCCTTGGACCAGGCATGGGAGGAGGAGGGCGCGTCCTTACCGTGCCGGCGCCTGCCGCTCTACGTGGACTTTGAGGAGATTGGCTGGTCGGGCTGGATCGTGTCGCCGCGGGGCTACAACGCCTACCACTGCAAGGGCTCGTGTCCCTTCCCGTTGGGCCAGAACATGAAGCCCACCAACCACGCCACCGTGCAGTCCATCATCAACGCCCTGAAGCTGATCAAGAGCATCGATACGCCGTGCTGCGTGCCCGACAAGCTCTACTCCATCAACCTGCTCTACTTTGACGACGACGAGAATGTGGTGCTCAAGCAGTACAACGACATGGTGGCGGGGAGCTGTGGCTGCCACTGACCCACCCCCCATACCTCCATCCTGTGCGGCCGGCCTTGTATTATATGTAAATAGGTATAAATTATAATATATGACAGTAGTGCTAACCTGTGAAAGACGTAAATGTGCATACTGTATGTGTCCGGTTGTAAATAATTATAACGCTAGATTTTGTCGATCACTAACTTGCGCTAATGCAGTAGTAAACTCATGACCACAGTAAATGCGTGTATAATAATAATGTCCTAAGAATGAATTCAAACAAAAAAAAATGTTAAGATTTATTTATTTATTTTAAATCTAACCTAATACACATTTTTTTGTACCAAACAGTGTATATTTTGTTTAAAAATAAAATTGTGTTCTATGAGGAAAAAAGTATGCTTTGCATTTACCAACTTTTTTTTTTTTAAAGGACATTTTTGACCTTTAATTTTGATATCAATATGATATAGTGATTATTTTCAGAATCTTATATTGGGGCATGCTTAGTGGTGACAGTTCACCTCTGGCCACCTTCAGCATCTATAACCCCGATTTCAACAACTTCATGGTCCCTCCCTGAAATAGTGAGAGATTGAAGACAACTTTAATTTTTGGGTCAATAACCAAGTTGGCAACTCGGCACTATGTGCAGCTAGGCACCCATGAAAGGGGCGTCTGAGTGGAACGTAACCCGAGCGCCGGCGGAGGCGTCGGCCCTGGAGTGGCACCAAAGAAGCGTTTGATAGCTTTTGGCACGCTGCTGGACGACAGCCCTTGTTCCCTTTCAAAAGAAACTGCCAGTCACAAGGGAGGAGAAACCATGTTATTAAGGGCCACCAAATGGGGGCCCCGCGGCGGCCCGACACCCGATCTCCCCTCTCCGCCCCGCTTCGCCTCCCTCTGGCCTTGGCGTCCTTTTGTCCCGCTATTTCATATCTGTCAGTGCCCATCCCGAGTAGGTGCCCTATGAGAACGAAGATGGAACCCAGGCTGGGCGTCTGCGTGCTCCGACATGGGGAATAAGCAGACCGTCTTCACTGCAAGGCAGCTAGACGCCTACCAGGTTGGTACAGTCAACAAAAACCTTTAATGTCAATTTTAAGTTAAAGCATGTGTAGTTCACTCACCCAAAATGTCAGCATGATCGCTACATGTTTAGTTATCAAAATATTTTTTCTTTTTAAAAATTGCTAGTCAATGTTTGATCCTATAAATGTTTTTACATCAATATTCTTTGGATCTATATTTTAGAGAGTGCTGTTTTTTTTTGCTGGGGAGCCTGAAACAAATTAATGGCATTCATTTCAATGGGAAAATATCATTTGAGATGCGAGTGTTTACAAGCATGGTAACGGAACAAATTAAACTAAAGGTACCCTCGAAGGCCATGCTACTCCACCACGTCTAAAAAGATTCCAGTCTGACCACATGTAGCATCATGTTGTGGGAAACCTCTGACTGTGACTTTTTTCCAGGACTGTACATATTTTACAAGAAAAGAAATTCTCAGGTGAGTCAAGGCTGGCTGCTCTTCTTGATCCTTATGTTTATCTCTACTGGTGACAGAGTAGCTTGTGTTCGGTACCGGTTTCAGACTGTTCCACCGCTATCACGATCTGGCGCCGCAACTCGTTCCCCTTGACTACACCGAGCAGCCAGATGTGAAGCTACCATATGAGCTGATTGGCAGCATGCCCGAGCTGAAGGTAGCCAGACGCACTCGCTGCAACCCCGCCGTCCCTCCGTCTGCCTCCATAATTGATGACCAATTCATCCACAGAATTCTGTGAAAAGATCGCCTGTCACCTGACTCCTTTCAAATCTCAAAGAATGCGGCTAGCGCATAAATGTCAATATTAGCGTCAATATTAGCCGTCATTTGCATGTCAAGGCCGTAGCATAAAAGAAACGCCGATTTTATCAAAGATAATCGTGGCATTGTCTGGCTGTTCAGGACAATCCGTTCCGCCAGAGGATCGCCGAGGTTTTCTCCGAGGACGGCCAAGGAAACATGACGTTGGACGACTTCCTGGACATGTTCTCGGTTCTGAGCGAGATGGCGCCGCGGGATCTCAAGGCCTACTATGCTTTTAAGATTTACGGTAAAACCTTACACATGGAAAATTGACGTTTGAAAATGGTGCCGGATTTTGTAGTCCCTGCCCACATATCAAGTGCAAATTTAAAGAAAACCCAGTAGCTTGGCCTAAAGAGCCACCACCTTCAATTTGGCTGATTGACTGACGCGAAAACACTATCGTGTCAAAGCCAAACGTTAAGGAGAGCTGCAGTGTTGTTGGATGCAGTTTAGGATTAGAATGTAAATTTAGAGTCTATATTTGATTTAAAATGTGTTATTTTAGATGTACCTGGAACAGATGTTGACCTGTACACTGTGCAACCTTGTGCTTGCGTTCTTTTTGGGAAGATTTCAACAACGACGACTTTATTTGTAAATCGGACCTGGAGAAGACATTGAACAAACTGACGCGAAACGAGTTGACGGAGGACGAGGTGCGCATGGTCTGCGAGAAGGTGTTGGACGAAGCGGACATGGACAACGACGGCCGGTTATCGCTGGAGGACTTTCAGCACATGATTGTACGGGCGCCAGACTTTCTCAGGTGGGTCTGGTCAAAATATTACAATGTACAGTCAACTCATTTCAAAATCACAGAAGTTTGGCAAATAGTAAATCATTTTTGGGAAACCAGTTGGAAGTTTACTGTCAAATATAAAACTGAGAATTTGCCTTCTTATCCCATCTTGTGTCCTCAGCACCTTCCACATAAGAATATAAGGAAACTGAATCACTGACAAATGTGAAAAACGGAGTCCTCACATCTCTGCGTGAGGATATTTTCGATGGAACATTTGAAAATTCACTCCCATACGAAACAATACTTGATTTTACGTGAGTTTTGTGATTTCAATCTACAAGAGATCCAGTTAAGCATTACTATGAAACATAAGCCAAAAGGTTGTCCGGCGGATTACGGTGGTCCCGTTGTTATGAAAGTGGTCAAGGTCAATTACGGCAACAAACGGCCTTGAGTGACTTTCCACTGACTCTCAGCCAGAAAGTGGAAAAGACGAAGCATTAAGTTTGCTTTGCTTGTTTGTTTTTTTTATTCATCCCAAAAAGTAGACATCTCTAAAAACTGCAGATACACATCTTCACACTGGAGGTATAAAGTACAGTACAATAAGTATATCTCTCAATAGAATATTTGCAATGTTATGTTCTTCACAATGTATGAAATGTATTTGAAAATAGGACTGTAAAAATTCACCATGTCAGCTTTAAGAACAAAAACAAAACAAAAAAAGGTCAGATTTAGCCTGTTCACACAGGATGTGTGGATCATAAGACACAAACATTTGGTACATCCCAACAAGTATTAGACTCAAACCTCTGTAAGAGCCATTACCCAAAGAGTACTAGGGCAACACAAAAGAATTATTATTATTTTTTTTTAAAGTTGTAATTTTAAGCGAATAGATTTGTTTTTGTATGTATAAAGTTGCATTTCATGGAATAAAAATCCCAATGTTATGACAACAAAGTCTGATTTGAAGTTTTTGAGACAAAAGGTTGATCTTTTAAGAATAAGGTCAAGTTTGGGGGAGTTTTGTGCATTTTCTTTTGTTTTAAAAAAAAATATATAGGATTTTATTAGCCAAAAGCCTGACTTTTGTCCAAAGAAAGCTTTTATGAAAATAAAGATGGACTCCAAATAAAAAGTAGGTGTTGGGGGCAGAAAGGTAAAAATATTAAGATTCCGCAATATAGCGAGTGATGACTACATACACGAGTATTTTTTTTTCTCTGTTTCTATGTGGCTGTAGTACTCGTGAGTTGAAAGACATCAAATGTCCCACTCAACTATTCGTTTGGAAGATTTCAAGTGCAAAAGAAAGTCAGTAAAAGTGATACAATTGGAAGAAAAATGCATCACTAATACCTTCCCACCCCCAAATGTTTTGATTGCAGTGATTTTTTTTTTTCTGGACAGTGCTCCATTTTGGGGCTCAATATCATACAAAGTGAACATTATTAAGAGCGGAAACACACACATATACACACATAGGTCCAAGATTCATAATGCATAGCAGCACCCAGCTCCAAGGACAAATGGACATGTGATTTTGGGTGCAAGATAATGGGTACAGGAATAAAGTAAGAAAAAGTGTATGTTGGACGTCTGTTAAGAACATGAAATGGACCACAAAGAGAGAGAAGCTTGACATTGTATGCGGAGAAGGCTTCCCAACACAACAGCTGTGATGGAATTTAACAAAATTATGCAAAGCTACCGGATTGTATTGGATTGAATTCAAGCACCTAATAAATGTTTCTTTAAAATAATGTAATTATGACTGGAATTTTGTCCAACATGAACAGTACTTTTGTCTTGGAATTTCATTTTGTGATTTATTTTACAAATAATACTGTAGAAAAAAAAAAGAGCTTTGAAAACATAACACAGAAATCAAGCGAAGCTTGAGAGTCAAATACTGTACTGCTCAGGGCAGTTATTAGAGGTATTACAAAGACTTCCTATGTTTTTGGGGATATTGAATCTTGGGACTTTTGTGGTCCTACTCATAACAAAAACACCAACCAAATTCCACTATAGTATGCCAAAGTGGTCTGTATGCAATTTAAAATCAGTTTTATACTTAATTGCCAAATGCCTCTGCTTGGCTGAGCTTCAACGTTTTCAGTTTCTGGCTGGAAATGAGTATAAAAAAAAACCCCACTGAAATAACACCCCCATCTGGCGACCAAAAGAGGTATGGCAAACAAAATAAACAAAAATGAACAACTTGAGTACAAGCCAGTTATTTGTGCAACGTCTTGTTGTTGTTCTCCTCCGAGCACCCCCGAGCCCGATCCTCGGAGATTCCTGTAAATGACGATTGTCCAGCTGGAAGCGCTCACAAGAGGCAGTTTTTATGCGACTGCTATGGAGAAGAGGAAAACGAAGGGAAATGTTCCCAAGCAAGCAAAAGTCTTATTTTGGCTCGAGCGGGTTCTTTGCAAAATAAAAAGGCCTCGGTGGTCCTCAAAGGAGGCTGCAGTGGAAGAAGCTGCTTTTTTTCCGTGTCTCCAGAATCTTCACTCCTTGGCTGCCCCCCTGGGGTGTGTTCCCCTCCTGAGGCAACACAAATGATCAACACTTGGAATGTTTCCAAAGACCCTGGGAGACCTCCGTCAAGGGTTGGGAATACCCGTTTTGTTCAATGCGCCATTTGGATCCGATCTCGATTGATCCTCAGACAACCCTTACAGCGGTGCCTTGATTTACAAATTCAGATTGGGATTTTATTGGATCTGAATAAGCACAATGTGGCTGGATTGGATGAATGGCATTTCCAATCATTTCAAAGGGTAAAGATGAGATAGTATGTCATAAGTCAAGGCACCACTTTTTCCCTCTGGATGCCGGTTATACCAAAAATGAAGAGATTAAAAAAATATGACCCTTTACAAGTGAAAAGAAAAGAAAAGAAAGAAGAACAGGAGCAAGAAGGTGGAGGTTCCCAAGTAAAAATTCATGAACACCAACCCAATGTCCCAAATGGCTGCTTCAAGCAAAAATGTCTGACCTCTGGTATAAGTCCTCGAGACGTTTTGATTGACAGCTAATTTTATGCTGAGAAGTGAAACTTGTTTCTTAAAGACCACTTATTTCAGTTTTAGGGAGGTCATAGGACCCCTAGAAATGGCTGGAAATGGCTATGCCTGTATATTATGGGGAATGCTAATAAATGTAAATTATCACCAAACGACCCCTAAATGACCATTTCAAAACTTCCTGAGTAATCTCAGGCGTAGAGACATTTTTGTGGCTCTTATGTTAGACTAGTCTAAGTCTAGCGAATGTTGGTCTTTTAATTAAAAATAAATAAACATCATGATGACACCAATGTAGGAAAACAATTCTCAATCCCGTAACGGTTCTCTTTACCATTTTGGTGTCCATTTTGGATTTGATGTCCCTGGCAAGTGTCATAAAGGCCTGCAAGTAGACACAGCATCACATTTATATGCAATACTTATAAAGTATGATTGTCAAAGAAAATTTGAAACTTACGCTCTCCACGTTGATGTTGGCCTTTGCACTTGTCTCAATGAACTTGATGCCATACTCTAAAGCAAGCTACAGGGAAATTGCAGAGAATTGCATCTTGCATCAGGATGCTTTCTGATATATTGCTCAAAACTAAACAGAAAAGAATACAGTTGAGATACGAGTTTAATTTGTTCAATATGATGCTCACATCTTAAGTTGGAGCTCTCACGTCAATGCAAAATTTCGGCCAAATGTTAGCGGGTACCTCCAAAAACTTTTAAGTCAGGTCACTTGTATCTCTAGGCACTCCTGTCTACTCTCTCAGGTTGTTTCTTACCTTCTCACCCCTGTCTTTGGAAACTTGTCGCTTGTCATTGATGTCGCATTTATTGCCGAGAACCATCTTCTCAACGTCAGATGTCGCATGCTGGAACAAGGGTAAGAGCACATTTTTTATGAGAATAAAGTCACTTCAACAGAACACGAATCAATTACTTTTGAGAACAAAAATAAAATGAATTCCATTGAAAATCCAAAAGCAAAAAATGAGAACAGTCAGAGAATGGATACCTCTTCGATGTTCCTAATCCAGTTCTTGATATTTTCAAAGGATTTCTCATTGGTGATGTCATAGACAAGCATTATTCCCTGTATGGAAAGGAGCCAATGGTTATGTAACACACAATTTCATCATCTGGGGACTCCAGTTTAAGAACCATTGGTTTAAACTTTTAACACAGACAAGAAACCCATTGTGTTTGCAACCCTGGGGAATTCTAGTACTAGCAGTTTCCACATACTCACCATGGCTCCTCTGTAGTAGGCTGTCGTGATTGTTCGGAAGCGCTCCTGACCGGCTGTATCCCTGGGAAGAAAATCAGTATGGACTGTTTAACGTGCTGTCGACCTGTGTTTCCCCATACCAAAGACTCATATTTGCCTGCAGATAAATATCACAACACAACAAAGAAAAAGGCCAAAAAGGAGGTACTGGCTTTGTGAAAGAATGATGACCTTGTTTGAATGACATAAGTAACAAAGGCAGGATGTGGCACCGATTGTTCTCGACGAATTAATAAGAAGCGTATCATGAGAATCAACTTACCATATCTGCAACTTGATCTTCTTGCCTTCGAGCTCTATTGTCCTTATCTTGAAATCTATGCCTTGAGGAACGATCGTACACGTCAATCAAAATCATAGCAGCGATCTCGCTTGCTACCGTAGCACGACAGTCACAGTTTCAATATGTCACACGTATCCGGAATATCGAACGACTAAAGCATTTCCGATAGTTGCCCTTAGCGCTACCAGCTACTAGCTAACCGCACGCAGTGACTTTATAACGCTTAACAACTGACAGTTAATAGCCAATAGCGATGCTAACCATCAGGGAATGTTTTTCCAACAACGCTCCCGGGAAATAGCCTCATCCGGCACACTAGTGACAACTAAACATCATCGTAGATTTTTTAGCAGCCCACCAGGAAATAGACCAAACCAGTGGGCGCACCATTCAAAAGTACCAGTTGTAATCAACATTAAAGTACCTATGGTTGATATGAACGTAGAATTGAAGGCGTCTTCGGAAAACCTGAAAAGGACGCATGTCTTTCCGACCCCGGAGTCCCCAATTAATAGCAGTTTAAACAAATAGTCGTACGTCTTCGCCATGGTTGTTGATATCCGGTGCGGAAGTGGCGCGCCCGGCGAAGCCCAGGTGCGTCGATGGTATTCAAGAAAAGAAACAACAGCGACATCTGTATGGCTTGGAGGAAAACTGCAGCCTTTGGACCATTGGATTTTCACAAGAAGTTCAGGATGTTTTTACTTGAACCGAACCAATGCAACTAATAGCACACATCGGTGGGCAAAGAACAGCATTTTGTAGTTAAGTATTTAATAATTAACTTGTTTGGTCAAGTTAAAAAAGTACAGTATGTATGTGCAATAACCATTTCGATTGCCTGGCACAACTTCAACAAAACTCAATATATTTTCCCTTTTACTAAATACACCTCAGACATATATTTGAGTTTATTTTTTATTTTTAAGATGTCAAAGCACAATAAATTTACCGCGAGTCATCCTTAATTTTGATATCAAATTGTTCTTCTAAATAACGTTCAGGTTAGGAAACATCTTGTTTCTCTGAATCTGTTGTATCATCATTGTTAGTGCTCCCTGGTACAAGTTCCACCTGATAAACTCTCAAGATAACAATCAGTAAAATGTCAGCAGCCAATGTTTGATCTCTCTCTTCACGTCATCATTTGCATAGGTTGAATAAAGTATTGAGACGATTTTGACAAAGGAGTCTTGAGAGTAACTGAATAAAAAAATATGTACTTTTCAATTTATGGTATGAATTATTTTCACCCAAAAAACAAAATCATTGTGCATTGTAACCCAAGTTAAATATAAAAAGCACTTACTATTGTTAAAATGTTCTTCATATCTGGAATATTATACAGATGGGCAAATCTTCAGGAATAAACAACAACAGCATGATTGTCATCCTTAGCAGGTTTTATTCAACAAAATCAGCACCAAAATTTAATATCATATGGACCCAAAACCATTATAAAAAAAAAAATTAAAAAAAAAAGGACGGGGAGTGAAAAAAACTAAACATAAATATATAAAAAGGACTAAACGTGTTACTATCATTGTTGTGGTAATTGTTGGGCTGAAACCGATGCAATGGAGGGAATGTTTTCTCTTTTACAAAACTTTTGTCAGAATTGCTTCTTCTCTGTGGTGTTTTTTTTTTTACAAGCTATTGAGCTCCTGCAGTGTTTGATCCAGGACTTGGTGCATTCCTATGTTTTCCTCTTTTGCATGCGATAGATTATCTGCAATGGGGGCGAGAATGAGGGGGGGGTCAGAGATACAATGCAATGACAGATCACAAGACATAAAAAAATAAACACGGAAATATGGCTGTTGTGAAAAGCAGAAAGACAGAAGACAAGGTAAAATAGAAGAAGTCTTTATTGAGCTTTAAGAAGACAAAAGAGCTATAAAGAAGACGCTTGAGTGCCATTGCCGCCACCAGGCCATGAGGCAAAGAGCGCAAGAGTGAAAACAGAAAAGCAGTTTATGGCCTGAGGTGGCCTTTTTTTTTTTTTTTTTTTTACAAGGTGTTCATATCATTGAGGGCATGGTCCAGCTCCTCGCTGATAGCCTTGTAACTCAGCTTCTGATTGTACACTTCATCTGGAGGTCATAAAGCAGGCGGATAGAAAAGGAAAGCAGCACCAGAGGGGAATGAAAACCAGGAAGAGGAAAAAAGGTCAGATTTAGAAGGGGGGAAAAAAGATTAAAACTGATTCATGAAGAAATGTTGGAATAAAACAAACCTTCCAAGTCATCTATGGACTTTTCCAGCTTGGCCACTGTCCTTTCCGCAAATTCCGCACGGGTCTCCGCCTTTAAAAAAAAAAAAAGAAAGAACATCATAGGATCATATAAAAATGCCAGATTGGATTATTATGATTATTATTAGTGAAAGATAAATTTTGCTGACCTCCTTCAGTCTGTCACTCAGGACCTTGATCTCCTCCTCATATTTGTCTTCTTTCTCAGAGTACTAGAAAGTCAAGGAAACATGCATCACATCAAACATGCCTCAATAAGTTAGAATCACCTTAGCTCTTCATTTCATACGTTAGCTAGCATTCTAATTCATGGTTCTGGGAGAACGCTAGGCAGACTGGAAAATATAAATTTGTCTATGTGCGCGAATCTTGCCTTGTCAGACTGGGCCTCGAGGGACTTCAGGTTGTTGGTGACATTCTTCAGTTCTTCCTCCAGATCACTACACTTGCTGTGGGGGTGGAAACAATGACGTCATTGGTTCAAGTCAAGAGCATTTATATCTCCCTTCATCAGAAAAGGAGTCATGATTATCAAGTGTCTGAATGAATTAAATTTGATCAAGTAATCAAAATAATGTAATCTCGTACACTTCTGCAACCTCCGCCCTTTCCTCTGCTCTCTCTAGGTCGCTCTCAAGGATCACCATCTTACGGGCCACCTGTTGACAGGCACACATGAATTAGAGCAGACACGCACACACAATGGAACGAAGCACGCAGATCACTCGTCCTACCTCCTCATATTTGCGGTCGGCCTCCTCTGCGATGTGTTTGGCCTCCTTGAGCTGCAGCTCTTGGATCTCCATCTTCTCCTCATCCTTCATAGCTCTGTTCTCCACCACTTTCATGCCTCTGCAAAGGCAAATTCAGAAAATTAAAAAGCAAATTCAAAAAATATTACCATTCCTATTGAACTGCAGGTAGCGGAAGGCATCATTTCAAATGTTGCATTTTTTTAAACAGTAATAAAGATAAATGCAGCGAAATAAGTGGGGGAGCCCTATGTATCATAAACATGGACACGCACACACAACACTTTGTATCACAATCTACATTGTGAACACTAATTGTTAATATTGTCATCTCTTCGCCTCATATTTAATACTGCAGATGGAAGTTGTTTTCAACAACGCAGTAAGACTCCACACTTCGATTAATTCAAAAACCTGCTGGTGCGTATGAATAGCTGCTGCTGTTTTGGTTAGCAATCGATAACATGGACGACTACAAAAAAAGCTAACAGGGCTAAACATAGCAGGAAATGATTTTAAGACATGCGTGTTAGGCAGATGCAATCAAGAAATGAGCTAATGCACGCTCAAAATTCTAACAAGGCTAAACTTGATGGCAAATGCTAACAGAAAAGTGCTTATGCTGTGCTGCAAAGTCTTTTTATAGAAAAAAGATAGAAATGTTTCCACAAAAAAAACATGACAGATTATTTTTATAGTCCGTCCGTCACCTTTCGCTCTCGTCCGCCGCCTTCTCGGCCTCCTCCAGCTTCTGCAGGGCCGTGGCCAGTCTCTCCTGAGCCCGGTCCAGCTCCTCCTCCACAAGCTGGATCCTGCGGTTGAGGGACGCCACATCGCCTTCCGCCTGTAGCGGTACAGAGAGCAATCGAGAGAGATGTCACAGTTGAAACAGGAAACGCATCTTTGTCCAGAGAAGAAGGACGACGCAGGGATCACCAGATCACCCCGCCCCTTCTTCCTCAGGTGATTGTGTGGTTTATGCAAATGAGTGACATCATTGCAGTTTGACCTACTGTCGATGGCCTACAAACGCTACACCTAGTGATGTAACCCTAGACTAGAGGCACAGCTGGCGTCACTATATACGTTCCCCCTCCCTCACTCGCTCTTTTTCCTCATCCTACCCTGGGTGTTAGGGATGGTGCATTGTCGGGGGCCTGCTTCCTGTGGCGCTGATAACACAGTCTGATGGCCACTTCCTGGAGGAAGGACTGGGTGTTCGGTTCGGCTCAACAGGATCTTTTTTTCTATTTAAATTTACATTTGGAGCATTATCAAGTAATGTTAAGTTCCATAAAGATTAATTAATTTTCATAATTTTAGGAGTTTTATTTTAATCATTTATACATCTGTCAATTAATCGATGTATCAATTTAAAATAGTTTCAATTTCCATCCTGTTAATTTTTTTTCCAACGTAATTGTTTGATTCAATACAAAACTAATCAGTGCACTTTCATGGAGGACTACACAAATCAAATATTTACTCTTGAGAAGTTGAAATTGCGAACATTTGGACAGTATTCAATTACAATTACAGTACCAAACCGAAACGAGCTTCTTTCTCTTTACACAGACTTATGAGCGCCCACTGTGGTGATCCATCTGCTTTTTCTTCCATTGATTAATACATTCCAATTCAATGGAGTGCACATTTCAGTTACATAACACACCCCAAATGAGTCAAGAAACGGTCCCAGACTGTCGTTTCATCTCCTAAACCAAAACATTTGTACAATTAACAAAACAAAGCTTTTAAACAAATTATAGGGTGGGGCTTCTGTGGAAAAACTTCATATTAAGTTAAAAGCATCACCTCAGAGTGCTTCTTTTAGGCATATTGTTGGCTTTCTCGTGTATAGTAAACATAGCAGACAAAAAAGAAGCATTTCTAGGGCGAAAAGCTCACTTTTTCGCGCAGCTCCCTCTCTGTGTCCAACTCCCTTTGGACGGCCATTGCGCGTTCGTCCGCCTCATCAACTTGCTGCTGCAAGGCTTGAATTTTCTTCTTCACAGTTTCCATTGTAATATTCCGATCCCCCGATAAACAATGCAGAGAAACCAGCAAAAGCGAGCCTCCAAGCGCCCCAAAAAAGCGGAGATTTTGCGGCCGGTGTGCCTTCCACAAAAACTTTTTTTTTCGTGCGGAAAACTTTTTTTCCCCTCTCTGCTTTTTCTGCTCCTCCCCGGGCAGGAAATAAGGGACGTTGCGGGAAGTGCGGAGATGTGCAAGGAGGGAGGGAGGAGGGAGAGTATGCGGGGAAATTTACAGCCAATTCCTCCAATCCTGAGAAGTCTTTGCCTGCGGTGACGTCACAGGGCGCAAAAAGGGGAGGAAGTTCTTTCTTTTGTGTGTCACTGTGAGCATGCGCAAAAGGAAAAGGTGAGCAAAGTCCGCCTTCCTTGTGAGAGCGTGTGTGCAATAGTTTGGCAAGTGTGGACTTATAAGGAGAATGCATTTTTGTGATCTGATTAAAGGGGTGTGCTTTTGGAAGGGGCGTTTGATATGATTCAGTAGCTGATTCATGGAGTGACGTTATTGTCTCGGTGTGGTGACGAATGGGAAGGGAAATCGAGTTCGTAGAGGTGTGTGTGTGTGTGTGTGTCTTTCTTAATCCTCATTCAAGTGGGCTTGTTGAACCCAGTTTTGTGGAATGGCAATCGATTTGGGCAAGCAACCATCAGGCTCCTCACCCCTTCACCCACTCCTTTTCCTTCCTCATTATTGCTTCATTCCCACATTTATTTGTCATCCTCCTTCTTAGTGTGAAAGAGGAAATAAGCCCTAACGCCCATTTTTCGTGGTGAGCTCTAGAAATGGTCACCAATCTTTGAAACCATGCTCTGTTTGCATTGGATGACAAAGACAAAAAAAAGGCTTTAGAAATAAAGGTCTATCGGTCTGTGCAGGACAATAATGGAGAACTCCTAGTGTAACATGGGCTCCCTCTAGTGGCTCATCAATCACAAGCAATTCGGTTGTATTTAACTTTTTGGTACAATTCGCTTAGGTATTCATTTTATTTTGGGACTGTGTGACTTTTACATGCTATTATATGCAATACAATTAAAACATTATTTAAGGGCATTTTTTATGAATGAACTCTGGAATTTGCTCCTTCAGACCGTCTTCCGGTGCAATTTCAGGCACGCATCCTTGAGAATTTTGTGCATGTCTTATCATGATAGACATGTTCACCCAGTTTTGTATTGATTGGATGAACTGTTGTCAGAATTTGTTTTTCCTCACCTTCCAACATCACACTTCCTGAGTGAGCTTTGGTGCATGTTATCTGAGACTTCTAAAATACAAAAAAAAAAAAAAAACAATCGCCATAAAACGCCAGGATGTATGAACATCATGTTTTCTAATTGTCTTCTACAAAAGTACAACTTATAAAAAGGGAACATTGGATGTAATGACTGCGATATATTGTTCAAGAGTTGAGCATGAGTAAGTAATGACTGCACCAAATAAGGCCCTAACATTGCTTTCATTGGACTGTGCAGCGTGTTTGCTTTAGCCTGCATTCCTAGCATTCCTGTTCAACTGCAGGCTGGCCCACTTTTTGTCCGCGCTTATGACAAAAAGCGCTAAGAACTCCCAATAGGGGCGCTTATGCTGTCCCACACTCCCCCCAAAAAAAGGCAAAGAACATCTTATTGTTTGTGAGTATGAAGGTCAACTACAACACAATCAAGATTTGTGCTTGACTGATCCATCCAAAAGGTGTTTTGTTGTGCTGACTTCTTACCAAGCATTTTTCATGTCCAGTTTACAACTACGACCCTATTGGAAGATTTGATAAGGTGGAATGAAACCAAGGTTAAATTCCAAAAGATTATGACCCCCCCCCCCCCCCCCCCCCGAATCTGATTGACATGAAGCTTTGTTTCACATCAATAATCCGGGTTCATATTCCGAGGCCCTCAGCAAACGTGGCCATTGATACTTTGTCAGGCAACCACAACTTTGTTTTCCCCCATGCAGAAAATGCGCCTCGGGTGGCATCACGTCGGGCCAACTCACGTCGGCGGCCGCTTTTTCCGACAGCTCCAGTTTCTCTTGAGCGTCCTTCAGAGCCTCCGAGTATTTGTCCAGCTCATCTTCTGTTCCCTTCAGCTTCTTCTGCAGAGCCAGCAGGTCGTCCTCCAGCTGAAACAGCAGTCAGGTGTTATTGTCAGTTTAGTCTACTGGAATGCTACTTGTCACATATTTGACATTGGTTCATGCAGAATATTTTACTTTCATTAACCTGAGAAACTGCTTATGTCCTGTGGTAGGTGCTCCTGTTTTGGTTAGCATCAGCAGTCAACTCTTTAATGTCGTAAGACTCTTAATGCAAGAAGTTATTGCCCATTTATATCAGGGGCCAAGCAGGGCAGTAGCCCACCAGATGGAGCTGCGCCTCCAAAGCTGCAGTGGGCCATGGTCTCGGTCTTAGTGGACGTCTGCAACCCGCTCATTGTGCTATTCTGGTTTCCATAATGGTAGTGGTTGCGGGTCGACACTGATCTAGGGTAGGGTTTTGCTCCACTGGAATTGACCCTCCCATGAGGAACGTGGCCAAATTGCAGCTGCTGGATGCTCACGGCGTATTTTGTCATCCGCTGTACACTTGAGGTTGGCCCGGAATAGCTAAGAAAGCTCAAACAACGCGCCATGTTCTAGGATTTCATGCTGACTCTTCTCTATGTGGAAGACGAGCTCAGTGGGCATCTGAGTGCTCCCTTCGGAGACTTCCACTTGAGTTGATAGATGCTTTTGGCTTTGTTTGCCATGCTGTGTCATTCCTGGAGCACCACTGTGTTGACACCGTCTCCCACAGAGAAGTAATTGTCTTTTTTTAGCCTCCTCGGGATAATCTTACATCTCCACGCTCCAATCTGCTCTTATCAAGTGACAATTTGTTGAAGGGAGGCGCGCATGAATACCACGTAACAGTCCACAAGGAGCTTTGATTGCCACTAATTTTTCACAAAATGTGATAAATCCCCTCCTCAGTGTAATCTGAGAGGATGTTTACGTGCATCACTGCCGTTCTGGCCATAGAGTTAAAAAATGAAGCATTATTTGTGGGAGGCTTTTTATTTAAGTGGGCAACTACTTCCTGAGTTAGTCACAATTGTTCACATCCCTGTGTGAACAATTGTGAATATAAACTAACATAATTACAAGCTGTTTTTCCTGATGGGTGTACATAGAGAGGCGTTGGAATATTTATTTGTTGAGCAGTTGACTAATTATTGTACCTACCCATTTTTTCCCTCATGGAAACAGGAAGGTCAATATTTGAGTCAGGTGTTTATTTGTTGCAAGTGGATGTAACTATATAATACAATAGCATCATCACCTGACAACTACTTGACAAGCTTAATACATCAATCATGCAGGTGTTACTAACAATATTTTTTAGACCCACCAGTTTGCATTTCTCCTCCGCTGACTTCTGGTCAGTCTCGGCCTGCTCGGCTCGGTCCAAGGCGTTCTCCTTGTCCAACTTGAGCATCTGCATCTTCTTTTTGATGGCCTCCATGGTGATGGGTTTGTTGGGTGTCAGTCAGAAGGGGGGGAAATGGATGGCGCTGAGGTGATACAAATACAGAGAGAGGAGCGACAAGAGAGGAGGAAGAGGAGGATGCAGAAAGTGAAGGTTCGCTACAGCCGCGTGTGATTTAAAGTGGAGACAACCTCAGTCCCCCTGTGACAAACCCGACATGTCCACCCCTCTTCCCTCCCCCTCCTTCCCCTCCTCCCTTACACTAGAACATATTCTGCAGCCCTCTCTCCCTCCCTAATATAAACTTCTCAAATGCTTCTGGAGGAGCAATGTGGTGGAGATGTTTTGGCAGCACATGTCCTTATTTGGACCACTGCTCCCTCCGCCCCTCTTTTGGCGCATGTGTTCTGGCTTGGGAATGCTGAGATTGATGTTAATACCAGAGCTGGTTAGAAAATACTTCTGTCTTTCTTCTGGGTGGAAGAAAAATCGTTACTCTCCACTTTTTTTTTTTTAGATGGTTTTCCTGTAACATTTTACTTTGCAGGATTTACTTTCTGTTCAGTAATAAGATGTTGTCAGTCTACTTGAGAGATGCATGTATTGATCGGAAGTGGATGACTCAACCAGCATACACTTGATAGGCTCAACCACAGACTTGACTATTTAGTGGTTGTTTGTGAACAATAACTGAGCAATCTTTTTCCCAGATGCGCACTGATTTAAGGGCGGCGTTTATTGACCATAGGTGGATGAACAGTTGACTAAAAAGTCATTTGTGTGTGCGTGTGTGTGTTTAGACATGTAACAGTATATCGTTCATGTGTGATGGCTTTCGCCTTGTATGTGCCAGCTGCCGGGGTGCTAAAAATAAAGCTCGCAAGAAAGGTAGCCAGTGACCAGAAAAGCGATATATCTCAATATCAACTTGCATTCACCACGTCATCACCTAAGAGAATCAATTTGAACAATTTTTCCCCATACGTCACAAAAAACATTGGATTTCAAACAACACGCCAAATTTCTGTTTAGCCTAGAAGACAATATGAGACTCAAAATTATCATCATTATTATCAATATTATTATTATTATACAATAGCATGCTGTATATGTAGCTGAACACAACATAAGGGGAAAAAATGCTATACAGGGATCGATAAAATGAAATACGAGCATAGATTGACAGCTTTACGTGAATACAAATATAGAAATAAAATACTATTGCATGCCATATGTTCCAATGTGAATTTGAAAAGCAACAAGGATAGTCATTGGCACTGCTTGAGGTAAAAATCTGTACATTTGTAGTATCAATACATTTTCAAAATGTAGGCATGGATTGAGAACTTCATATGAACGATAAACGGAATACTATAGCAGGTGTGAATGGAGAAAAAAATATATATAAATAAAATTCTCTAGCATGGTAGAATTAGTCAGCAGCAAAAAATAAAGTCTTTTGTGCAAAAGCTCGACTCGCGTTGTTTGGTTTTTAGGCATTCGAGTCAACAACGCTGCCAGTGAGGACCTCCTCCAAACCAAGCATGAAGTCATAAAATATCAGTGGCACAAGCTCACTTTCTCAAACATGAACTCACATCATATGAGCTCAGCGCCTTATTTGGTCACTCAAGATGCTGCCGACACACACGCACACACAACTTTGACAAACAATTCATTGTACTGTCTTATCTCCACAACATCATTTGCGTTATCTGTGCAAGAAGACATGGAGGGCTTCGGAGCAAACGAGTGAAGAGAGGGAGGAATCACATGCAGAGCGCTAGAAACGGGAACCCTCCCACAGGAAAGCTGTCTGAACTCCTCTTCTCCTTTTATGGTCAAAAACTTCCCCAAAAGCCATAAGAGCGCCTTGGGAGTGTATCGTCGGAGAAGGCCTGCTAAGTATAAACCGGTGGAGTGCGGATTTGCAGAGGAACGCAAAAATGTCTTCGAGTGTGTTTTATGTTTAGTTCAAAATCCAAAAAAGAAAAGCAGCAACGCTGTAACACCTGTGCACTGAGTCAACAAACGCGTCATCGCCCCGCTGCCCATCTGTACAAACATGTCTGCAAATTATGCAGTGACAACCACTGCAGTACTCCAGACATGAGCAAAGCAGAGGGATGAACCAAACGTGCAATAGTCAGTCCATTTAAAACATATCTGGTGTGCTTTTATTTTTTTTAGGAAAGTGCAGCTTGTCTTCTTTTTTTAGAAATTGACACAGTAAATTGTTCAATCTTGTCAAATAAACAATACAAATTGCTCAAAGGAAATTCTCTGATAAATGAAAAATTCTCATAAATGAATATACACAATGCAATTTTGTGTGAAATTACACAACTAGCCAAGTTTTTGTAGTTAGCGTGTGCCATGGACAAGACAGCATCGGAAAAGCGACAATCTGAATAGAACCACATGGAGAAGATGTTGCCAAAAAACTGCAACCTAATTCGAATTGACCCTCGACTCATTTCGGTCAGGGAACCCCTGATAGAGTGTATAGAATTACATTTTGGTTTTGGCCCCGGCAACCACCTTGTTGTGTCCTGACAATGTCTCTACTCAATCTTAGCAGTGGCATGTGTCACTTTAAAGAGGCCCACTCATCCCACCGGAGGGCCTGCGCTGAAAGGCTCCACATGCCCTCATCCTCCAGAGCAACAGAGGGATGGCGTCAGATTGCAAGTTATTTAAAACAGCATATACTAAAGGGTCGACTAATTTACTATAAACCACGTCGCATTTCCCACCCATTACTGTGCGATTAGCTGTGGAACAGTGTTGCCTCCGTTTGTGAAATTTTCTAGCTTGGGTCTCGATTTGTTTTTACGGCAGCGGTAGCATTGGATAAGCAGCTCATAGCCTAATGTTGAGCAAAGTTGTCAATGTGTGGGTATTTGTATTTGGGATGTGCCTGCTGCATGCGCCAAACAGCGCAAAGAATTAAAAATGTTATGGTGACAAGAAAAACTGGGGAAATGTCAGGTGAACGTCAAACCTTTGCAACCTTAAACCAAAACCATGAAAAACAATGTGTGCAATATACAGTCCCAAACCTTGGTGAAATAAAGACTTTAGAGCTTCAGACCTTATTTGGACATGGATGTGTTTCACTTAATGCAGCTCAATTCAAAAGTGCTCTTAGTTGACAGGGTGCCGTGCTGGTGCTGGAGTGACCTGTTAAAACTTAAACACAGGTGTTATCGCTTGCCCACATAGTCCCTTTGTTTGTTCACATTCCTCAAGTGCTGACTCCACCTTGAGCTTGCACAAAAATTGAGTAACACATTCCGAGGAAAAAAAAAAAAAATCTGCCAGCTTTACTTTTTTTTTTTTTTTAAGTATTGATATTGGTTATATACATTAAAATTGTCTTACACCAACATGAATATTGGACAAAATACAATGGTGGTGAAATATGGTTTTAATGTGTGCAAGCAAGTCATTTTTGAATGAACGCCAACTTTTCTACACCAAGTTTTGGATCCTTAAACTACATGGGTGATGTTTCATGCGGACAAATATAAGGAATAAGGTTTACCAAAGATAGTCATGTATTTCTTCCTCCGAGTCAACAGAGGGCGCTGAATGGCGTGACAAAATACGGAAGTGCTGCTCACCTTAAGCATCCCCCCCCCCCTCGCCACTTTCAAGTATTATGAATGAACGCCCAAAATTAATTTACCCATCGGAGCAAGTAATCAACTAGCAACGTTGACGCGGCGTGGACGAGGCGAGGCGCGCGACGTGAAAAAAAAAAATCCAAGATGTCTGCGAGCGCCGTTTACGTTTTGGATTTGAAAGGAAAGGTAAAGACAGCCGTATAACGGGGAGCAGCCAGCTAGCGTTAACCTAGCAGCTAAGGAGCTAGCCGCTGTCCTGTCGCATTCCTCGCTGGCATCTTCATGCGAGGTGGATAACGGTCCATCGATCATGTTCGTGTGCAATAAAATTAAATCCAGTACATGCAATATCATCTCCGGGGCGGGCAGTATATCGTGTTAAACACTAACTGACGTGATGTGAGGGCTTAAAAACATCAACAAGCTGACAGCTGTTACCTCTCTGGTCTATTTAACTGGGATGTTAGTACCTATTTGCAATCTTACGCATTATTATTATTTGAGTGTTGTTAACCGTTCAAATATGCGGAATCGTATAAATAATCTTGTATTTTTATTTCACCACAGCAGTTTGTGTGTTCTTGCCAGTTATTCATAACTACCACTTTGCACAATAAAAAGTATCCAGACTGCAGCTCTATGTAAAGCCGAGCCATAATGTACTTTTTTTTTTTGGTGTTCCCGTTAGGTGCTGGTATGCCGTAACTACCGTGGCGATGTGGACATGTCCGAAATCGAGCATTTCATGAGCCTCCTGATGGACAAGGAGGAGGAGGGGACGCTGTCTCCCATCCTGGCCCACGGCGGGGTGCGCTTCATGTGGATCAAGCATAATAACCTCTACTGTATCCTTCCGTACACTAAACGTTTACTCGCACTAGGCCTTTTGAGCTGCCCTCCCCTACTCCACGACAACTCATCTATTTGCCATTTTGAATTAAGCAAAAGCAATTAACTAATACTTTGGCGCCATCTAGTGGATATCTTATGTTGTACTTTTAGTGTATTTTTTTATCAGTTGCTTTGAGACTTCCTACTTTGTTGGAAGCACTTCAATGCACCTCCTGCACAGTTAAAATGAAAGTTTGTTTCTGCTTATCTTTCAGTGTAGCGACAGTATATTTAATATTGTGTGTAAACGTCAAAATATGTTCTTTTTTTTTTAATGAATTGCCTTTGCTCCTAATCCTCAATAGTGGGGGCCCCACTGTAAAAACAACAAAGTGTGCAGTGTAGGTGTCAAACAATTTCTGTTGTGTCCCTTGCCGGTTAATTCTAATTACGCATCTTGCGTAATAAAAATAATTCAGGACTTGCGTGCATGAAGGAAAAAAAACGCTGCTGCATGCACAGTTTGCATAAACCATTGCACAACATAAATAAAACTGCACTTTCATTGTCGTTACAAATCTCTTAACCTTCATTGCCTCAGTGGTTGCCACATCGAAGAAAAATGCCAGCGTTTCCTTGGTTTTCTCCTTTTTGTACAAAATTGTGCAGGTAAGAATCACATTTTGCGTGGCAACAGTTGTTGGTGGATTGATTTTAAAAAGCCACGTTTGAATTCCGCAAGGTTTTCTCCGAGTATTTCAAAGAACTCGAGGAAGAGAGCATCCGGGATAACTTTGTCATCATCTACGAGCTGATGGACGAGTTGATGGACTTTGGCTACCCGCAGACCACCGACAGCAAGATTCTGCAAGAGTGAGAAATCCCATAATGCAATGCCGGCGCATACAAGTGCAGACCTTTTGGCTGTTTCACCTCACCAGTGTTGCTTTCCCTTCCTGTCAGGTATATAACTCAGGAGGGGCACAAGCTGGACACAGGTGCACCCCGCCCACCCGCCACTGTCACCAACGCTGTTTCATGGCGTTTGGAGGGCATCAAGCACAGGAAAAACGAAGTCTTCTTGGATGTCATCGAGTCAGTCAATCTCCTGGTAGGAACTAATTGTTTTAGCCTTGTTTAAATTTGTCTGTGCTGCTCTGCCGTCAGTCAAGATGGCAAATCTTAAAAGACTTTGCCTCTCCATGCTATTCTCAGGTCAGCGCCAACGGCAACGTCCTGCGCAGCGAAATCGTCGGCTCCATTAAGATGCGCGTCTTCTTATCCGGAATGCCCGAGTTGCGCCTGGGCCTAAACGACAAGGTTCTGTTTGAAAACACTGGACGTGAGTTCCCATGATAACGTAGCGTGGGCTCTTTTTGCCAAATATTTTAGAAACAAAATGAATTGCAATATTGTGGTAAAATCACCTCTGTTGCGGATATAGGCGGCAAGAGTAAATCTGTGGAGTTGGAAGACGTCAAATTTCACCAGTGCGTCCGCCTGTCACGCTTTGAGAATGACCGCACTATCTCCTTCATCCCACCCGACGGCGAGTTTGAGCTCATGTCATACCGCCTTAACACTCACGTGAGTAGTGCCATGTTTTGGAGAAGAGGTGAGATGAAATAAATTAGTTCTTCCCACTCCCTTTTGCTCATGGAAGTGAAATTACTGCTCTGTTGTGTCCCCCCCCCCCCCCCCCCCCGAAAATCATCCATTCTGTACTTTTTTCTTTCTTTCACAACAAAAACAATCAAATCATTGGACATTAGAAATAGCTGAGCATGACTGGAAAAAAATCACTCAAAATGAGTCCCTGCTGTTATGCACTGCAGCCCGCTTGCTTTAGTAATGGCCGCTAGATGGCGCCTGTGTAACAGGGAAAAGTACAGTAAAGGCAATCCATTGATTTTGCAAGCGGATGATAGGGTTCGTGTGCTGTTATTTACATCTCAGGTGAAGCCGCTAATCTGGATTGAATCAGTCATCGAGAAGCACTCTCACAGTCGCATTGAGTACATGATTAAGGTAAGTTCTATTGTTTGTTTGTATTAAGTATCGGTAGCCATGACATAAGATGACAATGAATTCATCTTTGAACTGCCACCGCCAGTGATTTATGATTCATTCTTTTCACTTGTCACGCACATGGCGACATTTAAAAACGACAAACTGGTTTCTCATGTTGACCTGCTTGTTTTTACCCGCTTGCTTTCCCACCGCCCATCATAGGCCAAAAGCCAGTTCAAACGGCGCTCCACCGCCAACAACGTGGAGATCCACATTCCTGTGCCAACAGACGCCGACTCTCCCAAATTTAAGACCACGGTTGGCAGCGTCAAGTGGGTTCCAGAGAACAGCGAGATCGTCTGGTCCATCAAGTCCTTCCCCGTGAGTGACTCACCAGACGGTGCGAGTTTATGCAAATACGATTTCAGTGGGGCTCGTTGGTCTTGCAATGAGTCATTCCTGAGCCAAACCGGCTTGCTTTTAATTCACCCGCAACGCATCGGGTTCTAAGATGTCGGTGTCCTCGTGACAGGGCGGCAAGGAGTATCTGATGCGGGCTCACTTCGGCCTTCCGAGCGTGGAAGCGGAAGATAAGGAAGGGAAGCCCCCGATCAGCGTCAAATTTGAGATCCCCTACTTCACCACTTCGGGCATCCAGGTACGGATGACTGGAAAAGCCCGATGCACTCATTGGAAAGTGGCTTAGGTACCACATTTAGCCTTAAACTGATGAAAAACACTTGCTGTAAGACATGACAGAGACAGACAGTGTCCTCGAGCTTGACAAATAGTGAGCATCAAATGAGTCATTTAAGGTCACCGCTTTTGAGCCCATTGCACAACAACACATGTTCTTCGCTATCTCCACATTGGAATTCAAACAATTCAAACAGGAGGAAGTCAAGCAGCTGCAAAGGTTCAGTTAGGGATGGAGTTGTCTGACTAGGATTTGTGTTTGTCAAGGTAAACAAAAATGTTTTTTATGTTGCTGCAAAACAATGAAGCAGATGTGCTTCCTCAGCTAAGTATTGGCAGCGACGAGCCGCGCCGACTGCATAATGACAGTCGTCCCTTGATTATACGCGGCGCAGGAACGCAGGAACGCAGCATCACATTTTCCCATGTCGTGACGGGGCGCATTGCGAATGACACTTGGCAGCGCACTCAAAGACTTGTTTGTGCACTGCTCAGGTCGCCATAATTGCACATATGCGTTCCACATCAAACCAAAGTTTAACAATGTACTTTTTTTTTTTTTCTTTCACTGACGTTGCAGAAGTCTTCCCATACCAGTCAAAGATCATGCTCTGTTGTTCAAGCGAAAGATTGGAAATATTTTGCTCTTGGTAGTGTCTCCTAGCAGACTCTTCTACATGCTTAAAAGAATGGCGCCGACGTGACCGACTTCGGGTGACTTGATTTTGCCTTTTCCCCGTGTTTATCGCACTCGGGTGCAGCCGGCAGGCCGGCCACCCGTGCTGCTGTCCAATTGGTGCGTCAAGTGTCTATATTAGAGGGCAGCGGCAGACGTCTCTGTGTGCTCCCTGCCAGCAAGTTTAATTAACCCGCGTAAATATCTGAGCATGGGAAAGTTCCTCTTAACGGCGCCACTAATTGTAGACGGGGTTAGCCCAATTTAAGTGCTCGTACACGTGTCACATTTGTGGTAGCAGGTGACAGACGCCAGCTAAGGTGACAAGACGAGAAGGGCAGACGTGAGCTTTTTTAGAAAATGCCACAAAATTACAGCATCAGAGCTGCAGAAACCAGCAAAGGGAGATATTACCTTGACAGCGATACGGTATCACATTTGGTTCCGGTGTTGCCATTTCAAATCTAGAATGCTTTCAACAAAAGGCTCAGTCTCGCCAGGACAAACACTGGCTCGACAAAAGATTGGGCTGGCACGACAAAGTCGACGATGCCATCAAAATTCCATTCTTGCCTGTGCCAGAAGAGCATCATAGGGGGGAAAAAAAGAAGAATTTTAACATTGCAAAGTTACGATCTCAAATGGTATTTCTGTGGCTTTTTGATTGTTTTGCTGACTGCTCTGGTCGTCGCTCAGGTTGAAAATTCCTGGGGTCAATTTTCTCCCTCCTGTTAAAGAAGACAAATGTGGGATCCATAGAGTCAGCTAAAAAGCCACCAAAATAGCCTTCTCACTTTGTTTTCCTTGCCGTCTCCAAAGAGCGACGACACAGAAAGACGGCTTTTCTTTATTGCAAACAGAGTCAGAAGCGAGAATGGTATTTTGGTGGCTTTTTGCTGACTGCGTGGACATGCTCGCGTCGTGCCAGCCCAATGCCTCGTGAATCCAGAAGCCGCGGCGCTCTGTGACCTCGCTGGGTCGAGAGAGAAGAAGGCGGCCAGAGGGCCGAGGACTGCCGCCAATCCGCCAACAAATTCCTCGCTTTTCCGCTCTCATTTGGAAGCTGGCGTGACAGAGACATGGTGGTTCCCCCCCCCCCCCCCCCCCCCTCACAAAAAAGGTCACGTCAGCCTTAAAGTGGTCAAATGCGCAAACGGGCTTCCTAATCGTGAGCGCGCGCACGTGTGGTTGGTCGTCGCTGTGCACGGGAGTGCTGTTTACATGTAAGCGCAGTCGGCAGCCATCTTTTCTTTACAAGTTGTGATTTTGACAGAACGCCGCTGAGTCACTCAAGCGCAATCATATTCAGATAGAAAGTTATTTTAGGGCCCTTTTCTCGAAACCTGCCCGTGTGGTAACACTTGTCAATCCCGATTGTCGGTTAACGGCTTGTGAAAGCCATACGGGAGATTGTGCTGACGCATCTAAAAAAAGAAAAGTAAAGCCGCGTTGAAGAAAGGCGCTTTTCTCCCGAACGGTGCTTCTGTAGCCGCTTCCCCCTTCTCCTGAGTCACACCGCTGCTTCCTCAAGTGCTCATATCGCAAGACTCCCTGAAGAAGATGAACTCTTCGGCCTCCCGAGGGCTTGGAAAGTCTGTGGTTTGGACTTGGGAAGCGTGGAACCTTTCCTGTCCTTCGCACTTGATCTACTAAAAATACCTTGAATCACCCAAGCCACCAAACAGTCAATTCCGGTTCAGTTTTAGACCAGTTGACCATGATCTGGCGTGTGTGTGTTTATTTAAAGTCGCTTTACAATTTGACAAAGCAAAGTATTACAAAAAGTTGATCTCTAGGTATGGTAGCAACCAACTTCACAACAAGCAGCAGTTCGGTAGATGGTGAACAATTTAAAAAGGAGGCCAAGTTCTTGCTTCGAGGTATTTACTGCTACTACGTACACTTGCACAATAGTTTTTACAAAAGCCTGCTAGCTAAATGCTAACAGAGTGTAAAACACTCATACGATGCCATTTGTCGTTTGTCAGGTGCGTTACCTAAAGATCATCGAGAAGAGCGGCTATCAGGCTCTGCCTTGGGTGCGCTACATCACCCAGAATGGAGGCAAGTATGCACGCACACACACACACACACACACACACACACAGATGATATGCAGGCATTAGGCAAGAGTTAGGCAATGGCCTGCAATGTTGTGGGAACTGTTGTACTTCTATAAAAATAAGAAAAGCTACAGCATGAGGCAACGTCCTGTGAAATCTGTGAAAGTGATTCTCCCCCCTCACCCTCACCCTCACTCATATTATAATGCGGAAAAGGTTGCACATGTCAGGTCTTTAAATTCACTAATTAGCACACATCCACATCTCATTTCCTCGGTAGTCCCATCCTCTCGGGTTGGAACGCTCCCACCGTTTATTTCCCCACAATTGCTCCTCTTTTATTTATTCATATATTAGATTAAGTCTTGTCCCATTTCCTCCCGCAGATTATCAGCTCCGAACGCAGTAAGGCAACGCCTCAGGAGGAAGCCGGGCGGCGGCGGTGGCTAATGAGCCGCCGTTGACAGTCGTCAGTCAAGAGACAGCTGAGGACCGACTTCTTTTTTATCATTTTCCAGCCAATGCAAAATATTAGACGCGGAGTTCGTACATCGGTGGAAAGATGGTTTTTTTACTGTGCGGCCAACTAAAGCAGGAATCATGTTTACACTCTGTCATCATCAATAGGTCAAAAATGTCACACGCCTGATTGTTGATTCTTTTTTCTGTATATATGTGCAGCATATCAATGAGGTCAGTGTTATTAGTTACAAGTGAGCCGATCAGTATGTATCTTTGTGTTACAGTGCCATCCGCTTTGCCCTATTTTGCCTGCTTTCAAACACGCGGAAAGCAAAGCAAAGCTTTCATACGGCGCTCGCACGGTGATTCCGTATCTATAACTCCTATGTAACCACATCTTGTAAAATCATTAAATGTATATTCAGAGAAAATACATGCGGACTTCCTTAGTCATACTTTTTCGTCATTGCAATTCTAATTTGGTGCCTCTTTTTTTTTTTTTTTTTTTAATGGTCAAGTGACCCATATCCGACTGTTTACTAAACACCCAGAATAATTCAATTGATAAAATGCTAACATTCCTATTTGCAGTAGCTAGGCTATAATAGCAACTAGAGCAACAAAACCCAAAAACTACATAAATAATTTTACTTGGAGCATGTTGTAGAAATTTAGTCTCTAGTAACACACTGGAGAAGTTCACCCAGTGCCCTGGGAGTAATCCTTTGGTAGGGACTTAAACTTGCGGCACTCCGCTCACGGGCTACATTCCCAACCACTCGACCACAGCTGCCTTAAATGTTCACGCTCCAGATGAACTGACACTTGCTGTGACATTGCAATTCACCCAAGCACCTTGAGGCTCCTGGGATGGCTCTTTCCAATGGAGGGCCATTTCGAAAATCATCCCCTCCCCTTACCCCTAACCTGTGATATCATAGTCTATTTAGTGCCACTTGACGCTTTTTAAACTGGCCCGACTAGCTGGAAAAAGGATGTGAGTCAAGTTGTGGCGGACGGTCAGAGGATGCTCCCGGGACACTGTGGCCTTTGTGCTCACCTCCAAGTTGGGACCACAGTTCAGTGAGATCACTGCTGTAAAAATAGGAACGTTCTTTTTGGGAGGGAGGGGGGTAGTGGTTATGAGTCACAAAATACAGGTGACCAAGATCCACGTCACAACATTTAATACTTATATTCATAATTGGAATACTTGGTGTGTTTTACTCAATTTGAAATGGCCACTCCAACCAGTCACAGCATTTTGGGGAAATGTTTTTTGCAAGTTTTCCAATTTTCACTGTCTGGTACAACTAAGAAACTATCAAATATCTGTCATGCTAACACAGTTATGCTAACACAGGATGATCAGCTGGATTTTATCATTTTACATCTTGTCCAGTAGTTGGGTAATCTTTTGAATGAAGATTAATCAAATACACTCAGGTCCTCAAAGATCAGGACATTGAGAACAATTGTCATCTAGCTGGATCCAAACACCCGCATAATAGATTTGAAATGAAACAAGATGTGCGGCCAACTTGGACAGACTAATAACTCTCGTTAACAATGTTTTGGGTTTTCTTATCTACTATTGGAATGTGTCCATAATGTCAATTTAATGAGATAATGAATGCTTTGCGGAAAAAAAGCTCAGTATGTATTAGCTTTAATGTGCACCTGTGTTGTCTCGCCTGGAGGTGCTAACAACAATGACAGTTGTGAAACGGACCATTTATACTCTTGCATGCGTATCATCACATCTGGAACGGCTGGTATGAGGCTGCTAATAGCACCGTACAGATTAGACCACATCTTGTCTGCACACTTCGCCGCTGTTTGGCGATAAGAAGCTTCAACGACATGTCGTAATGTTTAACCGAGGCTCGTGATCTTTGGCACACCTCGAACAATGGAATTAATCTACTCCAGGGTGAAACTGGCCACCGGAAAAGTAATCTAAAAATTGTGCAAGCACCAAAAAACATTCATAACATTTCTTTAAGGGAAAAAATGAACCACCGCCAAGTAAAACGCAAAATGATTAATTCCGTACGATTTGTTAACTCAATGTCACATTGATTTCTGGTCCTATTTTTTTCGTCTTTGGTTTCCTCACTGTCACTGATGACATCACACCAAAAAATGTCAAAGAAACGTAAAAGCAAACCCAAAAGGCCAAAACCTTTTCATTTGCTTCCACTCTTAATATACTTCACAGTTATTGAAAATACTTGAGAATGATTCATAGTTTCTAGCCGAAGCACCTGTCATCTTCGCGAGCTTGTTTGGTTGCCGTGGTGATGACACAAACACTTTATGGCTAGTTGCTCAACACATGATAAAGGTAACCGCTGTTGCATAGGTGTGCCGCGATAACAAAAGGAACCCCCTATTTTATTGTTGCCTGGCAACAGAGGGAAACCCTCAACACTGACTACTGACGTCAAAGCCGAGCCCAAATGCCTGCAATGATGTGACGTGGATCAGATGTCGACGACATGGCAGCTTATGATGAGTCACCTAGAGACGATCGGCAGGTGAAGGATTGCCACCTACTTCCTTCCCATGGAGAGAAGTGGTTGCGGGCCGCATACCGTGTGTGTGGTCCTTGGCCCGCACCAGGGAAACTTTCCTGCAGACTTTACAACAATATTGCTTTAAAGCACACACACAGCTGACTGTTCAATTTAGCTGACCTTGACACACACGTGAAACCTCTGCACCATTGCTGCTAACTGTTGGTATGTCAAAATATAGCAAAATTGCTACCTAAAAACAAAAAATATCCAGGCCGATTGAAAAAGGATTTTACATCTTGCCCTGTACTCCGGTGCTATTTCTGATAACATTTCAAATAGCTGATAAATAATTTTTAAAATCGATTAAATTCCGCAAATATGAGGGCCACGTTGCCACTGAAGTGTACAAATGCGTACATGATACCTGGGTGCGACGGTCCAAAGCTCATGCACGTGTAATTATTAGCCAGTGTCACTACAGTATATTAAACTGACACTTAAAAAAAAAAAAAAAATCTGAAAGGTTTTCCTGCTTGAATTCCATCTCGGATATTCAGGAGCGCTCTCCCAAGTCTGCCAGATCAGCAAAGTCGACTTGGTGCGTGTGTCCTCACCATTGCTGTCAGCGCAACCGTGTGAATTACTACCGCTGCTGCTGTGGTAGTTCTCCAACCTGGAGGCTGGCTGTGGGACCTCCCAAGTAGTCTCCAAATAAATCCCAAGGATTATTTTAGCACTATTTTTATGAACGGCAAATTGTCCATTTTTTGGGGGAAGTCATTTTCCACAGTTAGTTTTACACGTCTGTGGTTAAAATACTATCAAAAAAATACGACCCACAAAAATGACAAACTGCGTATGCGCACGGAGCCCACACATGGTTTTCAGGTCCGGTCCAAAAACTACACTTAGCAATTATCAATTTCTATTTTGAAAAAATGTGTATTATTTTGAGGCTGTTATAAATCAGAATCAAATTACAACGGCTAATGTGCAAGTAAATCGTTTAAAGCTAACCGCAAATGACCTGACATGAAAATATGTTTGCTCAAAAAGGATCAACTAAGAAAACAATGAATCAACAAGCTATCATTAAAATAAATTTGATACCACACAAATTTATATAGAAAAAAATTAAGCAATATTACTGCAAAAGGAAACAGCTTACTAGCTAACTGGTCTCTCCGCCATCTAGCCGCAAATGTCTGGACTCTAAATGAACGCCAATGTTTAGAATTCAATGCAACAAAGAGAACCTGGATATTCTGTGGTTATTCCTGGAAAGCCTCCCTGGATTCTGTCACGCCATTCGAAACAGAAAACAAACAAAAGCGCTGCTTACACTCACACAGCTCGCTAGCAGTCTGTTTGTTTTGCCTGTTAATAAATGTGTCATCCTCCAGTGCTCTTATCCAAACCAAAAGACAAAAGAAACGACTTAACAAATATCCCAACTATTACCACTTCGCCGTGGTTCCACGACATGCCTCGCCACGCCGAAGACTTGCATGAAAGTGACATAGCAATAAAAGGCCTCAGGTTTGAAAAGCAAACATCTCCGCTTAAAACAAATACAGGTGAGTTATCATGTTCCAAATAGACAAATCGTAAAGGGGGAGAAAAAAAGACGATGTACAAAAGGTTCCAAATAAATGTCGCCGGAGGGCCTGGGGAAGGGACGTGTCTTTTCTGGGGACACAATAGAGTCTGAAAAGCACCGAACACCTGGCAGTTGCATGGAGCTTCAAAAGCATCCATTTCTTTTATATAGTTTAGGAATCGCTGAGACGACAAGGAACACCTGGAGTAGAAACGAGCGTCCGAGAGAGCTGATTGAACAAGACAACAACAAAATGGACACAGGGAAGACGTGACAAAACTAAATCCATTCCAGAACAACAACAAATGTGCTGCCCATTGTCAGAAAGACCCAAACAAAGTTGGTTTCTGGGGCTGCTTTGCTACTACTTGCACCGGGTGTCGACTCCGCCTTCTGTTTTCTCCTCCCATCTGACAAAGTGGATATTCTCTCTTTTCCCATTCCTCTGGAAATACCATCTTGACGTCTATTTGTTTTCTTAATCCCTGCGCCATATTTGAGCACAAGTGCATGGCA
The DNA here is from genome assembly GCF_033458585.1 of Syngnathus typhle. Classification (NCBI taxonomy): domain Eukaryota; kingdom Metazoa; phylum Chordata; class Actinopteri; order Syngnathiformes; family Syngnathidae; genus Syngnathus; species Syngnathus typhle. Next base: position 7,153,908 of record NC_083750.1, on the reverse strand, counting down.
ACAGCAGCAAAACAAAGAGAAATTCTTTGGGCCCTAACCACATTATTATTTTTTTTTCGAATTACTGATCATGTAAAAAGCCACTGCGGCGGCTCGCAGATTGCAAACATCAGGGCCTTGTGGAGCCTGCATGCAAACCAGCCCTCGAAATAGGCCCGGCTATTTCCGCGCACGGGCTGCGGGGAGAAACATGTGTTTGACATCAGCGTCATTCTGCCCGAGCCGCCGCTGCCGCGCCATTGTCCCCTTCCGACTCACACTCCAGTAACGTAATTACAGATCGATCAATCAACAAAATTCCACTGCGCGGATGCTCGGCGGTGACCGGGGTGCAACAAGTGGTTTTGTTGCCAGCCATGGCCATGCATCATATTTGAAAGTTGGTCTTGTGAAATGGTTTGAAAGAGATGAGGATTAGGTGAGGGGAACATGAAAAGAGGCATCAAAGGCCGAAGGGTTTTCCTTTCGATCAAGTCCGTCCAGAGCGGTTGCTGTCATAAAAGATGAAGCGTTTGCTTTTCACACAATAGCAATTTTTTGGGTCAAACGTTATTCTCTGATTGACTTACTATTGTTTTTATTTGGATGTTTTACTTTTATTTTTAGTTTAGCTTTGCCCAGATGTGTGTGTGACAATCATTGGGTCTTTGTCTTTACCTTTTTAGATGACAATTAGTTTTACGGTCAAGTTTTTTTGACTGTTCTTTACTTTTAATTTTACCGTCACAATTGCTTTTTTCTTTCTTTTCGATTTTACTTCCGTGAAGTGTTTTTACTTGACATTATGTCGACTTATAGTTACTTTACTGCACCTTGCGTTGAAGGCTGCAGCGTGTAAAAAGGCGAGCGAATGACGTTTGAGCTGGCGCTCCTGACCGTAATGCATTCGGACTTGTTTACACCTTGAAGGCGTACAGGGGGGCTTGTGTCACTCAACGGCTTTACACTATAGAAACAGGCGCGTGCTGCTGTTATTCAAACTGCTTCCTGTGACCCTAAATTGGACGTGGGTCTGAAAAGGAGCAGAGCAGCCAAGCGAGGCCTCGAGACCACCCCCGCCTCGGCAACCCCCCCAACTCGAAGCCCACCGCTTTGACGAACCATGAGTGTTTACCCAATCAGCTTGCGGGGAAAAGGACCCGCCGGCTCTCTAATTTTCCAGCCAGCAGCCATATGGCGCTTTGGTGCCGTAACTGCTCGCAGATGAGCCCCAAATAAGACGTTTGGGGTGCATCCTCTACACTTGAGGGTGGGGGGTGCTAAATTGACTTTGTGCTGGTTATAATAACCTAACTGCAGATTATTCCCCCTGTATAATTTGCAGTGGGGTCAGGGGATGCCGAATATAGAAATCCAACCACATGAAGACGCTCAGAGCCCAAAATAGCAAGTTTGATGACTATGTGCATTCAGAGGTGGGGTCTCCATGACTTTTTTTGAAGGGGAAGGGGGGAAATCCAGCGGTTGCAGAAAGGCCGCACGTTAGACAATAAACGTGACACACGCACGGCAAGATGTGCCTTAATGTTTATCTGGGGCTTTAATTAGCACCGTATTTTTTTTCTAAAGTCTTGCAGCGGGGCTTCACAAGCGTTGTTGATGTGCAGGTGTGGTCGCCGCCCGCAGTGCGTGCGTGTGCTGTCAGACTTAATGCACCTCACTGCAATTACACACACACACACAAACGCACACACATTTCTCAATGTGTAATTGCTACCTCTTAAAAGGATTTGTAGAGCAGAGTTGTGCAACTAGGAGAAAGCGCCGACGCTTGTGATTCATTTGCTTATTCATCTATTAGAGGCGATGTACTATATTGTACTGTAGAAAGGTGATTTTTAATTGCTCATGTGCAACAACTTTGCCAAAGTCTTGATAGCTCCTTTGCACGCGACAGCACACCAAAAAAAAAACACGTGATTTCAGTAGGGCTGTTTTACTTACCAGTGATCCAACTTAAGATGGGATACGAGGGACTAGTGAGCTAAACTCGAGATGAGTGGACTCATTTCAACAAACAACTTCGCAACAATCATCAAGTCATCTTAAGATAAGAAACTTTGATATCAGACTGCATCATATCATGCCCCAGGATGTGCTTCCTTGTTGAACAAGTTTATCTCAGATCAGTATCAAGACCTTAAACACACATTGAAGGATTGTTAATGCAAATCATCGTGCTGTTAATGATTGACAGCCAACAGGAAACGCAGTTTAGGGAGTTTACAAGTGAGATAATATCACTTTTTGTCCACTTGAAAACAAAGTATAGTAAAAATAATTGACAATCTGTTCTTTCTATTGGTTGCTTACTGTTCCAGGCACTGCTTTGACCTTGACAATGAACTTTGGCCTTAGTGTGTACTCATTGTCACGTCTTCGTGTGAGCAACAAAAGCTCCGGAAGATGACTTAGTACTCAAACGATCGTGACAGTGCAGGTCAGTAAAAAAATAAATCAATAAAATTAGTAATACTCAGTAACCATTAAACACTTTAACTCTCTGGAAAATGATGCTGTGAGGTTTCCTACAACACCCCTTGGGGGTCTTCCCTTCCCTCGGCCCTTCCTATCCAAAACAACCCTGGGTCACCTCTTTGAATCCGAGCCGCACTAATCTCTGTGATCTTTATCTACACACTTCAAAACTTAAATCCTTTCTCATAGTTGAGAAGAAGAAAAAAAAAAACAATCCTAATGAGCCTAATCAGCTTCGCCACCTGTTTTAGCATCCAAAGGCTGCCCAAAGGGTGCAACCTCTTTGGTGTCAAGCTTTTAAGCAGCCGCCGCCACCACCAGGCCTGGATTTTTTAGCGTTGACCCATGCGGTTCTTTAATTTAGCCTGCTACAAAATCCCTGTTAAGTTCACCCCAGTCGGGCCAAATATATCAAGCAATTTGAATTTATGAGTCACATTTGGCTCATTTTGAGCACTCGCTGTAGGTTGTGCTAATGTCTTTTCAGGATGAAAACAATTTGAGTGTTGCATGACAAAAAAAAAAAGGAATGACATTATTTGTTTGGGGATCAAATCAAGTCCGTTTTTGGAGGCATTGCTGTGGACCGGATCTCACAAATCAGCAATATGTGGTTTGATCACTACCGGCCTACTGTGTACTTTGTGAATATTCAAAACGTCTTATAAAAAGAAAAGCAGATCTGTTGCCATCTCTAAACAGGTTCAAAAATGTTGCGGGTCCGTTTACTGCCTGACTACTCTTGTGACTATTCCAAAAAGCAGCAGCAGCAGCAGGTTGCTTAAAGTGCTGCTGACAACAATATTTTCAGGATGAGTAAAAACTCTACGTAGTACTTTTGAGTTACTGGATGTCTTCGCAATCATTTCCTCAGCATCGCATCGGGCGTTTGTGACAGATACAATTGAGGCGGGGTGGAACCTATCAGAGAAGGCAGTTTCGCAGGAAGGAATTAGTCAAATGTGTTGATTGTTCTTGTCTAATTCCGCATGCTTCGCCCCCACACAGCCATCCCTTCCCTTGCTAATCATCCATTAGCCTCCTACGTACACATTTGCCTCAGTTCAGCTGCCATGGTTTTATAATGGCCCGCACATTGAAATTTCATATGGAAGAAGGGGAAAAATAATAACAGCGGCATTCCAGAGGGGCTGTAATTTTGTTCTAAGCCGTGTCCATTATGGTCAGGGTCAAGGAACACATGCGAGCCCGTCATCGGGGGCACGGCGGTCGGCCACATCACAAGCGCCCGTCGCGACTAGTGGAAAGACGCAGTGTGTTAGCGCAGCGCGCGGCCAGCAGTTAGCCGCAGGCCTCCATGATGCCCCCCACCCCCCACCCAACCCTGACCACGCCGCACTCTAATTTAGGCACACATGTCCCCATTCAAATTATATACCTACACTCCCCTGCAATTGACATGATTTGATACAATGGGATTCAGATTTGCACGCCGATGCATCAAGATGAATTTAAAGCCTACTGTTGGGTTTGGATTGAGGGACAAAATGCCAATGTGGCATTCTTGCCTGGGTTGGGTCAAGGTCGCAAACGTTCGCAGGTACTTTTCTTGTCGCAAGGAAATTTGGAACATGTTGGATGTTTGGCCCTCTCGGCAAGCAGAGAGAAGGTTTTCATGCTGGATCAATTAGTTACAGAGGAGCTACAATTTTAGCATTCCCACACCATGCCTCCATTACACTGACACAACTTACTTTTCAATTTATGTTCACCGCCCGAGCGACGAGCTAAACAGAATGCCATCCGGGTCCACTCGAGGGAAAAAAAAAAATAAAAATGCGTGGGAGACCCTGAGAAGCCCAAAATGGCGGTTGGCTGACGCATGTTGGCCTACATTTCTTTGCAAGCGGGTCACCAAAATGTGAAGCATGTTTAATCATGAAAGCTTGCTTGGCCAGAAATGCTTTAAGTGTGGTATCAAGATTATAGTACAATCAAGCCCAAATGTTTGCACAATCCCAAATTGGCACTTTCCTTGACTTCAACAAAACACTCAACACTAGAATACATGTTGGTGACATTCTTTGATTTTATCTTTTCTTTTTAATAGTTGTTTATTTCGCATCAAAAACTTCCTTTTCTGATTGGCTGGGAGATATCACATGATTCTGCTATCTTATCATGAGGCATGCATCCACTTACATTTAATTTTGATTTATTTAACTAAATATAGCAGCATGCCCAACAAAAGAATTGCAAAATTACCCTACCCTACAAAATGATTTTATTGATTGTGTTTATTGTTTATTTATTGTTCCAGGAGTCCCCATCATAACTCTCCCCCCCCAAATCACTCAGTGGCGCCCCCTGAAAAGTCAGCGGTATTAAAGAAGAAAAAAACAATCAGGCCCAGACAAGTTTCACCGACGGACACAAAATTGGTTGGACATGATACCGATATGACTCGTTGACTTGCCACAAGTAGCCAAACCAGCTTGAAGGATCAACACGCGTTACCGATCTTTCTGAATGCTTCACTGAGCACGGACAAGGATGGTGCAAGTGCAACTTTTGGCGTGAAGCTTAAGCCTCCCCAGGCATTGTGTTTTTTGGTCACGCAAGTGTTCGCTTGTTTCACGTGAGTGGAATGTGAGGCCTTCACACCTACACACTCTCCGACACCGTGAGAGTAGCGGCGAGGAGTAAGCGAGAGAGGGCGGAGCTTGTCGACTGTGAGAAAAAGTGCTGTCAATGGGCGACCGCCAGGACCTCCATCATTGATGGGCTTAGTGACAGACATGACAGACAGTCCTAACAATCACACCCCACCTGAGAATGCCTTGCACAAAAACACGCTCACCAAGCATCCCGGAGTGGTACGACGGCAGTGAGTCACCACGGGGTGTGTTTTGATTCAATTATCAGATCCAGACTTCACACAGAACTCTGCACCGCATGTTTTGTTGTTTTGAATCGCTGGTGGTACATTCCGTGTCTAGCGCAGTTGTGTTTACAAGCAATAGTTTTATATTGACCACTATGGCTTTTTGACATTTTTTTGTGGGTCTGCTCATGTGAGAAATGCCTACCAAATTTTATATTGAAAAGTGGAATGGGTTTTGGGGGTTAGGGTTATGTGTCGGATTGCTTTTATTGGATCTCATTTGATTGCACAGGTAACTCGTATAATCCATTTCAAAGGTAGTTTGCCTCCATCCTGTTGTTTTCGTGACAAGACTGTCACGGGCTCATACAGTTCAAGGTCGTCGTTGTCGCCCCTCCCCGCCCACCTTCCCGTCCCGCTCTGGCTCATTCATTCATTTACTCAGGTGTGTCCAAGGGGCCCCACAATGGCGCGCTATCGCACAGTAAGTGCTTTTCAATGGCAATTTGTTCATTGTCACACAAGATGGAGCGAGGTCCATATTTGAGGGCCTCACTCGGGGTGAGTGTTTACCCGCGAGGACAAACGAAGTCATTGACTTGCCCCCGGCGAGCTGTGAATGAGCTCCTTTTTGTGAATGCACATCAAAACAACCTCAAGCAAACGCAGGGATGCATTCCTCGGGCCATTTAATGCGAAGGCAAACAGGCAACCACTTCAATAAAATACCTTTCTAGCGCGGGAATTGCATAAGTCTAGTTGAGAGTGGAAGGTTACCTGAACATTTGCCAGTTAAAAAGAAGCAGGGATGGGGTTTTTCTCGTTGACAGGTTTACGGCGGCTGCAAAACGTTGTAGGGAGCCTACTAATCGGCACGTTTAAAGCAAATAAAAGGTGCTCGCGTTTTTAGTTCATCTAAGTGAAGAAACAACTAGCCCATGTGAAAAGGGATAAACAACCAAGTTGAGTCTTGCCTGCAGTTTAGCCAAACCAGTTCCAAGATCTGAAACTGCCAACTTTTCAAGTTCCCCACCTCTGATGAAAAGACACATAAAAGCGAATGAACCTTATCAACGAGGATGAACAACCCGATGAACAGGCAACAAAAGAACACATGAACAGCTATGAAAACACTAAAAGGACGACTATTTTTTACATTGAAAAGACAATAAGTCAAGTCCGCTTTAATTATATTGTAACATATGTTGCCCCCGGCTCTCAGCCCGCAAACCCCTTCCCATTGCAAACATCCACCAAACGATAACTCTCTCTACTATGTAATTACACAATGAACTGAAGGGAAAAGAAGTTTATTTTTGGTGTCTGTAAATGTTTGACTTCTGCAATGGTTGGGTGTGTGTGTGTGTGTGTGTAGGGGGGGTGCATTTCACAATAAAAGTTTAACGGCTTCATCGCATCGTACGCTTTGGTGGATTTTACAAGTCAAAAGTCGGAGATTTAGCTTAGTAAAAGGTTGCACACCTGTCTTTCCTCTGTGATTTTTTTCTTCTCATGGATTTGAGTAAGGAATTGCCACGCCTTGGTTTAGGTTGGATAAGGTGAAGTCTGATTATAATCCGATCCGCCTCCACAAGACTGACATTTTGGCAGATAGCAAAAACTTGAAAAAAAATCAGTTGAATCCTGTGTCATGCGGTGTGTAATCCCGGGGGTATCTCGGGGAATGATGTGTCCTTTGGAGGCACTGGAGAAAAGAATGTTCTACCATGTTACATCTCTACTAATTACCCGTTTGATGCACAACAGCAATTTTTGGTTTCAGAAAGAACATCATGGGTTTGTGGATGTTGTTGGCCTTGACCTCGGCAGAACCTTCGCACTCCCCCACAAGGTTCGACACTATCTGCGGTCTGCGTAACGTCCATACCGACCCATCAACTGTCTGCCAAGGGGCCTGACTAATCTCTATTTTGATACGAGCGTCAACAACTCCCATGCAAAGACATGCAAAGGGGAATGGATGCGCAGCCAAGAACAGTGTTGTTTCTCAGGACAGCTCATATTCGCAAAAAGCTCCTAGTATAGCATTTTACCAGTATCGGCCACCATCGCGAGTCCCTACTACCATTAGTAATCATCATAATAACAAGAATGCTTGATATTTACTGCATATAGAACCTTGTTACATCTGTGTGTGTTTTTCTTTTTAAGTGCTGGAACATTAAAGTTCACACGAGTTGAGTTTAGAAATGACCGTGTATGTATTCGATAGAAAACGGTGAGACCAGGCCGTATTTTTAAGCTGCCAAAAAAGCAGTAAAACAGTGTTTGAAAAATACAGATAGAGTACATTCGACCTGTATAGGAAACACGAGGCTTCATAGAGTCCCGGCATTGCCGCTGGCTAAAGAACAAGTCTTCACACGGTCTCCTCCCCTATTATGTATTTATTAGCGCAGAGAAATCATCAAAGCCTTTCGAGGGCATAATTGCCGTTTGCTTCGGCTCCGACTTGTCTCGGCTGTCCTTCAGAGACGCGCCGCCGCTTTTCACTACGCGCCCTGTCGTCTGGGATGCTTTGCTCATTAGCACTGTTAGCACATGCTAGCATCTGCCTGGGGAAATGCCGTTATCATGCTGGTTACACCTCTACTGGTTTGAACTGGACGATAATAATGCCTGGCTTATGACGATGAACAAGAAATACGTTCTATTTGTTTTATTTCAAGACTATTTATTCACGGTGTGATTTCTAAGCTAACTGCTTTTGTCACAGCCCATTTCGAGGTTTGGGGTCAGGTTGAGTGCTCGCAAAGACGTGCAAACGAGACTTCCATTGTCATTCCACTGAAGGACCTCGGGGCTGCTTGTTAACTTCATTTTTGGTTAATAAAGAAGAAGAGGTGGGCGAAGGGGTTTGGGGGGGCTTACTTTGCAGAGATGGTATCAGATGACCATTCGAGTTGGACTAAAAGGTGAACAGTCACCCAAAGACCTTCAAGAAAACAGAAGTCTAGTACAGCTGAAAAAGTTATTTAAGTACAGCAACCAAGTATTTATACTTTGTTAATTCTCACCAGTAGCTGAGATGCACTTTTATAGTCTCTGGCAGCAAAATAAGTTGTCAATAGGAGGAAAGAAGAGGAAGGCCTCAGCCAGGGTTGCTGGCCTTATCTGCCACACATCTGTAGGGCGCTGCTTTTTTGGATTCTGCAATTACAGCTTGTCACTCGCAAAGGCAAAGAGATGAGTTAGGCTAGGCTCCGGGAGGCCAGCGAATGTCATTGAAAAGCTGCAATTTACAACCTGGCATCCCGTCAATGAAAGAATTAAAGAGTTTGTTTTGGTTTTGCTCCCAAGCGGAACAACCACAAGATATTCTTTTTTGTATCAGAGGCGTAAAGGGCAAAATCGTTAAGTGTTACTTTTATTTGCCAGCAAGCTTGTCACTGTTGTTTTTTTAGGAGCACTTTGACAAATGCACTTTGGCCACTGCTAACTACTATTATCGTGTTAGCATTTGTTTGATTTTCATTTAGGTATAGTCTGCAACTATTTCAAAAATATAAAATTCTCATTCATCTAGATCCATATATTTATACTTGAATCTGTGTAAATATAATATGGACAGTGATGATACTAGTAGACCTTAAGAGGTAAACAAGTGTCCTCATTCCCATGTGACACAATTGCGGGAGGACAATGGTAGATGGCGTTCGGGATTAGATGACAGATCCAGTTACGCGGGCATCCCTCTTTTTTTTTTTTTTTCCTCAGCATAGCTGTCACTATCCGTTCTCACACAGGCTTATTGTTCCGAAATCTGTTAGCATCAAGCATTTGATCTGCAGAAATAGTACCCAACGGAAAAATTGCTTTACGTAACGTTATCTTCCTATATGTTAGCATCCCAACTGTTAGCATGTCAGTGTAACGTCAGCATGTCAATAATATTTTTCTTTATACTGTAGAGATCTGACTGATTGTTGGAAATTTACCAGGGTTCATGTTTCCATCGATTTGTTGATATAGGATGATATTTACCCCTCCCGACCCCTCAAAATCAGAGGCCATTATAAATCAACAGAGCTCTTCCTCTCCTGCATTGTTTAAAGCAACAATACGATGGCGGTAGATCACAAATAATTCTTTTGAACATTTGCTTCACCTGAAACCTATTAAAGCTAAAAGCGTGTGTGACCATCCCCCCCACCCCCCTGCCTGCGTCTCAGGTTGCCCTCAGTCAGGTATGATGGCCCCTGAGGGCCTTGGGTTAAATCCCCCCAGCCCAGACGTCTACGCGCAGGCCTGGTTTGCCCCAGTCGGGATTCCTGCATTGTCCGTGTGTGTGTGTGGGGGGGGGGGGTCTCTGTATTGTGAGGGGAAGCTCTTGTGTTATTATAGTTATCTCTGTGAAGCCTGCACTGCTGGCTGGGTGGGCACTGAAGCAGACTCTGTGAGGTCTGAGGTCACCACTGGAAGGAGCCACCAACCCCATTTTAATCACAGGCGAGAATGGAAGTACAAAGGGGCGTTTTGAGTGAATTGGTAAAAATAGGGATTTTTTGGGGTCTGCTTTAAAAAAATGTTTTTACTCTAAATACTGTATACACAAATAAAAGGTATTGGACTCTCACTTTTGTATTTCCTGTAATGTGTTGTATTGTACATGCCTGAAGTACGGAATACTTTATGAGTCAAGTTTGTTCCGTTTTAAGCGCAAGGAGGCCAGGTATGAGCACCTCCGAGTGGCTTTTCCTTCTTTTGTTAATGCTGATAAGACCCTCGCTGAGGTGTACGCAGGGTTCCGAGGATGTCAGTGTTTGCTGAGTCCTTGAGAGGCTTTGCAGCAAATTGGCTCTTGTTTTTTCTTTTTCTTTCTTCTTCCACTTAGGCGCTTATCTCCATTTCTGTTGATAAGCTAGAGCTGATGAATCAACGTCAAAACGTGAGGACCCGAGAGGGAATTGACTCCATAGCGAGCCCCGTCAAATATGCCACGTTGGAGACTTTGCACGCATGATTTATGTGCAGCTAATAGCCATGAATCAAGCGTGGACATGTTTGTACAGTCACATGACAGAGTGGGTGCGCTTTGTGTGCAGCCGGATTATAAAATTATTACAACATTCCGTGCGTGTGTGTGCGTGTGCGTACCTTGACAGTCCATTACGATCCACTCTTTTATAAGAGTATTTACTAGATCAAAACTTCCGAAAAAAAAAGTTCTATTAAACTGCATGTATCCATTTTGTATTCAAATCTGTCAATTTTCTGACTATGGTCATGTGATGTTTCCAAATGGAGTCGTGATTGGTCGTTACTGGAACTGAGGAACTGTGATGTCATTTTTAGTGGACAGCAAGTGGCAAAATGGCCGACCACGGATAAAAATGGGTGAAATTTGCTTCTCAATTTGCAATAGACCAGTGCTGCTTTCAGACAACACATTATTGTGTAGAAAGATTTCGAGTTGAAATTAGATTGATGGATTTATTCTTATAAATTGATGAGTTAGCAATTTTAGGCTACAAGCGTGGCCCTTGAGCAGAACATTTAAGAGCCCAAGCGACGTAAACGTCTACATCAGCTCTACGCTAACTCGTGGGAACATGGATCTCGCCCAAAAAAGAAAGAGCTGCTCCGCGTTCCAACTTGACTCTAAATCACGCAAAGCGAGAAGCTCCGATTCCCTTCGGAAATAACGATGGATGTCGTAAAGGCCTTTGAACGCGTGGCGGCGTGTCCAATAAATCCGACGGGGTCAAACGTGATCCAACCATTTCCCATGAAAAAGGAAGGCAAGCGGGCTGCAACATCTTAATGCTCTCGCATACTTCTCAAACACGTACAGAAATTCTTTTTGACTCACACACACACACACACACACACACACACCACTAAAACACACTTTATATACAGATTATATATCCAAAAATTGTTCTAGGTTACTAACAAATAAACATGTTGGAGTTTGAACTGCGAATCTGACGGGCGATCCCTGCCCTGCGTGCAGCTGGAAATCAAACCGAAATAAACGCCAGGGCAAAGTTCCACTAATCAAGCTGTCATCTGTCTGAAACGTGCCACCCCTCCTTTCTATTAGTCATCGTAACCGCAATGAAACAATTATTAAAGCAACATTGGCTCTGGAATGAAGCAAACCTGGCGTGAGGACACCGAGGGAGCTCCCCGTGTCCCGGCGTGACCCGTGACTTTTCTTACATGCGAATTTGAGACTGACTGCAGCTATCACTCGCTTTGTTCTTGCTATTTAAGTGTTGCCAAGTACGGTGGAGTGAAGAGTGTCCATGAGGGCGAAGATAAGAGCTTCACCATGTCGGCACCTTTGTCCTTTAACCAGGATATATGTGAAACCCTCACGGTCCTGCGTGTACGTCGTGTGTGATTTTTAGTTGAACTCAACAGAAAGCTGCCTTGAAACCTTAACACAGGCTCGAAGCCTTATTTTGATACCCTATCCTCGGTGCAGTGATGATGACTCACGGCTTCGTGGGCAAACATTGTCTGCCGCATGAGTCACGGGCGCTGGCACATGGGCATACGGCAACACGTGGACTGGCACTTATCGGGCAGTTCCCAACTGCGGCACATTCCTACGCTGTCTGCTGGTACAGTATGTGAAAGTGCAGACTGTGCAGAAATGATGCACAAATTACAATCAAATGTATTTTCTTTCTTGATGGCACCAAAAATTGTTTTTGCCCATCCCTAATGAATTTCGATGCTTTGTCAGTGAGGCGCCAGCACAAGAAATACTTTGTGCATGCGTCGTACGGCAAGTTTGTGGGAGTTGAGCGTAGCAGGATCCTGCTGGTCCGGCCGCTCGTATGCTTTTCAATTCTTGTGCAAACAACAAAGAAAAGCCGCCGTGAGTCACTGCGTCAACACGCCGTTCGTCCACGGGTGTAATCGTGGCGTCCGCATCCGCCACTGACGTTCGGCTCGTTCTTGCATTGGTATTGCGAGGCGAGCGTTCACGTGCACAATGTGTTATGTATGAGCGTAGTTTTTGTTTTTGTCAAGGCAACCGCATACGGTTTAGAGAGGCTTCTTCACACACCCTCGCTTCCTCCTTTGAACAGGATGTGGTGCTTTCACGCAGCGGCCGGTGAGGTTCTCCAATCTAACCGAGTCGATATAGATCAGTGGGCTTGAAAAGTTACTCAAATTTGTGGACTCGGTCAAGAGTCCTACACTTATTGTGATATTGAAGAAAACTCTGAGATGATAGGTTACGCTATCTCGCACGGTTAGGTCGCGTTTAGGCTAAAATGAACAATGCCGGTCGGTTGACTTTTCGCAGCACTAATCCCTCGGTTGGAATGCGGCAATTCCGGCCGAACACCTGACGCCTGAAATAGGAGTCTGAAAACCACGTTTTCTTTTTAAAATGTCAGCATTCTCATCCACGGCCGGCACTTTGTAAGCCACAGATGTTTCCTCCTTGAGAAAATGTGAAACCCAAGAACGAGGATCTCGTCGAGCTTTGCGGCTTTTCGGCAGGTTACAGTTGGGGTGCTCGAGGGGAAGAAGCAGAAAAAAAACACACAACACAGCTGCTCAGCATTGAGGCCAAGTTAGAAATAAAATATCGGTGCGCATTGCCAAAAAGCTGTAGTGCGCGACTTATGGATTGATGAGGGCGATAAAGGGGAGTCCTAATGGAGAGCACATGTGGAGCCGAGAGCGCAGAGGTCTAAGCGAGCTGCCCGGGTGGCACCTTTGCTGACCTTCTTTCTGCTAACTTCAAGGCTGTCTTCTCGATGTCCTCGCTTAAGAACTGAAAACTGGTCCCTGGAGCGCTGATAACTGATGCTAATCACGTTTGCGCAAAAACTAGCATAACTATCAATGCGTCTTCTAACCATGATCGAGAACACGAACCAATATTTCCACGGAGATGACCGACCAATCAGTGGTGCTGCCTGTAATGGCGGAAAACCTAGGATGAATGAACAATTCCAAACATTTGAAATCTCCTTTTTTTATCCCAAATAATTTTACAGCTCACAAACGCCGAGGCTATTTTGAAAATGGCAACATTATGACTGATGAATGCAGAGCTAGTCATGAACGCTTTGCAACATGCTAGCTGATATTTGCATCAGCGAAAAGGCGGAGCACGCCGGAGTTTATCAAGTCCTCGTCAGCGTCGCCTCGCTCTCCGTGGCGCACATGTCGATAACCGCACTTGTAACATGAGGACGGAGGGTGGGGGGGGGTCGTAATTACAGGGCCGCGCCGGGGAGAGCCATAATCACAAAGACCCAAAAAGAAAGATGCGAGCTGACAGATGAGAGCAGATTGTTTGCTGCTCGTTTCTCTTTGATTTGTGGTCACAAGAAGGGGAAAACCAGCTTTTGTCGTCGTGGCGTCAACCCTTGCCGCTTGACCCAATGCTGACTTGCACGCTGACCACTTGTTGTTTCAAGCTGATGGAAATTCAAGTGAGCAGATATGTCCTATTTTTACAGTGACCATAAGAAAGACATTCCAAAAATCAGTTGACATCTATGTGCTGAGGACAGTTGGCTTGTGTTATGCTGTTGCCGCCTTAGTTCACGGGATTCAAATGAACACGCTCAGATACTGTCACGTTAAACCACATGATCTGGCATCTCGGTCATCTTATTTGTAGTCACTGGCCAGTCTAGCAGTCATTACAGCGCCACAAATTAGTTGCTTCGCTCACCCACAGTTCATGCAGTTATGCGGCGGTCTTGTCAATCAAAACACGCCGCGCTACTGATTGGTTGGTTCCGTCCTCCCCTCATCATGCAGTTGTTTGCTGCTTTCTGTTCCAGTCACATTGGCTCGGCACAGTAGCATTCTTGCTAGCAGTTATACAAATGGAAATTCCCTCTAACTCGTTCACTGCCAATCCAGTTAAAATGGATATTTGACGTCTATACCCGTCAATGGCAGCGAATGCGTTAACTGAAGTCGCAGGTGTTGGCTCTGTCTTGATAGGCCATTAGAGGCAGCAAGTTGGATCAATTACAGGGGTTTACATGTCAATCATTACGGGCAGGAGCTATGGCTTTTAAAGCAAAAGGTTTTGTCGTTAAGGTTTTCTTTGTTCATTTCAATTAGCAGCGAGCTGCTGAATCGATGGCATTCAACCTGCTTCCGTGTATCGGCGCACTGTTCCACAACAGCTGGCGGAAGCTGTTAAATGAGCAGAAACTATGACACCTCGCTGGCTTGCACCAATGATGTCATGGCGTATATTTTCTATAGAAGAGTGTTATTTTAAGGGCCTGTATTTAGAGTTGTTGTTGACGCATATGCCATATCATTCCATTTGTTTGACTCTTTTTTTTTTTTTAAGAAAGCTACAAACTAAATCTGGGCGTGCTTTTCTTTTGGGTCACGTAGCTGTTTTTGGACGGAATTAATATTTAAGGGAAAACGATTCATTCGGTGATAAGCGGGAGTTTTATGGTCGGGCCTGGATGTGTAGTATGAGGCGTGTGTGACTTATTTCTTCTGCGAAGGTCACGCAAAGTTCACTCACGCCTCAAAGGCAGCATCTGAGGAGCTTACGGGCTTCCTCGGGAGAACAAACTCGCAAGCTGTTTTCAGCCTCGCAGCTTGTTACTGTTGCTTTAAAAACGCTGCCGTTGCTCAATGGCAATTGCCTAAGACACCCGGTTCCTGGTAAATGAATGTGCCGCCTTGTTCCAAATTTAGTTTTTTTTTTTTTTTCGCCTGCCACCGCGTGCGCTATTTGCTCTGCCGTTTCTCAGGGTTGTGGGCTTCGTTAATGACCACTTTGATCCCATTCAGGTCTGGCGCTGGTGTTTATGTGACCTTGGAGAAGACCAAAAAAAAAAATGTGGATAGTGGCCGCACTATACGTCCATCATTGTCAAATACCTCATGTGTTTAACTCTTGATTTGAGTTCCCGCCATCGAGCACAGAACCTTCAGTAAATATAATGTCATAACTGGCAAGTACATAAATCAAATAAAAATTAAGCTGCTTCTTTAAGATAGCTGAAAGTATGCTGATATAACTCAAGCGAGCTATATCTATTGTGCAAATTTTCATTTTAGTCCATTAACATTATACAAGAACTTCCCTGCAAAAATGGGGAGTGGAATAGGGGACGTTTTTCCAATCAGAAATTCAAAGTAAGAGTTTTTGTGTACATTTGACTAGTTGTTTGTGTCTAGTATACACTTGTCAATCATTAAAGATCACCACGGACTGATTGGTCCTGTCACCTTCATCGATTATTTTTTTTAACATGCAGTTTTACTTTTTCCATTTTGGTGACATGTAACTCAAATATTTTTCCAGCTATTGTGAGGGCAGAAAAAAAACACACCTCTAGGGATGCTGGTCATCATGTCACACAAGGGTGAAAGTTCACAGTCCACGGCACCGCTTGTTGAGTGCAGATAGCGAGCGTCTCTCTCCAGCGAGAGCCAAAAGTGGCGTGATGAATTGCACCATTCACCTTCTGCCCGCTCCATAAAGACCCTCTATGTGTTTTTGTCACATACAAACACAAGCGCGCCTCTTTAGCCCCAGACCCGAGTATGTAAAAACAGAGGAAATAGCCGAGAGAAAAGGTGTCACTTTTCCTCAGCTGAAAGCATCCAAGTGTGTGTGCGTGCGCGAGCGAGCGAGCGAGCGCAGCAGAAAGAGTGAGCGGCCTCTAATTCGCTGATCTCAGCTGATTGCGTTTTCCCGTCCAGACGGTAGACATTCCTGCAACCTGCGGCCGCAACCGTCGGGCTCCTTGCCCACGGAAAAACTTTGCTAGAGACGCACAAGCGCGCACACACAGGTGAAGATTTGTAAAGCCGTGGGTCGATGGGTTGAATTTAGTTGGAAATACTAGAAAAACAATTCTCACCGCAATACACTCCACAAGTATGGCTGACACGCTGCAGTGCTTAGTGGAGGCTAAAGCGTGGCTATCGTCACACAACAAATATGACCGACAGGTTGCATTCAAAAGTCTTCCCTGAAAAAAATGATGTGACTTTTTTTGGGAACAAAATTCCACTACATTTCTCATGAGAATAAGCTCATGCCAGAATATGAAACGTCAGGATCTGCCATCATCATGGAGTCACGTCCGTGTGTGCGTGACTCACAAACACACACACAGTCCAAACACACACTTCAGCCGGACACCGACCATCAGTTTTTCCGACACGAAGGTCCCAAAGGTTGCGGAAACAGCACCCCTGTGCACCCCCACCCCCCGCCTCCCTTCTCCGTCCTTCATGTCCTCTGCTGCACGCTTACTAATCAACAGGAAACATCTTTGGCGGCGCAGGAAGTGTTACTCTCTAATTGGCCTGACGTGATGCGACGGGTTCTCAGCCAATAGGCGGGGGGCTTATTTTAGGAGGCGGTATAAAAGAGGCCTTCGGACAGCACAACGTTCTCACACTTGAGAGAAGAAGCATTAGTAAGCACATCTGCTTTCATTGTTGTTGTGAAAGCAAACTTTAGGACAGTGGTGGGAAGTAACAAAGTGCAAATATTGTCGTACTGAATTTCATTCTTACATACGTTTTGGGTTCAATTTGACTCTTGTCGACATTTGAAAGCAAGTCCAATTGTGACTGGATGCCTTCCCACTACATTTCGATTCCCGCAGAAGTTCAATATGAGTACTTTTGCCTCCTTTTGGATTCCCACAACTTCCTTCTCACACATTCGGAGAAGGCGTGAGAAGCCACCCGTGCAGCCCAGTCAGGCCACCGTGCGTCCAGTCGTCAATCACACTGCGGTTAAAAGCAGAAAAAGACCCCGCGAGGGAACGTTTTATATATATATATATTTTTTTTTTGTGGTGTTATTATAGAAGTGGTCAGACGCCTCACACGGCTCACTTTTTTTTTTTTTTATTGTTTGTTTTCACGGCCAAAAATATCATAACGGTGACGCTGTGTCGGAGCTCCCTGATTAGCGGCAGACAAAAGGTATGAGAGGGCCTCACAGGAAAGAGAACAATCAAAGCGCACATTCCAAGAAAAGCACAACACGCAACGCAACACGGCGGGGACACAAAGGCTTCACCGAGGAATGATATCAGCACGCTTGCGGCTGATTAAATCATAATGTCTCTGTTGGCATGAGAGAGGAAAAAAGAAAAGAAAGACGATTACAGCATTTCTCAGGCTCTTAATCGGGGGATTCATCAAAGAGGGCTTCATTGTTTTCTGATAAATCTAAATGGAAGACATTTTGAAGAGTCCTACCCTTGCGGGAATAACAATGATTCAAATTTGATAACTAACTCAAACCTGAAGGCACGGCGTACTGTAATCATTCATATCTTAATACATTTGTAAATAAATTAAAATGTACGCATGTGATTTTCATGAATTCGATTGAAATTTCAAAATTCTAAATATTTTGATGACAAAATTACTTTTAAGTTCATTGTCCTAATAGTTTTGTTTCTCTAAAATGTTACCAGCCCTTCCCCGTGTGGTTACTGCCTTTGACTAAACATGTAATCACAAATCCAAATGTTAAAAAAAGAAAAAAAAATGGATGCAAACAACCCCCCCACCCCCCAATAATTAGTGGGATTCACCCCACCCCGTTATCCATCTCCATTACAGCCCCTCTCTGATGATGAGGCTATTTTACCATCAAGGTTTCAGGGGGTCTTCCCAAAACTTTTCCATTCCATAACTCAGGGTCCCTTTAAATGTCGTGGAAATTATAGCCATTAGCTTAACATACAGAAAGCTCATAGCAAGAATTAACCTTTTTATAATTTTGTATGAAGCATTTTTAGATTATGAATAAATACAAGACAATAATGTTGTCCGATGTTTTCAGGCCAATCAACAAAATACTATTATGTAACAGAAAGCCAAGGTTGTTTCTATTTACCATCTGTTATGAAGTGACATAAACAAAGTCCTTCTTGCAACGACTGCACAATACTGCAAAGGCCATATTTGCAGCAGAGACGATCTGTGATTGCCTCTCGAGTGCATGCGGCGCACCTCAGCTTGAACACACACACACCACTCACCACACACACACACACACATTTCAGGAAATAGTGGCCGAACTGCAGAGAAGATTCACTGTTCGAAAAACAGGAAGCGGTTAGGCAGCTGCACGCCGCATCGGAGCGTAAAGAGTGGAGGACACCTGCATCTCAGCTTCCATTATGAGATGTGCCACCCGCCACTCACGCCTTATTAAGTCTCGGAATGCGCTTCTTCAATGAGCGCGTTAGAAAGGCAAACACCAAGGCCCCTTTTGATCACGCAGGGAAAAATGCTGAGCGGGTAGATTAACCCAGGTTTAAGTCTCTCCTCCAGGTGAATTGCAGTAGCTGCCATTTCGGAGAGCGGGAGGTCAAAGGGTGTTTAAAGCCAGCCCCTCGCCTCGCCACCGGGTTAAAGCGCGCGACTTGAGCTTTCCGGCATGCCGACACTCGCCGGAGGAGTTTTGATGGGAATGGAATCAGGCGAGGCATGAATGAAGCGTAGTGACCCGAGGACGAGGCGTTCGTGACAGCTGGGCGAGGTGACGGGAGGTGAAAATTCAACTTTTCAGACCTTGATAAATTCAAAAAGCGTAATCAAACGTCGTTGTAAGTCAAAAGTAGTGTGACATTGCACGTTTTGTTGTCACAGGTCTGAAACAACGACAAAAGCAATGCTAGCTTATGATGGTCGTCAGCCACGGACGTCCAAGTTGAACATTTTGGGCTTCCGAGCATTCACAAACACTGTGTAAGACTGGTCAAGTTTGGGAAGGCAGGTGTGCAACTTCTTCTTAGGTCAAGAAGTCAAGGCTCTTTGAACTTTGACCTCCTGAGCAGCCCGCTGAGATACGCTCACAGCTATGCGGACGACTGACATAGTTGTGTCACACAGAAAACAGAATTGCATGCATTCTAATCAAGCTGTCATCATTCCAGTTTTCAGATATGATTAAGAAACATGACAAAGAGGGGAGCATAAATCACCCGCCTGATCAAGGAAGCCCGAAGAGAAACACGAGTCATTAAAGAGCAGCAACGGGGAGCCTTCAGGCCATCACAGGGGCTTAACAACCCCCTTCAGTTGAAGTGTTAAATAGCGATAGTTGATGCATCAATTAGCTGCGCAAGCTAAACCGACAGGCTTGTCGACTCACTTGTGTGTGTGTGTGTGCGCGTGTGTGTGCGTGTGTGGGTTCACCCAAGCAAGAAAGTCGTAGCCATTCTTTGTCAAATGTGAAATCAGGTTACATCACAAACTGACAGCCAAAGAGGAAACTGCGTTAGACCGACACTTCATTAGCCACCGCGCGCGCTAACTTCCTGCCACATCAGAATATGAAACGCCGCGCGTGCCGCCTTTCACGCCACGCCGGATCTCGTTCACTTTTGCCGACCGCCGATCGCGACCATATTAGTCAACGATAGCAATGTCCCGAGAGCCGCCCTTTAACTGATTTAACCGACCGAATGTCACTAACCGAGAAATTCTGCCGCGTCTTCAAATGTGCTGATTTCTGAAAGATTTAAATACGTTTTTATATGATCGCTTAGCACGAGTCAACCTAGAATCTGGATTACAGGCTGGAAGCAGGCTTTTGATTAGACATTTGACGATGACTCCCTGATACAGAGTCCACTGAAGCAGATAGCATCATCTTTCTCACCCCACACCCACCACTAAATCACGGTGTTTTACAGCCTTTGGACGAAGAGGGGGGGATTAATGCACTCGTGCTCCTTCGAGATAACATCAGCGATGTTCTGAGGAACGGTATGGTAGCTTCCATTCCGGAATGACCGGCCCGGCAAACCTCAGCCTCGCAGCCTCAACCGGTCAGTACGTCCCGAGGCCGTAGCTGTGTTCGAGATCAAAGGTCAATCTGGCCAAATCAACACTTGAGGGCTCAAACAGTAAATGCCAAGCAGCCGCTGTCCCCGCCCAGATTGGCCTCAAACACGGGCCGGGCCGGCTGCTGTGTTTGTCCAAGTTTCCTATTGAGCACAAACATAACGCCATTGAGCGCGTACAGCAGCAACAACAAGGCCTCTCTGACAGAGCGCCGTCCTGTGCAAACACACCAGTGCACTCAAGGAATCGTAACCAGGTGCAGGGGAGGAAATACCTGGCGCATTCCACGCGGCAGGAATGTTTTTATTAGCAGCCTCTTTTTATTTTTTGGGATTTTTTTTAGAAGTGTCACCATTCGGAGGTGTGTACACTATAAAGTGCACTGCAGGCCGGATCGCTCAATCAAGGGCGAGCAGCAGCGGCTTCAATGGGGAACCTGTGTAGCGGGCCCTGGTGGCTTACGCTATTTGGACAGCTGGCACAGTTTAGTTCGGCATGTTCAAATAGAACCGTGGAAAGAAACAGAAGAGAATGGAGTCCACTTTTATTGGACACTGTCACTGCACTGCACTCAAGGTTGATTATGAGCCTTCATTTTTTGATGTCACAAAGTTACCATTACAAACAAAAATAGAAATGTTGGCGGATCTTCTCAGGCATCAGTTCTTAAGATTTGTTTTTGCGACTAAATTTCATGTTAGTTGGCGTTAGGGACTGATTTCTTCACCGCAAAATAAAAACGGTACGCTGTGCAAATGTAATTTTATACCAAAATGGTGGCTTCAAAGCAAAATGGCAGACTTCCTGTTTAATTTTGAGGCATGGGTTCTTGGGACTTTTTCATTTGCTTACTCGTGATACTCTCGACATGCCAACCAAATGTCGTGTTGAAATAAAACTGGCATCAAGGGCGGATTTTTGTCATTTCTGGGAGTTTTGTATTTTAAGACAAGTCAGGAAACTTTGCTGTTATTTTCCTTCGGAATGCAATGAGAAAAACAGCAACTGTACAGGAGAGAGAGCGAGAGAGGAGACACAGAGAGGCCGCCCACCCGTCTGCCTGTTTTGCTTAGACATAAAAAGCGCCTTTCTTCTCACTTAGAAGAGAAAAAAAATAACATTTTTACAGCAAGTGGAGCAGTGTGTGTGTGTGTGGGGGGCCGGTATGCTTCCTAGTGTTAACAGCTAGTAAATTGAGGCTTGTGAAGCGCTTCACTGGCTCAATCATCTCCGTATGCTAGCGTCATTATTAGCAGCGACGCTAACCAGACAGGGTGCTGCATCCGCAGTTTTTAATCTGAGCTACTGACAGTTTTATATTCATATATGTATATCGACAGCATTTATAGCTTTTATATTATCTACAAACTGTATTGTATCAACACAAGTCCAATTTCAGGTTTTGCGGGTAAAAATAAATATCCGCCCATGTTATTATCAGACCACTCTTCTAGGTGATTGCTATACACATGTTGCTTACATCATAAAAAGTCCTGCTAGTAGAAAATGTGAAGCGCAGCAATTCGCATGTAGACAGTGTTTGTTTTAAGTGTAGTATATCTTCTGTGTTGCAAAATAGCATTCAGTCGTACGGACATTTAATAGCACATAATGGTGCTGTAATGAGCCGATATGGGAGAGGCACTTTGTACTGTTTAGCACACACTTACATGAAGTTAGAAAAAGGCTCGGGGCAATGTCGAGCTTGTCTACAGCCAG
Source organism: Syngnathus typhle (assembly GCF_033458585.1). Taxonomy (NCBI): domain Eukaryota; kingdom Metazoa; phylum Chordata; class Actinopteri; order Syngnathiformes; family Syngnathidae; genus Syngnathus; species Syngnathus typhle. The sequence goes on along the minus strand of NC_083750.1, from coordinate 7,132,049 downwards.
CAGCTTTCAAGTTGAGATTTATGCAAATAAGCGAAATTAGGATGAAGGCCAATTTCTGCTCGGCGGGCCTTAGAGTGAAACTGCGCTCATCTTTGGTGATGCTAATAGCGAGAATTCCTTCAGAGTATCGGCATGTTTCTTGGGCCCTATATACTGTATGTCATTTAGAATTGATTTATTTCTTTTACAAAAGTAAAACAGACATTAACAATTAGTACATCATATTTTGTATGAATGTATATATATATGTGTGTATATATATATCTTTTGTTAGGATTCTTGCAAACTAACAATTAAGCACCACATTCCAAGACTTGTCCCCATCCTGGTTTTTCTTTTTTTTTTTGTACCAAATGTTTTAGTGAAACTGGAGCAATATTGTAATGTCAGACTGTTGGCACGTGCTTCATCTTTTCGGCTAAACATTCTCTTACTCCAAAGAGGAGGAGGGGGGCACAAGAGGTTGAATGCTCTCATTCTCTGCCTGCGTTTGAATGCGGCCGCGTGCGAGCAGGAAAAGGAGCCAAACGTGCTTCCTGAGTGGGTCCGAGAAGGGGGAAACGGCTGTAATGAGCGAGGGGCGGGCGGATAAAAATAACTAGCTATATAAGCCCGAGCGTCGAGGCCCACTCGCTCTCAAACGCTCGCTGCCTCTCGCTCCAGTCGGGACGTCCCGTACGCTCACACACGCACGCACATTTTCCATGGACGTTGTCGTAACGCAAGCGGGTCGGTCCCCCCGCCGAGGTGACGGAATGCTCCTTCTCGCAGACTTGACACAGACGTGATGCATGCTTGGCGCGAACCCCACGACAACAACAACACAGTCACGGAAATTCTGAGCTCTCCATCAAGTTTTCAACCTCCTCCTCTTTACTCCGGGTTGCTTCAATTAATGCGGTGTCAAATCACTTTGCAGGTTTTGGAACACCCCGATTGATAGGGGTAAGAGGTCAGGGGTCACTAAGGCCTTTTCTGCAATCAGAAGCACGAAGCTACATTCACAATTTATATTCTAATATTTGTTCCATGAAATGTTGTCCCAATTTAGTGCTTCCAGTATTTTTACACTTGCTCAACGGGTAAGCCTCAGGGCCGGGAAATATTCTGGGCCATTGTTCTCGGAGTTGCGTGACTGTTAGCATGCAGAGGAAAAAAAATGCAAAGTACATTCAATAATTTTACTTAAAGGAGAACTTAAAGTATTGGAACTTTCCGTCAGTGACTTAAAAAAAGAATCCGAATGAGTTTGATTTTCTGCAGAGAACATGTGGGGCGGCCATCTGCCTCGCCCAGATTCCTCAAAGCACACCTTGGACGGAACAAAAAGCGCTCGTGGGAAAGTGGGTGAAAAAAGAAAACAAGGCGCCTCCAAGAAATGTGCGGCTGGCGTGGAGAGCCGTCAGCGCCTTTGTGACTCGCTTAGCCACGTGACAACGCGTTGATAGCGAGGACAAGTCAACAGTTGTGCTTTTACAGTAGTGAAATTGAAAAACACAAACACGCACACAAAAATATAAGGAAAAATAAAACAATATTACTCAAAAGCAATGTGAAATATCAGAAATAATTAGTGGCTAATATTTTATGTCAGATATAAAAATGGCTCGGTGGGGCACTGGGTAGCACGTCCGCCTCACAGTTAGGAGGGTGCGGGTTCGATTCCACCTCCATGATCTCCCCGGGCCCACGTGGGTTTTCTCTGGGCACTCCGGTTTCCTCCCACATCCCAAAAACATGTTTGCTACGCTGCTTGAGCACTCTAAATTGTCCCTAGCTTTTTAACCGGTTGCCCTGCGATTGGCTGGCAACCGGTTCAGGGTGTCCCCCGCCTATGCCCGATGACGCTGGGTTAGGCTCCAGCACACCCGCGACCCCCGTGGGGACTAAGCGGTACAGAAAATGGATGGATGGAAAAATGTATGACCAAAAAATTGAAAAATACTTTAAAACCGCACACACACATGGGTTGCCCAACGTCAAGACAATTGCGCAAGAGTGCGTTCGGGAAAGATATTCTCGGTATAGCTTCAGCAGAAATGTTGCTCATTGACTTCGTGCAGCCACGGCTTCCGCTTTCTCCCGGAAAGGCTGAAGAGTCAAGAGCGACCGGGTCAATATGCCAAACTCGACAATCCCGACAAGCTATTTGTCTTCTTCAGACAAAATGTCCCCAGGGGTGGAATTCATGAGTACCGAAGATCTCACTGAAGATGAAAGAAGCCTTGTGAAATGAAAATGTCACATCATTGACATTTTAGTGAGAAAAATAGTGACTGTTCTGTGAAATTGCTAAAGGAAATATCTCAAGGATTTAATTATTAGGTAGACTTGAAATCCAAACAAAATGCGGAATGAAAATGATTCTAAAAGCAAAAAATTGCACATATTTGACTGAGAAAAATGATCCAAAGAAAGCTCTTCATCAAAATTGAATAAACTCTTCCTTTTTAGGTGCTATAATCATCATTTGCGCAAACTCACAAACTGTCACTTCACACCTATAGGAGGACCCTGCACGGGAACACCGAAATCCAAATTCTTCATCACACATTTATGAGTGTTTTGAACTTTTCAGACACCTGACGAGAGGTTTCACCACAATAGAAACTGAGCAGCTGTTGAATTGACTAACAATAAAAGGAGTAGATTAAAAAAAAAAAAGGAGTCATTATTATTTACGCCCTTGAGAAGGATTTGCGACTCATCGTTTATCAATGCTACAGAACCACGTGCTGCTTCTCTGAGTGTTGTTAGCCAAAACAAAAAGCTTTCCGTCATCTGATCTAACTGGATCCACGTGGTGTCATTCGCTTTGCAGTGAACACAGCCAGAATCTGCATGGCGTGGAAACGGGAAAGCTCACGGCTGATGGCTGAACATGACAGTTGGATGCGAGCTTGAGCTGTCCGTCTGTTTGCTTACATCATCGCGCCGAGCACTTACTTCTCTCACCGCCATGCAAAACTGGAGAGAAAAAAATCTTTCCTGTCCTCATCACACACTACCCTCCACCCGCCACCTCATGCTTTTGTGATGGATGGATGGATGGATGGATGGATGGATGGATGGATGGATGGATGGATGGATGGATGGATGGATGGATGGATGGATGGATGGGTGGATGGATGGATGGATGGATGGATGGACTGCTATTAACTTGTAGTTTCGTTCAAGAATTACGCATGAAAGCACAACTCGGTTTGGTTGTGATGTAAATTGAACCACCCCCCCCGCACCACCATTAGCACTTGAATGGCATGTTACTTTAAATCGTGTTTACATCGCGGCTGCTCTTGAGCACGCTGGCGCCTGTTTGCACAAGCCTGCTGGGCTACAACTAAACCCGCTTGCGTTCATGCTCACGAGGCGCGCGCGCGCGCACTGCACCATGCGTATGACATGCGTAAACTCCCACCGTGCCACTTCAATAGGCGCACCTAAGGACAGATTTTGTTAGGTAAAGAATGATTTGGTCCCTTTGGCAGCATTGATGCTCCGTTTATGCTTGGCTGTATTATTATTGATGAAACCTAAAATCTTCTCTGCTTTCCTGTAGGGACAAAATATTACAAACAGGTCCGTGTACTGTCCGGTGACTCTACAGTAATAATAATTAATAATCCTCCTCATTCCTTTCTTAATTAGAAGCACAACATGTAAGATATTGACTGTAAATCTGTAGATCATCTAGCGCTAAACATTTCTGTCAAATCACGCGCTTTTCTTTTTTATGCAATGGATGTCATGTCATTCGTGAGCGTATCGTTGTGACCGGAATACTTGACTTTATGTGCGCGCCGACACTTATTTAAAAAAAAAGTGTTAATGTCTGTGCGTGGGGTTGTGAAAACGTCCACACTTTCTTGAGAAGTGCATAAATCACGGCGGTGATGTTCTGACAACATTGTTTTCATCCCTGCGCCAAATTACGTAATCCTCCACCGGTTGCTATATGAACCGCTTGTGTGTGTACGCTTGTGTGTTTGACACTTTTTTTCCAGCTCCAAAGGGGGCGTGGCCCCTGGAGCGTGTGCGTCATTGCGCGTAGGCAGCCCCCACTCCCTCCCTCGCTTAAAGGAACCCCACTCGCTCGAACCCGGCAGCTGTCAGCACTGGAGTAGCGCGCGCGCAACTGGAAGAAGCGGCCCGAGAGAAGTCCCGCTTTATAAAGAGCTAAAATTACGCGACGTCGACGTGGTTTCCTGGGCGGCTAAGAGGACTTTTATAAAGAGTCAAGGACGGTGGGGGTGGAAACTCACTGCACTGAGAACACTTCGTGGCGTTGGAGCCACAGCCACTATTATATCGACAAGTCGAGGCGCACGGATTGCGCGCACCACTTTTGGGAGCGAGTTGTTGAAACAAGACGACACCAAAAAGATGGCTTTATCGGGAGTGATGCTACCTTCTTTTGCCACATTCAGCAACCAAAGAGAGAAAAGCTGGGAAAACGTAAGTTGTCCTCCTGCCTCACAGAGACGTATAAAAGTGTTACGAAGTAGCAAATACTTCAGCATTCGTTAAAAATGTGAGCTATTATACGATCGTCTTCTTGCATGACTTTTCTGCATTTATTCCAATCGTGGTTTCTCAATGGCTTGTTTTGATTTTCCAGAGGTGGAAATCAGAGAATGACAACAAGCTCCCCACCGGCAGCTGCGCCATGCAAGAGATGGTGCACGGCGCGGACAACCTGTTCGCCAACAAGAAGGACGACGAGGATCTGAGCAACTACTTAGATCTGGATTTTATACTTGACGGAGCCTCAGCCTACGTGGCTCCGGCAGACCCCGGCGCATACGCCGCGACGGACGCAGCGGTGCCCGCAGCCTTCCCCGCGGGAGAGCACCGCTCCCCGCCACCGCCGTACGCCGCCGGCCTGTTGACAGAGCTGCTGCGCTCCGACGCCGGCTACGGAGTGACGCGCAACCCTCAACAAACGCTGCAGGGCAGGTTTTACGCCTCGCACTTCCCGCGCCAGGACATCAAAGTTGAGCCCGCCATGGACAGTTACGGCCCGGTGTTGGGCATGGTGCCCCAAAGCTGCAGCAAAATCAAGCAGGAAGGCAACGTTTCGTGCATGATGCCCTTCGAGCAGCCACGTTTGGCCATCTCTCCGCGGGCTGCCAGCAGCAGCATGACACCGCCGCTCAGCCCGGACGAGCAGGCGGCGGCTTCGGACTTTTGCGCGCCTATGAGTTGCTTCGTCGGTCACAAATACCAGAACAGCGCCTCCTTCCAGCATCAGCAGCATCAGCAGCATCAGCAGCAGCAGCAGCAGCAGCATCAGCAGCATCAGCAGCAACAACACATGCACATGGCCTACCACAGCGCGCACCACCCGGCGTTCAGCGTCTATGACGAAGCCATGGGTCTTCAGCAGCCTCCGCCGGGCGCGCAGAGGTCGATGCTCACGCCGCCATCCTCGCCGCTGGATCTGCTCGAGTCCAAGCCCAAGCGGGGGCGCCGCACTTGGCCGCGCAAACGCACGGCCACGCACACCTGCACCTTCGCCGGATGCGGGAAAACGTATACAAAAAGCTCTCACCTCAAGGCTCACCTGCGGACGCACACAGGTAAGCTCACCTTGCTCGCCCTTTCACGCTGCGGAATTACGCAACGCCACCACTCGGTGGCACCTCTCTCCCAGTGCCGATTAATCATGTTTTCTTTCCCTCTCTCGCCCTGGCAGGTGAGAAGCCGTACCACTGCAGTTGGGAAGGCTGCGGCTGGAAGTTCGCCCGCTCGGACGAGCTAACGCGTCACTTCCGCAAACATACCGGACACAGGCCCTTCCAGTGTCACCTTTGCGAGCGCGCCTTCTCCAGATCTGACCACCTCGCGCTGCACATGAAGAGACACATGTAAAAGGAGCCTTGACAACAACAAAAGACTTGTTTTTTGGTTTTTTTATTTAAAGTGTTCTCCACATGACCAAAGTCCCCACCCCTTAAATCTATATTATTTTCCAATCATGTAGCTGGTACTACTTTGGTTTTATGAGAGCAGACTTATAAGGGGCTGGCCCTTGTACAGTGTATACTTACAACTGGAATGTCTTTGACACAAAAGTGCCTTTCTATGACTCTGCTACTGTTTAAACAAATAACTCATGGTGACACAACTACCACCACTTAGTAGACAATCACATTGACAGGAGTGAAATACACACATTGTGTATAGACAATGTTTTTCTCCAAAGAAAACTGCCTCCGAGATGTCCCAGAGCTGCCCTCCCCAATTCCAGCCCCTTCTGTACACTATCAGGGCTTGACGTCCTGTACATTATTTTGTACTTAAAGTTATATAAAAATGTACATGTATTTTATATTGTCAAATGTGTATTTATTGTAAATATTAAAAAGAACGAAAATATCTCGCTGGCTTTGCCTCTTTCACTCCAAATAGCTTCGTTTGGACTCGGAGCTGCAAACCGTCATGATAGCAGAACTAAAATGGGTTATACATGTTGCCATTGTGTAAGCACTTTAATTTTAAAAATATGAGCACTTGATTTCCACTGGATTGATGTCTTGCAGCTGCAAAAGAGAGAGAGACACACACACACACGCTGCAGCCACTTGCGGGTTTTAGCCTATAAATACAAACACTCCATCCCCTAATTACAGAGGGAGCCCGGAGCCGTCTGGACAAGGAGAGGGGGGTACACGACACGGCAAAAGCCTCATCATCAGGGAGCCCTTCTTCCACTCCGCTCTCTGATGCTTCCCAATTATAGTCACACATCAAAAAGGCCCCTTAATACTACAATTACACAGTACACTGCCAAGTCCGGCTCATGCGACGTCTACGCGGTGCACGGTATCATTTCAGAGCAGCTTCACAAGCATTAAGTGCACTCGAGCGGGGCACCAATTAGTATTTGGACAATGACAGAGTTGTCATGATTTTTCTTTTCACCTTGAAATGACACATTGGAAATGAAACAAATCAAGTTTGGATTGAAGGCTAGACATTGAGCTTTAAATTAAGAAGTTATACACACACACACACACAAAAATGAGACATTTTACATGAAGCATTTCACATTAGGTAGCTTTTTGGACAACCCAAGGTAGAGGTTCTCAAAATCTGTGCACTGCACTGACAATTGTGAATGTCTTTCACCTTAAGACTTCTGAAATGTGTTATGATTACACAACATTGATGAAAATCATAACACGGAACATTGTATGCTGATAGTTGGTTAAGCAAAAGGGGTAACGTTAAGCTCTACTTACATGAGACCTAGCCAGCTATTTCACGAGAACATCAGCGAAGCTAACGTCATCAGAGTCACGTAACTTTTCAATAACTGCAATGGCCTGCTCCTTAAATAGTACTTGTCATAAAGTGACGGTCATTCTCGCATGGTACATTTTGTTTTTTTCTGAGACGTTTTGAAATAAAGTTTAAAGTCCACACATCAATCATATGTTATTGTGGTTGCAGTACATGACTAGTCATTGACTAAATGTCGTGTCTCTTGTAGAACATGAAAAGG